>NC_083283.1:10590995-12007148 GCF_963506605.1 Zootoca vivipara | reverse complement strand
ACACCGAGACCTGTTCCACACACTTCCCCTCGATATTAAGTGGTTGAATGTTCAACTTGCATTTCCTAAAATCCACAATTATCTCTTCTGTTTTCTTTAAATTAAGGAATAGATTGTTTTCCCTGCACCACTACACCAACTGCTCAACTTCCTTCCTACAGGCCGCCTCCCCCTCTCTAGCCGTAATTAGACCAACCACCGTTGTATCGTCTGCATTATCAGAGCTGAATGGCTGGTTCAGTGGAAAGAACAAGGTGCCTCCTCTCTATCCACGAGTTTTTCCTGCACAAACATTCTTGACACATTCCTAATACAGTCTGAGTTAGCAAGTTCTCCTAACAATATCCTTAATCCAGTCAAAGCAAGAGAAATTGGCAGAAGGTGTCTGAAGGCCCGTCTTGCCCACTGGGTCTACTGGCGTGGTGCGCCAGGGCGCAGGGCGTTCAGGGGGCACTCAGGGGCACCCCAGCAATTGGGGGAGCTGCGCGGCGGCCTCCCTTTTCCCTCCTGCATGCCCGCCAGCTGCACCACTCAGGGGAGAGTGAGGAGGTAAGCGAGGCGGAGCAGGCACTAGGCCCTCATCCCGGCGCTGTGTTTCATTGGTAGAGGCAACGGCACACGGCAGCAGCTCTACCAATGAAACGCAGTGCCAGGGTCATCCCTGCTGGCGGGAAGGCTCCGTGGTGCCCATCTGGCCTCCACTGCCAGCGGGAGGGTTCCAGACTGCTGGAGGGCCTTCATAAGCCCTCTGGCAGTCTGGGGCTCCTCCCACTGGCCCCGTGGCGCCCATCTGGCCTCCGCTGCCAACAGGAGGGCTCTGGACTGCAGGAGGGGCTTAGTAAGCTCTCCCTGCTGGCTCCGTGCGGGGGGGGGGGAGAGCCGAACTCCTTTCCACCCTTGGGATCCTGAGCAAGCCCAGGGCTTGAGGCTGCCCGCCGCCTGCCCTTCCTCGTTGCAGCCAGGGCACAGCAGGTGATCCCTCCCGGAGGTGAGTTCCCGCCCCTGCACTCTGACTCGGAGCCGGGAGCCACGCAGGCCGGAGGGAAAGGGGGGCACCGGAGAAATTTTTGAACCACGTCGCTGGATACCCTTAAGATGGCCCTGGAAGGCAGTCTTGTATAGGGAAGCTTTACTGTTTTTTTATATGTGTTTTTATATCTGTTGGAAGCTGCCCAGAGTGGCTGGGGCAACCCAGTCAGATGGGCGGAGTACGAACACCGATCTGTCAAATTTACCCAAATGGCGAGAGGTGTCCCCAAATGAAATAAAACATCCCATTGAAGGCTTAAAAGCAAACAAAGGACCAGGAAAATACATTATGTCTCCAGAGCTCTTCAAGACTAGGAATGGTGGTTAGGCTATTTTGGCCAGGCTATTTACACATATAAATAACACAGCCCAAATTCCTCCCAGCTGGAAGACGAACATCATTGTTCCAATTTTCAAGAAAGGAGACAGATCTTTGCCACAAATTCACTGCCCCCAGCAGCCTGTTAGATATCCCTTCAAAGTTATACGCTCAGCATTTTCAAATAAAGTTAACCAACTTGCTACATACAAATAACATTCGGGGTTTAGAGAAGGATTCAGCTCCATCGACCAATGCTTCATGCTAAATCATATCATCAGAAAGTATGCTAGAATTAAAAAGCGCAAGTTGTTTGCTGCCTTCATAGATTCATCCGTTGCCTTTGACTCTATTAATTGTACCAAATTGTGGGAGAAACTCCTAAACACCAATTTAGAATATAGACTCCTCCTGTTGATCCGAAAGCTGCACAGCGATACCGACACGAGAGTCAGAGTGGGCCTAAATGGCTGCTTGTCTCATTCTTCCAAGTCAACTAGTGGTGTGAAACAAGACTGCATTTTAGCCCCCACACTTTTTAACGTTATTGTTATTGTTGTTGTTGTTGTTGTTGTTGTTATTATTCCCTTACAAGCCTGAGGCAAAAGTGAGCTGAGCAGTGGATATGGCTCTTAGTTTTGTACAATAAGATAGTCCCAGCCACACAAAAGCCAGAGATTTTTCTATACGTATGCAAACGCATACCTACCAATCCAGGTGTGCAAGAGGTATTATCACAGTTGAGAAATACATTCCACCCAGGTGAGGGCCCTCAAGGAGCAGAGGCAGCGAGGAGAGCAGCCTGGGAGGATCCTTGGAGAGAGGAGCCTCCCCACCAGGTAGGTCTGAAAAAGACTCTCACCTAAGACCCTAGAGAGCTGCTGCCAGTCAGTGTAGACGACACTGAGCCAGGTGGACCGAGCTTTTTCAACTTGGTACATAGCAGTTCCCTGTGTATGTTCCTAGGCTCACTCCTCTGCTAGCAGCCACCATCCCTTCTCAGACGGCGCTGCCTTAACGCTCTGAGAAATGTGGCTCCTTATCCTACAGTTTACTTAGCACGGCAGTTAATTCGAGCCGGCTCAGAAACGTATTCGCCAAAGCACTGGAAATTATAATGATCATCAAAAATTGCTGAGAACCAATCCGATTCCCCGAGACTGTAAATGAGCCTGCGGTGCTTAACTCGCAGCAAAACACCCCACTGCAGAAAGCGAGTGAAATATTTCTGGGCAGATTCATTATGGCGATGGACATTTTGGGCAGCTAACTAAACTCAAATCAATCTTTCAAACGCCGTTCATGGAGTGGGTTTCATTAGAAGCCCAGAATAATCAGTCACTCATCTCTCCCACCCAGGCCTGTCTTTTGATTTGTGTTCTTTTATTGCAGGGACTAATGCGTATCCCATAAGATCTTGAATTTCCTCTTGAAGAGAGGGCCCCCCCTTTTTTTGAATGCTTCCCTATTTATTACCTGCGTGCTAAGAATACACATTAGCTTTTATTATATAGACATTAGAGGGTAGAGATTTGGCAGGGGATTTGAACAGCATTCAGGATATGCATAATAGTAAATTCTGGGTAGGTGTGAAATGTATCCCCCTTGCTAGAATATTCACGGAGTTATCAAACAGCAGTCCCCCATGAAACAGATTAATTCATATCCCTCAGAAGCCCATTAGACCTTCTCTTTTTTTATTACAGCACTTCAGGCTCTCGGCTCCTGCCTTTATTTCCAGCTCAGAACCTCACAGTGTTTAAATATATTTGGAGGAAGAAGGAAGGCAGCTTCACACTGCTTCCTCATTCAGATAATTCAAAGGTGCACACTCGCTGCCTTCCCATTATAGAATCATAAAATTTAAAAGCCAGGAGGTATCTCAAAAGGTCATAGAGTGAATCACCCGGTGCTAATGTAAAAGTGATTAAGGTTACAACTCTATTCACTCTTACTCGGGAGTAGGTCCCGGCGAAGTTGAAAGAGCTTAACTTCTGGACAAACAAGAGCCAGTCTAGGTTGCAAAGGCAAAGTGAGTGGGTTGGACAAGCACATTTCAAGTGCTCCCAAATGACTAGCTCAGAGGGTTTGTGTATAGATTATAAACATTGCAGCATTATTGTGTGGGGCAATTAAGTTGACTGGTGTCAGGATACTGCCAGTGGCTCCTGGCTGGTTGCCCAGGAAAGTATAAAGACAAGGAAAAGTTTCTTTCAGTCCTTTTTTATTCCAAACTTTACAGAGAAAGGCTATAGAACCCAGCCTCTTGGAGAATAGCGTCATCCTGAGTGAATCTCCACCCCACCCCCCACCTCATTTGTCATTATCATCACCTCCTCTACTGGTGCTGCTAAGTGCCCTCTGCCTTTGAGCTCTTTGCTCTCCTACTTTTAAGGCTCACCGGATTCTGGGAGGTGGCGGCTCTGAAATGCTTTCTAGTGACAACACGTCAGCCAGCTGCTGCTCTGGCTCTCCTGTTATTGCCTAACTTCCCCCCTCATCTGCCTCTGAGCTGTGACTTCCCTCAACCCCCTGTTGTAAATCTATACTGTCTTCCTCTTCCTCCTCCCTGGAAGGGTCAGGATGGGGAGGTGGTTTCCAACATTCCTCCTCCTCTGCCCAGTCCCTGACAACTGGGATGTTAGGGGACAGATAGTATCTCTGATGGAGGACGCATCATGCTCCTTCTAGGGTCAGGGGTGGATGAAGGCGCTTCAGCACCCGGGGCGGCACCGGGGCCATGCACCCGGGGGTGGGGCATTACCACGCAGCACACACAACGCATGCCCGGAAGCAGCGGCTCTGCACATGCGCGTTATACTGCGGAGCTGCCAGCAACCCGCCCCAGTGCTGTACGGGGATGGGGGATCCTCCGCTCGTGGAGCCACGAGCAGAGGATCCCAACATTAGAGCGCCGGCGCTGGCAAGCCGTGAGCAAGCCACGGAGCGAGGTTTTTTTTAAAAGCCCCGCTCTGCAGCTCGCTCGCTCACCAGCTCGGCGTGCACTTTGCTTCTTCCTGCTGGGGCAGAGGCGAGGGGCGGGCCAGGGAGGGGCCCCTCTCTGGCCCGCCCCTCGCCTCCGCCCCAGCAGGAAGAAGCAAATCGTGCTGGCTGAGCAAGTGAGCGAGCAGCCAGTCACCGAACGAGGCTTTTTACTGGGCGGCGGCTGGCTGCTCATTTGAGTGGAACCCGGGGTGCCCCGCCCCCTTGCTACACCCCTGTCTAGGGTAGTTTGTCCACCTTTGGTTGCCACCCGGCACTCAACTCTTACCTGGTGGCTCCTAGAAGCTGTCAGCATGCGGCAGTTGCCACACCCTGGGAATGGCTTTGATTGGCTGGCTAAAGCAGGTGAGGGTAGCCAAAGTGTCTTAAATCCTTGCCCTGCATGCGAAGACAAGCTCCACTTCAGATGGCATCTCATAAAACACCTGACTGTAGGAAGCTGCCTTTGCCTTATACCAGGTCAGACAATTTTTCCATTCTAGAGCACTATTATCTGCTTTGACCAGCAGTGGCTCTCAATGGCTTTGTCACATCACCCATTGCTCTTTTAGCTGGAGGTGGCAGGTCTTCAATTAGGATCCTTCTGTGTCCAACCATCAGCTTGATGACTGAGCATTGGTCTCTCCCCACATCCCCCCTACCTAGGGTGCCCATTTTAGGGGTATTATTAGGCGAGCTAGTCTAAAGAGCAACAGTCCACCATTATTTAACTGCTCACAGAGGAACCACTGGTAAATTTCCAGGAAATGTGGGGAACCCAATCTAAAGACTACCACCTAAGGCATAGTCTTACAGGAGAACCTTGAGCTGGGGTGGCCCACTGGCTAAGAGCTTGTGCTGCAAATCAAGACGTCTGTGGTTCAAATCTCATCCATCTCATCTCTGCCATTAACTCAAGATGGGGAGATGATAATAATAGGGATGTGAAAGGTGCCTCCGATTTGGTTTGGGACCTGGTTTGGTGATCCCATGGATGTCAATGGCATTGTTTTGTTCATTTCCTCACTGCTGGGCTGCGTGTTTCATAACTGCTCCCCTTGGCCAGCTCCCCAGAGCAACCCAGGGCTGCCTTGACCCACTCTGGACAAATCCCAGTTTGGCTCAATATGGTTTGGGATGTGGGACTAGTCTGGACTGAATGTCTAGCCCTAGATAAGAAAACTGAGTTACCTTGCAACCGGACAATGCATGAAGTGTTTGAAATACTTGAAAATGCTGTGCAAATATTTCATGGTATTTATGTTCCACTGGATGGAGCCAACCTGAGTCTGTTTAGGGGTCTTGCTTGTATTGCCTTATTTACCCTTATACAGTGGTACCTCGGTTTATGAACACAATTGGTTCCGGAAGTCTGTTCATAAACTGAAGCATTCATAAACTGAAGCGAACTTTCCCATTGAAAGTAATGGAAAGTGGATTAATCCGTTCCAGATGGGTCCGCGGAGTACTCAACCTGAAGCGTACTTAACCCGAAGCATGGGTGTAATTGGTTCCGGAATTCTGTTCATAAACTGAAGTGTTCATAAATTGAAGTGAACTTTCCCATTGAAAGTAATGGAAAGTGGATTAATCCGTTCCAGATGGGTCCGCGGCATTCGTAAACCGAAAATTCATAAACCGAGGTGTTCATAAACCGAGGTTCCACTGTATAGCATATTACAGGGCATATGTGAAAGTACTAAGGTAATTTGGAAGTGAGTACTGGCAGAATATATTTGCATGGATCTGAATCTGACCGGATGTGTTTCATCAGCAAAGCTAAAATAATTTTTTCACTCAAATTACTTTATGCCATGGCTCTTTAGGTTTTCGTTTCTTCCTTTGTTTGTTGCTTGCTTTTTCAGAAATGGATTCTCCATTTGTGCTGGCTGAAGAGGAAGGAAAAGGATGCTAAGTGACCTTGCCAGTTTTTGATGAAAGTTATTTCCTTGCGAAACAATAGAACAGCAGATTGGATTATCACCACATATTATCTTTGGACAACTGTGAGGATAACCTATGCTTCAGTTTCCACTCTTGTTTATGGCCCAGTTAAACATTTTTCTTTTCTAATTTAGAGGTTTATTATATATATATATATATATATATATATATATATATATATATATATATATATATTCATAGCTGCCAAGTTTTCCCTTTTCTCGCGAGGAAGCCTATTCAGCATAATGGAAAATCCCTGAAAATAAGGGATAACTTGGCAGCTATGATATATATTCCAGTAGGACATTCATTCTCAAGTTCAGCAAAACATGTAAAAACATGTATTGCAAGTTCAAAATTGCCTTACAGGTGCAATTTTTATAAGCTATGGAATATAGCAGAGTGGTTTCACGGTCAAACACTCTTCCTAGGGTACTCTGGGAATTGTAGTCCTGTGAGGGGAATAGGGGTCTCCTGACAACTCTCAGCACCCTTAACAAACTACAGTTCCCAGGATTCTTTGGGAGAAGTCATGGCTGTTTAAAGTGGAATAACTGAGTTTTAAATGCATAGCATGGGTGGGGCCTTATCGTAACAGAGTTTTGTTTTTGCTACTCAGCTAAACTGTAGAAGTAGACACACGTGTGTGTGAGAGAGAGAGGGGGGGGAACCAGCTACTGTGGTCTCTTCCTCTCTTAACCATCACCACAGGGCTTCTCAAAAACCATCTTGTTCTGGGAGAAGAAAAGGGTTTCCCCCCTGTTTGCAGCTTGTTTCTCCTGTTTTCTTATATAGTTTTAATTGATACTTACTGTTCTTTATATAATAAATTATATTTTATACGGGTGTGTGTGTTTCTCACACACAAACGTGCGTACACACACACATTCCACATT
This sequence comes from Zootoca vivipara, assembly GCF_963506605.1. NCBI lineage: Eukaryota > Metazoa > Chordata > Lepidosauria > Squamata > Lacertidae > Zootoca > Zootoca vivipara. Next base: position 11,999,978 of record NC_083283.1, on the reverse strand, counting down.
ATGTGTGTATGAGCTTGCGGGTGAAATATTAGTTATATTATTACACAGTATTCTGCCTGGACGAGGAACTGCTGCCTCGAATGCCATTAAAAATAAAGCTGTTCTGCTGGATTTACAGCCTAGCCAGAAATAGCAATTATGGGCTATCTTATGAGAGAGTCATATTATTGGGAGAATTCCATCAGGCTGCAAAGGCTTCAATAGTCACCACATCATCTGGAGAGAGGGATTGTCCCTTCTACCGAGACACTTCCAGCTTGCAGGGGATTAATTTCCGAGCAAGCACCCAAAAAACCCTGTAGTGGTTTTGTAAGGCTTCCCCCTGAGTGGTAAGTCTAAAAGGCTAGATGGGTGGAAACAGGGCTTCTTCTTTTTCAGCTGGAACTTGCCGGAACTCAGTTCCTCCACGTCTCAGGTAGGCACCGTTGCCATTATAAGAGAACAAGGGAGATGTTTGTGGTGAGTTCAGGCACCTCTTTTTTCTTGAGAAATTACACAAGCTGGAAGTTCTCAACTGTGTCCTTCCTCGCTTTTTAAAAAATCAACTGCTGATTCTCACCAGAGGTTACCATTTCATATAATATGGTTTTAACATTAGACTGAGTGCTGATTCACACATGCATTTATTTCGCAGGATTTCGAACCAAGGTTTATTTAACGCTCAGGGCCAGTTCACACATGCATTCAGTGACCCACAGATATTCAAGCATCTCCCCTCCTTTTATTCAGAGAAGATGCGGGTGGGGAGAGGGTTGCACCTTCTAACTATGCTCGCCTCCAGTGCTGACCTGACTGTGGGCTAGACATTACTGAGAAGGGAGCATGTCTATCTGCTTCCTTTGTAAATTGCTTCCTGTGACTCATTCGTGGAAAATACTAGCAATTAAAACATTAACAATCAAATAATATGTAAATCAATATCACATATTAAAAAGCTCATATTTAAAACAATTGGAATAATTTCATAATTAAAAAAATTGAGTACAATGCAGACTGAGATTATTATTATTATTTAAATCCACTTAAGAGGCTTGTAAGGTTTTCTAGTGGTGCAGCAATAAGATGGCTAGCACATTTGCAAAGCTAAGCAGGGTCCCGTATGGTTTCAGATTGGATGGGGAACTGCATATTGAGATTGGACTAGATGATCCTCAGGATGTCTACAATTCTTTTTTGAAATTGTTATTATTTTATTTTATTCTTGGGTTACAAAAGTGCATGCATTGTCTCTATTTCCAGGTCATAGAGTCTTTTCTATAGATCAATTACATTTGATGTGATGTTGTATATAATATACAGTGGTACCTCGCAAGACGAATGCCCTGCAAGATGAATTTTTCGCAAGACAAATGCGTCTTGGTATGAGCTTTTGTGTGCATGCACACTTCTTCAGATACCATTTTATACCTTCTTCTTCTAGTGGTTGTCACCTGTTTTGGTGGGAGTGCCATCTTAAGTGTGTGGTGCAATTTTACTTTGTTTTGTAGTTTTGCCAGTTTATTTGATTGTCAAAAATCAGGGTGCCTATCAAAAGGAAACCTATTCATACAGCCCTTCCTAGATCTGCAATGGAAGCTGGCATGGAGCTACCTTGAAGCCATCGTCTGTCAAAATGCTAAACACTGAAAGGAGACTGAAGACCTTGGAGAACATTAATTACAACGCTTTATCAGCAGGTGCCAGGGATGGAAGACGGCAGAGGGCACACAATTTGGGCATCGTTGACTTTCCTACAAGCCCGTTCAGACTTTTAATCATCTGTCACAGCTTTGTTATCTCCAGTTGTTTTTGCAGAAAGATTTTATTTTATTTTAATGGAGGTCAAGCAGACATCGTCAGCAAATTGCCCTTGGAAACATGAGAGGGAAATGAGTGAAATGGCCAGGAGCTGAGCAAGGAGCTCCATGGAACTAGCATTGTCAACTGATCAGAAAGAAAAAAAAACAGCCTGTCCTGCTCCCGTACTTTCAACAGCAGTTCAATCTCCAGCAATCTGGAGGTGTAGCTTTTCACAGTTTGGAGATAAGCACGAGTGCTGGCTGATTAGTGCAAGTCAGATCATTGGTAAAGGAACAGCTGGTTGAACACTAGGCAAGCTTAGGTGTGTCAGAAAGTTGGGAAACTGGTTGTCTCAGTATCAAAGGGGCCGGGAGGCTTGTTATTTAGTATCCGGGTCCAAAAAGGCAACAATGAAAGAACCAACAGGCTAGTGAACCAATTCCAGAGAGGATTCTAGTTGCTACCAGCTCTCCTGTATCTTTCATGGCAGACACAAAAACATGTTGCAGGTGATTTGGGGTGGGGTTGCATGGAGAGGAAGACTTATTTAGCGTGGTCTTGTGTCCTAATTTACAGAGGGCAGTCCTTTTGGGGGGGGTTGTCCAAGGACCATACCTGCCAAGTCCTGGACTGCAGAATCTGGGACCGGCAGCCGCGTGACACTGGAAGTTGCGTAGATGCAACTTCCGGTGTCGCTTTGCCCATCTATGGGCACCAAAAATGGCCGGCGCCGGCAATGGAAGTTGCGTCTATGCACATCTGGACATGCGTAAATGCGACTGCTGGCACCGGTGCTGGCCATTTTCGGTGCCCATAGATGGGCAAAGCAGGGGGGGAAATGGCCGCCGGCAGGAGCGGAATAAGGGAGAATAACGGGAGACGAACTGATATGGGGGACCGCCGGGAAATGGGGTTTCCCAGGGAAAATGGGGTACTTGGCAGCTATGCCAAGGATGGTCCTCTCTAACTGATGGCTGTCCCATTCGAGTCTGGTTTAAAGATGAGGAACCAGAAAAAAGCAGAGCAGGATCCTTGACATTGCCCATCAACAGGTAGTATTAACAGGTAGTCACTCAGGTAATTCAGGGTCCTGCCCTCAGATGTAATGCATTTCTATTCAAATCATAGTGATGACAGTTGTACCTTGGAAGTCGAACGGAATCCATTCCTGAAATCCGTTCGACTTCCAAAATGTTCAAAAACCAAAGTGCGGCTTCTGATTGGCTCCAGTAAGCTCCTGCAGCCAATCAGAAGCCGTGGAAGCCCCACTGGACATTCGACTTCCAAAAATAGTTTGCAAACCGGAACAGTCACTTCCGGGTTTGTGACGTTCGGGAGCCAAAACGTTTGAGAACTAAGCTGTTCAAAAACCAAGATACGACTGTATTTGCATCTACACATATAAATTACCAAAGTGAAAAGTGTCTTGTGTAAAGACGGACTCGTGCTCACTTTATCCAAGGGGGCTTCTGGTGGGGTGTGTTGAATGATGCTTGTCATGGGGGGGGAATTACTGGACATATATAACCAGTTCTATTTTTCTAGAAAAAGAGGTGCCACAACTCACCCCCCTGAGAGGGGCTGGACACCCCCCTGAGAGGGGCTGGAAATAAATTCTGGCAAGTTCCGTCTGAAAAGAAGCCACACATACAACCCACCTTGCTTCTCAATGTGAATTTTGTCTAGTGTACTGGTCTGAGGAGCTGGGATGGGGGAAATCTGTAAATTCAGTTTCTCTCGATTTCTCATTTTCCCAATCTTAATTTCAGTCCTCCACATTTCCACATTAGTATGTGATTTTCTTTAGAACTCCTTAAAACAATTCGCCAGCACTTTAGTGCAAGTTTCTCCTAATATACACATTCTTGTAAGCGATTTTAGGTATGCTACATTGTTGCGAAGCCATTTCCCCTAATGCAATGCATTTATTGCATGTCATTTTCACCAATGTGTGCATGTTTATGAACCTTTTATGCTAGCTTGCTCCTTTTTTTGCATACAATCCAATTGGCTGGAAAATTGCACTGCGAATTTAGAGGAGTGCAGATTTTGAACAATGGCTGTGCATTGCTTCATGCATTGTTTTGGGAGGCGCAAATTAGGTAGGTTCACCTTGAAAGGAGGCCTGAATTGAAGTTCTCTTCCATTCCTTTGAGAAGAAAGTAGGTGGCACAATGTGAGAGAAGCAGGAAGGGTGCAGCTCCATCTATCATCACCTCCTCTCCCCCCCCCCTGACTCTTCTGAAGACTTTGTAAAAATAGGCACGTTAACTGAAAGTGCAAAATCTTTCAGAGAATCTTCACTTGCGGCGCTGAAGCTGCTCTGTCCAGGACACTGTTGCAAAAGTTATAGATGGTTGCTCTGAAGTCTGCACCCTCGATAGATGTTCAGCAGCCTCTGGCTCCTTTGATTGGAACTGCTAATTGAACTGGTTTAGATATGAAAGTGCAATCTCGACTCTGTGAACATCTCGAGACACCCCGGAGAAAGTGCCACTTGATTTATTTTCATGGTTGTCTTGTGAACTGGGTGTGATCTTCAGCCTCCATGCAGAACAAAATGGATGGAGAAAGTGAGAGTGAGAGTGTCTCATCTAGGATATGGTTCACTCAGAGAGGGGGCTGGGGTCACATGGATTTGACTCTCTTGAATCCCACCCATGGCTGGTCCAGGTCATGAAAGGTTATCAAGATTGAGCACTTACTGGCATTCTTTTTTTTTAAATGGTCTTTATTATACTTCACTTAACAAAAAACTTGACAAATACACAATACAATACAATACAATACAATACAATACAATACAATACAATACAATACAATACAATACAATACAATACAGTACATACCTACATATCCTACATGTACACCACAAATATTAGACTTCCAACTCTTCTCTTTGTACTTTGTTACCAAACGTAACTCTAGACGCATTTCGTGTTGTTATTCTACTTTTCTTTTGTTTTTATCTAACCCGATTTTGTCATATCTGTTTTCAAGATTTCATCTATATCTGCCAGGAGATTTGCGTTGTCCATATAGTTTTTAAGATATTCTTCGAAGGTTGACCATTCGTTGTTAACTTGTTGTTATCTTGTTCTGCAAGATGTAAATCCGGCATCCCCAAACTGCGGCCCTCCAGATGTTTTGGCCTACAACTCCCATGATCCCTAGCTAACAGGACCAGTGGTCGGGGAAGATGGGAATTGTAGTCCAAAACATCTGGAGGGCCGAAGTTTGGGGATGCCTGATGTAAATATTCAATCATTTTTGCTAACCAGTCAGATTTGGTGGGGATATTGCTGCTTTCCCAGTTTTTGGGTATCAAGATTCTTGCCGCTGTGGTGGCATACAAATTTTCTTAATTTATGTAGACAGGATACCGAGCAGGAAGGCTACTGGATGAGAAGACTATTGATGCCTGCTGGTCACAATGGCTATGCCCCGCCTTTCAGGAGGCAGAAATGCTTCTAAAAGCCACTTCCGCCTGGGCAGGAGGTGGAGTTGCAGGCAGGCACGATCCCTCCACGTGCGCACAAAGGTGATTCCCAGCCCTGCGCGATTGGGGGGAATCCCAGTCGCATCACCCTTCAGCCAACCAATCCGGTTGGCCGGTGTGTGTGGCCTGCGCTATTTAAGCAGGATGAGGTCAGGATATCTCCCTCTTGCCCTGCTCCAGTTTTTTCCCACCCTCCCGCCCTTCACAGTTTTTCTTCTCTTGACCTTGCTATGGACTTTGGTTGGTCGCCGTTGAGGGGCCTGGAAGGAATTTTTTTCCATTTGGCAAATTGGCACCGGCCATTTGGTTTTTCGCCTACCTCCTAGCAATTCGTCACAACTCTTGGTTTTGGCTCTTAGGCATTGGAATATTTCTGTCGAGGTTGCGCCATCACCTGCCCCGCAATTTGAAGGGTATTCCATTAAAGGTTTCCAGGGGCGTGGCCCTGTCCGAAGCCTAAGGAGGTTAGGGCCTAAGGCACGCCCCTATTGGTGGCCTCAGGGGGAGTTCCTAGTCGATTTGCATCACAGGGCTCCTTTCTGGTGGTTAACCCTTCCCGGACTCCCAGCACATGGGCTGGAGTCAGATATAGCCGGTTAGATCCAATGCCTAAGCCAATACCACTTAACACCTATAACCAATAAAGTTGTGGCCTTTTCCCACCCATTAACCTTATATATTGTCTCATGTGTCTTTATTTCACCACAGGGGGTGGGGTGGGGTTGTGACATAGCCACGCAATGCCAGCTGCTAGAAACCACAGGAGGGGAGAAACCGCAGGAGGGGAGAGAACCCATGTGCTTGGCTCCTTTTTGCAGGTTCCCCACAGACATTTGAGTAGCTGCCAAGTTCGGGCCTGAGAAATAAGGGACTGGACCGGAGGTAGCAGACCGGAAGTCACGCTGCAGCCATTTTGGAACTGGGCAAAGCAGCATCAAAAGTCGCTTCTGAGCATGCTCCGCCCAGTTACAAAATGGCCGCCGTGCCAGAATAAACTGGGGAAAAACAAAAAAAATCCGTTTTTTCGGCTGGGGACAGCTGGAAAAACGGGGGTTTCCCGGGGAATACGGGAGACTTGGCAGCTATGGGCCCCAGTGAGAACAGGAAGCTGGAATATATGCAGTGCATTTTTTTTTCTTTAAAATTTTTTTAGGGGTACTCTCATTTTGACTCAAGAAAACCACCATTTTACAGTTCGAATTGGGAAAAATAAATACAGTAAATGGACAAAAGTACGAGATTCACAAAATGTTTAGGGGTATGCGTCCCCCTGTGTCTCCCCAGAAAAAAAGCACTGGGTATATGGGCCACTGGTCTGATTCAGCAGGCTCTTTTTTTAAAAAAATAAAAAATAATTAAATAAATATAATTTATATACCACTTGATTTGCAAATATATCTTCTAAGCAGTTAACCGCCTCAACCCCACCTCCCAAAACATTAACACTGTTATAAAAAGAAAGCTATGAAGTTATAAAGTCCATAAAAGGTTAATCCTCGGTGGTCTGCTCTGAGAATGCTTCTGTGCAAATCCATTCATTTCCCACCATACTAGGGTCCCTTTACTATAATGGTATGTTGAAGACTGAGCTTGGATACCTTTCAGAAATGAAATGCAAGATATTTTTATCCATGCAAGCATTTAGCATCTGGGAATGTGTTTCTATTATAAATTCATTTTTTTTATTTTAAAAAAATAAAAAAGTTGTTACTCACTGAGCCTTTAGGAGCAGTGTTGATTAAAACTCTAAATAAATAAAACCTCCTCTTTTTTATGGCTCTTGTAGACTATGCATCTATTTGCACTTGACTGTAGCGTAATCAATATGCTGGCATAAAGGCTCCAGGGTAATTCATAGTTGCACTCTGTAGCAATTTAAAGGCTGATTTGGTTCCCCTAAATTGTTTCCATGCAGGCAAGCTAAAAATATTCAGGGACTTCTGACTCCTCAGCCCTCCCACCTCCAAAGCTATCCCCAGTCACAATGACGGAATCGTTTCTTATTTCTCATGCATGGAATCTGCCCTGGCTCATGGCTAGCAGAATCTAAATATTGCACAATGCTGGGGAACTTCAAACCAGCAAGGAGTAAATCATAAATGTTTACTGGGTTGTTTGTTCAGAAGGTGAACAAACATTCTGTGTGCATGTGAATCTCTATCTCTATCTATCTATCATCTATCTATCTGCTTTTGGAACTGATCTCTTGAAGCCAGTTCAGCTGAAACCGACAGATCTCAAGGTTTGGGAGTTGTTGTTTTGCTTTCATTTTTGTTGTGCCGTTTTATTCTGGAAGTCATGGAGGCAAAAGCTGGTGGAGACAAAGGTACCCATGGCAGCAGTGTAATAAAGGAGGGTGGTTCTGATTCAGTTTGCATTTTTGGCTCCTAAAGATTAACCTTTCCCTCCAAAAAAATTTACACTGGGGATCTGAGGCACAGATTGGAAAGGGCAACCCAATTCTATATTGCCCCATTGAGTTCAGGAGGCAAGTGGGTGCAGAATTGCTGCTAAATCCTACTGCTTGGTATTATTACTATCAGTCATAGGCAACTGGAAAAAATCACACACACACAAATTGCATAATTGAATGAAGTCAATTCACATCAGATTGGCACTATTTCTCGGTCAGGATGCAAAAGTAAAACATTATTACTTAGAACTGAAGTATCATTGTGCTTCCAGGCACAATGCAAAGTGCTATTTTGGAATCCCTAACCATTCTGAGACCATGGTACATGATAAAAAAAAAATAGTAAAGGACCCCTGGATGGTGAAGTCCAGTCAAAGGCGACTATGGGGTTGCAGTGCTCATCTCGCTTTCAGGCCAAGGAAGCCAGCGTTTGTCCACAGATGGCTTTCTGGGTCACGTGGCCAGCATGACCAAACCGCTTCTGGCTCAACAGAACACCGTGATGGGTATCAGAGCATATGGAAATGACATTTACTTTCCTGCCGCAGCGGAACCTATTTATCAACTCACCCTGGTATGCTCTCAAACTGCTGGGTTGGCAGGATCTGGGACAGAGCAACGGGAGCTCACCCTGTCGTGGGGATTTGAACCATTGACCCTCCAGTTGGCAAGCCCCAGAGGCTCAGTGGTTTAGACCACAACACCACCTGCGTCCGGTATATGGAAGACCTGTATGAACCTGCCTGTTCACTTCCCTTATATTCTTTGGGTTGTGTTCAATGTAGGACTATGGTGAATGTTATGACAGTGCAGGAGTTTCTCCTTGTGCAAGGGAAGGTTCTACCCCTCTCTTCCTCCTCCCACACCCTCTAAATCTGTTCTGGGGGGGGGGGTTCACTCAGCCCTCCAGAGCAAATCTGGGGGCGCATGAAGGGAGAGGAGATGTGAGAAAGTCCTGTTGCACTAGCAGTAATCTTGGCACACAAACATCTGTTGAATCCCATCCTCTGTCCTGGTGGAAGCTAGAAGAGTTAGCAAAAGGTACGCATGCAGATCTTCTTGCGTTATCAAATTCCACCAAAAGCAAAATCTGTGCAAATTTTGAGGTTTCTACTCGGGGAAAACACCGAGAGGAAGTTAAATCAGCTTATGCAATGCAAAGGAAGTGTTTCAAGGAGAAGAATAGTTCACACAGTCTATCACCAGCCTGAAAATGGCCCTGCTTAGATGGATATTTTGTAGTCATTTTGTATCTCTGCTGTATACAAGTTTCATGACAGATTAATTGATCTCATTACACAGACTACCCGAAAGACAGAAGCAGTGAAACTAAGCATTGGCTGAGGAACAATGAATCTTTGTGCAATCTTTGCGCCCGCCAGGCTTTCTGCCATTCCCAAGACATTCTCTTTTCATTTATCAAGGGATGAGAAGCAGGGCGGATGACGACCTAAGGGCCAAATATATCGAGGTCACTGTAATTAGTAGAGGGACTAATCACAATTCTGTCCAGTGGCGTTTAGGTTGCTGCAAAGCAAGCCACAGGGACAGGCTTTAGTTTAAGCAAAAGCAGACTTCACAATTGCTTTCACAGGGATATGCCAAAGTTCCAAAGTTCAGCGTACTTTGAGAGAATTATGGGCAAACGTGTTTTAATTAGAGCAAAGCCCAACATGGCTGAGATTATTTCGCTGTTGCTTTTGCAAGCGATGAAAAGCACCTTCTTTCCTGATGAATTTCCATGTCCTGCAGGTTCTCACGATGACGGTGATGGTTTTATTTATTAAATTTATGTACTGCCCTTCATCTGTAGATCTCAGGGTGGTTCACAACATAAAGATACAAAATAAAAACAAACAATGTATTGCTACTACTACTACTACTACTACTACTACTACTAATAACAATAATTCAATTTATATTCCACCCTTTATCAAAAGATCTCAGGACAGTGTACAACCCTAGAAACACATTATGAAACATCAGTGATAAAAACTTAATGACAGTCTAATCCAACGCTGCTACAGTTATTGCAGGGCAAGGTCAGTTTTTTGTACTGGAAAGTGCTGGCACAACATGGTATTAATTCTAGGAAGGCAGGGGTCTGTACCTTGCCTCTCCCTGTACCTGTCTCCCCAAGTGGCAGGCTTCGGGGAATCGGAACCCTCCCCTGGTCACAGTAAATAAGGAGATCAAACGAAAGGAGCGTTCTTAACAGTTATTTTCTTTAATAATCACGGCAAGAGACAAGGCATATGTCAAGAATGCTTTGATGGTGTTTCCTGCTTGGCAGGGGGTTGGACTGGATGGCCCTTGTGGTCTCTTCCAACTCTATGATTCTAAGGAATGCATATCTATCTATAAATGCTGTTGTACCCAGTAAAGGCTCACCCCCTCCATCCCCATTAATCTACGTCACTCCTACGTTGGGTAGTCTGAGCTTGTTGCCATTGTGCTCTCTGTCCTCAAAGCTTGTCTAGTCTTAGGTGAAGGGGGGTCAGGAATGCTGTCCAAGGACACTGAATCTGCCAGCTGTCTCTCTCCTAGTGTTTCCTCTTCTAGCTGTTCCTCACCCAGTATTTCCCAGCTTTCCCCCTCTGGACTATGCCCCTCTGCAAACCAGTGTTCTAAATCAATATTGTCCTCCTGCCCCTGGGAAGGTTCAGGAGAAGGTTCGGCAGCTCCCATCATTCCTCCTCAGTCCAGCCCCTGACACAAAGGTCCTTTGCACAATACACTGTGCTACACAGAAGCTTCCCTGAAGTGCTAGCCTGATAGCAACCCACCAAGGATGCCATGCATTCTGCTGCACTAGTGATGGGAGCCTAACACAGAACCAATAACAAGAATCAAAAACCAATAAGCCTGCTACCTCCTATCCCTTCCACAAACACATTTACAAGTGTATAGGATGTTAATCTGGCAAAGGCCTGACTGAAGAGTAATATTTTTGCCTGGTGCCTAAAGGTCTACAATGAAGGCACCAGGCGAACTTCCTTGGAGAGAGCATTCCACAAATAGGGAGCCACTGCAGAAAAGGCCCATTCTCAAAGTGCCTAGCATGACGACGTCATGCTTTCTAGAGATGTGCAGAGTCCTGGAAGTGCTAAGCATACACAGTTAAGCAGAAGTTTAACTATCCGCACAGTCTAGAATACTATAACAAAATGGGCTTCCATGCAAGTCCCGGTCATAGAATCGTAGAGTTGGCGGGCATCCTGAGGATCATCTAGCAATATGCAGGGATATGTAACCATCCTATATGGGAACTGGTAAGATCAAAGGTCAGAGGTGGGGGATCTTGTAGTCCAGTGACATCTGGAGAGAACCACACTGGTTTCCCTGATGTATGGCCTATTCTGTAGATTCAAAGGTAGCATAAACACCATCCATCATACTGGATACACTCCACAGGTTCATAAAGTAAGAATTTTAATCTGTGTATTCACCCAAGTAAATGAATATTCACATTCACTATGTGAATCTGAAATAAATGCAGTTCAACTTCACTGCAGCCCCTTTAATTAACTGCAGCCCAAAACGGAATGTAAGTTTCTAAACAATCAGTCTTGATTCCTACCCCTCCTTCCATTATTCTTTTTTAGGTTAAGACGTTTAGGCCAATTGACGTGCCGCAACAGCTACAACAGCTTATCTTGTTCAGACTACAGTGCTGCAGCTCGATACCTTGCAACCAAAATGCTTTGGCTCATCTGAAAAGCTTTCCTTTTCCTTAAATCGAGTGGCCTTGTGGACCTAAGAAGCCATTTTCCAAAGACTGTTGGTCCAGGAGACCATTGGGCTCCTCCTCCAAATACCCTGGCTTGTACCAATGCCCAGGCTTGTACCATGAGGAGGTCACTTTCGTGTTGCTAACACAGCAGGTTGACATCCCCCCTGGATGCACACTCCCGGTAGACAGGTGCCAACAACAACATGATGATTTATTGTCATGGTGGTATCAGGGCAGTTCAATACTGTCTACATCTGCAGAAGTGTCAGGGTGGAAATACTGCTTCATTTCCCACCAGTGCTTGTCCGGTGACTTCCTGCTGAAATCCTGCCTGCTTTTCTTCTTCTTCTTTTCTTTTTAAAATTTTTTTAAAAATACTTTTTCAGTTTTATACATTTCATTAGCTTTACAATCATTTTAACATTTCAAAGCTTGACTTAGCTCCCCCTCTTTCTGCAATTCCTTAAATTTATTTTTTAATCTCTTCTGCATATCTAAATTCATTTAGTTTGCTCATTTAATTATCTACTTTAAATACATGAAACTGCAGGTTGTTACAATAATCTGCCAATGTTTTTTATCTGTTTGCAATTTATCTGCAAATATTCAATAAGCCATTTCCATTCTTTTTTAAAAAGTTTGTTATCTTGATTTCTTAATTTTCCAGTAAGTTTCACCATTTCTGCATATTCCATAATTTTTTGTATCCATTCTTCCTTTGCTGGGACTTCTGCTTCTTTCCGTTTTGGGGTGCATAGCATTCTTGCTTCTGTAGTAGCAAACATGGTTAAATTTCTATACAATTTAGGTACTTCTGTCCCTATAATTCCCATAAGAAAAGCTTCTAGGTTTTTTTAAACAACAACAACAACAACAACAACAACAACAACAAAGGTTATTTTGAACAACCTTTTCAATTCATTATATATCATTTCCCAGTAAGCTTTAACCTTACTACAAGACCACCACATATGATAAAAGGAACCTACTTTCTCTTTGCAAAAATCCTGCCTGCTTTTCATGCCACAAATGTTCCCTTTGTCTCCATGTGCTTCCCATGCTTTTGTTGCGCTGGGTCACTAACCCTACCCTCAATAACTGGTGACCTTGAGGAAACATCACAGAACAGCTCACCGAGTGGGGTGATGTCTGGACGTTCCTCTATAAATCCACCACTAATGCACTATGGGCCTTAGAAAGCACTGCTAATAACAAGGCCAGTGGAAGTGATGATATTCCAGCTGAACTATTTAAAATTTTAAAAGATGATGCTGTTAAGGTGCTACACCCAATATGCCAGCAAGTTTGGAAAACTCAGCAATGGCCAGAGGATTGGAGAAGATCAGTCTACATCCCAATCCCAAAGAAGGGCAGTGCCAAAGAATGCTCCAACTACCGCACAATTGCGCTCATTTCACACGCTAGCAAGGTTATGCTTAAAATTCTACAAGGCAGGCTTAGGCAGTATGTGGACCGAGAACTCCCAGAAGTGCAAGCTGGATTTCGAAAGGGCAGAGGAACCAGAGACCAAATAGCAAACATGCGTTGGATTATGGAGAAAGCTAGAGAGTTCCAGAAAAACGTCTACTTCTGCTTCATTGACTATGCAAAAGCCTTTGACTGTGTCGACCACAGCAAACTATGGCAAGTTCTTAAAGAAATGGGAGTGCCTGATCACCTCATCTGTCTCCTGAGAAATCTCTATGTGGGACAAGAAGCTACAGTTAGAACTGGATATGGAACAACTGAGTGGTTCAAAATTGGGAAAGGAGTACGACAAGGTTGTATATTGTCTCCCTGCTTATTTAACTTATATGCAGAATTCATCATGCGAAAGGCTGGACTAGATGAATCCCAAGCCGGAATTAAGATTGCCGGAAGAAATATCAACAACCTCAGATATGCAGATGACACAACCTTGATGGCAGAAAGCGAGGAGGAATTAAAGAACCTTTTAATGAGGGTGAAAGAGGAGAGCGCAAAATATGGTCTGAAGCTCAACATCAAAAAAACCAAGATCATGGCCACTGGTCCCATCACCTCCTGGCAAATAGAAGGGGAAGAAATGGAGGCAGTGAGAGATTTTACTTTCTTGGGCTCCTTGATCACTGCAGATGGTGACTGCAGTCACGAAATTAAAAGACGCCTGCTTCTTGGGAGAAAAGCAATGGCAAACCTAGACAGCATCTTAAAAAGCAGAGACATCACCTTGCCGACAAAGGTCCGTATAGTTAAAGCTATGGTTTTCCCAGTAGTGATGTATGGAAGTGAGAGCTGGACCATAAAGAAGGCTGATCGCCGAAGAATTGATGCCTTTGAATTATGGTGCTGGAGGAGACTCTTGAGAGTCCCATGGACTGCAAGACGATCAAACCTATCCATTCTTAAGGAAATCAGCCCTGAGTGCTCCCTGGAAGGACAGATCGTGAAGCTCAGGCTCCAATACTTTGGCCACCTCATGAGAAGAGAAGAATCCTTGGAAAAGACCCTGATGTTGGGAAAGATTGATGGCACTAGGAGAAGGGGACGACAGAGGACAAGATGGTTGGACAGTGTTCTCGAAGCTACCAACATGAGTTTGACCAAATTGCGGGAGGCAGTGCAAGACAGGAGTGCCTGGCGTGCTATGGTCCATGGGGTCACGAAGAGTCGGACACGACTAAACAACAACAACAATGCACTATTATTGCACTAGTGACAACTTGCAGAATTCACCTACTAAAAACCAACATCCTTTGCAACCATTCAGATTTGTACCTGCAATTTCCTGCAGAAGCTAACCTGGACTTCTTTCTTCAGAAAGATGGGGTGGGAATATCCCCTCAAAGAGAAGAATCACACAGCATAACAGTACGTGAAGAGTATACACAGTGTCAGCCGCTGGTATTTTATGGGGCATTTGCACTGCTTCTTTTTTTTTAAAAAAATCATATCATATTACCTGATATTTTGAGATGAAAGGCAGCTAGGCTGTTCCTAAGCGAGGCCCTTATCCAAGGAGATAATTAATGAACACGCCAGAGCTGTGGAGTGTTTCTAACAAAGAAAATGAATCAAGCAGAGGTGAGATGGTGATATATTAGATCCAGCAAAGGGAAGTTTGGAACCAGGGACAAGGTGTTGGCAGATTTCAGGTTAACGCACTCAGAAAACCCTAGGCATTAATGAAATGGAGGGCAGCAATGCTTCGGAGTAAGTCATCTTGGTCCAAGTTTCAGAATCAGCCTATCACTTAATTCTTTCTTTCTTCCCTCTGTTACCTGGTGGCTACAAACAACCATTTTCCCAGTGGGAACTTAATGGGACGATCAAACAAATATTTGGCAAGAGGGTAGTCTGAGCCTTCACAGCCTGCTTCCATTAACCCTTTCCCCCCCTCTGGAATTGCCATCCTTTACTGATTTAAAAACAAACTTTGGCGGTTGAATCCTGACTTAGACCACCTGAAGTTAATTGTGCTGGCATTAGTCACAACTAAAGTCCCACTGGATTTAAGTTTCCTTTGATTCAATGGGTCTGTTCTGAGCATGATTAAGCCTGGATCCAATCCTTTATTTGCAAAGTTAAACAATGTAAGGGACCCTTGCTAAGTAATCATAGAACTGCCGCTTTGGAAGGGACCACAAGGGCCATCTAGTCCAACCTCCTGTAATGCAGGAATCTTTTTGCTCAACATGGGGCTAGAACCCATGATCCTGAGATTAACCATGCGTAATCACAAGGGCATTGCTGGACATATCATTACAAGTGGAACCTGTAACAAACTGTTGTTGTGAAGAACGCTTCTGCTCAGCGTTCTAACCAGAAAGCCATGCTTTTTTTCAAGGATACTCCACACTGCTATAGCCTCCCGAGCCCCTGAGCATATTCAGTGCTCACAAGACTGAGGTTTTGTTCTTTTGACACCTTAGAATCTGCAGACGTCAAGTTTCATCTGAGCATAATGCCTCCCTTTTGTACTTCAGTAACTTCATTTGGGCTACAATTCGACTGGCAATCACTAGCATAGTTCACCATTAATGGGAGTTAATATAAATGCCATTTGGAAACACTGCTTTAATCTGACTTCCAGCTGATTGTGTGGGAAAACAATTCTCCAGCAGCACTAAAGTTCCTAGACTGGAAGCAACCGCAGATGATCAACGTATATTGGAGAGCTCTGTCATCTTGGGATAGCTTCAATATGTCAATCACCCAGGCATGTGCAATAATTTTGCCTCGCCAGGTACAGATAAGTGGTTTTTAAAAAATCAGCTACAGAATAGTCTGTAAGGGCCAACGAACTGTTGTTCATCAGTCCTCCATGTTACATGCCATTATGCTAGTTTTACAGGCATGCTTTCTCACCAAAAGAATTCTGGCATGTAGTCTGGCGAGGAGGCTGAGATGTCTTTGTTAGAGATTCTTTGACCTTCTACAGAACTGCAGTTCCCAGGGCTCATGGGCATGTTTATATAGGGAATTTGATGTTGTATAAGTTGGTCTGTTCTGTAAATGTGCCCTACATCTGCTTATGATATGGTTTCACAAATCAGATTTGTCCCCCTGGACTTAGAGGGTACCATGGGCGTACCCAGCGAGGGGCAGGGGGGCAGCTGCCCCCAGAAGCAAATAAAATAAAATAAATGGTTATAAAGTGATGAAACGAAACAAAATTATGTAGGGCAATGGAGAATAATCATTTGTTTACCACACTGAAATGGTGTAAAAACCGAGAAGTATCTAGAGCCACCTAGCGACTGGTAGAGGAATCTATTTCAGCCAGCCATTGGGATTCAAGGGAGGGAGAGGTCTCTAGCAGGCTCTAGCAGAGAGAAGAGGGAATCTTCTAGAGGGGTCTAGTGAGTTCCGCATCACTAAACTGAGCCGCCCGCCACTAAACTGAGCCGCCTGCTATTAGTTAACCTTCTTATTTACATTTAGAAGACATTGAGGCTGCCTAAATGGATATAAGAAACTGGTTCAAAAAAGGTAAGTTAAGTAATTTCTGTAGAAAATTAAATTTTAAAGGGTAAAGACCTGGCTCAGAAGTACAATGGGAGAAGACAGACTGACTGGGTTGTGTTTGATGAGCGTCCATTGGAAATTCTTCAAGGAAAATCAGGACGGGATTGAAATGAAAGTTTTGAACAAGTTTTCTTCAAACCCAAGAAAAATGATATTAGTATAAGACATGTAACTAGAATAAAAATTACATTTTTTTCAAGCAAATAATTGTAATAACTACCGTAATAAAGCACTGCTATAATTATATATAATTTTCTTAAAATTATTATTTCATTCACCTTTTCCGTGCTGAAATGTCACAACCTGAACGACCATGGCTTGCCCCCCCCCCCAGTTTTGATCCTGGGTACGCCCCTGGAATGTACCTTTTGGTATTGTACTCAGAGCAAAGACCTTTGCATCACTTCCAACCATGATGGATTTTCCTGTCCTTCAGCAAAAGGTCAGGAATGGGTTGGCAAAAAAGGGGGGGGAATATAAGCTGATGCAGTATTACACTAACTTGGTGTTTGGCCACTGGGGTAGCAATATGTTAGCAGTGGAACTGCATTTAGAAGTAAGGGAAACATAAGAGATCTCACTCTTCCCATGGAAAAAGCTGTGCTACAGCAGATGTTGGTAAATCATTCCTGGTAAAACATTCTTTCCTACAGGAGGGTGG
The DNA here is from genome assembly GCF_963506605.1 of Zootoca vivipara. Taxonomy (NCBI): domain Eukaryota; kingdom Metazoa; phylum Chordata; class Lepidosauria; order Squamata; family Lacertidae; genus Zootoca; species Zootoca vivipara. Next base: position 11,982,886 of record NC_083283.1, on the reverse strand, counting down.
TTTAAAATTGCTTCAATTTTCCAAGCTGTAAAAAGAGATTGAGGATAAAAATCCTTTTTTAAAAAAAATCAAGAAATCAATACCCAGCTCATTATCTTGGACAATTTGCCTGGTTCAAAAGGTGAGATTTGTGATTTATGATATATTGTCCTTGTTTTCATGATAAATGCACAGTTACTCAAATCTGGCCCCCATAGGATGTGAAATAATAATAATAAACCTTCACAGGAAGTCAGTGTGGTACAATGAAGGTTTGGACAGTGGGCTATCTCTCCCCCTAAACCAGGGTTGGTAAAATGCCAAGCCACAGACCTGATCCAGCCCATCGACTCTCTATCAGTAGCGCATCAACTTTCAACCCAGTTTACTGGGCACAATGGTCAAAGTAAACCACGAAGTTGCACTGGGAGCTCTCTTTCACCAAAGTGCTCCGATAAACAGGAAACTCAGGAAACACCAAAGCAGATTGAAGTGCTTCATCCTGCTTCCTGAGCACTCTGATCTGCTCTGATGTTTCCTGGGTATTAGAGATGATCAGCGAGTGCTCAGGAAGCAGATCAGATTGGACAGCTCCTTCCTGTTTGGGGAGTGTGTGCAGACGTGAGGGAATCTGGGCCTTGGGTTTTACCACCACTGGCCTAAACTAAGGCCCAGTATACCTGAAGCAGCGCCTCCACCCCCATTGTTCAGCCCGGACACTGAGATCCAGCACCGAGGGCCTTCTGGCGGTTCCCTCATTGCGAGAAGTGAGGTTACAGGGAACCAGACAGAGGGCCTTCTCAGTAGTGGCACCCGCCCTGTGGAACACCTTCCCTTCAGATGTCAAGGAAATAAACAACTATCTGACTTTTAGAAGACATTTGAAGGCAGCCCTGTTTAGGGAAGTTTTTAATGTTTAATGTTTTTTGTGTTTTTCATATTCTGTTGGGTGCCACCCAGTGTGGTTGGGGAAACCCTCCAGATGGGTGGGGTATAAATAATAATAATAATAATATATTATTATTATTATTAGAGTGGGGAGGGGTAGAGGAAGAGGAAGAGAGAGGCAGTTAGTGAAAATGAGATTAAGAATTGTCAGGTATAAACAGGCTATGGAAACAAATACAGTGGCACCTCGGTTTAAGAACAGTCCTGTTTACAAACAATTTGGTTTATGAACTCCGCAAAACCAGAAGTAGTGTCCCGGTTTGCGAACTTTACCTTGGTCTAAGAATGGAATCCGAATGGTGAAAGGGCACTGGCAGCGGGAGGCCTCATTAGGGAAAGCACGCCTCAGTTTAAGAACGGTTTCGGTTTAAGAACGGACTTCCAGAACGGATTAAGATTGTAAACCGAGGTACCACTGTACAAGATTGTCTAAGTGTTTGTCCAAGTGGAGTCTGGGCCATTGCCAGCCAGAGCAGATTATACATGGACAAATAGTCTGATCTAGTATATGAAAACTTTCCATGTTCCTCCCACCTGAAATGCTCTAGCCCAGGGTTTCCTAAACTTGGGTCTCCAGCTGTTTTTGGACTACAACTCCCATCACCCCTCCCCCCACTCCTGACCTCCACATCACCACTCCAGACACCCCTACACCTCACCCACCCACTCCATCTCCTGTCATCCCTAGCTGGCGGGACCAGTGGTCAGGGATGACAGGAATTGTAGTCCCAAAACATCTGAAGACTCAAGTTTGGGAAACCCTGCTCTAGCCCATTCTTGCTAAGGCATTTTTGTGAAGGTCTGGCCCATAAGTAATTGCCTTCAGACGGAGCTAGAATGCTGGATGAAACAACTGGGTTATTCTCCCGACTCTCTTGTACCATTACTTTGTGGGGAACATGTCCCACAGTGGGTATATTTTAGCCATCCTTTGGCAACCACTTTTCTATTAGCTCTTTCGAATTGTGTCCCTGTAGCTGTAAAGGTAAAGGTAAAGGACCCCTGACAGTTAAATCCAGTCACAGATGACTCTGGGGTTGCAACGCTCATCTCACTTTACAGGCTGAGGTAGCCGGGTCATTTGGCAGCATGACTGGCGCAACGGAACACCGAAACCAGAGCAGTGCACAAAAAAGCCATTTACCTTCCCGCCGGAGCGGTACCTATTTATCTACTTGCACTGGTGTGCTTTCGAACTGCTAGGTTGGCAGGAGCTGGGACTGAGCAATGGGAGCTCACCCCGTCACTGAGAGAGCTTCAATTTACTCTTAAAAAGGTAAAGGTAAAGGGACCCCTGACCATTAGGTCCAGTCGTGACCGACTCTGGGGTTGCGCGCTCATCTCGCATTATTGGCCGAGAGAGCCGGCGTACAGCTTCCAGGTCATGTGGCCAGCATGACAAAGCCGCTTCTGGCAAACCAGAGCAGCACATGGAAATGCCGTTTACCTTCCCGCTATAGTGGTTCCTATTTATCTACTTGCATTTTGACGTGCTTTCGAACTGCTAGGTTGGCAGGAGCTGGGACCAAGCAACGGGAGCTCACCGCGTCACAGGGATTCGAACCACCGACCTTCTGATCAGCAAGCCCTAGGCTCATGCAAAAGCAGTCCTAGTTCATCTCTAAACATGTGTCACGTCTTTAACACTTTTAAGAGGAAGCTGTAATCTTTTTGCCATTTCTTTTTGCGTGAAACAGCTCCAAAGGTGGCATCTTTCACTATAAGGGACACTCTTGGACTCTGGAACATGTGCTGCTACTGTTAATGATCAGTTCCATGTTAGGGGTATTGTGGTTTAGACACTTAAAGCTGTGGTTTCTTCAGAAATATCAAATGAATGCCATCTGGACTTTGTGATTCCATGCTTATCATTTCGCCCCTTCTCATGATGGAATCTATGCCATATAGTCCTCAAATAAGAGGATTCTTTTCTTTTTTTGGCAGCCTGGTTTTATTCTGTCTTCAGAACATATTAACTAGTGCAGTATGCAAGCCAAATGGATAAACCCACTCAGAAGAATTTGCAAGGACTTGTATAATTCGCAGTAAAATGGGATGTCCCTCCATTAATTTCAGTGATGTGAAATTCCTGTATCTGCAATGTCTTTCTGGGGCGGGGGGGGGGGGGGAGGTTTGACCAGAAGCTTACAGAGTAGAAGTAATCATACAGAGAACCAAACCTCCTTAGGTTAGTTTCCCACTCAGACTAAACCAAGTATCTGCTGTTTAAGCATAGAAACCCAGAGAGTCCCCCAGCCTGTGATGCTAATCACATTGTTCTCTGGATTATGACCCTTTGACTCTGCAGTCATTCCTGCAACATCCTTCATTTTTAAAAAGTTCACATTCCAAGAAAAAAGAGAGGAACTCAAAATGTCAGAGTCACCGTTATGCAGATCTTCAAGAGATTATTTTTTCTTGTTGCAAAGATCATTGCTCTAAAGGAAGATAGAAGTTCTTGTTAGTCTGACTCAGATGGTGACATGCAAAAAGTCACGATGACCTCTCTCTTTCGCAATCCCCTACTCATATCACTAAAGAGAAACTTCCAGTTCATTAGACTGGATGGGAAGGCAGACAACGCCAATAGTTTAGTTTAGACAACTTTATGAATGGCATCACATGCTAGCTGTTAAGACAAGGGTGTTTACATCCTGAAAGCCCCATTCTGAAATGTTGACTCTGATGACATCGCTAGGAATGTGATGGAGTTTGAACATCACCTAGGAGTCCACCAACCAAGCTCCCCTGATACCAGATGCACACTGAACGATGGGTAAATCTGTCAAGTTCAGCTTCTCTCAGCTTCTTGTTTTTCCCGTTTACAGTTCAGTTCACCACATTTCCACAAATCAAAGGCTGCTGGTCCACCAGTTGAATAGCTGGTTTCACAGTAGACTTGAGGTGTTAACAGTCTCTCATATTTCATTTTCACTTTCATTTTTGCTGAAAAACAATTCCTGCTTTTGTTAAATATTTAATGGAACTGTTCATCTATCTATCACAGGGTTTCCCAGACTTGGGTATCCAGCTGTTTTTGGACTACAACTCCTATCACCCCTAGTTAGCAGGACCAGTGGTCAGGGATGATGGGAATTGTAGTCCAATGGGAACAGCTGCAGTCCCAAGTTTGGAAAACCCTGATCTACCATGCAAATCTTGAACACTGATCATGGCTCGGAAGAAACAATGTAATACTCACCAATAAGCCAATGTTTTTGTTAGGGCCCCAAGGAATTGTACACTCCCTTAGCTAGCCCAGAGGGTACATTGTTCAGAACTCACAAAATCTGTGGGCACGTGAACTATGCAAGCTCTGAGCATAGTGAAAATGAACAAAAGCTTTTCTAGAATCCCTTTACAGTATTTTATCCTGTTTTGCAAAGGTCTGGGAAGCTCGGGAACTGAGATCACCTTAGGGGTAATTGCAGCAGGGACAGGCATGCCAGGTATGATCACAGTAGGTATTGCCACGTCTGAATCCAGGTAGATATATGAGTTGCATAAGAGATAGTCACAGAATGTGCAAGCTCAGGTAACTGAATTAGTACCTTGGAGAGCTCACAGTGAGTCAGACTTGGCTAAGGAGAGGATTTTCTGAAAAGCTTGATGTTGAGCTTATCCACACATTATTATTTTCCCCCAATTCCCTTTTTGCTCCTTGGTCTCAAGTATGTGTATGTTTAGTGATTCTGCTTAAAACACAATTTACTTCTTGCAGCTCCAGTTGAAGTACCCATTGCTACTCAATGGTGTTTTGAGGGATCAGTTTCACCTTCTCAGATCAATTGACATGGACAAGATGCACACACCCCTGTCCCTCCTGACTTATTAAAACTAGCAGAGGGGGACTGACTGATTGGGTCCAGAGTGTGGTTAAGGCTTTGCTGCATGAAGGTGTGGTCCCTGCTGCATTGAAAGAGGCAGTGGCACAATGGCTGCTAAAGAAACCAGCCCTGGACCCTTTGCAGGGCCGTCTCTACCTGGGGGGTGCAAGGGGTGCGGGGCACCCAGGTGCCAAATTCCCAAATTCTGAGGGGCACCAGGAACCTGCTAAGCTCTTAACTATCTACCTGTTATGAAATAATAAATAATTTTGATCAAGCTGACATTCAAAGCCAGCCGCTGCTGCCACCTCCACCCTGGCCGCTTTCTCCTCCCCAGAGTCCCGCCCTGGATGGAGAGGTGTTGCTCTCTCGTCTGCCATCGGCGTGGCTGCTGCATCCCTCTTCTCCTTCCTCCTCTTGGGGAGCTTTAAAAAGCACCTGGATGTGAAGCTGCGCACCTTTGCAGAGCTTGGGCCCCCGGTTCTTGAGGAGCGATGGCAGCGAGACTTGGAAGCGCAGGACGCCGTTGACGCCATGGCCTCACCTGCAACCGTGGAGAATTATATCTTGGGTGTAGATGTGGGCAGCACTAAATCTGGGGGCGCTGAGCGGATCTTTGCACCCCGGTGGTGCATATGCTGAAGACGTCCCTAACCCTTTGGTTTGGAACAACAATCGACCTGTTACATTTTCTGTGCAGGTAAGCACAGCAAACATCTACACAGGCTAAGCAAGTTTCAAGTCACCATGGAGCAGATCTTGAGAACAATGACTGTGTAAGATGGCTCAGAGCAACTTCTGACAATCATAGATAGGGCATGTTCAGCACATGGGCTGAGATGAAAGCACCATGGAGGCTGGCTGCTTCTTGATGGTGTCATCACTGTGTGCCCCACCCTCAGCACACTTCTGCAAAAATGACCTACTGTAGTTATTTCCCCTGCATTAAACAGCTTTGTGATGCGTCATACTAATTCTCCTCCGTGTCCCACTTCGCTGTAAACCAGCACATCTAAATCATCTCTCGGGTTATGTTCCCGCTGCTTTTTTATTGGCAATATTTTCCCTGTTAATTGTGCATGCTTCATTTTGAAGATCTTCACCTACCTCCTGCTAGGCACCTCGGCGAGGAATATTTTTGCCTCCTGTGCAGCTCCACTGACATGTTTATGCTTTACCAGTTCCTGTAAAATGCGAGAGTTATCACATTGCTGTTGAAAATCCAGCTGGAATTTTTGCACTCTAAACACAGAAGCATTATTGTTTTACTGAAATAGATGTTCCTGGAATGAGCTTCATTTCTGCCACTGGAAGGTCTGATGGACTAGTGCTTGCAAGCACCACTTGCCTAGTGGCAAAGAGAAAGCATATCTCTTGGCAAGTTCAGATGCCCATTTATACCCAGCAAGCCAGACTGTACTTTGTTTTTCCTCATCTTCTTCTCTTCTTTGGCGATCACTTGTGGCTGAGTAAGTTTGTCTTCCATAAACACAGTCTTAACAGTGAGTCCATAAGTGACTGTGGAGGCCAATTCTGGATCCACACGTCCTTCCACAGTGGGGACCTAAACTTCCAGGCAGGAGTTGATCACGGTGAGGATTTGCCAAACTTGCCTTCCTCTAAGCTCGTTTCTTCTGGAATAATAATAATAATAATAATAATAATAATAATAATAATAATGTCTTCAGCAGGGCTTTCAGGGGGACCTTACAGGAACTCATTTCCAGCACCTCCCAGGTGGGCACCATTACCATCCTAGGAGAACAAGGGGATTGTTGATGGTGAGTTCTGGTACCACTTTTTCTGGAAAAAAATAGCACAGGTCTTCAGGTGCCAGAGGTTCAACAGGGTAGGGGGCTGCCTGACCTCAACTGGAAGGGAGATCCATAAAATTGGGTCCAAGTACTGAATGAACGCTGGTGGCACTGTGGTCTAAACCACAGAGCCTAGGGCTTGCCGATCAGAAGGTCGGTGGTTCGAATCCCCGCGACGGGGTGAGCTACCGTTGCTCGGTTCCAGCTCCTGCCCACCTAGCAGTTCGAAAGCACATCAAAGTGCAAATAGAGAAATACCAAATAAGGAGGAATGGGTTGTTAAATTGACAAATTATAAGAATCTGACAATAAAATGCGGGGAGGGTGAAAGGTTTAAAAGAAGAAGTTCTAGGAAAAGAATTGGATTATGTCAAGGGCGTACCCACCACGGGGCAAGTTAGGGCAGCTGCCCTACTCTAGAAGCAGGGCTGGTGGGCAGAGGCGGAGCACAGCCCGGCGGAGTGCGAGTTCGCCATTCCCGCCGCGCCGCGCTGCACCCTCCCTCCAGCTCCCCGCCGCGCCCTCAGGCAAGGCCAAGCGCGGCGGGGAACCAGGGAGCGCGGCGCGGTGGGCAGGAACGCCAAACTCGCGCTCCGCTGGGCTGGGCTCCGCCTCCGCCCACCAGCCCTGCTTCTAGGGAGGGGCACAGCCCGGCGGAGCGCGAGTTCGCCGTTCCCGCCCGCCGCGCTGCGCCCTCCCTCCAGCTCCCCGTCGCGCCCTCTGGCAAGGCCAAGCGCGGCGGGGAACCAGAGAGCGCGGCGCGGCGGGCGGGCGGGAACGCTGAACTCGCGCTCCGCTGGGCTGGGCTCCGCCTCCGGCCACCAGCCCTGCTTCTAGGGTGGGGCACAGCCCGGCGGAGCGCGAGTTCGCCGTTCCCGCCCACTTTGTGGCCCCTCCCCTTCCGTGCCTTGGCCCCTCCCCTTGCCCCCCCTAGTTTTGATCCTGGGTACGCCCATGGATTATGTTTAAACAATATTTGAAAAAGCAGGTAGAAAAAAACAACCTCTTAGCAGACTTATAAAAGGCACACACAAAAAAGGGAAGAAGGAAAAATTAAGGGGGAAAGTATGCGTTTGATTTAGAAATATATACAGACCAGGGTAGAGGGTAGACTGGAAGTCACTTTTGGTGAATGGGGGTGGGTGGGGGGTGGAGGTGGGGTTTTTTTGTAATTCCTTTTATGTGGATATCTATATATGTTTTGTGTAAGTAGAGGTACCACTGTATGATTTATACAGTGGTACCTCTACTTACGAATTTAATGCGTTCCAAACGCACATTTGTAAGTCAAAAAAATTTGTAAGTCGAATCCCATAGGAATGCATTGGGAGAAAACATTTGTAAGTTGAAGCAACCCTATCTAAAAATTCGTAAGTAGAAAAAATCCTATCTAAACTGCATCCAAGATGGCGGACGGAGCTCCATTTGTAAGTAGAAAAATTCGTAAGTAGAGTTATTTGTAAGTAGAGGTACCACTGTATATGATTTAAATATGATTTGTAAATATTATGTATTTTGGGCTTGGCGTTTGGGGTTTTTGTGTGTGTTATGTATTTTTTAAATGTTTTGTCAAAATGAATTTAAATAAAAAAAATATTTAAAAAACGAAACAAAAGCATGTCAAGTGCAAGTAGATAAATAGGTACCGCTCCAGCGGGAAGGTAAACGGCGTTTCCGTGCACTGCTCTGGTTCTCCAGAAGTGGTTTAGTCATGCTGGCCACATGACCTGGAAGCTGTACGCCGGCTTCCTCGGCCAATAAAGCGAGATGAGCGCCGCAACCCCATAGCTGTCCGCGACTGGACCTAATGGTCAGGGGTCCCTTTACTGAATGCATGGCTACTGGTGGATTCGAGCCATGCATCTGATCCATGGGGAAACCACTAAAAGTGTCTCCCCTGAAGATCTCAGTGATTGGGTGGGGATATAAGGGATCAGGTTAACAATGCCGAGGGGAACCAAGTGTCATTTAAATCAGAGGTGGTCTTTGGGTGGGGTGGGAGTGGATAGCGAAAAAAACCCCTGAAATTCAGAGCATGTTTTTCTTGGCTGAGTGACTGAGATGAGTGTAAAGCGCACTGCATGTGAGAAAGGGTGTTTGAAGGATGATCAGTGATATCACTTGTTTCTCAGCTGCTCCTAAGCTGTAAAGTTTTGAATGTGGGAGAAGAGCTTTAAAGCAAGATAAACTGCCGTTCTGCAAGAGCTTGTGTAAGCAAAGCGATCAATGCTGGCTTAGGGAGGATTTGACTTCCTTCAGGGTGGTCAGAGAACGCCACCATGTGGTCACTTGCCACAAGCTCAGGTGCGGAGGGAATCGAAAGAGTGAACAGGTGGGTGCGTTGTCTCCGGAGAGAAGCACCACAAGCTGTTAATGAAGTGAATGTCACGGTGCATCTGTAAGGCAAACAAGCAGGCTTTCCCACCTGCTGAAATGCAAGCACAAAGCGATCTCCCCAGCACGTCATTGCTCATGAAGCTCAGTAGCTCAGTCAGTAAAGCATGAGACTCTTGATCTCAGCGCCATGGGTTTGAGCCCTTTGATGGGCAAAAAGATTCCTGCATTGCAGGTGGCTGGACTAGATGAGCATTGTGATCCCTTCCAACTCTACGATATTATATATATATATATATATATATATATATATATATATATATATATATATATTGTTTATTTTCCATTTAATGTTATAAATTCACATCTTCATTATCCACTATGCCACCCTGGTCCCCAAACTAAGGCCCGGGGGCCGGATGCGGCCCAATCGCCTTCTAAATCTGGCCTGCTGGCGGTCCAGGAATCAGTATGTTTTTACATGAGTAGAATGTGCCCTTTTATTTAAAACACATCTCTGGGTTATTTGTGGGGCCTGCCTAGTGTTTTTAAATGAGTAGAATGTGTGCTTTTATTTAAAATGCATCTCTGGGTTATTTGTGGGACATAGGAATTCGTTCATATTTTTTTTCAAAATATAATCCGGCCCCCCACAAGGTGTAAGAGACAGTGGACTGGCCCCCTGCTGAAAAAGTTTGCTGACCCCTGCTTTAGAGCCTATCAACTTCCTTCCCTCCCGCCTCACGGCTTTCGGAATTAACCTTTATACCATTGCAATTTATACGTTTTCCAGCTCTAATTAGACTCATAACAGAATGGCTCAAAATTCTAATAAATCTAGAAAGATAGAAAATTTCACATTCCAGGTCATTGGACAACCCTGCTAGTGATGTTAAATGCTTACAATAATCTTTCAGATATCGTATAAATTTACTCCAGACTTTTTGGAAAGCTTGATCACGTTGGTTTCAGAGTTTTCCTGTCAGCTTCGCCAGTTCTGCAAAGTCCATCATTTTCATCTGCCACTCTTCTTTTGTTGGTACTTCTTGCTGTTTCCATTTTGGGGCTAAAAGACTTTTTGCCGCTGTTGTTGCATACATGAACAGTCTTTCCTTGGTATCTCTTCACCCAATGATTCTATGATTCTATAATGGCATAAACCTTAATGGAGTGTGTGATATTTAAGTATCGTAGTTAGACCAGGCCTTAGCTTCCTGGTAGCTGGTTACATTCAGTGCAGTTCTCCAGTAGCTTCTGTATCAGAGCTAGAATATCTGTACTGGGAAAAGGAGGTCGATTGCGGGTATAACATGATGCACCCAGCATACTGCCTTCCATATGTTGTTGGACTCCAACTCCCATCAGCTCCAGCTAGCATGGCTAGCAATAAGAGATCATGGGAGTTTTAGTCCACAAAGTCTGGAGGACACCAGTTTGGGAAAGTCTGGTCTAACATGTCCAGAGGAGGGCAACCAAAATGGTCAAAGGCCTGGAAACGATGCCTTATGAGGAACAGCTTAGGGAGCTGGGTATGTTTAGCCTGGAGAAGAGAAGGTTAAGGGGTGATATGATAGCCATGTTCAAATATATAAAAGGATGTCACATAGAGGAGGGAGAAAGGTTGTTTTCTGCTGCTCCAGAGAAGCGGACACGGAGCAATGGATTCAAGCTACAAGAAGGAAGATTCTACCTAAATATTGGGAAGAACTTCCTGACAGTAAGAGCTGTTCGGCAGTGGAGTTTGCTGCCAAGGAGTGTAGTGGAGTCTCCTTCTCTGGAGGTCTTTAAGCAGAGGCTTGACAGCCATCTCTCAGGAATGCTTTGATGGTGTTTCCTGCTTGGCAGGGGGTTGGACTGGATGGCCCTTGTGGTCTCTTCCAACTCTATGATTCTATGATTCTATGGTTGAGAGACCTCATTAAATCCTTAGAATTCAGGCTTTCTACTTCAGAATTAAATCAACACATGAAGGAGGAGAAGACCCCCTTTCTTGGAGTTTAAACACACACCCCCTTTGGAAGTTAGAAGTGTGTGCTCTCTACCTGGTAAAGTACAAGAGAGTTGGGAGACAGGAAGTGGGAAGAGTGTCAGTTCATGACACTTCCTCTTTCAGCTCTCTAGTTTTCCATCACACTGGCATCACTATCCAAGAAGAAAGCAGATCCAAAATGTGGCAGGGAAGGATCCAAATATGATCTAGAACAGGCATAGGCAAACTCTGGCCCTCCAGATGTTTGGGACTACAATTCCCATCATCCCTGACCACTGGTCCTGTTAGCTAGGGATGATGGGAAGTATAGTCCCAAACATCTGGCGGGCCGGAGTTTGCCTATGCCTGATCTAGAAGGAAAACATTTGGAAAGATAAATAAATAAATTGAGGAGGGAGGGGACCTGATCAGGGAGGAGCAAAGATTGCTCATTTTCTCCTCTTTGAGTTTTAGGTGACCCTTGGTCCCTCCTCCTAGCTTTAAAAGAGGATTAAACAAATTCATGGCTGATATGATAATTTAAATTTAAATTTCTTTCTTATACCCCGCCAATCTGACTGGGTTGCCCCCAGGTACTCTGGGTGGCTTCCATTTTTCCTTCCTTCCCTTCTCTTGGGCCCTCTTTTGTTTCCTCCCCTTACAGCCTGTGGGTCTGTTTTCCCATCAGCCCCCACAATATTTTCCTTGTGCTCTTTTAATGCACAGATGGGTTTGTGTGAACCTCTTTTGTTGTCTCCCTCACTCTCAAAACACAGGTTGAATGCTCGTGAGAGCAAGGAGCCCCTGATTTATAATGTTTCTCAGTACAGTGGCACCTCGACATACGAATGACTCGACATACAATTTTTTCAAGTTACGAAGGCAAAAAATGGGGGCGGGCTTACGAATTTATTCGACTTATGATCGAATGTGTGCCAGCCTCGCTTGGGATCGGGCCCCCGCCGGCTCCGCTGCCACCACCGCTGCGAAGCCGGCCTCCTGCCGGCCTTGCACGGGATCGGGCCCTCGCCGGCTCCGCTACCGATCTTCGTGTGACAGGCGGGGGTGGGGGGAAAGCGGAGGAACGATCCTCCGCTTCCCCCCCCGCACCCCACCCGTCACACAGCACAGAGCCGAAGATCGGTGGGCGCTATAAGGCACAATGACAGCGCTGTATGAATCAATGGACCATCAATGACCATCATTCTGAGTGGTCCATTTCCCCCAACAAGTTAGCAGCACAATTAACCAGTTCAGCAGCTAATAACATCCTTACCATCAGAGGGCACCAGATCACTTTGTATGGTGCATTGCAACAAGACGAAGTTATTTAATTACAGTTAATTGCAAGACATTTTATTTGCTGATTATTCACCTGCAAACCCTTGCTCTTTTCAAAAAAAGATACCTGCCATGCTTCACTTTTTGTAAGGCACATCCTAAATGTGAGAGCCTGTCTGCTCTTCAGATGCTGAGAGATATTAAAATGTCAGGTACTGTAAAAACAGCACAAGAAAAATGAAGATTTTAATGAAAGCCAACCTTACTATTGCTGTAACCTACCCTGGGACCTGCTGGTGAAATATTCTTCTTCTTCTTCTTCTTCTTCTTCTTCTTCTTCTTCTTCTTCTTCTTCTTCTTCTTCTTCTTCTTCTTCTTCTTCTTCTTCTTCTTCTTCTTCTTCTTCTTCTCCTTCCTTCCTTCCTTCCTTCCTTCCTTCCTTCCTTCCTTCCTTTCTTTCTTTCTTTCTTCTTTTTCTTCTTCTTCTTCTTCTTCTTCTTCTTCTTCTTCTTCTTCTTCTTCTTCTTCTTCTTCTTCTTCTTCTTCTTCTCCTCCTCCTCCTCCTCCTCCTCCTCCTCCTCCTCCTCCTCCTCCTCCTCCTCCCCAACTACAGGTCATTTGAATAAGTCAACCTCAGATTTATTTAAGCCTGCCACACTCAAACAGATCTAATTTTTGGAATGATTAAGGTCATCTATTTATTTTATGGGACGCGGGTGGCGCTGTGGTCTAAACCACAGAGCCTAAGGCTTGCCAATCAGAGGGTCGGCAGTTCGAATCCCCGCGACGGGGTGAGCTCCCGTTGTTCGGTCCCAGCTCCTGCCCACCTAGCAGTTCAAAAGCACGTCAAGGTGCAAGTAGATAAATAGGTATCGCTCCGGCGGGAAGGTAAACGGCATTTCCGTGCGCTGCTCTGGTTCGCCAGAAGCAGCTTTGTCATGCTGGCCACATGACCCGGAAGCTGTCTGCGGACAAACGCCGGCTCCTTCGGCCTATAGAGCGAGATGAGCGTGCAACCCCAGAGTCGTCCGCAACTGGACCTAATGGTCAGGGGTACCTTCGCCTATTTATTTTAGCTGCTGCTTATGGAACTGCGGGAATAACTATGACTAAGTGCATTTATCATTATTTATCATCATCATTTCGATGCAAAGGATTTTGAAAAGGTTGCACCAGAAATGAGTGGTCAAATGTCACATCCCGAACTTCACTGCAGAAAATAAGAAAAAGCTTTAAAGCATGGGTAGGCAATGTAAGGCCCAGGGGCCAGATCTGGCCCAATCACCTTCTAAATCCAGCCCACGGACAGTCTGGGAATTTGTGTTTTTACATGAGTAGAATATGTCTTTTTATTAAAAATGCTTCTCTGGGTTATTTGTGGGGCCTGCCTGGTGTTTTTACATCAGTAGGATGTATGCTTTTATTTAAAATGCATCTCTGGGTTATTTGTGGGGCATAGGAATTCATTCATTGTTATTTTTTTCCAAAATATAGTCTGCCCCCCCACAAGGTCTGGGGGACAATGGACCAGCCCCCTGCTGATAAATTTTGCTGACCCAAGGTCCTGAGCATAAAGTCTGATTTCCCAAGTGAATATTTCCCTCCCAATCCCAGCGGATTTTCCCCCACCCCCCAAAAAATGAAGGAAATGAGAAAATGAGAAATTGGACTCCAGCCTTGTATTCGTTTCCATCTTCTTTCCACATCATTTCAAATAATCCATTCCTCTGATCTGCTCCTCCACTCCAAAACCATGTGTGCAATCACGAAAAAATTGTCTCTGTAATCTGAGCCTCTGTTTCCCTTCAGGCTTTTTTTATTTTTTCATTTGCACAGTCTCGTGGGAAAGCAAGCCTTCTAGGCAACCCGCCCCCCAAAAAAACCCTGCATGCCACCATTCCATCTGCATTCTCACACCAGTCTGATTGTGAGGTTGAGCATCGCCCAAGTTTAGCCGTATGCAAATATCCCAGTGCAATTGTGAAACCCAGGGTTGTTTGTGCACAGAAAAGAAGTACAGAAGAGGTGGTATTTGGCCCAGAAATCTCCTTCCTGATCACCAGCTTTCTTTCTTCTCCCACTACCACCCAAGTTTCTAGTCCATGGGGTTGTAAAGATACGTTTGGAAGTGCATGGGCTGTGTCTACTAAAATCCCAGAAGTGAAGTGCGTGGCTGAATTAAGACAGGCTTTCAGCATGCAGCGAGGGTCGTTTGACAATGGAACGGATTCCCTGCGACTTTCCTTTCACAGAGGTTTTGAAGCAAAGGTCGGATGGCCATCTGTCATGGATGCTTTAGCCGCGATTCCTGCATTTCAGGGGGTTGGACTAGATGACCCTTGGTACCCCTTCCAACTCTAACATTCTATGATTCTACGAGTCGTGAAGGGAGAATATTTGAAACCTGCTGGTTTAGATCGCAGTAGGAAACATTTAATGAACTCAAATGGTAATAATGCCTTTAAATTGTCTGTGTCCTTTAAGAGTGAGGAGAGGGCTTTGGAATGCCCCACATTTTTCTATGTGTATGTTAAAAGATCACTTGTCTGTTCCTGTTGAAATCATGGATAACTAAGAAGACCGCAGTAGGCAACAGCTGCTAGGGCGTGGGGCATCAGTCCCCCCCCCTCCAAGACTATTAAATCTCTGGGTATCTCACAAGGAATATGATGTAAAGACTTGCAGCTAGAGAACTGAATTCTCTGCAGCTGTTGTTATTATTGCAAGCCAAGAATGGGGCAGCTGTAGGGGGGATGCTATGAAACGGTGGGTTGTTAGCACCACTCAGGGTGGGCCGAGGTGAGATGGCTTCCTTGGGGGACAAGCATATTTCTTTCACGGAATAAAACCCAGTGGGAGAAGTTGCTGAAATTGCTAGGATTTAGATGCCTGGGATCTGATGCCGGATGCTGGCATGCATGCGTGAACCAAGATCACTAGTGTTAGAAGCAGGTTATGTACAAAGCAACACAGGTTGTGAGTAGCAGCTGTCACTTCCTGAGAGCACAAACAATGACTGGATACCAAATGACCCAAAGCACCCTCCTGACTTATAGGATTCGGAGGGCAAGAGAGAATGGGCTGGAAATCTCTGTCGGAGCAGCTTTTGCACATGACAGATGCATACCCTCCAACTCCCGGTAAGAAAAATCCGGGATCAGCAGCGGCGCGGCACCGGAAGTTGCATGTCTGGACATGCGTAGAAGCAACTTCCGGTGCCGCTCTGCCCGATTTCTGGTGCCCAGACAGGGGCAGAGTAGCACCCAAAATCGGTTCTGCACATGTCCAGACATGCACAAAAGGAGCCTCCCTGGCAGGTAGGAAATCCGGGGGATTTACGGGATTTTTCTCTATTCGGGATAACAGCGGGAAACGGGTTTAAATACGGGGGTTTCCTGTGAAAAACAGGAGACTTGGCAGCTATGGACATGTGATGATCAACTTTCCCTTCATCAGAGGCATGATGTTAGATTTTTACTGGGGAGGAGTCAAGATGTACATCAAGATTCAAAGTAGGCACGGGGAATAAATTTGATTCAGTTTTCATTTAAAGGTGCACTTACCTAATTTCCCCTAATGTGTCGGTGAAGAGAGAGGTGCTTAACCCTTCCCTTGCCAACCTCTTTCGACCGCAACACCCCCCTGCCACTTCCTTCGTCTCTATAGCAGTCCTGACAACCTGGTATCCTCCAGATGTTTGGGACCTACAACTCCCGTTTGTTCCAGCCAGCACAGAGTTGTAGTTCAAAACATCTGGAAGGCACCAGGATAGCAAGAGCTACTCCATATGCTCACAGACAGATGTATGGATACCCTTGCAGAAATGGACCTGTCGCCTCCATATTGGGGAAGAGGTGAGGTGTGGAAACGGTAGCCGAGTGGTAGATAGGGGGAAGGGATAAACACCTCCCCCTATCAACAGGAATATGTACGTACTCTTGACTTTCCCATTTGAAAAGCATACTTTATTTCAGCTGAGAATCACATAATAATAATAATAATAATTTATTATTTATACCACATAGAATCATAGAATCGTAGAGATGGAAGTAACCCCCAAGGGTCATCTCATCCAGCCTCCTGCAATGCAGGAATCTCAGCTAAAGCATCCATGACAGATGGGCACCCAACCTCTGCTTCGAAACCTCAAAGGAAGGAGAGTCCACAACCTCCCCAGGGAGACCGTTCCACTGTCGAACAGCTCTTACTGTCAGAATGTTCTCCCTGTTGTTTAGTCAGAATCTCCGTTCTTGTAACTTGAAGCCATTGGTTCAAGTCCTACCATCCAGAGCAGGAGAAAACAAGCTTGTTTCCCTCTTCCATGTGACAGCCCTTGCGATATTTGAAGATGGCTATCATATCTCCTCTCAGTCTCCTCTTTTCCAGGCTAAACATACCCAGCTCCTTCAACCGTTCCTCATCAGGCTTGGCTTCCAGACTCTTGAACGTACTGGTCAGCCTCCTCTGCACAATTGACAATATCCTTCTTAAATTGTGCCCAGATTTGGACACAGAATTCCAGGACACATCACATTTGAAACATTTTCTTGCACAACAAGTGCCCTGGTAGATAAACAAAGAACCTCTCTATAACCTTGTGCTAAATCATATATATTTTTTATTACATTTATATCCCATCTTTCCTCCAAGGAGCTCAAGGTGACATACATAGTTCTGTGCCCAACACTTATCCTCACAACAACCCTGTGAGGTTGGCTAGGCTAAGAGTGAGAGACTACACCACACTGCCTCTCGAAATATGTCTAACATTTGAGGCTGGCAGATTTTTGTTGCTGACTGCCTAAGCCATCAAAAAGGCAGGTAGGAAATCCCTATGCAAATTTAGTCAAAAACATGTTGACTTTTTCTCTCTTTTTTAAGGAATGGGTTTTTCCCCCTTTGAAGTTTTGGAATACAAAGGAATAAAAGAAAACACCAATTTTGCATGTACTACAACACTTTCAAAAATAAAGGAGGGAAGCTCAGGAAAACGGCAGAAATAGTGTTTTACATTTAAATGAAACTGCCCAAGACAAATTTGTTGACTTGTTCTGACAGCGGAGAATTGTTGTTGTTTAGTTGTTTAGTCGTGTCCAACTCTTCGTGACCCCATGGACCAGAGCACGCCAGGCATTCCTGTCTTCCACTGCCTCCCGCAGTTTGGTCAGACTCATGTTCGTAGCTTCGAGAACACTGTCCAACCATTTCGTCCTCTGTCGTCCCCTTCTCCTTGTGCCCTCCATCTTTCCCAACATCAGGGTCTTTTCCAGGGAGTCTTCTCTTCTCATGAGGTGGCCAAAGTATTGGAGCCTCAGCTTCAGGATCTGTCCTTCCAGTGAGCACTCAGGGCTGATTTCCTTAAGAGTGGATAGGTTTGATCTTCTTGCAGTCCATGGGACTCTCAAGAGTCTCCTCCAGCACCATAATTCAAAAGCATCAATTCTTCGGCGATCAGCCTTCTTGATGGTCCAGCTCTCACTTCCATACATCACTACTGGGGAAACCATAGTTTTAACTATACGGACCTTTGTCGGCAAGGTGGAGAATACTGATGTGCATTACATAAATTATTATGATGAAGAACAACAGAGTTCAAGACAAACAAGTCACCGAGATGAATTCTGGTTGATGTTACCGTACAAGACTGTGCAGATGATAGCGAGAGGACCGAAGGGTTAAGACTCCTGTCGATGCTTACATTGAAACCAGTGGGAGTTTGCTAAGCAGTGATATTGGGGCAGGAGACATCATGGCTGTCACTAAATCCATTAGTAATTTAGCATGAATATGTCCTGATAAGTACCATGCTACAGCAAATTTCCCCTAAACGTAACACATTGCGTGACCAGGTGGCGACAGCCCCAGCCCCCAGGGACATAGCTGCCAAGTCTCCCGTATTCCCCGAGAAATCCCCATTTTTCCAGCTGTTCCTAGCTGAAAAAACGAATTTTTTTTGTTTTTCCCCGGTTTATTCTGGTGCGGCGGCCATTTTGGAACTGGGCGGAGCATGCTCAGAAGTGACTTTTGATGCTGCTCTGTCCACTTCCAAAATGGCTGCAGTGCGACTTCTGGCGCGGAGGCCATTTTGGAACTGAGCAAAGCAGCATCAAAAGTCACTTCTGAGCATGCTCCGCCCATTTCCAAAATGGCAGCAGTGCTACTTCCGCTCTGCTACTTCCGGCCGGTCCCTTATTTCTCCAACAGCAACTTGGCAGGTATGCCCAGGGATCATAAGGAAGGAAGGAAGACTCTGACAACGTTATATGGAATTAAAATTAGGCCACAACTTTAGCTTAGGCCTTGGGCGTGTATCCCTCCCAGCCCCCCAGCCCGGGGGGCGGGGCGGGACTGGGGCTCATCAGGGTAAATGAGATATGGGGGTGCTCTGCGAGACATAAGTGTAGCAGGCAGCCAAGCCCATATCCCCACACGCAGGGTAGTTCACTGATGACCTTTCAGTGTATGGCCAGTGACACCCATATATATATAACCCCTTTAAGAGGGGGACCCTGGAATGGCCGCCACAGGGGGGTGAGTCACCACTTCGCCGCCACCACCACATATAGGGAAGAAAAGACTAAAGGATTCCACCCAAGGCCATAACCGCCAAAGTTGTGACGAATTGCTACGGGGAAGACAAAACCTGCCAATGCAGGAAAAATTCTTCCCCGTCCTTCAACAGCAACCAGTCAAAGACCATAGCAGAGCCCACTAAACAGGAAGAAAAAGTTAACCTGCGAACAGGAAATATTAAACAAAGGGAGGGTAGGGAGGTGAATCTCCAGAGTTGGCTATTGTCCGCTCCACCCCCTATTTGTGTGTCGAGGCTTCCCAGAAAATTACCTTAAATAACTCACAACTGACAACAGAATTATGGTTTGGTTTTTGGCAAATAATTTAGGGCCACAACTTTATTAAATACACAATTTTAATCCGAGTGTTGGCTTAGGCTTTTGGTTATTCACTCGTCCTTCCTAAAGAAGGACTATCCCCATCTGTCCATCCAGGACAGGACTCAATCAGCTGTCCCCTTAGGACAGGACTCACCTCATCTGCCCCACGTGGCAGGACTCACATCAGCTGTCACCATTGGACAGGACTCACCTCATCTGCCCACGTGGCAGGACTCACATCAGCTGTCACCATAGGACAGGACTCACCACTGTCCGCTTGGACAGTTCCTGCTCCGACTTCCGCATGGAAGTCAAGTAAACATACCTGGGAGTGAGGAGGTGGCTGCGCCCAGTCATTCCCTCCTCACCTTCACCAAGAATGTTCCTCAAGGCTCTTGCTCTTAAAATTGGGCCCACCATTCCCGCCAATGGCGGGATGGTAAGGACAAGAGTGTAAGCCCCGAGATTCCTTTAACGGAATACTTCTATATGGAGCAAACGGAGGTGAGGGTAGGCATCCGTGTGCCACCCCCTCTACCAACCGATTAACCAACCAAAAGCCTAACCGCCAACCTAACAAGTTGTGACAATTTGCTAGCGCAGTAGGCGAAAACCAAGAGGCACAGCCAATCAGCCAATTGGAAAAATTCCTACTGACCCCTGAATACAGGCGGCCCCGAAGGCAATAGCAATGTCGTGCTAACCTGCAAGAAAGAAAGGGCGGGTGGGAGGGGTTCAAACGCCAGGCAAAAATGTGACCAGAAAATGGTGGACGCAGCTTTAAGAGGGGCCCCAACAACCAATCAGATCCAAGGAATTTGCATACACACGCCCCCCATTACTCAGCATGAGCTGTGGCCTTACACAAACCAAACCCTAAGCTAAATTTCTTAACAGCCCTACCACAATCCGCTTTATATTATATGATATAAAGCGCTTTATAAATGGGGCTGGCCCCACCTCCCAGCAAGAAACTTGATTACTGAGACTGGGCATGAACCTCCAAAAATTAACAGAGAGGCAAGCCAGCCCCTGTTTGCCAGTAAGCTCCCTGGGAACTGTAGCACCACGCGCGATCCCGCAAAGGGCACCCACAATGCAAAGTGTGAGTGCTCATTCTTTGTATGTTATTTTCACCAATATATCGATCTTTGTTCCTATGCCTTTCCCCTGCCATTGGCTGAGTTGCTCTGTTGTCACAGAACGTTCATGAACTTCCTAGCCAATGAGGGAGAAGCACCTGCGTACATGCTGCAACTGTGAGAGAGCTAAAAAAGGTAGTTTGGCTGAGAGAGAGTGGCATCTCATACAAGGGGCAGGGGACTGTGTGGTGTCTAGAAAAGAGAACAGAAAAGCAAAGGAACAGTATGGTCAGAGAAATGTGAGCCAAGGAATCCAGGAAGGTGGGCAAATCACATATCGATTGGGAAAAGCCAGTCAAACTCCCCAATTTACTCCATAAAGTCTTCTTGCTGTTTCTCCCCATCCATCACCTAAGGATGTTCTTCTGCCTTCCCGCTGAACTTGCTTCCTTCCAAGCGCCGTAAGCACCGCTCAGCATGAAAAATTGCCCTTGGGGGGATCATTGTGGCCTGCCGCATGCCGCTGCGGTTATTTATTTTGAAGAAAGTAACTGCTATCAATATGGGTACTGACCTTGCCAGTCATGATCAGGGACATACGTCAGTGCAATCTGACAGGTGAAAAATTCCTGTCGTGTTTAACTGCCAAAACGTTTGCCTCACAGCTTTCTGTGCCTTGATGATCAATAAACACGCAGGCATACCTGAACCCGGCCCCTGCTATTACTTCGAAATCTAAGGCCTCCTGAGAACCTGTCAGTGGCAGCAAACAAATGAATAAACTTGGCCTCCCTCAGGGCAGATGAGCAGGAAGAATAAAGAGGAGGAAGTCAAATATTTAACACCCGTCCTCATCTTCAGCCAGGCCTCTCATGAATCATTCACCGTAAGGCAGAGGGAAGGTCTCGGAGTTCAACGCATGCACGTTCCTTTGCATTCTCAAAGATCAGCCTGTCTTTCCTAGAACATCCTTGCATAGATGTCAAGAGAAAGGATGAAGAAGAAATCCACCGGCCCCGAAAGGCAGACCTAACTCATAGAATCATAGAGTTGGAAGAGACCACAAGGGTCATCCAGTCCAACCCCCTGCCAAGCAGGAAACACCATCAAAGCATTCCTGACATATGGTTGTCAATCCTCTGCTTAAAGACCGCCAAAGAAGGAGACTCCACTGTCGAACAGCTCTTACTGTCAGGAAGTTCTTCCTAATGTTTAGGTGGAATCTTCTTTCTTGTAGTTTGAATCCATTGCTCCGTGTCCACTTCTCTGGAGCAGCAGAAAACAACCTTTCTGCCTCCTCTATATGACATCCTTTTATATATTTGAACATGGCTATCATATCACCCCTTAACCTTCTCTTCTCCAGGCTAAACATACCCAGCTCCCTAAGCCGTTCCTCATAAGGCATCGTTTCCAGGCCTTTGACCATTTTGGTTGCCCTCTTCTGGACACGTTCCAGCTTGTCAGTATCCTTCTTGAACTGTGGTACTATTACTTCCCTTGAAGTGTGAACTCATCCACACTTCCCAAAATAATAATAATAATAATAATAATAATAATAACAACAACAATAATAATAATAATAAATTATTATTTATACCCCACCCATCTGGCTGGGTTTCCCCAGCCACTCTGGGCAGCTTCCAACAGAAAATGAAATAAAATGATCTATTAAACATTAAAGGCCTCCCTAAACAGGGCTGCCTTCAGATGTCTTCTAAACATCTGGTAGCTGTTTTTCTCTTTGACATCTAATGGGAGGGCGTTCCACAGGGCGGGCGCCACCACCGAGAAGGCCCTCTGCCTGGACCCCTGCAACTTGGCTTCTCGCAACGAGGGAACCGCCAGAAGGCCCTCGGTACTGTACCACAAAAGTGTGAATACGTGAAGCGAAGCACAGCAGTCCTTCAAAATTTGCACTTCTCCTAATTTTGTTGTGCCAGGGGAAATGTGTGCATATATTGAGAGGAAATAGCATACCCCAAATGCATTGTGTTAGTTGGAATTGCTTTGTGAAATGTGTATGTTAGGCAAGATTGCATAGATTCATATGTATATTAGGAAAAATCCATAGATTTTGGTAGGGAGCATGGGGGGACAAGAAGAAGATTCATATAGCTACTTTGCATGCAACACACAGCCTGTGGCAAATCGTGTTGTGACTTGAGAGCACATGCTTCTAGCATCGGGGCACCAGTTTCCCGGTATTCTTTTCTCTTGGAAGGGAAGCAAGTCCCAACACTGTTTATGTTTTCCACCTTCCTGGAACACTCCCCCCCCTTTTCTCAAGCCATTCCAACTGTAATTTGTCTCTCCAGTTTTAAATCCTTGCTGGGGGTTTTAAAAATCTGTATTATGTTGCTTTATTTTATTTAAATGCACCACTCATATAAGATTTAAGACAGTTTATAAATCTGAAATGAAAATAATAAATATTTAAGGCTGGACCAAACTTATTCCTATTATTATATTAATTTGCCTCTTGCCTATTTATTTATATCTTGCCCTTCCCCCTGATTCGAGGTGGCTTACGTTACAGCTCTCACTTGCACATTCCTGTGCTCCTTGTGAGCAAAGCTGTTGGGAGTCTCGTACTCCCAGTAGGGTCTCCCAAGTAGGCCTTACTCCCAAGGCAGTAAGGTCAAAGGGGAGGAGCTAGACCAGGCACCCCCAAACTGCGGCCCTCCAGATGTTTTGGCCTACAACTCCCATGATCCCTAGCTAACAGGACCAGTGGTCGGGGAAGATGGGAATTGTAGTCCAAAACATCTGGAGGGCCGAAGTTTGGGGCTGCCTGAGCTAGACAAAGAATGATCCAAGAAGTCCTCAACAGCAGAACAGGCGGAAGATAGCAAGTATGTTACAACAGCTGTGAAGCTGGAAGAAGGCTGCAGCAGACAAGAATCTACCTGTCGTGCCATCAGAATAATCCAAGGTCCCCAAACTACGGCCCGCGGGCCAGATGTGGCCCAATTGGCCTCCCAATCCGCCCCGCGACGACCCCCGCCGCCCGCTGCCACCGCCTGCTCTTACGGCGCGCAGCGCGGCGGCGCACTCCCAGATAGGAAAAAAGCGCCGAAAATCGTTTGTGCGCATGCGTATGGGCCTCTCCCGACCCAGAAGAGGTCATTTCCGGTGCACTTCTGGGTCGGGGGGAGGCCCATACGCCTGCGCACAAACGATTTTTGGCGATTTTTCCGACCTGGAAACGCGCCACCGCTCCAGTAAGTGTTTGTGTGCATGCGTGCAGGCGCGCACTCCCCACCCTCCGCCCCGCTGTGCGCGCACTCCCCTGCCCTCCGGCTTGCCGCGCAATCGGCGCGGCGGGCACCGGCCCAAAGCAGGGTAAGTCTGGGGACCCCTGGAATAATCTATTGCAAAGACTGTGCATTGGTCAGCGTGCACTGATCTCAACACATAAACAAATTCACGCACAGGTGTCTTCCAAAAACCCATCCTGTGATCAACTCCCACCTGGAAACCTATGTCCCCACTGTGGAAGGATGTGTGGATCCAGAATTGGCCCCCACAGTCACTTATGGACTCACTGTTAAGACTGTGTTTATAGTCCCTGCCAAAGAGGAATGGAAAACTAAGGTGATGGACTACGCTGAAATGGAAAAGCTTGCCGGAAAGCTCAGGAACCAAGAAGACAAAAACTTCAAGAAAGAATGGGAAAAATTTATAATTTATATAGGAGACCACTGTAAGCAGATGAAAACATTAGCAGGATTATTATAACACTTGCAGTGCAACAAATACGAGGGATAATACGGATATGAAACATAGATTACGATACAATATGCAGTTGAAAATGTTGACATTAGGACCCACTGAGGGAATGGGGGGGGGGGAGTCATGAGATTCAGAGAAATCTCTGTATATGGAAATGTATTTGGTTTTGTTATAAGTCTATATTTGAAAAATCATAGAATCATAGAGTTGGAAGAGACCACGAGGGCCATCCAGTCCAACCCCCTTCCAAGCAGAAAACACCATCAAAGCATTCTTGACAGATGGCTGTCAAGCCTCTGCTTAAAGACCTCCAAAGAAGGAGACTCCACCACACTCCTTGGCAGCAAATTCCACTGTCGAACAGCTCTTACTGTCAGGAAGTTCTTCTTAATGTTTAGGTGGAATCTTCTTTCTTGTAGTTTGAATCCATTGCTCCATGTCCGCTTCTCTGGAGCAGCAGAAAACAACCTTTCTCCCTCCTCTACATGGCATCCTTTAATACATTTGAACATGGCTATCATATCACAACTTAACCTTCTCTTCTCCAGGCTAAACATACCCAGCTCCCTAAGTCATTCCTCATAAGGCATCGTTTCCAGGCCTTTGACCATTTTGGTTGCCCTCCTCTGCACACGTTCCAGCTTGTCAGTATCCTTCTTGAAATAAGAATGATTACAAAAAGAAGACTGTGTTCATGGAAGACAATCTTACTCGGCTACAAGTGATCGCCGTAGAAGAAGAATAACATTGCAGCTAAAATAGAAACAGTCAGAAACCTAGGGAGAAAGCAATAATTGAAAAACAATTCAAACATTTTTTTGTCAAGAAATGCTACTGCTGTTGTGCATTCATCACCATCACCATGATGTTGTTGTTTAGTCGTTTAGTCGTGTCTGACTCTTCGTGACCCCATGGACCATAGCACACCAGGCACTCCTGTCTTGCACTGCCTCCCGCAGTTTGGTCAAACTCATGTTCGTAGCTTCGAAAACACTGTCCAACCATCTCATCCTTTGTCGTCCCCTTCTCCCAGTGCCCTCAATCTTTCCCAACATCAGGGTCTTTCCCAATGATCCTTCTCTCCTCATGAGGTGGCCAAAGTATTGGAGCCTCAGCTTCACGATCTATCCTTCCAGTGAGCACTCAGGGCTGATTTCCTTCAGTAGGGATAGGTTTGATCTTCTTGCAGTCCATGGGACTCTCAAGAGTCTTCTCCAGCACCATAATTCAAAAGCATCAATTCTTCGGTGATCAGCCTTCTTTATGGTCCAGCTCTCACTTCCATACATCACTACTGGGAAAACCATAGCTTTAACTATACGGACCTTTGTAGGCAAAGTGATCACCATGATACACAATCTCAAAACCAGAAGTAGTCGATGTGAAGCCCTCCAGATGTTGTTGGACTACAGTTTCCATCATCTCTAACTATTGGTCATGCTGGCAGGGGATAATGGGAGCTACAGCCTATCAACATCTGGAGAGAACCACATTATGATGCTTCCCCCACCCCAGCTTCTCTTCCACTCAAGCCATGATCGCCGAAAGGCAGGACTGCCTGACAGAACTGGAGGCCAAAGTTCAAAAATTCATGCATACAGAGGAATTCTCCATTTTTAACTTGCACCCATTGGACACTCAGCTCGAATTTGCATTTCCGCGCCATTCTCCTGGATACTGCGCTCTGTAGATATGTAGATTCCTGCTTCTAGACATCGATGGATATCTAGAAGCATTTCCCCTGTCTGTCAATTTGTGCATCTTCCTTAGCCTTTCCCACAAGGCTGACAACCTCTTTTCAACTCAAGTGAGGTAAGATGCACTTCAGCTCACCTGATAGTTCGGGAGCAATTTCCCCCCTCCTGTGCTTTTTCCATCAGGCTGGATTCATTCGCCCCTAAGCTATTAATGCCTGCAATGAACTTTCACCCAGTTATGGCTTTCTCCCTCTGCTGGGCTGTTCTGCCTAAAAGCCAGACGATGGCAGTGTTACCATTCCCAAGATGCCATCTCCAGCCCACTTTGTCTGAGAAGCTCCTCACAGCATCTCCCCACCCCCCACCATCCCTGCCAAACTCCAATCCTACCAAAGACCGATTCGCTCCTCAAAGCCATCTCTGAGGTTACCCTTCTGCAGATGCCCAAAGGGAAGATGCCAGCTAATAGTTGCAAATTCTGAATAGTTTTGAAGACTTGGCAAGCAGAAAGAATGCCGTGTTGCCACCTATTTTCTGGCAGGGCAACTGTGCCCAATCCTACCCCAGATGGACTTCCCGTTCTCAAATTTATGCAGAAGTAGGGGTAAGGACGAAGGGACCCAGGTGGCGCTGTGGTTAAACCACTGAGCCTAGGGCTTGCTGATCAGAAGGTCAGCGGTTTGAATCCCTGTGACGGGGTGAGCTCCCGTTGCTTGGTCCCAGCTCCTGTCAACCTAGCAGTTCGAAAGCACGTCAAAATGCAAGTAGATAAATAGGAACCGCTACAGCGGGAAGGTAAACGGCGTTTCCATGTGCTGCTCTGGTTCGCCAGAAGCAGCTTTGCCATGCTGGCCACATGACCTGGAAGCTATACGCCGGCTCCCTCGGCCAATAATGCGAGATGACCGCGCAACCCCAGAGTTGGTCACGACTGGACCTAATGGTCAGGGGTCCCTTTAACCTTTACCTTAGGGGTAAGGAACTACACATTGTGTAAAGGACTTCCTGCAGATATCATCTTATCAGAAGGTGCATCCCATGCAATCTAGAAATTGGGCCTTTAGTGAGGCAGCAGCTGCCTGTGGAACTCCCCGCCACCCCGCTGGTTATAAATCAGATAGATCCCATCTCTGTTGTCTTTTCTGTGTCTGTTGAAGTCCTTCTGGTGTTTTTTTTTTTATAAAAAAACACCAAATCTTCTAAGTGGAGTTTCACCAGGTGGTATCCGTATTGGATTTGAAAGTATTTTGTATATATGCAGTTATTCTTAATTATTTATATATGTGTGGTTGTTTTTATATATGTTTTATTGTACTGTGAAATTGCTTCATGATGCTTTATGGGAAGAAATTCATAAATGATGACGGTGACGATACAGTGGTACCTCTAGTTGCGTTCACCTCCGGTTACGTATCCTTCGGGATACGTTTGTGGCAAACCCGGAAGTATTTTTCCGGGTTTCGCCCCATGCGCACATGCGCAGAAGCGCTAAACCACGCTGCACCCATGCGCAGAAGCGGCATCTCCGGTTGCAAATTCCTTGGGATGCGACCGGAGCTCCGGAACGGATCTCGTTTGCAACCAGAGGTACCACTGTATTCAAATCCCACCCAGATCTTCATAAACCAGTCCCCTTCCATTAAATGTACTCCCCTGCTTTGGCGCGTCAGAACTTCCCTCCTGTACTCACCCCACGACCGAAAGAAAACCTCACTTTTTTTCCTGAATAACAATTGCATCCCAACTGGACAGCCTAGGCCAGCTCTGCCTCTCTTTCAGCCACATAATCTGACATGTGCGACGTTCTGTTATGTTGTTGTTATTTATTGTTTGTAAGCTGCTTTGAGATTCATTTGAAAGAAAAGCGGCAAAGAAATAGAAGAAATCAAATCAACCTCAATCGCTCAGTTGGTTAGAGCATGGTGCTGATGATGCCAAGGTTGCAGGTTTGATCCCTGTATGGGGCAATGGCATATTCCTGCATTGCAGGGGGTTGGACTAGATGACCCTCGGGGTCCCTTCCAACTCTACAATTCTATGATTCTACAGTGCTAAATCAAATCAAGCCTTTTTCAGACCAAAGGACTGCATTTCCCTCCAGGCAACTTTCCACATGCCATGGAGGTGGGTGTGGCCAGGAGCAGAAACGGGCGGAGCAACACATGCTAATTTACTCTCACACCCCTCTCTGTTCTCCATCTAGGCAAGCAAGGAGCATCATCTGAGTTAAAAAACAACAACCCACATTCTAACCAAGTAAGAAAAAATTAAGGAAGGTGCAAAGCAAGGTCTGCAAGGAGGTGTGGCCTGGGGAGAAGGGGTGTGGCTGGGGAGGGTGTGTGGCCAAGGAACGGATAGGGAGCCTGGAAAGAGAGCCGTATTCAACCCCTTGGGGTTGGGTTCCCCACCTGAAATCTTGAACATTCTTACCAGCAAGCTATGTATTTACAATTTCCTTCTGTGCACAGAAAGCAGCTGCGACACAAAATATATCTGTAGAAAAATCACAACTGCTTCTTGTGTCTGGGGTACACTCCGCCTTCCCAGTCAACGGAGTAAAAAATTATGTCCTACCAAATCTGATTCAGGGAAGCAGATTTAAGTGCCCATATAGTGTTTTCTTACTGAAAATCATGGGGAAAATATATTCTAATAAATATAAATATAAATCTGTCCTCTTTTCCCTTTTCCTTTCTCTCCTCATCCGTTCCTTTTTAGGTTTGATTTTTAGGAAAAAAAATTGTTTTATTTTGGTGCATTATAAAAAAGATGCTTTGTATCGAGTATGAACGTTTGTATATCTTTGAACAATTTTCAGTTACTACTACCAATACTACTACTACTAATAATAATAATAATAATAATTATTATTATTGCTATTTGTCACTGGGCTTCATTTTCATCCAGGCCAGTGGAAAGTACTGGATTATTCTTCTTTTTAAGTCCCATGGGGTTTTCAAACAAAAAATGATTTGAAAATGGACTTGTGTGTCTTTTTCCTGAATTCCTTTGGGACATTTGACTACCTCACAAAACATTGGGATTTGGGTTGAGGCATTCAGATGCCCCAAATACAATTTGTGTAAACTGTTTAAGGTTAAGGCAAGCATAATTTCAACAAGTTTCCCATATCACTGTCTCTTTAAAGGTGGGAGGAACTATGCCTGCCTGAGAAAGCTACACCTGTTGAATCTATGCCTGTCATGCAACTGTTAAAAGCAGAGAAGCCTTCCTAGGAGAAAAGGGGATATCACTCCAAGAGCATGTCACAGAAGCATTGGCCAAAACCTGCTTCCCAGCAAGGCCCCCTCTCTCACTAGAAGCTGGATACTGAATTTGGCTGTTTCAGTGGAACAAACAGCTGCTTGTAACTCTCTGGACCCGTCAAATCTGCTGGTGTGTACTGAGGTTTGGAATTCTGACTGAGGCTGCAAACCTTTAGAAACGTACCTTGGAAGGTTCCCCGCCGAATTAAACAGTATGCACTTCGCAATAGACCTACACAGGATTGCCCTGTAGTAAGAATAAGAGTGTTTAGAAGAGGTATGCGGTCAGGCAATCTGCTTATTTCTGGGGTGTGCATTGCAAAGCTCCTTTCCAGCCTGAAAAGAACTGTATGCTTGAAAATCAGCATGTCAACAGCTCCTCTATACGGAAAGCCCCCTGGCAGAATTGGCTCACTGCATTTCACCCTTCTCAATATGCTTCGGGCAGCAGGCACTGAGAGGCAGCAGTGCTACTATTCTCCATACCTGCCAGAAAAATAAGGGATTGGCAGACCGGAAGTCGCGCTGTGGCCATTTTGGAACTGGGCAGAGCAGCACCGGAGGTCACTTCTGAACATGCTCCGCCCAGTTCCAAAATGGCCACCAAGCCAGAAATCGCTTCTGCGCATGTCCAGAGACTCCAGACATGCTCAGAAGGAGCCTCCCCGGCCTGTAAGTAAACCGGGGGGGGGATCCATTTTTCCAGCTGGGAACGGCTGGAAAAACGGGGGTTTCCCGGGGAATACTTGAGACTTGGCAGCTATGCTATTCTCACGAGCTTCCCACCCAACTCTTCCCCTATGTTGGAGAAGGCAGTTGTATGCACCACGCACGCCCCCTAAACTTGCCAGCTGCCCTCAGGTGTGTTGGAGGACAGTGTCCTATTGCCCAGGGCTGACACATCCCGTTTTGCCGCCTGAAGCGAAATGGGAAGGTGCCCTCTCCCCCCACCCTTGTCTCCTTTAGCTGGGTCATGTAAACTGGTGGCAGTGGGTTCCAACAAGATCTCTTGCAATCTCATAGAGCTCCTGCAAGATCTCGCAGAGTGCATGAGATCTCAATGGAAGCGGCCACCTCTCCATCAGATGGAAGTGGTGTGGGCAGGCAGGGCACCTGCAGAGGTGCCTCCTCTTGCAGTTCTGCCGCCTGAGGCAGCTGCCTAAGCCCACCATAGGGTCAGGCCGGCCCTGCTATCACCTCTATTGAACTCAAATGCCCAGTCCAGTTGGATTTCAGGCCATCCCTGCCACTGAGAGGTTACCTCTTGGCTATCAGCTAGGCTCACTTCACCAGAGTTATAGCTCAGTGCCTTACATGAAGAAGGTCCCAGGCTGGGTGGCGCCCGCCTGCCCACCGCGCTGGGAAATGGGGCAGGGGGGGCGCCAGAGGGATCCGTCACACCACGGCGCCTGGGCGCCAGATATACTTAAGACGGCCCTGGTCCCAGGTTCAGTCCCCGGCATTTCCAGTTAGGAATGTCCCCTGCCTGAAACGCTGGACAGAACTTGCCAATCAGGGCAGGGAACATTGAGCTAGAGGGACCCAGTGGTCTGACTCTGTATAAGGTGGGTTCCTGTGCTCCTGTCCTCATTTCCCAAAGAGACATTCTGCTGGAGCAGAGTGGAAAAATCAGACCCCTCCCAGGGTTGCTAGGCAACTGCAGAAAGAGCACCCGAGATCCTCTGCCAAGTCAACTCAGCATTGCTTGCGAGGCTTCTTAGAAGCATTGCTTTCTCACCTTGTCGTGGCCACCTGAGAACAAGCCGTGTGTCCAGCAGTCAGATGGATTTGACAGGAGATTATCTTTGACCGAAAGAGAGAATAGAAATAGAAATGCTTTATTGTCACTGTGTGTTTACAGTGAGATTAAACGAGTCCTCCCCCCCCCCCCACAATCTCTCAGTCCTTGTTACGCTCTGTGTGCTGTCGTACGACCACCAACCCCGAACGTCAGCTGCAATGTTGCTGTCTTCCATTCATGGGCCATGGGTAGGAACTGTTCTTTAACCTGTTGGTGCAGCTTATCATGCTTCTATATCTCCTGCCCGAGGGCAGGAGATTAAAAAGGTGCTGGCCAGGGTGTGAGTCATCCCTGAGAATGTCCCTCACTCTTCTGAGGCAACGGTCTCCCGCGATAACATCTAGCGGACTCAGGGTCCAGCCCACGATATCGTGTGCCTCCGTAGGGACTCTCTGTCCATGGCTGTCAAATCAGCGTACCCACCATAATGCAGTATGAGAGACCACTTTCTATCATGGACCGATAGAAGGAAATCATCAGTTGCTGTCCAACCTTGTTCTTCCACAATACCCTAAGGCAGTGGTTCCCAACAGGTGGTCCGCGGACTCCCAGGGGTCCGCGAGCTATGCCAGAGGGGTCCGCAAGATGCTATTAGAATAAAAAATATATTAAATATATTTCGTATGATAACAGATTTTTTGTTTTGGCCGCTTCCTGCATGAGCAGAGTCTAGCGCAAAACTAGAATTAGATAGAGGCAGTAGTTCTGCTGTATGCCGTTAGGTGGCGCTTTACAAACACTACTGTTTTGCAAAGAGGCAGCGCGCACATTCTACTAACGCTCACCTCCCCAAGATGCTTTGCACGCGTCGGCTTCATTTGTGCGCTACTGCGCAGGTACCCTGTCTTCTCCATTCCCCTCCCTCCTCCCTGGTGCGCACTGCCTCTTTGCGAAACAGTCGTGTTTCTAAACAAAGCGTTGTTTTTCGCGGAAGCTACAGTTCACGTAGTTGAAAATGGACCGTTGGTTAAAAAGTGGTTCATTAAAACGACAAAGGCCTACAGATGAAGAGGAAGATAATGCATTTGATGTTCAAGCAAGTAAGTCAGTGACTCTCGAACCGATCTTGTCAGTGTCCATTGAACCTAAATCGCCGGCGTCCCTTGAACCTAACCCTTCCAAGATCAGTGTTAAGCTTACTGGAAAAATTAGATTAGGAATTAGGAATTAGATTTAGGATTAGGAATTAATGGGGGTCCTTGTCACAATAGCGGCTCGATGAGGGGTCCTCGAGAAAATTTTGTTGGGAACCCCTGCCCTAAGGAAACTAGTCTCTGTTGGGCCTTCCTAACCACCTGGGCTGTATTGACCTTCCACATTAGGTCTTCACTAAGATGAACTCCCAGGTATTTAAAGGAAGAGACACTCTCCACACACACACACACACACACACCCTCTGATGTACAACGTGGCTGGCTCCCCTCTCTTCCTCCGAAAGTCCAACACCATCTCCTTTGTCTTGCCAATGTTTGGGTGCAGATTGTTCTCTGAGCACCACGTGGATACCTTTCGAACCTCCTCCCTGTACACAGATTCATCTTCGCCTGTAATTAAACCCATTATGGTGGTGTCATCAGCAAACTTAATAATTGCAGTAGATGCAGGAGTAGAATAAGGATTGAAATGATGAGAGATGCAGGTAGAAGTAAGAGGGCAAGGAGAGTTGCAGGGCAATGGCTCAAGGCTGGTGGGGTGCAGCTTAAGGTCCATGCGGAGCCCCCCCCCTTAAAAAAAAACAAAGAGTGGTGCTGCAACTTTCTTCTTCTTATATCAAAGAATCTGGGGAGGAAATGACCCAGAGATCACATTGCCTCCCAATGGGGAAGGGGGAGAAGTTCAGTTCACTTCACATTTTAATGTGAAGCTACGCAGTTCCCACATCCTGAAACAATCTCAGAATGGAAACACACCTATCCTTTGAAATGCTCACTTCTCCAAATTTTTAGCATGCAGTTTTCCAACCCCACCATTAAAAAAATGTACGCAAAATTGCATAGGTGAAGAGAAATTGTGCATAAAAATGCACAGGATCGTTGAAAACGACATAGAATAAAATGCATTATATACAGGGTAGTGGTTTGCAAAAAAAAAAGTCATGTTGGGGAGGGGAGACTGCATGCAAAAATATGTTTTCAGCTTTTTGAGTAAAATATGTTTTCGGCTTTTTTTGTATTTTATCTGTGCTGTTTTTTATATATAAATAAAACAAAAAAAGCTGACAAGTGGGAACCAGTTTGCGTGTGTAGACCTTTTAAAGGTAAAGGGGCCCCTGACCATCAGGTGCAGTCATGTCCGACTCTGGGGTTGCGTCGCTCATCTCACTCTATAGGCTGAGGGAGCCGGCGTCTGTCCACAGACAACTTCCGGGTCATGTGGCCAGCATGACAAAGCTGCTTCTGGCGAACCAGAGCAGCGCACGGAAACGCCGTTTACCTTCCCGCCGGAGCGGTCCCTATTTATCTACTTGCACTTTGATGTGCTTTTGAACTGCTAGGTGTGCAGGAGCTGGGACCAAGCAACGGGAGCTCACCCGATTGCAGGGATTTGAACCGCCGACCTTCTGATCAGCAAAGCTGCGCGGAAACCATGCTGCGCCCTGTGAGGGCGGGGGCGCCGGAGCGATCTCCGCCCCTCAGCGCCAGGGCGGCCAACCTGCTCGAGACTGCCCTGATTGGAAGCTGCAGTACTACTACTGGCCATCCATCCTGGTGGCACTGTAGAACAAAAGAGATCAAGCCTGCCTCTCCCTCAGCATATCGGCTGCTTTTGTGGCAGAGAGAGCAAGGCGTCCCCTCCCAATACCTAAGTTTGAGACCCATAAGAGCAGTGGGGAATCTCAGCCTGTGGGCTAGTTTGGTCAGCCAAGCCTGTCCATCTGGCTCAAGAGGCCATTTCGGCCAGGTCACTGCCACATGCTCTCATATGACACCAGGTGTGTGGGGGAGGGGTGGGTGAAGATGTAGCTGGGCCAAAAGGATTGTCAGCCAATTGTCCATGCAAGCAAAACAACAACAAAACAGATCCCTTGACATCATTGGTGACACCAGGTGATTGACTGATGGCCCACCAGTCAAACGTGGCCTCTGATGGGTGGGTGAAATAGTGATCCAGTCTGTCAGATGATCTACTTCCCCACCCCTGCCTTATAATCTGGTATGCCTGGGGGTTTCAATCTGGTGTTGATTGGGGAATAGGGGTTCCTTGGCAGTGAATTACGAGAAGTTCATTCATGAAAGAGGTACTGTTTCAATCTTCCCCTGCAACACATAACCAGAGGGTCTACCCTCACTTCACAGGGGGTGGTGGTGGTGGAGCTGAGACACAGAAAACCTGGACAAGCAATTGTGTGAAGGGAGGGTGTGTTTTTGACCCTCCTCCACCCCCAGAATCTAGTCCAGTGTACAATAGTTCTCTAGCAGGTGAACCCAGACATTTCAATGTGGAGCTGGCCCTTTGAACTGAAAAGGTCTGCAAACCACGGTGCCGCTCTGAGAGGAGTCAGCTGGTGAAAATATGTGAACATTCACTAGCCCTGTACAGACATGCCTGGAGGAGGAGGGAAATGCGATTTGTCACACAACAGCCTGAACATAATAATAGTAATGAAATGAAAAGATAATTGCCCTCTCTCCCTCATCATGAATGTTAAATGTTACAAAACAAAAACGACACACGTATCAGATTTTAGATGTACGATAGCCATGGCAACACCGAGACCCACCCAGCCGTTCCGGGAACATTTCTCCTGCTGTTCCTCTTCCTGCCTTGATCTCCTCCTTCCTCTTATTGCCTACGAGGTGCTTTAAATCCCATTGCTCTTAAAGGCAGCATTGCCTTTGTTTCATGCTTCCTGTCCCACAGGCCCTGTCTCCTCTTCCAGGGCAGTGTCCTTTACGATGCACACAAAAAGGAGACAGGCGTTTATGTCTTGCTGATGCCGCTAAGAACAGGGCTAAAATGAGGCACCGCACACCTTTGAAATGCAATGCCCCTGCCGTTGAAATAGTTCGGCTCAAGAAACAGACATAGGTGCGTGACTTATTTCTTGTTTTAGTTACCACTTTCCTATCCTAGGGTGCAATGGAAGCACATGGCACTGTTTGGGAGGAGAGCTACCATGAGAGAGAAGCTGCATTCAGAAAGGCCATATTCACAAGTATATACATTTAAAGCACTATGATGCCACTTCGAACACTCATGGCTTTCCTCCAAATAATTCTGGGAGATGTAGTTTGTGAAAGGTGCTGTGAGTTGCGAGGAGACCTCTAGTCGCCTCACAGAGCTACAATTCCCAGAGCAGTTTAACAATCAGTTCTTCGTCCCAGGGAATTCTGGGAATTTCCTTACCTGACAATTTCCACATTTTATGTAGTGTTTCGCACAACGTAGAAGCTGCTTCTGGAAACCTAGCAAAACAGGGAACTTAAGAAAATGGCAAAAACCACATTTAAAAAGAAACCAGAAGTGTTCCTTCTGAACATAATTCCAGAGGATATCAAGAGTGCCAATAGAACGTTGATGATGTATGGAATAGTAGCGGCAAGAGTTTTAGTAGTGAGAAACTGGAAAAGTTGTAACACACCCAGCATATCCAAGTGGCAATTGTTAATGAAAGAATATGCACAGCTAGCAAAATTTACGGGAACAATCAGAGGGCAGACAAAACAAAAAATAAAAAAGGAATGGAAGATTTTTGATGATTATTTAGCAAATAATTAGACATCTAAAAGTCAACTGGCAGAATACATCTGAACCCAATATGAATTAAAGAAGAGATAATGATGCAAATAGATTAAGAATTGTGTGGTATAAAAAGGTTAAAAGTTTATGAATTACAGAGAGGTAAATTGGAAGTCAGCATTTAAAGATTTTCTTTGTTTTTGTTTAATACCTTATGTGTTGCTTTTTATGTGGCATTTGGTATTTGTTTTTTGTTTATTTTTCGTTGTCGTGTGTGTTTTTGTGTTCCCCCCTTTTTTTGTTTCATTTTGTAAAAATATGTAGATGAAGAATGTTTTGTGTTTGTGTTTGTAATTCTGTTGTTTACTAATGCTTTTAATGAGAAAACTAATAAAAAAATTATTTTAAAAAAAGGAAACCTAGCGAAACATGTGGACGTTAAGCACTATTAAAAGTGCTAGTTGTGGCGACCATGGCAGTAGAAGTGGGAGACAACTCACCAAACTCATGTGAACCTGGCCTGTAATCCTCAAATATTTCCTTTTGTGTTTTGTTTTGTTTTGAAGTGTAGGAAGTGATCCCTAAGGGATAATAAAAAATCGAAATTAAGAACCCACAGCAACTTTCTTTCAAAACGAAACAAAGCATAAACCAACAACTGCGGTTTCCAAAGGGAGCTTGAAATGGTTCCCACCTAAGCCCTGTGGTAGGAGGCATGTTGCGTGCAAGTTATGGGAAAAGGGATGTCAAGTCAACAACATCATGTGCGGGTTCCTCATCCAAGACTACATGCTTGGACACGTTTCTTGCAGAGGAATACAAAGAAAATGAGGAGTGTAGCATTGCTCATCCTCCTTGTGTTCAGCAGTAAATGAAAACAGAATGCATGTTTATATACATCCAGGCTATAGAACCCACGGGGCCCAGCAAGCCAAACACAGTCCACTGTCTATATTGGGTGACATGACAGATCCTTAACACAACACTCTGTTTTTACAGTCCTTGGTTGATAGCAAAACGAGGAAGTTTCCTAGAACTCTGGGCGGGCTGCCAAACAGGGCAGATGGGTCACCAGTTTTTGTTCCTTAATTTATTTTTAGATCCCACCTTACCTCCAAGGAGCTCTAGGTGGCCTTCATGGTTCTCTCCCTCTCCATTTTGTCTTCACAACAACCCTCCGAGGCAGGTCACACCTAGAGTCAGTGACTGGCCCAAGGCCACCCAGTCAGCTGCACCGTTGAGGGGGGACCTGAATGTGGATCTTCCCAATCCTGCTCTGACACTCTAACCACTACACCATACTGACTCAAGAGAAATGAAGTTCACAAAAGCACCAAGTAGTAGATAATGTTTGACGTAGGGATTTTAGGAGGAGATGAATAAAGCAAGAACACTGAGTTCAGCAGGTTGGTTGGCATCCATCTGTCTCGGGAGACCGTAATGCATAACATTATCCTCTTAACATTCATCAGTAAGAACTATGATCTGGATATGTTCTTAAAGGTGACCCTCAAAGGGGAATTTTGTTCAATTTACTTTACTTTCCTTTGATTCTACTACATCAAGGATAGCCAGATGTTGTTGGACTCCACATCTCATCAGCCCAGCCAGTATGACTTGTCTTGCTTTCTGACAATAAGAGCCGTTCGACAGTAGAACAGTCTCCCTCGGGAGGTTGTGGACTCTCCTTCCTTGGAGGTTTTTAAGCAGAGGTTGGGTGGACATCTGTCATGGATGCTTTAGCTGACATTCCTGCATTGCAGGGGGTTGGACTAGAGCAGGCATTCCCAAACTGCGGCCCTCCAGATGTTTTGGCCTACAACTCCCATGAGGACCAGTGATCAGGGGTGATGGGAATTGTAGTCCAAAACATCTGGAGGGCCGAAGTTTGGGGATGCCTGGACTAAAGCACCCTTAAGGTCTCTCCCAACTGCGATTCTGTGATTCTATGCCCAATGGCAAGGGATTATGGGAGCTGCAATCTAGCACCCTTTGGCGATCACCACGTGGGCTCCTCCCATACTACATAGTTTTGTCCGAAAACCGCACATGCTTTTTGTGTGGACCCATCAATTCCTTCAGCATTTCCTGCTACCTTTAGTTTATCCTGCTGAAGAGCCAATAACAAGAATCGCTTGGAAAAGCCAGCTCCATAAGCGATCAAATTCTCCAACGGGCGTGGAATGCGGTGCATGTATATTTCGATTTGGCCGCGTTTTGATTATTGCACATTTCATTTCAGATCTATTGAAGGAGGATTTGGGTGGAACGGAAAGTTCAAGCTGTTTGTCTAAGCAATCAAGCCACTGGAAGGCAAGACCAAGGCAGAGAAAATGAGGACACTCTTTTGACTAGCTCCACCACACTCTATTTAACCACTGACCCAGTTAAGTAATTGCAATACTGACAAGTCCCCTTTGGGTTTGACAATGGTTGTCATCTGCCGGAGAAGCGAGTAGCCCCAGCTGTTGTGTTTCGCGTTATTTATTCAACACAAACTCATGCGGATTCAGTTACTTCTAATCTACTGCGTGTTGAGTGAACCATGCAGAAGAGTTTGCAGAAATCCTGACTTCAGCTTTAGAGATTTGCCAGAGATCATTCTCGCCGGAAGCATTTCCACGGTGTTTTATTAGCAGTGGGCATTCGCAGTGCTTCTTGGAAGGAGTCTTCCCATGAAAGACGCATTACTGTTTCTTTGGGAGGGGGGGGTGAGGGTCCAAAAAATTAGAATGGCTTGTTTTGGAAGTTATGTGCATTGTAGTCTTCACCTCTTCCCTTGGCAAGGGATGACAAAGCTAAGCCATGCCCCACAGCATTTCTTTCAAAAAGACAAGAGTCCATTAAGGATTCCTCTTGTTGACTTTTAAGGCATCTTTGCAAGGTTCTGTCATTAGGGAAACACATGTTGATAACTGATGTAATAGCATCTGCATCAAAGTCTAACTGGCTGGAGACAGATGGCAGTTTTTTCCAGGAAGTTGAAGATGCTATATTTTTTTTTGTTGGGAGCCACCCAGAGTGGCTGGGGCAACCCAGTCAGATGGGCAGCATATAAATAAATTATTATTATTATTAAGCATTCACTCATATTTTATTTGCTAGGTATTTCATGGCATCCACGTCTTCAGCGAATAAGTGTGAACTCAACCCAGATTGGCGTTTGAGATGTCACGGTAAAATGTTCAGAATCTCTCCCATAAAAAAAAGGCTACTCTGGGACTTCTTGGTTCAGAGAGAACATCCATTTTCGTGCAGCGGGGGAGACTGTGACCAGGTGATCTATGTGCTTTTAAACTTCGGTTCAGGTGCCAAATGCTGCAACTTCAAGGTCCTTCCCTCATCTCCCATACCCTTCAAGTGTCCTGGAAAAACTGGAACATCCTGTTTTCCCCTGCAAGAGCCTGCTGGCCATTTTGTGCACCATGATCTCGTGCCATCTCGTGCTAATAGCTTGCTCCAAAAAAGGGGGGTTGCAATCTCGCACGGTGCCCCAGAACACATGTTTTGGGGGCACCCTGCTGTCATGTGAGAGCATGGCCCAGAAAAAAGGGGTTTTCTGGGCTCCATGATCTCGGATGGATCATGTGACTCATGCAGGAGCACAGCTGGGAAGACGCATGTCCCAGTTTTGGGACTCAACGTGGAGGTCTTCTTTCTTATCGGTATCTGTCTTTAAGGCAGACATTTACTGGACATCCCTTCTATTAGAAGGCTCTTCTCTGACAGCCCTTCAAATAGAGGACAGCCCTCTCTAAACTAGCACACATGGGCAGCCTAGCTGAAATATAATAATAATAATAATAATAATAATAATAATAATAATAATAATAATATGCCGCCCATTTGACTGGGTTGCCCCAGCCACTCTGCGCAGCTCGCAAAAAAATATTATATATTGATTGAAAATGTAACTGTATTGTAACTGTTGAATAAATGTTTTTAAATTTAAAAACATCCACCCACAACCCCCCCAATAAAACATCAAACATTTAAAACTTCCCTGAATAGGGCTGCCTTCTGATATCTTTAGAAGTCAAATAGTCCTTTTGATATCTGATGGGAGGGCTCTTTCCAACCTTCCCTTTGCGGGGAGCTGAGTACCAATTTTGCATGCTTTCCCTTTAGAATAAGGTAAAAGGTAAAGGTAAAGGACTCCTGGATGGTTACGTCCAGTCAAAGGCAACTATGGGGTTGCGGTACTCATCTTGCTTTCAGGCTGAGGGAACCGGTGCTTGTCCACAGACAGCTTTCTGGGTCATGTGGCCAGAATGACTAAACCACTTCTGGTGCAACGGAACACTGTGACGGAAACCAGAGCGCACAGAAATGCTGTTTACCTCCCCACCACAGCGGTACCTATTTATCTACTTGCACTGGTGTGCTTTCAAACTGCTAGGTTGGCAGGAGCTGGGACAGAGCAACAGGAGCTCACCCCATTGCAGGGATTCAAACTGCTGACCTTCTGATCGGCAAGCCCAAGTGGCTCAATGGTTTAGACCACAGCGCCACCCGCTGTGCCATGGGTTCCAATTTTGCAGGCTTTCCCTTTAGAATAGGCACTCATCATCCACCTGCTTGAGTGCTATAGTTGCAGAATAGGATGAGTCCAGGGAATTTCAACTCCCAAGAACCCTCTTTACCTGTTAGACTAACAAAACTGTGATGCCTTTGCACTCAGAGTTGAATGCAAACAGGCTTCCCCTTGGACATTGCGGCTGGTGTGATGCAATGGGTGGAGCCTGAAAATGGGGCTCCACTCCATCCTTCACACATTAGCTCTCTCTCCCCCCTTATTTATTACATTTACACCCCACCCTTCCTCCCAAAGGAGCCCAAGGTGGCAAACAACAAGGGATAAAACGAGGAAAACATCTAAAGAACAATTCCAATACAGATGCAGACTGGGAAAGGAGGTCTTCACTAAGTGCTGGGGAAATATATCCGGTGCCGTGGTTCAAAGATCCCTCCGGCAACCCCTCCACCCCGTTTCCCAGAGTTGCTCTCCTCCCGCGGAGGCTTGGGAAGGAAGCTGCACGCCCGCCAGCCATATAGTTGGCGGGGCGCAGCTTCCATCCTAAGCCACTGCAGGTATCGCTCTCCTCCCATGGAGGCTTGGGAGGCAAGCTGCATGCCCGCCAGTCATATGGTTGACAGGGCACAGCTGGCGGGTGTGCATGGAAAGGGGAGGCCACCGGCAAAGCCGCTCAGCTCCCCCGCTCACTGGGGCGCCCTTGAGAGGCCAGCGCCCTGGTGCAATGCGCCAGTGAGCCCAATAGGAAAGACGGCTCTGTTCGTTTCCAGCCTCAGTTTTGAGATGAACCAAACCTTCTTTTAACACATCATCACCTGAGAGCCCCTACAGTTCCATAAGCAGGAGTCCCAACCAGGGGGTACCAGAAGGAGATTATCCAAACTACAAAGGCACAAGAAAGCTTTCGAGGAAGTCAGTGGTTCTGAGCAGCAAATACTGGGAAAAAGGAAATGAATCAGAGCCCTCCATCTCAAGAGGTAAAGTGATGTAGACATCAGTTACAATTTATGGGTAAAAATCACACTCCAGATAAAATGAAGCAGTGCTCTGATCGTTTCTCAGATGACTGCTTATAAATTTAGCAAGTGGAAGCCATTCCCCCCCTTTTCTCTTTCTTTTTTGTGTGTGTGTGGTTATAAGCTTCCCCAGTCTGTTTTCATTAAGGTCATGGCATACAACTTTGTAGTAAATTTGGAATCTGCCGAGTGAGAAAATGAAGATTTATACAAACCTAAATTGAACAAATGGTGAATAATTGATTTAACTGACCTGACAGCTCACACTGTGCTTGTAAATAATACATCACTTTTTTTCTGTGGCGATTATTCTTCACATCTTTATTCTTTCCAGTCAGATACTGCGGGGATTAAACAGTCCCTGACCAACCTCCCAAAAATCACAGAATTTGCTTGCCTGGCAAATATTAACACTCTCATCTTGCTACTATTGTTTCCTGTGTCTTCTCAATCATATGCTGCTGAAGTCCATCTCCGCCCTGTAAATTTACAGGGCTTATGTAGATTTGGCTTCTACATAATCTCTGAACTAATCACATCGGTACTGTGTCATAAGATACAAATGGGCAGCCATATATAGAAACTATACATATGTATGTGTGTGCATTTGTTTTTATTTGTTTGATTACTTTAATTTGTTATGGTATCTAACACGGGGCAATCTGTAGTAGGAATGGGCGATCTGTTCATTTTGTTACTCTTAATTTCCCATTTTTCCAACCTTAAATTCAGGTTCTCATATTTCAATGATGATTATCATTATCATTATTAGCCATGTTATTTCTATACTGTTTTATATTTTAGTTCATCTCGAATTATTGGCCGAGGGAGCCGGCGTATAGCTTCCTGGTCATGTGGCCAGCATGACAAAGCCACTTCTGGCAAACCAGAGCAGCACATGGAAACGCTGTTTACCTTCCCGCTGTAGCGGTTCCTATTTATCTACTTGCATTTTGACGTGCTTTCGAACTGCTAGGTTGGCAGGAGCTGGGACCAAGCAACGGGAGCTCACCCCGTCACAGGGATTCGAACCGCCGACCTTCTGATCAGCAAGCCCTCTGATCAGAAACCAAGCCAGAAACCAAGATCAGTGGTTTAACCACAGCGCCACCTGGGTCCCTATACTGTTTTATAGTTTTAAGAAAAAAATCTCAAAGTGATCTATAACCTAAAATTAAAATATCAAAATATCTTTGTGAAAATTCCAGCATTTTAGTGCAAATTTCTCCGAATATTCTTCTTCTTGTTGTTGTCTAATATATACATAGGTTGTGACTTATTAAGCCCTATATGGCTTTTGTCCAGACTATCTGAAAGACCGTATTCTCCCACGTGAACCTGCCCTGGGCTCTGAGATCTTCTCTCAGTCCCTCCTTCATCACGGACACACTCGGTGGGGACGTGGGAGAGGACCTTCTTGGTGGCTGCTTC
This sequence comes from Zootoca vivipara, assembly GCF_963506605.1. Classification (NCBI taxonomy): domain Eukaryota; kingdom Metazoa; phylum Chordata; class Lepidosauria; order Squamata; family Lacertidae; genus Zootoca; species Zootoca vivipara. The sequence goes on along the minus strand of NC_083283.1, from coordinate 11,940,599 downwards.
CAGACTGTGGAAGTCCTTCGCAAGAGAAGCTAGACCGACTCCCTCCTTGTTGTTCTTCCAGTGGCAGGCTAGACATTTAATTCGCAAAGGAATATGGCCCTCAGGCTGAAAACGATTCTTTACCCTTGATCTGCAGCAGGGATATGGGGAACTGGATCTGGTCGAAAAGATCTACCCCCATGGGTCAAATTTATCAGATGGGCAGTGCCACCCGCCTATCAATCAACTGGTGTCACAACGAAGGATGCTTTGAAGCCCTAACAATCACCTTCTTGTTGGATCTTCTCTATGCCTTCCTCGAGCCCTTGTGGCTTAGCTGGAGTGAGTTATTGAACTGCAATGATGCCTCTTTCTTCTCTGAAAAGAAGATAGAGGGGCAGGGGGTGGCGGTAGAAAGCTCTGGGTTTTGCATGGCCAGCGTGTAGGGAAGAGTCACACTCCACCAACGTTTGCCTCTGGCAGAACCCAGAACTGACATGTGACTCCCCTCCACAGGAATTCCCCCATGAGAATGCAGAAAAAAAATTCTTCACCTCAATATAGACCCCTCTGGGAAGATCTATAGTTTATCAGTAGAACATACACATTGCATGCAGACTGTCCCAGTTTCAATCCACAGCATCTCTTGGTAGGGCCAGGAGAGACTTCTGTCTGAAACCCCTGAGATCTGCAGCCAATCAGTGTGAACTATACTGAGCTAGGTGGACCAATAGGCTGACTCACTAGAAGGCATCTTCCCATGTTCCTAACCATGGATGGTTCCTAACCTGTAGGTTAGGAACTACAACTCCCATCATCCCTGACCTGACGACTGATGACCGATGCTGATGGGAGATGCTCTCCAACAACGTCTTTCCTGATCCAAACCCTTTTTGGGGCATGTTGAAGTCAACAGAAACGCTCTTCTTGGTGCTGGCGACTGAAGCACGGACAGCCCTGCGAATCGACATGAAGCAAGTGGGAAAGGAATGCTTCTGAAGGACAAAAGTACTAGGGGGTTTGAAAATAAGTCAACACGATTTGAAAAAGAAATTTTGAATAGTAATGAAAAATTACTTTCCAAAATGTATAGACTCTTAGAAGAATCAGAAACAAATTATGAAGTGAAAAACAAAAATATGTGCAAATGGGAACAAGATATTGGATACGAAATAGGCATAGACGATTGGAGAAAGTTTTGGAAAAATAGTATAAAGTTCACATCTTGTTACTCTCTAAGAGAGAACTTTATGAAACTCCACCACAGATGGTACTTGGGACCGGACAGGCTTGCAAAAATGAACAAGAACACGAGCAACAAATGTTGGAGGTGCCAAAGTGCGGTCGGCTCCCTGTTTCATATGTGGTGGACATGCCCAGAAGTGCAAAAATATTGGGACATGATACATACCGAAATTCAAAAGTTAATAAAAATAGCATTTTCTAAAAAAGCAGAATCCTATCTTCTGGGCATCCTAAGTAGTGAAATACCATATGACAGAACCAATATATTTCTATATGCGACGACAGCCGCCAGAATGTTACTTGCTAAATATTGGAAAGGTACCCTTATACCAACAAAAGGGGAATGGGTAAACAAATTATGCGAATATCTGGAGTTGGCGAAACTCACAGATATAATACGACAAAAACCAAAAAATAGGATTAAAAAACAATGGGATTGTTTAAATGACTATTTAACGAAAACAGACAAGGGGACAAAACATGGTTATGTTTGGAATAACCTTGTAAGGATGAGTAGTGTTTATACAGTATATATTGTTAGACAGATCTAAAGGTAAAATGTTTATTGAAATATTTTTAACAGGAGGATGAAAATGTAACAAGAAATACTGTGCTGAAAGCGGTGGAAGCACCATACCCTCGAGACGATCTATTTCAAGTAGACCTTTATTTTTTTTATTTTTTTAATATTTTTATTAACGGTTTTCTCAGTTTACAAAGACGTGTACAATGTCTCTCATAACATTTTTACAGATCAGTTTCAATTGTTGAGACATTGGGGAGGAAAAGGGGGGGAGCGGTAGATAAGGGAAGGGGGTGTGGCAATGTTTCTGTTTTACTTAATGTGTGTGGGGGGGGTTGTCAGCGTCGGTTGTGCAGGTTCTTTGTTGTGCATTTGTTTTCCTTTGGTGGTGAGAGTTGTTGGGGTTGGCCTAGGATATAGTTTTCTTTTGTGGTTGGCTGTGGTGGTCTGTTTTATGTGAGTGGGGTGGGTGGGTGTTCTGGGTCAGGTTAGCCAAATTGATTTGTATGCTGTTGGTGGATTTCTGTCATTTTCTTGTTGGGCTGTGTATGTGATGAAGGGGAGCCATATTGGTGTGAAGCCGTCTTCTTCTATTTGTCCCCGTGTCAATTTCAACTTATTGGTTAATTTTTCTAGTAGGGCTGTTTCCCATACCGCCTGGTACCATTGGTCCATGCTTACTCCTGACAGGTCTTTCCAGTGTCTGGTTATGGTGCTTCTGGTTGCTGAGAGTAAGTGGGTTATGAGTTCTTTGTGATGTAGATAGGTGTTATTGTCCTGGAAGATGTTTAGCAGGGCCAGTTCTGGGGTAAGTTCTAATGTTTGTTGGGTTATTTTACCTATTTCTCTTACGGTTGTTCTCCAGAATTGTTGGGTTTTGGGGCATTCCCACCACATGTGGAAATATGTGCCTGTTGAGGTGCATCCTCTCCAGCATTTTGATGAGGTTCCTGGGCGTATTAGTGCTAGTTTTCGTGGTGTTAGGTACCACCTGTAGATGGTTTTCAGAGTGAGTTCTTTCCTTTTTGCTGATATGGATTTAAAGGGGGGTTTAGACCACATTCTGGTCCATTGAGTGGGGTTAATCTCGTAGCCTATGTCGTCTTCCCATTGTTTTTTTATTGTGTCTGGGGGGTTTGTGGGATTTTGGAGCAGTATTTTATATATTGCAGATACCATCCCTTTGCCGTGACCCTTTGTTGTTAGGAGGAGATTTTCAAAGGGTGTCAGGGGTCTTGTTGCTGCTAGTTTTATTGCTGGCTTGTTTAAGAGGGCATGTAATTGGTGTTGTGCTAACCAGGGTATTTGGGTGTCTTCTAGTTTATCTTGTATTTCTTGTGTTGTCAGAGGTGTGTTATTTTTGTAAAAGTCTATTAGGCGGTGTAGGCCTTTGGTTTGCCAAGTTTTAGTTTGGATGTTTTGTGCTGCGTGGTGGAATAACGGATGGTAGACCAGGGGGAGTAGTGGGGATGTGGTTGGGGATAATTTGTCCGTTTCTGTTTTCCATGCCTTGAACATGGTTTGTGTGTACCTATTAAGTGTTGTGGGGATCTTTCTTAGTTTGTTTGGGAGAAATGGGTATGCTGTGGTGCAGGTACTTTCAATTGTGTCTCTCTCTAGGTGTATCCATTGTTTTGTCTCGTCTTCCAGTATATATGGGATTATATGTCGAATTTGGTTGGCCCTGTAATATGTTTCTATGTTAGGGATTCCCCATCCTCCCTGTGAGGTGGGGAGGTGCAGGTATTTGGTGCTTATTCTTGGTTTCTTATGTGAGAAGATGAAGGAGTGTAGTTTTCTCTGCCATCTGCGGAGTTGGATTGGGGGGATCCAGATTGGGAGGGTTTGGAATAAGTAGGTTAGTTTTGGGAGAGTGATCATTTTGATCATTGCCATTCTATCTGAGAGGGTGAAGTTCATGTTGTTCCATTTCTTTAGGTCCTTGTTTATTTGTCGCCACAAGGGTTTATAGTTGTGTAGGTATAATTTGTTGAGATTTTTGGTTATTTGTACCCCTAGGTATCTGAACTTGGTGTGACAGAGTTTTATTTTGGTGATATTAGTGAGTTCTTTCTGGGTGTGGGGAGGGGTATTGAAGCACATGGCTTCTGATTTTGCAAAGTTTACTCGCAGGCCTGACACCGTTGCAAATGTGTTGAGTTCTCTGGTTAGGGAGAGTGCTGTGTTTAAGGGGTCTGATGTTGTGACCATTAGGTCATCTGCAAAGAGCCCTAATTTATATGTTCTGCCTTTTATTTCCACTCCTTTGATGTCTGTGGCCGCGCGGATTCGGATTGCTAGCGGTTCTAGGGCTAGTATAAATAGGAAGGGGGATAGTGGGCATCCTTGTTTTGTGCCTCTTTGGATTTCTATGTTATTCGAGTCTATGTTGTTGATTCTGCATTTTGCTGAGGCTTCGGAGTATATTTGTTTGAGGATTTGTAGAAAGTTTGGGCCAAATTTCATGCTAGTTAGTACTGCTAACAGGTATTTCCATTCTAGGCAATCAAAGGCTTTGAGGATGTCTAGAGACATAATTGTCAGTGGGGTTTTGGTTGCCTTGCTGTGTTCGATTAGGTTCAGCAGTTTCCTGATGGGGTCTGTGATATTGCGACCGGGGACGAAGCCGGTCTGATCTGGGGCTACTAAGTTGCGTAAGAAGTTTTTTAGGCGGTTGGCCAGGATTGATGTGAATATCTTGTAGTCTTGGTTTATTAATGAGATTGGGCGATATGATTCAACTTTGAGGTTGTCCTTCAGTGGTTTTGGGATGGAGACTATTTTGGAGTGGGTCCAGGTTTGGGGGATGGGCCCCCCTTTCATGATGTCGTTAAATAGGCGGGTCATGTGTGGCATTAGGGGTTCTTTGAATTTCTTATAGAATTCTGCTGTGAAGCCGTCTGGGCCTGGGGCTTTGTGTGGTTTCAGGTTTTTGAGGACCTCGTCTATTTCCTCTGGGGTGATGGGCCTGTCCATGTATTCCTGTTCTTCATCTGTTAAGGTAGGCATGGTCATTCCTGCTATGAATTCTTTTATTTCCTTCTCAGGTGGGTTGCAGGAAGTGTATAGATTGGAGTAAAATTCTGCAAATTCTGAAGTTATTTCTTTGGGGGAGAATGTTGTGTTGCCGTCTTTTTTGGTGATGCAGTGTATTCTTGTTTTGAGTGTTCTTTTCCTACATCTATTTGCTAATAGTCTGGAGTTTTTCCCTCCATATTCGTAGAAGCGTTGTTTAGAATATAGAATGCTGATCATTGTTTTGTTGATTTCTAGGGAGTCTATTTCCCTTCTCTTTTGTTCTATGAGTTTAAGAAGTTTTTTGGATCCTGTTTGTTTGTAGCGAGATGAGAGGGTTGTAATGTCTTGTTCCATTGTACTAATCTTTGTGGAGGTTTGTTTTTTAAGGAGTGTTTTCTCTTTTATGCAAGCTCCTCTGGTGACTGCTTTCATTGCGTCCCATAGGAGGGGGGTTGTTATGTTGTTCACATCATTTTCTTTGAAGTAATTTTGAAGGGTTTTTGTGAGACTTTCTCTAATTTGTTTGTTTGTGGTTAGGATGGGGCTAAAGGACCATGATGGGGTACTATGTGTTCTCTCTCCTATTTTAATGGTGACTTCTACTGGGGCATGGTCTGTGATTTTAATGTTGCCTATGTTTGATGATTCCACCTGAGGGATTAGACTCTGTGTGAGCAGAATGCTGTCCAATCTGGACGTTGTGCCATGTCGTCCAGATTGGAATGTGTGGGTAGTGTCTCCCGGGTTTTGTTCACTCCAAATGTCGTAGAGACCCCTGTCTTTTAGCAGCTTTATTAACTTGTAAGAGTCCCTAGTTATTGGGGGTTTTCCGCGAAGAAAAGTTGCCCATGGGGTTGTAGATTGGATGTTTTTTAGGGATATGCCTTTCATATTTAGGTTGAGGTCGCCTCCTAGGATGGCTTCCCCTTCCATGAAGGAGAGAAGTTTGTTCAATGTCTTCTGGAAGAATTCTAGTTGTTTTGAGTTTGGGGCATATATAGAGCCGATTGTCAGTTTAATTTTGCCATCTAGTGTTCCTTTGATGAAAATGAATCTGCCCTTTTTGTCCTTCAGGACTGTTGTGGCTTTGAAGTTTAGGTCTTTATTAAGTATTACAGCAACTCCACGAGCCTTTCCTGAGCCTTGTGCCACCCATTGTTGACTGAAGCGGGGGTCGCTCAGAAGTTTGTTCCCTTTGGGGGGGTTGTGTACTTCTTGTAGGAAGGTGATGTGTGGTTTCATGGTGTTTATGTATGAGGTAATGCGTTTTCTTTTAATGGGGTTTCCCAACCCCCTCACATTTAATGTAATCGCTTTTAAGTTAGCCATCATGTCTATCTCTTGTGTAAGGCAAATCCTTGCCAACCCGTCCAGGTTGTCCTGTGTCTCTCACTATGTGTTGTTTGCTGAACCATTGGGGTTTCGCTGACCTAGGGTGTGGTGGGTAGGGGGCTAATGGGGTTGGAGTTAGGTTTGGGTTAGAGAGTGGGGGGTAAGTTGTATAGAGTTTCCTATGTGTAGGTTTATAGGCATTCGTTTGGGGTATTTTAGGCCGTTCGGCCCTTGGCCTGTTGGCCCTGGGTCTCAGCTGATGTGGAGGGCCGTGTCCAGAGACAGGCCTTCCCCCTTGTCGATTACGAGGGGGGGTGATCAGCGAGACGATGTAAAGCATCCTTGTGGCATGGATGTCAGGCATAGGGTTTGGGAACAATGTTGCCAGTATTAATAGCAACATCATTTTTGTGTTAGGGTGTCGGTGTGAGTGTTGGTGCGCTCTCTGGTGCCACCATTGTGCTGATTGGGTTTTATCTTTTAGCCTGATCGTAGGTTGGGTAGTGTAGGTTGCATTTGTTATTTTTCCTTAGAATGGATTGGGTGTGTGTGTTGAGGGTGTGTGTTATGAGTTGTTGGGTGGTGGGGTGTGTGGTTGAGATTGTCTGGACTGGTGTTGGAGTGGCGGTTTCTGTGGGGTTGTGGGGCTGGGGGGGAATGTTGTTGGTGTCAGTGCTTTTCTTAGCCTAGAGGGAAGGGGGGAGGGGGGGGAGAGTCACCAGTCCTTCCGCTTGAGATGTTTTCCGGCTGCTTCATTTTGCTGCAGTTGTTGTTGCAGTAGGGTCGTTCCTCTGTGCTGTGTTGACTTAGTCGGTCTTGGTCAGGCTTCTCGTGTCGTATGGTCGGCCGGATGGTTTCGCGCATGATGGTGTTGTTTGGTTGTATTTGCGTGCTTTGTGTTGCTCTTGATTCTTTGCCTTTTTCTTCTTGTTGTTCTGGACTTTCGTCCAGCCATTTGCTGTTGTTTCGTTGTCTTGGTCTTGGCTGTCGCTTGGTGGGTCCTCTTGAAGCCATTCCAGTGGGATGTTGAGTCCGAGGTCCTTCAGTAGCTGCCTGGCTTCCGTTTTGTTGGTAGCTGTGTGTTGTTTTGCGTTTTTTGTTGCAATGAGGCGGAAGGGGAAGCCCCATCGGTATTTGATCCCTGCTTCTTGGAGACTTCGGGTGCATGGGCGTAGGGTTTTCCTCCGGATTAGGGTATCTTGGGACAGATCTTGTAAGGCCAGTATGTTGTTGTTTTTGTATTGAAGGTTGGTCGAATTTCTAAGGTGGTTCCAGATTTCTTCTTTCTTCTTGTATCGTGCGAAGCACACGATGATGTCCCTTGGGGGTTCGCCGGGTTCTGGCATGGGTCTTAGAGCTCTGTGTGCCCTCTCCAGGTCATCTATCTCGATTTTCAGGTTTGGCACTGTGTCTCTTAGCCAGCTTACTATTAGGTGCGCTGGGCTTTTCTCTTCCGCTTTTTCCGGAAAGTTGCGAAAGCGGATGTTGCAGCGTCTATTCCGATCTTCAAGGTCCGCTTGTTTGATTTTCAGTTCTTCGTTTTCTGTTTCCAGTTCGTTCAGTTTCTTTTTTATATGTGTGTTTTCCTCCTGGTGTTGCTCTATTGCCCTTTTTTGTGTTTGGTTCTCGTTCTCCAGAGCTACCAGTTTGGATGTTAGTTCATTGACTTGTGCCTGTAGGGGGGCCACTGCGTCCTCCAGTTGTTTTGTGAACTGTTTTGTTAATTCTTTCGTTATTCTCTCTATTAGTCTTGTTTCCAGATCCCTCTGATCTTTTTTAGTCATCGGGTGGTCGTCTTCTTGGAGAGGCGTTACGTTCTCAGCACTGTTTGCCATGTTCCTGGTTGGTGTTGTCGTGGTTTCCCTGGGGTTTTCGGTTTGGGGTCTGCTTGGTGACTTCTTGGAGTAGGGTTTGTTGTGATTGGGAGTCGTGGTGTTAGGTTGTTGGATTGATCAGGCGTTGATTGGTGGCTATTCAGAGCGTTTGAATTAGGCGGTCATTTGTGTGTCGCCTGGGTTGTGTTTGCAAGCTTCTCTGGAGTTCTCGCGTTCTCCTCAGTGGTGCACCCTCGTGTGTTCAGGGGGGGGTGTTGGGGTCCAGTTGGGGGTTCTGGATCCACAACAGGTAATTAAGGGATTTGAGAGTGGCAGGATTGTTTTCAGGTAGATTTAAGCAGAACTGTATAGTGTCAGAGGGTGGGAAAGAGGAGGGAGAGGAGATTTAGGAGGAGGGAAAAGAAGGGGGAGAGGGGGAGGGATAGGAGATTGGAAGGTAGATGGGGGTTGGAGGGAAGTGGGGGAGTGGGGGGGGAGGGAAGGAGTGAAAGGGCGGTAGAGAGAGAGGGAGAGAGGGGGGAGGGAAGGGAGGAGGGAAAGTAGTAGCAGTGATGGTTTATTGTATTGGTGCTTTTAGGTTTGATGTGGGGTAAGGGTTTGCTGGGGGGGTTGTTGATGAAAGCGGGTGGAGGTATGGGTATGTAGTTTTAGGGGTTAAGGGGGGAGGGAGCAGGGAACAGGCAAACTTAAAGTGAGGTATTAATTGGGAGCTGGGGCTGGGCTGGGGAACAGTGTGAGGGATGGGGGTATTAGCAATCAATCAAAGTAGGGATGACTGCAGCGGCAGTGGTCCCCTTTTTGACAGAGAGATGCTGGGATCAGGTGTGGGGTGGATTTAGGGAGTGAAATAAAATAAAGTGGTCAGACAGGCGTGGGGGCGGGCGGGAAATGGGGTGGGGAGAGTGGGGAGAGGGAGATGCGTAGAAGGGGGTGGTTGGGTGTTAGTAACTAAGGGGGGGTTCTGTGTGTTAAGGGTGGGAGTGGGATGTTATTGGTGTAAAGATGCTGGTGGGGGGGGGAGAAGAGTAAAGGGGGGTTAAAAAGTAAAATGGAGATAAAAATATAAGTGGTATATATATCCAAAAATATGAGTGATATATATAGCCGAAAATGAGATATAAAAAGCAAAATTATGTGGAGGAGGTGGCTGCAGTCGCAGCGCCCCCCTTAAAAAGGGAGATATTAATAAATAAAAAAGGAGGAAGAAAAGAAAAAGGAAGGGGGGGAAATTGGAGGGGGGGGCTTTCCTGTTTATATTTTGTTTTCCAAGTTAGAAGGACTGGAGAGTGCTGGGGGGGGGTTAAAAATAACAATAGAGATTGGAAAATAAGAGTAATATAAAAATTGAAAAGATGAAAAAGATAGTTGGGGGGGGGGGAATTGGAGAAGCAACACAAAACAAAAACAAAGACAAAAAATAAACTGAGATCTCCTTAGGTGATCTCAAGCAGTGTTATTTCTCCCTCCGGGAGTCCTCCCTCGCGCTGCTTCTCTCTGGATCTCCCCCGTTAAGAGCAGCAATTAATATATGTATATATGTAGAAAAGAAAAGGAAAAAATAGGGGGGGGGATTAGAAAAAATTTAGAAAAAGAAAATAATGGTGATAATAATAAAAAATTAGAGGAAAATATTTTTAAAAATTTCAAAAAATTGCAAAAGCTGTGTCTTTTCGAACGGGCCTCGTTGGTGGGGTGAGAGGGCCTGGTTTTTGCCTCGTGTTTCCCCCACGGCCTTTGTCCTCCTACCTCGCCTCTTCTTCCTCGTTAGTGGCAGTGGTCTTTCGGCGGGGCTTGTGGACCAGGGTGCGACGGTAGGACTGAGGCCCCTCGCCTCAGCGGGTTTTTTCTCCCTCTTCTCTCTTCGTCTCAGTGAGGGAGAGGGCGGCTGCAGCCGCGGCCGCTGCGGTGGTCTTGATGGCTCTTTCTCTCTCTCTCCTCCCTTTGTCCCAGGAGGGGAGGGTGATGGCGGCAGCGCGCTCGGGTGGTCTCCCTTTTTTTTTCGGAGCGTCGGCACTCCGGGGTGCAAGCCCCAGCACGCTCAGGGGTTCTCCCTCTCTGCCGGAGTGTCGGCGCTCCGCGTTGCAAGCCCCAGCACGCTCAGGGGCTCTCCCTTTCTGCCGGAGCGTCGGCGCTCCGCGTTGCAAGCCCCAGCACGCTCAGGGGCTCTCCCTTTCTGCCGGAGCGTCGGCGCTCCGCGTTCCAAGCCCCAGCGCGCTCGGGGGCTATCCCGATCCGGCGCGGTCGCTGGGGAGGGGAGTCGGCGGCTCTCCGGGCAGTCCACCGGGACCACTGGACTCCTGTGCAGCGGCAGCTGCAGTCTCGGTGGTTTCCTGCTGTCCGGGGGCTACTTTGGCGGCGCTGGCACGGTGGTCGCCTTCAGGAGCTTCGCGCCAGCGTGCCCGTCCTCAAGTAGACCTTTATATAATTTTTTTTTCTCTTCTTCTTCCCCCTCTTCTTCCCCCCTCCCCCTCCTACCCTTATTCCGTTCTTTTCTTGTTTTCTCCCTCCTCCTTTTTTTTCTCTCTCTCTCGTGCACCTATTTTTATCTTGTTTTCTTTCTTTTTTTGATATTTGCTTGCTTCTTCCCTCCCTATGGTTCTATATCACTCTTTCTACTCACACTTCACCTTTTCCTCTCTCTCTTTCTACCTTTCTTCTCTTTCCCGATATTACATAATTTCGATATTCAAAAAAAATGTACAAGAATGCTTGTGGACCGATTCGAAGATGTAATGTACTGTTTTATCAACTTTTCAAATAAAAATCTTTTAAATAAAAAAAAAAAAGGAATGCTTCTGAAGGAAAGGGATAGCAATAGTAGGACGAAGTAAAATGAAAAAATTCCTTCAGTAGCACCTTAAAGACCAACTAAGTTTTTATTTTGGTATGAGCTTTCGTGTGCATGCACACTTCTTCAGATACAGTGAAATAGAAGTCCCCAGGCACTTATGTAGAGAAGGGGTGGGGAGGGGTGGGGATGGGGAGGGGAGGGGGGATCACTCAGAAGGGTGGTGGAAGTGGGTGATTGACTGACTGATAGCTGTTGATGACCGAAAAGGTGCTACTGAAGGAATTTTTTTATTTTACTTCGACCCAGACCAACACGGCTACCTACCTGTAAATAGTAGGACGGCGAGACGAGGTATATACACAACACAGCCCATTTATGAGTAGGAGCGGCAAAGCGGAGCTTAATGAAACGGTGCCTTGAGTCTATCAGACAGAAGCGATTAAAATCAAAGTGGGGGGGGGGGTTTCTGAAATGACAGCAGCAGACAGACCTGGTAATCAGAAGCAGTGCTGCAGTGAAAACCACGTTATTTGTAACGTAAGCAATGAATGCAGATAAGATACCTAATCCCATTCCCTGCCTTTCATCTAAAAGGCTCATCTAATGGCATGTGGAGCAGAGTCGGGCATAAGAGGAAAGGTTCGGGGCAGAGGATATCCTCTCCACCTCCCCTTTTTCCCAAAGCTACCTTGGGCAACCTCAAAAGATGCTTTAGAATACAATGGCCAGCTGGCACAGCTGGTGTACAGTTGCCATCTTTTCTTCTGGCAGGGCTCCTTTTTAGATCTAAAACAGCAAAACAGTAGCTTGAGAGGTATAACATTGCTAGATCAGGCCAATGGCTCATCCAAAAAGATCATAGCCAACTTCACGTATCTGAAGATGGCATGGAGCAAGCTTGTTTTCTCCTGCTCTGGAGGGTATGACCTGAAGCAGTGGCTTCAAGTTACAAGAAAGAAGATTCTGACTAAATATGGGGGAAGAACTTTCTGACGGTAAGAGCTGTTCAACAGTGGAACGGACTCCCTCGGGAGGTGGTAGACTCTCCTTCCTTGGAGGTTTTTAAGCAGAGGCTGGATGGCCATCTGCCATGGATGCTGTAGTTGAGATTCCTGCATTGCAGGGGGTCGGACTAGATGGCCCTTGGGCCCCTTCCAACTCTAAGATTCTATGCTTTATTACCTTCTCATTGAGGATCCCCTCATAATTTATGGAGGACCCCCCGCCCTCCAGGATTCCTTAGAATATAGTCTGAAAACCTCTCCCTGAAAACCAACATGAACATTCTAATTTTGCTACATTTTAAATTGAAAAGCTAAGGAAGCTATCAAGGGGATATATTAATTGCAAAAGGGGAGATGTGGGAATTAATTTCCAGCTCCTTCCAGAAGCAAAGCTTCTTACTTTTCTTTCCCCTGATCCATCACACCTTTTGTCCCCCCCCCCACATTTTATTGTTGCTGTTGATGCTATTGCTGCTCCTCTTCTGAGGAATCCATTAAAATTAATTTAGTGGCATAATGTTTACCAGGCATGCATACTCTCAAGATCACACAAGGGCCTATACTTTGAAACCCGCAGAGAAGCTTGGAAGTTTTAAAATAACCGGATGCAGTTGCCAGTTTGCAAGAGTAAATTATTAGCTATATGCCCATCGGAGCGGTCAAGAGCCTTCTCGCGGGTTGTCTTTCCAAAGTATGGGGAAGCTCTTTAATACTCAGAATAGGAATGCATTGCCTGAATACCCTTGGCATCCTCTCTTGGTTTGGAAATCATTTATTTTTATGAATACACTTACATCCTATATTTCAAACAAAATGTTCCAGGGCCAGAGATGTGAAGGTCTGGAAAAGAAACTGGAAAAATGGGGGGTCCCCCCACCCCCAATTTTCCAAGATGTCACTTCTCTATCCCAGGCTGGCTTAGACAACCTGAACTAAAATACAAAACTACAATAAGGGGGGGGGGGACAACAAGAGGAAAATAAATCAATAAAATGGCAGGTAATGCAAAATAATATGGCCTCATACCCTCCAACATTTCTCTGCTGAAAATAGAGATGTCCTCAGGAAAAGCGGGACATTCTGGGATCAAATCAGAAACCAGATAAGCTTCCGTAAATCCAGGACTGTCCCTGGAATATAAGGGCACTTGGAGGGTCTGGGGCTGTGCACCACTCCTGATGAATCCAGGATCATGAACTAGAATCATAGAATCATAGAATCATAGAGTTGGAAGAGACCACAAGGGCCACCCAGTCCAACCCCCTGCCAAGCAGGAAACACCATCAAAGCATTCCTGACAGATGGCTGTCAAGCCTCTGCTTAAAGACTTCCAAAGAAGGAGACTCCACCACACTCCTTGGTAGCAAATTCCACTGCCGAACATCTCTTACTGTCAGGAAGTTCTTCCTAATGTTTAGGTGGAATCTTCTTTCTTGTAGTTTGAATCCATTGCTCTGTGTCCGCTTCTCTGGAGCAGCAGAAAACAACCTTTCACCCTCCTCTATATGACATCCTTTTATATATTTGAACATGGCTATCATATCAACCTTCTCTTCTCCAGGCTAAATTGAACTGGTTCTGGTTGACCTGGAATTCTACTGGAGTGAGATGGGGTAGCCTTGGATTGGCCTGGATTGGGTCCACTTATGGAGTTCTGGCACTGTCAAGAGGGGGGAAAGTCTGGCAATGAGGATAAATCGCAGGAGATGGACACAAGCAGCTTGCATGAGAAAAGCTATTACTGTATTTCTTGCCGCATTGGCCCTGCCATACAATCAAGTGATAAACCAAAAAGATGACAGGAGATGGGATGAAAGCAAATATAGTACTCTTGATTTAAAAGTAGGGGAAATACAGAATAACATCAAATTGGAAGATTCATCTATGGATGAAAGGAAGTGATCCGGTCTAGCAAAAATCTAACACGGATTTTTCAAGTAATGCAATGCAATGCATGTTTATTTGGATGTAAGGCTGGTGGGTGGTTAATCATGTTCATTAATTCCAGTGGTTCTACTCTGAGTACAACGTAGAACAAATACCACCCTGTGTGGTGAGTTAGATTTACTCCCAGGACAATAATGTGCATAAAATCTGAACCTCAATTTTTTGTTCAGGGTTTTCGGAAAGAGGTAAACAGTCTGTGGGGGAGAGGATAAGAGGCTTTGCAGAAGGAAGGTGAGAGTCAGTTTCCTTTCTGAAATCCATTCTTTTTATTAATGGTTCCCTTTTCCCATTAACGAAAAAGCTATTTTCTAACTTCCCAGCATCCTGTCACCTGGCCCCCCCTTCCCCTTTCCTGATAGGCGACAAAATGCAGATATGCATGTGTCGCTTGGACAGTGGCAGGATTTATGACACGATAAAAGGGGGTGGATTTATGGCTCACAACTTTGTCTTTCACTTCTGTCCAAGTCATGGATTTCATTGTCTCTTATTTATTCCTCAGGAGGGGTGGGAGGTGGCTGGTGATTGTTTCCTTTAGATTCATGACATTTATGTACTACTGTCACTTCCCCTCTGCAGTGAGTTTTTTTCCTCCTTAAACAAAGAAACCTTTGCCTATTTTTAGCATAGAGATTTAGGGGACAGCTTTGGTCAAGAAAGCACTACCCAGCTCATCCTATGGTGGGTGAATATCATGCCAGGCTTACGCAGGATGTTTTGACTCTAGCAAACTTGGGTCATGTTTACAGAGGACGAACCTTGAAATATGTTTCAGTATAATCCAATATGTGCCTCTTCAAAGCAAGCCCTATTATGCTCACTGGGACCTACTTCCAGGTGAGGCTGGGGGAGCAATCCAATTTTGTTCGCACATTTGAATGAGAAATAACCTAACCTGCACTTCACAAACCAATACGGAAACTGAAACACAGCAATCATTCGAAATGCATGTGACCCTGAATTTTGTAATGCAGTTCTCCAACCAAACTGCATGTATTAGGTGGAATTGTGCATAAAAGTCCTTGCAAGGTTTTTATATTGTGAACTGCCTTGCAATCTTCAGGTGAAGGGTGGTATAGAAATTTAACAAATAATAATGTTATTATTCAAATTCAAAAAAGAATGATGACGAATTTTCACTAGGGGCTCAGGTGACCTCAGTGGCCAGGAGTGTCTTTTTTCAGCTATGAATGGTCTCACTCAGGAGGTTGTGGATTCTGCTTCCTTGCAGGCTTTCAAACAGAGGTTGGATGGCCATCTGTCATGGATGCTTTAGCGGACGGTTGAACTGGATGGTCTTGGGATCATTCAAGCTCTACAATTTTATGATTCTATGACTAGTTTGCCACTGTACTCCAGGCTTTGGTAACTTCCGGACTGGATTATTATAATGTACAAGGGACGCAGCTGGTGCTATAGTCTAAACCACTGAGCCTCTTGGGCTTGTTGATCGAAAGGTCGGTGGTTCGAATTTGCATGATGGGGTGAGCTCCTGTTGCTCTGTCCCAGCTTCTGCCAACTTAGCATATGGTAACCAGATGTCCCCGTTTCCCGGGGACAGTCCCCGGATTTACAAATCTGTCCCCAGACAAAATCCATCCCCGGAATGTCCCCAGATTTCATTTAATTTCCCCGGATTTATATTTTAAGTGTTGTAGATTTATTAGTAGGGAATGACCGTTGTGTGATTGGTTCAACGGGACATGGGGATTTTTGGCAAGGCAAAACGGTGGGCGCCACGACAGTGAGCAGCTCCTGAAGCCAGCCAGAGCCAACTGCGCTACCAGGCTGGCTCTGGGCTACTGAGACTGCCACTGCCATGCCACTGCCGAGGGGGAACCGGGGACGCTTGGCACGTCAACCCCGGAAAACCCCAGAGCCGATGCAGGGAGAAGGAGAACAGAGAAAGAGGAAGGAGGAAAAAGAGAGGAGTCCTGACCTTGTTGCGCCACTGCCGCTAAGGAGGAGAGGTAGGAGAGCACCGGGAAGGCAAGGACATGTGGCCAAGCCCAGGCCCAACCTGAGCCTACTCCATGGCGGCTAGCACTCCAAGAGAGCAGGCCAGGGCCCAGAGGAAGGCTGCACGCCAGAGGAGACCACAGAAGATAAGATATTACTTCTTTTTTTAATAACTTTTTTTCCTCTTTTCGGAAATAAAAAAGTGTCCCTGGATTCTTTGAAAAAAAATCTGGTAACCTTAACTTAGCAGTTTTAAAGCATACCAGCATGAGAGCATGAGTAGATACGGTAAATAGATACCGCTGTGGCAGGAAGGTAAATGGCATTTCCATACGCTCTGATACCCATCGCAGTGTTCCATTGTGCCAGAAGCGGTTTAGTCATGCTGGCCACATGGCCCGGAAAGCTGTCTGTGGGCAAACGCTGGCTCCCTTGGCCTGAAAAGCAAGATGAGCGCCGCACCCTATAGTCACCTTTGACTGGACTTAATCATCCAGGGATCTTTTACCTTACCTTTTACTATTGTACTCTATGTGAGGCCGCCCTAGAAGATGATTCGGAAGCCGCAATTGGTCCAAAATGTAGCAGCCAGATCGTAATCTGGGGGGGGGTCCCTTCAGAACTCATACAACCCCTGTTTCTAGGTCCAATTCAAGGTGCTCCCATTAGCGTTTGAACCCCTAACTGACTCAGGCCCCAAATACTTGTAAGACCACCTCATTCTCTACAGACCCTCTTGGGTGCAATGGAAGGTGCCTTCTTGGTCAGGACTGGCCCAAGACATTTTGGCACCTGAGGTGAACCACAAAATGGCACCCCCCCCCCCAGCCTTCCCAGGGAAGAAGGAGCAAGTGAAGGTTTGCATCAGGAACATGAGGGGGCTACAGGTCTACATCAGGATCAGCTTCTTCTGTGGGTCCTGTTGCAGAGAAGTGGACCCACAGAGGAAGCTGACGCTGATGTAGACCTTTGTTGTTGTTTAGTCGTTTAGTCGTGTCCGACCCTTCGTGACCCCATGGACCATAGCACGCCAGGCACTCCTGTCTTGCACTGCCTCCCGCAGTTTGGTCAAACTCATGTTCGTAGCTTCGAGAACACTGTCCAACCATCTCATCCTCTGTCGTCCCCTTCTCCTTGTGCCCTCAATCTTTCCCAACATCAGGGTCTTTTCCAAGGATTCTTCTCTTCTCATGAGGTGGCCAAAGTATTGGAGCCTCAGCTTCACGATCTGTCCTTCCAATGAGCACTCAGGGCTGATTTCCTGAAGAATGGAGAGGTTTGATCTTCTTGCAGTCCATGGGACTCTCAAGAGTCTCCTCCAGCACCATATTTCAAAAGCATCAAGAAGAAGCCATCAGCCTTCTTTATGGTCCAGCTCTCCATACATCACTACTGGGAAAACCATAGCTTTAACTATACGGACCTTTGTAGGCAAGGTGACGTCTC
Organism: Zootoca vivipara; assembly: GCF_963506605.1. Lineage (NCBI taxonomy): Eukaryota > Metazoa > Chordata > Lepidosauria > Squamata > Lacertidae > Zootoca > Zootoca vivipara. The sequence continues at coordinate 11,923,520 of NC_083283.1, read as the reverse complement.
TGCTTTTTAAGATGCTGTAGATGTAGACCTTTAGTAGACCTAAAAAGGCAGTCACCTCACCTTGCCCTCATGGGTGGGCCAGGTGTCCTCTTGGTTGTTCCACTGCCCTCAGCAGGTGGCAGCCCAGGAGAGGGAATTCTCCATGGCAGCATCTGAGTTGTGGAACTTCTTCCCACAAAGATGCATCTGAAACATTAATTATACAGCTCTGGGCCAATGCTGAAGAAGCGCCTCTTTACCGTGGCTTCTGACACTTGAGATGTATGTTTATAGGACCCACCTTATTTCTGCAATTTTAAGTCATTTTAAGCCGTTTTTCATATTGCGCAATATTGTGCTTATCCTTAATGTAGTGCTGTAATTGTTGGAACCCGTACGGTGTGAGGGTGAGACCGTACGGTGAAGGGTGGGTAATAATAACGATGATGATTGAAATAATGCTAATTCACAAATTGTTGCTGAAATCTGGAGAACTGAGCTGAAGATTGAAAAAAGGATAAGGAAGAAAGAAACCAAGAGAGCAAAAAGTGATAGATGTATCCGTCCCTGCATTCCAGGGACTGCAGCCTTAATTTTGAAGAGACATTTACATGGAGTTCCTTCAATGTAGCAGCTTATAGAATCATAGATTCATAGAATTGTAGAGTTGGAAGGGACTGTAAGGGTCACCAAGTCCAACCCTCTGTGATGCAGGAATCCGCACTTAAGGATCCATACCAGATGGCCATCCAACCTCTGCTTAAAAACCTCCAAGGAAGCAGAGTCCACCATCTTCTGAGAGAGTCCGTTCCACTGTCGAACAGCAGTTACTGTCAGAAAGTTCTTCCTGGTGTTTAGTCAGAAACTCCTTTCTTGTAACTTGAAGCCATTGGTTTGAGTCTTACCCTCCAGAGCAGGAGAAAAGAAGCTTGTTCCCTCTTCCATGTGGCAGCCCTTGAGATATTTGAAGATGGCTATCATATCTCCTCTCAATCGCCTCTTTTCCAGGCTAAACATACCCAGCTCCTTCAACCGTTCCTCCTAAGGCCTGGTTTCCAAGGCTTGATGCTTTCATTGGCAACCCAGGAAGAGGGGGGAGGGGAACCTGGACAGATGGTAATCACACCTTAAGACTCCCCCTCTAAAAGCTTTACTGTTCTGTTTCTGCCATTTTATACTATTTTTGGCCTGTCAGCTAAGATCAAGTGTGCTCTGGAATAGCATTCTGTTTGCCAAGGTTTGTGGTAAATTTGTTATATGAAGAATTGAGTGCGTGCGCACATGCACACGCAATATGAATATTTGAAATCTCATACCCTTCAACACAGCGTGACCCAAATCTGGGACACCATCTTCTGGGTCCAAAATCCCAGACGCAAGAGATTTTGGATCCGGAAAAAGTGTTTTTGGACAAGGTGCCCCAAAACACACGTGTGGGGGCACCGTGCAAAATTGCAGACCCCAAAAAGGGCTTTTCGGGGGTACAACACCAAAAAACATTCATTTTGAGGTGCTGTACAAGATAGCAGACCCGAAAAGGCACTTTTTGAGGGGTGAGACCTCAGCCCAAAATCGAGAGAGAGCAAGGTGCACAAAATGGTAACCATACTCTCACAGGAAAAAACGGGATATCCTTGTTTTTCTGGGACTGTTGACAGGTATGAAATCTATTCATGATCGTGCTACATGTGAATGACAATGCAAGTACTTCATTTCTTGTGTTTCCCAGTGAATGGATTTCTGTAAATTCCTAGCACAGCAACTGGTAGTCCAATGAAATGCTATGTTTCAATTTTGAGGTTGCATATAACCACCCTAACTAGCCATCGATAGAACCTATCTTCCATGAATTTGGATTTTTAAGCCAACTAAACTCAGGGCCATTTCCATATCTAGTGGCAGCAAATTCCATAAATTACGGTAAATACAATTTGTGTGAAGAATTATTTCTTTCTCGTCAGTCTGAGTTCTCTAGCAAATGCAGTGGGACTTCGACTTACGAGCTATTCGACATCCGACGTTTTCGAGTTACGAGCGGAAAAAGTGGCCGCGCGCTTACGATTTTTCCGACATCCGAACGGAAAACCCGTTCGCGGCTAGATGCGGTTTCCTCGAGTTACAAATTTTTTCGTTTCCAATACATTCCTATGGGAAACCACATTTCCTATGGGAAACTCGACTTACGAAGTTTTCGACCTATGAGTGTGCATTCGGAACGGATTAAATTCGTAAGTCGAGATCCCACTGTAAGTTTCAGTTGATAAGAAGATGCAAGAAGAGTCTGCTGGATCAGACCAATGGCCCACCTAGGCCAGCAACCTGTTCACACAGTGACTAGCCAGATTCTGATGGGAAAACATAGCAGGCCTTCTCTCACAGGAACAAATGTCTAATACGTGCAAGCTATAGAATGCTAAATTACATTTGCCTTCAGTCTTGCTCACTCTGATAAGACTAACTTCCAGTCCAATCTCATAAAATTCTTTTGGAGGCTGAGAGCTTTCCCTCTAATAAACAAGTGAATCTGAGCTCAGTCACAGACACAGAGCTTGTATTCTTCCAGACAGCAGGGCAATGGAATAACCTTAAAGTGTGTGAAGAAAGAGAACTGCCAGTTTAGCTAACAGCTCTTTCCAGAAATTGCAGTGCCAGTCTGGCGGAGATTGTCTCCAGCATAATATTCATGAAGACAGTCTACCCAAAATGTTTATGAGGCTGGAAAGAGACAATCGTCTCAATTTTTGACTCACAGAGTCAGGAAGCATTGCTCTAGTTACAGGTAGGTAGCCGTGTTGGTCTGAGTCGAAGCAAAATAAAAAAATTCCTTCAGTAGCACCTTAAAGACCAATTAAGTTTTTATTTTGGTATGAGCTTTCGTGTGCATGCAGGAAGCATTGCTGTATCTTATGATACACCTACTGCATCTTGTGGTTTGAATCCTGCACATCATATTCATTGGATAAAGGGGGCAGTGGGATGAGATGGTGTGACGGGGGATTGTGCCAAGTTATTCCTCTTTCAGACCCCCATAGGAGACAACTCCTAGGGGCCAAGGTCACCTGAGACCCTTCTTCATGTGCCCCCTCCATAGGAAGTCCAGAGGGTGGCAACACGAGAACAGACCTTTTCTGCAGCGGCTCTCTGCTTGTAGAATGCTCTCTCCAGAAAGGCACACCAGGCACCTTCATTATATTTATTTAGGCACAAGGTTAATACATTTCTTTTTCATTAGGCTTCGAATCATTCGTGGCCTTTTTGCAACCCTCAAGCCAAGGGGATAAGTAACTACAGTGGAACCTCAGTTTATGAACACCTCGGTTTACGAATTTTCGGTTTACGAACACCGCGGACCCATCTGGAACAGATTAATTCACTTTCCATTACTTTCAATGGGAAAGTTCACTTCAGTTTATGAACGCTTCAGTTTATGAACAGACTTCCGGAACCAATTACACCCATGCTTCGGGTTAAGTACGCTTCAGGTTGGGTACTCCGCGGACCGTCTGGAACAGATTAATCCACTTTCCATTACTTTCAATGGGAAAGTTGGGTTCAGTTTATGAACGCTTCAGTTTATGAACAGACTTCCGGAACCAATTGTGTTCATAAACCGAGGTACCACTGTATACAACTTGTCAGAGATATCTGAAGGCAGCCTGGTATAGTGAAGTTTTTTAATGTTTAATGCTTTATTATGTTTTATATATGTTGGAAGCTGCCCAGAGTAGCTGGGGCAGCCCAGTAAGATGTTTGGGGTAGAAATAATAAAATCATTACTACTACTACGACTATGCAATAGGATGTCCCTGTTTTCATTGGCGAAATATTGGAGGGTATGTGAAAACTGATTTCTCTCTCCTCCTTCAGCTGGGCTGCCTCTAGCTCAGTGCTGACACACAGAGTGTGTGTGTGTGTGTGTGTGTGTGTGTGTGTGTGTGTTGGTGCCTAGCCCATTGCCAGGAATGCCATTGTGTGTGCAGTGGGGCCTCTGACATGAGTATGAATGAATTGCAAGGATTCAGTGACCGTGATGGAACTCAGCAGCTGCCCATTCCTTCTCAATGAGGCCAGCGGAATCAGAATAAAAGCTGCTGCTTTGAAATCTTAAACGGAGCTCTGAAGGATCATACTGGATGTGCAATTTTCATTTTTTTTAATGGATCGTGATTTTATGAATCTCCAGTCAGTCGGCAGCTAGCCGTGACTGTTTCCTCTTAACAGCTCGTAGTAGGCAGCCGTATTTGGCTGTTTTCTCATGGAAAGGGCGCTTTTTAGGGGTCATTGAGATCAGGGGCTGGTGGGTTACTTGAAAATGAAATAAATTCCAGAAGTTGCTTTGCCCATCAGTCTTGTAGGACGTTAGCTAAGACCTCTCAGTTGAAATCTTTTGTTTTCTTAAACTCCCCCCCCCCAAGAAAATATTAATTCAGTTGAATTCATTTACTTTCAGATTTTACTAGACCCAGTAGAAACATTTGTCCCTGCTAGCAGATTATCGAAGAAGTGGGGTATTTCAAAAATTTAGTTAGGGTTCCTCCAGATTACCTTTGCTATACTGAAGAATCTACCTGACCTGCTTCCACAAAGCTTAAGGAAGGTCTGGCTTTTATTGAGTATTCATTCTGATTTGCTTGCAGGGGTTTTAAACATCCCCCTCCCTAATCATTCATTCATCCCACACTTTTTAATGCATTTTCCCAACAGCAAAAAGTCTGCTTATTTCATAAGTGAGTTTGTTGCAATAGGGCAACAGAGCACTTTAACTCACCTTAATTGGCCAAACCTAAATTATCGTCCTGCACTTGAATCCCTTCTTGTAAATTATAATGACAGTCTGGAAGCACCTTTAAATTCACCAATTTTCTAATGGAAGAAGGCAGCAAATTTGGAGGGAGACAAGAAACGTACCTTCTTTCACTTGGGGTTACTATTGTCTCATTCAAGCTTCAATGAGACTTTAGAGTTATGCTAATGACTCAATTGCACTGCTGCCTTTAAAAGCTGGACCATATCATATTGCCACATGAGCTGTTTAGAATAGCATAGACACAAAATTGAACTTCATGATTAAGCTAATCCTATGAGCGATCAGGGACAATGGAAGTTGCAGTCCAGTAGAGGTTTCCCATCCGCTTCTGTTGTCTTGTGAAAACCTATTTGCCTGGACAGACCTTTGCAACATGGATCATTTTCCTTTTAACCAATCAATATTTATTAATGCTTTAATTGATATTTTGTTGTTTTTATCCTTATAGGTTGTACTCTACCTGCTACACCTTTCTGAAAGTGTGGATTAGAATCATAGGTAGGATCGTAGAATTAGACTTGGAAGGGACCACAAGAGTCATCGAGTTTAACCCCTTGCAATGCAGGAATCTTTTGCCCAACTTGGGACTCGAACCCACAGTCCTGAGATTAAGAGTCTCATGCTCTACCAACTGAGCCAAAGTGGATGATAAATTTGTAGAAAACATCTGGAGGGCTCATCCCTGGTCTATGTTAGCTCTCCAGGGTTTCAAGTCCCATCGTTCCCAGGGGAAATTGCTCTATTCTATTGAAAGTGTGAATGGGACGCGGGTGGCGCTGTGGGTTAAACCACAGAGCCTGCTGATCAGAAGGTTGGTGGTTTGAATCCCCATGACGGGGTGAGCTCCCGTTGCTTGGTCCCAGCTCCTGCCAACCTAGCAGTTCGAAAGTATGTCAAAGTGCAAGTAGATAAACAGGAACCGCTACAGCGGGAAGGTAAACGGTGTTTCCGTGTGCTGCTCTGGTTCTCCAGAAACAGCTTTGTCATGCTGGCCACATGACCCGGAAGCTGTACACAGGCTCCCTCGGCCAATAACGCAAGATGGGCGCCGTAACCCTAGAGTCGGTCATGACTGGACCTAATAGTCAGGGGTCCCTTTACCTATTGAAAGTGCATGGTGGAAAGATGTTCCACTGTGGACGCCTCCTGTGCCTCTCAGCTGCTGGAAGACTTCTTCTGGGGGCATTTTAAAATGGAGAGAAGTTTTAAACAGAGAGAGCTGGGCAGCACTACCAACCCTCGGACTACCTCCTGTAAGTGCTTTCATTTTCATTTCATTTGTTTTATTATTATTTATTAAATTTGTATACAGCCCTTCAGCCGCAGGTTCGTAGGATGGCCATCTGTCTGGATCCTTTTTTTTAAAAAAAAATGCATTGCAGTGGGTTGGACTAGATGATCCTTAGGATCCCTTCCAGCTCTATGATTCTATGATCTCAGGGCTGTTCATCACTGTAAGGGCAGTTCACAACCTCTCAGGGCAGTTCTCAACCACGTCGGGCAATTTCTGTCTTGTTATATTTTTTACGTTTACATTTCCATGCAGATTTTAAAGGATTTCCCCTTTAAAATCCACACAGAAGTGAGGCAGGATGAACTTAGTCCCGCCCCACCCCATATAGAACTGGAACAGAACTGGGTCATAATGGGTCCGCCAGTTCCTAATCAGCGCATCCCAAACGTGTTTAAGTTCTGTCTTGAAGCAGAATTCGATGCAGCCTGATCCGAAGCACGTTTACGTTGAAATAAGTCCTACTGTGTACATTGGGAGTTATTTGCCGGTATACATGCTTACAATGCTGTGTTTAAAATAAGGTGAGTGAAAAAGAGAGAGAGTTGTATTGGTTTATTAGAAGCCAGAACAGCTGTTCTGAGTGAATGATAAGTCTAGGGAAGAAAGTGCTGTGTCATTATGACTCAGCCACCAGCCTCAGGAAGAACAGGTGGCCCTTAGTCACCGATGACATCAGCATCCCCAAGCGATGTGCATTAATTTGCTCTCTTGACATAAGAGGCCTGAGGTAAATATGATGAAAGAAGTTGAAACCAGCTGGAGCATATCGTTCAGCAAATGCGAATGAGCTCCCTCTCTCATTTTTTAAAAAAACTTAACTCACACACAAAAGAAAGGGTGACTAACTCTGGCTTCTCATATTTAATGTGGACCACACACACAAATACACAGCAGTAAAAAAATAAAATAAATGGATGTGAATAATGAGGGACAAACAAAAAATGTTTAGAAAAAGTGCCAGCTTGTCAGTAGTTCTCCTAAACAATGAAGCAAGACAGGACTAGCCCAAGTTGTCATCTAAGTCACCCAGGACACGAAAACAAGAGAGCAGCTGGTTTGAAATGGAGGCATAACTCTGATCCTCTTTCAGGTGATATTAGGTACACTTGGTGTTTATGTTGGTGCCCAGAATCCTCAGGCAGTTGCTGGGGTCCCATCACCCAACACATTCACAGGCCCTGGACACCCTGCACCAGGAAGCAGAGATGGTGAGCCACCCGCCATTGACATTTCTGCTGCTGCCGAGTGACACCTGACGTTCTCCTCCCTGTCCAGGGGCGCAATCTACAGGGGGCTCTGGGTGCCTGAACACCCACAAATTTTTTGTTGTGGATGTTCAGCACCCATACCGCAGGGCCCTCGATGCAACTTCCAGGGTCTCACATGACCATGCTAGACCTCGGAACTTGACTTACGCTGGCACCAGAAGCCAGGTTCTGAGGCCGGGGTGGGGAGGCACATGTGACGTCATGACGTGACGTCATGTCACAACATGATGTCATGATGTCACACTCATTGGGAACCCATAACCTGGGGCAGAAATCAGCTCCCCTGTCCCTGTCAGGGACAGTGCTGGGATTCCCAGTAACTGATATTCGGAGGTCATTATACCTCTGAATATCAGTTACTGGGAATCCCAGCACTGTTGTTTTCATATTCTGCTTGTAGGATTCCTGTGGCCATCTGGTTGGCCGCTGTGACAACAGGATGCTGGGTGAGATAGGCCATTGGCCTGATCCAGCAGGCTCGTCATATGTCCTTATATTATGTACACCCTCAAAAATGGCCACAATTCTAATTTCAGTTATTTTCGTCTCAGCCCTGGTACTTACACACAACACACACAACCTAAGGTCAACATTCCAAATGATGGTGCCTAGTTTATTTCTGAAAAGGTTCGTGTTAAATTGTAACTTACGCTCATGTTTGCATTCCACTTCTTTTGAGAAACAGTTTTTTTACGGGAACGATAACCTGCCTGGCTGGCTATTAGCAACTATACAATTAAATGCAGTCCCAACACAAGAGTGGAGCAGGAGGTTCTTATCCAAAGGTTATCTCCTGACCAAGCCAAATACCTTCTCCTGCTCCATTGACCTGGAGGAATTAGGAACAGGTGAACGAAGGACTAAGTGCTTACTGATAATATCAAAACACACCTAAAAATGCAAAGCGACTAGGCTCCGCTTTGTGAACAGCAACTCTTGATTTCACCTGTTTTGGCTGAAATCAAGACGCAGACCACACCAAGAGCAGGAAATGAAGTCCAGTTGGGAGAAAAAAAATCCAGTAACTTATAATGGTTGTGTTTGGAATTTCAAACTGGAACACAGAGAAACAACTGCACATGGTAGAATTACCACAGCATTGTTTCACTCTGTCCTCCACTATGGCATTTTAATCACATACAGTAATTTTAAAAAAATATCATTGCATTTTAGACCCATTCAGAAAATTTCCATTAAATACAGCCTATCAGCATCTGTATCTGCATGAACAGGAGAGCTGGACAATACTGCATTATGACTTTTCTACTATAACATGGGAAGGTCCATAGATCATCAGCAAAGTCTCTGCTTTGCAAACAGGTTTAATCCCTGACATCTTCAAGTAGAGATGGGAAATATCTGCTGCCTGAAACTGTAGAGAGCTGCTGTTAGTCAGTGTAGACAATACTGAACTAGATTTACCAATCATCTGACTCAATATCAGACAGCTCCCTAGGTTTGCAGCCTCACGAGACTAATTTCAGTGCATGCTTTTTACAAGTGTGTAGCACCTCTTGCTAACTTTTATTCAGTGCAATCTTTTATGGAATCTGCCATTCATAGGGGAGTTCTCTTAAGCACGAGGTTTTATTTGGAAGCTACCAAATGAAGAAAAACAACACAATGAGATTAAAAAAGGGGAAAGAAATTGCATGGATTATGGTGTGGATTATTATCATGGAGTTCTGGAACATGGTTACTGATGGCCTTCAGGACTTTCTTTGCATTCCATAGCACATAACACCTAAAGCTATGCTTCTTCGTGGTCTTGGACTCAACAACCCGAGATTCCTGATAAAGAGCTTCTCAAGAAATTGTCTACACTACAGCAATGAAGTCATGAATATAGTATGTAATTGGAAGTCTCCCAAACAATCTTATAAACAGGAGTGGATTGATAAAACTTGAAAGATCATGTTTTACGTACAAAGCTTACTTAGGAATCCTAGTTTGTTTTGCTTTGTTTAAAAAAAATTAGAGTGCCATGGTTTCCATTCAAGTGGGCCTCCAGATGTAGATGACCATCAGCCTCAGTAAGTATATGGCCAATAATCATGGATTATCAGAATTGGGGTCCAACATCTGGAGGTCTTTAGACTCTCCATCTCTGTGCTATGTAAACTTACATGGGAAGATCCCTGTTGGAGCAGAACATAGACCCATCTAGTTCAGCATCCTGTTCTCCCAGTGGTCAAAGAGAAGTCCATGGGAAGCCTGGAGCAATGATCTGAGTTGAACAGCTTGTGCACCCTAGCAGCTGGAATTCAGAGGCATGCATCATTCTATACTGGAGATAGTACACCACCTTCATGACTAGCTAAGAATTTGTCTAAGTCATTGGATAAAGAGCAATCTCTTTCTCCATGGGCAGATCACTTGACTGCTTCACAGTAAGAAGAAGATATGCCTCTCATATGGACAAGGGCTCTCCAGGGTTATTGGCAGGGACCTTTAGCAGCTCTTCTATGAGATGCTGGAAATTAAACTTGGGACCAATGGAATGCACGGCCGCTGCTCTATCGTTGAGTACAGTCCTTCCTCAAAAATTTCAGAGCCATCAAAGCCAGTGGCTTCCCATCAGTGGTCAAAATCAGAACCCCACACATAGAATTCTTTGACTTGAACCAATGGGTTCAAGTTACAAGAAAGGAGATTCTGACTAAACATCAGAAAGAACTTTCTGACAGTAAGAGTTGATTGACAGTGGAACAGTCTCCTTTGGAAGGTGGTGGACTCTCCTTCCTTGGAGGTTTTTAAGCAGAGGTTGGATGGCCATCTGTTCAGGATGCTGTAGTTGAGATTCCTGCATTGAGGGGATTAGACTAGATGATCTTAGGGGTCTCTTCCAGCTCTGCAATTCTATGATTCTATGACCACCAAGCAGAGCATAGGGGGAAATGGGTAGATTGGTCCTTGGCCTTTGTTTTTCTCAAATGGTCTGTCCCTTCTCCTCTGAATTGTTATGTATTCAAGGCAAGACGGGAGACTGGATGATTTAACACTACTGTAGATAAGATGTCAACCATTCTTTCAGTACAAAGGTTGATTTTTAATATATGCTTCAGACAGCTGACATGGTGTAGCCAGCATCTCTCATACTGTAGCTGTCACATTGATTGAGAAGACTGGCGAAATGTTATACATCACTGGGTTATTAAGAATGTGCATCAAATGGGTGTAAAAATTAAGCACCACCAATCCTAGATGTCGAAAATGTGCATTGTTATCATTCTTCTGTCCACCGTTGCAGACAAAGGAAGGGCAAATTAGTGAGACTCCAGCGAGGCAATCCTGTTTTGCTTTTTCTCCTAGAAGAGTGGATTTGCATAGGGCTGATAGCACTTAGGTAAGCTTTCCTCTCCGAGACATGCGACCAAAGTATGCACTTCTGTTTATTGACAAAATAGATTTGCCGTGCACCTCAATATATATTTCATCTCCAGGCCTCAAAACAAAGTCTAGGGGTAAGACAGCATTTCACGACATTGTCTCGGACTTCATGTGTTGTAAAGTGCAGGCTGAAAGTCCTCTGAACCAGTCAGGGAAATGAAACATTTAAAACCCAGCTTAGAAACCTGACAAGCAAAACATGATCTGTTTGGCGTGTAAACAGTTGGCAGGTCTGGGAACAACAAACACAGAATGTTAACGACTGTATAAAAGCCAAATATTGATTGGGATATCTCTCCGGTGTGCTCTTAAGCACCAAAAAGAAAAGGGTTCCCAGCTTTGCTTGATTCAGAGAAAGAGGGGGGGGGGAGAGAGTAAACAAGCTTTGGAAATAAGAGTCAATCGAGTTTTTATGGGTTGAGTGACAGAAGCAAAGAGACGAAAGAAGTAAAATATCCAGACTTTCAGGAACTCTGCAATACCCTTCTGAGCATGAATAGCCGTTGTGGTTCATGAAAAAGGGGGTAAATAAACCCATTGGCATTAAGTACCTGCTTCCCAGTTTAAAATCGGAGCAAACCTTTGTGCAAGGATGTAAGCCTCCAAAGTGTCCCTATATTCCAGGGACAGTTCCAGATTTACAAAAAGCTGTCCTGGTTTCTGATTTGATCCTGGGATGTACTGCATAACTCCATACCCTCCAGGGGCTTGAGTGGGGGGGCATGGGGCTATGGGCCCAGGTGCAGAAACATGAGGGGCAGAAACCAGGCATGTGCAGGGCCCCTGTCAGCTGATGGGTGCTGGGAAAGTGCAGAGGCTGTTCTTCATCCTCTGCGCCCTGCTCCACTTCCGCCAGCTAGCTGATGCTGGGCAGGGGCAGGGCGTAGAGGGAAAAGAGCACAGCTGGCAGGGGGCGCTCACGTGCCTGGCAAGGACAGAGCACAGAGGCTGTTCTTCACCCTCCATGCTCCCACCTGCACAAGGACCCGCCAACTGACAAAGCGGGCACTCACGCACTGCATGGGAGCAGGGCACAGGGGATGGAGAGCCTTGCCTGTGCCCCCTCTGCCCTCGCCCAGCATGTGAGCACCCGCCAATCAGCAGCGGGGCCTGGGTGAGTATGGAGGGAGCCTGGGCATTTGTGGGCAGCGCTATGCCCCTGATACCCTCCAACATTTCTCCAGTGCAAATAGGGACATCCTAAGGAAAAGCCTGTTGTCTTTGTCCATGGAGTTTTCTTGGCAGGGATACTGGAGTGGCTTGCCAGTTCCTTCTCCAGGTGGATCACGTTTAGTCAAAACTCTCCACTATGACCTGTCCATCTTGGGTGGCCCTGCATGGCATAGCTCATAGCTTCTCTGAGTTATTCAAGCCCCTTCGCCACGACAAGGCATTGGTCCATGAAGGGGACGACAGAGGACGAGATGGTTGGACAGTGTTCTTGAAGCTACGAACATGAGTTTGACCAAACTGCGGGAGGCAGTGGAAGACAGGAGTGCCTGGCGTGCTATGGTCCATGGGGTCACGAAGAGTCGGACACGACTAAACGACTAAACAACAACAAGGAAAAGCAGGACATTCCAGGATCAAATGGAAAACCAGGATGGCTCCTGTAAATCCGGGGCTGTCCCTGGAAAATAGGGACACTTGGAGGGTCAGAAATTTAATGTTCACGTCATTAGTTTCCAAAAAAGAAAGAAAGAAAGACTTGGTATGGGAACGAGTGCAAGACTTGCACTTTATTCCGCTATGTTTTTGGGAGTGGCTTTTACATTGTGCAAAAGTTCAAACATAATGTGAAAATTAACAATTAGGGGGACATCTGTAGAGCAGAATAAATTGCTGCGTGGATGCAGCCTTATTAAATAAGGGAGGGGACCCTCTTGCGCAACGCGAGATGGTAAATCACCCCAGATTGAGCTTGAACCCTAAGAAAAACTCAATTTCTCTCTTCTCGCACCTCCCAGCCTTCTCAGATGCAGTGCACCTTAACTCAAGAGAGGGCCCTGACCTTCCAGGTACCGCCCCCCCCTTTGCAGGGATTGTAGGTGACCAAAGGGGAAGAGCAGGTGGCAAACTTTCATTTGGAGAACTTCCTTAAATTAACTATTCTGAGGACCTTCGAGCAGTCATTTGTAAGACAGCTTCTCTTTTTTAAATTAATTAATTATTATCTGCAGGCCTTTCTTGCAGACAGAGTGCACCTTGTGACATGTTTAAAACCAAAACAAGAAAAACAGTTCCAAAAATAAATAAAAGATAAGGAAATCTAAGTGCACACACACCAAAAGATAAAAACCCAAGATTAGGATCACAACCCAAATAACTAGAAATATGTTTAAGTTTGTTTGGCAGTTTAAGTCAAATGGGCATATACCATCTTCCCCCCCTTGCTTGTTTTCTTTTAATTAATAAATTATAATGAAAGAACTAATAAAAAATATGGCAGAACTTTCCTGATCCATCTGCTTAGAACTAGACTCTGTGTGTGTCCACCACAGAAAGATGACTCGACATCACAGCTTTACTGTTCCATGAATGAGCTAAGGAAACATCAAGTCAGTCGCCCATTTCTTATCAGAAAATCTATGTTATTTGGTAGATTATTATTATTATTTATTACATTTCTACACTGCCCTTCATCAGAGGATCACAGGGTGTTTTACAATATAAAAACATGAAAATACACACCATAGTAACAAATGAAAACAATAACACCTCCCAGTTTAAGAGGCCATAGACTGTTTAATTTGCCAACGACCTGGGAAAAAGAGAACTTTTTTGCCTGGCGCCTAAAGATATACAATGGTGGTGCCAGTTGAGCCTTCCTGGGAAGAGCATTCCACAAATGGGGAGCCACCGCAGAAAAGGCCCATCCTCATGTTGCCACCTTCCGAACCTCTCGCACTTGTGACAACATTCTTACTCCTTTCTCTTCTTCTCATTTTTGATGAGGATGAACTGTTTATGAACTAAAGAGTTCATTCAAATGAACTTGAACTAGCTTGTTTTTTAGAAGGACGAACTTGAACAAGAACCAGTTCCTTTTTGGACAGAGCAAACTAGTCATTTTTTAAAATGAGCATAGAGTTTTATCAGAAACACTGCTTACAGCCTAGGTTCTCATTGAGACAGAACTCCAGCCCATCTCTGTTAATGGACCAGAACATCACTGTTATCCTTTTCTTATTTCGTGCCTGCAAAGCTGCCCATGTTTACTTGGAATTGTCACATTGATTGCAGCCGGATTTAGCCGCAAGAGTACATGATTTGGATCACGCTGTACATCTGACGATTTCTCAAACGGAAGAGACACCCAGTGCGTAGCTTGCAATCCATACTAAAATTGATTTTCCCCCGCTTTCATTGTCTTTCCTGCCCTGTGTTCTCATTATATCCCTTGCAAATCCAGCTCTTTACAACCCTTGTTGTTGAACTCTTGGCTAAAGCTGGCTTAATGGCACTGCAATAGCTGGAAAGCCATCACGAAGCCCCATAAGATTCTGGGCAGGCAAAGAAAACAGATGACCCCACTCCAGACACTTCCCTCAACATGCAACAAGGTTATTTGATTCCGAAGCACAGCAAAGCACCCTCTAGCTAATTGCCCCTCTCCGATGAATCATATTCTCCAATGGAAAGGAAGGAGCTCTCTGTTTACATCCGTACTGCAAAGGAGACAGAAAATGAACTCTGTGGCAATGAACTTATCCTTGCTATTTAGCAGGGACAGGAGAACCGCTTGGGCCTAAGGGCCACATTCTCTTCTGGGTCACATGCTAGCCGGGTGGGTGGGGTCATAGAATAAAGCACCCACACACCCTCTAAGTGTCCCTATTTCCCAGGGACGGTCCCAGATTTACAGAAGCCATCTTGGTTTCTAATTTGATCCAAGAATGTGCCACTTTTTCCTTAGGGTGTCCCTATTTTCATCTGAGAAATTTTGGGTGGTGTGGTAGGTAGGACCCCCCTATTTTCATCGGAGGGTATAGAGTTATGAGGACCCCCCCCCCAAGCCAAGGAGATAAGTAACCTTACAACCTTTAGAAGACACCTGAAGGCAGCCCTGTATAGGGAAGGTTTTTTAAAAATGTTTAATGTTTTATTATGTTTTTATAAATGCTGGAAGCTGCTCAGTGGCTAGGGCAACCCATTGGAGCTCACTCATCTGACTAGCTGCAATTATGCAAAAAAAGGCATTTCAGCAAGTTTACAAGTTCCACCTGCTGAAATTCCCCCTCCTCCACTACTATTTCACCACCCTAGTCCATCTCTTTCACCACCCTAGTCCATCTCCCTGTCTGTCTATATCTCATAGAATCATTGAATTGTAGAGTTGGGAGGGATCCCAAGGGTCATCTGGTCCAAGCCCCTGCAGTGCAGGAATCTCAACTAAAGCATTCATGGCCATGCAACTTCTGCTTAAAAACCATTCCACTGTCAAACAGCTCTTACCATCAGAAAGTTCTCCCTGATGTTGAGTCGGAATCTCCTTTGTTGTCACTTGAAGCCATTGGTTCAAGTCCTACCTTCCAGAGCAGGAAAAAACAACCTTGTTCCATCTTCCATGTCACAGCCTTTGAGATATTTGAAGATGGCTATCATATTTCCTCATCTATATCATCTATCAATCTATTATCTATCTATCTTCTAACTACCCTGTTTCCCCAAAAATAAGACATACAGTGGTACCTCGCAAGACGAATGCCTCGCGCAACGAAAAACTCGCATGACAAAAGTGTTTTGCGATCTTTTTGTTGACTCGCAAGACGAAGTTTTCTATGGCCATGCTTCGCAAGACGATTTTTTTTGCATTTTTTTTGCTTTGCTTTGCTTACATTGAAAAACCGCAAGACGAAATTTTCGCAGTACAAAACGACTCGTGGAACGAATTAATTTCGTCTTGCGAGGCACCACTGTACCCATAAAATGAGCTGTAGCAGGATTTTTAAGCATTTGTGCAATATAAGCCAAACCCCGAAAATAAGACATAGTGATAGGCACAGTTCTGGAGGGTGCCAGAGCCATAGGCTTAGTACCAATGTTTATCTCACACAGTTGTATGATCTCCAGCAGATCTTGTACCCTACAAGTCAACAATCAAAATGACAATGTATTTCTTCCTTGAGGCAACTTCTTTTTTTTCTTCCATAAGGGAACTGGCATTGGCAAACACTACCTTGGCTTTAAGCCCAGGGCCTGTTTTTAACATGTCCCCTTGGGGGATGTTTCCGATGCCACGGCACCAAATCCTTCCCCAGCAGGCAGATAATTCTGACTTAACACCGAAAAGACACAGGTATTCTGAATAGACCTTTCCTACGCAGAAATCAAGACTCTTCCGTTCCTCCATCCTTCCTTTTTTAAAAAATAAATGATAATAATATTTAGATTCATTTTGGCTTTTTGTGTTCTTTGTATTGGATATTGGGAGGAGTCCTTTTCTTAAAGGGATTAAATCCCCAAGCAAATTGTGCATAGCAGCTATCAGAAGTTTTTTGCATATGTCAACCCCGGGGTGATTCACTTTCTCCTCTGCTGCCAAATCTTGTGAGTCAGCACAAAGCATGCTGTAGCAATACTCTTGCCCTCAAACCTTCTGTTATGCCCTCCATGGTACATGGCAACACCTTTTTTTCAAAAGCTTACAGCAGCAGAAGCCAGCCTCTCCGACGTCAAACCAGGTGTTAAAAGATTAAAACGTCTGTGGGCGTCTGAATGCTCTGAGCCTTCCAGCTACCAAAGCCTGGGAAACAGCGTTCTTTTGGGTAGTGATTTCAAGTCTGCACAGCTTCTAGTCGTTACATAATGTAGACTTATGGGAACAAAATGTAAATTGGAAAATGGAGAGAGAGAGAGAGCAAAGATTCGGATGTTCCCACAATTAGTTGTAGTGGAAATCTACCTTCTGTGCTAAATGAATGGAGATACAGGTATCACCCTTTCTATTTTAGAAGTCATCTGATTCTCATAATGCTTTTTTTGGAGAGCGGAGAAGAGTTCAACTTCTCTCCTGACTTTTTGCAGGTGTAGATGAGGTATTTATTTGGGGCATAGCTGCCAAGTCTCCCGTTTTTCCCGGGAAAACCCCCTTTTTACTTACCTTTTCCCGGTGGTCCCCCGTATCACTTCGTCTCCCGTTTTTCTCCGTTATTTTCTCCTGCCAGCGGTCTTTTTTTTTCTTTCCGATTTGCCCTTCTATGGGCACCAAAAATGGCCGCCGCCAGCTTCAAAAGTCGCGTCTACGCATGTCCGGAAGTGCATAGACGTAACTTCCGGTGTTGGCGGCGGCCATTTTTGGTGCCCATAGATGGGCGGAGTGACACCGGAAGTTGTGTCGACACACTTTCTGACATGCGTACAAGCGACTTTTGAAGCCGGCGGCAGCCATTTTTGGTGCCCATAGAAGGGCAAAGCGACACCGGAAGTTACATCGACGCAACTTCCGGTGTCAAATGGCTGCCGGTCCCGGATTCTGCAGTCCGGAACTTGGAAGGTAAGATTTGGGGAATTCAATATATCCATGCCTGCAGGCCCCACTCGTGAGATATACCTGAAGGAGTATACCTGAAGGAGCGTCTCCACCTCCATCGCTCTGCCTGGACACTGAGGTCCAGTGCTGAGGGCCTTCTGGCGGTTCCCTCGCTGCGAGAAGCCAAGTTACAGGGAACCAGGCAGAGGGCCTTCTCGGTAGTGGCACCCGCCCTGTGGAACGCCCTCCCACCAGATGTCAAAAAGAAAAATAACTACAGTACCAGACTTTTAGAGGACATCTGAAGGCAGCCCTGTTTAGGGAAGCTTTTAATCTTTAAGAAATTAGTGTATTATTAGTCTAATATTTCTGTTGGAAGCCGCCCAGAGTGGCTGGGGAAACCCAGCCAGATGGGCAGGGTATAAATAATAAATTATTATTACTATTATCTTGGCTTATGTTGAGCCACTGGCTTCTACAGTTATCAGAACACCGTAAAACCAACACAGAACGTACACATGGTGGTGTCCCAAGGATGAAAGGGACTTGTTCTTCCTAGGACACTTCTGAGCTCTTGGTTGTAACCTACAGGGTGCAACTAGAAGTACCGGTAATAGCCAACACTGGCAACAGGAGACAGCATATTTGGGTACCTCCTGAAGCCCACATCCCCAACCCTTGGGGGTACTGCTGTTCTTTGTTGACATTCCCTTGTCACTTGATCTCCCTCTCTCCATCCCATTGAGTAGCAGTGACCCACCTGCTGGGAAGCTACGTACCATTGCAGGACTGTACCACCTGACGAGCTGCTTCTTAGGGCATCCCGGCAGATTGTCATACCCAGATAAGGAGATTTATGGAGAAAACGGGTTTCTCACATTTTAAGACATGTCTTATATTTATTTTTCCTCCAAAAAAAACACACCACGGCTTATTTTCAGGGGATGTCTAATTTTTTTGTTAAGCTTTTGAATTTTTTACCGGTATTAAGCTTTCAGAGAGTTTTGCTGGGTCGGGCTCAGTGCGGCGCGCGCTGCTGCCCTTGCCGGCTCCCGCTGGGTCGGGGCTCTCCCTCTCTGAGATAACTACGAGCTCTTCTCCTCCTCACCCCCCAGTCGTGACACGGCCGCCGCGCGGGCTTCCTTACCCGGGTTGCAGTGCAGCGGCGAGGGCGGCGTGGTGACGGGCGATGAGGGGGCCGGGGAAGGCTGAAGCAAAGGCAGCGGCGGAAGTAGCGACGGGTCTTTGGGGCCGCCGGCGCCCGGCGAAGGTGCGGCGGGAGGCGGCAGCATGAGGTAGCGATGCGGAGGGGGTAGGCAGCGCACGCAGAACGAGTGGAGGCACGGCAGCAGCTTGGGCCACCGGTTCTGGATGTTCTGGCCGCACACCCCGCAAGTGTCCAACAGGTTGAGCCGCGACTCTCCGTCGGCCCGGTTCGCGGGGCCTTGCCGGCTTTCAGCCTCGTTTTCCCCATCCATGGCAACAGTACCGGCCGCGGTGGGCCCTGCTCCCGCCATAGGCTCGTCCATTGTTCCGTGGCAGCGGCCATTTCAGGAGCGAAACGCCTCTCTCCCAATGGCCGCTTCTGCTCTCACCGTCCCCCCGGCCTGCTTACGGATGGAGCCCCGCCCCTCCACGGCCGCTGGGCTTGGTCGAATTCGGGGTGGGGGATTCATTCAAGACGCCTAGAGGAGGAGGACTGGGACAGCTTGTGGTAGGTGGTTGTGGGTCAATTTGGTTTGCTGCTACCGCAGGAACTAGCGATGGGGCTGAGTAAAGTACTAGTGAAGTGAGACTGTTTCCACAACCCCCTCCACCCTAGTGCTTTGCAAGCCCCTCAGAAAGAGCTGGCAAAGACAGCTGTGCGCGCTGCGCCGAGCCCCGACTGAGCGGGACCCGGGAGAGACAGCAGCGCTCGGCAAGGCGCACGCTGCAAAAGCGCCATGCAGACCTGCTCCCACCACTGCTCCCACCCAGCATGTCTTATTTTGGGGGGATGCCTTATATTTTATTGCCTCCAGAAAATCGTGCCATGTCTTATTTTATAGGGACGTCTTAAAATGTGAGAAACACGGTACCATTGCAGGACTGTACCACCTGACGAGTTGCTTCTTAGGGCATCCCGGCAGATTGTCATACCCAGATAAGGAGATTTATGGAGAAAACGGGTTTCTAAGTCATTGTCCAGATGTGGCCCTCCAGACCTCTCTATCTGGCCCTTGTAACTCTCCCCATCCAAACCTCCATGCCCTGCTCCACAGCTTCCACCAGCTCTTGTTTCCTCAAATGTTTTGCTCTGGCTGGAATGCTCCCTTGAACTCTTGTTTGCCTAGATGGAGGAGAGAGAGAGAGAGAGCAGATTCTCCAAGTGCCCCTATTTTCCAGGGACAGTCCCAGATTTACAGAAGCAATCGTGGTTTCTAATTTGATCCCAGAATGCCCCACGTTTCGTTAGGACATCCCTAATGTTGAAGGGTATGGAGTTATGCAACCCCTGAGCCAAGGAGATGAGTAACTATGCAACCTTTAGAAGACATCTGAAGGCAGATCTGTTTTGGAAAGTTTTTTTAAAATGTTTAATGTTTCAATATGTTTTAATACTATGTTGGAAGCACACTATGTGGCTGGGGCTACCTAGTCAGATGGGTGGGGTAATAATAATGATAATAATAATAATAATAATAATAATAATAATAATAATAATAATAATAAATAGGATGTCTGTATTTTCATCCGAGAAATGTTGAAGGTTATGTGAGAGTGCTGGAATCTAGACACATTTAGAAAACACTGTGAAAATGCTTTTTATAAAAATGTTTTTTAAATAGATTGAATTTGCCATAAGCTCACCATCGCCTTCCAGTGTATAATGCGCCTAAAATGCACTTAAAACGTTATATCTGCAGCTGTATAGCTGAGTCCAGTGTGTGTAAAAAGTAACCTGTTGTACAGATCTAGTGTTTGCCATTCATTGCCCCACTTACTTTTTCCTCCAGGCCCCTGGCTGGTTGCCCAAAATGAAATGCGGCCCCTGGACTGCAGAAGACCACTCTGCCATTGACTTCCTAAATTGGCATTGGGGCCTTGAGGAGGGCTGGAAAAATTTCCCTGCCCCGAGTTGAAAGTTACAGCTCCGGTAACACTGGGGTTCTGTTCTCTTCCTCGGCACAATCCGGGTAACTCATCTGTTCCTCCTGGCTTTGTTCCCACAGAAGCCATATGTGCTTCAGATTAATGAATTTGCCACACCCTTGGAACGGGACCACTAACAGAGCCTGCTTGAGGCAACAGAGAAGCTAAGTTTCCTCCCTCCCCACCCCCTCCACCTTCCCTCTTTCAAAGGAAGCATTTCCTGTAATGTTAATGTTGCCAATTGACATTGGGCCGAAGCCAAGATGCTTACCTGCATCAACTCATTTGCTCGTGGAGGGTTAGGACAGTGTAAAAATACCAAAACGGTGTGCATTTTGCTGAGGCACTTTCTGTCCAGCTGTATCTCAGCTGGCCGGTCCTTAGGATAACGTTCAACCAGCACCACGGTTGCTTTTGTTGAAACATATGTGTATGAATACTTTAAAAAAATAGCCCATAAGTTAAACTTATTGCTTCCCTTTGAAGTAGGTTAACTCCCTGGGAAGAAGGTATTTTGGCCATGACTCAATGCCGTGAAACATACAGTACATTGGAAACATGAGCAAAGGAGGCAATTACTGTCTCATTCTGAAGATAATTAAATGTGCTGCAACAGGAGACTTGAGAACAGATCCAGAACTTTTGTCAGTTTCACAACCATGTGAATGGTTTGTGATAACTACCAGCTTCTCACTAGTACCCCTTTTGTGGGGAAGGTGGTGGCAACTAGAGGGTGGAGGAGCAGCTACAAGTATCCCTGGATGACCATGGTTATCTAGATCCACTTCAATCTGCGTTTAGACCTGGGTTTCAGAACTGAAATGGCCATGGTCCCTCTGATAGATATCATGGAGCCCGAAAACACATGTTTTGGGCTCCGTGATCTTGCACAGGTCACATGATTTGCACGGGAGTGCGGCGGTGTCCCAAATCTTAAGATAAAAAAGTTGCAGGGTATGTAACCTATATTTAGTCATTCAGAGATAGTCTTCCTCATCTGAGGAGCATTCAAGTTAAAATTGATGTGGGACATATTAGTTTGCTAGAGGTGGGGCAAGGAATTTAAAGAGAGGCTGCGGATATCCCATAATATCCACCACCACTTAACTACAGACTTGATTTCTGCAGTGCTTTCCCCCCAAGGGGAACTCACAGGAACTCAGTTCCAGCACTTGTCAGGTAGGAGCCATTGCCATTCTGAGGGAATGAGGGTATTTCATGATTTCCAGCACCTCTTTTTCTAGAAAAAATAGCACTGGATTTTTGCATGAATTTTATTTCAAACCTGAGCTTGACAAAGATAACAGTTACTCACACGTTGTGTACAGGTTTTGAAAGCACTGTTCATATCAATTCCAGCCTCTTCAAATCTTGAATTTCCATGTGTTTAAATATCTTCTAGTCAAATTAGCAGCAGTTTTGATGCCTGCCAATGGGAATCACCCAATAAGACAATTGACAGTAATGAATTCTTCGTGTAGTCTAAAATGCCAGTGGCTAATACTGGCTGATAAATAATGCAGCATCTTAATGTAAACTACCTTCAGTTGTGTTCATCATCTTATCTGTCACCCCTCCCCTCCGCGCTCCTTCATTATCCTCGTCAGTAACTGAGGAGTCAAAGCGAGTTTGGGAACAGGGTCAGCCTTACACTGAAGTGACACAGAGCACTTAAATCTGACATCAGGAACCATAAGACTGAAAAACCAGTAGGAGAACACTTCAATCTCCCAGGACATTCTATACAAGATCTCAAAGCAGCTGTTTTATTACAGAGAAATTTCAGGAACAGACTGGAAAGGGAAGTTGCTGAATTGGAAATCATTACCAAGCTTAAAACCATGGAAGCACCTGGGATGAATAGAGATATCGGATTCTTATCTCATTATGCATGATCAAGCTTTCTTTAGCACCTCAGCCCAGGACTAATTGCAGCCATCAGCAGCCATTAACACCCATCTACAGGTTTACCACTCCCATCAGCCCATCTCCCATTCCCACCCACCACCCTCTGTATATATATAGGGTCTGACACTTCTGTTTCTAGTGTATCTGAAGAAGTGTGCATGCACACGAAAGCTCATACCAAAATATAAACTTAGTTGGTCTTTAAGGTGCTACTGAAGGAATTTTCTTATTTTGCTTCGACTCAGACCAACACGGCTACCTACCTGTAACTGACACAGAGCAGTCATTTTAGGCTTACGATCCAGGTCACCTCAAGTGGACATTCAATGAAGCTGAAGGTTGGAAGGGCCAGGACAGCTAAAAGATACCCAAAAGGAGATGGTATGGGCACTGCAGAATTACCACTGGCAGATCGGGGGTGCCCAGATTCCCAGCCATAGGATGAGCACATCCCGTTGAGTAAATTCTCCAAGAAGAACCTCTTGTCTTTCATCCTTAACTTGGTTGAAAAATATATATGACAATTTCACATAAATGAACCATAGTGCATCCGACAAGCAGGATGTGATGAGATGCTACAATTTTTTTTTGCATATGCCCTCTGATTAAATAACCAACATTTCCCTTTTCAAATGGTGACCATCGTGTAAAAGAGAATTAACATTTTAGAAAGCGTCTCTTTTATTTCCATTGGCAGGCATCCTTTGTTGAAGCGCTCGTGCCAAACTGAGCTCAAGGGAAGGTTAAACCAATTCCTGGATGATACAGACTCAGGACAAAGACATTTGTTGTGCTTTATTATGGAAATGTGTGCCATGTTTGTGTGTGTGTGTGTGTGTGTGTGTGTGTGTGTGTGTGTGTGTGATGATTCCTATCTGGCATAAAATGATACAACTCCAAAGAACTCTGGAAATTTGGTTGAAGATCTGGCAATTGCTTTTAAAGATGCTGACCTGTAGGGAAAGAAAATGGAGAAAATGTGAACTTTTAATTATTGCATTATCATTGTCGACCATCAAATGCTTTTTCTTAAATTAATATCATTTCTCCATCCCCCAGCCCCGGTCTTTGGTATAACCTCTTTATTGATATTCATGCTGCGAATCCCCTCTTGAAATGTCTAGACTTCGTGTCAATACGGTTTCTAGATGGAGACATGGTTTATAGATGGAGGATATTAATAATTGACTTTGAAAATTATTTAATTTTACTTTAATAAAAGATTAGGCAGGACAAGGCCAATATGCCCTTTTAATAAATTGGCACATACGTAAACCGAGGCTGGTGAAATCCTTTGAACCGTCAATGATTTTAAAAGTTATTGACTTGACAGGCCAATTGGCACAATTATGGTCACTTTGTTAATGGAAGCCTTGCAATGCAGAATTGCTTGGCATTTCATCATCAGAACATAAGAAAAGGCCCATCTAGTCCAATATCTTCTCCTCACAGATGCCTATGGGATGCTCACCAGCAAGGCCCTGTTACCTTGAGACTCTGACCTTCCCACAACTATGCAGGGCCTTTGCAGAACTAAGATTCCAACAGATGCCTTCAGCATATTTAGAGGGGAGATATTGAGGAATTCCCCATATGGATCGCAAATGTATACAGTATATGGATGCAATCAAGGATGCATCACACACTATCTGCTGATTTGCCCCCTTTATACAACGCCCAGAGGAAAAATTATATTGCCAATTCTTAATTGCCTTACAGGTCGATCCGCACAGGAAGTGACAGTTGAACTCCTAGCAGATAAACATCCAAACATTACACACCAGGTAGCCAAATTTGTGCTGTCAGCCAAGAGACGCTCTGTTCCAGCTGTGTGAATGCAGTCCAATCGTAAATGTTAACGTTGTAAATTTCTTTCATGTTGCAAACTGCTACAGCTTACATTGTATGAGTTTAGAGGGAAGTTTTCTTTTATTCTCTGTTGTCCATTGTAAAGGTCTTTGGCTATATACAATAAATTTGATTGAGATTGAGTTGAAAATGACCACGAGGGTCATCTAGTCCAACCCCTTGCAATGCAGGAATATTTGGCCCACCGTCAGGCTTGAACCCACAATCCTGAGATTAAGAGTCTCATGCTCTACCAACTGAGCTATCTACTATACTGCTGTGTTATATTTTAGGTCTCCGGGCCAAAAAGCAGTATATAAACAAACCATAATGTAGCATAACATGCAATAACTTAACGTTAAGACAACATACATAACACAGTGTAACAAAATCATTAACATAACAGGAGGAGATAACATCTTGCAAAGTCTTTGATTAATTCTATGCATTTTGTCCTCTCTTAAAAGTGAGTAATTGAACCGCAGAGTATTTGTCCATAGATACTGTTAACTTTATTATGAGAACAAAGGGCAGGCGAGGGGGGGAGAGAGAGACAGTATCAAGACATGTTCAACGAGTCGTAGACATCTGGTCTGCTCTCAGAGGAATACAGTATAAAATTAGCATATGATTACCATAATATGTGAGCACCTTCGAAAGCAGATTTAGATGACTCGGCGGAAAGTAAACTTGACCAGCAAGCATTTAATTACAGTATATTGTAGTGGCCCAGAAGCCTTTTGATTCAGAACATAAGCAGAAGATACTGTACAGTAATAGGTAGAAGGCTACGGAAGTAGAATACAAAACAAAGGATCGCTCGGAAGGGATCTTTTGCTGCCAATGTCAAACCAGATTTTTAACTCCGTGGGCAATGTGTACTTAGTTGTTCTTTTACAGAGCGGAGTTGTAATGTCCAGCAGAATCACGTGGTAGAGCCAATCAGAGCAGGGTTGGGTAACTGTACCCGAGTCAAGAATGGAGTATGCAGATGTGGCATGGGGAATCTTTTTTCAAACTGAGAACTACAATTGCTTCTGCACAACCTTATGGGGGCCACAGGCCAGTGGTGGGTAAACCCAAAGGCAAAGGTGTGAGAAACAGTGGCATAGCATGGAGGGGGCCACAGGGGCGGTTGCCCAGGGAGCAAAATTGTTAGGAGTGCAAATTTCAATACTCGGCGCTGCCTTAATACAGCTGTGTGCTTCCATTGCTGGGCTCCGTTGAAAAGGGCTTCTCTATGTGAACCAGGAAGTGACTTCTCCAGACAACGGAAAGACTCTTCTTTTTTTTGTGTCTGTGGCTGCAATCTCCTGGGTGACACTGACACCATTAGGCACCTGCTCCCATCCCCACCACCCCTCCATGAGACCCCGGGCACTGGCAACCCCTGCTACGCTGCTGGTTTCTACTGTATCTACTTTCTGTCCTTATCCAGGCAAGCACAAAACCTTATCAGAGTTCAAAGGTGTGGAGCACATAGCTGCCAAGTTATCCCTTTTTTAAAGGGATTTTCCCTTATGCTGAATAGGCTTCCTCGTGAGAAAAGGGAAAACTTGGCAGCTATGGTGGAGCAGGACTGCTGAGGGGTGTGACCTGGGGAAAGAGGGCGTGGCCTGTGGAGAGCCTTTTAACACCACTCCTGGTGTTTCAAATTGGATGCTTGAACTGCCTCAGCCAGAAAGAATTGCTCTGTATTTGATCATGAAAATACAAGAGGTGAGGTTCCTACCCAGGCCCAGCAAGTTCAGACACTTTGTACTACTTGGCAATGGGAGGTGATTTTCATTCCTCTTCCTCCTACTAGAAATAGCTCAAAAACTCAAGTCCACAGAGTCCTATCATGTAAGCTCATTAAACTAGATTGCAGGTAGAGATGTGCATTCATTTGCAAAATGAGCAAAAAATGAAAAAAGTGCACCCCCATCTCTTTCTAATTTGTTTCTATGAGAAATGAATGAAAATATAGAGAGGGGAGAAACAATTGAAAGTCCTTTTGCTTCTCCCATTCATTTCTCATAGGTGGGATTTTTGGAACTGAGGTGAATTGCGGTCCATTGCTTTGAAAAATGACCTAAGTTGACAAATTTAGGGAACATTATTGTTATGAGGGTTTTTTTTGTGAGGAGTAAGTTGTATACTGAGACCCTTCCAACCCCTGGATTAAAGTCAAAGGTCTGGAAACCAAGCCTTATGAGGAACAGTTGAAGGAGCTGGGTATGTTTAGCCAGAACAGAGGAGACTGAGAGGAGATATGACAGCCATCTTCAAATACTTGAAGGGCTGTCACATGGAAGAGGGAACGAGCTTGTTTTCTCCTGCTCTGGAGTGTAGGACACAAACCAATGGCTTCAAGTTACGAGAAAGGAGATTCTGACTAAACACCAGGAAGAACTTTGCTCTCTCTTGGGAGGTTGTGGGCTCGCCTTCCTTGGAGGTTGTTAAGCAGAGGTTGGATGGCCGTCTGTCATGGATGCTTTACCCGAGATTCCTACATTGATGGGGTTGGAGTAGAAGGCCTCTGGGGTCCCTTCCAACCCTACAATTCTATGGTTCTCTGATTCTAAGACAATGTACTTTATCCATTCAGCTGCACCTTCTCTGCAGACACCTGCATTTACATTTGTAAAAATAGCCAACAGGAGGTCAAGGTACAAGCTAGAAACCTCATTGCATTCCTCAAGGCTTTTGTTTTCAGCCTTGCATCACACCTGCTGCTTCAGATTGAAGCAGTTTTATCTTTTGACATTGTTAAAAAAAATGCAAGTTTATGTATCGGAAGCCCGGTATATCGAAGCTCATATCCCTGAGAACAAACGGAATTAACCAGCAGTCTTTGGCCCCCAATCTTTAAAATGTCCTTACAGGGCTTTGTCCTTGTTCTATAAAGAAACAGATATAACATCTTTAAAATGAATGCCTGAGGGGTGTGGGCAGAAACATTGCCTTTTTGAATACAAAGGACAGTGGCTTCAGCTCAGATCCTCATGGCAAACAGTACACCAGGGTTATGGGTTAGGAAAATATTTCTAAGATTGCTGTATTGCGTACAGAACTGTCAGTATCGGCAGCCCATTGCAAAGCAAGAGAGGCAAATATTTTTGCGTGGGTGAGAAGCTTGCCTCAAGGAGCTAGCAATTAAAATTATAGCCTGTAACCTCTCTGCGAACAGCTGTTCTGCCGCAGCTCCCATGTTGCTGAAGTATTCTGTGAATTGGTTTTCATAGAAAGTATTCTATGAATGAGAAGGGGAGGAAATCAAGATTGCCCACCACACGAAGGGAAAACAAATAATTTCGAGCATCAAGTCTATTGCTTTACTGCTCGGTTGGTGGAGCACGAGACTCTTAATCTCAGGATTTGGGGTTTGAGCCCCATGTTGGGTGCAAAAGTTTCCTGCATCGCGGATGATCCTCGTGGACCCTTCCAATGATTCTATGTTTCAGGGGTAGGATTCTCACCCCAAGGGGTCACGTTACCTTGTGGGTAGCCCTTCTGTGGACTGCATGCCAGTGACTGGGTACAGGTAGGGGCAAAAGTTGGTGGGGCAATGGATGCATGTTGCACAATGAACTTTTTACAGTAGATTATGTTCCAGGAGGGGTGCGGGTGGCGCTGTGGTCTAAACCACAGAGCCTAGGGCTTGCCGATCAGAAGGTCGGCGGTTCGAATCCCCGTGACGTGGTGAGCTCTCATTGTTCGGTCCCTGCTCCTGCCCACCTAGCAGTTCGAAAGCACGTCAAAGTGCAAGTAGATAAATAGGTACCGCTCCGGTGGGAAGGTAAATGGTGTTTCAGTGCGCTGCTCTGGTTCGCCAGAAGTGGCCTAGTCATGCTGGCCACATGACCCGGAAGCTGTCTGTGGACAAACACCAGCTCCATCAGCCTATAGAGTGAGATGAGTGCCACAACCCCAGAGTGGTCCGTAACTGGACCTAATGGTCAGTGGTAACTTTACCTTGATGTTGGGAAAGATGGAGGGCACTAGGAGAAGGGGACGACAGAGGACAAGATGGTTGGATAGTGTTCTCGAAGCCACCAACTTGAGTCTGACCAAACTGCGGGAGGCAGTGGAAGACAGGAGTGCCTTGCGTGCTTTGGTCCATGGGGTCACGAAGAGACGGACACAACTGAATCACTAAACAACAACAACCACCTTTACTTTTACCTATGTTCCAGGAGGGCTGGGATTTCAAAGGCAGCGGCGGGGGAGATTTTCAGAAGGCAAGTAAACCGATAAATCACATTTTTTTATTTTTTTTATTGTGGGGTCAGCAACTTTCAGGTGTCCTGTTTTTTACTTTTAAAAATATGGCAACCCATGCATAAACCTGAAGTTTCTGTGCACACAGAACTCTCCATCTTCACAAGAAAAAAAGGCATAATCACAGATCCGGGATGGAAAAATTTCAGGAGAACACAGAACAGAGCTAGGCCAGGGAGGAGGAGGCATGGCCTGATGACAGGGAAGGACTGTGGCTTCCCCCAAAGCATGCTGGGATCTATAATTTGATAAGGGTGCTGGGAACCAGTGCAATGTGAGAGGTTTCCTAACAACTCTTTGGGGGAAGCCAAGACTGTTAAAGTGGTATGAAAGTGCCCAAAATGTATGGGATGGGTATGAGCAGAGTGCCGTGACGACGTACCACATCCTTGCTGAAGCTATGCATTGATGCCAGGGAGGGGTGACAATAGAAATGTAGATTTGGGAGGGACCCTGAAGATCATCTAGCCCATGGCCCTGCAATGCAGGAATATGCAACTGTCCCTTATGTGGATCGAACCTGCAACCTTGCTGTCACCATGCTTATGAAGACATATAGTTTGGGTGCTATTAGCAGTCTGGGGAATATGGCTCTAAGGCAGGCATAGGCAAAACTCAGCCCTCCAGATGTTTTGGGACTACAACTCCCATCATCCCTAGCTAACAGGACCCAGTGGTCAGGGATGATGGGAGTTGTAGTCCCAAGACATCTGGAGGGCCGAGTTTGCCTATGCCTGCTCTAAGGTGAAGATTGCTCAGGTTTTCCATCAGCCTATTGACTTGCTCTGCCTGCTCCCACAAGGGTGGGGAGTCCTTTGTCAGCCCAGGGACTGGGATAACCTAGGAGTCACATGACAGGAATGGCAGGGCCACTCTCACACACCCATCTCTATGCTCCGTCCAGACAAGCAAGAGTTCAAGGGTAACTTCAAGGGTAACTTCCAGCCAGGGGAAAACATTCAAGGAGGGTGTGAAGCAGGGCTGGTGTGGGTCATGGCCTTGGGAGAGTCCCAAGGTTCAGATGGAGAAGCTTGGAGGGCCATATTTGGCCCCTGGGTCTGAAATTCCTCACCACTGCTGTAAAATATACTGCTGTTTTAAACTCAGCGGTAGAAGACTTGCTTTGTATGTGAAAGGTTGCACATTCAATACTCAGCATTCCCAGTTAGTGCTAGGGTCAGGGAAGACTCTTGCTGGAAATTGTGGTCTATCACTGCCAGTCTGAGCTGACCTCTCTTGCCGTAAGGCAGCTTCCAAATTAATAGCTCTCAATTTAATAGCAACCCTGTGTTTTGGGGAGGAGGCGCAATCCTTGCAAGCTCAGTGATAATCCTCCCTTTCAGATAGAGGTTCCTCCTTCTCCAAATAAAAATGTGCATTTATGTAAAAGGAATTAGATAAACACAATTGTTTCCCCCTGCACAAAGGAGAAGACAAGAGAGATGATGGGTACAAATCCAGCCTGAGGAAAGATATCTGTTGTAACATGTCTTGCATTTTTAAGAAATTTGCATGAATTTAGCAGAGGAAGAAATGAATTGCTTTCCAATGCAGATATTTTCCAGGAAATCACTGGCATATTACCAGATTATATATCTCTTTATGGTACATTTTGTAATGAAGGGTGAGATGCCAGTGGGGAAGACAAAGGAGTTCATATTTTGCAATTTAATGCATGACTTTTACCCTACTGGCTTCAGCAACACGGAAACAAAGTTTTAAGTACGTTAGAAGCTGCTGGATCAGGCCAATGGCCCATCTAGTCCAGCATCCTGTTCTCACAGAGGCCAACAAGGTGCCTGTGAAAAAGCAGCAGGCAGGATTCAACCACAAGAGCCCTCTCCCCTCCCTGTGGTTTCCAATTCAGAAGCATTGTAGCCTCCAACTGTGAAGTAGCCATTGATAGCCTGATTGTGACAAATGAGGGTCGGAAAGGAAATACGGTACATCTCTATTGCCAAGCCAGTCCAGTCTGGGGATCCAGGCAAGTCGCGGGATTTCTGCAGTGGAGACATCTCTGGTAATGATCAGGAACCCTGGTGAGATGTAAGAATCAAGGGGGGGGGTTCTATCTAATCTATTATTTTGGACATAGAGCGATTTGCCTCTTTCTCACCTTCTGGCCTCTTTCCTCTCTGGCTCTGTCACTCTTCTCTTCAAGTGGCTGCTTGTGAAGCTGCCATGCTGTGACTTTTGATGCCATCTCAGATCCCGAAAGCCATATTTACATCTCATTCGGATGGCCATACTAAAGGAACAACAGGTTCCAGGAAGGAATTTGTATTGTTGTATTAAGGCAGTTAATTTTGGTGCTGGAGGAGACTCTTGAGCGTCCCATGGACTGCAAGAAGATCAAACCTATCCATTCTGAAGGAAATTAGCCCCGAGTGCTCACTGGAAGGACAGATCGTGAAGCTGAGGCTACAATACTTTGGCCACCTCCCTGGAAAAGACCCTGATGTTGGGAAAGATGGAGGGCACAACGAGAAGGGGACGACAGAGGACGAGATGGTTGGACAGTGTTCTTGAAGCTACAAACATGAGTTTGACCAAACTGCAGGAGGCAGTGCAAGACAGGAGTGCCTGGCGTGCTATGGTCCATGGGGTCACGAAGAGTCGGACACGACTAAATGACTAAACAACAACAACAACATTAAGGCAGTGAGAATTAACAGTTGACTGCCCCCGTAAGGACATCCCCATCTGCAGATGTCCTCTGCCTCTTTCCCTGTGAACTAGGAGATACCTGACTGCAGGTCTTTGTTAAGAACCCTGCCAAGGATCTGTAGAAAACCCTGCCTAATAATCTGTTTCTTTTACATACCTGACTCAATGGCTGAGGTCCAATAGGCTTCACTGGTGACCAGGCCAGCATCTTGGCTGTCCAGGAAGCTGCTGTTGCCACTTTCAAAATCCAATTCCCAGCCCACACTGGAGCCAGTGACAGGAACAATAATCCAATGTCTATGGAAGACAATGAGTTATTGGTTCATTAATCAAGGGAACATCTGCATCGGTGGAATGCTTTCATTCATACACATCTCAGTAAAGAAGATCTCATTATCTTTAAGCCACTTTATCCCAAAATGAAACTAAAATATATTTTTGCTTGCAACCCTCTCCCCAGTTTAGCATTTTAATTTCAAGAGTCTTGGGGGTGGGTTAATACCCCTCCCTGCCCCCAGCCTTCCAAGAAATCTATTGTGACAGCTTCCTTGAATACTTAACTGGCAGTGACAGCCAAGCTGCAGGATCAATAACTAACCCTTTGGTGCAAGAGGCAATCTTAGGCAATTATTTGCATGTCATGTTGAGCCACTTGGAGGCTGAAATATTGTTCCAAGCCCTCATCCAAAGGGACATCTGTAAATATGTATTTTCAATTGACTCCCAGTGCCTTGGGATGTACTTGAATTATACTCAAGTGAATATTCATGAAGTCTGACAGCAGCGTTTACCACTCACTTATGGCAAAATTTAAGAGCATTGCAGCAGTTCTTGAAATGCATGGAAGGAAAACAAATCTACGCTAACCTTTATTCTATTGATTGATTTGGAAACCATACAGAAAGGGGGTTTTTTAGGCCTGATTTTATTTATTTATTAACATCGTCATCATAATAGCATACATAATTAGATCACAAAATGAATAAGGCTGTTCATCATAATGGAATAAACAACAAAACCACGGTCCCTTAAGAGCCATTTCACAATGATGCTACTAAATAAAATCTTAACCAAAGGATGTACTTTCAATATTTCCTACCTGCTAAAATCCTGGGTTAAAATAATTATGAAGCACCATGTCCACAATTAGTGCTCCTTCACAGATATTAACACATTGGCAATCCATAAGAGCCTTTTTTGGTTTGAAGCCATATCTCTTACTACAATCAACAAATTTCTGCCATTTTACCAAGACATTGTCTTCCTTTGTCTCAAAAGCTCAACATCTTTGGCTAACTCCCTCTAAAAGCTCAGCAACTCAGGACGTTCTCTCTCCCCCCCCCAAAAAAAATAAAAGCTCAACAACTCAACAAATACTGATTTCTTAATTTTGGGTTGAAAAAAACAGGGGTTGTCTTCTACATGGGGCATGGAAAAATATGGTAGTCTTAAGCATAGCCAGGGTTTTTATGGGGGGGGGGCAAGCTTTTGTTGTGGAGGGGGCAGAACCTCAGTTAGTTAAGCATTTTTATTGATTTTTATTTAGGGCCCCCCTGCCCCCCCTGGCTACAACCATGGTTTTAATTCTATTAATGTTCAATTGTTTTTAATTATCCCCACCACCATGTTTGTAGCCGTTCGTTAATAATAATAATAATAATAATAATAATAATAATAATAATAATAATAATACCTGGAGATGATGGGGAATGAAACCAGGAAGCAGACGTTCTACCACCATGTTATAGCCAGAAGTGGTTTACTGGGTGGGGAGAAGCTGCAATGACAGGTAAAATGTTGTTGCTTACTGGAAGAGGTAGAGGTAGAGGTAGGGAGGTTGATTTACTGCCAACATACCCCTGGAGCCAATTCAGTATGTTCATTCCCAACCACCACATCTTCCCTCTCCTCTCCCTCCTAGTAAGCAACAGCAACCCACCTGCCGGGAAGTTAGCCTAGAAGCTCCACCCCACGCCACAAACCACTACAGCCTTTCCCTAGAATATGCCTGATCTTCTCTTAATACAATCTAAGCTAGTGGCCATCACCGCACCTTACAGCGGCAAATCGCATAAATTTGCAAAATCACGCAATCAAGGTTTTTAGGCCTTGTGACGTCAGAGTGCCAGAAGACAGTATGTGCAGACCTGAGGAGGAGCAGCAGAAGGAATTAACTTCTGAATATTTGCAAGCACTGAGCCAAAGAGAGAGAGAGAGAGGGAGAGGGAGGAAATAGGAAGACTGGGAGTAACTCATCTTTTGACAGTCAATATGTCATCGAATCCATATGCATGCGGACAGGAAGGTCAAGGAAATGTTTCCCAATGGAGGAGGCTTGTGGGGCCTCATCCATCAAAAACCTATTAATAATAGAACAGATTATTCGCAGATAATGCAAATATAATTACAGTCACCCGGTAGCCCTGGTACGGAAAGAGCATATATTTGACGTACAGAATAAACTCCGTACTCCATTTTGACATACAGCCTGGGTCATTTTGGTTAAGAGTTTCAATATGGCCACAGTAAACAGGCATTCGGCTGAAAGGCAGAAACTCTGCTGTATATTCATAGGGTAAGATTATTTGATTGGTAAACTACAAAAAAATAGTACTGTATTCAGTCGTTAAATGCATGCCGCGAATACCAGATACATGTTGTCTACTGCAGCCCTATTGCAAGACAACTTAGCTACTGTTCTCCGTGCTCTTGGAGCTTCCAGGAGGGATTGCTGCTATGTGCTCCACTTGGGGCTGCCTCTTAAGGATGCCTCGGAAACTTTAACTGGTCCAAGATGCAGCCGTTTACTGGCTTGGTTTCCATCTAGAGCACCTATAAACCCTTTGTGGCGTTCACACCGAGCCCCCGGTCGTTCCATGGACTATTGACCCTGTGCCACCACGTCTGTTCTCTTCCACTGCCACCAACCAGGTTTCCCCGGTAATATATTCAGACTCAGTCAGGTTGTAACGTATTAACAAAGATTCCAGTTTATTGTGAACGCAAACAAGTTTTAAATACTTTGAAACACTGTGATCTCTCTGTCTCCCCTCTGTCTCTAACCCACTCTGACTCCTATGCCTCCCACCCACAAGAAACCAAGCAGGTAGGCTCCGCCTCTGGGCTTTTCTATTGGTCTACCTACATAACTGTCAACTCTCCCGTTTGTCGCGGGAAACCCCCATATTTAAATCTGTTTCCTGCTGTTATCCCGAATTGCAAAATATCCCGTAAATCCCCCGGATTTATAAGAAAGCAGCTCCTGCCGGCCAGGGAGGCTCCTCAGCTGTGTAAATGTCCCTGCTCCCAGCTGGCTGCTCGCTCACTTGGCTTGCCGAGTGCTGCCAGAAATGCGCGTGCCTGGGCATGTGCAGAAGCGATTCCTGTTGCCCACACATGCAGACACAGGTAGTCCAGCACCGGAAGTCACTTCTGCGCATGTCTGGACATGCGCAGAACCAATTTCCGGTGCCGCTCTGCCGCTCTGCGCAGAAGCGACTTCCGGTGCCGCACCGCTGCTGATCCCTTATTTTCCAATCTGGAAGTTGACAGCTATGTCTACCTATTAACCCTTTCTCTCCCCTGTACAGACATTTCCGAAAAGAACGGGCAAACGTCACACCCTATTTTAAAACATCCACACTTGTTGCCAGCTCGTTTCTAGCACCAATTCAAATCCTCAATGACTTAGGCCGCAAATGTCTGAAAGACCCCACAGAACATCTTGAGTGTTGAAACAGGTAGAGGGGGCCCTCTTGGCAATCCAATCACCCTCTTAAGCTTTTCGGGGGGGGGGCAAGAGAAGGCAGGCATTCTCTGTGGCACTAATGATAAGTTCATTTATACCCCAAGGCAGCTTACAGACAAGAATAGTAATAATATTTCCCTTGGAAATGACAATAATCTGTCTTAAAGGCCTTCTGTAAGGACTTCAAAGAACACATGTAAAATGCTTTGGACATTCAAATGCTAGTTGTAGTTAGGGGTGGGCATATCTATCAATTTCAGTTCCTCTCCATTTCTCATTTTTCCAATCTTAAATTCATTTCTCCACATTTCCACAACAGTTTGAAATATTTTTTTTTAATGGGGGAAAAGTCCTCGTGAAAATTCATCAGCATTTCCCCCCCCCCCCACTGTGGATTACTCCTGATGAATCCCATTTTTACTAATATGCATATTTGGACAAAGTAGTTTTCCTTAACATTGAAATGTTTCTGTATGTCTTCTCCACGAATGCATACATGAAGTACATTCATGTGAACACTTCAGAATATGTATTTCTGTGCACTTGACATGGCTGAAGGAACCGCATTGTGAAATTCAGAGAAGTGCAAATGTCAAAGGAGGGCTGTGTGAGTTTGCCTTTGAATGTGGACTGGATCAAATGTCTCCACCATCCTTAGGAATATTTGAAAGGTCTACCACAAAAGAAACACACACACACACACACACACACACACACACACACACACCTTTTCTGTGCAAATTGTCATGGCTTAAAAGAGGAATCAGCACTTGTTTTAAAAGCAGGGTCTATAATTAAGATTACAAGTATTTCCTCTTTTGCCGGATGTTTGTGTTTTGCAATGAATTCTGTTGCTTGATTTGGCTCACTACCAGCACAATATAAATATTCAGGAAGAAAATTTGTCTTTAATGAATTAGTCTGATTGCTTTAATTACTTTTACAATCTGTTGTTTCTCATAGGGTTGTTGTTTTTAAAAGTAATTGCTTGCTTGATGTATGATCGTTTTCTCCAATTCTGAATGTAGGGGACAAGTATTACAGATAGCTCACCAAAATTGACGGAATGAAATTGAAAAATATATATATAAAGAATGCAACCCAGCAACATTTAAAAGAAGTGAGAGGCATGCCACTGATTTCATTGGAGTATAAATTACACCCTCTCGCCCCATTCCATTGCTAGGCGCACAACATGACTGATAGACTCAGGTAATACTGCATACCGGTATCGCTGACAAAAGATGCATCCGGTTCACTGTGGACCTAGATGAGCATTACAGTCAGGACACTTTGTTCTTTCTGTCTGAAATTTGACAGGTCTGATCCTTTGGAAGAGAAGGTAAGGGGACTGGCATGCTAATAGAATGGAAAACACAAAGGTTACATGAAGCAAAAGACTGGCTGGGTCCCATTGAGTCCCCATTGATTCCAATCGATCTTAATTGAAAAACTATAGGATGCATGCCTCGAAACGGGGGATCCATTGCTCCAGTCTGTTTGAAATTTGTGCCTTTTATTTTTGTTGTGTGTGTGTGTGTGTGTGTGTGTGTGTGTGTGTGTGTGTGTGTTAATGCTTAGAGCAATTGATTGTAACAAAACCTCTAAGCAGTTTACAGGAAATATTAAAATTATTAGTTAAAACAGTTCCAAACAAATGCATTTAAAAGCATTTGTATCTTTCTATAATATTTCTTTTTCTTTTATCTTTCTTTTTATTGTCCTTTTGATTTTCTTCTTGTCTTCTTCTTTGGCGATCACTCGTAGCCAGTAAGATTGTCTTCCATGAACACGGTTTTAACAGTGGGTCCGTAAGTGACTGTGAAGGCCAATTCTGGATCAACAAGTCCCATGTCTGGGGCCTTGACTAAGCTCCCAGAGATTGTAAACTCATGGGGGTGGTAGATGGAGACCGTGAAAAGGCCATGGGATGCTTCCTCGCAGCTGCCACTGCTGCCACTGCCCGGGACAAGCGCCAGCTCTTCTTCCTCCCTGAGCTTTGTGGCAGCAGCACTTGGCAAATAGGGGCATTCCAGGATCAAATCAGGCTTTTGAAATTCTGGGACCATCCCTGGAAAATCGGGACACTTGGAGGGTATGCTGTTCTAGGTGCTTTAAATGGTCAAAGGGTAGGAGGAACATAGCTGCCAAGTCTCCCGTATTCCCCGGGAAACCCCCATTTTTCCAGCTGTTCCCAGCCGAAAAAACGGATTTTTTTGTTTTTGATGCTGCTTTGCCCAGTTCCAAAATGGCTGCAGCGCGCCTTATGGCGAGGCGGCCATTTTGGAACAGGGTAGAGCAGCATCGAAAGTAGCTTCTGAGCATGCTTCGCCCAGTTCCAAAATGGCGGCAGCGCTACTTCCGGTCTGCTACTTCCGGTCCAGTCCCTTATTTCTCAGGCCGGAACTTGGCAGCTATGAGGAGGAAAGGTATGCCTCTATTCTACCAAGTGTGCCACTGCTGGAGAAATTTAAAAGTGTTTCCTAGGCTGGAGGTATCCCTCCCTGGGACCCAAATGTAAAAGGATGCAGGCTCCAAGTGGAAAGACAGGCCTTTATTGAAACACAAATGTGCATAGGGACAGCCTCAAAAATAAGGAGGAGGCTGCAAAGAACTACATCCAAAGCAATGTTTTTCATACACTTCCTGTGATTCACCACTTTCTCTCCCACCCCCTAAAAGATTCCGTAGCATCAGGTTGCAAGAAACAATTACATTGATTTGCGGAGAACAATCACTCCTAAGAAAGAGTGCCTTCCTTTTAAACTGTCTGGGTTGGCCCAACAATGCCCCCTTTCCTAACATGCTATGCAAACAGTGTATGCAAATCACTGGCTATGTTTTCTTAGCCCTCTGTTTCTAAAGGATTTTCTTTCCTCTTTGACTTATTTGCTTTTGCTTTCATATCTCCCATATCATGGTGCGATCCGTGCCAGAGCAGGGATGGGAGGAAATTCCA
Organism: Zootoca vivipara; assembly: GCF_963506605.1. NCBI lineage: Eukaryota > Metazoa > Chordata > Lepidosauria > Squamata > Lacertidae > Zootoca > Zootoca vivipara. The sequence goes on along the minus strand of NC_083283.1, from coordinate 11,885,785 downwards.
CAGAGTCAAAGTCAAGACAAACAAGAGAACCTGTGTGGAAGTATGCAAAAGCTCCCAGGGCAGCGGCTGTGACTTACCTGTGCTATACAACCTGGTGTCCTTGGTAGGTTTTTAGACTACAAATCCCATCAGCCCCCAGCCATCACAGCCATGCACAGACTTGTACGCCTGAAACATCTGGAGGGCACTAGGTTGGGGAGGGCTGAATTACACACACACACACACACACAGAGAGAGAGAGAGAGAGAGAGAGAGAGAGAGAGAGAGAGAGAGAGAGAGATGGCTGCAGAGCAAATCAGACAGAGAGCATCTGCTTTGAATTTATCAGCTGAGCAAACACAGAAAGCAAGAGTGTTTAGTCTCTAGGCTGCCAGCACATGCTCCAAATTCTCTGCTGCTCGCTGACTTTTGAACCGTTTGGCAGACCTTCAATAAGAAATTACATCACCGATGCTCTGGAAATCCAGCCTAGCCCCGGAATTGTGAAGAAAATAAGCAATTCTTCAGCAAAAGCCTTCATCTATGCTGAATTTCAAAGGCAAGAATAACAGCTGAGGAGCTCCACTCACTAGGAAGCTGTTCTGTGCAAGCCGCGTTGAAAAGGGATGAAATGAGGGTCCCACCCTGGCTTACTCTGAACCATCCATTTGGATGCAAGAATCTTTGGGACCAGAATTATATTACAAGAATTGGAGTCCAGCTCATATGGGATCGGATTTGTGATGGCCTATGGCCAAAATCATTCCAGTCGTGGCTGGAGTTCCCTGTACTACAGTCCCATGCATCAGGGAAGGCCTGGAGCTCAGTGGTAACACATCTGCATTGCATCTAGAAGGTCCCTGAATCCATACCTGCCAAGTGTCCCATTGGGTAGGCAGGTGGCCGAGGTTGAGTGGAGGTAGGGCAGGCAGGGTGGTACAGGATGTGCAACCTGCTTTGCCCTCCCGAAATGTTGGAGGGCTTCAAGCTCCAGCATCTCTAAGTAGAACTGGGAATCAATGGTGTCGCGTGGGTTGCCAGTGTCCAGCACCATGCAGAGAGGGGGTGGGAGGGAGGGAAATGGATGGAGTCATAGCTGCCAAGTCTCCCGTATTGCCCGGGAAATCCCCGTTTTTTCCAGCTGTTCCTAGCTGAAAAAACAGATTTTTTTGTTTTTTCCCGGTTTATTCTGGCGTGACGGCCATTTTGGAACTGGGCAGAGCATGCTCAGAAGCGACTTTTGATGCTGTTCTGCCCAGTTCCAAAATGGCTGCAGCGCTACTTCCGGTCTGCTACTTCGGGTCTGGTCCCTTATTTCTCCGACAGCAACTTGGCAGGTATGGATGGAGTATGTATGCACATTCAACTGTCTAGGGTGTCCCCGTCACCCAGGAGTTTGCATCCACAGAGATAGGAAAACTCTTACCTGGCGTGCCGGGCGGCAGGAGCCTCACGGCGGCCCCCGCACCTGACAGCAGGGCCGCGCTGTGCCGGAGGCCGCCTGCCTGTCCGATGCCACCGGATTGAGTGGGGGAGGGGGCGCCGCTGCTCCGCGCGGCCTTCCTCTCTTCTCCCAGCGGAGCGGGGTGCCTGGACAGGCCGGGCCACGCCGGGTTCCTTCCCGCCAACAGGGCGCTGCGTTTCATTGGTAGAGGTGCTGCCATGTGGCGTCACCTCTACCAATGAAACGCAGCGCCGGGATGAGGGAAGACCCTGGCACTGCAGAGCGGAACAGGGTCCTAGTGCCCCTGTTCCACTCGCTTCCCTCCCTGCTCTTGTGGCGCGGCTGGTGGAGGGAAAAGGGAGGCCGCCGCAAAGCTCCCCCACTTGCTGGGGCGCCCCTCAGCGCCCCCTGATCGCCCATGCACCGTGGTGCATTGCGCCACTAGAGTCAATGGGTGAGCCGGGCCTGGTCCAAGGTGGGGTTACAGGAGCTATAGTTCAACAACACATGGAGCGCCACAGATTCCTCATCCCTGCCTTCAAAAAGGCTTGTTTCATCATTTTTTGCCCAGGACCCAACAAAACCCGATGAATTAAAAATCCTGACATCTTCCCCTTTAAAAGATCCCTTCCTGCAGAAAGTGAAATGTTTGTGGCCAAAGCCATGTCAGCTTCTTGCGTTACTATTTTATTTGTGAGGATCCTGCCCCTTCAGATTTGCCAGATAAAATTCAGTGGTAGATCTGGTATTGCTTAAAAGCAACGCCCAGGGTGGGCTTGCACCCTACTTTACAGGGGACATTATTCTATTTGAAGGGTATGAGATAGCTCAGTTGGTAGAGCATGTCAAAGTCATGGGTTTGAGCCCCATGTTGGGCAAAAGATTCCTGCATTGCACTAGATGACCCTTGTGGTCACTTCCAACTCTTCAATTCTATGATTCAGTGAGATAGAAACACAACCCTGGCAGGCAATAATGCTTCAAAATCTGGTTGCTGAAAAGCCAAATCTGGAATTGTTGCTGGGTGGGCCTGCCACCTCCACACAAAGGTGCAGCACAGTACTAGTGAACAATGGTTCAGCACAGTGCCAGTCTTCACCCTGGGACTGTATTTTCCTTAGTCCTCTGTATGGGCATAAAATTTCATATCAGTGCAGACAGTGAGAACTTGTGGGATGGTGTCAATGTTCTTTTGTCAAATCCAACCCATCTAAAGTGTCAATTAAGATTGAGTATCCTGCAGGTACTCAAGAAGAAGGGACCCACGTGGCGCTGTTGGTTAAACCACTGAGCCTAGGGCTTGCTGATCAGAAGGTCAGCGGTTCGAATCCCTATGACAGGGTGAGCTCCCGTTGCTTGGTCCCAGCTCCTGCCAACCTAGCAGTTCGAAAGCACATCAAAATGCAAGTAGATAAATAGGAACCACTACAGCGGGAAGGTAAACAGTGTTTCCATGTGCTGCTCTGGTTCGCCAGAAGTGGCTTTGTCATGCTGGCCACATGACCTGGAAGCTGTACGCTGGCTCCCTCGGCCAATAATGCGAGATGAGCGCGCAACCCCAGAGTCGGTCACGGCTGGATCTAATGGTCAGGGGTCCCTTTACCTTTACCTTTATCTTATCCTGCAGGTACTCAAGAAGAAATGAACCAGGTTAATGGTTAACGGTATATTTTCTAGGGAAAAGAGGAAAGGGCTGTGACTCAGTGGCTGAGCAGCTGCTTTGCATGCAGAAGGTCCTGCGGTTCAATCCCTGGCATCTCCAGGTCGGGTTAGAAGAGGAACCCTGGAGAGTTGCCATCAGTCAGTGCAGATGATCCTGAGCAAGATGGACCAATGGTCTGACCCAGGAGACATCAGCTTCCGATATTCCTATATTCTGCAAGTAATTAACAAGCTGATCCAGTTGACACTTAAGAGGGTCCATTTGTGCTTTCGCGTCACGTCAGGGATCGGGGCAGGACAGTCTGGGAAATAATTTGTGCAGCTCCGAATGTTTTAGATTTACTGTGGTCTGCCAGAAAACTGACAGGACCAGTTAAAGATAAAGAATTGTAACTTAACACAGACATGACTGTTGTCCTTGAAAGGAGTTGTGCCAAACTGTTTCAACTCAGAAGAAACAAAGTCGTAAGATAATACTTCAGATTTCCACTGATCTTTTCTCCTCCCCAGAAAGTTTACTTTTTGAATGTAAATGAATTCATCTCTACCTCGTTGCTGATGTGATGGGCAGTGACATTTACAGCGAGGTTTCAAAAAAATGGATGCAGAAAAGGACAGCGGGCTGACTTAAAGGTGTAGGTGTTAACACTGGTTCAGCAGTGGATTAGGGTGCCTCCAAGTTGTTGCAATTTTGCGGGAAAGATTCAAGCAGACAACAAAGACACTTACGTTTAAATAATAATAATCAGACTTTTTGCAGGTAGGAAAGTGACAGGGAGATGCATTGAGAAGTATGGGATGAATAAATGATCATTTGGAATTAGGGATGTCAGAAAATTCTAATTAAAATCAAAACAGGAATGAAAATTGTTGATGTTCACTTATTCGTCCCATGTCCAAAATGGAAACCAATCCAGGGAATACAATAAGTAATTGGCTGCTGTCGTTGCTTGGAGTATGAGAACAGTACGTAATTGATTACATTTCCCTCCATTCGCCTTGTGTCTCCTTTGCATTGAAATGAACGGGGTGGAATAGCATAATGACAACACAGTTTACATAATTTCTGGATTTAAGGTATGCAATTTCACCGTGGTGGACGACAAGATGAATAACATAGTTTTTTCAGCCGAACATCTTCAGCCGCAGTGGAACAGAAACATTGCTGCATGTGATGAATCCAGAGCGGAAGAGAAAATGATGCTTTCTTTAACAACAAATAATAAATTAATTTAAAAAGTCAATAAAATAAACAGTAAAACAATAAAAGCAAAATGATGCTGTCAGGCTGCTATCAGCCACTCCCACGGCCAGTTGCCTAGGAACATACAAAGACAAAGGATTTGTCAGTATTTACAGAGAGAGGCTATAGAACCCAGCCTCTTGGATAATGGCGTTGTCCTGAGTTAATCTCCACCCCAACCCATCTCTCCCAATTCCTCATTCGTCATCCTCATTACCTCCTCTATGGGGGCTGATGAGTGTCCTCAGTCTTTGAGCTCTTTGCTCTCCTACTTTCAAGGCTCACCGGCTTCTGGGAGGAGGTGTCTGGAATGCTTTCTAAAGACACTGTATCCATCAGCTGTCCCCCCTCCCCCAGTGGTTCCTATTCCTTCTCCTCCTCTCCCATTCCCCCCAACTTTCCCCCTCATCTGCCTCTAAGTTGTGACCTTCCTCAAACTCCTGTTGTAATTCTAAACTGCCTTCCTCTTCTCTGGGAGGGTCAGGGTGGGGAGGCAGTTTCCACCATTCCTCCTCTTCCCAGTCCCTGACAGATGCCTTCCTTACATCCCTACCAGGAAGACATATGACCATCCCACACAAAAAATCAGGCTGAAGTTAGGATGAATGCTTATTGTTGTATATCCATCCCACTAATAAATCATGGCAGATGTGAATAAAAACATAACAACATCCTACCCTTGCCTAAGCCTTGCGCAAACTAGGACGAATGCTCAATGAACAGGCAATCTGGGGGGGGAAAGCCCTTAATTATTTTTGCTTACCAGCTCTGTGCTACGATAACCTTTGATTCCGTGCAGAATTGGACATTAGAATGAGGCCACTCCTATGTATGAATTCCTGCTTTCCAGTGTAAAATTCAGTGCCCAGGACTCATAGATATTATTCAACATCATCACTATGCACCAGATTCTACAATGGTCCTCTCTGCCCACATTCCCAACGTGCCGATTTGGCAGTGTAAATTGGCTCCTAGCATACAGGAGTTATTTCAGAGGAGTCTTTCATGCTCAAGATCATTCAGTGTAGACTAAAAAAACCCCTAACTGTTCTGTCATAGTCACAGTCAGAGGGCTGAAAGAACGGCGAAATAATTATTTCAATGCCTATTTCAGGAGACAAGCAGGGGTCCCATTAAATTGCAATCGTTACTTGCTGTGGCACCTATTGAACACCTTCGTCTTCCAACAAGTCTTTAAAGTGGAGGTCTTTAGCACGGTCTCTATTTGTGTTGGAACTATTTTAAACTTTTTAAGCATAAGGGACTGTTTCATTGTTGGGGATGGCTTTATAGGTGGATTTTTTTATACATGGAACTTTTTCTCATGACGTCTACACTTTCCTTGTTTCATGGTCACAACAGTCCCATTTGTCATATAATTATATATTTGTATTGTCGTGACCCACCCACCCTGGGACCTTATGGCAAAGAGCAGGTAAGAAACCTATTTTTAAAACAACAACAACAACAACAACAACAACAGAATAAATTTGGGGCACAGTGGAAGCAGCCAGTGCTGTAGGGGAAAGCAGCCTGTTTCAGGTGTCATTGTGAAAGCAGGTTACACATAGGCCACATTCACACCCTGCATTTAAAATGCTTTGATAAACCTTTAAACCAGGCATCCCCAAACTTCGGCCCTCCAGATGTTTTAGAATACAATTTCCATCTTCCCCAACCACCGGTCCTGTTAGCTAGGGATCATGGGAGTTGTAGTCCCAAAACATCTGGAGGGCCGCAGTTTGGGGATGCCTGCTTTAAACAGTCATGGCTTCCCCCCAAGAATTCTAGAGATGTAGTTTGTTAGGGAAGCCTATTTCCCCTCACAGAGCTACAATTTTCAGAGTTCCCTGTGAAGAGGAATTGACTGTTAAACCACTCTTGAAACCATAGCTCTGCATGGGAAATAATGCACCTTGGAAGAACTCTCAGCACCCTTAACAAACTATTGCTCCCATAAATCTTTGAGGGGAGCCATTTGGACCCTGCTTCAGACCGCAGAATGCCCCAGGTTGGCATTAGAGGAGAGACTGGGTCATCAGATAAAAAATTTCAGAAAACTAGGATCTAAAATTAGCCTCAGATCAGTTTCCTTTCCCATTCCTCCTGGCTGCATCTGTGTCTAATCTAAACTCGCCTTGGAAGGAAGACGCTGTTTAGCATCGCAACTCAGTTGTATTTCTTCCGTTACAGTTTTGCACAAATAGTTGCAGCCTGCAGCCCAAAGAATCAGCTGGCTAACTTCAAATCAATATGTGAAATCCAGCTCTGTCATTCCCACCCATTAGTTCTTGGCTGCCATTGCCCCATTTAGGGTTGCCGGATCACATGTGCCAGGGACTTTAGATGTCACTAGTGCCCAAATTCCCCTGATGAGGTCTAGGCTTACACTTATAACATACAATGTACGCATGTGGTCCGAGTAAAACCATTGCCAATTGTGGGTAACTTTCTTGTTGATCAACATGTGTTTTGATTTAGCCACTGTTCAGGGCAGAATCTAATACCAGAAGAAGAAGAAGAAGAGTTTGGATTTGATATCCCGCTTTATCACTACCTGAAGGAGTCTCAAAGCGGCTAACATTCTCCTTTCCCTTCCTCCCCCACAACAAACACTCTGTGAGGTGAGTGGGGCTGAGAGACTTCAGAGAAGTGTGACTATCCCAAGGTCACCCAGCAGCTGCATGTGGAGGAGCGGAGATGCGAACCCGGTTCCCCAGATTACGAGTCTACTGCTCTTAACCACTACACCACACAGAGGACCATTATGTTCTACCACGTGAAGAGGTGCTTCCAATTTTGAAAGTCGCATTTGCTCTACCCACTAGGCAATACTGCAATACTTGGCTTCCATTGACTTGTTTTCACCCTAGAGCACTACACAAAATTAGGGAGCAATTATACGCACAAGAAACTGACCCAAATCATGCTCGTGTAAATTAAGCAGGCACAAAGTTACACCAGATTGAAACCTCATTCAGTAGCAGGGCTGTTGCTGCATCTAAGCCTAGCAGAGGGAGAACAAAACTTTAAGATACTGTTCTATGGCAGGCTGACAAGTCATGTGACCAAGCTGAATGGACAGAGGATCCAGTTTAGGTTCTCTGCTTTCACCCTGCCACACACCTTTGTAGGGATTTGCACCAGCATCCGCTCAGCCAACTAAGCAAGTTACACTGCCTTATATTTTGGCTGAGGCAGGATTGGGAATCAGCTGGCTGAACCAGAGATGCAGTTCATCGTAAACTGTTCATCCCAGCAGCTTTTGCCATAGGATTGCCCCTGAGTGTGAGTAATCAGTAAATACATTTTAACTTCCAGTTTCCCCCCACCCCTTCAGCCAAGAAGCAACAAAAGAAAACAATGAGCAGGGAAAACTAGAGTTTCTCACCCAAATAACAAACATGACCGAGTTAAACATTCCTGGGTGAAAGAATCCAGCAGTTTGCTAGCTGGGAATGAAAGAAAGCTTTTCATGGTGATCCGTATAACCAGCATGATCGGATTACATTTATGGGCAGAGAAAGAGAAATAATCCAGTCCTCTTTTCTCACACTTGCTGTCCAAATGGCGCAACACACAGGCTTTAGGAAACACACTGTTCCGCAGGTAGAGATGAACAGATCTGTCCATTTCACTTTCTCATTTTTACAGTCAGTTCCCCACAGCCCTCGCAAAAATTGTGGTGTAGCGTTTGGAACATTGGACTAGGATTCTGCATCTCGGTCGGTATTCCCCAACCTGTCGCCCTCCAGCTGTTCTGGAGGACAGCATCCATCGGCCCCAACCAACTGGGCCAATGCTCAGGGATGGTGTGAGATACAGTCCAAAATTATCCAGACTAGTTCTAAACTGCCCAGTTTAGAAGCATTTTCTGCATCTCAATCTGTAGACCCTGTGGAGATGTTAATTCACTGAGCTTCCAGGGGAAAGCCTAAGGGAAAATAAGAATGGTTACTCAACTCCCTTCTCCCCATTAACTAATGAATGCCTTTGCATTTGCACACTTAATCCAGGCAATGAATGTTAACAACACCATCAGAGATTGCGTCAGTTTTTATCCTGAAGGAAGTTGGGAGATTAGCGCAGCTGCCTATGGTCAAAGCAAGCAGAGAGCAGAAATATCTACTCTAGGAAGTCCCATCTTGTGTAATCAGCCTTTTCTTTTGCAGTTCAAGGGCACGATGGAACAAATAAAGAATGTATCTGCCACGGGGTCACAAAACATCTGTTGTAAAGTTTACCCCCTCTTTTCTTTTTTCCCGTGGTTCATAATTTATCCACTCACTCCAACCTGTGCTGTCTGCCATCGCCTTTAGCTAACCTTGTGGCAGATACAAAAATAGATTCTGCTCGCGCATCCAAATCAGTGGGATGTTTTGTCATTCACTTAAATGGGATACAGGTGGTTATGGGCAACCTTATCCCGGGGCCAGAGAAAGGGATTTGTACATGAAAATTGATTCAAATACCTGGAACCTCCAAGGGATACATTCTCTTGCATGAATTTGGTCTTCATAGCCTTTTAAAGGACATAATGGGGGAGGAGAGGGTTGTGAAATGGTAAAATGGACTTGTACCACTCCCTGCAAGTAGAAAATGAACACAGAAGGTAGAGGTTTGGACTGGAACCTTTCTCCTTGTTATGTGAGTTTTCTGCTCCCTGTGATTTATAGATATGCCAGTGGGGAGTGCTCCAGCGCTGCCTGAGAATTTGTAGAAACTAAAAATGTTGTGATTTTTAAAATGGATAGTGCAATTTGCGAGTTTGGACCCATCACACCAAAAACCAAAGTCATGTTTTGATCCACCATCTTGATTCAAAATGGCGCCCAGCATCCAAATAATGATGACTTCTGCTCCCACCTCGGGAATCCTTGCACCGAAGTTTGTAATGATATCTCGAGAGGTGGCTGAACCTATAGCAAAAGATGGGCAAAGTCACACCCAGTCCACCATTTTGGTTCAGAATGGTGGTCGGCTTCCAAACATCAACAATGACCACCACCTCCATCTCTGGAAGCTGTGTGATGTGCTTGGCGATGAAATATCAAGAGGCAGCCAAACATATGAAGAACAATCAGACAGACCACTTTCCATATATATCTACAGTACATATATAAATCTGGAAAGTGGCTTGCCTGTCTGTTCTCCATATGTTTGGTCACTCCCCCTCAACACATGAACACATTGGGGGGAAATGTATAAAGAGGATCTTTGGAATCCTTGGGCTAGCTTTTTCCAAAGAGCATACTACTTATGTCCCTGGCTATCCAAGCATGGATTGGTATGCACATAAAGTTCATTTGAAAGCTGGAAGAATGTGCAGGGAATAGTGAGGGGCTGAGCACTGTACATGTGGCGGAGGGGACAGGGCTGTTCCATGTGGCTCAATGACACACACCCCTCAAACATTCTATCAATGCATGGGGAGGGGGGTTCATATGAACCCCTTTACAGACTACCATTAAAATGTGATCTCCCCCAGCTGCTGTTGAAAATGGGACCACCTGTTCCACAGCTTCAGGACTTTGACACCTCACGCGGCTCAACGTGTGGTGAAAGGGTAGGACACATGCTACAGGGGTGTTGTTTTCTGCCGTGTCTTCCATGGGGGAGTGATACATGTACCAAGCCTTCCTTGATAGCACATGTAAGTTTTTAAGCTCCAGAAAAACCAAGGCAGTCGAAGCGAACTGCTGAGAGCTGAGTCTCATCTGAGCCTCATCTGGTTTTTCAAGCGACCGTAAATCAGCCCAGATTCCTGTAAAAGGTTCATGAACCACAGTAAACATTTTGATGACCCCGAGTTTGCTATCGGGAGCTTGCATGGCTTAAGATTCCATTGCTGATATTCAGGGCTGCTCCAAGCAGAAGAACATCTGGACCCCCAGTAGTAAAATAAGGAATCCTTATTTCACACAAGTGAATTTTAACCAGCAATTGTTCCTTATATAGCACAGCCTGAGCCTATCCATGCTTACATAAAAAGAAGTGCCGTAAATTGTTTACTCCCAAGGAAATGTTCGCAGGATTGTAACCTTGCATGTTTAGTTGAAGGTAGATCTCGGCTTCCTCGTGGGGCTGGATCTTAAGGCTCATAGAAGGAAGCTGAAATAAGGAAACTTCCTTTAGTGGAAAGAGATGTCTGGGGTTTGGTGCATGTCTGAATAATACTTTACTGCAGGAACTCCTTAGCAGTTTTCCCCACCCCAAAATAGCCCCCAGAGCTGACTGTAATATATTGTTGATTTCAGAAGCTTCAACCATCAGTGCTTCATCTTTCTGCCAACACATTCATCTCCTCCCAAAAACGTTATCAGTCTCTGTTAAAATGTGTGCACAGCTTTACTCATTGATGACATTGGATGGATTGCCCTGTATTAAACATTTGTAATTGTTTTCCATTGGGCTGTGATCTGAATTCCAAAACATCTTAATGATGGCTGACGCCGAAAGGATATCCTACTGAATGAGACAAAGAGCTTGCAGGGGTAAAAAAAAAAAAAAGTTGTGGGGCTTAGGCTAGCCAGATCAGGATCAGGAATCTACCAAAATTGTGTTTTATAAAAGTGGTATAGCATAAAACAGAGAGTCCCTCTCCTGCAGTATATGAGATGAATTATTATTATTATTATTATTATTATTATTATTATTATTATTAGCATCTATTAGCTATTGACCAATGATGGAAGAGATAAATTTCTCAGACCATCCTGATGTTGTTTTATAATAATAATAATAATAATAATAATAATAATAATAATAATAATAATAATATTCTGGTCAACAGAGATATTCAATACAGTGGAACCTCGGTTTACGAACACCTCAGTTTACGAATTTTCAGTTTACGAATGCTGTGGACCCATCTGGAACGGATTACTTCACTTTCCATTACTTTCAATGGGAAAGTTCACTTCAGTTTATGAACGCTTCAGTTTATGAACAGACTTCCGGAACCAATTACAGCCATGCTTCGGGTTAAGTACGCTTCAGGTTGAGTACTCCGTGGACCCGTCTGTAACGGATTAATCCACTTTCCATTACTTTCAATGGGAAAGTTCGCTTCAGTTTATGAACGCTTCAGTTTATGAACAGACTTCCGGAACCAATTGTGTTAATAAACCGAGGTACCACTGTACATTTTCTAGGAGGGAGAAATATCTGAAGCTCAACAGGTTGTTGTTTATATATATATATATATATAACCATTTATGCAAAAGGAAAAGAATGGAAGCCACACAGAATGGCTGGGGGAACTCAGCCAGATGGGCAGGGTGGTAGTAGAATGAATTACTATTTAAGGCCCAAAGCAGGGATTTCAACCCTCTATGTCAACTTCATAAGAACATAAACATTATGGGAGGTTTCAAGTAACTCATGTGTGGGGAACCTTTGCCGCTCCAAAGGTTCCCGAACTATAAATACCATCACCTCTGGCCACTGGCAATGCTTCCTAGAGCTGATGGGAGTTGTAGTTCGGCGACATCTGGCACACAGACTGTTTTTGAGCAAGTGTCCTTGGGGTCTTTGGGGTACCCCAGTTTCTATATGATTCAATTAACCTTTCACCCCTATAAGCAGGTCACAAAACCAATGTTCATGTCAGAACCGCTCTAGACCTCCACTATCATTTCATCTGGCTTCACTTTCCATAGGTTTTGTTTGGATTACAGCAGATGGACTCATGCTGTGCCTTCCTGACAGCATGAGCAAGGACCAGGCTGCAGGATTCGCCCTGTCACATGGGTGGGTACTCAGTTATCTGACTGTCCTGTCACCTGACCTTTCCAAAGGCCGATTCCTCTTCATGAAGTCTGATGAACCACTAGGCTCAGAACAGGAAATAGAGAGAAGGAATAAACGGGCGGTTCTCACACTGGAGAGGCAGAAGGAGTGAGTTCTCTCAATGATCAGTATTGGGACCTGTGGTTTCTAATTTGTTCATCTATGATTTGGAGTTAAGGGTGAGCTGTGAGGGAAGTTGCTACCGGTATATCTCAAAAAGTGAAACATTTGTTGAGTTGTTTCTATTTTAAAGGAAATTTGCCAAAATTCACACTTCTGACATAGGTTGCCATACACCCGGATTTTCCCAGACATTCCAGCGATTTCCACCAGACACTGTTTCCAACAGTCAAATCCCTGCTATGTCTGGTAAATTCTGGTCATATGGCAACCCTAGCAGTGAGCCAATTGTTGTTGTTTAGTCGTGTCCGACTCTTTGTGACCCCATGGACCATAGCACGCCAGGCACTCCTGTCTTCCACTGCCTCCCGCAGTTTGGTCAAACTCATGTTTGTAGCTTCGAGAACACTGTCAAACCATCTCATCCTCTGTCGTCCCCTTCTCCTAGTGCCCTCAATCTTTCCCAACATCAGGGTCTTTTCCAGGGAGTCTTCTCTTCTCATGAGGTGGCCAAAGTATTGTAGCCTCAGCTTCAGGATCTGTCCTTCCAGTGAGCACTCAGGGCTGATTTCCTTCAGAATGGATAGGTTTGATCTTCTTGCAGTCCATGGGACTCTCAAGAGTCTCCTCCAGCACCATAATTCAAAAGCATCAATTCTTCGGCGATCAGCCTTCTTTATGGTCCAGCTCTCACCTCCATACATCACTACTGGGAAAACCATAGCTTTAACTATACGGACTTTTGTTGGCAAGGTGATGTCTCTGCTTTTTAAGATGTTGTCTAGGTTTGTCATTGCTTTTCTCCCAAGAAGCAGGCGTCTTTTAATTTCATGACTGCTGTCACCATCTGCAGTGATCAAGGAGCCCAGGAAAGTAAAATCTCTCACTGCCTCCATTTCTTCCCCTTCTATTTGCCAGGAGGTGATGGGACCAGTGGTCATGATCTTAGTTCCAATAGGCATCCACAAAAGCGCTCTCTCTCTCTCTCTCTCTCTCTCTCTCTCTCTCTCTCTCTCTCTCTCTCTCTCTCTCTCTCTGTGTGTGTGTGTGTGTGTGTTGGGGGATGGGAATTATAGTGAACAGCTAAAAGAGTATGCAACCAGTCATATTTTTTCAACTGGGGCTATGGATTTTCCCAGGAAATCATTGCAGCTGAGCCAGGAAAATGGAATTACAGATGGAATTCCTCCAGCAGGTTTTACGCATCCCGAGCAATACCTTCCCAGAAAAGACATGGAAAGAAACCCATGCCGAATTTTAATATGAGGTAAGGTTTTCCTAGACACCAGAAGAATGTGCAAATGCCTTTTTAGATGAGAAACAGGGCAGAGGCAAGTCCAAAAAAATGTGACGAGACACTATTCCAAAATCCCCATTAGTAACCACAACAATATTATATTAAGGGATGTGGAACTGTTGTCAGTTTTGTTGCCATCAGGCAAATGACTGCCAAGCATTTGAAATACAATATAAATCACCTTACTTAGAGGTATGGCTGTATAAGCCTCAGCTACTGTGATAACAGAACCGAAGATGTAAACAAATTGCGCCCGACTGGACTGAATTCAGCAGAGACCCAGATGTTGTGTTCCTACTGAGGTAGCAGGGAGTGTGTGGGGTTTAAGGTGGAGAAGCGGCAGCAGGAAGGAAATTGCCTGAGATTCCCACCATGCTTTCTGTGCAAAATCCTCCCTGAGGACTCCCCTGCCCGCCAAAAATACCATTCCCTAGCATGTGTTTCCTACATTAAAAGGGAAAGTGGTTGGCAGGGTGAGGGTTAAGTAAAGGTAAAGGGACCCCTGACCATTAGGTCCAGTCGTGACCGAGTCTGGGGTTGCGGCGCTCATCTCGCTTTATTGGCCAAGGGAGCCGGCGTACAGCTTCCAGGTCATGTGGCCAGCATGACTAAACCACTTCTGGCGAACCAGAGCAGCACACGGAAACGCTGTTTACTTTCCCGCCGGAGCGGTACCTATTTATCTACTTGCACTTTGACATGCTTTCAAACTGCTAGGTTGGCAGGAGCTGAGGCCGAACAACGAGAGCTCACCCCATTGCGGGGATTCGAACCGCCGACCTTCTGATTGACAAGCCCTAGGCTCTGTGGTTTAACTCACAGCACCACCTGCCACTTCTCCCTTAACCCTTCATCTCTGCTTCAAATTGCCCTATCCTCTGACACTGTGTAGCTGTTCAGTGAAGATCAGATGGGTGGGGCAGAGCTACCGTGTTTCTCCAAAAATAAGACACCGTCTTATATTTATTTTTCCTCAAAAAAACCCACGGTGGCTTATTTTCAGGGGATGTCTTATTTTTTTTAATTAAGTATGATACAGTTTAACCTACAAGGTTAAACTGCCCATCACTATGGCTTATTTCCGGGGTATGGCTTATTTTCGGAGAACTACCCTAGCCTCCCACTGCTGCTTACTGGGAGGGTGAGTGTGAGGTGCTAGAGAGGTTAGCGCAGTGTAAACACACTGGCAGGAGTGCAAGATTGTCTCCGCTCAAGCATTAGCACTGCACTGGCCTCCTGACCACTTCACTGCTCTGCTCCCTTCTGCCTTCCAGAAAGCAACATCAACCAACATGCCAGAATGCTATCCCCACTTGACTTACAACTGCTGGTGAAGATCCTTCTTGCAAGCCAATAATGTGTCCTTCCATCCTCTCTGTCCTATTTTATTCAGTTCAACATGCTGTTATCAAGAGCAGCAAATTTGTGATACTCTGATTACAGTGTAGGAAGCCTAAGCTTTCTGGACTAATCCATGAATTAAAAGCTTCTGCTATAAGAGGGATTGGAAAACTGTCTTGTCAGACTACAAATCCCATAATCCCTGACCATCAGATGTGCTGATTGGAACTGATAGGAGCTGGAGTCTAGAACATCTAGAGTGCTACAGATTCACCATATTCCAGTGGACTTCTGTAATGCACTCTATGCTTGTACAAAATGCCACTGCAAGAGTTTTCACCTATGTTGGGCTACTGGAGCACATAACTCCAGTGTTGTATCAACTTCAGCCTGGATAGCTCAGCTGGTTAGAGCGTGGGGCTGATGACGCCAAGGTTTCAGGTTCAAATCCCCCGTATGGGACAGCTGCATATTCCTGCATTGCAGGGGGTTGGAATAGAACTTGGGTCTCCAGCTGTTTTGGACTACAACTCCCATCATTCCTAGCTAGCAAGACCAGTGGTCAGGGATGATGGGAATTGTAGTCCAAAAACAGCTGGAGACCCAGGTTTGGGAAACGCTGGACTAGATGATCACCAGGATCCCTTCCAACTCTACAGTTCTAGGATTCTATGGCACACTGCGTATGTCATTATGCTGATTTATTTATTTGCAAGCATCTATGCCACCAAAATTAAGAGGAAAATAACATCATAAAAGAAATAGTAAAATAGTTTTTTAAAAAAAACAAAAAACAAAAAAATCAGAACTGCCTCTTCTCATATAAATCCTGCTGCCCACTAGAATCAGCCTTTGCACGCCCCACTACCTTCTGAACTAGAGTTGTGGGGAGGCACTAGAGGGCCTTTTCTGTTCTGATGCTCAGAAGGTCCATTTGGCCACTTCCTTACCAGTGCTCTGCAGTAAAAAATAAAAGAAGAAGAAGAAAAAGGACCCTACTTTCTCAAAAGGCATTTGGCTCGCATCCTGTCTTAAAATACTTTTGGCTGTACTAGCTCTTTTTATTTCCTGTTTTGTCTGTTGCCTTTATTCTTATTATTTGTTCACACAGTTGTTACTGTTTCAATTATTTTAAAGATGTTGGTTGCCTGGAGCACTTCGATCTGGAAGCAGAAAGATGGGATCAAAGTTCTCAGGTTAATGCATAAACTACCTTACATGCACATAGGTGGGCATGATCTATAGTCTTCCAATTGTCTAGGGAACCTATGCTCGTTCAGTTATATGCGTACCTGAGTCTCTGTGTGCAGGTTCTGATGGGGAAAGAGCCAGCAGGTCCATCGTTCATCCTGCTCCTACTGCCACACATTCATAAGAATGTAAGATGAACCACGTAGACGATCAGACCAAAAGCCTATCTAGTCCAACATCCGGTTCCCATCAGTGGTCAACAGGATTCCTCCAGGAAGCCCAGAAGAAGGACATGGGGGCAATACCCCCTTCTTACTGCTATTCCCCAGAATTGAGAGTCAAGTGAATGCACCATACAGTGGTACCTCGGGTTAAGAACTTAATTCGTTCCGGAGGTCCGTCTTTAACCTGAAACTGTTCTTAACCTGAGGTACCACTTTAGCTAATGTTGCCTCCCACTGCTGCTGCGCCGCCGACGCACAATTTCTGTTCTCATCCTGAAGCAAAGTTCTTAACCCGAGGTACTATTTCTGGGTTAGTGGAGTCTGTAACCTGAAGCGTCTGTAACCTGAAGAGTCTGTAACCTGGGGTACCACTGTATAGAGAAAACCAATGTGGTGTAGTGGTTAGAGGGAATATAGAGTGGTTAAATATACAGTGGTACCTCGGTTTAAAAACACAGTTGGTTCCGGAAGTCTGTACTTAACCTGAAGTGTACTTAGAGAGCCAGTGTGGTGTAGTGGTTAAGAGTGGTAGACTTGTAATCTGGGGGACCGGGTTCGTGTCTCCGCTCCTCCACATGCAGCTGCTGGGTGACCTTGGGCTAGTCACACTTCTCTGAAGTCTCTCAGCCCCACCCACCTCACAGGGTGTCTGTTGTGGGGAGGAGGGGAAAGGAGATTGTTAGCCGCTTTGAGACTCCTTCGGGTAGTGATAAAGTGGGATATCAAATCCAAACTCTTCTTCTTCTTCTTCTTCTTCTTCTTCTTCTTCTTCTTCTTCTTCTTCTTCTTCTTCTTCTTCTTCTTAACTTGAAGCGAACTTTCCCATTGAAAGTAATGGAAAATGGATTAATCCGTTCCAGACGGTCCATGGAGTACTTAAACTGAAGCATACTTAACCTGAAGCGAACTTTCCCATTGAAAATAATGGAAAGCTGATTAATCTGTTCCAGACGGGTCCGCGGAGTACTCAACCTGAAGCCACTTAACCCGAAGTATGAGTGTAATTGGTTCTGGAAGTCCGTACTTAACCTGAAGTGTACTTAACCTGAAGCGAACTTTCCCATTGAAAGTAATGGAAAGTGGATTAATCCGTTCCAGACAGGTCCGCGGAGTACTTAAACTGAAAATACTCAAACCGAGGCATACTTAAACCGATGTATGACTGTAGTAAGGTTGTTCACAGGTCTGAATGCGGTGGGTTTTTTGTAGAATTTCAATCTGTATTTTAGTTGGTCTTGCACTCTCCACTTCAGTCTAAAATTTGGTTCTGTTTAGGCAAGTTTTTAATGTTTGATGTTTTGTCGTGTTTTTAATATTCTGTTGGAAGCCGCCCAGAGTGGCTGGGGGAACCCAGCCAGATAGGCAGGGTATGTATGTATGTATGTATGTATGTATGTATGTATGTATGTATGTATGTATAAATCTGCTCTGAGCCACTCTTTACAAAGCAATGTTTTGTGTTTCCCCATTCAGTATAATTGGGATTCTAAACAGAGCTGTAAATTTCCTCCCTCTTGGCCAAAATGGATGAAATTTACAGGCAGAGGAGCCCACCAGAGGGAATTAAGCCTTTTTTTATCTAAAATCCACTTAGAGACTTGATGTTGGGCTAACAATTTTAGATTTGGCTTATCAAGAGGCTTCCTTTGAGAGCCTAAATACAATAGCCATTAGCTGTTGCCAAACCTGAAGGAAATGCCAATGGGCAGAGTAAGGACCACTGTCTTATGGCGTTTGGGAAATCTCCTTTCCTTCATGGGAAGTCTCCT
Organism: Zootoca vivipara; assembly: GCF_963506605.1. Classification (NCBI taxonomy): domain Eukaryota; kingdom Metazoa; phylum Chordata; class Lepidosauria; order Squamata; family Lacertidae; genus Zootoca; species Zootoca vivipara. Next base: position 11,867,724 of record NC_083283.1, on the reverse strand, counting down.
TTGTTAGATGGGAGTGAGTTTATGTGGACTCGACATCCTGTTCTCAGGCTCCTGGTCACAGCGATGGAACAATGTGGAAGAAAAGGCCTTTGTGTGAACTTTCTCTTTTGGATCATATCCACAGATTGAAAGAGACCTGGCACATCTTTTATGAAATGCAACCATGTCCTCTCCTACATGGTTTGCCATAAAATAAGAAGAGTCTTGAGAAAGGAGTGGAGTTGTGCCAAGCAACCACCCAAAAGCCAGGTGAATGTCCATTTTTTAGTCCCATTTCTGGGGTGCTTGATTCCCAATGCTTGGGACAGTCAAAGGCTTATTATGGGGTTATGGAGATGAGGAGTAACTCAGGGAGAGATCAGGCGCTAGTCTTTTTATCCACCCCTACCCAAGAAATACCCAAAATGCATTTTATAAAAGAACACCAGGAGCCTGTTTCTTTCTGGGCTCAACTCTTAATGATCGGTTTTGGCCTATAATGCTCTAAAGCTCACGGGACCAGAAAATCTGCCTGCTCTCAGATGAACTTCAGTTGTTAGACCATCTAAAAGGTGCCTCTTTGGGTTGCCCTTAAATTCAGGTGGGAGATGGATAGCTACCATCTTTCCAGACGTATTTTCCAACATTCTTCTCTGTTAACTTTTAGAGGCCAAGTGAAAACTATTTTGTGCACTCAAGTGTTTAATCGTAATTGATTTACCCTGCAGTTTTATGGTATTTTTCATCTGCTCTGCTCTATTTTGAAATGTTAGCAGCAGCAGCAGCAGAGGAGGGGGCAGAGTGGCAACGATGCTTTCCTGGCAGTGCTACATGGGAGGGATAATATGAGTTGGCAGCAAAGTTGGAGGGGCTTCAGGTGAGCAGCAGAGCAGGTGTACCTGCACCTGCTGGATGTTGATGCCACCAACCTGGAGCTCTCCCAACTTCCCTTCCATTTCATCTCCTTCCCGGCAAATGAAAATGTCACCGTTGCTCGCTCCTGTGATTGTGTTTTATTGTTTTATATCATATGATTTAAATAGAGTTTTGCAATCCATTTGGGATAAAGAAAAAACTGTTCAGATGAAAGAAAGAAAGAAAGAAAGAGAAAGAGAAAGAAAGAAAGAAACTTGTCACAGATGGAGGGGCCTGCTCTTAGGAGAATTTGCCAAGAGAACACCCCACCCCCCGGTGGCTTCCATTTTTACACATATATTTCCAGTGTGGTGTAGAGGTTAGAGTGTGACACTAATAAAGTAAAGTAAAGCAAAAAGTAAAGAACCCCTGGACAATTAAGTCCAGTCAAAGGCGAATATGGGGTTGCGGCGCACATCTCGCTTTCAGGCGGAGGGAGCCAGAATTTGTCCTCAAACAGCTTTTTGGGTCATGAGGACATAACTAAACCACTTCTGGTGCAACGGGACATCATGACGGAAACCAGAGCTCACGGAAACGCCATTGACCTCCCCACTGCAGAGGTACCTATTTATCTACTCGCACTGGTATGCTCTCAAACTTCTAGGTTGGAAGGAGCTGGGACAGAGCAACGGGAGCTCATTCCATCGCGGGGATTCAAACCGCCAACATTCTGATTGGCAAATCCAAGAGGCTGAGCACCACCCGCTCCCTTTAGTGTCACACTAGGATGTGGGAGACAAGGGTTCCAATCCCTACTCACCCATGAAGTTCCTTGGGCCTCCCAGCATAGGGCTGCCATATGTCCAGAATTTCCCCGGGCATAGTCAGGAGTCTTCCATTGGAAGCAGCGCCCAGGCTGAAATGTCTGGGAATGTCAACAACTTCAGGCAAAACTAAAGAAAGCTCAACAACGTCTGTGTCTCCAGATTCTCAAATTTTGAAATATGGCAACCCTATCCCAGCATAACCTACCTAAAATGGTAGATTGAGCTCCTTGGAGAAAAAATTGGAATATATATGCAATGCAATACATTATGAAAACTCATATTCTCCTATGATCAAATGACAACTTGTAAATATTCAAAATCCAGCAATGTTTCCAATTTTGCCATTCCAATTTGAGATTCATGTTTCAAGCAGGACACACAATCTACAGGTATTCAGTCTATTATCATATCTTGATTGTTTTGACTTTGGCAGGAATTATGTATGAAATTCCATGAGGAGACCATGATCGAATACTAGCAACTATTGCATGTCACACCTCTTGAACAGCATCACGTATCAGATGCCAGGCATCAAATACAGATATCTCATATTCAGAGAATTGTCACACAAATATCTGACGCCATCGTCTGCAGAGCAGAGACGTTTTGGAAAGCAAATTCATCTCTGCTCTAAATTGCCCTTTGGCCATTCTAATGGTGCCCTTGATTAGCCAGTAGGTGTCTCTGTTGAGCAATGTTTTAAAAGATGGTTCTTCCTACACATGGGGTGATGGGCACTCTGTGATGAAAGGGAGTGTGCTCACTTGTCAAAACATCAGAAACTATAAAGTACATCCTGGCCTCCCACCTGGTGGACCAGAGTGTGTATCCCACCAGGCTGGGCTTTACTCCATTTCAAACCTAGATTGATATAGGACAAATGGGGCATACTTGTCAAAAGGTAACATGAGCGCACAAAACTGAAGCCATAAGCAGACCATCTGTTAATAAATCGAGATCTAATATGAGTATATACAGATCGCTGAGTGCTCCAGGTCTTTTAGCACATTTTTATTCACCAGCTACAGGGTGGCTTATGCTGAACTCGTACCAGCTCATCATGTCAAGGATTGTAGGCATTCAACTAGAATAGAATAGAATAGAATAGAATAGAATAGAATAGAATAGAATAGAATAGAATAGAATAGAGAAACTTAACAGATTGGAGAACTGGGCCCAAACTAACAGATTGAAATTCAATAGAGAATGTATATGGTTCTACACTTAGGAATTATGGGACGCGGGTGGCACTGTGGGTTAAACCACAGAGCCTAGGGCTCGCTGATCAGAAGGTCAGCTGTTCGAATCCCTGTGACGGGGTGAGCTCCCGTTGTTCGGTCCCTGCTCTTGCCAACCTAGCAGTTCGAAAGCACATCAGAGTGCAAGTAGGTAAATAGGTACCGCTCCAGAGAGAAGGTAAACAGTGTTTCTGTGCGCTGCTCTGGTTTGCCAGAAGCGGCTTAGTCATGCTGGCCACATGACCTGGAAGCTGTATGCTGGCTCCCTCGGCCAATAATGCGAGATGAATGCCACAACCCCAGAGTCATCCGTGACTGGACCTAATGGTCAGGGGTCCCCTTACCTTTACCTTTACCTTTCACTTAGGAATTGCCAATAAGATGGGGGACACCTGGCTTGCCAGTAGCACATGTGAAAAGGATTTGGGGTCATAGTGAAGCACAAGCTTAACATGAGTCAACAGTGTGATGCAGCAGCAAAAAAGAAAAAAGCTAATGATAATAAGAATGCTATCAACAGAAGTATAGAATCCAGATCAAGGAAAGTAATAGTGCCACTCTATTCTGCCCTGGTTAGACCACAGCCAGAGCACTGTGTCCAGTTCTGGGCACCACAATTTAAGAAGGATGTTGACAAGCTGGACTATGTGGCAGAGGAGGGCAACCAAGGTGATCAAGGGTCTGGAAACCAAGCCTTATGAGGAGCGGTTGAGGGAGCTGGGTCTGTTTAGTCCACCAATCAAAGTTGAACTGCAGGTGTGGGGAAAAGATAGAAGCTAAGCAGGGTCCAGAGTTGCTGCTAGGGAACCCTCTTGCACACTCAAACCAAACAGAATTGTACTGCTGCACATTGAGTTCAGTTCTGTTCTCTGCAGAGATCCTGTATCTTATGTCAGGTTTGGGGCAGATTGGTTTGGTTTTTGAAAATGGCATCACAAGCCAAATAAGAAAGACTGGCAGAGATAGTGACAGGTCCAAGGTGATCCAGTGATCTTCATTGCAAAGTGGGAATTAGTAATAATAATAATATTACAATAATTTATTATTTATACCCCGCCCATCTGGCTGGGTTTCCCCAGCCACTCTGGGTGGCTTCCAACAGAAAAATAAAATAAAATAATCTATTAAACATTAAAAGCCTCCCTAAACAGGGCTGCCTTCTAAAAATCTGGTAGTTGTTTTTCTCTTTGACATCTGATGGGAGGGCGTTCCACAGGACGGGTGCCACTACTGAGAAGGCCCTCTGTCTGGTCCCCTGTAACCTCACTTCTCGCCAGGAGGGAACTGCCAGAAGTCCCTTGGCGCTAGACCTCAGTGTCCGGGCAGAACAATGGGGGTGGAGACACTCCTTCAGGTATACTGGACCGAGGCTCTGGTCAGACCTCACCTGGAGTACTGTGTCCCGTTCTAGGCACCACAGTTCAAGAAGGATACTGACAAGCTGGAACGTGTCCAGAAGAGGGCAACCAAAATGGTCAAAGGCCTGGAAACGATGCCTTATGAAGAACGGCTTAGGGAGCTGGGTATGTTTAGCCTGGAGAAGAGAAGGTTAAGGGGTGATATGATAGCCATGTTCAAATATATAAAAGGATATCATATAGAGGAGGGAGAAAGGTTGTTTTCTGCTGCTCCAGAGAAGCGGACACGGAGCAATGGATTCAAACTTCAAGAAAGAAGATTCCACCTAAACATTAGGAAGAACTTCCTGACAGTAAGAGCTGTTCAGCAGTGGAATTTGCTACCAAGGAGTGTGGTGGAGTCTCCTTCTTTGGAGGTCTTTAAGCAGAGGCTTGACAGCCATATGTCAAGAATGCTTTGATGGTGTTTCCTGCTTGGCAGGGGGTTGGACTGGATGGCCCTTGTGGTCTCTTCCAACTCTATGATTCTATGAGGCCAGTGTCTTTGCATGTGTTTGTGTGTGTGAGAGAGAAGGGCTGTGATTCAGTGACAGATTAGCTGCTTTGCATGCAGAAGGTTCAATTCCCAACATCTCCGTATAGGGCTGGGGAAAGACTCCTGTCTGAAATTCTGGACAGACAAATGGTCTTACTTGCTGGAAGGAAGTTTCCTTTGCTTTATAATTACCTGTTTTAATTTTCATGTGTTTGTTGGTCTACTGTAGAGCTAAGAGATGTGATAAAAAAAATATTTCAAAACAATATAATTCAGGGAACCAGTAAGATCACTCCTATTCATGTCAGAACAATCCCACGGCCATATTTTGATATGGGAAAATAACCTCCCAGATAGTCACCTTCCCTGTAAATATATGTAAAAGAGAAACATTGTCACTCTTCCAACCCGGTGCCAAGGCTCTCATCTGCACTGCTTTGGTTTAATTCCAGAAAGCGAGCAAAGCTATCGATTTTTAATGACTGCTTGGCCTTATTATTCAGCAAGCAAGGAGCTTTAATCGCTTGACAGGAGTGTCAGAGCTACAAAGAGGGAAAGTGTTTTCTGTGCCTTCGGAGGAGGGAGGAACACAGGAAAGAAGAGTTTTTGAAACTCAAAATTACAGCCTGAGGTTGTCAAGAGCATTGTTATGCAAATGAATGTGAAGTTTGCTGGGATTTCTTCCTTCCTCTGAATTTTTAGCAGCAATCCCCAAAGGCACCCACTTTAATTAGAGATGATCTGAAATCCTCAAACTATCAGGTGTTGTCAAAGGCACTTGCTACCGTGTTTCTCATATTATAAGACACGTCTTATATTTATTTTTTCCTCAAAAAAACACACTATGGCTTATTTTCAAGGGATGTCTTATTTTTTTCCTCCTCCTCCTGCCGCGGCCGGCATTGCTGCTGTGCCTATCACTATGTCTTATTTTCGGGGTATGGCTTATATTCCTTGAATGCTTAAAAATCCTGCTATGGCTTATTTTATGGGCATGTCTTAAAATATGAGAAACAGGGTAATATTAACATAGCCTAATATGCCTCCTAAGTGATGAAATGCAGAGCAGTAGCGGCTGATCAAATCCTACAAGCAGAAAAAAATAGATACCAGCAATTTACAGGCAGTGGACTTGACTTTCCCAGTCACATCTAAAGCAAGGAGGGGGTTGCTTTCAAGAATTTAAAGGGACAGGGTGCAGCACGTAGTAGAGGGGATTTTTGAAGAGGCAGTCGCTCCCGGACAAGGAGGAAATTTTAATTGTTAATAATTTGTCACACACCTTATCTACTAATGAATTGCAAACTTTACAATTGGGACTTGGCTTCTTACAATGCCTAAACCTTCTTACAATGCTTTTCGGACCAGGGTCGACCTGTTTAAACTCAGATGAAACGTTACAGGTAGGTAGCCGTGTTGGTCTGACCTAGCCGAAACAAAATTAAAAAATTCCTTCCAGCAGCACCTTAAAGACCAACTAAGTTTTTATTTTGGTATGAGCTTTCGCAGATGTCCCCAGGCACTTATGTAGGGAAAGAGGGGGGGTATCACTCAGCCATCCCAACCCTTGCTTTTTCATGCAAGACCATTTGCAGACGTTCACAGTCGTCAACAGCTATCAGTCAGTCAATCACCCATTTCCACCACCCTTCTGAGTGGATAAAATTGTTTTGATAAAATTACGTGACATGTTTGGAACCAGTAACCCAGTAATGCACCAATTTAGACCTAAATCTTCATTTGCTCCAGCTAACACGAATCCGTCTATTTCTTTATTTCACCAATTGGTTATACGAGATTTGGAAAAAATAGAAAAGAGGGCCAGCAAAGTTCAGAGTTAGACATCAGAATTGGACATTGCCGATTACAAAGCTGCACAGCTTGTTCTCCGGCACGTAAAGTCTGGCACCAGGAATCATTCAGTCCTTTCAGAGACTTTAGTTAATCTTTATGTTTTGAATTATTCCATAAAGTTTCATGTTGAAATTGTTTTTGGCCATCGTGTTGCTTTTGATATTGCTGAGTCATATTTTGCAACACAGGGGTTTGTGTGTTTATTCCTTTGGACCATATCAGCAAGAGGGGGGGGGGTCTTGTCAACTGGGCAGCCCAGGACCTCCGCACACGCTGTCCAGGCTTGCTCCCCAGGGAGGTAACTTTGGTGTTGCTACAGAAACACACAGAGACAGAATATTGCTTTATTTTAAGTATTGTACCACACTCTGGGATTGTGCATGGCGAGAATCACAAATATTCAGTATACCTGAAGGAGCGTCTCCACCCCCATCATTCTGCCTTTCTGAGGACCAGCACCGAGGGCCTTTTGGCGGTTCCTTCCCTGCGAGAATTGAGGTTACAGGGAACCAGGCAGAGAGCCTTCTCAGTAGTGGCACCCAGCCTGTGGAAGGCCCTCCCATCAGATGTCGAGGAAATAAACAACTATCTGAATTTTAGAAGACATCTGAAGACAGCCCTGTTTAGGGAAATTTTTAATGTTTGATCTATTATCTTGTTTTTAATATTCTGTTGGGAGCCGCCCAGAATGGCTGAGGAGAACAGCCAGATGCGTGGGGTATAAGTTGTTGTTATTATTATTATTATTATTATTATTATTATTATTATTATTATATTGTGAATAAATAAATCCGGTCACAGACATCCCAATCTACAGAAGGTAGGAACAGTTGGGTTAGGGCTGCTGTAGATAATGGACATAGGCTATTGTCCCAGCATTTTATATAAGAGAGCTTGCCAAAGAGAGCCCATCACAATCTTGCGTTCAGTCGCCCCAAGGGGCACGCAGTGCCCAAGTTAAATTCCTGTGGAATTTGAGTTCCTTTTCTTGGCACTCAGTTTGTTTTTGTTTATTGGACTCAGAATGGCAAAGGGAAGGATGTGGTGGTTTCTGTGGGGTGGCTTGTTATGATTGAGGGGGTGAACTGAGGCCCGTCTTGCTTTTGTTCTTCCCAGATCGTTTTATGCCCTTCGGTTATATCCTTTACTGGTCAACCCAGGAGGTTCTGGGGGCATGCATTATATTGTTGTTTAGTCGTTTAGTCATGTCCGACTCTTCGTGACCCCATGGACCATAGCATGCCAGGCACTCCTGTCTTGCACTGCCTCCCGCAGTTTGGTCAAACTCATGTCCGTAGCTTCGAGAACACTGTCCAACCATCTTGTCCTCTGTCGTCCCCTTCTCCTAGTGCTCTCAATCTTTCCCAACATCAGGGTCTTTTCCAAGGATTCTTCTCTTCTCATGAGGTGGCCAAAGTATTGGAGCCTCAGCTTCACGATCTGTCCTTCCAGGGAGCACTCAGGGCTGATTTCCTTCAGAATGGATAGGTTTGATCTTCTTGCAGTCCATGGGACTCTCAAGAGTCTCCTCCAGCACCATAATTCAAAAGCATCAATTATTTGGCGATCAGCCTTCTTTATGGTCCAGCTCTCACTTCCATACATCACCACTGGGAAAACCATAGCTTTAACTATACGGACCTTTGTCAGCAAGGTGATGTCTCTGCTTTTTAAGATGCTGTCTAGGTTTGTCATTGCTTTTCTCCCAAGAAGCAGGCGTCTTTTAATTTCGTGACTGCTGTCACCATCTGCAGTGATCAAGGAGCCCAAGAAAGTAAAATCTCTCACTGCCTCCATTTCTTCCCCTTCTGCTTGCCAGGAGGTGATGGGACCAGTGGCCATGATCTTGGTTTTTTTGATGTTGAGCTTCAGACCATATTTTGCGCTCTCCTCTTTCACCCTCATTAAAAGGTTCTTTAATTCCTCCTCACTTTCTGCCATTAAGGTTGTGTCATCTGCATATCTGAGGTTGTTGATATTTCTTCCGGCAATCTTAATTCCGGTTTGGGATTCATCGGGATGCATTATATCCTGGGATTCATCGGGATGCATTATATAAGAAGTGATAAATTGGTACCAAGTAGGCAAGTCACCAAGAACGATCTTTCCTCTGTGTCCTTACAAGGGTGAGGTTTGCCTGAGCAAAATGACACCTTCTTAGTGAATGTGTTTACTAAAGTTTCTGTCATGGGGCAGCCTGATGAAAAAGAGGAGAGGACGAAAAGATGAAGGGGGGAAACCCCTAAACAGATTTATTATAACTTGAAACACTTTCACATGACAATTTCGAAATTTAAGGGACTTTGGGAGAATTCTAACGGAATGTTTTAACTATTTTTAACAAGACCTGAAATTAAACTTCACATCTCCCACCTCCCAAAAACGGAAAATCCAAGATCTCACACAAAACACCCCCCTAAATTAGATTACTCTATTTTTTTCACATTTGGCTTTTCAAATTAAGCTTCAATAATGTCACATGTCATCCCCCAATCTCTGCCGAGCAGTAGCAAAATTCCAGGGGGTTCCAGGTGCTCACCCAGGGTTGTGTTTCTGTTGGGAAATTGAGATACAGCTGAGATGAGTGTCTTTAATAAATATGGCTTATTTTACACACTTATTTTTTCACGCAGCCATTTTCTCTCTCTCGATCTCTCTCTTGCTATCATCTCTTGCTTGCTGCTCTCCTGCAGCCATTTTGTTCTCTTAATGTAATATTGCTGTCTGCTGGCTCTCAGCCAGCAGCACATGAGCTCTATCTCCGTATGAGATGAACTCACCGATTGTTATGTAACTACTAAGTAAAGCCTGCCTTTCAGGGATCAAATCGTGAACTGAAATGTGAATAAACTTCTTGTTACTTTTGAGGAAAGACTCTTGTGTCTTTATTCTTTTAAGAGGGATAAAAGGGGCCACCAGGAACAATCCATCTGGGCAAGCCAGATTGGATCCCTTAATTAAAGAAATTCAAACGAATTTGCAGACTAGCTTCCTGCTATATTGAGGGGAATCTACTCTGCTACATCAGTCACTAGTGTGAGTCAGGGGCAAAACTGGGGGGGGGGCAATCCATGGTCGTCCAGGTTGTGACATTTCAGCACGGAAAAGGCGAATGAAACCAAAATTTTAAGAAAATTATATATAATTATAGCAGTGCTTTATTACGGTAGTTATTACAATTATTTGCTTGTCTTATACTAATATCATTTTTCTTGGGTTTGAAGAAAACTTGTTCAAAACTTTCATTTCAATCCAGTCCTGATTTTCCTTGAAGAATTTCCGATGGACGCTCATCAAACACAACCCAGTCAGTCTGTCCTCTCCCATTGTACTTCTGAGCCAGGTCTTTACCCTTTAAAATTTAATTTTCTACAGAAATTACTTAACTTTCCTTTTTGGAACCAGTTTCTTATATCCATTTAGGCAGCCTCAATGTCTTCTAAATGTAAATAAGAAGGTAAACTAATAGCGGGCGGCTCAGTTTAGCGGCGGGCGGCTCAGTTTAGTGACGCGGAACTCACTAGACCCCTCTAGAAGATTCTCTCTTCTCTCTGCTAGAGCCCGCTAGAGACATCTCCCTCCCTTGAATCCCAATGGCTGGCTAACATAGATTCCTCTACCAGTCGCTAGGTGGCTCTAGGTACTTCTCGGTTTTTACACCATTTCAGTGTGGTAAACAACTGATTATTCGCCATCGCCCTACCTTATTTTGTTTCGTTTCATCACTTTATAACCATTTAATTTTTTTTTCTACTGGAGGGAGGCAGCTGGCCCCCCCGCCCCTCGCTGGGTACGCCCATGGTGTGAGTGAAGGAAGGATAATACTTATGCAATATATCATTTCCTACTACCCTTAACATTCCCACAGTCATAACCCCCTATCTCTCCGTGCAGCCTCCTCCAGCCATTGCCACATGGACTTCTCCATACTTCCTCCTTGTTGTTCCCAGAACACCTTGCAAAAGAACCCTTTGTGTAAAAGCCCCACCGTTTTTCTGTGTGACATCACGCCCATGTTGCCCTGGCAACCTCCCCCTCAGTTACCTGTAAGGTCTTTTGTCTTGTAGATGGATTAATGGCCGAGCCATCATCTACCTCTGCCCCTCTGTCTGGCAGAAAAACAAACTCAGCCTTTCAGATCTGATTAAACCCCAGCACCCAAGAATCTAGAGGGGGAAATATGGCACTCAGGGATCCCGGGGGGGGGGGGAAGATCCCTGTGCCCTCACTAGCTCATAACAGTAATCATCAAGGTGCAAAACTTTCTCGCTTTCTCCCATTTAAACCTGGCACCGAACAGCACCCATAGTTGAAACCTTGAAAAACTAATTGAGTCAGAGGAATATACATTTTAATTGTTGCAAGCCACTCCAAGCTACGGGGAAATTAGAAGAATGTGGGAACTATTTCACTCACACAAAAGGATGAAAATAATACCACCTCCATAGGAACATCACAGTGTAGTTATTTCAGTTCCAACCACATCACACGAGTGGTTGATCTACAAAAAGCAACGCTGACGTCAGGCATGTCATCTCAGGTCTCCAAATCTGATTCTCATCTTGTTTACAGGAGAGGCATCTCTGATAAATATAGGCAGGGCTTTTTTTCTTTAAAAAAATGTTTAGGGGTACTCTCATTTTGACTCAAGAAAACCACCATTTTATAGTTCAAATTGGGGAAAATAAATGCAGTAAATGGACAAAATAATACCTTTAGGGCTGGTATAATATGGTCATGGCTGCCGCTCCCAGTCACCAGTCTAGCTGCCGCATTCTGCATCCTTACTGTTAGTTCCAGTAGAAAATACTGGGCTCCATAGACCAATGCAGACCCTCCAAGTGTCCCTATTTTCCAGGGACAGTCACAGATTTACAAAAGCTGTCCCGGTTTCTGAATTGATCCTGAAATGTCCCACTTTTCCTTAGGATGTCCCTACTTTCATCAGATAAATTTTGGAGGGTACAGTAGGACATCCCCAATTACGTCAGAGAAATTTGGGGAAGTGTGGAGTTATCTGACCCCCGAGCCAGCTGAAGCCAGTCTTGTATAGGGAAGTTTTTTTAAAAAAAAAGAAAAAATGTTTAATGTTTTATTATGTTTTCATATATGTTGGAAGCTGCCCAGTGTGGCTGGGATAACCCAGTCAGATGGGTGGGGTATAAATAGGAAAATTAATTATTGTTAGGGAATAGGACGTCTCTATTATCGTTGGAGAAATGTGGGATGGTATGGCAATGGTGAGGGACGCGGGTGATGCTGTGGGTTAAACCACAGAGCCTAGGGCTTGCCGATCAGAAGGTCAGCGGTTCGAATCCCCGCGACGGGGTGAGCTCCCGTTGCTCGGTCCCTGCTCCTGCCAACCTAGCAGTTCGAAAGCACGTCACGTGCAAGTAGACAAATAGGTACCGCTCCGGCGGGAAGGTAAATGGCGTTTCTGTGCGCTGCTTTGGTTTGCCAAACGCGGCTTATGTAGTCATGCTGGCCACATGACCCGGAAGCTGTCTGCGGACAAACGTCGGCTCCCTCGGCCAGTAAAGCGAGATGAGCGCCGCAACCCCAGAGTCATCCGCAACTGGGCCCCAGTCCTGCCACTCACCACCTGGCCTGGGCCTATAAGAACTGCTGCTGCTGCTGCTACCGGCCAGGAGGACTCCCCTGCTCAGCGCCTGGAGGCCCCAGTCCTGCCACTCACCACCTGGCCCAGGGCGGGGCCTGATGGGTTTTATAAAGGACTGTTGCTGGGCAGAGAGGGCTCCATTTTGTTTTGTTTTTTTGTTTAAATTCCTGTTATTTTTTACCTATGTTATTTTAAACTGTATTAAGGATGTATTCTTAGTTTTAGATTTTGATTTATGTCGAAATTGTTTTCTATTCGGTTGTGTATTTTTTGATGTGGTTTATGTATTGTTTGTGACTTTTGTAATTGTGCTATTGCTGTATTGTTTTGATATTCGACTGGAAGCCACCCAGAGTGGCTGGGGAGACTCAGCCAGATGGGTGGGGTACAAATAAATTATTATTATTATTATTATTATTATTATTATTATTATTATTATTGGTCAGGGATCCCTTTACCTTCATGGCAATTGTGTGTCTGAGACTGAGGCTGCTTCCCGTTGAGCGTTTGGCAGGAGAGAGTTAACAGAGAGAGGTGCTTTCTAAAGAGTGGCAAAGGTGCCAAAACATATTATGCTGGGGAAATTACAGATAGATGACAACTGCGGGTGCCCCCTTCCACTACAAACCCTGAAGTGGAATTGCCCACAGCTCCTTCGAAGTCCCCACCCCAGCAAAGCAGAGTGGAATTATTGAATTGTAGAACCATAACTATGTTGACATCTATGCTTCTGATCAAATGACAGGAAGCAGAGAGTGTGGTAGGCACATTTCTGTGCTCCGCGAGAGCACAAAGCTCAGAAGTCGCGCACAACACAGGAAGCAGGGTTCAAAGCCTTTCTGCTGAAATGCAACTGCATTCCTTGAAACCTTTTAGCCACCCAAATAGCCTGGGAGGAACCTGTCACACCCACACTTTCATTTTCCAAAAACCAGCGAGCTCTTCTTGGTCAAATAAGCTGATTTTCCACTGCTTAGCTGTATCAGGCCTTTGCACCGATACATCACTCAGCTTACATCATTATTATCAGAGCGCTCTGGGGAAAATCTTACCGGGTCAGTAGGAAATTGCATTTTGAATATAACGTTAGCCTTTTTCTTTCCATTTCTTTCTTTCTTTTTTTAAACACATCGCTTTCTAGAGGTCACAGAAAGTTCTCTTGTTTGGAAGCGGGGGGGGGTTTCTCCTCAGGGAAAAAAATTCTGCTGAAGTCATTGAGTCTTTCCAATCTCCCCTCCCCCCCCCCACCATTTCACTGAGGTGTGTACTGGCTCTGTAAAGGGGATAATGAGGTGAATTGGGAGTCCCCCTCAAATTGAAGTGCCACGTGAATCTCTCCCCCACCCCCAAGTCTGATCAGGGTCCCCACAAAGTGTCATGTTGCTCTTTCTGTCCTTTTGTGTGCTGTTTAGCTCTTCATTTAACTATATAATATATTGGCATTTCTCTAGGTCTCCAGGCTTGGCAAGAAATGAGATTGCCCATAACATTATCCAGAGATCACAGGTCTTGATTGCTTTTTAATTAAAGCACAACACAAGAGAATTAAAAAACAAACAAACATGTTAAAAGCTTTGTTTCAATTTTGTTAAAGCCTACATTGCTCTGCTGTAAGAAGCTCAACACAAATCAATAACAATCTGGATCTCTTCAGAACTCCACAGGCAGCATTCTAGATAGCCTGACATGGTAAGGCCTATTGGAATCCAGAAAAAGTTCTTCCACTGCCTCACCTGCAGATGAAAAGGAGAAATAGAGCTGAGTACTGCTGACAACGTACTCCAAACCTCCGTATAACCCAGCGGTTTCATGTAGATGTTAAACAACATGGGGTATAGGATTGACCCCAGTGGAACCCCACATTGAAGGTTCCACAGGACTGCAAAGCATTCCCCAAGCAAGACCCTCTGGGAACGACCATCTAAGTAGGACTGGAACCACCGCAAAGTGGTGCCACCCACCCCTAGTTTGGGCAGTCGCTCCAGAAGGATGCCATGGTCGATGGTATCGAAAGCCACTGAGAGGTCGAGAAGAATTAACAGGGGCATAGTTCCCTTGCCTCTCTCTTGACAGAGGTCATCATGCAGGGTAACCAAAGCAGTTTCTGTGCCAAAACCGGGCCTAAATCCCAATTGAAATGGATCCAGAAAATCAGTTTCTTCCAAAAGTACCTGGATCTGGTTAAAGGCTTGGGCAATAATAAATGTGACAGCTGTGTTCGACTAGAGCAGGGGTCCCCAAACTAAGGCCCGGGGGCCGGATGCAGCCCAATCGCCTTCTAAATCCGGCCCGCGGACGGTCCGGGAATCAGCATGTTTTTACATGAGTAGAATGTGTCCTTTTATTTAAAATGCATCTCTGGGTTATTTGTGGGGCCTGCCTGGTGTTTTTACATGACTAGAATGTGGTTCCTTTATTTAAAATGCATCTCTGGGTTATTTGTGGGGCATAGGAATTTGTTCATTATTTTTTTTCAAAATATAGTCCGTCCGCCCCCCGCCCCCCCCCCCAAGGTCTGAGGGACAGTGGACCAGCCCCCTGCTGAAAAAGTTTGCTGACCTCTGGACTAGAGCAATGCATGTTGAATGGGGAGGGTACATCCTAGTCCCTACATAGTATGTGCAAGTCTCTTGGGAGTGGACATTAATAAATGTTGAGTCATTAAGTCTACAGCAGATCAACTAGGGGTGGCGCCCTGATGGCTTCCAGAGCAAGGCATGGTGTGTGTTTTTTCTCCCTCTCAGCTGTTTCCCTGTCTTCACTCTCATGGTGAAATGCATGCCTAAAGGCATAAAGAGGTTTCTGTGGGTTATTTTGTTGTTGTTGTTGCAAAGGAAGTGAAACGGCTTAGGGGAAAGATGAGATGCTTTCTCTAGAAATTAAAGCAAGACCTTGCTTGAAGAGATAACACTGATCGCCATCAAGACCAAAGGATGCAGTCGCCACAGGAAATGCTCCTTGGCAAGCTTGTCTACTGAGTTATTACAAAGCGCAATTATTTCACACCTACTGAAATCTACAGGACATCATTGTTTAACTTATATGATTGCAGGATAAGGTGATGAATATCTGCTGTTTAAAAAGGAAGGGTGCTGCACTGGCTAGGGAACAAGTATTTACTCTTTCCTTCCTTCCCTAGTTTAGCAATAGCCTGGTTTGCACATAACACAAAGCCACGGTTTATTAAACTACAATCTTATTGCTTAGAGCAGGGGTCGGCAACATGCGGCCTATGGGCCGAAAGCGGCCCACGGAGGCCATTTAACCAGCCCACGAGCTGCCCCAGAACTGAGCGACCCACTCGGCGAGTCCCAGCATGCTGTGCTAAACCGGTGCAGAGTGGTGCAGGGACTCACTTCTGTGGCGCCGGAAATCACGTCTGCGTATGCGCAGACGCCTGTAATTGTGTCTGCACAGACGCTGGAAATCGTGGGTCCATGGGACCGATCTGGCCCAGGCAAGGTAAACCTTGCCGACCTCTGGCTTAGAGCTTTGTGCGACTCCTGCCCAATGGGCTAACTATGATTTGTTTGCCACCAACCAACCACAACGTGCAGCCATGAAACATAAGCCATGCTGGCTTATGAAACTTGATTTGTTTTAGCTACAGTATTATAGGAAAATTCAGAACACTCCCGGAATTTGTTTGGCCTCCCCATCCCAGGTGTTCACCAAACTACAAGGCAAGAGTAGCTAGGAAACTGACTAAGCTTTGGAGAAACAAGCCACAGGTTGTTTGGTGGAGAAACTCCTGGTTTGTTTAACAAACCATGGGTTAGTACTATATGTGTACCTGACTGATATTTGATCATGTGTTTGTTGCGTCATATCACTCAATTCAGCCCCATGGCTCAAGTTGGGTAACAAGATGTCAACTATTTTACCCTGACACACACACACACACACACACACACACACAGCCTCAACCTGGTCAATAATAGCTAGTTTGAGCAACAATAAACATGTTTATTACTTCCAGAAGATGTTTGGGCTTTGGCGAGTGTCTGGAAGGGAGGAGAATTTCAAAGATAAGGAACAGCCATTAGAACAGCTCTCTAGACTCCTTGTGGTCCTGTCTGCAAATAGATAGTATGCTTAAGAAAACATTATTAAGGGGAAGAACTGGTTTCCTATATGATCACAGCTCCAGAATTCTGTGCACAAAATACTGGAGATCATAAACCTTACAAAAAGTCAACAAATGAAATGGAAAAGTATGAGATTATGGCAAAGCTGACGTATTTTGCAAGATCTCAAGAAAGCAGACAACTTTTTGGCAAATGGCAGAAATGTATTGATTATACTCACAGATATGGTTTAGAACCAGTTAAGGCCTTTGGTTTTACAATTACATTGGGAAGTAGGATTGTGAGAAACAAATAATAATAATAATAATAATAATAATAATAATAATAATTTTATTATTTGTTCCCCATCCATCTGACTGAGTTGCCCCAGCCACTCTGGGTGGCTGGCCTAGCCATAAAAATATGTCTGCTTTATTATGAGAAATATCAGTTGAATATGAAAATGAGAAGTCACAGTTTTCATTTTTTTTTACAGTAGGAATAGATCAACAATACCCTTCTATTAGTATTAGTATTATAAGTATCAGAGTAACCACCTAGAGTTACCTATGTTGTGTGTTTTGTTATGATTAATGTTGTTCCTTTGTGATATTAAGGATTTAATTGTTTTCTTTTATATCAGGGGTGTACGGAAGTGCTCAGTTAATGGAAGAAACACAATTCAAATGGAAGATGGAAAATATATATATATATATATATAAGTATGACTGAAGTGGGCTGGACCCAGGCTACAGAAGGATTTAGAATCACAACCTCGGTTTCCTCTGTGTTTGCACACCTCTGCCAGGAGCAGGACTCACTTCAGCCAGCTCTACTGACACAGCTCACATCAACAAGATTGCTCCCAGCAGGGAATTGCTGGGTTGCCAAACTTTCTGGGCTAGTGAGCACATATGTGGCATAACGGTTAGAGTGTTGGACTATGACCTGGGAGACCAGGGTTCAAATCCCCACTCGGTCCGTGAAGCTTAGGCCAGTCACCATCTCTTATCCTAACCTACCTCACTGGGTTGTTGTGAGGATCAAAACTATGTACACCACCCTGAGATCCTTGGAAGAAAGAAATGGTATATTAAACAAACAAACAAACAAACTTGTTGTGGGCACCAGTCACAAAATGGCTACAGTGTATTCAATAAACATATATTCAATAAACATGTTGAACATTGAATATAGGGGGGGGTTATGTGCACTTGGAAACGTTGGCAGCATTAAGATAAATTCAACAGTGTGAATAAGTTTTGATGGATGTAATAATGGAATACTAAATGGTTTAGTTTATATAAAACATGCAGGGGTTTGCCTTATGCAAAATGAACTATGGAAAGAGAAGAAGGGAAGTCATTGATGTTTTAAGATTGTTTAAATGAATATTCTAAATTGTAAAACAGAAAATTCTCCAGCACCCTTAACACCTATAATTCCCTGGAGTGTGTGTGTATGTGTGTGTGTGCGTGCGCGCGCGCGCACACACACACACACACACACAATCCAGGGAATTATAGGTGTTAAGGGTGCTGGAGATTGTAGTTCTGTGATAGGTAAACTACAGTTCCCAGGATTCTTGACAGGTGTCCATGGTATAACTACCCTTTCAGTTTATGGTGAATAAGCTGCCATGATGACTATAGAATTGAGGTCAATTAAACATTCTAGAGGCAGAGAGAGAAGTTTGGTAGTCTTTTTCAACAGAAGCCACCTGTCTACCATCATGCCTGGACTTTCAGCACCAGGAGTGCCAGCCTGGCCCCACGAACCTGGGTGCCTGGGACTGTGGGTGCCATGCAGTGTGCATGGCCCTGGCATTGAAATTTGTGGGTGCCCAGCCCCTTCATGAGGAATTTTGTGGGTGCTCGGGCACCCAGGGCCTCAGGGAATTGGCACCTATGTGCAACACTGAATCAGATTTCCTTATCTGACTTTATCTACTCAAAGTTTTTGGAGCTTTTGAAAGGAACAAAATAAAAGCTAATCGCTTTATTTGCATTGTTCCTTTTCTATCTTTCCACCACCTGCCCCCTCCCATTCCCTGGCTTTGATTGCTGCATCTGTGTTCACCCCGTTGCTTTTGCAGACCGTCAAGTGGGTATTTCCTGGATTGTTCCAGAGAAAGAAGGGGGGGAATGATCTGCACCCCCCCTCTTTTCACACTCATTTTCTGCTTCCCACACAAGGCTGAGAAAGAAGAAACCTCCTGGATTGGAGATTGTGTGGCTAGCCGGCAGTGCCAAGTCATATTTGATCTCCTTCGTTCTGTTTGTTCGTCTTTTATTTGACGGATATGTTATATGAAACGCAAATAATCTGCAAAATGCAACAGTGTGCCAACAGGAAGTGAGTTTGTCCAGCGGGCAACAAAGACTTTTGGCCACAAGCCAGAGAAACAGTGCCACACCTGAGTCCTCTTGAAGTATCCGGTATTTGATCTCTCCGAGATCCTTTTCGCCTATGACACATAATGAGGTGGTTGGATTCTGGATTGAACCTTTCCAGACTGACCATGCGAGGTCGTATTATCAAACACTATTCTTCATAAATTGACCCCCAGCTTGCAGAAAGGAGTACATATGAGGGCTATGTTTAAACTTTCTACCTGAAATGCTACCGGTATGGAGTGGAGGTGGGGTTTAAAGTTGTGAAGTACTGAAAAGGCACACCCCTCGCCTCCGCTACAGTTCAAAGTGTTGGTGCTGACCTTTGAAGCCCTAAAAAGCCTTTGTCCAGTATACCTGAAGGAGCGTCTCTACTCCCATCGTTCTGCCCGGACACTGAGGTCCAGCACCGAGGGCCTTCTGGCAGTTCCCTCGTTGTGAGAAGCCAAGTTACAGGGAACCAGGCAGAGGGCCTTATTGGTAGTGGCACCCACCCTGTGGAATGCCCTCCCATCACATGTCAAAGAGAAAAACAACTACCAGACTTTTAGAAGACATCTGAAGGCAGCCCTGTTTAGGGAAGCTTTTAATGTTTAATAGATTATTGTATTTTAATATTCTGTTGGAAGCCGCCCAGAGTGGCTGGGGTATAAATATTAAATTATTATTATTATACCTGAAATCTAGAGTAGTATAATCTGAAAATATACCCTCTCGGTCTTCCACCACGGTCTGTGTAATGGGAAGATCAACTCCAAGTTGTATGAAATCAGCACAAATCCAGCATTTTAGTCGATCCATTCGAGTGGACCCAATCAAAGGAATGAACCTAAGTTAATTAGTCACTCTATTAATTAATTTCAATGTGTCTGCTCTGAGTAGGACTAACACCTGCATACAACCCTTAGTACCTTGCTATTGATTGCTCCTCTTCTGGGACTTCCTGGTTTTGCTTGATTTTGCAGTAGCTGGATAATCCATAGCTGCCAAGTTCTCCCTTTTTTTAAGGGAAATTCCCTCATGCTGAATAGGTTTCCCCAAAAGGGAAAACTTGGCAGCTATGTGGATAATCTGAACCAAAACTTTTGAGGGATGTTAGTAGTGAAAGGGATAGGTCACAACTGACCGAGAATTTCTCCTGCACCCCATAAAAATGAATGGGAGCTCCAGAATAACACAACTGAATTGCAGAATCGTGGAGTTGGAAGGAACCCCGAGAGACATCCAGCCCAATCCTCTGCAATGCAGGAATCCTGCCCCCAGCTGACCCTGGGTGGGCTTGAACCACCAACCTTCTGGTTAACACACTGACCCATTGCACCACCTCCAGACTGTTGCTTTTTAAACAAACAAACAATCATTCCGGGGGGCACCTGGATATGAACCAGGGATATCTTGATTCTGGGTGCTTGTATTCATTTCGGTGGTTCTTATGCTGAGTTCAACTATAAGGCAGAATACATTTTTGTATATGGTGGGGAAGGGCTGTAGTTCTGGAGTAGAGCATATGGCTTTGCATGTAGAAGGTCTCAGATTCAATCTTTCCACGGTTGGGTGGGGAAAGATTTTTGCCTAAGACTTCGGAGAGCCGCTGTGAGTCAGTCAATGTAGACCAGGGGGTGGGTGGTCCTCCAGAGATTCCATCATCCTTGACCACTGGCTATCTTGGCTACGACTGATGGGAGCTGGACTTTAGCAACTCCGAGAGAACCATAAGCTCCCCACCCTGGTTCAGACAATACTGAGCTACTTTAGGTGGGCCAATGCTCTGACTCAGAGCACTTCCAGTGTGTCACTATTTGGGTGTAGGATTCAACCATATAGCAGCAAACTCAGGTTGCACAATTAAAGCTGACTTGAAGCTCTTGCCCAACAAATCCACTTCCTCTTCAGAACTGGATCTCTTGTGGGGAACTGCAGTAGAAAATGTGGGGTGAAACTTGCTTTGAGGCAGTGTCATCTAGCTTCCCCACAAACAAATCAGAGTGATGGCGGATAGCTACTGCCATCTAATCTCCTTGCAACAAACCAGCCTCTTCTTCTCTTTATGTACTGGAATAAGAGAAACCCAGTTTAGTTGACAAGCTACAACCCTTAGCCAATCTGGATGTCAATCTAATGCAAAATTTCGTGAAGAGTGAACGGAAGGGCAACCCTGCTTGATTCAAGCAAATGTCCACCTAGACCAGCCTCCAGCCAACAACACTAGCCAACCAGATAATAATAATGATAATAATAATTTATTATTTATACCTTCCCATCTGGCTGGGTTTCCCCAGCCACTCTGGGGGGCTTCCAACCGAATATTAAAAACAGTACAGCATCAAACCTTAAAAACTTCCCTAAACAGTTGTCTTCTAAAAGTAAAATAGTTGCTTATTGCCTTGACATCTGCTAGGAGGGCGTTCCACAGGGCAGGTGCCACTACCGAGAAGGCCCTCTGTCTGGTTCCCTGTAACCTCACTTGTCGCAATGAGGGAACCGCCAGAAGGCCCTTGGTGCTGGATCTCAGTGTCCGGGCTGAATGACGGGGGTGGAGACGCTCCTTCAGGTATACAGGACTGAGGCCGTTTAGGGCTTTAAAGGTCAGTACCAACACTTTGAATTGTGCTCAGAAACGTACTGGGAGCCAGTGTAGATCTCTCAGGACCGGTGTTATGTGGTCCCGACGGCCACTCCCAGACTCTAGTCTAGCTGCTGCATTCTGGATTAATTGCAGTTTCCGGGTCACCTTCAAAGGTAGCCCCACGTAGAGCGCATTGCAGTAGCCTAAGTGGGAGATAACCAGAGCATACACCACTCTGGCGACATAGTCCGTGGGCAGGTATTGTCTTAGCCTGCGTACCAGATGGAGCTGGTAGACAGCTGCCCTGGACACAGAATTAACCTGTGCCTCCACAGACAGCTGTGAGTGAGTCCAAAATGACTCCCAGGCTGCGCACCTGGTCCTTCAGGGGCACAGTGACCCCATTCAGGACCAGGGAGTCCTCCACACCTGCCCGCCTCCTGTCCCCCAAAAACAGTACTTCTATCTTGTCAGGATTCAACCTCAATGCCTCCAGGATGCCCACAGGACATGAAAGCATTAGCCTTCTTGGCTGTTGGCCCTCTCCCCCAGCTGGTATGAGGCCTTTGCACAAGGAGGATGAATATATCCATTGTAAGTCATAGCCATTGTTAGAATTACTCTCTGTGAGTTTGCCTACTCTCCATTTAAAGCCACCTTGCACATCTAAGTTATTGTGTGCACATGGAATTCGCCAATCTCAAAATGGCAAGTTTGGGTCTTTGAAATGAACAAGTATAACTCATTCACCTCCCTCCTATGTTCAGTCAGGATTGTGTCTGAAGGACCTGCAATTTTTGTTTTCGAGCTTACGAAAAATTGATGGTTTGCAGAAAGAGAACCAAGTTAGTCAACCCTTTCACGTGTTAGCCAGTTTCTTAAATTTGGGCAGATATTTCTCAATGTGAGCCAACGCGAGCTAATGTGGTCAAAGGCGCATCTGACTACTTCACAAGCGCTATTTGGGGGGTTCAGAAGAATGATATTATTCCTAATTTATGGTTCTCCTTTTACACATGTCTCCAGGCAATTCATAGACATAACATAGAAAGAGCTTTAAAAGTTTTAAAAACAGTTCCAACCCCCTCCCCTAAATATGTTGTTTAGTCATTTAGTCATGTCCGACTCTTCGTGACCCCATGGACCAGAGCACGCCAGGCACTCCTGTCTTCCACTGCCTCCCGCAGTTTGGTCAAACTCATGTTCGTAGCTTCGAGAACACTGTCCAACCATCTCGTCCTCTATCGTCCCCTTCTCCTTGTGCCCTCAATTTTTCCCAGCATCAGGGTCCTTCCAGAGAGCACTCAGGGCTGATTTCCTTAAGAATGGATAGGTTTGATCTTCTTGCAGTCCATGGGACTCTCAAATGTCTCCATAGTTTTGAAAATAATGCAAAACGAAGACCTAAGGCAAACCAGATACTCCACCTCCAGCTTCCACATGTTGGGACGAAAGCTCTAAAGAGGGATCCTAAGTTGCAGGTTATTTATTTTTGAAGGTTTATTATTACTTTTATATCCATCTTCTCGCCAAAGAGCTCCTTCTGCTCATCTCTGCTTTACTGAGTTTGCTGTTGTTTAGAATTCCTTCTCCAATCTGAAACTCGGATTGCCCGATCACAGAGAGAATTCTAAGTGGGTTCAATGGATTCTATTGAATCTTTTTTTAAGACCTTCACACTCAACATGCGAAGGGCTGAAGTCAGAGGCAGATTTAGGGAAGTGCAACTGGTTCTCCAGCACTGGTCGCCAAGGCAAGAAGTCGCCACAGGGGCGTCACAACATGGACTTAGAATGGAAGTGGGGGCACCAAATGTTGGTGTCACACAGGGCACTGCTGAAGTTCGAAGCCCGCAGTCCGCCATTGCTGAAGGGGAGAAGCAGGTTCATTGTGGACAAGACATTAGAGGCAAGGACAGCGCTTGAGCCCACAACCCCTTAATGCTTAATGCTTTGGTAGGGCTATCGCTAATATTGGAATCACCATGAATGATCTTTCACCCCTTTGGGTGTTCTCTTTTGGTGAGTCACCAACCGTGTGTCACGAACGAACGGTTAACATGCCATAAGAAACAGATTAGATAGTCAGACAGACAGACAGACAGACACTGATAGAGTAACCGCAGGAAGCTTTGAGGTTTAATTTTGATTGCATTTTTAAACATAGTGCGGATTTATCCACATTTTACGTCTGTGCTAATAGGCATTTTACTGTGTTTTCACTGGCCTCTGCTGCAAGCAATAAATATTTATTGGAAACTGGGGGAAGGTGCCTGTAAATTTGAAGTGTTCACACCAGAAATGAGAGGCTGCCCCAAGCTTCTCTTCATGATGCTTTAGAAGAAGAAGAAATATCCATCTCTCTAGGACTTCCAATAAAACTGATTTAAGAAGCTCACTTGGCTAGCAGTTGAATACTTAGTTACATATTACTCTATAGCTGCAGTGAACACTAGAAGTTAGGAAATGCAGGTAGAACTGGTACAGTATTTGGCTTGATTATATTTAGCTTGCCTAAGCTTACCTAACCCAAGTATGTTGAAGAAGATTTCCAAACCATCCTGGACATCCATCATCTTTATAATACATAGGAGCATTTTGAGAGGGGTTTTCGTGTGTGTGTTCATTGGAGTATATGTTTTCTAGGCCAGAAATTGATTTCACCTCCCACTGTAAGCAACCATACAATGAAATGCAGACATCCCACGTTGCACAGGGTAGTTAGACTAGGTGGCCTCCAAGATCCGTCTAGAATCCTTTGCCTCTAGGAAATTCCAGCCTATGCATCTTTGCTTCAGGATCCAGAGCACCATTTCATAGCATGCAACTGGGGTGTGCCCAGAGAGGTGGATGCAATTGTCAACCCAAACCACCCTTTCCTCTTTTTTTTTTTCCAGCAAAGCCACATCCGAGGCCTGCCAAGATCCATGTCATCACTTGTCTCGGACAACTTGTGCTGAATGCAGAATTACAAAACAGGAAAAGGAAACCTAAACCCAGGGCCTGGAAGGGTCAATGATCTTTGAAAAAGCCAAGTCAGCTGTACCAGGATGGTATAGAAGTGAAAGTCAGCTGGGCAGCCAGGATCCACATTGTGAAGCAAGAAAGCTTCTTCCTCTTCTAATGACATTGCAGAACCAGGAGTCTCATGGTTCTATGGAAGAAGACAGCCCAGAGTAGAGATTGGGGAGACGTTTGATTTGGTTCGTGTTTAGAACTGAATCTACCTAATTTGTGTTTTCAAAAACGTTGTGTTTTCAAAAACCAAAACGTAGCCAGTTCGACAGCTGTTCGACAGTGGAATTTGCTGCCAAGAAGTGTGGTGGAGTCTCCTTCTTTGGAGGTCTTTAAGCAGAGGCTTGACAGCCATATGTCAAGAATGCTTTGATGGTGTTTCCTGCTTGGCAGGGGGTTGGACTGGATGGCCCTTGTGGTCTCTTCCAACTCTATGATTCCCAAATTTACACTTCTCCAAACTTTGCAGTGCATCTCTCTAATCAAGTAATTTGGACAAAAATGAATACATTCTATTAAAGTGTACATTTAAAAATGTGTGCATCAGTGAAAATAATATTTTTTTAAAAAAATGCATTACATTGGGGGATAAATATTAGAGAAAATGGGATTTGTAAAAATGAGTATATTAGGCAAAAATGTGTACATTAGGGAAATATTGCATTAACGTGCTGATGAGGACCTTTGAGGCGGGGAATTGCAGGCTGATGTGGGCCTGTACAGAACTGAACTTAAGGCTGGAAGAATAAGAAATAAAGAAATTTATTTAGGCAGTTTCATCCGCTCCTATATGGAAGAGGATGGGGGAGAAAAAGTGCCATCTTGTCTTTTGCCTCGGGCACCAAAATGTCTTGGGGTGGCCCCGATAAAACTGCAGCAAAATTGTGGTTCTCTTGGGACCATCGATGGATTGAGCACTGGGGCAGAGTCAACCCCCAAGAAGAATCCGTCCCAGGCTGAGGTCTGAGCCAGAAAGTCTGTCTGAGGAGGGAGGGTCTGGAATGAGAGATTGCAAACAGACAAGTAGCTATAACAGGGCAGCTGACAGAAAGCGGAGATTTGTTACTGATTATATCTGGGAAGGCCTGGTTGACATTTCCTTTTGTTCACAGGAGAGCATCTTAGGTAATAGCCAGGACAGCTCGCTCAGACATGGCATGAAATGGTCCCCGGTGTGTCCTATATAACACGCAGCAAAATTCTCATTGTTGCGACAAGTGGGGATTGTGTAGAGGGATTTCGTGAGGGTCTGGTGCACTCTGCACCCAAGAGACACTTTAAACGCCCCCTGCAGGATCGGTGTCAGTGATTCTGCTCAGAAATGGTTCTCACTGTACTAAATCTGTATCTGGCCTGTACCACTTAGGACTACAGGGGGGGGCTCTCTTTACCCATATACTGTATGTACAACCCACTCAACCACTTCAGTATGCAGAACTCGTACTGTTACAGCTGCCACTTCAGACGTGCCAGGTTCTGCCCCGTATTGGGGGTGCATGTGTGACGTCATGCTCGTTACACTTGTGACATCACACAGCCCAACGCAGCCCAACACAACACGCGCACTTCACACGGCGCAACAGGGGCCCATTAGTAGTAGGCTATTAACATTTACATAAACAGTAAGGCAGTAACACCATACCAATTTATACAAGAATGTACGGGAATATCGTATATTGCTCTCTCTCTTTTTGCATATTTTCGCTTTTTATGTGCAACTTATTTGCTGTTGTTTTCCTCCCTCTCTCACTTTCCCTTCTTTTTTCCCCTGTATCACTTTATTTCTTTTAACTGAAATCACCTGAATTAAAATATCAATATTAAAAATCACACGGCATGACGGGGACCCGTTGGACCTTCCCACAGCTGTGACGAGCCCCAATGGGCCTTGGTGTGCCGTGTGATGTCAGGTGCATGCCGCATTGGGTCGCCCAGCCAGGCACCCACAGTGAAAATTCTGTGGGTGCCTCAGCACCCAGGGCCTGCTCCCCCAGAGCTGGTACCTATGTGCCACACAATTCTCATTTTGCACCCATACTTTGGAGCGTCCTGCCTGTTGACACCAGGCAGGTGCCTTTGCTGTAATCTCTTATTTCTCCAACTATGGGCTTCTCCATGTGACCTATTTATTCAGCATTCCTTGCACAAAGTTTATGCAATGGTTAGACCAGGCACGTCCAACAGGCAGATCGTGATCTACTGGTAGATCACTGGATGCCTGTGGTAGATCAATGGTAGATCACTGGCTCCCCCCAAAGAAGCTCAACAACTCTGGCTCCCCTAAAAAAAGCTCAATTTTTTTGCCCTGCACCCCCCAAATGGCGTTCTCCGTCTCCCTAAAAAAAGCTCAACATCAACTTTGATCTGAATGCCTTAAAAAAGGGCCTTCCTCTTCCCCAAATAAGCTCAACAACTTTGACCTGAACCCCCAAAAAGGGAGTAGATCACTGCCAGTTTTTAACTCTGTAAGTAGATCGCAGTCTCTTGGGAGTTGGCTACCCCTGGGTTAGACCATGTCCAACCTGTATTTACCATTCATTTGGATTTGTTTGTGGGGTGGGTATATGACAATGAGCCTTGGACTGCGTGCGGAGGGAGAAATTTGTTTCTGTTTGCATTTAAAGGCAAACCTACCCAATACACACTTTCCCAAGGGGTACGTGACCTGAAATGCAGCCATAATTGAATATTCACATTCATGCGAATTTTGTAACACAGTTCTCCAGCCAAGCGATGCATACAAAAATGCATGTGCAAGGGTTATGTGTGCATCTAAATGGACATCATAGTGAAAATGATGTGCAAAGAGCATTAGATCAAGGTGGATTTGCTTTGCGCAGCGCAGAATTGACTAAAAAAATGTGTGCATTAGAAGAAATTGTTGATGAATTTTCGTGAGGTCTCTTCTTTATGTTACAAACTGATATGGAAAAGTGGAGAAAAGTTGAACATTTGGAAAATATGAACCTGAAATTGTGTGTGTCCCTTAGGCGCAATTTTCTGCCATCCCTCCTATGCTCAGGCTCCCTCTAGGCCATGCATCGTTTGCCCTGTGACTCACCTTGCTCTGGCATTTATATATCAGAATATATGTATCTATTTAAAACAATGACTCAGAAAGGGCAAAATGCTAAATGTCACAATTTTTCTTTTCTTTTTTCTTCTCCTTTTTTTTCTTCTTCAATGAGGAAGAAAATTCATTGAGAAAACTCCTTAGCAGCTGGCAAGAGGAAGTAGTGTGTCATATCTTGTAGAGCCACAATGGCCTGCTCTTCAAAAGAAACCGCTCCCGGGCTGAAATTTCATAAAGCTTCCGAAAAAGAATTGGCTGCATGCCAAATGGTGACCATGCAGCTAAAGGAGAGCAAAGGCATGCTTCCGTTTTTCACGGAGGCGCCTGATGATGGCCTTTGTTTCTCCCCGAATTCAGATGCAGAGAAATCAGGTTCCACTTTTCATAGAATCATAGTGATCTCGAGCTGGAAGAGACCTTTAGAGGTCATGTGGACCAACCCTCCCCCCATTCCATGCAGTATATGAAATACAGGATGCAATTGAGAGATAACTATGCAGCCCTAAACTCTGCAGTTCTAAAGGAAGGCGGCAAAAGGGGGCACACACCCCAGGTGGCAGGTTAGGGCTTGCTAAAAATTGAAATCGTCGTGTGTGTGTTTTTTACTTACTCTCCTACCTTAATTTTGCTTCATTGTATTTTAGTCCCTTCCCCCCACCTCCATTTTTTAAATTAATAAACATTTTTATAGATTTTCCAATTTAAACATCTAATTCATTCTCAAATTATGCAAATATTTAAATTAATAATTCTCCTAGTGTCACCAGGTGCGCTGTCTCAATGCTTCCTGCATCCACTTCACCAGAAGGATATTGAGTATCACATGGCAAGGCAGAATTCCAAACAAAGACCTTCTCTTCCAAGCCCTCATTCCCAGCATCTTCTCACTCCTGTCTCAATGACGTCAACGCTGGCTTGGTCATGTCCACAGAGTGGAAGATGGCAGGATCCCCAAGGGGTGTGCTCTGTGGGGAGCTGGCTTCGGGCACCAGGATCATTGGCAGACCAGCTCTGAGTTGCAAAGATGTCTGAAGGCTGGCAACGTCAACCCTGCCCAGTGGGAATCCCTTGCGGACAACCACAGTGCTTGGAGACAGGCAGTCAAGTCACGTATCCACAGCAGTGGCCAGAGGAGGAATGACCACAGGGAGGAGCTCAGAGAGAAGAAACACCATGGTGTCTCTACAGCAGCACAACCAGATGCCTTCACCTGTCCCAGCTGCAACAAAACATGTCTCTCCCACATCAGTCTCTGCAGCCATAACAGGCACTTCAGCCTCCCAAACAGCTGGAGCTCACCCCCAGAGGCACACTCCTCCATTGTCACCCGAGACAGACGGATGCCAACCATTCTATTCAGCCAGTGTGTAGCAGTTTATCCCCTTCTTGCCTTTCTTCTGACCTGTCATTCTGCTGCCCTCCATCTCTCGACTTTCCTCGTTTCCCAGGACTCTGGTTCTATTCCCTTCCAACTGGTCTCTCAATAACAACTCCCTCCCCTCCCCTCGGTGCTTTATGCAAATATTTATCCTGCCTGTGCCCTCCCCCTTCCACCCACACTGGCAAAAAACTGTAGGTCCTTCACAGGTTGAGTCTCTCCTTAAATGCCTCCTGCCACAGTCAGCTCCGCTGTCCATCATCTTGGGCCATTAAGATGTTTTTCTTAATGCTAAGCTGAAATCTGCTTTCCTGTATGCTCCACCCCATTGGTCCTAGTCTTACCCTTCAGGCATGCATCTTCCATCATTTGCAGAACTTTGCTCTATGTTGGTTTCCCACGGGCATCTGGTTGGCCACTGTGAGAACAGGATCCTGGACTAGATGGGCCATTGACCTTATCCAGCAGGCTCTTCTTATCATTATCCAGCAGGTTCTTCTTCTGATGAACTAACCTGCCTGGCCAAGCAACTCTTATTACTAGGAACCTGCTCAGCTGCTAGTGACCATATACTCAGCTGAAGGTCTGGTCTCTACTTTGTTCTCATCCACAGCTCTTCTGTTGTAGGATTTTGCCCTCCTGGAAAAGAAATGTGAGCAATGCACTCTCTTTGGGGGACATACTGCTTGGATTTCACAGAGCTTTGCATCCCAGTATTCCCTCCCTGAGAGCATGCTACTTGCATTACTGTATTTCTACTTTGGTCCTTGAACAATGGGCATCATCCAAGTCCAATCATCAAGAGGCCAGACCTGGATTTGTGATGGGCAAACCCCACTTTGCGCAGCATAATGGCATGTGGTGGAGATAGAACACAGTAACCTGAAAACCGCAGCTATTTTCTTTCTTTCATTTTATGTTTCTAGCTTCCAAGGTTGCCAGGGTAGAGTTGAACATAGCTGCCAAGTTTTCCCTTTTCTCGCGAGGAAGCCTATTCAGCATAATGGAATTTCCCTTTAAAAAGGGGATAACTTGGCAGCTATGGAGTTGAAAGTGTTCGAACATTGCCTACTGGACTTTTAGAAGCCAGTCTTTGATTAAAGGAACTGAGCAGGATTTTTATTGGTCAGTATATGTGCAATTAATGCACTGAATGCCTTCTTTCTTTCTCTCTCTCTCTGCCTCTTTTCAATGATCAGAATCTTGGAGGAGCCATAGCTCAGTGACAGAATACATGTTCTACATGCAAAAGGCCCTGGGATCTATCTCTGGTATCTGTAGTTAAAGGGGTCAAATGATGGGGCAGAGCACTGCCTGAGATTCTGGAGATCTATTGGCAGTTAGAATAGGAGACAATACTGGGCTACATGGGAAAACAGTCTGACATAGTATAAAGTCAGATCAGATGCAAATGAGAGCCCAAACCAGATTATTTGTAGAAAATCACTGAAGATAAGCCTGCTGTTCTGTATCCATTCATGTGCCCCTGGATTAATCAAAAGGGACCAATTTGCTCCTTGCTGCTGTAGCCATGTTGGCTATTTTTATAGCACATCATGTGATTCTCACCACCCTATCAGTGTTTATTCATGATAAACCATAAAAACAAGTCATAGCCCGCCAGGCCTCATAAAGGAACTCTGTGTAGCTTTAGTCATAAAGCAAAGAATCAATACAGCTCCTATAACCAAAAATGTGAATGAGAAGGGGGCCCCGATAAGAGTGTTTCTTGCTGTGACATCACCCTCCATTCATTCTGAGAGCTGTACACATGCATTAGTGCCATTGTACACATTATGCAGGATGATAAAGTGGTAGAGTTCTGGACTGTACCATTTCATACTGCAGGTGGGAATGGGGAGAGATTTGCCTTGAGAGAGTCTTTAAACCTCTTTTGTTGACCACCAGCATTACGCTTTCCATTTTTAAGTTCGGAATAGAGTACAGTCATACCTCAGGTTACGAACACTTCGGGTTACGAACTCTGCAAACCCGGAAGTATTTTTGCCCCGCGCATGCGCAAAGATCACGGAAATCGCGCTTTGCGCATACACAAAATGGTGCTTCGGGTTACGACCATTTCAGGTTACGAACTGTGTCCCGGAACGGATCGTGTTCATAACCCGAGGTACCACTGTAATTGGTTTGGAAAACGATAATCAGGAATCTGCACAACATGACCAGTCCAGTGAAGTTGATGTTGAAGAATCATTGCTTCAACACTGGTGATCTTTGCTTCTTCCAGTACACTGGCCTTAGTTTGCCTGTCTTCCCAAGTGATGTGTAAGATTTGTTGGAGGTGGTGCTAAATAGTACACTCAACAATGGTTCCTCTTCCCTTTGCTCCCTCTTCCCTCCACATCTCCAGAAGATTTTCAGTAAGAGATGCTACCAAGCGAGGACCCAGGGGCACCATCCATGCTGGGCCGTGAGTGCCCAGACACCCCCAAAACTTTCAATGATGGGGCTGGCCACACTCAATATTCCACACCCAAGCCCTCCCCCAGCTACAGCAGGCTCCATCAGGCCCTCCCCCAGCCTCAGCAGGCCCCGCCAGGCCGTTCAGAGGGTGCATCGGGGCTCCTCCAAGTATGTGATGTCACATGTGCTGCGTGTGACATCATGCATGCTCGCCAGGCACCCACAACGTTGGGCGGAACCCGGCACTCCTGCAAGGACCTGTTTTTTCTTGCAGACAGAAAACAGACAGTGGAATCAAACCAGAAT
Source organism: Zootoca vivipara (assembly GCF_963506605.1). Taxonomy (NCBI): domain Eukaryota; kingdom Metazoa; phylum Chordata; class Lepidosauria; order Squamata; family Lacertidae; genus Zootoca; species Zootoca vivipara. The sequence goes on along the minus strand of NC_083283.1, from coordinate 11,836,237 downwards.
TCTGGGTTTCCTAAGGAATGCATCTCCATCAGAGCCCCCGAGCCTTCTATTTTGAACTGCTAATAAATCTAAACTTCCCCCGGCTTCCAGGTCTTATTTCCCTGCTAACCATTCTCAAATGTATGGGCTGGTGAGTCACTGGCTCCCTACCAGTCAGTACTTGTTGCCGCTCATTTCCACCCAGGAATGGAACTAGAAATTTATACATGCCATCTCAGTTCCTAACATCAATCATTAAGCAACTGGCAGGCACCAGAAATGTAAGAGAGAATGGGAAATGGCAACAGGTGAACATCACCAACATCCCAGCCTGCTGTCATGCCTCTTGGGCTTTAGAGTGTCTGCAAGTGACAAACTTGAACAGAGTATAAAAAGTGCATTGGAGATAGAGATAGAGATATATTGCTACATGCCTCGGTTGCTACGGGTTACAGCAAACATCTTCCCAGATCCCCCAGCTGGGATAAACGGTTGCCGCCCATTCTCGTTTAGACAGAAAGTGGGTAATTACTGTCTTCAAGCAGATGAACTCGCTTGAGGCTGCAGTCTGGAATCCACTTAAAAACGATGGCAGTTAAAATTTTGACTTTGCCAAGCTGACAGCGAGATCCAAAACCTTGGTTTAAGTGGGGGGTCGCATTAACCGAAAGCAAAGGGTGAGGGGTTGTCGTCTAGTCGAGCTGTACTTAGGTGAGGTCAATCTGCACCTCCAACTCTTTGGAAAGCCGTGCGGGGAAGTCAATGAGCTTTGCAACTGGGTTCACAAATCACATGGCTGCTGACACAGGTTTGCCAGCAAGCTCATTTGGGGTCACTGCTTCATGTGACAATGTGTTCTCCTCTCTCTCTCTCTCTCTCTCTCTCTCTCTCTCTCTCTCTCTCTCTCTCTGTGTGTGTGTGTGTGTGTGTGTGTGTGTGTGTGTGTGTGAGAGAGAGAGAGAGAGAGAGAGAGAGAGAGAGAGAGAGAGAGAGAGAGAGGTGTAGGGAACCATTGGCCCTCAAGATATTGCTGAACTGCAATGTCCATCATCTCTGGCCACCAGTAACTTCTGGAGGGCCAAAGGTCCCCCAAACTTGTTTTTTTAAGAGGTGTACACATGGGACTGGGGACCCAGGTGGCGCTGTGGGCTAAACCACTGAGCCTAGGGCTTGCTGATCAAAAGGTCGGCGGTTCGAATCCCTGTGACGGGGTGAGCTCCCGTTGCTTGGTCCCAGCTCCTGCCAACCTAGCAGTTTGAAAGCACGTCAAAATGCAAGTAGATAAATAGGAACCGCTACAGTGGGAAGGTAAACGGCGTTTCCATGTGCTGCTCTGGTTTGCCAGAAGCGGCTTTGTCATGCTGGCCACATGACCTGGAAGCTATACGTCGGCTCCCTCGGCCAATAATGCGAGATGAGCGTGCAACCCCAGAATCGGTCACGACTGGACCTAATGGTCAGGGGTCCCTTTACCTTTACACGTGGGACTAAAAGTATCCCTGACACACACTTAACGTACAAAGCAGCCCCACGGAGCAACAGAGGCCTGATGTCTGCAAAGCAGATACATCCAGTTCCCGCAGGGAGGACAAAGTATGGATCATGCTCATAAGAGAGAAGCAGCTGCAGATTCCTTGCACAAAAACAACCTTGCAAAAACAAAAACTAAAAACCACATTTTCCTGCAATACTGATTGTTAAGGAAAAAAAACAGTGGAACTTATTTCTAAGGGATGTGCTTGGGGTTTGAGACTCGCCTCAACTTATTCTACAGACAATACCATTTCTGTCATCCTGAAGGGAACCCTGTGGTTTTTCAAAGATAATGACTTCCATTCAATAAAAAAAATGGTATCTAAGTGCCCTTAGGAATGGTAATGCAGAACCTTTGACCTCTGGGTCGAAAGGTTGACTGTGGCATCCGTTCGGCGGCCGCTTTTAGAAAATGAGTGGATGTGTGCATGAGTGTGTTGTTTCTTTAACAGATTTACAGTAGTGAACAAAGGCCAAGCCATACATTATGCCAAGAGATCTAATATTGATCTTCCAATTTTTATTTATATACTTACTTGTCTTTATTGAATGCAGCTTGAGGGCCCTGGTTATTTAAATGGGGAATCAGAACAGGCGGTAGGAATGTTGAGCCATTTCCTTAGGTGCTGTTTTCCTGATCTACATTGCCCCCGTCTCAAGCTACTGTTTCTTCAGGGCATGTGGAGTGAGATACTTAGAATCACAGAATTGTAGAGTCAGAAGGAACCCCAAGAGTCATCTAGTCCAACCTCCTGCATTGCAGGAATCTCAGCTAAAGCATCCATGACAGATGGCCATCCAACCTCCACTTAAAAACCTCCTGACGGAGTCCATTCCATTGTCCCTTACTACTTATTTTCCCATCTCAGGCTGCAGCTCCCCCCTTGCAACATTTATTCTGTTATCACCAGGTTGGGCACCACTTGGGTGAAGACAGAGGCAAAGTACGTGTTGAGCTGTTCTACCTTCTCTCTGTCATCCAATAGCATTTCTTTGTCTTCTCCAGAGGACCTATCACTTACTTGCTTGTTCTTCTTCTTGCTTTGAACATAACGGAAGAAAACTTTTAGAATTAATGTTAGCCTCTCTTGCAAGCCTAAGCTCATTTATCCTATACAGAGCAAAGAGAGGAGATGGGTAGATGGTTTGCATTTGTTCTAGTTTATTGTGGCTAGCCAATAGGTTCAACCCTTACTGGGGCAGAATCAGAATGTCCAGAACAGATGGTAAACCATTTTCAGTCTGAAGGTCACATTCCCTTCTAGGCAACTTTCCAGGGGCCACATCCCAGGGATGGAGAGAACCTGGGGCAAAAATAGGGCGAGAAATCAGTATATTGTATATATTAATACACTCATACATCCTGCCCTGTCCTCAATCCAGGCAAGCCAGGGTCATTATCAGAGTCCAAGGGTACATGCCAGTCAGGCAAAAACACTCAAGAAGGGTGTGAGGCAAGGTTAGTGAGGGCTGAGACACAAAATCCTGGAGGGCCACATCTGGGCCTCAGGTTTGAGTTTCCCCACTCCTACTTTGGAATAAGTATGGATTTTACTTCTAAAATAGAGGTTCCCCACCCCCAGCTCTATAACAAGAAGAATAAGCAGGAATCTACGCTAAGCCAAGTTGACCGCATTGTCTGACGCCTTTATCTGCTCTGGTGATGCCTTGTAGATACTTTTGTTTCTTCTTTTAAAGGCACTTTCTTTGATGCAGTTATGTCAACTAAGGGTGTGTGTGTGTGTGTGTGTGTGTGTGTGTGTGTGTGTCCAAGTGTGCATATTAACAATTTAAGATAGGTCCTGATTTGCAAAAGCTGAACTGGGCTCCTTTGCAAGAGCTCCTCTGTGCATGAAAGACGAGCTTTGCAAGCAGTTTGCTGAAAGTCAATTAAGTTAAGAACTCCCAGAGAGAGCCAAAGAATAATTTACTTCAATCCCCCCAGCAGCCTTGAAATATACAAGTGGACTTAACTGTTTGCAACACTATTTAAAAGAGTTTTCTATTGCAGGGGAGAGGGAGAGGGAGAGAAAGCACATTCAAAGCTGAAAACCATCCAATCGTTCAATTCTGCAATATGGAAGGAAATCATAGAATCATAGAACTGCAGTTGGAAGTGACCCTGCGGATCTTCTAGTCTAACCCCCTGCATTTGCAGGAATAGGCAGCTGCCCCACACAGGGATCGAACCTGCAACCTTGGCATTATCAAGCACCATGCTCTAACCAACGGAGGTAACCATGTCTTCTCCTGCCACTTCCCTCCTTTGCCTTGCCTTGCATGTCTTCTTGTCCTTCACCAAGAAGAGAAATTGCACCACCGAATAAGACAACAAGAGAGGACATGGGTTTGCATGAAAATGATACAGATGCAGATGAAGAAATAATTACTATAATTAGAAAGGCATCTCATGATACATCTTGGAAGACAGGGCTATCATTGGCTACTAGCCACGATGGCTCAGCTCTGCTTCCAGAGTATGTTTTACAAGGCAGGGCTGTAGCAACCCACCGTTTCAAAATAAATAAACAATAACAACTGCCCAAACAGTTTTCGGTGCCTTCAAGGGGGCAGTTTATTATTAATACTGATCTTTCTTTTTAAAAGTAGTTTGAAAGTTTGAGCTCCTTTGTTTTTGGTCACCTTCCTGGAAATGAGAAGAAAGCCTTGGAGACCACCAAACCATCTCATTGCTCAGCTGAATTCAGTTGAATTCAGAATGTGCCTTTTGCTTAGGAACAGCCAACGTTATCCTTTTTTAATATAGAGAAGCACATAAGAAGCACTTGCTGGATGGTTTCCAGCAACTGGTATTCAGAATCATGGTGTTTCTGACGGTGGAGGTAGAACAAAGGTATCATGGTTGGTAGCCTTCATAAGCCTTGTCCTCCATGAATTTGTCCAATCCTCTTCTAAAGCCATCCAAGTTGGTGGCCGTCACTGCCTCCTATAGGAGAGAGCCCCATAGTTTATGGGCTGCGTGGAGAAGTACTTTTTTTTATTTTTCCGGAACCTTCCAATGTTCAGCTTCATTGGATGCCCATGAGTTCTACCATCACCTAGTGGCATTCTAGACTGCATCCACAGAAGTATAGTGTCCAGGTAAAGGGGAGCAATAGTACCACTCTATTCTGCTTTGGTCAGGCCACAATTGGAATACTGAGTCCAATTCTGGGCAGCACAATTTAGGAAGGATATTGACAAGCTGGAAGGTGTGCAGAGGAGGGAAGCCAAGACGTTCAAGGGACTGGAAACCAAGCCTGATGAGGAACGGTTGAAGGAGCTGGGTATGTTCAGCCTGGAAAAGAGGCGACTCGGAAGGAGATATGATAGCCATCTTCAAAAATCTCAAGCACTGTTACATGGAAGCGGGAACAGGCATGTTTTCTCCTGCTCTGGAGGGTAGGTCTCAAACCAATGGTTTCAAGTTACAAGAAAGGAGATTTCAACTAAACACCAGGAAAAACTTTCTGTCAGTAAGAGCTGTTTGACAGTGGAACGGACTCCCTCAGGAGGTTGTGGACTCTCCTTCCTTGGAGGTTTTTAAGCAGAGGTTGGATGGCCATCAGTCATGGATGCTTTAGCTGAGATTCCTGCATTGCAGGGGGTTGGACAAGATGACCCTTGGGGTACCAACTCTACAATTCTATGTTTCATGAGAGGGGGAAACCTCTCTCTATTTACTGCTTCCATGCCATTCACAATTTTATAAACTTCTATCATGTCACCTCTCACTTGCCTTTTCCCCAAACTAAATTATCCCAAGCGCTGCAACCTTTCATCATAGGGGAGTTGCGCATAGGTAGGCTTTCACAACATTTAAAGGAGCCTTCATCAAACCTGGTGCTTTCGAAAGTTTTCGGACGACAACTCTCATCAGCCTCCACCAGGCTGTGGTTCAAAAAGACATGGAAGCTGCTAGATTGGTAAAGACTGCCTTAAAACAATAGCAATCATACAACACTGAGACAAGCCACTGGTCTAAGTATCCCATTGCTATTTACATACTGAAAGGCAGTGGCCCTCCAGTGCCTCAGGCAGAGAGACCTTGCACATGCTGCAATCTGAAATAACTTTACTGGAGACACCTGTGATTGAACCTGTGACCCTTTGAATGCACTCGATGACTAAGTCACGACCCATTGCACCACCTCGCTCTGCAGAATGGTGTGTGTGTGAGATATATATATATATATATATATATATATATATATATATATATATATACACATACACACACACACACACACACACACACACACACACACACACACCAATATTTGTTGTTGTTTAGTCGTTTAGTCGTGTCCAACTCTTCGTGACCCCATGGACCAGAGCGCGCCAGGCACTCCTGTCTTGCACTGCCTCCTGCAGTTTGGTCAAACTCATGTTCGTAGCTTCAAGAACACTGTCCAACCATCTCATCCTCTGTCGTCCCCTTCTCCTTGTGCCCTCCATCTTTCCCAACATCAGGGTCTTTTCCAGGGAGTCTTCTCTTCTCATGAGGTGGCCTCAGCTTCACGATCTGTCCTTCCAGTGAGCACTCAGGGCTGATTTCCTTCAGAATGGATAGGTTTGATCTTCTTGCAGTCCATGGGCCTCTCAAGAGTCTCATCCAGCACCATAATTCAAAAGCATCAAGTCTTCGGCGATCAGCCTTCTTTATGGTCCAGCTCTCACTTCCATACATCACTACTGGGAAAACCATAGCTTTAACTATACGGACCTTTGTCGGCAAGGTGATGTCTCTGCTTTTTAAGATGCTGTCTAGCTTTGTCATTGCTTTTCTTCCAAGAAGCAGGCGTTTTTTGATTATATATATATATATATATATATATATATATATATATATATGCAATGAGACTACACTTGAGTAAATGGCTGGTTGGCTCATATCGCTTCAGATATGCACGGCAAGGGCCGTTTGAAAGGAAGGCCTTCCTCCAACTGCACCAGCTTCAGGGAGAGAAGTGAAATCCCTTTTGAAGCTGGCTGGTTTGCCAAGATCAACAGCCAGACAAAGACTGGAGATAGTTCTGCCTTTGAGGCATTGTTCCACACAAAGCAAGAGAAGACAATCTGAACAAGCAGCATGGGTTTTTTTCTGCTGCTGTTCTCTTTCCACTAATCAATACATCTCCACTGTATCTGCATGGTTCATAACATGCACCAATGCAACAGACCATAAACTTGGCTTGTATGACATGACGCTGTACTGAGCCAGACCATGAGTGTATCTAAACAAGGACTGACCATGCCAACTCTCCAGAGACTCCTCAGCACAGCTATTTGAGACCCTTATAAAATTAAACATATTTGGCATTGAAACAGGGAACTTCTCTATGCAATGCATGTTCTCCACTGCTCTGCAATGGCCCTTCCCTATTGCCAAACATACCCACTTCCTGCAAAGTGAGGACCGAATTCACAGCCAAGCTAGAAGCTGATGGAGAAGAAGAAGAAGAGTTTGGATTTGATATCCTGCTTTATCACTACCCGAAGGAGTCTCAAAGCGGCTAACAATCTCCTTTCCCCTCCTCCCCCACAACAGACACCCTGTGAGGTGGGTGGGGCTGAGAGACTTCAGAGAAGTGTGACTAGCCCAAGGTCACCCAGCAGCTGCATGTGGAGGAGCGGGGAAGCGAACCCGGTTCCCCAGATTAGGAGTCTACCGCTCTTAACCACTACACCACACTGGCATCACACAATGGACCAACAAGGCCAGAGAATATATAGTAATTTGCCTTGACAGAATTGAAAACAAGATGACTTCTGGTCGTGCTTGGGTGGAGGAAAGAGGGGGCCTGTTCGGTAATGGGTGGAGCTAGGTAACGGGTAATAATATCTTGAGGTTCAGGGGTGGCGCCAAGATGGACTCCATTGGATGAGGATATGTGAATTGGTCAATTTGGATTTCTCTTGTATTCCTATTCTTAAAATCAGTTTTCTGCATTCCCACATAAGTTTGTGATTTATTTATTTTAAGTCTTCGTGAAATTCACCAGCATTTTCTTGTGAATTTCTCCTAAAAGACACAATTTTGTGCACAATTTTCCTTAATGGACACATTTTACCACAGCAATTCCCCTTAATATAATGCATTTTTCTATGTGTTACACCCACCCACCCACCCACACTATTGTACACATCATTTGGCTGAGGAACTGCATTGCAAAATTAAGAGAATTGTGAATTTTGAAAGGTGGTGGTGTTTCAGTTCAAACACTGTTTCAGAAATAGTGAATTCGGGAGACAAACTGAATCATGTTTCGGTGAGCTGCGGACACGGAAGGGAGCGCGCAGCGACCGCTCTGTGGTCGCTCCGGTTGAGGCGTGGAATTTACCGGGTTCTGCAAGGCTAGCAGACCCGAGATTCAAGGGGGATTTACCTTGAACTTGAGGGTACTCTGCGGCGCCCGGAGCCGCTCTCCTCCTTTTCGGGGTCCCGAATTAGTGGCCCCGAAGGAGGATTGAGTGGCGGGTGCGAGGGAGTACATCACCAACCACGCCCCACGCAGCCTCAGGCTCCCGTGGTAAGCAGCAAGCCTCCGTGAATTATAGGCAGTCTTGGCAAGATATCTCGGCAAGCTGAGAAGACTGCCAAGCGCCGGAGAACACAGCAAGATATCTCGGATCCTCTCTCTCGATTTGGTGTAGAAGATGGCGCCCGCTACAAGGTTGCAGGAAGACGCCGAAGGGATCTAGCTACATAGCGCAAAAGAAACATTCTATCGGGTGAGGGGGGAAAAGTCGACGTCGCTCTAGCGATAGAGCCTGGAAGACCCGCCTCCCCCCTCTCAAATAAGGTAAAACTATCTTATGGTCTACGTTCTTGGATTTGTTTAGGCGGAGGAGAAATTTACCTAGGAGTTTTCTCTCCATTACTGGAAGTCAGCGTCTGGTCGGGCTATAAGGTGAAAGAAGTTAACATATTGGGACTGTTACGAATATTTTGGGACTATACCACTGCAGAAAAAGATAACTTGTGAGACACAAACTTGACCTATTTCCTGCGGATATACGGCGGAAACGTGTAGCGCTATTCCAAGTGGTGTCCGAACAAAGGAGTCTATGAAGGAATGAGTTACATGCGCTACCCTCCTCCTTCCCCAGTGTATCGTCGAGGAGACGCTCAGTAATATAGACTTGCTCTCTCCCCACGTACTGCAAGGGATAACTTTGCCACCCTCCGTATCACATGAGGATTGCTCTGTCTTAGGTCCATTGGCGTTAATTGAACTCCCTACCTGTAATTTGGGTCTGAACCCCTGCTTCAAGCATTTGTGGACTAACACTACTTTAGAAAGACTGTATAAATATTGATCTACTGAACTCTAATAGGATTATAAGGAGCCTTCCAGTTGGGAACCGGTATCGTCGCAACGGAAGAAGTAGGAAACTAACTCCACCTACAAAACAGTAACAACGCGCTACTGAGACTTTGGGGAAGGAGGGAGGGGGGAGAGTTTTTTCTCTTCTCCTTTCTTTCTCCCATTGTTTGGACTGCTCCCCTATTCTTACCTCCGTCTCTGGTCCCCTCTATATATTTGAATAACTGGTAGAAGTAGGAGATCTTGGGGGTAAGAGGGGTCAAAATTAGCAAAGTATAGAGGGGAGGGAAAGCGGCCAGACAATGGGGGAGAAAAGAGGTGCGAAACCGATGACAACCCCAACTGATAGACGTTCCTCCAGACAGGAGGAAGGTAGAGACTGGGAGGGATTTCTAAATGAAATAAAAAAAGAAATTAAGCAAAGTGAACAGAATATTGAAAAAAAATTGGAAGATATACAGACCTCAATAGATCAAAAATTTGAGAAGGTGGTGGGTGAACTATCTCAAGAAATTAAAGAAGTAGCAGGGAAAACCAAGGGTCTGGAAGAAAGCACTAAAAGAGTGCAGAAAGAGGTGAAAGAGATAAAAAAGGAAACAGAAGGCTTAAGGGAGGAGATAGCTAAATTAAAAAAGGAAAAAGAAGATATATTAGATAACATGGCACTCATGGAACTTAGACAGAGGCAGCAAAACTTGAAATTCAGAGGCCTACCCGAAGAGCAAGAGGAGAACATTAAGGGAAAATTGGCAAATGGAATAGCAAACTGGTTGGGGCGTACCAAGGAGGAAATAGAGGGGGCAATCTCCAATGCATTTAGAATTAAAGTAAAACCAACAAAGGCAAAGGCGAGAAAGCTCCCGGGGGACTGTCTAGTAATATTTAATTCCATGTCTTTGAGGAACGAAATTCTTAGCCAAAGTTTTATAAACAAGCTGGCAATTGATGGGAGGGAAATAACCATATTTAAAGAGGTACCTACGAGATTGCTACGCAAAAGGGAGAAATTCCGGGATTTCATTAAAGTATTGAGAAGGAATGACATTGGTTTTAGATGGGACAACCCGGTGGGACTCACCTTCTATTATAAAGGCATAAGAAACACGATCAAAAACCAGAATGATATAGGAAAGTTCAGAAGAAAATACGGACAGGCCCTAGGAATGGAGACAAGTAGTGAGGAGGGGGCAGTAGGAGGAGACCAGAATGATAATGAAGAAGACATGTTAGGGGAAGGAGAGGAAAAAAGTATAGAGGAAGAAGAAAGAAATCCGGATATAGATACTGACAAGGAGGATCAGTTATAAAAGAATAAAAGACATTGTATTTCGATAAACTAAATAAAACTTAATTAATAGGAAAAAACTATGGTATTGAAAATTAAATCGTGGAACGTGAATGGAATAAATAATAAAAGTAAAAGAAACAAGCTTGAATACATTTTGACAAAAGAAAAATTAGATCTGATATGTTTACAGGAGACGCACATTTCAAAAAAACACGAAAGGATCCTGGTAAACAAAAAATTGGGAATGGAATTTACCTCACTGAGTGAAAAGAAAAAGAGAGGGGTGGTATTATATATTAAAGAAAAATTTAAACCAGAATTGGTTTTTAAAGATGAAGAGGGGAGAGTAGTAGCAGTCCGAATCATGGTCCAGGGGGAAAAGATGCTGGTAGTGGGAATATACGCCCCAAACCAAAGGAAAGCAATATTTTATAAAAATTTAGAGAAAAGGTTACTAGAGTACATGGAGGAAAAAATGCTTCTAATGGGAGATTTAAATGGGGTGGTGGATCCATTACTAGATAGAATGAAAAGGAAAAAAGTCAGCAAAGATGGTAAATTACCAATTTCTTTTTTCAACATGGTGGAAAGGCTGGACCTGATTGACGGCTGGAGATATAAAAACCCCATTTCTAAACAATACACGTTCTTCTCCGAACCCAATCAAAGTTCGGGGAGGATAGATTATATCTGGCTATCAAGAGAATTAAGCCACAAAATCGGCAAAATAGATATTCTACCCAGGACACTTTCGGACCATAATTCAATATATCTAGAAATGTTGGATGATCAACCCTCTCCCTTTCGGTGGAAAATGAATGAAGGCCTGTTTCAGGATCAAAGAATTGTAGATAAAGCCCGAGAAACTTTCAAGGAATATCTTAAATTTAATTTAAAGGAGGACGCGGAAACTAATTGGGTCTGGGATGCAGGGAAAGCGTTTATGAGGGGCTTCCTAATAAAACAAAACAGTATAAAAAAAAAGGAAAGGGAAAAGAAGATGGACCAAATAACAAAAGACTTGCTAGAAAGTGAAAAAGAATTGAGCTTAAACCCGGGAGACAAAGACGTAAAACTAAAAGCAAAGATGTTACGAACTCAATTTTCTACCCTGGTTAACCAAGAAGTGGAATGGAAATTAAAGTGGATTAAGCAGAAAAATTTTGAACACGCAAATAAGTGTGGCAAGCTTTTGGCTTGGCAACTGAAAAAAAGACAAAGCCAAAATTACATTAGCCAAATCCATAAAAACGGTAAGGTGACAGGAAACCCTAAAAGTATAAGGAGCGCATTCCAAAAATTCTACAAGGAATTATACCAGAAGGGGAAAGAAAAAGGGGAGGAAATAGATAGATACCTAGAAAACAGTAGTTTAAGGAAAATAACAGAAGAACAGGTTAACATACTAAATGCCCGTATAACGGAAGAGGAAGTCCAAGAGGGAATCAAAAAAATGAAAATGGGAAAGGCGCCAGGCCCTGATGGGCTGACGGCCAAGTACTACAAAGAACTGAAAGATGAAGTGACACCTATTCTAACTAAATTAATGAATGAGATTATGACAAAGGGACAGATTCCAAATTCCTGGGAAGAGGCTTATATTACTATAATCCCGAAAGAAGGCTCAGAACTGCTAGATGTCAGAAATTATAGACCGATCTCTCTTCTGAATCTAGACTACAAACTATTCGCGGATATCCTAGGAAACAGACTTAAAAAGGTGCTATCAGAAATCATACATAAAGATCAAACAGGATTTCTGCCAGGCCGCCAAATGAAAAATAATGTAAGAACGGTGGTGGACATTATAGAATATCTAGAGTTAAAAATTGATAAAAAAGCAGCGTTGATATTTGTCGACGCCGAAAAGGCGTTCGACAATATATCCTGGGAATTCATGAAAAAGATAATGGAAAGAAGAGATATGGGAGAGAAGTTTAGACAAAGCGTAGAAGCAATTTATACTAAGCAGAGGGCCAAACTGATAATAAACAATACATTATCAGAGGAAATAAACATCAGGAAAGGAACGAGGCAAGGGTGCCCCTTATCTCCGTTATTATTCATATTAACATTAGAAGTTCTGATGGACAAGATAAGAGATAATGAGGAGATAAGGGGAATAAAGATCGGACGTAGAGAATATAAACAGAAGGCCTTCGCCGACGACCTTGTGATAACCATGGAAGATCCTGAAACTGGCATAGCAGAATTATTGAAGGAAATGGACGTATTCGGAGCCGTAGCTGGATTTAAATTAAACCAAAGCAAAACAAAAATGATAATTAAAAATCTGACAAAGAAAGAGAGGGAGGATTTGCAAAGAAAGTACGGTATCGAAATAGTGAAGAAAGTTAAATACCTAGGAATATGGTTATCAGAAAGGAATATAAATCTCTTCAACGATAATTACATAAAAATTTGGAATGATATTAAAAAGGACATAGCAACATGGAAAAAACTATATCTCTCTCTGTGGGGTAGGATTGCCACAGTAAAAATGAACATTCTACCAAGGCTTTTGTTTTTGTTTCAAATGATCCCGGTAGTGAAGGGTGTCACCATATTTGAGGAATGGAGGAAAGAAATTTCCAGATTTATATGGCAGGGAAAACCTCCACGAATAAGGTATAAGATCTTAACAGATAGAAAAGAGAGAGGTGGCTTCTCATTACCAGATTTCAAGATTTATTATGAAGCCTCTTGTATGGTATGGTTAAAAGAATGGGCAACCTTAAGTGACCCTGAACTTCTGGACCTGGAAGGTTTCAACAATAGGTTCACTTGGCACAGCTACCTTTGGCATGAGAAAGTTAAATCACATAGAGGCTTTTTATCACATGTGTTCAGGAGGCCTCTATATGAGGTCTGGAATAGAGTAAAAAGTCTAATAGAAAGGAAAACCCCAAGGTGGCTGTCGCCAACTGAAATCCTAACAATTAAAAAAACGAACATGGAAAGGAATTGGTTATGTTATGAAGATATTCTTGTAGAAACTGAAGAGGGCTGGAAAATCTTAACCTACGACCAACTGAAAGGAAGGGGCATTGGCTGGTTACAATACCACCAAATACATGACCTGTTTAAACAAGACTATAAAAATCACGGATTCGAGCGTATAAAATCTAAATTCCAATCAGAAATACTGGAAGGTAAAGAAAAACTGCTAACTAAGATGTACGACCTCCTTCTAGACTGGAACACGAAGGATGAAGCAACCAAAGAGTGCATGATCAAATGGGCAGTGGACCTAGGTTACAATATCAGTATCGATCAATGGCAAAACCTATGGAGAAAGCAAATTAAATTTACTGCCTGCACTCTTTTAAAAGAAAACATCATGAAAATGATGTTTAGATGGCATCTTACGCCGGTCAAACTGGCAAAAATTAACAAGTCTAACAAGAAAAATTGCTGGAAATGTAATGTCGAAGAAGGGAGCTTCTATCATATGTGGTGGCTTTGTGGCAAGGTTAAGATCTATTGGGAGCAAATATATAATGAATTAAAAAGATTGCTACGATATACGTTCCCAAAAAGACCTGAAGAAATGTTGCTAGGTATTTTAAGTAGAAGTATAAAGAAAGAAGACCACAATCTTTTTATGTATGCCACCACGGCCGCAAGAGTTATCTTAGCTCAAAAGTGGAGAACAACAGAAATACCAACGATAGAGGATTGGAGGGAGAAGTTGATAGAATACTCAGAGCTGGCTAGGCTAACGGGGAGAATCAGGGATCAAAAACAACAAAAGTTTCAAAAAGAATGGGAAAAATTTATGACTTATAAGAAAGATTATTGTAAAATTTAAACAAAGATAGACCAAGGAGAAAAGGAAAACTAGTAGATTACTAATACAAAATGCAACAAGAAGGTAAAAAACCAGGACGTATAACAAATCGATTGGAAACATAATTGGAAAAAAGCTATCTGGTGGAGTATGTAAGGGACGAAATTAATTGAAGGGAAAGAAAACCAAAGAGAGAGAGGAGGAAGTCAAGTGGGGGGAAAAGAGGTGAAGGGAAAAAAAAAAAAACAACAACAATAAAGAATAGGAAGAAAAAAACAATGATTTGAGACACAAACAATTGGTATGAAAGAATATTTTATTTGACAAATGTTACAATTGGATACCTGTGGTACTTTTTTATTTTTTTTATTTTATTTTTTATTTATATATATGTTTGAAATAATTTTTTCTTCGTTTGTATGTGGCATGGTATTGTATATAGCTGTAAAACCAATAAAAAGTATATTTAAAAAAAACAAACAAACAAACTGAATCATGTTTCTCCCCCATCCCTACTGCTGGGTGAAGCCTGGCAAAACTGAGTATTTGTTAGCTTTTGAGGACTGCTTATCTGATTGGTTTTATTGATCAGAGACCAATAAAATACTGCCTAGTTAATGAGTCATGGTCAAATCTTTAAATCAAGGATTTTTTAAAATCTTTATGGCTTCCTCTTTTTTTTTTTTGCAATGGTAAAATAGTTATCATTCCTGGCCAGCTCTCGCCATGACTTTGCCCTAAAGACGACCTGGATATGAAGGGGCACAAAAGGAAGACGTGGGGATGCTCACAGGTAGGTAATTCACAGCATCATGAAGTAGAGCTCAGGACTATTGCAACATTCACCACCACAACAAGCAACAGAGTTTGTTTTGCGGGTTGCTAGTTCCATGCACTCATTCCAACAGTGCTCTGTTTCCATGGAAATGGATACCCCACATGTGGTTCTTTGATGTAGGGATCAAGGCTTTCTCGAAATACTGTTGTCATATAGCTTGGCAGCATACTTCAGCAGTTCAACCAGGCAGATTATTCTCCGGAGACGCCTGTGATCCAATTCATGGGCGGGAAAAGAAGTTTTATTTATCAACCAGGGTGACAAGGGGTAGGACCAACTCTACCATTAGGCGGAGTGAGGCAACAGCCTCAGGTGGCAGATTCTGGGGTGCCAGCAGCAGCCCCCAAGCCCCCCCCCAACCATTCCTCTCTGTCAAATCTGTTCTGCTGCCTGATGTGGGGTGGAGGGTGGCATCCTGTCACCTGTGTTGAAGGAAGAGTCAAGTGCCCATCTGTACACGGATGGAGGGAACAGCTTCTTGCCATTCAACTCAGGCAGCAAAATCTATTGGACTAGTCACACCACTCTTTGTCTTGTTCTTGTCTTCACCGTCGTTCCTCCTACACATCCTGGCCCTCAGGGTGTAGTGGAAGGGATGTAGCTCAGGAGTACAGCACCTGCCTTACCCGCAGGAAGTTCCAGGTTCAATCCCTGGCATCTCCAGGTATGCATGGGAGATGCTTGGGCCTGAAACCCTAGAGAATCACTGCTAGTCAGCGTAGACCAGGGTTTTCAAACTTGGGTGTCCAGCTGTTTTTGAACTACAATTCCCATCATCCCTGACTACTGGTCCTGGTAGCTAGGGATGGTGGGAGTTGTAGTACAAAAACAACTGGACACCCAAGTTTGGGGAACCCTGGTGTAGACAATAATGAGCTGCCGGGGGCGGGGAGCAATGCTGTGACTCACTATAAGGCAACTTCCTCTCTACGTAAATACGTTGGCTTCCAGAACTCTCTTTTGGCAACCTCTGCCAACCTGGGTGCAATTCCCACCAGCTTAAGACAGCATAGCTAATGCTCAGGGATAATGGGAGTTGTAGTTTAAAACAGCTCTGTAGGGTACCGGGTTCATAGAATCAGAGTTGTAGAGTTGGAAGGGATCATCTATAATATACGCCCTTTCAGGTATTCTGTGTGCCAATGATCTCAAATATTGTTGTTGTTTAGTCGTGTCCGACTCTTCGTGACCCCATGGACCATAGCACGCCAGGCACTCCTGTCTTCCACTGCCTCCCGCAGTTTGGTCAAACTCATGTCCGTAGCTTCGAGAACACTGTCCAACCATCTCGTCCTCTGTTGTCCCCTTCTCCTAGTGCCCTCAATCTTTCCCAACATCAGGGTCTTTTCCAAGGATTCTTCTCTTCTCATGAGGTGGCCAAAGTATTGGAGCCTCAGCTTCAGGATCTGTCCTTCCAGTGAGCACTCAGGGCTGATTTCCTTCAGAATGGATAGGTTTGATCTTCTTGCAGTCCATGGGACTCTCAAGAGACTCCTCCAGCACCATAATTCAAAAGCATCAATTCTTCGGCGATCAGCCTTCTTTATGGTCCAGCTCTCACTTCCATACATCACTACTGGGAAAACCATAGCTTTAACTATATGGACCTTTGTCGGCAAGGTGATGTCTCTGCTTTTTAAGATGCTGTCTAGGTTTCTCAAATATTGTAAGCAGATAAATCAGGTCATAGACAACCCAATCTACAGTAATAATAATAATAATAATAATAATAATAATAATAATAATAATACCCCGCCCATCTGGCTGGGTTTCCTCATCCACTCTGGGCGGCTCCCGACAGAATATTAAAAACACGATAAAACATCAAACATTAAAAACTTCCCTAAACAGGGCTGCCTTCAGATGTCTTCTAAAAGTCAGGTAGTTGTTTATTTCCTTGACATCTGATGGGAGGGCGTTCCACAGGGCAGGCGCCACCACCGAGAAGGCCCTCTGTCTGGTTCCCTGTAACTTCATTTCTCAAGGTGGGGGAACCACCAGAAGGCCCTTGGAGCTGGACCTCAGTGTCCGGGTAGGACGGTGGGGTGGAGATGCTCCTTCAGGTATACAGGACCGAGGCCGTTTAGGGCTCTAAAGGTCAGCACCAACACTTTGAAGTGTGCTCGGAAGCATACTGGAAGCGTATGTGTCCAACCCTCTGCGATGCAGGGATATGCAGCTGTCCCCATACGGGGATCAAACCTGCAACCTTGGCATTATCAGCACTGCACTCTAACCAACTGAGCTATCCAGGCTGCTGAAGGTTGTTTAATGGGCAACCTCTCCATCCCCTAGAGAGGTTGTCCATATTTTCACTTACAATCTTTTCATACCAACCTTCACACACACACAACTACCAGGGCAATTTATATAAGAAGAAAATACAAAAACCAAGTAAAATCAGATGCACACACCCTGTGCTCCAACATTTCGACTGCATAGGACTGCAAATCTCTCTCTCTCCTTGCATATAATGCATTGGAGGGCCTTGCGAAGACCTTGCTCTCCTCTGAATTACTGCTGGGAGTTTTTCTGCATTGTTTAAAATGCATTCTTAACATATGATGACCCCCAGCAATAGGCCTCCCGTGCTCATGCAGACCTGGAATGGCGCACTGCATATATTCCAAATTATTCACATTTTCAGCATTTCATATTTATTTTAAAATTGCAATTATTCCCCTTCTTTTATTAGCCAGTCAACCTGCCCAGAGGACTGCAAATAGTTAAAGAGGCTAGCACCTGCCCTCCACACTTTGCATGTTTCCGGTAGAAACAATAGGGTGTAACAAGCAGAGTTTCCATGTATGCGCCTGTTTGCTGTTCCTCTTTCAGTGCCATAAAAAAAAATGCCAGTCTCTTCATCCTGTTGTCTGTATGATCTCAGCTCATCAAGGGATCCAGGTCTGTCCAAAGCCACACAGGAAACACTTCCCAGCTCTGTTAGCTGAATCCTATCTGGACCCCAAAGCCAGACTTCAGCTCCTCGTTCAAATAACTGAACATAAAGGAACATTACTGGCACACGAGGAAGAAAAAGGCCCTATCAGAATCACAGAGTGCAAGCCTTCTGAAGAATGAATCACCTGGGGGGGGGAACAAGGCACAGAATGTTCTCACTGACACCTGGAAGGAACATTTATTTATAATTGTTGTAAAGATTGTTTGTCTATATACTTTTTCATTATTGTACAGTAAGCTGCTTCGGGCAGGAATCCTCTTGCATCATCCCTTGTGAAATGTGTATGTTTCTGAGCACTCTCTAAATAAATGACAAATAAATAAATAACAGAGCACACAATTTGGAGGTTCCTTAAAGTAGATATGAGATAAATTTTCAAAGCAATGTTAACCTTCGCCCCTATGGAACTAATAATATTCATAACTGGTTGTTAGATAGCAAAGTCGTAGCATCACTAAGAGCTGAACCAAGATCATTGGACATTCCTAACCATTTCCAACAGGAGCAGCACTAAATATTCACCATCAAAATTTATGGCATGAACTGATGGGACCCGATATGTTTCTCCATCTCTCTTGTTCTCTGTGCTTGTCTCTGACTGCTGCCCCATTGAGCAGCTTATTGAGTGAGTTAAAGAAACAAAATGCCAGGATCTTCTTGTTGGCTGTTGATTCCAACCTTAGGGATCATATAGCTAATCTGGCAGGCGCCACAGAACCATATCATGATATAATGAAACCAATTCAGAGTGAGAGCAGAGCCCTCTGTCCTACACTTGAATTGGCTTGGTCAATCAGTCGGATACGCATCTTGTCAACATCATAAAGGCAATTCAAATTAAGGGAAGGAAGCATTGCCCTCACTCTGAATGGGTATCAGGGCGGACATTTAACCCAATGTTCTTGCACACAAACCATCATTGAAAGACTGGGACAGCCCAACCAGCCTGTTATGTACTGAGCTGAATCCTAGAACAATAGGATCCAGAATGCAGCAGTCTGATTGGTCTGCAGGAGCCACCCAATCCAGCTCCAGGTGGAAGTGAATCAGCAACCTGTTTGGCCTGCAGGAGCAGCCAATCAGGCTGCTGGCAGAAGTCAATCCGCAACCTGATTGGCCTACAGGAGCAGCCCTGAAGTAGCCAATCACGCAAGGCCCATTGTGTAAATAATGTATATAAGCAGAGGTTTTGGGGAAAAGAATGATTCTTCTCTTCTTCCTCTATTGCTACTACAAGCTGAATTTCACAGCCCCTTGCAGACTGTTGATTGTTACCTCTTTAAGGTAGCTTTACATACTAGTTGAGCATGTTAACTATCAATGTGATTAAGACCTGCTAATAGTTTGCCAATATCAAAAGGCAGATATGGAGGTCGTAGGCTGATTCAGATCAACACCATGAAGAAGGAAGGGCATTAAGACTGCACCTACATGCCATTTTCTGAAAATCCCACCCCTGCAAAAACACCTGCATGTTGTCTTTGGAACTGCTATTAGATGCAAACAGGAGAGGGAGGGGGGAGGGAGGTTATGAGGGCGAGGGGGTAAGGGGGTAAGGGAGGGGGGACAGGCTTATGTTGTAAAATGGCTGTATTTGGTTTGGTTTATTTTTATTTTTATTCATGGATGGTTGTTTATGATATTTTGGAATATTTTGTAAGATTATTAAAATTTAAATAAAAAAATTAAATAAAAAAATAGATGCAAATAGTATCTTTGGATTTGGGCAGGAGGAAGATTATCAGGAAAAGAGCAGTGTTGGGAGATACTTGTAACATCCCCAATCCCAGCACAGCAGTGCTGATCTGAATCATATGCAGTCCCTGCAGCTGAAAATGGGACATCCCAATCACATTTGCAAATATTTAGCCCTTAATTTTCCATTGTATGTTTGAAAACTGCTCCTACGCTCTCCTTCCTTTAGCTCCTGCCAAACCCTCTTTTCTTATTGCTAGGCCAGGTGTTTGTAATGTGTGGGAAAGAAAGGGTCACTGAGTTACTTTAAAGGGGAGCGGGAGAGATGAATTAGTTTAGAAATACTTTCACTTTTCTTCTGAATAAGGGGAAGGGGGGGAGAGGCCAAAGAGGAACTGGAGTACAAAGGATTCATACATGACCAAATTGCCCAGGCAGTTTTAATAACTGACAATTATACGCTTTATCACACAAATCAAAGATAGCAGAGAGATAGTGTAAGTCCTCATTTACAAGAGAGGTTCAAAGGACGGCGTTTGGCACCATGCAAGGGACCCCTTTGAATAAGTTTGGTTCCTCGGTGATAATTTCTTTTTACAAATTGCACGTCTGCACATAACATGGAATTTTAAATGACCGGTTTTATAATGCATTGAATAAAAATCCACAGGAGGACAATACTACCAGCTGGTTTTGTGTGTGTGTGGAAATAGCAGCCGGGGATCAGAGGTAGCTCAGTTGGTGGAGCATGAGATTCCTGCATTGCAGGGGGTTGGACTAGATGACCCTTGTGGTGTCTTCCAGCTCTACGATTCTAAGATTCTGTGATATCCAAAGCCTGGCTGGGACCACACTAGATGTCCTTGGGCCAGTCACTGCCTCTCAGCCTAATCTGCCACACAGGGTTGATGCAGGGATGAAATGAAAAGGGAAGAACTACGCACGACCCCTTGAGCAACCTGGAGAAAAATATGGGATGTAAAAGCAATTAAAAGGGGGAAATTAAATGCTGCCCTGGCCAGGCAGCAGAAGAACTGTCACAGAGCCACAGAGCCAACCACAACATCTGCAGCTCTGCTGCTCACACCAGTCAGGGTGGAAAGTGTGGAGCAAGCAAACCCTGCTCCACACTTTGCAGCCTGGATCTGGTGCAAAGGTTGGGCCGTGTCATCGAGTAACAGCAGCGTGGCTGGCTCAGGATCTGGGTAGCATTACTCTGGTGTAGGAGGCAGAACTCTTTGGGAATGGGCAGAAGGAGACCTCCACCCCATCCACACACACACGGTGCAGCAGATTGGGGGGGGGGCTGCAGGGGGGAGGGTAAGCCAAAATTTGTGCAGGGGCTCTAGAATATCCCCAAGGAAGAGGAGAACCCACTGCTCTTCCTTTCTAGTTGCATCTCTGTGCATGATCCTGAATAAGAGGCACCATCCTCCAGTTTGGCTTCCAACTGAGGTCAGCTATCTTCCATTTGGGACAGTCCCATAACCCCAGCTGTGCAGCCACAAGCCAAGAGTACAGAAAGCTAGGATGGGGGTTGTGCGTACCCATTTATTATCATTCTTGTACCCTGATTTTAAGCACACTGACTTAGCAACCCATCCCTTGGATTTCAGGGGAATTTATTTGTAAAGAAGTGGATCTTTAAGATCCCAGTTTCTGCTTATAGGAACACAAAAAATTCCCTCCTGTTTCTTAGCTTTCCAAAATTCTTGGAAGACAAAGAACTTCCTCAGCTGATAGCATGGGGAATCATGTTGGGCAATAGAGAAAAGGAACCCAAACTCCATCCTAGTGCAGTATTTTGACCGAGACAAGGTGTTATGTACTGAGCTGAATCCTAGAACAATAGGATCCAGAATGCAGCAGTCTGATTGGTCCGCAGGAGCCACCCAATCCAGCTCCAGGTGGAAGTGAATCAGCAACCTGATTGGCCTGCAATAGCAGCCAATCAGGCTGCTGGCAGAAGTCAATCCGCAACCTGATTGGCCCACAGGTGCAGCCCTGAAGTAGCCAATCACGCAAGGCCCATTGTGTAAATAATGTATATAAGCAGACGTTTTTGGGGAAAGAGCTGTTCTTCTCTTCTTCCTCTATTGCTACTACAAGCTGAATAAAGAGCATGAAATTCACTCTCGACTCCGAGTATATTTCACAAGCCTTCTGCGACATTGCAGTTGGACTAACAGAGGTACAGTCCGATTGTGGATTGTTTGGAATTCCCTAACTGAAACATTCTGGCTCTCCTATGTAAGCTCCGCTCGGGAAAGGGATTTGCTAATCACATAACTATTTAAAAGAGTCCCTCCCATTACCTTTGGTTTGGATCCGGTAATTTATGACCTCCCCACCCACATGCACACACTGAAAGGAGATGAATGTTCCCTCAGAAGATAAAACTGCCTGAGCACAAGTCCCAATAACACCCCAAAGGAAAGTGATGAAATACTTTCATAAAAGGGAAGAGTGGCTTGAATTTGGGGGGCATAAATAAAAGATGTAGAGGTGCATCTGCTGTCAGGGTGGGGGAGTCAAATATCTGTGGGAGATGCTCTGAAGACCCACACGTCCTTTGCTCTTGGCTGATCTGTCCCTGCATTCTTTTCTCTGCCGCACAGTAGCAAAGTGGTTCCTTTAGAAAGAAATATTGGCAACTACGAACCTGACCTTGAGCGGGAAGTGTTTGAATGCCCTCCCACTGGGCACAATCCAGCAAAAGTTGGGGCTTGAAATGAAAGGAATCGCATCAAAGTGAGTAACACTAAGGTGCCAAAGGTCAGCGCTTGATAGCACCTGCTGCACCCAAACTTTTGCTGGCTTGCAACCAGGTCCTATTAGGATTTGAACTGTTGGAAGTTTGGGTGCGACTCAGCTTGAAAAATAGGTGTTTGCATCGGTTAAGACAGAGTTAGGGACCTCCAGACTCCCAGACTATTTCTGTACCTTTTAACCTCTTGAGCTGACCTCTCTATCTCTTTGATATTAGACGGACAGTCTCAGGTTGCATCCTGTTTTACAGCTTCCTGCTGTTCCTCACACTTCTCACACACACCTCAAGATGACATATCACCTTGGAGCAAGGCTGCCACACTTCGTAAGACTGGATGGCGCTGTGGTCTAAACCACTGAGCCTCATGGGCTTGCTGATCAGGAGGTCAACGGTTCGAATCCCCGCGACGGGGTGAGCTCCCGTTGCTCTGTCCCAGCTCCTGCCAACCTAGCAGTTCGAAAGCATGCCAGTGCAAGTAGATAAATAGGTACCGACCGCTGTGGCGGGAAAGTAAATGGCGTTTCCATGCACTCTAGCTTCCATCACAGTGTTCTGTTGCACCAGAAGCGGTTTTGTCATGCTGGCCACATAACCAGAAAGCTGTCTGTGGACAAACGCTGGCTCCCTCGGCCTGAAAGTGAGATGAGCGCTGCAACCCCATAGTCACCTTTGACTAGACTTAACCATCCAGGGGTCCTTTACCTTACTTTTTTACCTAGACTGGAACTAGAAGGTTTTCTATCCAAGTTAAGTGATTTCTACAAAAAAATTAATTATTTTCTTACCCGCAAGCATCTTTCTTGTGGGTAAGTCTACTCTTTAACCAAGATTCACTGGTCAGACACTGTACATTCTGAATATGGAAGGGTTTCAGTGGGTAATTCATAGAATCATAGAATTGTAGAGTTGGGTGGGTCCCTGAAGGTCACCTAGTTCAACCTCCTGCACTGCAGGAATCCGAACTAGATCATACATGACAGATGGCCATCTAACCTCTGCTTAAAAACCTTCAAGGAAGGAGAGTCCACAAACTCCTGAGGGAGACCGTTCCACTGTCAAACAGCTCTTACTGTCAGAAAACTCTTCCTGATATTTAGTCAGAATCTCCTTTCTTGTAACCTGAAGCCATTGGTTGGCTCCTACCCTCCAGAGCAGGAGAAAACAAAGCTTCTCCATCTTGCAGGTGACAGATCTTTAGATATCTGTAGACGGCTGTCATATCTCTTCTCAGTCTCCTTGTCACCAAGCTAAACATACCCAATTCTGTCCATCGTCTGCCCAAGACTTGGTTTCCAGACCCTTGATCATCTTGGTTGCCCTCCACATTGCACACATTCCAGCTTATCAATATCCTTCTTAAATTGTGGTGCCCGGAACTGGACACAGTACTCCAGATATGGTCTGACCAAGCCTTATAATTTAAAACACGTAACACAAAAGGAAAAATGGATTGGGAAGGGGGAGGAAACAAACAAACTCAGGTACCAATTATTGACTACTGGTTCTTCTTCTAGTGACAAGCTGGGATGGAAGCAGTTCAAAAAGAAGAGGAGCCAAAAGTTGTTGTTCTCTCAGCTGTGGCGATGGCCTGTGGCGGCAACTTTTCTCTGGCTCACTCTGCTGCAACCTGATAGAACAGCTGTTGCCAGGTGACGCCATATGTTTAAAGCACATAACTGGCCCCACCCAAGAATTCTGGAAATTAGAGATACTACAGCTCCCAGAACTATTTTTTTTGGGGGGGGGTCATGTGCTTGACTGTATGGTGTGTACGCAGCCACAGTGAAACTGATGGCGTCTCTGTATCTCTTCCCTTCCTCCCTCTGCTGTAGCCTGATGGAATGGCTGGTTGCCAGCTGGACCCCCCCCCCACCTTAAATCAACTCACAAAGCCAAACATGGAACCCTCACCTCCTGTCCGTGGTATACACATACCAAAGGTCAAATTCTGGAACAAAGTATGCTCATTTTCAGGCACTACATCATCAGATACATTAAGTATCTATCTTGGATGCTTTAGTTGAGATTCCTGCATTGCAGAGGGTTGGACTCTGCTTTTTTCTAGAAACCACAAACCCCTCTCTTGTTCTCTTATAATGACAATAATGCACACCTGAGATGTGAGGTGCCAGAACTGAGTTCCAGTGAGTCCTGGCTGGAAAAAAAGCCTGGCTAGACTAAATGATTTGGGGGTCCTGCCAACTCCACAATTCTTTGCAGTAAAGAAAGAGGGAGAAGTATTGCCTCCATTGCTTCCTTAGAAATGACAGCAATAAAATAATGCATGTCAAGAGAGAGAGAGAGAGAGAGAGAGAGAGAGAGAGAGAGAGAGAGAGAGAGAGAGAGAGGCTATGCGCAAAAAGAAAATTCCTTTGTTCTTTCAGGAGCATAATGAGTGTACCTTCATTCCACCCCCATAAGATGATAAAAATTTATTATCCTTTCTTCACGCCTAGGAAAGAGAGGTTACAAGGGAATTGCATAAAGTAAGGAAAGAATTCTACGGCAATTCCGGGAATTGAGCGTCGCCTTCCATGAACTCCAGCCCAACACCTGCTCTGCTTCTACGCCATAAATATCTCCAGCAGTAACGAGCATCACCACCATCCCCTAGGTTTATGGGGATACTTCATGCAATGGAATTGGCCTCGGGCCAGCCGCATGTCGGGTGCATCAAAGCAGCCTGGTTCCTTCCACACCCACCCCCTCCCGATACACTGGGTTCCTGATTGGCATAGGGGCCAACCAATCAGTAATATACACAGCCCTGCTCTGAAAAGGGAGGGTTTAGTAGCTCTGGGACTGACACAAGGACGAGCTAATCAGTGCTGTGGAAATCCAGCTTCTGTGGCAAACAGGAATGTTTTTTTTTTCATGAGTCCAATCCAGGGAAGAAGTCTATATGTGGATCTAAATGACAGTTAGTACGCTTTCACAAAGAGCTCACTACTTAAGCTATGTGCTGCTGTATATTGTCCTCGAATGCAACATTTGTCTTCTCTCTCAGTCTCTCAAAGGTGAACAAAGAGAAAGCAAAGACAGGTCTCAAATTCAGACATACTATCAGGTTGGGGGGGGGTTCGTTTCTTTTGCATTTTATTCACACTTAAGAAACAAATATGTGAACTGAAAAGGCAGCTATCCTTTTAAATCTTTTCACTTCTCCAATCATTTCAGCGCAACTCAGACACCCAAAATGCATACAAAGTTGTGTATATAAGTCATGTTTATTAATTTCCATGGGTCTACTCTGAGTAAACTCAGTTAAATACCATCCAGTGCTACCAAACCATCAAAGCAGTCCTGTAAGATACCACAGTCGGTGGAAGAAAAGTGATGGAGAAATCAAGGAGAAGCAACAGGATCAGTCTCTCTGTGTGTGTCACTCTTCCAATAAAGGCCATCCTTCAGAGTGACCACAGGCTGGAATGGGTCCAAATAATTTGGTTTCCTTCCAGAGGATATAGAGCTGAGCTGGGTGAATAATATGTCCGGATCTTATGGCACTGATTCACCTTCTATCTCCAAATCAAACTTATTGCAGTTATGCCCTCTGGGTGAGTGCTTTTCATATGAGGCTTACCCAAGGATCTGTGAGGCAGACCTGAAAAATGCCACTAAATTGCCTTGTGATTAACATTTAATCCTTCAGAAACGCACTCTGGGGAAAGATTACATAAGTACCCATGATGATTCACTGTGAACTGGATCTTCATTTTGCCAAGTGGCAAGCACAGGGGGCATCGCAAATTGGGCTTCATGCATTCTGATGACATAGTTTGGCATTTGGCTGCAGTGTTGCATACCACAGCTCCCTTCCTTCCTTCCTTCCTTTTTCTTTTTGCAAAAAGCGAGTGGGTCCTCTAGCCCTTCTTGGATTCCAGCTCCCATCAACCTCAGCCAACACTGGTCAAGGATGATGGAAGTTGTAGTCAAGGCTGGCTCAAGACATTTTGCTGCCTGAGGCAATGAACAAGACGATGCTCTCTCCCAAGGCTCATACAGAAGCCATTTGGGCTGGTAGTTGAATTTTACTCCAATACTGGTAAAGGGAGAGTGCCTTCCAGTGTGTCATGGGCTGGCTGCATGCTGAGGAGTGGGGGGGGGGAGGCACCAGCTGGGGAACCCGCAAGGGAACCCCCAGAGGAAGAAGACGACGGGTGGTCAGAGGGAGAAGAGGAAGCAGATTGGGAGATGAAGGTGTCAGAAGCTGACAAGGTAACAGGGTTTGGTGCATGGGCATAGGCATAGGCAGGGGGCAGGGGGCAGTTGCCCCCCCATGTAGCAAAAGGCTGAGGGGTGCAGCGTGGCGGCCCCAGGCTTACGTTCCCCGCGTGCCTCCGGAGCTTCGCGCGGGGAGCGGGAGCCTGGGGCCGCCTCCTCGGAACAGCTGGGAGGCGCGGAGGAGGCAGCCACAGGCTCGTGCTCCCCGCATGCCTCCGGAGCTTTGCACGGGGAGCGGGAGCCTGGGGCTGCCTCCTCGGAACAGCTGGGAGGCACGGAGGAGGCAGCCACAGGCTCGCGCTCCCCGTGCACCTCCGTAGCTTCGCGTGGGGAGCGGGAGCCTGGGGCCTTCTCAGAACAGCTGAAAGGCGCAGGCCACATAGCCCCACCCACATTCCCACTGTGGCCCCTCCCCTCCCATGCCTTGGCCCCGCCCCTTGCCCCCCTAATTTTGATCTTGGGTACGCCCCTGGTTTGGTGAGCAGGAAAAAGCTGCGGCAGAGACCAGTCTAGAATCAGAGGCTGGAGGGAAGGGGAGCAAGGAGACAGAGATGAGGCCAGCTGCTGAAGAGTCCAGGGAGTCTCCCTCTCCTGCTGTGACCAGCTCCCTCCCCAGAACTTGAAGAGGAATGAAGAGGGCAGAGCCATGGGCGTAGGCAGGGGGGGCAGGAGGGGGCAGCTGCCCCCCCTAGAAGCAAAAAATTATTGTATTTTACAGACCATAACCAGCACTTTTCCCCTCCAAAAACTGAAGTGGAAAGGGCTTTGCTTTAGCGAGAGCAGCTCTCCACTTGCTGGGGGGGGCGGGAACACAGCTGTAACAAAAACACATCAAATAAATAAAGCAAAGTGGCTACCGGTACTTAAGCAGTTAAGACAATGGAGCAGAAAATCCCTTCAGGCAAGGTTTGATAGCTGACCAATTCACCCTATTGTTCTTCAGTGGTAGTTGTTACCGTGTTTCTCATATTTTAAGGCATCCCTAAAAAATAAGGCATGGCAGGATTTTCATGACCTGGCGAAATATAAGGCATACCCCAAAAATAAGACGTAGCAGTACCGGGTTGTGGTGGGAGCAGGTCTGTGCAAAATACGGTACCGTAAGAAGAAAAGGAAGATGCCTCCTCGGAACCGGATGCCGCTGCCACGTGGAGCTCCGTCCGAGTGGGAGTTAGCAAGAGCTGCAGCACGCGCAGCAGGAGCCTCAGTGCGAAGCCCGGCTACGGTAGAGCCTCAGCGCGCGGCGCCAGGACCCTGCTAGACCCGCAGCTCAAGCCGCGCAAAGCCCGGCAGCCGGCAGGAGCCGCGGCGGGCAAAGAACAAAGGATCGGGACCCTGCTAAGCAAAGCCCCGGCAGCCGGCAGGAGCCTTAGCGGGCAGCGCGCGAAGCCCGGGAGCTGGCTGGAGCCGCAGCTCAAAGCGCGCTCCTGATAAGCCCCGGCAGCTGGCAGGAGCCTTAGCGCGCAGCGCGCGAAGCCCGGGAGCTGGCTGGAGCCGCAGCTCAAAGCGCACTATCGGTAAGCCCCGGCAGCCAGCAGGAGCCTTAGCGGGCAGCGCGCGAAGCCCGGGAGCTGGCTGGAGCCGCAGCTCAAAGCGCACTATCGGTAAGCCCCGGCAGCCAGCAGGAGCCTTAGCAGGCAGCGCGCGAAGCCCGGGAGCTGGCTGGAGCCGCAGCTCAATAAGACATCCCTTGAAAATAAGCCATGTTGTGTTTTTTTGAGAAAAAAATAAATATAAGACATGACTTATAATATGAGAAACACGGTAATGAGCATTCAGGGATCACATTAAGAGTTCTATTGGCGATTTAATGAGGGTGCATTGACTAAGGTGGCTCTGCAAGCCTAAAAGGAAATGAATAAGAAAGGGGGGGGGGCTGTAGCTTTTGATAGACACAGTGATGTTTATAAAAAGCAGAGGTGTTCCAGTCTGCCCCTCCTCCTGCATCTGTATACTGTAAATCAGGGGTGGCCACCTCCCAAGAGACTCTGATCTACTCACAGAGTTAAAAACTGGGAGTGATCTACCCCCTTTGGGGGGGTTCAGGTCAAAGCTGTTGAGTTTTTTTAAGGAAGGGAAGCCCTGTTTTTTTTTAGTTTAGGTCAAACTTGTTGAGCTTCTTTTAGGAGGGAGGCCCATTTTTGTTTAGGGCTTCAGGTCATAGTTCAGCTTTTTTTAGGGAGGAGGAAAATTTTGGGTGAGCTTTTTTTAGGGGTGCCAGTGATCTAGCAGTGATCTACCACAGACATCCAGTGATCTACTGGTAGATCACAATCTACCTGTTGGACGTGCCTGCTGTAAATCAAGCAGAGAGAAAGCTGCTTGCAAGGCTCCTGTACAGGCGTTCCAGTATCTTCCTCTTGCTGCAGAGTTCCAGCATCACAGCGTCACCCAGAGGCACCCACAAATGTGAGTTATCCCTCTCTCTATTTCTTCCTTCCTTCCCTCCCTCTTCCGTCCTTAATAAAATACGGGGGGGGGCAGATAAGCCCCACATAGAAAGCCCATCAACATGGGGGTGTGTGTGACTCTTTAAAATACAGTATTTACCAGTAATTGGGGGGGGGGCACCTAGACCTCTAGGAGTTGGCTGCTATGCCTAGGACAATTCAAGAAAGCAGATTGATGCATATGCTATGGTAATATATCAATAGAATCATGGAATTGTAGTCGGAAGGGACCCCAAGGGTCATCTAGTCCAACCCCCTGCAATGCAGGATCTTTTTCCCAAGGTGAGGCTTGAACCCACGACATGGTTGAAATATTATGCTGATATGCAGCAACACCTCGGAGCTGTCGTGACTGCGGCCGTGCCTTCCCTCGCCCTCATCCGCCTTGCCACCCCCTCTCGCCTGCCCGACCCTCCCGTCCTCTTACTGCAGAGTTCCAGCATCACAGCATCACCCAGAGGCACCCACAAATATGAGTTATCCCTCTCTCTATTTCTTCCTTCCTTCCCTCTTCCATCCTTAATAAAATACGGGGGGGGGCAGAAAAGCCCCACATAGAAAGCCCATCAACATGGGGTGTGTGTGACTCTTTAAAATACAGTACAGTCGTACCTCGGGTTGTGAACACCTCGGGTTACGAACAACCCAGGTTACGAACTTCGCAAACCCGGAAGTATTTTCGCCGTGCGCACGTGTGCAGAAGCGCCGCACGCCTTTGCGCATGCGCAAAGCGCAAAAATAGCAGAAATAGCGCTTTTCGCATGCGCAAAGCGGCGGTTCGGGCCCTTTTCGGGTTACGAACTTTTCGGGTTACGAACTGCGACCCGGAACGGATCGCGTTCGTAACCCGAGGTACCACTGTATTTACCAGTAATTGGGGGGGGGGGAGATGCACCTAGGCCTCTAGGAGTTGGCTGCTATGCCTAGGAGTAGGACAATTCAAGAAAGCAGAATGATGCATATGCTATGGTTATATATCAATAGAATCATAGAATTGTAGTCGGAAGGGACCACAAGGGTCATCTAGTCCAACCCCCTGCAATGCAGGAATTTTTTCCTAAGGTGGGGCTTGAACCCACAACATGGTTGAAATATTATGCTGATATGCAGCAACGCCTTGGAGCCGTCGTGTCTGCGGCCGTGCCTTGCCTCGCCCTCGCCCGCCCTGCCACCCCCTCTCGCCTGCCCGACCCTCCCGTCCTCTCCAGCCAAGCAGGGTAGCCGCCGATGCTGCCAGCCCCAGAAGCACAAGGTGGCCGCTGCCGCCGCCACGATATCATCAGGCCAGCTGGCCCTGTAGCCCCGCCCACGTTCCCACTTCGGGGCCCCGCCCCTGAACGACCATGGCTTGCCCCCCCCCTAGTTTTGATCCTGGCTACGCCCCTGGGCAGAGCAAAGAGGACAAGAGAGGTTGCTGGTGAAGGACCCAGAGAAGGAGTCTTAGAGAGCGCTGAGGCACTCCTCACAACTGCTTCATTGGGGCAAGTCCTACTGGGAAGAGTTGCTGTGATCACTAGGCCAGAGCCATTTTGGTTTCTTTGAATAAATTGTTCATTTCACTGGCAGCAGGTATTTTATTGCTGACCTGATCCTGACTCCAGCTCCTGACACACTGCCCTTGAGGGCAATAGTCTAGTGTAGGGGCACAGAGCAGGACACATAACACTCATAGCTCATAGCTGCAACACTCTGCCTCATGGTATGACCGGTCCTGGTTATAGTTCAGGGGTGGGAAACCTGTAGCCCTCCAGATATTATTGGATGCCAACTAATTTAGGTCCATCCATTTCAATGAGTCGAGAGTAAAAGTTAGAAAAGTTAGAAAAATCCAATCATTTCGTTCTGATCACCCATACCAACTGTTCTTTTCAACAGTGGAGGACCAGATGGGATTCTTCTTCCTGCCATTATTTACAGCTTAGCATGACAAGCTAATCGTAGAATCATAGAGTTGGAAGAGACCACAAGGGCCATCCAGTCCAACCCCCTGCCAAGCAGGAAGCACCATCAAAGCATTCCTGACATATGGCTGTCAAGCCTCCACTTAAAGACCTCCAAAGAAGAAGACTCCACCAAACTCCTTAGCAGCAAATCCCACTGCCGAACAGCTCTTACTGCCAGGAAGTTCTTCTTAATGTTTAGGTAGAATATTCTTTCTTGTAGTTTGAATCCATTGCTCCATGTCCGCTTCTCTGGAGCAGCAGAAAACAACCTTTCACACTCCTCTATATGACATCCTTTCATATATTTGAACATGGCTATCATATCACCCCTTAACCTTCTCTTCTCCAGACTAAACATATCCAGCTCCCTAAGCCATTCCTCATAAGGCATCATTTCCAGGCCTTTGACCATTTTGGTTGCCCTCCTCTGGACACGTTCCAGCTTTTCAGTATCCTTCTTGATCTGTGGTGCCCAGAACTGGACACAGTACTCCAGATGAGGTCTGACCAGGGCAGAATACAGTGGTACTATTACTTCCCTTGATCTAGATCACGGGTGTCAAACACAAGGCCCGGGGGCCAAATCCGGCCCGCCAGACCTCATCATGTGGCCCGCCGAGCGCCCCAGCCAGCGGGACCCAGCAGTGGGACCTTGCTGCTGAAGCGCCGCGCCAACAAAGCGCCGACAAACAGCTGGGGCCGGGGAAATGCTTTTTGCCCCTGGGTCCCTTCGCGCTCTTTTCTGGCACTGAATCAAGGCGGCGACCCACCCCCTTCCCTTTCTTTCTTCCTCTCTCTCGTTCTTATTCTTTCTTTCCCTCTCCTTCCTTCCTTCTTTATCTCTGTCTTCTCTCCCTCTTTCTCTTTCCTTATTATTCCTTCTTTCCTACTCTTCTTTCTCTCACCTCTTTCCTTCCTCTCTCCCTCCTGCTCCCTCTTTTCTTTCTTCCTTTCTTCCTTCCTTTCTTCCTTCCGTCCTTACCAACTTTCTTCCTCTCCCTCATTCTTATTCTTTCTTTCCCTCTCTACTTCCTTCCTTCTTTCTCCCTTTCCGTCTTTTCTCCCTCTTTCTTTTTCTTTCCTTCTTTATTCCCTTCCTTATTTCCTACTCTTCTTTCTCTCCCCTCTTTCCTTCCTTCCTTCCCCTCTCCCTCTCCCTCTCCCTCTCCCTCCCACTCCCTCTTTCCTTCCTTCCTTCCTTCCTTCCTTCCTTCCTTCCTTCCCTCCCTCTCCCTCTCCCTCTCCCTCTCCCTCTCCCTCTCCCTCTCCCTCTCCCTCTCCTCAGAAACATAGGATGCTGCTTTATACTTCTGGCCCTTAAACCCTGGAACCAGGAGAGCAGCTTCAGTGAGTCAACCTCAGCCAGTCCCTTTGGTGAAGGGTGGTGGCTCACTGGCAGAACATCTGTCCTGCATGCAGAAGGATCCCCAACATTTCATGCAGGACCTTTGCAGGGCTGCTTGCAAGCTCTGCAAAGGTCCTGCATGAAACCCTAGCGAGCCTCCACCACCCAGTGCAGTTACCAAAAATCATTTTTCAATAAATTGTACAATAATTGTACATTTGAATATCTACTTGCCATTATTCTGACTATGTTTCTGCTTTCAGAGCTAGTTATTACTTACATTATTACAAAAACAGTAATAATTGAATGCAGTGACAATAATTTATGTTAATAAAGAGTGGACACATAGTCCTACAGATACATCCGGCCCTTTGAGGGTGACCAAACTGCTGATGCGGCCCCCGATGAATTTGAGTTTGACACCCCTGATCTAGATGCTATACTCCTATTGATGCAGCCCAGAATTGCATTGGCTTTTTTAGCTGCTGCATCACACTGTTTCCTATCGAATGCTTTATGTTTTCCTCTTCCCAGGATCACATTAACTACACTTTTATTTAAATATCGGCCACCCGCTGCCACAGCGCAAAACAAGTCAAAGCCGAACAAGAAATCATTTTGCAACTTGCGGGAAAAGGAGAAATAGCTGAGAGCTTTTTGTGGGAAAGGATGTTGCTGGGGAGCTGTTGTGATCAGGCACCCATTCATTCAACGGAAAAACCTTTCACAGGAGATTGTAATATGAAGTTCTAGTTTCATTATTGCCATTCACTAAACAATGCTCCCTTGTAAAATAATCTAATGCCTGATAATGGACGTATATGGGAGTACCTGCTAAGTGGCTGTTGTGGATGAATAATTAACCTGAGTAATAACACTCCCCACACCCATATTATGGGCTCTGTTCTTTATTCAGAACTAATAATATGCCCTCATTGGGGTGGAGGTGGGGATGCTGAGTGTGGATTTCATATACAGTCATACCTCGGTTTAAGTACGCCTCGGTTTGAGTATTTTCAGTTTAAGTACTCCGTGGACCCGTCTGGAACGGTTTAATCCACTTTCCATTACTTTCAGTGGGAAAGTTCGCTTCAGGTTAAGTACAGACTTCTGGAACCAATTGTGTTTGTAAACCGAGGTACCACTGTATCGTGAAGAAGGCTACCAATGGCTACTAGCCAAGAGATTCCTGCATTGCAGGGGGTTGGAGTAGATGAAACTTGGCGTCCCTTCAAACTCTACAGTTCTGTGATTCTATGCCTATTCTTCCTCCACAGCTGGAGGCAATAAATGCATCTGAAGACCAGTGGTTGGAAACTGCAGGAAGGGAGCATGCTCAGGGTCCTACGTGAGAGTTTCCCACGGGCATCTGGTTGGCTACTGTGAGAACAGGATGCTGGATGAGATGGACCACTGGCCTGTTCCAACAAGCATTCATTCATTCATTCATTCATTCATTCATTCATTTCCCCTGGCTCAAGGCATCTTACAGATAAAAACAAGAATAACTAAAAACAATCTAAAATAAAAAAATTCCTTCAGTAGCACCTTAAAGACCAACTAAGTTTTTATTTTGGTATGAGCTTTCGTGTGCATGCACACTTCTTCAGATACTGAAGAAGATATCTGAAGATTCTTCAGATACTGAAGAAGATATCTGAAGAAGTGTGCATGCACACGAAAGCTCATACCAAAATAAAAACTTAGTTGGTCTTTAAGGTGCTACTGAAGGAATTTTTTTATTTTACTTCGATCCAGACCAACACGGCTACCTACCTGTAACTAAAAACAATCTAATGTTCTTATTTTCTTACCTATGACCTGCATCCAATACTATGGGAGTGGACTTCTGCTCAAGGCTCCAGTGATAGGTGAACCTATGACACATGTGTCAGACGTGACACGCAGAGCCCTCACTGCTGGCATGCATGTCATTGGCCCATTCGCACTGTTGTTGTTGTTGTTGTTGTTGTTGTTGTTGTTGTTGTTGTTTTTCCCCATTTGTTCTCACGCTACAGCTTGTCTCCGCTGTTAAAACCCGGATCCTTTTTTGTTGTTGTTGCTGGTAGCCAGAGATTGTGTTCAGCATTGGTCTGTTTTACAATTTGCTGAGCCAGTGGCTGTTTCTGATTGGGTGTAACAGCATTCATTTTTTAACCCTTTCTGTGCTGTTTTTTGGTGCTTTGGCAGACGATGATTGGGTGTAACAGCATTTGTTTTTAACCCTTTCTGTGCTTTTTTGGCACTTTGGCAGACTATGTCGGTGCTGCGTGTTAGTTCCAGCGAAGGTATTATTCGTCATTTATTTCTGTCCTCTTCCCCCCCCCAAAAGCTCAGCAGCTTTGGGGCACCCCCCCCCAAATAAAAGCTCAACAACTCTGGGCACTTTGTGATAAATAAGGGGTTTTTGGTTTGGTTTGGTTTGGTTAGGGCCGTTAGGGGATCTTTGACCTCACTTCCGGCCGGCGGAGCAGGGAGCAGTGGAATGCTGCAGTTATATATTACAATTATACATTTTTGTTATTTAAACTATAAATATCACGAAATTATGGTTTTTTTCCTCGAAGTGACACACCACCGGAGTTATGCTTGTTTTTTTGGCAAATTTTGACACACCAAGCTCAAAAGGTTGCCCATCACTGGCTCAAGCAATGGGACTTCCTTCCCTCTCCTCTTTGCTCAAGAGGGTCCAGCAATTAGAGGGCTTCATGGAAGAAAGGGAAGTCCCATTGTGTAAGTGTTGTCTCCAAACAACTCCCAGAATCCTTCACAAACTACAGTTCCCAGGATGCTTTTTTTGGGGGGGGGGATCCATGACTATGA
The DNA here is from genome assembly GCF_963506605.1 of Zootoca vivipara. NCBI lineage: Eukaryota > Metazoa > Chordata > Lepidosauria > Squamata > Lacertidae > Zootoca > Zootoca vivipara. The sequence goes on along the minus strand of NC_083283.1, from coordinate 11,801,266 downwards.
TACTACTTTAAAGGAATAGCGGGGATGGGGCCTAAGAGACCTCCAGGAGTGGTTGGAAGTTAGGGGCACCACCACACACCCAGCCTTCCGGGAGGGGCAAGGTGGTGAGTCAGTGCAGTGCAGGAGCTCCAACAGAGCTAATCCATCTCCCCGCCCCCTGGTGGACCCACACAGCAGTGACCCAACCAGAGGTGAGCTGCAGGGCACCACCAACTGCTGCTGCTTACCTCTCACGGTTGTTCCAGAGCAGCTCTTTGAAGGGAAGCCAAGGTACAAAGGCAAGGAAAAGGGAGAGGAAGCTATGTTGGCAACTAATTGCACTTCTGAAGCCTATACACCTCCTGTCTTATCAATCTCCTGATATTCAACCCCACATTTAGTGGCAGATCAGGGACAACCGATTTCCCCAGGAACAAAAGGACCTCAGTGCGGTGCAAATTGCATGAGACGGTCTGAGTCAGCCCGTCCATCCCTCCAGCTTCATTAAGCCAATTAGTTCCAGGCAATGGTCCAAAGTGGTGATTAAGAAAGACACTTTTCTCACAAGGTAGTCCTAGGTTTCTAGAGGTGTCGAGCACCTCTCCCTCCCACTGACTTCAGCTAGGAACGCAGCTAGTGCTTACCTCTGAGAATCTAGCCTCCAAACTTTCTGCAGATCACTTTCACCCACGGGTGTAACCAGTAGACACGATAACATTCATTGTCTAGGCATGGAGGAGAGGGAAAGAATGAGGAAGTTGGAGTATCAAAGTGAAATTTCTCTTTCCAGTGAAGTTTATTGTATTCCGTGATCTGTGCTCCAGAGAATTCCCAACATACATATAGGTATATGTGATTGAGGTTCCACATTGGGGTTCCACTCACCAGCCCTGGCTACCTATTTGCGCTTTCCTCACACCTGATCCCGCCCCCTCCTTACACACTTGATCCATCCTTTCTCCTAGAGCAGAGGTTTTCAGCCTTTTTGAGTCCATGACTCCCTTAACCAACTACATTCTTTCTGCGGCACCCCTGTGGGGCTCAGGAGCCTAGTTAGGTCACTGGGAAGCAACTCCTGACCAGCCCCAGAGGCACCGTTCACCTGCTGAGCTTGTAGCCAAGGCTGCTGCAACGGGACAGAGGCCATTGTTGCCTGCGACACCCCAACCATCATTCAAGGGTGCCACAACACACCAGTTGAAAACCACTGTCCTAAAGGTAAAAAAGGCAAGGTAAAGGACCCCTGGACGGTTAAGTCTAGTCAAATTCAACTATAGGGTGTAGCATTCATCTCCACTTTCAGGCCACGGGAACTGCTCACAGCTCACCCCACTCCCTTTTAAAAGAGGGTGCAGCACTTCAAAGAGTGGCTTCTGGAACCTCTCCCCACTCCATTAAATGCCTGCCACCAGTGTGGCATCCTTTCTTTCTTTCCTGCCTGTTGTTTGGCACACTGGACTTGACATAGACACCTATCAGCAGCCATGCAAACTAAAGAGCATGATGAGAACCTTAGGTTTTTATGCATATAGGAAGATACCATTTTTGAGATGCCTTTCTATAAGAAAAGTCCATTGCTTCTGTTAGGGCAGTGGTTCCCAACAGGTGGTCCGGGGACCCCCAGGGGTCCGCGAGCTATGCCAGAGGGGTCCGCAAGATGCTATTAGAATAAAAAATATATTAAATATATTTCGTATGATAACAGATTTTTTGTTTTGGCCGCTTCCTGCATGAGCAGAGTCTAGCGCAAAACTAGAGTTAGATGAGGCAGTAGTTCTGCTGTATGCTGTTAGGTGGCGCTTTACAAACACTACTGTTTTGCAAAGAGGCAGCGCGCACATTCTACTAACGCTCACCTCCCCAAGATGCTTTGCACGCGTCGGCTTCATTTGTGCGCTACTGCGCAGGTACCCTCTCTTCTCCATTCCCCTCCCTCCTCCCTGGACTCTTATAAAAAGACTCTTAATTTGGCTCTCACTTTTAAATTTTAGGATTAGGAATTAATGGGGGTCCTTGTCACAATAGCGGCTCGATGAGGGGTCCTCGAGAAAATTTTGTTGGGAACCCCTGTGTTAGGGAATTCACGCTGGGGCACATCTTTATTATAAACATCATGCATAAATGAATCCTTTCAACTTGACAGCTCAGGGAAGTTACCTAGTTTTAAAAATCATATAAAATCAACTCCAGTTTCCCCATTCCAACACTATTTTGCCCTTGAAAGGGGATTCCAGGAAGTGCCCAGAGGTACGGTACTTTGCTGAGCTGATTGTTGGCCTTGTCTAATTGCATAATCAGACCCACCCAGGTGACAGACGATGCAAAGCCAGGACCTTATTGTTCCTTTTCTGTGGATACTCAAGAAGTTCCTCCCGGTATTTATCACACATTTACTTTTGCCCTGAACCATTGCCCTTATGTTAATCTTGTTTACCAGTATGTTAACCAGTATGTACCTCCCCTTTTCTGACGTTTAGCTATGTAACAGTGATGTAGGAATGACGCTTTTGAAATGCATTATGGGATTCAGGTGGGAAGTTTTAAAAGTTCTTGTAACCCTGTTCTCAGTGTTCAGTCTTGGCTTGAACCTGCTGCGCAGTAATAAACCTTGCTGTTTGCTCCGGATGGTGGCTGGGCTCCTTCCTTTTCATTCCGCAGTGGACCGCGGGCTCATGCCCGATGAGCTGGTTGGCAGAGCAGCCTCGCACCCAGATTTTTCCCTAACAGCTTCAAAATGATCTTCATCCCAGGCCACACTGTATGAAACAAATCTCTGTGTTTCCCATTCAGTGTTATGGGAAATGGCTATAACTTTTTCATTTCTTTTTCTTTTGCAGGCACAGCAGCCAAACTGTAGCTCCACGGGCTTTTGTGGACTAAGAAATAGGGATTCAATTTTCTCCACAATCCATATTTATTTATTAGGCTAACTAAAACTCTAAAGTCCATATTAATTTCATATTGGGGGTGTGCGTGTGTGCTTTCTCTTTCCTTTGAAATAACTAAGTCCTCATCTACACCATACATTTAAAGCTGTATTATACCACTTTAAACAGTCATGGTTTCCCACAAAGAATCCAGGGAACTATAGTTTGCTAAGGATGCTGAGAGTTGTTAGATCTCTACTTCCTGCACAGAGCTATAATTCCCAAAGTGGCTTAACAATCAATCCCTCTTCTCAGGGAGCTCTGGAAAATGTAACTCAGTAGTTAAGATGCTGGGAGATCCTTCATCAGATCCTCACCACCGTAGGGCTGTCATAGCACAGCCAAATCTGATCCGGGGATCTAGTGCTTTGGGAGTGTTTGAGGAAGAATTAGCTCCTTCCCGCTTAGATATTATTCCAGTATAAATACTATCTCCCAGCAAGAAGCTGCTCTTTGCTCCATGGACCTAGCTACTTTATCTTAGTTGTAGTCCTCTTCCATCTGTGATTTGTGGGCATGTCCATTAACCTACTTTGAGGAACTGATGCAATGATTACTGATATAATATACCTGAAGTCCTTTGAGTGTTTAGGAAACACATTCTATAAATACTCAGCACCAGTTATTAGTTCTCCTCTCCAGCTGGCTGGCTTGCAGACAAAAATCCTACATAATACCAGTGCCACTAATGCAGAGCCCAGTTTAGGACATGTAACTCCCACTGGGTTTCAACAGGATCAAAGCAGGGCAACTCTGCATCCGGTTTGTTTTAGAGCCAGCACTGGCATGAGTCTGGAACAGCAAAGGCTTGTGGGAAGGAAGCCTTGGCTTAAGTGATTTATTGCTGATCTAAAAGGCACATGTACAGAAATATAATTAATATCCAAACGGTGAGAGAATCTAGGGGTTCCAGTCACTTATGCAGGGTTTGATTTCTTTGAAATGAAGATCAACTGAGCCTGTGTTGTCTTTAGGCTATTTGGTTTTATTTATACACATATACAACCTTGAGCATAAGATCACAGCGTTAACACCCCAACATATCTTGCTTCTCCCTTCGTGACAGCTTTGGGTTCCAGCACAGATCTCTATATCTCCAGCTTCTCAGTCTGCTTTCTAGATCAGCTCACACACAACTGCACTGCTATTTTTCTCTCCACCTAGCAGTTAGGTGAGGCAAGGGGAAAGATCCACCCATTCACTCAATGGCACAGAGCGACCCTACGCCAAAGGATAAATGGACATAAATCTGCCATCAGGAACCACAAGACAGAGAAACCAGTAGGAGAACACTTCAATCTCCCAGGACATTCTATACAAGATCTCAAAGCAGCTGTTTCATTACAGAAAAATTTCAGAAACAGACTAGAAAGAGAAGTTTCTGAATTGGAACTCATTACCAAGCTTAAAACCATGGAGCCACCTGGGATAAACAAAGACATAGGATTCTTATCTCATTATGCATGATCAAGCTTTCTTTAGCGCCTCAGCCCTTGCTTTTCCCCCACAGGAACAATTGCAGTCATCAGCAGTCGTTAACAGCCATCAACAGGTTTACCACTCCTATCAGCCCATCACCCATTCCCATCACACACCCCCACCCTCTGAATATACATAAGGGTCTGGCTCTTCTGTTTCAAGTGTATCTGAAGAAGTGTGCATGCACACGAAAGCTCATACCAAAATAAAAACTTAGTTGGTCTTTAAGGTGCTACTGAAGGAGTTTTTTTATTTTGCTTTGACTCAGACCAACACGGCTACCTACCTGTTATTTGGTTATGCTAATTGTGGTGCTTAACTAGTCAGCCACAGCTATTGCCTAGCCCTAGACAAAGGGACTGGCTTGGCAAGCTTGCTCTCATATTTTCCCACCGCCACAGATACAGGAACCCAAGAATTGGAAGAGACTTTGGTCATCATGCAGACTGACCATCCCCCCCCCAAAAAAACTCACAACAATATACAGCAATCTTTTTGAACTGCACAGCAGTGGGAAATCCAGCCCCTCCTTCCCTGCAGAGGGAAAGGAAGCTGGACCGGGCTTCTTCTGATCTCAAATTCTTGCGGTATCGTGTTGTCATTTCTCCTCTTTCCTCGAAATCCCAGGAGGACCAAATCGGTCGTCCTTTTGCAGCGACACACCCAGTTCCTAAATTGAAGCAAGCTGTGCTTCTCTTCCACATATCTCAAGCTCAAAGATGCTGGATGACAAGCCCTGGCTTCTCCCCCTCCCTCTCGTGCCTAAATGTTACCCTTCTTGCCGCTCCAACCCCCTAATCAAAATCAAATTCTCTGCGTGTAAGTTATATTTAAGCAGGGTTATTTATGGACACTGAGGCCCTGCGCAGATCGCGGCAGAGCCCTTTCATTAGGAATTAGTCGAGCTAATGCTGAGCAAACAGATTGCATCCATGTTGCAAGCGCAGCCACATGCGCCCCGCAGGTCTCCTTGGGAAAACGGAGAGGATTGGGGAAGGGGGAGGAGGGAGGTACAGAGTGACCTTCTGAAGGAAAGTGAGAGTATAAGGCAGCCCTGTGAAAGCTGTTGGGGCTTGTGTCAAATCCAGCACTAATGACTAATGAGCAGCTGTGAATAATAATGATAATACTTCAGGTGCTCATTATTCTGCCAGCATTATTTTGCAAGTGTGTGTGTTTGGGGGCCATAGCTCAGAGGCAAGGGTGTCTGCCTTGCAAGCAGAAGGTCCCAGGTTCAATTCTTGCTAGCATCTCCAAAGAAGGTTGGGAAAGAGGGAGAGACAAGATAGTTGGACAAGATGACCCTCGTGGCCCCTTCCAAGCCAGGGGTGAAACCAGGCGGGATATAAATCTATTATTATTATTCTTATTATTATTCTTGTTGTTGTTGTTGTTGTTGTTGTCGTACCTTGGTTTTCGAACTGCTTAGTTCTTGAACATTTGGCTCCCGAATGCCACAAACCTGGAAGTGACTGATCCGGTTTGCGAACTATTTTCGGAAGCCGAACATCCGACGGGGCTTCCACGGCTTCCGATGGGCTGCAGGAGCTTCCTGCAGCCCATCGGAAGCCGCGCTTTGGTTTCCGAACATTTTGGAAGTCGAATGGATTTCCGGAATGGATTCTGTTCAACTTCCAAGGTTCGACTGAATCATTCCATCACCCGAGTCAAAGACTCAGTTTGGCACACCACTTCCTTAAAGGACCATCCCTACTCAGAAATGAAAAATAATATTATTTGCAGAATTTGCCCCATTTGAGCTTCTTTGCCCTCCTTCCTTTTTCTAATGGGACTTAGGGAAGAACACGGTGAGTTCATTCACCTTTTGCTCCAGGCCAAGTTGATCTCAATTACTTTACCTTACGACATAGATGCATATATGCATCGGCCCACACACGTCTGCCATTATTTCTGGAGTGCAAACGGAGTGCCGGCTTTCACTGCGTGCTGCGCCAAAATTATTCCCTCCTACTCTTACAAATGATCTCATGTCGGATGAACGACACGCACACACCCCAACAGTCTCCTTTTCAAATAGCAGTGGCCCCAATCAAAATCTAAGCAATGTTTTCAAAGACTCCTAGCTGGAGACACTGGCTGTCTGACAAAGCTTTCCATCCATGTAGGTGAGCCAGACAAAAGATGCATTATTTATTCCAATTTTTTAAAGAGGTGTTTCTGAAGCTCCAAGACACCGAGGGTGGGGAATCCACACATTAATTTAGTTAGTGTTCCAATTTACCAGAGCATCAGCAACATGCCTCTCAAACTGTTTGAGGAAGCTATCTTTCTTGCATTCAGTCATTTGGGAAAGTGAGTAGGACCTTCCTTACGTCTACAATCTAGATCAAGGGAAGTAGTAGTACCACTGTATTCTGCTCTGGTCAGACCTCACCTGGAGTACTGTGTCCAGTTCTGGGCACCACAGTTCAAGAAGGATACTGACAAGCTGGAACGTGTCCAGAAGAGGGCAACCAAAATGGTCAAAGGCCTGGAAACGATGCCTTATGAGGAACGGCTTAGGGAACTGGGTATGTTTAGCCTGGAGAAGAGAAGGTTAAGGGGTAATATGATAGCCATGTTCAAATATATAAAAGGATGTCATATAGAGGAGGGAGAAAGGTTGTTTTCTGCTGCTCCAGAGAAGCGGACACGGAGCAATGGTTTCAAACTGCAAGAAAGAAGATTCCACCTAAACATTAGGAAGAACCTCCTGACAGTAAGAGCTGTTCGACAGTGGAATTTGCTACCAAGGAGTGTGGTGGAGTTTCCTTCTTTGGAGGTCTTTAAGCAGAGGCTTGACAGGCATAGTCAAGAATGCTTTGATGGTGTTTCCTGCTTGTCAGGGGGTTGGACTGGATGGCCCTTGTGTCTCTTCCAACTCTATGATTCTATGATACAAGCAAGGCTGAGTTTAGGCTTCAGTTCAGGAAGAGGTTCAGCAGCTGTCTGGTCTGCTTGGTCATGATACTTGAGTACTCATAAATGGCACAACTCACAGCCAAAATAAGGAATCAGAAAGATGAAATATATGTGGAAGAATGGGGACCCTTTTCAGTTTATTTTATTTTTTTACAGATAATATTCAAATTTACTTTAATTTGGCATTATTTCTCTCTCTCTCTCTTTTCTCTCTCTTAAAGACACAAACCAAAATGTGCCCCCACCCCTGAGACCATTATTCATCATAATTATTATTGTGGTGGTTTAACCCCTTCTGTTTTAACAATACAAATTCCACAACTATCTTCCATATTTCCTATCAAAGTAAGAAGGAGAATATGCAAAGGAAATGACTTTGGGGACCCTTTTCAGTTTATATAAAAACTCAATACAGCCAAATAACCAACAGGTTTTGACTTATGAACAATGGAAAGACAATAGAAACGATTCGTAATATAGGATTTAGGTAAATAGATATGGTGAAGAGGTTGGACAGGCAGCAGGGAAGAGAGAGAATTAGACTATCACAGATGTAATAGTGGGAAGTCACCAAGATAAATAATGACCGCTCCACACATCAATGGGGGGCGACTTTTGCATGGACGTGCACAGCCCCCTAATCCCAGAGGTGGCTCCCTGGTAGTTCGGGGCTAGCATCGCCTTCCCAGGTAGGATGCCAGGGGTCTCCGCCTGCCCAAGCCTAGAGTCCAATCCTGCCTGGGGAGGTGTTGCCAGGGGAAGGCCAGGTAAGGGGAGGGACTGTCCGGCTTACACAATAGAATTGGAATCTTACCTCCAAGCACCAGTTGGTTCCAGAGCTTCTCCCACCCTCCACACCCTCATTCATGTTCTTTTGCAGGTTAACCTTTTCTCTACAGGTTCACAGGCGCTGCTACGTCAAGGCCGCTGTTGAAGGGTCAGAAAGGAATTTTCCTGCATTGGCAGGTTTCGCCTTTCCCGTAGCAATATGTCACAACTTTGGCGGTGTCAGGCCTTGGGCAGAATTCTTTGGCAATTTTCCTAGAGGGAGGGGCATGAGGCGGAGACCTCACCCCCTTTGTGGCAACAAGAGCGGGGTATTGGGGGAAGCCTTGCCCATGCCAATAGGTGTCATCACTTCCCCCTTCCAGCGGCGGCGAACAGGGGGCAGGCTCTCTCTGTTTGAACATATATTCTCCAGAGCCAGCCCCAACCCCCCATACATGTAGATGACCCCGAAGCCTCCCAGAACCCTGGCTGGGGACTGGGAAGGATAATGCCCAATGCCTGAGCCAAGGTCTCCCTACATCTGAATCTTAATAAAGTTGTGGCCAATTTGAATCCCATAGCACATTGTTATGCGTCTTTATTCCGCTCAGCGGGTCGCCTGGGGGTTTGGGGGACTCCACCTGTCCACGCAAATAGATTTTGATGCAAATTGTATATGACCTTAATGTGAATCAATGTAAAATAATAAACATATTTTCACAAAAAAATGAGGTGTCTGATCTGGCCACACTGACAGACACCTTAGTTTCATCCCATTTGTGAGGTTTCCCAAACTTGGGTCTCCAGCTGATAAAAACTAACATTGGGGGGGGGGACAGCTGGCTGGGCCAGGGAAGTGATTAAAAAGGTAAAGGGACCCCTGACCATTAGGTCCAGTCGTGACCGACTCTGGGGTTGCGCGCTCATCTCGCACTATTGGCCGAGGGAGCCGGCGTATAGCTTTGAGGTCATGTGGCCTCCCTAATATAGGGGGTGGTCCCTGCCTGCTTGAAGGAGGCAGTGGTAAAACCACTCCTCCTAAAACCACTTTTCCATAGAATTGGAAAATCTAAATAACTACTGGCCAGTTGCCAATCTCCCTTTCTAGGGCAAGGAAATGCTTTGGTTTCCCAGTATGATGACCTCTGTCAAGAGAGAGAGACAGGGCAAATGTGTCCCTGTTATTTCTCCCCGACCTCTCAGCAGCTTTTGATACCATCAACCATGGCATCCTTCCAGAGCAGCTGTCCAAGTTGGGGGGCCGGTGCCACTTTGCAGAGGTTCCAGTTCTGCTTCGAGATGGGTGATGCTTGGGGAGGCCCCGTGGAGCCCCCGAGTTGGCGTCCCTCAGCGTTCAATTCTTTCCCCGGTGCTGTTTAACATCTATATGAAACTGCTGAGTGAGGTCATCCGGAGTTTTGGAGTGCATTGTCAGCGATATGCTGATGGCACACAGCTCTACTTCTCCTTTACATCTGCAGGTGAGGCAGTGGAAGTGCTGGACCAGTGTCTTGCCTCAGTAATGGACTGGATGAGAGCCAACAAACTGAAGCTCAGTTCAGATAAGATTGAGGCACTGTTAGTGGCAGCTCCCTGGACCAGATCTATAGGAACTAGCCTACTTTTGATAGGGTTACACTCAGGGGCGTACCCAGGATCAAAACTAGGGGGGGGGCAAGGCACGGGAGGGGAGGGGCCACAAAGTGGGAACGTGGGCGGGGCTACGGAGAATGATGATGATGGTGATGATGACGTAAGAATAAAAATGAAAATAATAAAAATAACGTATCCTCGCAGCGCCTGGCTCTCCTTCTAGATCCCAGCCCGGCCTCCTCCTCCTCCTCCTCCTCCCTGCCCGGCGCCTTCCTCCTCAAGAGGAAGCCTTTCTGGGGGCGGCGGGCGGCCTTCTCCGCCGACAGAGGCGGCCTGGAAGTGAGCGCTGAGGCAACTCTCTCTTCTCCCTCCGCCGGGGCGTCAGGCTTGGGGCCTCCTCTTCCGTGGGTGCCAGCGATCGCTAAAGATCGCGGCGGCGGCAGCACTCCTGGCGGGCGCGGCGACATCACACCTGGCAGCTGCGGGTGAACCACGCGGTGGAGGGCAGGCGCCCAGGAGCACGGCCGCTGGCAATAACAGACAGCGCTGCAGCGCCGACGGCCCCGCCAGCAAGCCCGGGGCGGAAGCAGCCGCGCTCCCTCCCAGCTCCTGCCGAGCTCCCAAGGAGTGCAGGAGCACTGGCGGCGCACCTGGCAGCCGCAGGTGAAGCATGCAGAGGAGGGAGGCCCAGGGCAGGCGCCCAGGAGCGCGGCCTCTGGCAACTACAGAGACACCGCAGCGCCGACGGCCCCACCAGCAAGCCCGGGGCGGAAGCAGCCGCGCTCCCTCCCAGCTCCTGCCGAGCTCCCAAGGAGCGCGGCAGCGTCAGTGGCGCACCTGGCGGCCGCGGGGAAACCATGCGGTGGAGGGAGGCCGAGGGCAGGCTGTAGCACGGAGCTCGGCCACCTCTCGGGAAGCTGGAGGGCGCAGCGCGGCGGGCGGGAACGCCGAACCCGCGCTCCGCCGGGCTGTGCTCCGCCTCCACCTCTGCCCACCAACCCCGCCGGCCCTGCTTCTAGGTAAGGGCAGCTGCCCTCACTTGCCCCGTGCTGGGTACGCCCATGGTTACACTCCCTGTGAAGAAGCAGGCACTCAGCTTGCCGTGGCACCCTGGGGTGCCTTGAATAATGGTCAGGGGTGCCACGGACAACACTGTCCTCTGTCCTTCTTTCCTTCCCTCCTTCCTCTGATGCCCTCTCACGTCTCTGCCTCCCAAAGGCTTGTACAGCTATTTGTAGCTCTGGCTACAATGGTGCCTCTGGGGCTGGTCAGGAGGTCACAGAAACATAGAGATGGAAGAGACCACAAGGGCCATCCAGTCCAACCCCCTGCCAAGCAGGACTAAGCCAGCAAGTGGGTAAGGGAGTCCAGCCAGCCAGTCTGCCAGCCCTTGCTGTTGGGAATGGACAGACAAGCCCCAGGCCCCTGTGGGGTCATGTGAGGAGGCACCTCTCTTTGGGGCAGTTGGGGGGAAGCTCAGATACCAGGGACAGGGGCAGCGGCCGCCCAGAGGTCTCCCAAGGAGCGGGGAGAGGAGAGGAGGCTGAGGAAACACTCCACAAAGGAGGGTGTTCAAAAAAAGGGTGAGAGGCTGCCAGCTCTGCAGGCAAGGGGTGACCTAACTGGGCTCCTGAACCCCACAGGGATGCCGCAGAAAGAATGTAGTTGGTCAAGGCTGAAGACTTCTGATCCTTTCACATCACAAAGCCAAAGTCATCTGTTCAAACGGAGAGGAGAAGTCTGTGACCTTGCGGTTACAGAAGCTTTGGGAGAAAGCAGAAGACATCTAGAAAAGCGTTGCATAAGGAACCTTTGCTTCCTCCCATGAGAGACGTCTAGACAGGTGGGAGTAACCAAGCAGGAGAGACAGAAGCACTTTAATCGCTGATAGCAGCCTTCTGAGCTATTTCTAAGAAGCATAAGGCTCCCAACAGATGGCCTCAGGCCTGGGTTTGGAGTTGGGTTCATTCCCCTTTCGAATCCCTTGAAGTTTTGCCAATCTCATATTGGAACCCAAACATCTCCCATACATCTCCCTTTTAATTTGTTTTGTAAGATGGTGGAGCCAGCTGGGCAGGTATGCAAATGTCCTTTTGTGCACAAAAAGCAGTTTGTTTCTAGGTGTGTTCTACGCATCCAGGTGATTATAATGTTGAGTACACTTTAGCCAGAGCTCAATGAAGTCAGATAGGATAGAATATCTTACATATTGACTGATAGAACACTTTTATACCCCCTCCATTCCAAGGAGGATCACAACCAATAAATGCAGATACAATAAAAACAGTTCGTTAAAATCCAATAAATACAGAAAATACAGTGCTGCAATACTGCATTGGACTAGATTACCCTTTGGGGTGCCTTCCAGCTTTATAAAAATTATATTGTTCTAATAACTACCACAGTCACAGTTCTCAATGACTTTATATCAATGACCAGCAAATGCCTAGATCAAGGTTTTCCAAACTTGGGTCTCCGTCATTCCCATCATCGCTGACCACTGGTCCTGCTAGCTAGGGATGATGGGAGTTGTAGTCCAACAACACCTGGAGACCCAAGTTTGGGAATCTCTGGCCTAGATGAACAGATCTCGGTCCAGTATACCTGAAGGAGTGTCTCCACCCCCATTTTTCTGCCCGGACACTGAGGTCCAGCGCTGAGGGCCTTCTGGCGGTTCCCTCGTTGCGGGAAGCCAAGTTGCAGGGAACCAGGCAGAGGGCCTTCTCGGTAGTGGTGCCCGCCCTGTAGAATGCCCTCCCATCAGATGTCAAAGAGAAAAACAGCTACTAGATTTTTAGAAGACATCTGAAGGCAGCCCTGTTTAGGGAGGCTTTTCATAGAATCATAGAATCATAGAGTTGGAAGAGACCACAAGGGCCATCCAATCCAACCCCCTGCCGAGCAGGAAACACCATCAAAGCATTCCTTACAAATGGCTGTCAAGCCTCTGCTTAAAGACCTCCAAAGAAGGAGACTCCACCACACTCCTTGGTTCTCAGAGTTGCTTAACAGTCTTCCTAGGGAACTCTGGCCTAGAAGCTCATACTCTCCGACATTTCTCCGATGAAAATAGGGATGTCCCATTCCATAATGATAATTTTACTATTTATACCCCACACATCTTACTGGGTTGCCCCAGCCACTCCAGACGGCTTCCAACCAGGAGCGTCTTAGCCATAGAGGCTACTGGCGCAAGGCACCACGACGCCACGTTCTGGAGGGTGCTTTGGAGGGCGCCTCCGCCATGCCATGCTGTGCCCAGAGCCTCCTCCCTGTGGGAGGAACTGCCCCCAAGCCCTGCTGGCAGCGCTGCCCTCGCTCGCCTCTTCTTGGGCTGCTGGCACTGTTGCAGGGAAGCCGGCCGTGAGCCTCCCGTCAGCGAGGCAGCCAGGGCTCCCTGGGCGGCAGCGCTGCGCAGCTGTTTCGGCCGAACAGGCAGAGGCGGAGGCAGAGCACAGGTGGCAGCCTCCCTGCCTGCCGCCGCCACCACCACTACCGTTGCCACCTCTGGCTTGGTGATCTTCGTAAAGCGGAGACACCTCGTCTGCCCAGGGTGGAGGAGCTATGGGAGGAGGAGTGGCACGGTGGCCCCATTTGCGCTCCGGGCCAGGTAACCTCTCCAAGGAGCATGCGGGGGCTCCCCAAAGCGGGTGCATGAGCCGGAGGGAAGAGACAGGGGCCAGATTCCCAGGCTGGGGACCACCTGTTGCTCTCCATCGAGGCAGCGGATGGGAGGGAGGGGGTGCCTGAGGGGTCCCTGCACCATGCTTCCAACATATATAAAAACATAAAACATTTTTTAAAAAATTAAAAAGCCCTTCCCTATACAGGATTGCCTTCAGATGGCTTGGGGGTCGGATAACTCCATAACCTCCCACATTTCTCCAATGAAAATAGGAACGTCCTAAGGAAAAGCAGGACATTCTGGGATCAAATCAGAAACCGGGAAGGCCTCTCTATATCAGGGACGTCCCTGGAAAATAGGGACACCTGGAGGGTCTGCAAGCGGCACCTGAGTGTAGCTGTGCTCTCCACCTATAATTCCCAACAACTGCTATTCAGAGACATACTGCCTCCAAAAAATATATGAGAGAGAGAGAGAGAGAGAGAGAGAGAGAGAGAGAGAGAGAGAGAGAGAGAGAGAGAGAGAGAGAGAGATTGAATGTGTCCAGCAAATGGCATTCTTGAGCTGGGGCAGTTCAACCAAGAAATCAAATTCAGCATTACATCAGGTTTTGAAAGAGGGTGTTTTGGATTCCACAAACCAGTCCGGAGGCAGTAAAAGACTTCAGCCTCCTGCCCGTCTCCCCTAAACACACTGCACAAGCTGGTAAATGGACCCAAATGCCCTTTGGCCGGTTCAACCTGCGCTGCTAGGGAAAGCTCGTCCCACAGGTTCAGCTGGCAATCGTAAGGGGAGTCAATATTTGCAAACCAACAGATTTCCGATAGGGACACTCTCAAAGGGTACATTAGCTGGAAAGGGGGCAAGAAAAGCCCTCTTCCACAGACTCCCCCACCCTGCCAGCATCGTTTTAGAAGCTTGCAGCAGGTCCAGGCCCGACAGTGAAATAAATCATACCTGGCAAAGCTGCGTGCTCAGCTATTAACAAGGAGAGCGGGGAGGAGGTAGGTGGGTGAAAGCCCCGTGATAAGGTGACCTGTACTTTATGGAATTCTGGAAGAGTTGCCCTTTCAACTCAAAAAGCCTCATTCTGCACAAGATAAAAAGATTTACTGGCCCCTAAAAGAGCCCAGGGAGAAACAACAAACATGTTGCCACACAGTGAGGCAATTCTGATAATTCTTTTTCAACCCCAAGACTGTTGTTTAGAAACGAGGGATAGGAGGGGGATATGGGGCCAACGGCCCCCAACTGCTATGTCTATTTGATTTCATCAGATCTTGGTCAAGCTGACATTTTGGGCTCCGCTGAAAAGGGCCTTTGATCTACATGCAGAGGTGCTTGACCTCTCGAGTTGTGATGCGGGGACAACCACAGCATTGCACTGGAACCCAAAGGGATATTTGCTCCAATCCAGTGACGGCAATCAGCACACATAGATGGCTCCAGACATAGATGGCCGCCAATCGTTCCAAGGGACAAGGGGAGGCCCTGTATTGGTTCCATGTGCAGAAAGGAGCATGTGCCTGAGCTGTCCTGAGCACACCAAACACATGTGCGGTCCCCTAAATCTGGCATCCACTCCCTGGGCTCGTGCTCAGAACTGGACTGCTGGAGCAACAGGGTGACCATGCCTCTTCCTGAACTTAAATCTCTTAATGTGGCGGGGTGCATGTAAGCAACCTGTGACTTCTCCAGCATGGTAGCTGCTGCTGCGCATGGTGCTTTAATCCCCTCCTCGTCCTTGGAGACAGAGGAGAAGGAGATGGAGGAGATCCTAACAGCCCAAATCTCCCAGTCTCTTCCTTCCCTTCTGATCCTTCCTGCCACTGCTTGCCTGCCTCTGACAGCCCCAACTCTTCCTCTTTCCCAGCCACAGCTCCTGCACAGAACCCCACTAGCCCCTTCCCTTAGGCTCCAGCTCCCTCCTCTACCCACCCTTTGGAGTTCTGACTGCCCCTGACAGAAGTCCATGAATAGTGTTGACCAGATAATCATCACCACCTACTTTGATGGGGCTAGTAACCTCTTTGAGCAAGGATGCTGGAACAGGTAGTCATCTCCATGGATCGAAAGAGAGGAAATCAGTGGGGAGGGGAACATGTTTTGAACCTAAGAATAGACTTGCTGGATCAGGCCAGTAGCCCATCTAGTCCAGCATCCTGTTCTCACAGTGGCCAACCAGATGCCTGTGGGGTGCTTGCAGTGGGGTGCTGAGCACTACAGCACTATTCTCCCATCCTGCCTCCTGCAATAGGTCCAAAATTCATTCCTTGGCATCGTCATGTAGGACTATAGGACACTGCTGTCTACAGGGCTGTTTCCAGGCAGTGAAGTTAGATGGGCCAATAGTGTGGCTCAGGATCAGGCAACTCCCTCCCACCCAGACATGGTGTAAGATAGTCCCAAGACTGGAACTATGCAGATGAAAAGAATGGAGATTAGACAAATAGAGTTGGGCTAGTTCTCAATGACCCCTGCTGAATTTTATGGGACCAAGTCAATAGACTAAAGGCCTGGACAAAATTGGAGGAGACAAAATCTTGCTAAGGCAGCAACAAGGGGCTGGTTTAACCCCCTGTCCAATGGATTGCCCAACTTTACTCTCTCCCGTGTATGTGAATGGCTTCCACTCTTTCCTATCACTGTGCTACAGTACAGCATTTTAGTAGGGGGCAAAGATGTGCTTCCTGGCACTGGGCAAACCAGGCCATCTGCTGACAACCTGGAGCCATGCTATTGCTTCTGCATTTCTCCATTTCCAGCAGGAAGATCCAGGCTTGCAGGAAAGAGAGTAAGACATTTCTGATTCTTGTGCCTGTGAAATTGGTGACCTGATTTGGAAGGTAGAAGGAGGGATGGAGGACACAGTGCAGAGCCATGCGCATGTTGGGCTAACACAAAATATGTTATGCATCTAGAGTAGGACTGGGGGACATATGGTCCTCCAGATGTTGCTTAACTGCAGCTCCCATCATCCCTGACCCTTGGCTGGGCTGGGGCCGATGGGATCTGGAGTCCAATGACATGTTGTGCTAGAGAACTTCAAGCTGGCAAAGTAATCAGATATGCCCAATACAGAGAACAAGTGAGATTTTCACATAGTTGTTTACCTAGATCATCACTCGTGCTGCTGATGTTAGCTTTCAACCTTGGGAGGCCAAAGTGATGCTTTGTACAAATAAACAAGGGTTCCGTCCAGGCTTTCCAAACTTGGCACACAACATCGTCCATCAGATCCTTTTAATTTAGCCAGCCTAGTAGTCGCTACTGAAATCAAAAAATGTCGGCTAGTGTGTTTACTGCTTATGGCTAAAATTTCATGGAGAAAACATAAAGCTTGGCAAATTCATGTTGCTCTCTTATAGGCATGATACAGCCAAGCAGACACATTTTAAGTCCAGCTGAATCAAAATAATAAAAAAATAGTCATTATTGATGTACTGAAATTTTTGGCACCTGGAGGGAGCCACAAAATGGCGGCACCACCTCCCCCCCCCCCCGGCCGATGTTGAGATTCATTCCCTGTCCTGCAGTCATAGGATTATTGTTTATCATGTGACTGTATGTGACGTAGACAGGATGTTTGTCTACTGTTTTGTTCCTGAAGTGGAACTGTTGTTTCCTTTGTTCTTTCTCCACTGCCTGCTATGCTAGAGAGAGGCAGCCATGCTAAACAGCTCTGAATGTCTGAGCTGGGCAAACAGAGACAGACTCTGCATTTTGCCACAATGAAATAGTTTAGCCTCATTCAATGGCTTTGCCGTGTGTGTTGTTGGTTTTCAAGCTGAGAGCAACTGCAGATTACTGCACCCCCGGACTCAACAGTAGCCAGGAATGCGTGCACAGGTTTTGTCCTTGCCCGAGGGCAGTCTCACAACTGGCCCCGGGCAACAAATGCTAACAGCCCCTGCCGGGGAAGAAGGGGCGAGGGATGATCTACGGTACATCAGGAATAAGCAAAGAATACATCAGGAACAAGGGTAAGAGGGACCAACAGTGCCTCCTATTCACCAAGAGGCCACTTTGGAGGTGGCATTTGGAGAGGGCTGCTGAGGAAGAGGCAGATCCGGCCTCCAAGGAATGTGACACCTGTTGCTGCCACAGCATCAGCAAGCAATGCATTCCTTGGAGACACAATCTGCCGCCCTTGTGCATCCTGTCACCTAAGGCGATGGCTTCACCTTGCTTCGTGGGTGGGCTGCCCGTGATTCCTGGTCAACTAAAGGGCCTGCACCGGGGATGGGGAAATCTGCAGCTCACGAAATGTTGCTGGACTCCATTATTCCCATGCTGGCTGGGGCTGTTGGAAACCAACAACATTTAGACGTCCCTACCATGGACCTACCTAGCAGTTCAAAAGCACGTCAAAGTGCAAGTAGATAAATAGGAACCGCTACAGCGGGAAGGTAAACGGCGTTTCCGTGTGCTGCTCTGGTTCGCCAGAAGTGGCTTTGTCATGCTGGCCACATGACCTGGAAACTATACGCTGGCTCCCTTGGCCAATAATGCGAGATGAGCGTGCAACCCCAGAGTCGGTCACGACTGGACCTAATGGTCAGGGGTCCCTTTACCTTTACCATGGACCTACAGTGGTACCTCAGTTTATGAACACAATTCGTTCCGGAAGTCTGTTCATAAACTGAAGCATTCATGAACTGAAGCGAACTTTCCCATTGAAAGTAATGGAAAGTGGATTAATCTGTTTCAGACGGGTCTGCGGAGTACTCAACCTGAAGCGTACTTAACCCATAGCATGGGTGTAATTGGTTCCGGAAGTCTGTTCATAAACTGAAGCGTTCATAAACTGAAGCGAACTTTCCCATTGAAAGTAATGGAAAGTGGATTAATCCGTTCCGGATGGGTCCGCGGAGTTCGCAAACCGAAAATTCGTAAACCGAGGTGTTCATAAACCGAGGTTCCACTGTATATGCATGTAGATGCCCCTTTCAGGTGTCTAGTAAGATGCTTGGAAATCAGGAGGCAGAGCCAATAGGCACAATCCCAGTCCACACATTCCAGTCCACACATGAGGACAAGGCGTGAAAATGCCTGAGGACAATCTTCTCCCAACCTGGCATGGTCATGGAAACTGAGCCAAGCTAGGAAGAAAAGTGTATGCAGTGACTAAACACAGCAAGGTAATGAAGGAGGAGGGTTCAGGTTGTCTCACTCATGAGCACTTTTGATTATGCACAGATTATATGCTCCCCATCTCTACAGTATGTGACTAGTGCAAAACTTACCGGGAGAATAAGAAATCAAGATAACAATTTTTTTTTAGAAATGAATGGATATTGGGTATTTACAAACTGTAAACAGATTAAGACATTGGCAGGATTGATGTAAAAACCTGCCGTTTCAAAAAATATAGAGTATATATGGGAATAGATATATAAAAGAATATGTCGAGGTAATTTGGCATGTGCAGGAAGATGAAGAGAAACATAAAGAACCACAGAAAGAGGGGGACGGGAGTCGGAGTTTGACATGCTGAAATTGTGCTTGAATAATTGTAATATATATAAATGACTGCTCCCATCAATGTGTATATTGGTCTACATGGATTACCTGTAGAAGTAACTCTATGTGAACAGCCCACAGGCTCATGTACCCCACTCTCATGGGTGTAGGCAGGGGGGGCAGGAGGGGGCAGCTGCCCCCCCCTAGAAGCAAAAATAATAATGTATTTTACAGACCATAACCAGCACTTTTCCCCTCCAAAAACTGAAGTGGAAAGGGCTTTGCTTTAGCAAGAGCAGCTAAGTCTCCGCTTGCTGGGGGGGGGGGACACAGCAGTAACAAAAACACATCAAATAAATAAAGCAAAGTGGCTACCAGTAGTTAAGCAGTTAAGACAATGGAGCATATATCCCCAGGCAAGATTCGATAGCTGACCATTTCACCCTATTGTTGTTAATGAGCATTCAGGAGCATTAAGAGTTCTATTGGCGATTTAATGAGGGTGCAGACTCAGAGGATTCAATTTGACTAAGGTGGCTCTGCAAGGCTAAAAGGAAGTGAATAAGAAAGGGGGGGCTGTAGCTTTGACAGACACAGTGATGTTTATAAAAAGCATTGGTGTTCCAGTCTGCCCCTCCTCCTGCATCTGTATACTGTAAATCAGGGGTGGCCACCTCCCAAGAGACTCTGATCTACTCAGAGTTTAAAACTGGGGGTGATCTACCCCCTTTTGGGGGGTTCAGGTCAAAGCTGTTGAGTTTTTTTTAAAGGAAGGGAAGCCCTGTTTTTTGGGGTTTAGGTCAAACTTGTTGAGCTTCTTTTAGGAAGGAGGGAGGCCCATTTTTGTTTAGGGCTTCAGGTCATAGTTCAACTTTTTTGAGGGAGGAGGAAAATTTTGGGTGAGCTTTTTTTAGGGGTGCCAGTGTCCTACCAGTGATCTACCACAGACATCCAGTGATCTACTGGTAGATCACGATCTACCTGTTGGACGTGCCTGCTGTAAATCAAGCAGAGAGAAAGCTGCTTACAAGGCTCCTGTACATGCAGAGTTACAGCATGACAGCGTCACCCAGAGGCACCCACAAATATGAGTTATCCCTCTCTCTATTTCTTCCTTCCTTCCCTCCCTCTTCCATCGTTAATAAAATACGGGGGGGGCAGATAAGCCCCACATAGAAAGCCCATCAACATGGGGGGATGACTCTTTCAAATACGGTATTTACCAGTAATTGGGGGGGGGAGGCACCTAGGCCTCTAGGAGTTGGCTGCTATGCCTAGGAGTAGGACAATTCAAGAAAGCAGAACGATGCATATGGTATGGTAATATATCAATAGAATCGTAGAATTGTAGTCGGAAGGGACCACAAGGGTCATCTAGTCCAACCCGCTGCAATGCAGGATTTTTTTCCTAAGGTGGGGCTTGAACCATGGTTGAAATATTATGCTGATATGCAGCAACGCCTCGGAGCCGTCGTGGCTGCGGCCATGCCTTGCCTCGCCCTTGCCCGCCCTGCCACCCCCTCTCGCCTGCCCGACCCTCCCGTCCTCTTGCTGCAGAGTTCCAGCATCACAGCATCATCCAGAGACACCCACAAATATGAGTTATCTCTCTCTCTATTTCTTCCTTCCTTCCTTCCCTCCCTCTTCCATCCTTAATAAAATACGGGGGGAGGCAGATAAGCCCCACATAGAAAGCCCATCAACATGGGGGGATGACTCTTTCAAATACGGTATTAACCAGTAATTGGGGGGGGGGGACCTAGGCCTCTAGGAGTTGGATGCTATGCCTAGGAGTAGGACAATTCAAGAAAGCAGAATGATGCATATGCTATGGTAATATATCAATAGAATCATAGAATTGTAGTCGGAAGGGACCACAAGGGTCATCTAGTCCAACCCCCTGCAATGCAGGATTTTTTTCCTAAGGTGGGGCTTGAACCATAGTTGAAATATTATGCTGTTATGCAGCAACGCCTCGGAGCCGTCGTGGCTGCAGCCGTGTCTTGCCTCGCCCTTGCCCGCCCTGCCACCCCCTCTCGCCTGCCCGACCCTCCCGTCCTCTCCAGCCAAGCAGGGTAGCCGCCAACGCTACCAGCCCCAGAAGCACAAGGTGGCCGCTGCTGCCACCGCCACGATGTCATCAGGCCCGCTGGCCCTTTAGCCCCGCCCACTTTGTGGCCCCTCCCCTTCCGTGCCTTGGCCCCGCCCCTGAACGACCATGGCTTGCCCCCCCCCTAGTTTTGATCCTGGCTACGCCCCTGCCCACTCTTCTGTCCTCCAGTGGGACTGCAAAGGGGAGACTGGAAGCATCCATTTCCATCTAAACAAACAACAGTTTATCATCTTATCTGAAGCAGGTCTAGGAGACACTGTTTAATTTAAACCATGGTTTTCCAAATAAGTCAAGATCAAGCCATGGTTTCTGATCCTGGCTTGTTTGGATAAACTAAAGTTAAAACTAACCACAGTTCTTGTTCAGATGAAACAACATATTGCAGTAATTTAAAATGAATGTTGATACTTCTCACCACCTCCTCACAGTCACACTGGAGAAGAGGGGAAGGGGGCACAGGCTCATGAATGTAACACTAAACTATGGCTTAGCTTTATGCCCAGCTCCTCCATTTAAGACAATGCTTGGATGTGTATCTTCTCCCAATCCAACCCAAGAATACAATAAACTTCTGGATGTAAAATGCCCTGGGAATCTCTGCAAAGCTAGCTAGCCATCTTTGTCAGCCACCAAGAGAGTATATTCTGCACAATGATAAACTACCAAGGGTGATTTGGAGAAATTAAATATTTTGAGCTTTCACTCTTCCTAAAGATTTGTAAATGAAATATCCATGATAAATGACTCTGGTTGATATGTCAGGTCTGAAGTTTCTTCTTTTGAAAAATGATGTGTTTAAATCCTATTGTAAACTGGGGAGGGGAGGGGCCCACAGATCTGTAAGTTAGGGCTGGTAATATCAGGTAGTAGTGTAACCTACAAAACCTTGTGGGTTTTCTTTCTAAATAAAGCATTGGTTTAAATTTAAAACTTTGGAGAAGCAGAAAGGCTCCTTAACATCTTGTGCACTTGCTGGGGCAACCAAGGCTCATCAGTTATCCTGGCACTCAAGGAGATGAACTCACCATTCTTGCTTTTTAAAAAAATAAAATTGGGGCGCTAGGCCATGAGCTCAAGGGCGTACCCACCATGGGGCAAGTTAGGGCAGCTGCCCTACTCTAGAAGCAGGACTGGTGGGCAGAGGCGGAGCACAGCCCGGCGGAGCGCGAGTTCGCCATTCCCGCCGTGCCGCGCCGCACCCTCCCTCCAGCTCCCCGGCGCGCCCTCAGGCAAGGCCAAGCGCGGCGGGGAACCAGGGAGCGCGGCGCGGTGGGCAGGAACGCCGAACTCGCGCTCCGCTGGGCTGGGCTGGGCTCCGCCTCCGCCCACCAGCCCTGCTTCTAGGGAGGGGCACAGCCCGGTGGAGCGCGAGTTGGCCGTTCCCGCCCGCCGCGCTGCGCCCTCCCTCCAGCTCCCCGTCGCGCCCTCTGGCAAGGCCAAGCGCGGCGGGGAACCAGAGAGCGCGGCGCGTCGGGCGGGAACGCTGAACTCGCGCTCCGCTGGGCTGGGCTCCGCCTCCGCCTCCGCCCACCAGCCCTGCTTCTAGGGAGGGGCACAGCTCGGCGGAGCGCGAGTTCGTCGTTCCCGCCCACTTTGTGGCCCCTCCCCTTCCGTGCCTTGGCCCCTCCCCTTGCCCCCCCTAGTTTTGATCCTGGGTACGCCCATGCATGAGCTCCTCCAAAATAGGAAGCTGCACAGGAAGTAATCTCATAGAAGAGGTGCTCAATAGGACAGGTGTTCTATGTTTCCATCCCTGGTTCTGTGCTGCAGTCTCTGTGCCTCTCATGCTGGTGCCACATTTGAACTACACTGGAAAGAAGAGATCTCTCACATGGGAAGACATTACAAGGCCCCCTTCCAGACTGGTGGGTGTTTGTGGGTGAATTTCGCAGCTTGTTGTTGACCCAACAATAGTGCCTCAGTTGCGGGTTTATACTGGACTGTCCACACATCATTCTGCTTTGTTCGTTGTTCTGCAATCCTTCCACATTTTCATATTTCAAAACCAATTCAGAGGAAAATGCTCAGATTTCAATTGCATTCTCCTGTTCTTCTCTTTGGTAAATCATGGTCTAGCTCCCTGCTCTGCTCCTTTGCATCTAGGGGAACTTGCCTCATGTCTTGATTTTATAATGTTCCATATTGTATTCTACATTGTAAACCACCTATCTTCAGTTGCTCAGTTGGTGAAGCATGAGACTCTTAATCTCAGGGTTGTGGGTTCGAGCCCCTCATTGGTCAAAAGATTCCTGCATTGCATGGGGTTGGACTTGATGACCCTTGTGGACCTTTCCAGCTCTACAATTCTATGATTCTATAGAATATTGTGGTGTCAGGACATTTAGCCTTAACTTCTAGCCATGGAGCCACATGTTTGCCATCCATTGACCATCAAATCTTGTTTAGTCCTAAGGTTAATTCAGATCTGAAGCTGAAGCTGAGGCTCCAATACTTTGGCAACCTCATGAGAAGAAAAGACTCCCTGGAAAAGACCCTGATGTTGGGAAAGATTGAGGGCACTAGGAGAAGGGGACGCCAGAGGACGAGATGGCTGGAAGCTACGAACATGAGTTTGACCAAGCTGCAGGAAGCAGTGGAAGACAGGAGTGCCTGGCGTGCTCTGGTCCATGGGGTCACGAAGAGTCGGACACGACTAAACGACTAAACGACTAATTCAGATCACCTCAGTTATTGAAGCATACATTAGCTTTTGATTATTGAATGTCATCTTGGACTTTTAACTTTATGAAGATGCATCCCCACTTGACTATACAGAAAGAATAATAATAAAAAGGAACCGCAAGGGTGGCCAGTATTCCGGGAATTCTATCTGGAGAACTCCCAAATGGAAAGAAAAACTTTGAATGCAGCCACAAGCCAAGCCCTCTGCAGTGGAAGCCCATCTGTTCACACCCTGCGACAGACCCTACTACCATGAGCCGAAATGATGCAAATTTACTTGCTCCCTCTCCCACCAAAGCTATTGAGAAAGCTAAAAATAAAACTACATCCATGAATAACTGTTCTGTCATTTTCTTTTCGTTTGCCATTACGTGGGGTGGTTGTTAATTCTTTCTAAAGCCAAAACCAGATATTTGCGGTTTTGGAGAACTCAACATCAGATATGCAAGCAGCACATTTCAAATGTCTATTTTCACTTAAGTGCTCCGAAGCCACTCCACAGATTTGTGCTGCAAAATGAAACACTAGGCACCCTATGGCAATGCATGAGGGCAGTGGGGCTGACACAGAGTTCAGAGGTTAAGGAAAAGATTGCAAGAGTGAGGAAGCGTGAGGCTTAGGATGGGGAGGGCAGGTCTCTGGGGAGACGTTTCAAAGGCGCTCAGCCATGCATTTCGTACAGTCTGTCATGAGCAGAGTCATGACAGCTCACAACCTGTAAACATGCTTGTGTTTTTTTAGAGGTGGCATCACTGCAGCAAGGACAGTAAGCCATTCCCCTAACTTAGCATTTCCTTACAGTGCATGGTAGAAATGAAATCTCATGCAAAGTCAGTAATTTATCCAAACAGAATCCCAACAATTCCTTCCCTCCCTTCACCCCCCTCCCAAAAAAAACCCCTGAATGTAATGAGGGAGGGGCAGTATTAGATTTCAGAAGAGTAGATAGGCCCCTTCAGATGTAACACCCATGTGCTTCATAAATACCTGAGCAGTGTGTGGGGCCAGACCACTTTGCCCTATGCCTGAAGTTATGCATGCTGGCTTGCCCTGACTGCTTGTATCCACACAGACAGCTGTACATTCAGAGTTTCCCCTGCTGTTAACATTCATGCTACACGTGCAGAGCCCCTAAAGTTAAAGGACCCCTGACAGTTAAGTCCAGTCGCAGATGATTCTGGGGTTGTGGTGCTCATCTCGCTTTACAGGCCAAGGGAGCCGGCGTTTGTCCGCAGACAGTTTTTCCGGGTCATGTGGCCAGCATGACTAAGCCGCTTCTGGCACAACGGAACACCAAAACCAGAGCAGCGCATGGAAACACCGTTTACCTTCCCACCAGAGTGGTACCTATCTATCTACTTGCACTTTTTGGTGTGCTTTCGAACTGCTAGGTTGGCAAGAGCTGAGACTGAACAATGGGAGGCTCAATGGTTTAGACCACAGCACCACCCGCATCCCTAGGATGCAGCAAACTAGAGCAAGACTAGTTGGCATGGCTTCCTCACATGTTTCGATCCAATGCAGGCTTCATTCACACCATATATTTAAAGCACTACAATACCAGTGCAAGTAAGGAAGGTTTTCCTCTTGAATCGGAAGTGATCTTTCTAAATCTGAAGCGGGTTCCTGCATTGCAGGGGGTTGGACTAGATGACCCTCGGGGGCCCCTTCCAATGCTGCAATTCCATGATCCTAATTGATGCAGGGTAGGGGGTCCAGGAAAGGAGCAGGGAAATGTGACACCATTAGCTTCCTCCTCTCTATGCTATGTCAAGGCCTTTGGAAACTTTAAGCTCTGAAAAAATTGTGGTGCCCCCCATATGTAATTCAAAATCAATACTAAACTGTATTATCCATGGGTGTGGCAGGGGCGGAGGAAGGGGGTGTGGTGGGGGTGGACCACCCTGGGTGTCTTCGCTGAGGGGGGTGACATTTGGTGTGACGCCCCCCTGCGACTCCCAAGCCTACCTCGAGCCGTCGGGGGAAGGTGGAGAGCTGTGCCACTTTTCCAGTGGCCTCCCCCCCTTCCCCCCTTCATTTTGACAGCTAAGGGAAGCTTGGGAGTCGCGGGCAGACAGCGCACTGAATGTCCGCCATCGGTGGCTCACTCCGCCCCTGTGGGCAGCTCACTCCGCCCCTGGCTACAGGGCGCATGCACCACTCCGTGCACCCAAGCAGTTATCCCGCACCTGGGAGGGCACTCCCCACACCCTTCAGGAGTGTGCCTGCCCTGGGCAGCGCCGGCATATGCTCCGCCGCTGGGGTGTGGTCTCATATATTGTCAGGTTAGGGCTCTGAAACAGCTAGGAAGACTTCCCTGCGCTGGAAGAGTGAGGCCTATTGTGCAATCTAAGCTGCTGACTTAGCGGAGGACATTCTTGTTAATGGCTTGATAGATAATGGAGGGCTCCCTTGTAATAGAGACGGAGGTGTGTGTGCGCACACGCACACATACAGAGGGCTCTTCTGCTAATAAAGCATAAGTTTTAAATGGCAGTAGGTACCCGAGATCATATCTACCTGATGAACGCCTCTGTCTGAACATTCTCAATTTGGAGGGGGCTTTGTCTTTTAATGGAGCCCGTTTTTTCCTTTCTTTAAGCATTATCGTGCAAATGAACTTGGTAATGGGAGCTGATAAGAATATCTCCCTGCTCAGCAGTGTTAGGCCGGCCTAATTAGATGATTACTATCCTCCAGATGATAGAAAGGCATTCAACTCAGAGGGAGACGCTCTAGGTGAGATGGATCTCCCTCTTGTTAAAAGGAGCGTGTGCTCGAGTGCAATATACAAAGTAGC
Organism: Zootoca vivipara; assembly: GCF_963506605.1. Classification (NCBI taxonomy): domain Eukaryota; kingdom Metazoa; phylum Chordata; class Lepidosauria; order Squamata; family Lacertidae; genus Zootoca; species Zootoca vivipara. Next base: position 11,774,915 of record NC_083283.1, on the reverse strand, counting down.
TGGAGCCTGCGATGACCGTGAGGAGAAGGTCCTCTGAAATTTCTAGGATGGAAGTGTGAGGAAGGATAGCAAGTGGGAATTGATTGGTGGAGTTCTGTAATTGATCTTGGGTGCTTTGCAGAGAACTGTCCACTTCTTACAGGCACTGCCCAATCCTGTGGTCAGAATCTGTCCACACTCACTCGGTTGGAGAAGGGGCAGTCACATCTGTAGTCCGTGGAGAACTTTTTTGGATCCTGAAACTCCCATTATGGCAGGTTGAAATCGCTGCTGCTGAAGCCTGGGACTAGAAAATGCTACTCCTTCTTGGCTCTGTGAATGTCCATAGGGGAAGAGATGGGATGTGGTGGCAGGATCTGGCCCTAACTCCTACGTGTGTCCTTGCAAACGTTATGCACCACCAGTATCCCTGAAAAATACATGGTTGCATGTGCATAGCTTTTATCCACACCACTTACTGGAACAGAGGAAATTACATGCTAGGTTATAATACAATTTGTCCATTTAGAGAACTAGGGATGGGGGAGAAATTTGCTTCAGATTGCATTTAAAGGAGTACCTACCTAATTTGTACTCTTCGAAACAACCTGCAGACCAAATCACAGCAATGCACTTCTCTTGTCACTTGATGTGTATTCAGATGCATATACTAGAGTGCAGTGTGCTTGGGAACGTATATACTTGTGAAAATAGCATACAAAAATTTCTACAGTGGTATCTCGGTTTACAACCACAACTGGTTCCGGAAGTCTGTACTTAAATTGAAGCGTACTTAACCTGAAGCGAACTTTCCCATTGAAAGCAATGGAAAGTGGATTAATCCGTTCCAGACGGTGAGAAACACACCCTAAAACAGCAACTTAACACGAATTTTACTGTCTAATGAGGCCATTGATCCAGAAAATGAAGGCAATAATCAATGTACTGTACTATAAAATAATTAAGACAGTATTGTAGATGAAATTTTTTTTAAAAAAATCTTACCTGGGCTGATGATAGTCATTGTTTGGATGGGGGCTCAGGGTCCTCTTCCACAATCTGCCCGGAGCGTCCATGACTGGGCCGCAGCCGCGGAAGCACTCTGATGGCTCTGCGAAGGCCTGGAGCAAAGGCCCAGCCTCCGGAAGGCATTGGAGCGAAGGCCCACCCTCCGCGAAGCCGGCCCTTCGCTCTGATGCCTTTCAGAGGCCGGGCCTTTGGTCCGGGCCTCCGGGAGGCATTGGAGCGAAGGCCCGGCCTCCGCGAAGGCATCGGAGTGTCGTAGGCCTCGGAAACCTCGGTTTACTTACTTCCATGTTACGATTGTTCATAAACCGAAAATTCGTAAACCGAAGTGTTCGCCAACCGAGGTTCCACTGTATAAGGGTAAATTCCTTTGCAAAAAATGTATATATTGGGCAAAATAATAAGGTATTGGGGAGGACTTCACACTGAACTTTCATGAGTAGTTTTGGTTTTCTTAAAGCAAACTTTAGAGAACTGAACTTAAGAGTGGGGAAATGAGAAAATGAGAGAAACCTATACTGAGAAATCCATCCATCCCAAGGGGGAATGTGCCATCTCTGAGAGATCCTTCACCCCCTGCCAGAGGAACTACAGTTCCCAAGGTCCTTTGCAGGGAAGCCCTAGCATTAAAACACCTTCTCCCCAATTCCTGTAGGATAGCTATGCTTTCACTCACATCTAATCCTTATTTTGCCTTTAGCATCTGCAACATAAATACAAGCATGTGCTTGAATGGAGGCTTCCAGCTGAACATCCGCTTACTCACTGCTGATTCAGGCTTCTAAAGCCCTGTCAGTGAGGGGGGGAAAGTGAAAGCATTCCTCTGTACGATCATCATGAAAGAGAAACTCCCATTGTTCCCATCATTAAAGGATATTTGCCATGTGGTTGTTCTCTGCCCTTCAGTGCCTGTGTTTGCATAAGCGAGAGGTGTGCAATTTGTTAACATCTTCCAAGTGGATTGCCAAGTAGATCATTTCTCTAGGTTTGCACTTTCTTCGACTTTCGTCTTCTGATCATTAGGCTCGTTCTGGAAAGCGAGAAGGCGAGCAAAGCAGCTCAACCGTTCGTTGCGTGAAAAAATATTTTTGGCAAAGGGCTGGGGGAACCCAATGAGGCCCTCAAAGCTTCTCTGTCTGGCCCTTGATAATCTCCCCATGCCACACCACCTCCACAGCCAACACCTCCTCTCTGGTCATACTCCTCACTCTCCTGGCAGGAACATGTGTGTGAATTCTGATAATGACTCTCGCTTCCCTGGATGGAGGTGTGTGTGTGTGAGAGAGGGGGGGTGGAACAATGGTCCCCAAACTTGGGTCTCCAGCTGTTTTTGTACTACAGTTCCCATCATCCCTGACCACTGGCACTGATGGGAATTGTAGTCCAAAAACAGCTGGAGACCCAAGTTTGGGAAGCCGTGGTATAGAACCTAGGCTGCTGTGAAAATATTAAATGTATATTTCTTGCTCCACCCACTTTTTTCCAGTGGCCCCACCCAGCACTGGGCTATGTGGAACCCAGCTCAGAAGGGAATGTGGCCCTCTAGGAGGAAAAGGTTTTCTCTCTCCCCACACCCATTAGGAACCAGCAGCACTAACACGGACGTTCTTCTTACCCAGGAGTAAATTGAATCAGCTCCAAATAGGCCACCAGAAGTGTGTGTTGTGAGGCTACAGTGCTATGCATGCTGAAAGTCATACAGACACTAGGACTTCCTTCTGGGTAGACCTCCACAAACCGTGTTGTTAGGCCACATATAGGAGGGAGAAGTTCTGCAATTCAGGGCAGCAAGTAGCAACTCCTGAGGAAAAACAAGGCCTTTTCCCATAGAAAGTCTGCACTTTGCAAATGAGTTATCAACTCAAGGTAAGCACACCCCTTGAGTTCTATAAATCCCACTCAGCTGAAAGAGCAGCATGCCTTGATTAAGTCTTTTCATTAAAATTATTATTATTATTATTATTATTATTATTATTATTATTATTATTATTATTATATACAACAAACAATTGTCTGAAGCCTGGGATAGCTCAGTCAGGGTTCCAGCCCCACGTCGGACAAAAAATTCCTGCATTGCAGGGGGTTGGACTAGATGACCCTCAGGTTCCCTTCCAACTCTACAATTCTATGAGTCTATGATTCTATGAGTCTTTGTTTTGCCAATGCTCATCACCTTTTCAGTGCTGCCTGCTCTTCAAAGCTGACTCCAAAGCAGCCCTTGGAACAAACAGAGGCACCAGATAATAGAAGTGGAGGCTTCTGTCAGTTTTGGTTCCTGCTAGTTTCTTTGTTTTTTCCAATTTTAAATTCAGCTGTCCACGTCTCTGCACAATTTTTCAATGTTTACTTAAAAAAAAAATCACCATGAAAATTCACAGTGTTTCAGTAAGAATTTCTCCGAATCTCTATAGATTTGATTTCATTTTTTGCAAACAATTTTCCTTAATATAATGCATTCCTGTGTGCTATTTTTCCCTACCGTGTAAATTTTTATGCTCATTCCCCCCACGACACACACATTTTTGTATATAGGGAACGACAGCATCGCAAAATTCAGAGACGTGCAAATTTTGAAGGAAGTTGGGTATTGGTTCATGTATTGGTTTTGGGAAGTGCTGATGAGGCAGTTTCTCGTCAATATGCAAACAAACATGAAAATCTCCCCTATCACTACCATCTAATGATCTGCTGTTGTACATTTCCAGGTCACCTCAGTGCTTTCTGCCAGCCAGGTACTCTGTACCCTGTTATTTCAGGACTTGGCCCTGACATGCTGGAATTGCATGTGATACAGTCCAGGATATTGGTTTTGGGTTTTCATTTTTTTAAAAAAAAAGGGAAGCAGAGGGAAAGTTTCCTACGCAAGGACAACGTGCAGTCATTATAGACAGGTACGGGCAAAAATCAAATAAACTTTCACTAACCTTGGATGATGAGGCTGTGCCACAACTCAAATCAATCATGGTTGGTGGTTGTATAATCAAAGGAGCATTATGTAATAAGCAGGGGAAAGCTGACCTGGGAAATAGGGTAGAGAGTCAGGAGGCATGTGTGCCAAAGGCTAAAGATTTTGTGCGTGTTGTACAGGCACATATTTTCAGCTGTGCATATTCCAAAGATGCAAGGTTTCTAAACTGAGGCCCATCCTCAACTTTGTAGAGTTGGAAGAGTCATTTTGACGGTCATCTAGTCCAACCCCTTCCATGCAGGAATCTTTTGCCCAATGTGGGGCTCAAACCCGCGGCCCTGAGATTAAGAGTCTCCTGCTGCTCTACCAGCTGAGCTACATGCTGTATATTCTTGCTTATAAGACTACTTTTTAACCCAGGAAAATCTTCTCAAAAGTCGGGGGTCGTCTTATACGCCGGGTAGTATTTCTTATACGGCGAGGATATCCCAAACTCTATATTTTAACTGGAAAAGTTGGGGGGTTGTCTTATATGCCCAGTCGTCTTATACGCTGGAATATATGGTATTTGCCTTGGCTGTGTTCATCCAGTAGATTTTAATATTGACCAGGTTTCAGAGGGCCGGTTGCAATCGGCAAACCCAATGCAAGTGGACAACTTCAGATTTCGGTGGGGAGGGCAAGAATGTTATAGTGTAAGGGTGGGGGACTTTTTGCATCTTAAGGGCCATTTTGCCATGTCCGGAACCTTCAGGGGGGCCGCATGCCCATGGTGGGTGGAGCCAGAGGCAAACGTGGGCAGAGCAACAAATTTGTACAGTGTGCTGTGTTCCAGCCTTGCAAAAGTCAGGGGTTTCTTTCTGCAAACCCATCTATCCACTCAGAGAACAAGGGTTTGAGGCAGCCCTGCACTTAAGTACCAACTGCATCAGGGCCGGCCCTACGGCAAGGCTGGGTAGTGCAGGGCACCAGGGCGCTGTGCTGCTGTGCCTGCGGCAGCCGCGCTACACCCAGCCGCACAGGGAAACAGGGGGCGGCGCTGGAGGGATCTTCGCACCATGGCGCCAGGGTGCCAGATATGCTTAAGACGGCCCTGATCTGCATGATACATTTAAAGCTGCATTATACCGCATTAAACAGTCAAGGGTTTCCCCCAAAGGTTCCTGGAAACTGTAGTACGTTCTGAGTTGTTTGGAGAACCCTCTTTCCCTCTCTGAGCTGCAATTTACAGAGTGGTTTAATGATCAATCTTTATTTTCCTGGGGATTCTGGGAAATGTAGCTCTGTGAGAGGAATGGGGGATCTCCTAACAAATCCCAGCACCTTTGACAAACTACAGCTCCCAGAATTCTTTGGGAGGATTCATGACTTTTCAAAGTGGTATCGTACGGCTTTCTATGTGTGGTGTGGCCAAACAATTCCCATGATTCTTTGGGGGGAAGCCATGACGGCTTAAAGTGGTAGGATACTGCCTCAAATGTAGAATGCAGATGGGACTTTACTTTAAGAGAGCGTGACCTATATTTATAATCACCAGAAATGACAGATTATAGTTTTTATGAAGCAATAGTTTTTTTTAATTGGGAGGTAGTGTATGCAATCAATTATCAGCAGCTGAATGTGTTTATTTTATTTTATTTTATTTTAAAAAAGTGAATGCTTCATAACTTCGCCCACTAAGGGCATGGGATTAATATTAAGACACGCGTCACTTTGCTTTCTCTGTGTCAGAAGCAGGATTTCAATGTTCCTTCTGCATGCTCTCTGCTCTCTGTGCATACCTTCCGAGTGCCCTGCTATGTTTCCTTTCCCAGCACATACCGCAGCCTCTCCGTGTGAAATTGTTTCAGAGCAACAATGTGTTCTTTGTCCTGCAAACCATTCCTGTTTTGCAACCGCACACAGGATCTATGTACAGGCCTGCAGGAATCGCTGAACCCTTAATAAGGGAGGGGAAAGGCTTGGCATGCCTTTTCCATGCTCAGAGTTGACGATCAAGTCTCAACAAGAACGCTTTCTATCTCGTGTGGTTTGCAATCTTGTTTAAATACGCAAAATGTCACTTCTGGGAATGAGACCCACTTCCCGCATGCCAGCCAGCTCTAGCACTCGTTCTTAGGTTGACTTTTCCCAGGTGTATTAAGTTTGCAGAGAGGCCCCCAAACCTCTCACGTTGCGTTTTAAAGGCACACAGGCATGATTGCCAACAGGATAGACCCGAACTGACGAATTATTGGCAGGACTGCAGTATAAAAGCAGGGACAACTCAAGGACAGGACTACAGGAGGAGCAACTCTCCAACAAATATGAAGAGCAAGGAGGTGATCTCTAGGGAGGATGCGTTTCTTAAGGTATCCAGACCACTTGTGATGTATTTGGGCACAGTGAATTAACCACGCACCACCTCTTTAAGTACAACCCCTAGACTACATTAGGGCTGGGGAACTTAGAACTTTCTGACAGTAAGAGCTATTCAACAGTTGAAGGGCCTCCATCAGGAGGTTGTGGACTCCCCTCCCTTGGAGGTTTTGAAGCAGAGGTTGGATGGCCATCTGTCATGGGTGCTTTAGCTGATATTTCTGCATTGCAACGGTTTTACGAAATCTCTGACTTTCGCATTGCTGGAATGCAGAGAGCTCCGTGTCTCATCCATTGCTCCTCCCGCTTTTGCCTCTGAGCTCACCCACAACTAGCATCTGGCCCTCAGAAGGTTCCTTTTGAGGGAATGTGGCCCTCAGGCCAAAAAAGGCTCCCTGCCTCAGATGCAGGGCTTAAATGCACCTTATCACCAGAGGGCCCTCCCCAGGAGTATCAACTTAGGAAGCCAGTGGAGGAGAGCTAGGAGACGAACGATATGCTCCCTATGGAGAGGGTGTCGTTAGATGGCGTTTTGATTTCTGCTAACTGTATGATTCCATATGTGTAGCGATAAGGACCGACCCACTCAACGCTAATGGCAAGTGATCATTACAATGGACATATCCAATAGAAGTACATGCATTTAAAACAAATAAAAGCAGCATTCATATACATTACCTCCCTCTCTATTTTGGTGGGGTTTTCTGAAGAGTAATGCTCAGTGAATGACAATAATTATAATCATTATGCCGACCATTTGACTGGGTTGTTCCAGCCGCTCTGGACAGCTTCCAACAAAATATAAAACCACAGTAAAGCATCAAACATTTAAAAAACAACAACCAACTTCCCTGTCCAGAGCTGCCTTTAGGTGTTTTCTAAAAGTCAGATAGTTCTTTATTTCCTTGACATCTGACAAGATGGCATTCCACAAGGCGGGAGCGGCTACCAAGAATGCCCTCTGCCTGGTTCCCTGTAACCTCACTTCTCGCAATGAGGGAACTGGCAGAAGAGCCTTGGAGTTGGATCTCAGTCTCTGGGCTGAATGATACAGACTGAGATGCTCCTTCAGATATACTGCGCTGAGGCCATTTAGGACTTTAAAGTTCAGCACCGACACTTTGAATTGTGCTTGGAAACATACTGGGAGCCAGTGTAGATCCTTTAGGACTGGTGTTATGTGGTCCCGGCAGCCACTCCCAGTCACCAGTCTAGCTGCCGCATTCTGGATTAGTTGTAGTTTCCGAGTCACCTTCAAAGGTAGCCCCATGTAGAGCACATTGCATAGTCCAAGCTGGAGATAACCAGAGCATGTACCACTCTGGCGAGACAGTGCGCAGGCAGGCAGGGTTTGATTCATTGATTCATTGTATTTCTAGGCTGCTTTTCATTCAAATGAATCCCAAAGCAACTTACAAACAATAAATAACAACATGGTAAACTAGAATAGAACATCACAAACACAGCATAAAGCATATAAAATCATGAACAAATCCTCAATCAAAGAATTACCATCTATAAAACAGCAACTGAAAAATAAAATAAACCTCACAATTACAACAAAAGTTGTATTATATGATTAACAAATAAATACAGCATTTATAATCTGTAAAACAATATTAACAACTTAACAAAATAGCAACTTTTTAAAAAAGCTAAGCACTCTTTAAGTTCATACGCACTCTTAAGTCAGAATCTTCCACTCTGTTTGGTTCATTAATATACACATAAAATACACATAATGCACGTTGTTAAGCCAGAGGATGCTTCTGACAATTATTTTCATGGTATGTGGCTCACCTCACAGCTGAGGCTGCGGACACAGGCCTGGCGCACGATGCTGAAGAGCTGGGGGTGGTTTGGGTGCTGGTGGCTGACGTATTTGATGGAGGTCTCCTTGCCGTGGCTGACACAGCCCGGGTGCCCTGCAGGCAGAGAGCGGCAACCCTCGCACATGTCAGACTTCTTGGGCCCTGGGCTGCCGGAATCTGGAATCTGGGCTGGAATCTGGGCTGGCACCTTCCGCTGGGCTGTGCGACCGGATCATGCTGCTCATTTGAATGGGTCTCAGCTGACGTACCAGATGGAGCTGGTACACAGCCGGCCTGGGTACATAATTGACCTGCACCTCTATGGACAGCTATGAGTCCAGAATTACCCCAAGGCTGAGCACCTGGTCCTTCAGGGGCACAGTTGCCAGGTGCATGGATTCAACATGCTTCCATTGGGGTCAACCTGGAGGTTCTCGATAGGTTAGGGAGCAGGTTTCATTCTCTCTCTCTTTCTCCTTCTCTTGCTGTTGATGTCCTGCAGAGACAATATTGAGCTCCTAAGGATTTACTGCTTGAAAAATATTGCTTTCATCCACAGAAAGAGACAAAGGGCAGTCGATTTGTGCTCCTCTGGGATAGATTTCCATTGCATTCATTATCCTGATTATAGCCGCTAACTTCAGGGAAACCTTTTGATAACTTCCATCCGCTCCCTCTCAGATTATTATTTTTTGGGGGGGTACTGATTACATGGAGGGACGCGGGTGGCGCTGTGGGTTAAACCACAGAGCCTAGGGTTTGCCGATCAGAAGGTTGGTGGTTCGAATCCCTGCGACGGGGTGAGCTCCCGTTGCTCGGTTCCAGCTTCTGCCAACCTAGCAGTTCGAAAGCACCTCAAAGTGCAAGTAGATAAATAGGTACCACTACAGCGGGAAGGTAGACGGTGTTTCTGTGCGCTGCTCTGGTTCGCCAGAAGCGACTTTGTCATGCTGGCCACATGACCTGGAAGCTGTACGCCGGCTCCTTCGGCCAATAACGCAAGATGAGCGCCGCAACCCCAGAGTCGGTCACGACTGGACCTAATGGTCAGGGGTCCCTTTACCTTTACTGATTACATGAGGAGGTTGTAGGATGAAGGCAGGGATGTAACCAAGTGGAGGAGAGAAAGATTTCCAAACTGGGATGCCACTGGTGGTGTATGTTTTCCCAGACTCCTTTCCATACACAGGCTGCTTACAGACCCTCCAAGTATCCCTATTTTCCAGGGACAGTCCCGGATTTACAGAAGCCATTCCAGTTTCTGATTTGATCCTGGGATGTCCCGCTTTTCCTTAGGATGTCCCTATTTTCACTGGACACCCCTATTTCTATTGGAGAAATGCTGAAGGGTTTGTACTTTGAAGGCACGTTTAAACCACATAACTGCCCCCAAAGAATCCTGGGAACTCCTAGTTTACTCCTCACAGATCTATGATTCCCAGCACCCTTATCAAACTGCAGTTCCCAGGATGTTTTGGGGGACGTGATGCGCTTTAAATTTGTCGTGTGTATTCAGCCTCATCCTCTATGACCCATTTTTAAAAATCAGCTCATAACCCTAGACCCTGGGCAACATTGCCCCTTTACCAGCATGATCGCAAAGGCCTCAATTGCATTATATATTCAAAGCAGTATCTACAACTTTGAGCAGTCATGGCCTCCTCCAAAGACCCTTGGGAACCATAGTTTGTTAATAGTGTTGAGGGTTGTTAGGGGAAATCCCCTAGTAGCTTCAATGAATTTGTCTAGCCCTCTGTTGAAGATGTCCAAGTTGGTGGCCCTCGCTGGCTCCTAAGGGAGCAAATTCTCTAGTCTGAATGTATGCTGCTTGGAGATTTACTTCCTTTTGTCTGCCTTCAATCTTCTGGCATTCGACTTCATTTGATGCCCTCAAGTTCTAGTGTTGCGACCGAGGGAGAAAGCTTTCTCTGTGTCCACTTTCTGCTCTAGAATTTTATACTCTATCATGTCACCTCTTACTTATCTTTTCTGAATTCGCTCCAGCCCCTTAATCATGTCGGTTTCCCTTTTCCACAGCTTTCCCAGCTCTAAAATAACCTCTTTGAGGTGAGGCCACCAGAATACTTGGAATACGCAGTATTCCAAGTGTGGCCACCCTGCAGATTTGTACAACAAACGATATTTTTATTCTCGATCTCTTTCCTAATTATCCCAGCCATTGAATTTGCCCTTTTAGCACCTGCTACTCTATGGCGTTGAGTTGAGTTGAGTTGAGTTGAGTTGAGTTGAGTTGAGTTGAGTTGAGTTGGCATCCGTCTATCTCGGGTATGAGCTTTCGTGTGCATGCACACTTCTTCATCTGAAGGAACTGTTTGTCTCCAGACACTGTGGTCATCTGCAAGGATTTCCCATATGACGGGGTTGATGTTGCCAGCCTTTGTGTCACATTTGCGGACATCTTTGTAGCACAGAGTTGGTCTGGCAATGGGCCTGGTGCCTGAAGCACGTCCTTGGGGACCCTACCATCTTCCATTCTGTGGACATGGACCAAGCCAGAGTAGACGTCACCAATGCGAACATGCTGTGAATGTGTGCTTGGGAAAGCAAATCATTGTTTGAAACTCTGTCCTGCCATATGATGCCCAAAATCTTCCTGACACAACACATGTGGAAGGCATTGAGCTGTCGCTTCTGACGGTTGTTGAGTTGCCCGTGGCTCCCTTCCATAAAGCATAAAACCAATATAATGTTGCCGTTTACAGAGATAGCGCATGCATACCCATGACCCTTGTGGCAGCAAACAAGGAGAGGCTCGTCTTTACACCTGCGCAACGGTTAATGAGAATGGTGGCCCTCCCTGCTTAATTCAAAAACTGTTAAAACCAAATGAGCTTATTTCAGTGGGTTTTAATGGGATTTCAGATTAAACTGTTGGCTTCTAATGACGGTGCTGCCTCTTCAAAGTGTGGAGGAAAATAACTACATTACAAATGCAGTGAACTCAGCAAAAAAAAAAAGTGGAAGGGTTGTGTCAGGTTAAGTTGCACTGGCAGAGGGGTGCTTTGGATAGGATAGGATAGGATAGGATAGGATAGGATGGATAGGAAGATTTAAAATAGATGTGTGTTCTCACTTAGTCTGAAGGTGAGTGTTTGGGTTTCCCCATGAAAGAAATGAACTCTCTAGCAGCCAACCACCCCCTCGGGTGATGCTAGCGAAGTTATTAAGTTTAAGGCAGGTTGCACGACTGAGGTTGCATAAGGTAACTTTTGTCATGTCAGCTGTTCTGGGATGTGTCAGGATCATATGAGCCAAATGAAAGGTAGACTCTTTTTTAAAAACCAATAAAACAAAAGAAAGTGCACAGCTCTTGGAATACTGAAGGCCAACACCTCCCAAATTGCTCATTAACACAGGATAATTGCATACAATCATGACACATACGTGACAAGTAAAGTCATCAGGGAAGTGACAGGGGAAAGTCCGGGGGGGGGAGGATGCAATCCAGAGGCTCGTAGTTTTAATGAAGACATGTCCAAACTTTCTCGAAGGAGGAGAATTTTATGAGTATCCCACATGGTTATAAACCTCTGGAGCATCTTTGTAGGAGTCACTTGGGCAAATGGAAAATTGGTCTGACTCACAGCCAGCTGACAAGGGGCGAAAACAGAGCTTCCTAAAATCTCTTCTGCTGTCATATGATCTCAAAATGGTAGGGCTGCAGGCCAGTGGTAGAGCGGTTCTAGCTTCAATCTCTGGCGTGGGGACGCAGGTGGCGCTGTGGTCTAAACCACTGAGCCTCTTGGGCTCACAGATTGTAAGGTCAGCAGTTCGAATCCGCACAACAGTGTGAGCTCCCGTTGCTCTGCCCCAGCTCCTGCCAACCTAGCAGTTCAAAAACATACCAGCGTGAGTAGGTAAATAGGTACTGCTGCAGCGGGAAGGTAAACGGCTTCTGGCATCTTCAGGTAACACCGGGAAAGATTCCCTGCCTGAAACCCTGGAGAGGCTGCCTGTCATAGAATCATAGAAGTGTAGAGTCGGAAGGTACCCCAAGGGTCATCCAGTCTAATCTCCTGCAAATGTCAGATTAGACAATACTGAGCTAGATGGGCCAATGGTCTGTCTCAGTACAAAGCAGCTTCCTATGTTCCTATGGGTGGTATTCAACTAAGTTAGCCATCGCCATTCATTTCGGTGGCTCTACTCTGAGTAAAAGTTCACTGAATACAACCCTACATTCCAAATGAAGGAGCATTTGGATATTTGCTGAAAAGTTGGCAGATATTTGATACCTGCACTGACGTGAAATAATATTTTGTTATTTCATACGTGTCTCTTGCGAGAATAAAGGAGAGATGCTAATAAATCCAAAGCACTTGATTTTAGATGCAAGATCCCACTTTTGTTTCTTTTCAAAAAGGTGAACTTGGAATTTGAATGTGAAATTCCACATTCAAAAACTGTGTTGTAAAATGGGATATTTTGGTGATTTTGTTTTTATATGGGTAAAAAACCCCACATTTTTCTTGCACTGATTAAAGTTAGCCTTGGCTATGTTGTGTGTTGGAGTTCAATATCGACATCCTGGGCATCAGTGAACTAAAATGGAAGGGAATGGGTGAATTCAGTTCGGGTGACTATCATATCTACTACTGTGGGCAAGAATCCCGTAGTAGAAATGGAGTGGCCCTCATAGTCAACAAAAGAGTGGCAAAAGCTGTAATGGGATGCAATCTCAAAAATGACAGAATGATCTCGATACGAATCCAAGGCAGACCTTTTAACATCACAGTAATCCAAGTTTATGCACCAACTACCGGTGCTGAAGAAAGTGAAATTGACCAATTCTATGAAGACCTACAACACCTTCTAGAAATGACACCAAAGAAGGATGTTCTTCTCATTACAGGGGATTGGAATGCTAAAGTAGGGAATCAAGAGATAAAAGGAACAACTGGCAAGTTTGGCCTTGGAGTTCAAAATGAAGCAGGGCAAAGGCTAATAGAGTTCTGTCAAGAGAACAAGCTGGTCATCACAAACACTCTCTTCCAACAACACAAGAGACGACTCTACACATGGATATCACCAAATGGGCAGCATCGAAATCAGATTGATTATATTCTCTGCAGCCAAAGATGGAGAAGCTCTATACAGTCAGCAAAAACAAGACCTGGAGCTGACTGTAACTCAGATCATCAGCTTCTTATAGCAAAATTCCAGCTTAAACTGAAGAAAGTAGGAAAAAGCACTGGGCCAGTAAGATACAATCTGAATCAAATCCCTTATGAATACACAGTGGAAGTGAGGAACAGGTTTAAGGATTTAGATTTGGTGGACAGAGTGCCTGAAGAACTATGGATGGAGGCTCGTAACATTATACAGGAGGCAGCAACGAAAACCATCCCAAGGAAAAGGAAATGCAAGAAAGCAAAATGGCTATCCAACGAGGCCTTACAAATAGCGGAGGAGAGGAGGCAAGCAAAATGCAAGGGAGATAGGGAAAGATACAGGAAACTGAATGCAGATTTCCAAAAAACAGCAAGGAGAGACAAGAGGGTCTTCTTAAATGAGCAATGCAAAGAAATAGAGGAAAACAATAGAATGGGGAAAACCAGAGATCTGTTCAAGAAAATTGGAGATATGAAAGGAACATTTCGTACAAAGATTACCATAATCAAGGACAAAAGTGGTAAGGACCTAACAGAAGCAGAAGACATCAAGAAGAGGTGGCAGGAATACACAGAGGAATTATACCAGAAAGATATGGAGGTCTCGTACACCCCAGGTAGTGTGGTTGCTGACCTTGAGCCAGACATCTTGGAGAGTGAAGTCAAATGGGCCTTAGAAAGCACTGCTAATAACAAGGCCAGTGGAAGTGATGATATTCCAGCTGAACTATTTAAAATTTTAAAAGATGATGCTGTTAAGGTGCTACACCCAATATGCCAGCAAGTTTGGAAAACTCAGCAATGGCCAGAGGATTGGAGAAGATCAGTCTACATCCCAATTCCAAAGAAGGGCAGTGCCAAAGAATGCTCCAACTACCGCACAATTGCGCTCATTTCACACGCTAGCAAGGTTATGCTTAAAATTCTACAAGGCAGGCTTAGGTAGTATGTGGACCGAGAACTCCCAGAAGTGCAAGCTGGATTTCGAAAGGGCAGAGGAACCAGAGACCAAATAGCAAACATGCGCTGGATTATGGAGAAAGCTAGAGAGTTCCAGAAAAACGTCTACTTCTGCTTCATTGACTATGCAAAAGCCTTCGACTGTGTCGACCACAGCAAACTATGGCAAATTCTTAAAGAAATGGGAGTGCCTGATCACCTCATCTGTCTCCTGAGAAATCTCTATGTGGGACAAGAAGCTACAGTTAGAACTGGATATGGAACAACTGATTGGTTCAAAATTGGGAAAGGAGTACGACAAGGTTGTATATTGTCTCCCTGCTTATTTAACTTATATGCAGAATTCATCATGCGAAAGGCTGGACTAGATGAATCCCAAGCCGGAATTAAGATTGCCGGAAGAAATATCAACAACCTCAGATATGCAGATGACACAACCTTGATGGCAGAAAGCGAGGAGGAATTAAAGAACCTTTTAATGAGGGTGAAAGAGGAGAGCGCAAAATATGGTCTGAAGCTCAACATCAAAAAAACCAAGATCATGGCCACTGGTCCCATCACCTCCTGGCAAATAGAAGGGGAAGAAATGGAGGCAGTTAGAGATTTTACTTTCTTGGGCTCCTTGATCACTGCAGATGGTGACAGCAGTCACGAAATTAAAAGACGCCTGCTTCTTGGGAGAAAAGTGATGACAAACCTAGACAGCATCTTAAAAAGCAGAGACATCACCTTGCCGACAAAGGTCCGTATAGTTAAAGCTATGGTTTTCCCAGTAGTGATGTATGGAAGTGAGAGCTGGACCATAAAGAAGGCTGATCGTCGAAGAATTGATGCTTTTGAATTATGGTGCTGGAGGAGACTCTTGAGAGTCCCATGGACTGCTAGAAGATCAAACCTATCCATTCTTAAGGAAATCAGCCCTGAGTGCTCCCTGGAAGGACAGATCGTGAAGCTGAGGCTCCAATACTTTGGCCACCTCATGAGAAGAGAAGAATCCTTGGAAAAGACCCTGATGTTGGGAAAGATGGAGGGCACTAGAAGAAGGGGACGACAGAGGACGAGATGGTTGGACAGTGTTCTCGAAGCTACGAACATGAGTTTGACCAAACTGCGGGAGGCAGTGCAAGACAGGAGTGCCTGGCGTGCTATGGTCCATGGGGTCACGAAGAGTCGGACACGACTAAACGACTAAACAACAACAACAAATGTTGTGTCATCAGTCCTGATGCAGTTCCACAAAACAAGCTACTGGGTGTCGGTGGAGATGCATAGCATCACAGAAACACAAACTGCTGCGTTAGTCGGACTGCTAGTCCATCTAGCTCACAATTGTCAACACGGATTGGCAGCAACTCTCCAGGGCTTCAGACCAGCAGCTCTCTCAGCCCTACTGGAGATGGACAGGGATTGAACATGGGCAGGGGCGCCACCTCCTAGGGGCCGAGCCCTTTTGGTCCCCCTAATACGTTTGGGGAGGGGGCTGGCCCATGTGCCTAGGTGCCCCATGTGAATAGGGGCCTATGATAATGCAGGGGACTTGATCAAGTGGAACATCTATGTGCATACAACTATGCAACTGGATGCACATATGATGAGGGAACAGGACCTGTATGCATGGGCAGGGCCATCAGAAATGCTCCTAGCTCCACCTCCAAATATTTAGTGTATACAGGGGGAGGGGGATATGTAAAGAGGACGATTGCATTCTAAAAGAAATCAGTGGGATCTTCCCCCCACAGGATGAATCCAGTTCTGTAGTCCATGTTCATATACAATCAGTCAATAGTTCTTCTGTATTACAGTACTTAAGAATCCACTTAGGCTTTGACATTTTTGTAGCAACAACTTTGCTCCCTGGGAGCTTTCCATGGTCCTGTAGGGACAGCTGGTTCTTTTGCTAATTGTCTGCAACCTGCTGCTTGCTGCCTTCTTGTTGGTCATCTGATTCCTGCTGCTTGACTCCAGCTACTCCTGGCCCATCGCTTCAAAGCATCACTCTGCTCAGGATGGATTGCATTTTGCAGAGCCAGGATACACACCAACTTTGAATCTTCATGGAAATGTGATAAACCTGTAGCATAGTCATGCCTAAGACGAAACAAACCGAAAGGTGAACCAAATCGCTGTGACTCTTTGAAGGGTCAGCCATATAGATATTGTCCGGGAACTCATTCAAAAGTTCCACTAGTTCATTTAGCGCCAATCTACATTCTCTTGTGTTTCACTAAAACACTTAGCTTTGATGGCAAGTTGTCCCTGGCCTAATATGTAGCCCACACACACCTGGGTTCTTCTTCGGGTTTGAGCTCTGTCATAATGATTGCACACAAAATGTACCAGGCTAGAGAGGAATCTCTGAGAAAGGAAGATACCAAGTGATTCATTAACCCAGCACCCAATGTCATCTTGTAATTGCAAAATTAGCTGGATCATGACTGTGCATGTTTAGCACTCCTGTGGGTGGGTTCTACATACATATCTGAAGACTGGAATTAACTCTGAGCCATCTTTCAGGGTTAGCAGCAGCAGCATAACCTATGGGGTTTTCTTTGCATTCAGATGTCAGGACTGGATTAATCATTCTGCTAAGTAGTCTCCTGAATGGGGTCGTGCCACACTGAGATCCTTTCAATGGTGCATCGACCTGAGTTCTCTCCGGGGTTTATATATATTACGCCAAGCACATTGTGTTCTTCCAAAAAAACACCCAGATATTCAGGGTTAGTTCCTATGTTGTTCTGATGATATGGTTGCTACTGAGATGAATTACATGAGTACTCAGGCCTCAGGCATGCATAGGAAGGGCTGCCCACGTGATTTGGGATCAACCGTATCCAAACATTACCAGGGATGGAGGAAGCATAGAATGGTTCCTGTTGGCTCCAACAAAATGGGCAACCTACATGATTTGGCTTCCAGGCAGCAGCTGCACCATGATGAGCACCTGCTCTTTAAAAACAGCAACTGTGGTGACTTTATCATTAGTCAGTTTTGTTTAGAGCTGGTGGCTAGTGACCATTGGGATTGGTAGGGTGGAAGGCGGGGAGGTGAACAGTAGGTGGCGCTACAGTCAATGACAGGCAAAGCTGACCAATTCCAGTTTTGCCCCTTCTTCCTCCCTGCAGAGTTCTATGAGGGTGACACTGAGATTGAGGAGGAAGAAGACAACAACCAATGTCATCCTCTGGACTGGATGTAAGTAATTTAGATACTGTACAGTTGTGATCTGCTTTTAAAGAAGAAGAAGGGATAGGGTTTTATGAAAGTCTCAATTTCAAGCGTATCCACATTGATTCCCCCCCCCCTGTTTTCCATCTCGCCCCTTGATTTCAACAAGAAGCAAGATATTTCCCAGTTCCACTAAAAATGCAAGCAATTCTCACATATAATATTATTAGTATGTAAGTACTTGGCAAATAAATTACTATTCTATTCTATTCTATAATATTGCATACACATTATGCAGATACCGTATATACATTCCAGGTTTCCTTAAGTAACCAGCTCATAAACAGGTATGTACATAGCTGCCAAGTTATCCCTTTTTTTAAGGGAAATTCCCTTATGCTGAATAGGCTTCCTCGTGAGAAAAGGGAAAACTTGGCAGCTATGGATATGTACAGCAATGCCTATAACTGTAGGAAAAAAAATTGTGCATGGGTAACTTACAAATTGTGCTGTAGAAATATAGTAGAGCACGAAGCTCGACTCTTATCACACACACACACACACACACACACACACACACACACACACACACACACATATATATATATATATATATATATATATATATATATATATATATAATTTTGCCTATTATAAGTTGGGCTTTTTAAGAAAACACACAATACGCAAGCAGCTTGGAGTTCAGATGGATCTTGCAAATCTCAGTTGGTTTTGGAACTGCCAAATTTTGTGTATAAATCCATGTAAAATGGATTCCTCCTTCATCCTTAGGGAGAACTCTTAGGAACAGCTTTAAATAACAGTAGCTGTTCCAGAAAGGTACAGAACTCCTAAGATAGGGAATGGCCTTATACTGACTCTACCCATTGATCAAATATACTGATTTGAATTATGGTGCTGGAGGAGACTCTTGAGAGTCCCATGGACTGCAAGAAGATCAAACCTATCCATTCTTAAGGAAATCAGCCCTGAGTGCTCCCTGGAAGGACAGATCGTGAAGCTGAGGCTCCAATACTTTGGCCACCTCATGAGAAGAGAAGAATCCTTGGAAAAGACCCTGATGTTGGGAAAGATTGAGGGCACTGGGAGAAGGGGACGACAGAGGATGAGATGGCTGGACAGTGTTCTCGAAGCTACGAACATGAGTTTGACCAAACTGCGGGAGGCAGTGCAAGACAGGAGTGCCTGGTGTGCTATGGTCCATGGGGTCACGAAGAGTCGGACACAACTAAACGACTAAACAACAACAACAACAACACCCATTGATCCATCTGACTCATTAACAGCTACTGTTTCTTTTTCTGGACCTCCAAAAACCCTACCAATTTTGGCAGAGGTTTAAAAATAAATCAAATTTAAGTAGGCACAGCGCTTGCCTGGGGGAGTCAATTGCTCCCACCCTAGTTACCAATCTTTCAACGAGTGAAGAGGGGGCATTAAAGGTTCCTCCTTAGCTGATCAGTATATCTGTGGTGAAAGAGCACAGGGTAGCCACATTCACTGCTGGCATGTGCCCCCCCCAAGAAGGTTCATCAAGGCAAAACAATATTGACCACCTCTGAGTTCTCTTTCTCCCTCTCTCTTATTCCCTCCCACAGCAGTCTACTGTTGTCTGCGTATGCAAATACCATCCTCATACCCTACGAGTGTCCTGGAAAAAACAGGACATCCCATTTTTTTCTCACACGAGAACAGTGGCCATTTGGGACGTTACGATCTCGCATTATTTCGCATCACGGTTTCCCCATGAAAAAAAAACTTTTGTAAGCAGTGCAATCTCTCATGGCACCCCAAAATGCACATTCTTGGGTGCCATACCCCCTCAAAAAAAAAAGCTTTTCCAAGGAGAAATCACAGCGTAAAATTGTGCAAGATCACGGCCTCCAAAATGACCGTTGTTCTCTCACGAGATCGTGTCCCAGATTTTGCAGTCAAGGTGTTGGGGGGTATGCATCCTTCCCTGGCATGGACTAGAGGGCAGGGAATCCAGGTGAATCATCCATCTCTCACTGTCCATCTGATCTGCTGCGGAAATATACCTTCTGAACATTACAGCAAACAAAACGCCTTCATCTGTGCCCTGCTTAGTGGAGGCTGAGCCATTAGGGCAGATGGAGCACTATCCTCAGTTGGCCTCCTACTAGCTGCCCTAGTCTGTCTGCCTTCTTACTTGTCTACTTCTCACCTGCAGTCAGGAGGTGGTTCCTGGAACCACTGGCCTCCTTGCCTTCTGCCCTACCATATCCAATGGTCACCGGCCCACAGAAATCTGCTAGGAAGCCATAGGATGATGGTGATCATTCTGTGTTCTCAAGAAGCCCCTTGCCAGCTCTCCACCGTTTGTCGGGTTGAGAAAGTGGTGACCTTCAGTACAAACCTTCCTCCCATTTTCCCCCTTTCCTGGCACCATCCCATGAGCATGAAGGATGGAGCCAGAAGCATTACAAGTGACTCAGGTGTAGCCCGGCATGATAAAAGATCCTGAGCTCCGCTTCCTCTTACTCACATCGCAGATATTGCTAGAGTAAACAGTCCTCTTAGAAACATAGTTCCATCAAGGCCATTCCTGAGCCTTCAAGATCTGCTTCCTGGGAGGTCGCCAAGAACGTCTTACCATACATGAGTACAGTAACACAGGTGAGGGGAGTGTTCAAAGTGTCTGGACAGGAAAAGTTTGAATGCCAGCCAGAGGAATCTTTTGGTTTCAAAATGTTCGGGATTTTGAGCACTTTCCATGACTTACAGCTCCATAGCACTTTACCATAAGAAGTTCAGACTTGTCAGCCATCAATTCATTAAAAAGTGGATGGTTTCTCCTTTCAGGTGGACCTAAGCTGCAGAATTCTGAAGGATTTGGCATGACTGAGCACTAGATTTGGGTTCAGGGCTGAGGTATAAGAGGCTTGCTTCAAACTTCTTGTGATTCTCTGCACATTGTCCATGCCTAAGAGGCTGGCAGCTGGAAGTTCCAACGTCACTCATTTCCTCATGGAAATTCATCACCATTTCAATGTGACTTTCTCCTAAGAAACACATCTTTGCATGCTGCTTTGACATACATGTTTCTGCAAGCAATTTTATCCAATGTAATGAATTTCTGTGTGCTATTTTCATCAATACATGCATTTTATGCACCTTGTAATATAAGCCCCCCCCCTTTTTTTACACATTGCCATTGCTTGGCTGAAGTTACAAAGATGAAAGCTGGCAAAACTAACCCTGCTCTGTGGGAATCACAGTGTGTGTGTGTGTGTGTATGGGAAATTGACAGTAACGTACTTAAATTATAACTAGTACAATGCAGATTGGCTAAAAAGCCGTCTCCTTGCCAAGGGCTCCAATGAGTGGCACACAGTCTGCAATCGCGGACAGGTTCCCCCTCAAAAAAAACCTACAAGACATGGCAGCATTCTGAGCAGAGAGTCTCCAGCAGACAAGAAGCAGGAGGTTGAACCCTGCGTCAGTGCCTAGGACTTCGACCCTACAGACCATCTATATTACATTCAGAGTCAATTGCTGCCTTGGAAATTAGTCTGCATGTGGAGGTTCCACCCACCACAATCTACTAACCCAGTGATGGCTGTGTGCTCCTGTGTGACTGGCTTGCGGATAGCTCCTCCAGGAAGACAAAGTGTAGCTCAGAGGAGAGTAGATCCGAGACGTATGGTCCAGCAGGGTGAAAATGGATTTGGGCTGACCGCCAGTGGAGACAATCCTGTCTTTGTGCAGTCTATCAAAGAAGATGGAGCAGCCATGTGGGTTGGGGTTCAAACTGGTAACCGAATTACCAGTGCCTAGCCAGTGTGGTGCAGTGGTTAAGAGTGGTAGACTCGCGTAATCTGGGGAACCGGGTTCGCGTCTCCGCTCCTCTGCTCCATGTCACATGCAGCTGCTGGGTGACCTTGGGCTGGTCACACTTCTCTGAAGTCTCTCAGCCTCACTCACCTCACAGAGTGTTTGTTGTGGGAGAGGAAGGGAAAGGAGAATGTTAGCCACTTTGAGACTGCTTTGGGTAGTGATAAAGCGGGATATCAAATCCAAACTCTTCTTCTTATTAAGGTGATTGGGACTCTGGTAACTCACTCAACCCATTTGGAGGTGGTGAAGCTGATAAATTCAGTTTTATAAAAAAAAAAGTCTGTGGGAATCCCTTCAGATGACTACAACATAGCTGCCAAGTTATCCCTTTTTTACAGGGATTTCCCCTTATGCTGAATAGGCTTCCTCGCGAGAAAAGTGAAAACTTGGCAGCTATGGACTACAATGCCTGAAGACAGACAGTAAGGTCATGCATCCACAGCAGTGACCAGAGGAGGAATGTCCGCTGGGAAGAACACAGCGAAAAGAAACGCCTTGGTGCATATGTGGTAGCACAACCAGATTCCTTCCTCTGCCTCAGCTGCAATCAAACATGTGTCTCTACAGCATAGCTGCCAAGTTATCCCTTTTTAAAAGGGATTTTCCCTTATGCTGAATAGGCTTCCTCGCGAGAAAAGGGAAAACTTGGCAGCTATGCTCTACAGCCACAGCAGGCACTATAGCCTTCCAACAGTTCAACTTCACCCCTGAAGGCGCACTCCTCCATTATCTCCTGAGACAGACAGATGCCAACAGCAACTTGGCTGAAGAAATCCATTGCAAAATTCAGAGGAGGGGGAATGTCAAAGGACAACTGTGTTTCGTGGACTTGTCGATTTGGAAGGGACCCGTCCGCAGGAAATACAGCTAAAGTATCCCTGACAGATGGCCACCCAACCTCTGCTTAGAAACCTCAAACGAGGGAGAGTCCGCCACTTTCTGAGGCTCACATCTTGTTTCGGATAGTGTGGATTTCTTAGGTTTGCCTCTTAATGCAGACTGAACTGAACTTTCTCCCTTATTCCTAGTGCCAAACTGGACACTTTGGAAGAATAGGAAAAGCCCACCTCCTCCCTACTCAAAGTATTCCCTCTGGAAAGTTATTTTCCAGTTCAGACTTTCCACAATCTTCAGCCATCACAGTAGTGGATCCTTTTAAGATGCAGTGGAATCACTCGCCAATAACATTTGCAGTCCTGGAATATAATAGAACTTTACTTGCAGCAGAGCCTCGCGTTCCACCCCCACCCATGGTTGTTGTTGGGTTTTTTTTAACATAATGGCAACCATTTCAGTCTGTGTGGAGAGGATCTATATATATATAAAGGCTGAAATTATAGCTTG
Source organism: Zootoca vivipara (assembly GCF_963506605.1). Classification (NCBI taxonomy): domain Eukaryota; kingdom Metazoa; phylum Chordata; class Lepidosauria; order Squamata; family Lacertidae; genus Zootoca; species Zootoca vivipara. Next base: position 11,752,350 of record NC_083283.1, on the reverse strand, counting down.
GAAAATATTTGTGCCAAGGTATTTCTATAGGACCAAGTATAAGCAGGAGACATTTCTAAGCCTGGAACATTTGTGGACAAATTTCTGACATGTTATTTAGGTTAGGGTGATTGGACCAGATGTGTCACATGGAACATTTCCTGTGCTTTGATTGGGGGAGTACGAGTTACACCTTCAATGGGCAGCCTTTCAGTTGGTCAGAGTCCAGTCAGTGCTCTCTGTGTGTGTTTCTGACATTGACACTCTTTTTCCATATCTATCTGTGCCAGAGAGATTTGGTTACTGAGATATTCCTAGAGAGTTCATGCAACTGCTCCTGTGAAAGATACTGCAGGAGTTCTAAATAAGTATGTTCTAAATAAGTAAATAAGTCCTAAATAAGCAAGGCTGAATTCACATTTTATTCACCGCTGGGCAAACAGTTGAACAATCCCCTATTCTGGAAGGATCAACTTTACCAGCATCTGCCTGCTTTCAAAATGTCTAATTTCAGGTGGTCTCCTTCAAGGAACCTGCTCTCTGCCCTGAGTATCTGCTATGGAAACCTCATCATCATCATAATGTTTAGCATTTATGCAGTGTTTTTGTGCGTTCTAAGTAGTGCTGTAACAAAATTGGTCCTCTGATTATGTATATGTCTTCTCCCATTGTGTAAGAGGCTTCCTTAATTCTCTCTCATTCTCAGGACACGTGAGACGGCGAGCTCCTGATTGTTCCTTTGCAAGTGGGGAACGCTGGCAGGGCTGGCAGGAAGCCCCACTGGGCTCAGCTTCACTAAGAAATTTCCCAGAATTTCACTTGGGTGCCCTAGTAAAGGCAAAGGGGCTTGCTTTCAGTGCCAACAGCAAGCCCCACTTCATCCATTTCCAGACATGGTTTTTGATTCACACCACGCCAACCATCCCTCTCCTCTCCAGACACTGTCTCTACAGGGCATGTTCCGAGCCACACACTCCAGTTCCTATTTTGGAAATATCCAGTCCCTCTGGGCTTCCCCATTTCCCGGCACAAATGGAGAGAACATACCAAACATTGCCTTATCTCTATGACTGCCAGGGAAGATCTGTAGTGGTTGGCATGTCTCCCATCACCAACTTCCAAGGCACTGCAGATCCCAGCTTGCCACCCCTACCATTAGTCAGAGTGTGCAGTTGCCGTAGGTGGCAGGCGCTGAGAGGGAGCAGTGTTATAGGAGAGCACTGTGGGTGTTGCATGGCCTGATGTAAGATTTAGCTGCTCATTCAGCTTATTCACCTGGACTGGGAGAGAGGTTACCATCTTGCTTTGCTCAGGCAGCAAAATGTCTTGGACCGGCCCTGAGCTAAGAATTCGCTGCCATCTAAATTAGACACATCATCTAGAACAGGCATCCCCAAACTGTGGCCCTCCAGATGTTTTGGCCTGCAACTCCCATGATCCCTAGCTAACAGGACCAGTGGTCAGGGAAGATGGGAATTGTAGTCCAAAACATCTGGAGGGCCGAGGTTTGGGGTGCCTGATCTAGAACATCCATGCAAGCAAAGGACAATAAGAGGCTAGAGGTTGTTGCAGGATTAAGACCATGCAAGGCTATGCTGCCTAGTAACTGTGTTCAGGATTGCAGCTTGAATTCATGTAATAAAGTGTACTTGGATGCCCAAGCAAGTTTCAGATAATTTGGAGATACCAGTCAATCAAGCCTTGGGGGGTGATTTATTCCCAGAGCCAAATGCAGTAATAAATGATACCCTGCCTGCACATCTGCAAGCCAGATCCATGCAGAAAGTCCGGGTTCCACCTTTTCTTTTTAACTGCAATATTTACAATATTTCAGAAGTGCCTGCTCCTGTTCCCAGGGGTGCAGGTACAGTCTGTGACAACTCGGTTGTAATAGCGAGGCACTTCGTACATGCCCTCTTTATTCTTAAGATTCAAGCATACACTGTGATACATTTCCTTTTATTCCTGGGCTTTGGCCCATAGCTTTGTAGAATGTAGGTGGCTATTGAAAGCAGTTTTCCATGCAAATATTGCAGCTCTCCTTAGAAAACCATATACACTCAGAGTTACTTGATCCTAGCTAAGTAGTCGCTTAGTTATAAGCAACTATCTCTGTTCCTTGAGCAAGCAGGTAACTGTGCATAGGAGATAAATGGTCTCCCTCAGGAGGTTGTGAACTCTCCCTCCTTGAAGGTTTTTAAGCAGAGATTGGATGGCCATCTGTCATGGATGCTTTAGTTGAGATTGCTGCGTTGCAGGGGCTTGGACTAGATGACCCTTGGGGTCCCTTCAGACTCTGCAATTCTTTGATTCTATAAGGCACGGTGTACAATGTCAGCAGATGCTTTGAGAAGTGCCAAACACTCTAAAGAGCCGAACATCTTTCACCCCCGCCTCTTCCGAGATCATCACCATTCCACGCAAACGGAAGCGACATTATTTTTGGCCCCGTCTGTGTGCTTCTGTCTACATTTGCAGAGTAATGGCGTAGTCTTTCACCTGAAGATCTTTGCAGGAGACAACAATTGGGAATTCATTGCCTGTTGTAAATGCCTTTTTAAAGTCCAAGCCTTTCATCACGTTGACAGCGAGCGAGAAGTTGCAGCGATTGAGTGAATGAATGATAGGATGGGTGGATGGATGGATGTGCATTCTGCTTAGATTATTCCTAATAAGGCGGTGTACAAGTGATTGTTTTCCAGAGGCTTAAAGGCGCTATGATAGAGTGATCATCGCCCCTGGGAACACACCTTCCTGTGGCCAGGTTTTTGATGTGCCAACAAAAACTAGAGAGCTTGCTGATGCTCCATAAAAGGCGGCATGTTCCTAAATAAATAAAACCACACAGAGATGCACCAGAACGACTTACCCTAAGAGAAGGGTGTCTGTTGCACCTCTGCATGAGTCATTGATCTGGGATAGCCTCCTTCCAATTACAATGAAAGTGGCAAACGCGTAAGGGTGACAGCAGGAAATATTATGGTGGGAAGAAGAGGAGATAGCAGAAGAGAACCAGCCAGAGACCAGGAAGGATACAAGGACATAATCAGCCTCTGCCCATGTATGCTGGCCACTGTGATAGCAGAATGACCATCAGTCCATCTATGCCAGCATCATGTGTTGTTGTTGTTGTTGTTGTTGTTGTTGTTGTTGTTATCCATCCTTCACCCTAAGGTCCCAGGGCAAGTTACAACAATCAAAACACAATATTACACAATACAGTGGACGCTCGGGTTGCGAACGTGATCCGTGCGGGAGGCACGTTCACAACCAGCAGCGTTCGCAACCCACAGTGCCACATCTGCGCATGTGCAGGTTGCGATTCGGCGCTTCTGCGCATGCATAAAGCGCGATTTAGCGCTTCTGCGCATGCGGGAGCGCCGAAACCCGGAAGTAACCCGTTCTGGGACTTCCGGGTTTGGCGCGGTGCGCAACCCGAAAACGTGCAACCTGAAGCAGCCGTAACCTAAGGTATGACTGTTTTTTTATTTAAAAAAACACTTTAAAACAACTTGAAATTGCAAAAAGAAGGTGAAATTACAAAAAAAATACATCTCAAGTGTCAAAAGCCAGGTTGAACAGGTGCATCTTCAGCATTTGTTGGAAGCTGTATGGTGAAGATGCCAGACACACCTCTGTGAAAAGGGAGTTCCACAACTTAGGGGCTGCCGCAGAAAATGCCCTCTCCTGCATGGGTGGACTCGGGTCTTTCCAATTTCAGTGGCACCCTGTACGAGGCCCCTGTGCCTCCTGCCTTCTGTTCTGCTTGATTCACTACGCCATAGTTGCAACACCTCAAAGCTCCCCCTAGACTCAGCACGGGGCTGCGGAACTGATCGCCCTGCCTTAAATCTGCCTCCGTTCTCCTGTGCTCACACCCCCAAGCTTTTGAATGTGGTGAAACATCTAAGCGAGGGTCCTTCGCTGATCTTTGCACCCGAGGTGGCCTGTAGGGAAAGAGGTGGTCTTTCGGGTATTTGGAACCTGAATCGTTAAGAGCTTCAAGCACCTGGAATGGGGCCTAGAAATGAACTGGCAATCAGTTCTCGCCGTGGTCAACCAGCCTGGTTAGAACCAGTTGGTTAGAACATAGTTCTATTATGGCCAAGGCTGCAGGTTTTATGGGACAGCTGCATATTCATCCTGCATTGCAGGGGGTTGGACGAGATTGTCCTCCGGGTCCCTTCCAACTCTACAATTCTGTGACCCAAGGATAACCATCCTCTCCCCACTTGTGATCCCCAGCAATTGCCATTCAGAGGAGGCAGAACAAGACCATCATGGCCTGAACCGAATACCAGCATTTGAAAAACACGTGAGAAGACGGGTGAGTTGGAATTTGACTGGCTGCCTGTGTGCTTGCTTCTCCTCCACCATAATACCTGATCTACCTGTACGTTTGCAAACCCAACCAATTATTACACATTAAGCCTCCAGAACTTTATGCTCCAAAGTTAACACCCTGCAAAGACTGCTCTGAACCTCCCATTACTTAAAGAATGATGCAGGAAGAGAGGGAGGGAGGGAGGGAGAGAGAGATGCAATGCTAGAAAACAACTCAGGTATCTGATATAATGATGGAACTCCGGCATAGCTGATTACTCTGCTTCCTTCCAATGTAGCCTCCTTTGTCTCGGGAATTAAGCATGCTTTGGTACCATTGCGCCGGCTAATTATATCGCCATCTAATTTGCTTTCAAGAATTACGAATGCAAAGTGAAAGGGACCAGTGTCCGCATTTTTCAGGCTGCAGCGGGGCGGAACGGTAAGTGGCGGGAGAGACTTCGTTTCTTGAAAGAGAACCGGGAGGAGGTGTCCACTCCTTCCCTCTTAATTGGACAAATTGTCGGAGCCGCCGTGGAAAGGAGAAGAACAGATAAAAAGAGTAGGGAGGGGGGGTGGCGCGGAATCCACTTCCAAAGCTCGCCAACTTCTTCTCTGACAACCCGAAGGAAACCTGAGCGCAGAGATAAGGGCAGTGCCAACGGCTGGGCTCTTCTGGGAAGCAGAAGACTGCAATGGGTTAAGGCCTATCTGGCTCAGTCCCCAGTAGACATAAAAATCACCTGAGCCTGCTCTGAAATAAATCAGTGTCCCTTTTCTGCTGCTGCCGTTGTCTGGAAATAATGCAAATGCAAGAAGGCCCACAGTGACATTGTGCCGCACTCCAAGGAGACACATAATAAATTGTCCCCTAATACTGTTAAAGCGACATTTTCTTCTTACTCAGTAGCTTTTGAGGTTGAACCGAGGTTTTCTCTCGCCAAACACCGTAATACGGTGTCATGTCATCATGTCCTCTTATTACTCCCGCCCCTCCTGCCGCCTCGAACGCACAGTCGCAGCTTTGCAGTGGCAAGATGCATTTTTCCTGTTACATTCATTTTATGGGCATAACCCAGAGAGTTTTCCTTTCTTTCTCTCCTCTTCTCCTTTCTTATATAGAATCATTTCCTTTTGAACTTTTGCCTGAGCTGATATTTGGCTCTGCTGCTTCTCTCTCTCTCTCTCTCTCTCTCTCTCTCTCTCTCTCTCTCTCTCTCTCTCTCTCTTACCCCCCCCTCTTTCTGCAAGAAAAAAAAATGCATGCAAGTGCAGTTTCTTTACAAAATGAATAAATAAAAGAAGAGGGGGACAGGGAGGACTGGTGTGTCCATTGTGTCACCAATTGATCATTGCTTGCTCTAAAGAACCCCCCCCCCCATTTCAGTGGAATCAATACCTAGGCATTGCCATGGATCCAGCCGCTTCAAAGGAATTTTAACTTAGACTCATAGAATTGCAGATTTGGAAGGGACCCCAAGGGTCATCTAGACCAACTCCCTGCAATTCAGGAATCCCCCATCCAATTAAACCATACAGCACTCTGCTTAGCTTTGCAAATGTGCTAGTAGTTTTGCTGCTGCACCTAAAGGGAAGCACCGCTTCAAATAAATGCATGCAGGAGAATCAAACCAGAGATGAATTGAACTTTTTTTCCTCCCCCAGAGAAAGGGGTATAGACTTTTCATGGCTGTATCATTGTCCATCTTAAAATATTGGTGTGTCCTGGTTTTGGAGTTCCCCTTTATCCAAAGAGGAAAAGTTAAATGGGTGCAACTTTCCAGACCATTAGCCACATTAATCTCTCTCTGCAAAAATAAATAAATAACAAAAACCCAATAGTCTTGTATCACCTTTACAACGAGTGCATTTATTGATACTGTATTTAACAAATGTTTTTACCTTTAAGGTAATGCAAGACTCCTTAAGGGCTTTTTCTGAATGGATTAATTTACTCATTGTCTTATCTCCCTCAAGTATTTTCAGAATGGGTTTCTGACGGCCTTTCTAGATGTGAAGGAGTTTGTGGAAACCCCCTTTTCATTCTTACACTAGCACTGCTGCTCATCTTTGTTCCCCTGCAAGAAACAGAAGAATCCCCTTCGCCAAGCATTCACTGAACGCGTGAAGAAGATGCATAGCAAGCTGCCTTATACTGAGTCAGATTTACAGAATTGTAGATTTGGAAGGGACCGTCCTCTATTGCAGGAATCTCAACACACGGTCTCCCATCCAATTTGAAACCAGCTCAGACCCTGCTTAGCTTTGCAAATGTGTTGGCAGTGTTATTCCTGTATCACAGGGGGAATGGAGCTGGCTCAGTATGGCTTACACTGACTGGTGGTAGCAGCTCTCCAGGGTTCCAGACAGGGAGCTTCTCCTAGCCTTGCCTGGAAATGCTGGCAGACTGGGGGTGAACTTGGGACCATCTTCATGCAAGGCAGATGCTCTACCACGGAGCTGCAGCCCTTCCCCTGTGCCCCCCCAGCAGACAAGCATTTGCAATTTCCCTACATTTATAATCTGCCTTTCATGCATGATGCAACTGGAACCAGTGTTTCTGTGCTTTCGAAGTGGCCTCCCATCCAGGCACTGACCAGGTGCAGACCTGCTTAGCTTCAGTAAGGATGGTGGCCCCATGTGTCTTCAGACCATACCCTACAGCAGAATGTTATCTGATACGGAGACAGCTGTAGGCACATAGAGCTCTTCCTTGTGGTTTTATCCATGCATATTTTAGGGACCCAGGTGGCGCTGTGGGCTAAACCACTGAGCCTAGGGCTTGCTGATCAGAAGGTCGGCGGTTCAAATCCTTGTGACGGGGTGAGCTCCCATTGCTTGGTCCCAGCTCCTGCCAACCTAGCAGTTTGAAAGCACGTCAAAATGCAAGTAGATAAATAGGAACCGCTACAGCAGGAAGGTAAACGGCGTTTCCATTTGCTGATCTGGTTTGCCAGAAGCGGCTTTGTCATGCTGTCCACATGACCTGGAAGCTATACGCCGGCTCCCTCGGCCAATAATGCGAGATGAGCGCGCAACCCCAGAGTCAGTCACGACTGGACCTAATGGTCAGGGGTCCCTTTACCTTTTTTTATCTGGTGTTTTATATGGAAGAGCGTTCCACATTTTAAATCCCTCACCTGTAATGTAATCTGAAATGGGAAGCCCCAGCGGCAGATACGTCTGGTGGAGTTTCTCTTGATTTTCCTTAGCTTCTTGCCATCGCTTCGTGATGCAGCAATATCCAGATTACTGGGTCTGCAGAAAAGGGGGAACGCCTATAGCTCAGTGGTAGAGCAGCTGCTTTGCATGCAGAAGGTCCCCTGTTCAATCCCCGGCATCTCTAGGTACAGCTGGGAATGACTCCTGCAAAAATCCTAGAAGAGGCACTGCCATATATAAGAAATAATAGAAACCATTTACAGTGGTACCTCGCAAGACGAAATTCATTTGTTCCACGAGTCGCCACCACTGTTCCCGTCAAGGGCCGCCTGACGAGCCCCACTGCTGCTCCTGCCGGATCGGGGGAGGAGCCGCGGAGGCCGCCATGGCCGCCAAGGGGGGCAAGGCCGGAGCCGCGGAGGCCGCCATAAGCGCTGCGCTGCCGCAGGAGGCAGAAGCGGCAGCCATGGACGTCACCGGCGGAGTCCTAAAGGTAAGCGGCGGCAGCAGCTTCCTTTCACATCACGCGGCTTCGTTTTGTGAGTCTTTTAAAAAATTGCATTTTTTTCATTGTGCGAGGCGTTCGTCTTGCGGGGTACCACTGTAAATGCAATTAAAACCCATGCAACACCAAGCACGGCATACTACAGTTGCTATGACAGGTAGAAAAACCATCAAGTGGTCCACCAAGACACTCAGAAATTTTCAAGTGGTCCATGGGGAAGAAGTTTGGGGTCCACTGCTCTGGAGGTATGCCATTGTGAGTGGCAAATATGACTAGCCAAGACATCTAGCTGCTGGAAATGAAGCAGAAACAAGGCTTCTTTAAAACATATGTCCTTAAAATGTCCTATATTTTTAATTTTGGGGGGGGCAGAGGCTAATAGAGGCAATTAATGTAACTGTACGGAAAGATCTCAAATTTGCAGAGAAAAATATCTTTTTGAATTATATACTGAATACATGGAAGCTAACAAAGGGACAATATGAATGGACTCTCTGTGCCCTGACTATGGCAAAAAGAGAGGTATTGATGAACTGGGGGGGGGGGGTATGTGGATAGATACAAAATATAGACTATGAAATAATATGCAGTTGGAAATGTTCACAATAGGACTCATTGAGGGGGTGGTGAAAATTGCAAGATTCGGAGAAATCTCATCTTATGGCTATGCACTTGGTATTCTAACTAATTTGCATTTGTAAAATCAAATAAAAATGATTTCAAAAAGAAAGAAAGAAAAATATGTGGCTCCTCTGATGAAGGATAGAAGATATGTACACACTTGCAACACATGAACAACACATGAACACAGACTTGCCATGGACAAATTTAATGATATTTGGAATTCATTTTTATCAGCGCTGCATTAGGTTAAGTTTAGGTTAACTACAATAACAAACATGTAATGATTATAGGGTTTTTTTGTCTTTTACACAAGCGTTATTTTATTTTATTTTTTCACATCTTGTGCACTTGTAATTTTATATTTCTTATTTTTCAATAAAGAATTTAAAAATAAATAAAAAATGGTGGCAAATGTAACCCAGACCTCCCACTAGAAGAAGAAATGGCAACTTTTGAGCATCACAAAACTAGAAATACTCTTCCTGAAACCCTGGAGAGCTGCTGACAATAGTGTGCTAATGGCTTGACTCAGAATAAGGGAACTGCCTAAGGGTTGAGGGCTTGGGTAATCCTATTTTGCAGTTCTAGTCAGGATCTGGTCACAAGTTGGATCCAAAAGTTTGGAACTTTCCAAACCTATAATTCCGAGAAGGAATCACAGGACTGCCCACAAATGCAGCTGCCAGCAACATGGATTCACACCTAAACACGTCACTTCCATCATGTGAACCAACCAGAAGGTCCCCAGCTTAGTTAACCCTGTTCAGCTCCTTGCAGCCACCCAGGGCACCTTTTTATTTCTTTTTCTTTTTTTCTCAAGCCAGCACCTTCAGCTGAATGAACGATGCCTTGGGTAAGGTCAAATCCCTATATTACGCTGCCCTTCAAGCCATATTGAATCAGTAAAGTATCTTTTCAGTTACGGTTATATTAGAGATAGCTATTGACTTCCTTCTTGTTTATTGCACTATAAAACATGCTGTAGCGGAAAAAAAATTAAAAAAAGGTTTACTTTGCAACAGAGAATTCGCGGGCGTCATTTACAGCTGACTCTTCAGGCCCTCGGCCACATGCCCCAACGCTCGTGTTTCATGGGGTATTCTGAAAACCAATTAACTCTCCTCCAACCAACGACACTGACGTGTATAATTAGAGAACACTCTCTTAGGCGTATCTATAAGTTTGGTGCTAAAGTGGTCCCCTGAGTCTCTTGGTTGTATAATCAAAATACAAATGAAAGGTTATGAGAGCCCATTTCTTTGCTTTATTGTTTCAAGCTAACAATCTGCTTCCTTTCTGTTGATTCAAAAGTGGGTGGGTGCCCTTCTGCTTCTCTTAAGCCAAGGAGAAAGGCATCATCTCCATCTTCTAGTGTGGATGGCAGCAGCATTGCGGGAGTTTGCAGAGCCCGGAGAGGGCACACACATGCCAGGACGCAGAGGGTGAAGGAGCCCTCCACAGCCTGGCCAGCCAACGTGGCGCTTGACAGGCTTGAGGCGTTGGTTCCTCCGATGCCAGGAGAGGAGCACTGGGCCGCGTCATTCTGGGGGTGCCTGTTTGTGGGTGCCTGCTTCTTGCTCCCTCAAAAATCCACGCCCGGGGCCATGGCCCCTCTGGCATGCCCACGGTATACTCCTGATCGATGGCTGCCAGCTTTAAAAGAGGAATTGACAAGTGCAAGGGAAATAAGGCTATCAGAGGCTGTTAGCCCCAATGATTATGTTCCTCCTTCCGTGTTAGAGACGGTGTGGCCCTGAATACCAAAGGCCCTGAATATAAAAGGATGTCATATAGAGGAGGGAGAAAGGTTGTTTTCTGCTGCTCCAGAGAAGCGGACACGGAGCAATGGATTCCACCTACAAGAAAGAAGATTCCGCCTAAACATTAGGAAGAACTTCCTGACAGTAAGAGCTGTTCGGCAGTGGAATTTGCTACCAAGGAGTGTGGTGGAGTCTCCTTCTTTGGGGGTCTTTAAGCAGAGGCTTGACAGGCATATGTCAAGAATGCTTTGATGGTGTTTCCTGCTCGGCAGGGGGTTGGACTGGATGGCCCTTGTGGTCTCTTCCAACTCTACAATTCTATGATTCTACCAGTTGCTGGGAGTCACAAGTGGGGAGAGAGCTGCTGCTGCACACTGGCACCTGGTTGGCTAACGTGTGACCAGGATGCTGGACCAGATGGGCCTTGGGCCTGATCCCCCCGGGATTTCCGGCAGGGATCCCGCACGGCCGAATGACACCTTATCTGGGCAATGAAATGGGCAAACCCAAATTCTAGTGCAAATGTGGGCCATGGGGACATCTGTAGGGGGAATCTAACATTTACTCAGAGTAGACCCATTGAAATAAGTGAACCAAACTTACTTACATGCATTATTTTCAATGAACCTACTCTGAGTAGAAAATCAGTTGAATATCATGGTGGCAGCAGGTAGTGGCTTCTCCTTTCTTGGAGGTTTATTATTATTAATTTATTATTATTACATTTTCAATCAATGTGGAGATTCCTGCCTTGCAGGTTGTTGGACTACCATAGAATCACCCTGAGGGTCATCTAGTTCAACCCCCTGCAATGCAGGAATCTCAGCTAAAGCATCCATGGCAGATGGCTATCCAACCAGTGTGGTGGAATGGTTAAAAGCAGTAGTCTCGTAATCTGGGGAACCGGGTTCGCGTCTCCGCTCCTCCACATGCAGCTGCTGGGTGACCTTGGGCTAGTCACACTTCTCTGAAGTCTCTCAGCCTCACTCACCTCACAGAGTGTTTGTTGTGGGGAAGGAAGGGAAAGGGAGATTGTTAGCCGCTTTGAGACTCCTTAGGGTAGTGATAAAGTGGGGTATCAAATCCAAACTCTTCTCTTCTTCTTTGCTTAAAAACCTCCAAGGAAGGAGAATCCACAACCTCCCGAGATGACCCTCAGGGTCCCTTCCAACTCTACAATTCCATGGTTTTATTATTCTATGATAATCTGCCACTTGCCCATTTCAAGAACGCCTGTCACAGACTTCTACACTACAGTGAAATAGATCGTGCCTCTGGGTAGATGTGTAGGTAGGGAGGTAATAATTCTATTTCTTTTGCTATAAGCCTTACCAAGAAAGGAAGCAAAAGAGCATTCAGAGTTGAGCCACAACTATGGCTTTCAATTCCCTGGCTGCCAGAGCAAACATACACACTGTCTTTATTTAAACGAGAGTAACTGCTTCTAAATGTGCATCTATGCAAATATAGTGTTGCATGCAAATCGTATGCAAATCAGTCTCTTCTTTTGTTTTCCTTTTGATGGTGCATTAAGTGGCCACCCTTTTTCTTGAGCTGCTGCATTGCACTGCAAAGCTATAAGACACCAGAGACACGAGCAATTTTACCACTGCCAATTTTACAGGGATAGGGGAACTTTATGAGCTTGAAGGCCACATTCCCAAGTCAGTAACCTTCCATGGGCCAGAGGTGGTTGGGGCCAGAAGCAAAAATGGGTGGGGCAATGGCTGCAGGTTTTACCTGTGTACGGAAGGTCACATTTCTACACGTCCTCAAAACCCCCTCTACATCCTCCACACAGGTGAGCAGGAGGCATTATCCGAGTTCCAAGATGCATTCCATTCAGGCAAAAACATGGAAGGAGAGTGTGGAGCTAGGGTTGTCAACGTGGTTCTGGAAAAATATAGGACAGGGTGGAGTGGTTGGGGGCGATTTTTTTTCCCCTGGTGCTGAAGTGACTTCAAAGCAATCCGTCGCAAACTATTGCAGCCTAACCAGAAGGACCCTCTGGAATTTGTTGAACACACACACACACACACATGAATTTGCGAGTCTCTCTGTGCTTGGCTACGCAGAGCTTAAATACATGACCTTTCACACACCCTTTCAAACACATGCGTTTGAAGGGGAACCCTAACTTGGCAGAGAGAGAGAGAGAGCGAGAGAGAGAGAGAGAGAGAGAGAGAAACTGTATCAATACAAGACGTAGCATTATACATTGAATTAATACCAGACCCTCCACGTGTCCCTATTTTCCAGGGACAGTTCCAGATTTACAGAAGCCATCCTGGTTTCTGATTTGATCCCGGAATGCCCCACTTTTCCTATTTTCATCAAAGAAATACTGGAGGGTGTGGTAGGATGTCCCTATTTTCATCAGAGAAATGTTGGAGGGTTTGGAGTTATGCGACCCTGAGCCAAGAAGATAAGTAACTATGCAACCTTTAGAAGACACCTGAAGGCAGAACTATATAGGGAAGTGTTGTTGTTTTTTAATGTTTCATGGTGTGTGTGTGTGTGTGTGTGTGTGTGTGAACCCAGTCAGATGGGCAGGGTATAAATATGATGATGACGACGACGATGACAACAACAACAACGAAGATGATGAAATCAGACATCCCTATTTTCATTGGAGAAATGTTGGAGGGTACAATTCTGCATTTTCAATTTCTAATTTCAATTTTTTTAAATTTTAATTTTAATGTATTTAGTCTTGTTGTTGAATTGTATTTTAACTAGTTGTTTTATGTTTTGGTGTTAGCCACTCTGAGCCCGACCTTGGCTGGGGAGGGCGGGGTATAAAGAAAATATTATTATTATTATTATTATTATTATTATTATTATTATTATTATTATTATACAGGACAGGTGGTAACCCTATGTGAAGCAGATCCAGTGAGGCATGTGATCTGGGGAGAGGTCCAAGAGTCAGAGAAGCCTGGCAAGCCAATTTGGTCCAAAGGCCTAAGGCTCCCCACCCCTCCCATGGCAACACAACACAACCCCCCCCCACACACACACCCCAAGCTTGCTTGTTTGGCCAAGGCTCATCTTTCTGGCACGCAAAAAATTAATGATTTTTCTAAGCACTGGGTACGATTCCCCCCCTTCTCTCTCTCTCTCTCTCTCTCTCTCTCTCCTTCCCCCTCTTATTCTGCACGCTAACAAAAAGCTGCAACTTAATTGCCTGATTTGATCTATTTCATTAAAGCTCTTTCCCCCTCCACTTCAAAAGGTTAACGCCACTCATATTTCCTCCCTTTATTGTCTGGCTTCGCATAACACCATGGGACAAGGCGGAATAAGCAGTTGCTCCAACGAGCCATCAGCCATCATTCATTCCGCCGGAGCAGCGGCTGGTTGTAACTCGGGCTATTTTTAAATACAAAGCGTAATGAAAAGCGCTAAAAATACAGCACCGTGCCAAGGCCAGACAAATAGACCTCGAAATGCGTAACAATTAGCACTCTGTCGCAAGCGCACCAGGCTTTGATGTGTGTTATGACTGCAAGATTTGTTCTTTGCAATCAGAGCAGTCCATTGGTAGCCACTTAATGTCCTTATTAGAAACAGATATTCCTGCTCTGTGCTATTTTTAAAATGGTTGAAACACGTAATAACCCTCCAAGCATGTCGGTCAGGGGTGCTCAGCAGTGTCTGTCACAGACGCCAACCATATCCTGCAAGCCAATTTCCTACAAGGGTGGGGAACTCGTGGGCTCTGGGTGCTATTGGACTACAATTCCCATCATCCCTTATCACTCTCCTTGCTGGCTGGTGCTGATGTGAGTTGGAGTGCAACAACATCTGGAGCAGGGGCAGGTTGAGGGCTCTACAAGCAGTGCATATGCTCTGGATCCTGAGCCAAGGAGGGCGCCTTCTCAAAGTCCGGTAAGTGAGGTTCCAGGTTTTGGGAAGGAGGTGTGAGGCTCTGGCAGGGTTCTAGTCATCCCCCGCTTGGACTACTGCAATGCGCTCTATGTGGGGCTACCTTTGAAGGTGACCCGGAAACTGCAACTAATCCACAATGCAGCAGCTAGACTGGTGACTGGGAGTGGCCACCGAGACCATATAAATACCAGTCCTGAAAGACCTACATTGGCTCCCAGTACGTTTCTGAGCACAATTTCAAAGTGTTGGTGCTTACCTTTAAAGCCCTAAACGGCCTCAGTCCAGTATACCTGAAGAAGCATCTCCACCCCTATCGTTCAGCCCGGACATTGAGGTCCAGTGCCGAGGACCTTCTGGCGGTTCCCTTCCTGCAAGAAGTGAAGCTACAGGGAACCAGGCAGAGGGCCTTCTCAGTAGTGGCGCCCACCCTGTGGAATGCTCTCTCATCAGATGCCAAGGAAATAAACAACTATCTGACTTTTTGAAGGCACCTGAAGGCAGCCCTGTTTAGGAAAGTTTTTAATGTTTGGTGTTTTATCATGTTTTTAATATTCTGTTGGGAGCCGCCCAGAGCAGCTGGGGAAACCCAGCCAGATGGGTGGGGTATAAATATATTATTATTATTATTATTATTATTATTATTATTATTATTATTACTACTACTACTATAACTATTATCATCATCATCATCTCTTCTCCCGCTGGCTAGAGTGGTGTAGCCTTCACCAATTGTGATGGACAGGGCCGTCTCAAGCCGGTCGGGTGCCCTGGCGCCGTGGCGCGTAGATCACTCCGGCGTTCCCGCCCTCATGGGCGGGCGCTGTGCGCAGCACAGCTTCCGCACGGCTTTGCTGCACAGCACCCTCCTGCCGGCCCAGCGCCCTGGCGCCCCGCGCCACTGAGACTACCTTTAGAGCCGGGCCTGGTGATGGATATTGCAGCTCCTTTAATGCGTGGCTCCAAAAATTTTGATTCCCCCCCAAACTGATGCCAAAGTTCAGTGCTAGTTTTGTGTTGTTTTGTGCTGCAAGCCCCAAAACTGAGTAATTGACACTCAAACTGGGGTCACAGGTAAATGGGGGGGGGTGGACCCAGCCTGGTCCGATTGAACTAACACTAACCTTTGGCATTAGTTTGGGGGTTTCCCTCAAGGTCACACATTAATGAAGCTTTACATCCCCAAAACTGGAGAGGGATTCCCAGCTAAGGAGAGGGTACCTCCCACCATTAGTTTCTATTGATGAAACAACAAGCCATCTTTGAGGACATATGAGCAAGCCATCAGGCTAACAAAAGGGGGCCTCTTATCTTGGATAATCATTGTTCCCTTGTTTCCATACCTGTTGTGAAAGGTATATACAATCTTGGCTGGATTAAGAGGTTTGGAGAGTAAATGGACCAGCTGCATTCAAAGCAAATAGGTTGGTTTTTTACTAAAAGTAAGATCACAAATGCAGTAAATTCAGCACCTAAAATAGTCATTTAAATGGTAGAGATATAAGTAAGCACTTGCATTTTTTGAAAGAAATAAACGAGAGCAAACATCTCAATTTGATGATACTATATATGAGGTTGTGATTGTTTACATTTACAGTGGTACCTCAGGTTAAGTACTTAATTGGTTCCGGAAGTCCGTACTTAAGCTGAAGCGAACTTTCCCATTGAAAGTAATGGAAAGTGGATTAATCCATTCCAGATGATGAAAAACACCCCCTAAAACAGCAATTTAACATGAATTTTACCGTCTAAAGAGACCATTGATCCATAAAATGAAGGCAATAATCAATGTACTGTACTATAAAATAAATAAGACAGTATTGTGGATGGAAAAAATTAGCATTTACAGTGGTACCTCGGGTTAAGTACTTAATTGGTTCTGGGGTGCCATTCACATCCCGAAAAGTACTGAACCTGAGTAGCGATAGCGCGCGTGTGCGTAGCGCCAATAGAGCGCTTTTGCGAATGCGCAAAGCGCACAGATCGCTTCTGCACATGTGCGCACGGCGGAACCCGGAAGTAAACACTTCCTGGTCCATGGAGTACTTAACCTGAAAGTACTCAACCTGAAGCGTACTTAACCCGAGGTATGACTGTATTTATTTGCATTTATTCTGAGTGACGAGGAGGGACATTTGCGAGTTGCAAAACAGGAAACTTAAAGCACTGTGTAGATAAAACCAGAGCATTTATTTATTTATTTATTTGTTTATTTATTTATTAGCATGCTTTTTACACATTTCTCTCTTTCCATGCTAAATAAAAAAAATCCTTCCAGCAGCACCTTAAAGACCAACTAAGTTTTTTTGGAGAAAGCTCATACCATGCACTCGTGTGCATGCACTCGAAAGCTCATACCAAAATAAAAAACTTAGTTGGTCTTTAAGGTGCTGCTGGAAGGATTTTTTTTTAATTTTGTTTCGACTATGTCATACCAACCTGGCTATCTTTCCATGCTGTTCCTCATTTTGTAAACATGTTTTATAATACTCTAGATTCCCCCCTCCCCCCTTTTTTGGCTATACCTAAATGCCTCAACCGTGCTAGGCTTTCCTCATCCAGAAAATTCAAATGTAAGAAGGGCCCTAGCGGGATCAGGCCAATTGGCCCATCTAGACCAGCATCCTCTTCCCACAGTGGCCAACCAGATGCCTGGTGACGAGTGGCATTCTCCCATGTTGCCTCCCAAGGGGGTAGCTACCTTGGAAGGGGAAGAACTCTCCTTCATTGGAGGTTTTTGAAAAGAGACTGGGTGGTCATCTCTCATGGATGCTTCAGTTGAGATTCCTGCATTGCAGGGGGTTCTAACTCCTACCCCAGAGTCTGCTTAGGTCCCAGGGGTAGAAGCTTGTGGTCCTCCAGACAATGGCGGATTTGGGTAATACAGAGCCCCGCACGAGATGGAAATTGATGTCCCCACCCGATCCCTCATTTTGCCTTTCCAAAGCCAGGTAAGAGATGTGCAGGGCTTTGGGAAGGAGATGCAAGGCTCCAGCAGGGTCTCCCACCTACTTCCCAAAGCTGGGAAAGAGCTAAAAAAATAATAATATAATATAATATAATATAATATAATATAATATAATATAATATAATATAATATAATATAATATAATATAATAAATAAGGGCTGCCTTCAGATATCTTCTAAAAGTCAGATAGTTGTCTATTTCTTTAACATCTGATGGGAGGGCGTTCCACAGGGTGGGTGCCACTACTGAGAAGGCCCTCTGCCCAGTTGCCTGTAACCTCACTTCTCGCGGGGAGGGAACCGCCAGAAGGCCCTCAGAGCTGGACTTCAGTGTCCAGGCAAATCAATGTGGGTGGAAGCGCTCCTTCAGGTATACAGGGCCAAAGCCCTTTAGGGCATGGGTAGGCAAACTAAGACCCAGGGGCCAGATCCGGCCAAATTGCCTTCTAAATCTGGCCTGCGGACGGTCTGGGAATCAGCGTGTTTTTACATGAAGAATTTGCCCTTTTATTTAAAATGTATCTCTGGGGTATTTGTGGGGCCTGCCTGGTGTTTTTACATGAGTAGAATGTGTGCTTTTATTTAAAATGCATCTCTGGGTTATTTGTGGGGCATAGGAATTCATTCATATCCCCCCCCCCAAAAAAAATATCGTCCCCCAGGGTCTGAGGGACAGTGGACTGCCCCCCTGCTGAAAAAGTTTGCTGGCCCCTGGTTTAGGGCTTTAAAGGTCAGCACCAACACCTTGAATTGTGCTTGGAAACAGTTAAAACAGAACTTGCTTAAAACGAGGAGGATCCAAAAGTGTTTCATTAAGACTAGAGAAATGTCTCTGCAGTGTTCCCCAAAACTCTAGTTTTCATTAAAGTTGCAATATTATACAATAATTCATTACTGCTCTCTGGATAGCTGGTGATTATAATTAATTGCAGGCAAACCTTCTTGGATATTTATCACAGTCATTACATCCACTAAATATCTCTCTCTCTCTCTCTCTCCCCACATGTAAATCTGCTTTATACTAGGCCAGCTTTCTGAAACAGAGGGCCACATTTGCTTCTGATCAACATTCCAGGAGCCACATGGAAGTGGTGGGCAGTGTCAGAAGAAAAAAGTAGGTTGAACCAACAAATGTGAATTTCACCTTGTAGGTCATTTTGCTTACAATCACATCTCTAGCCAAGCCAGTGCGAGACATTATAAGAGTTTAAGGAATTCTTGCCAGGTAAAAATATTCAAGGTAGATGGGTGCAAAGCACGCAATAGGGCTGGTGGCCTGGGGAATGTATTCCAAGGGCCAGTTGGAGAGGATCGGAGAGATGTATTTGGCACCTGGGGCCTTAATATTCCCCACCCTGATGTAGGTTAATTACCTCCTGGAACAAGAAGACCTGCAGTAACTCTGCATGGTTCCAGGCAAGCAAGACGCTTTTCCCAGCCCGGCAACCTGAAATATGTATTTCTTTTTCCAAGTGGAGACGGAGCCTGGGGCGAAGTACATCTTCTGCCACTGAGCAAATGCCAGTTACACTGTGATTTAGTTCTTGGCGCCAGAAAATAGGACAACTCCTATGCAGTTCATGTTCTTAGCCAGGATAGATGAAAGTCTCTGCTGAGCTAGAGTTGGCACATCACAAGATACGCCAGCCCATAGCTGCCAAGTTTTCCCTTTTCTCGCGAGGAAGCCTATTCAGCATAAGGGAATTTCCCTTTAAAAAGGGGAGAACTTGGCAGCTATGCGCCAGCCCTATGTATGCATGTGGGTGGGGGGAATATATAAATGATGTGAGCCTGGGAGAAAAGACAGGATGGAAGTTTTAACATAAATAAATATTTTTTAAAACTCCATATTAGAGGACTTTGAAGAAGTTTGGGGTGCAATTTGGCCTCCCGTTAAGTGGTATTCAACTATGTTTTGCTCAACGGACCTAGCTTAATCATGACCCTTCATTTCAATGGCACCCACCTGAGAGGTGCTGGAACTGAGTTCCGGTGAGTTCCAGC
The DNA here is from genome assembly GCF_963506605.1 of Zootoca vivipara. Taxonomy (NCBI): domain Eukaryota; kingdom Metazoa; phylum Chordata; class Lepidosauria; order Squamata; family Lacertidae; genus Zootoca; species Zootoca vivipara. The sequence goes on along the minus strand of NC_083283.1, from coordinate 11,733,137 downwards.
TGGGAAAAAGCCCTCGTTGTGGGGGTTAAATGAGGAGGGACGGGAATCATGTACAGTCATACCTTGGTTCTCGAATGGCTTGGCTCCCGAACGCCGCAGACCTGGAAGTAAGTGTTCCAGTTTTCGAACGTTTTTCGGAAGCCGAACATCAGACACGGCTTACGCTTGAGTGCAGGAAGCTCCTGGAGCCAATCGGAAGCTGCGCCTTCGTTTTCAAACGTTTCGGGAATCGAACAGACTCCCGGAACGAATTAAGTTTGAGAACCAATGTACCACTGTATGCCACTTAGAGCTCATTGGAGGGGAAAGTGGGATATAAATGTAATAATAATAATAATAATAATAATAATAATAATATACCCTTACATGTACAATTGGGATGCGGGTGGCGCTGTGGGTTAAACCACAGAGCCTAGGGCTTGCCGATCAGAAGGTGGGCGGTTTGAATCCCCGCGATTGGGTGAGCTCCTGTTGCTCGGTCCCAGCTCCAGCCAACCTAGCAGTTCGAAAGCACCTGGAAGCTGTACGCCGGCTCCCTCGGCCAATAAAGCTAGATGAGCGCCGCAACCCCAGAGTCGGTCACGACTGGACCTAATGGTCAGGGGTCCCTTTACCTTTACATGTACCATTATACCAATGGATAAGAGGATTATGTATTGTGGAGATGCCGCCTTTGGAAGCATACCTTCGTCAAATGCAAAATGCAGTTACAACCTATCAGGGACTAGTTACAGGTAGGTAGCCGTGTTGGTCTGACGTAGTGAAAACAAAATAAAAAAAAGTAGCACCTTCCAGTAGCACCTTCAAGAAGTGTGCATGCACCTATGACAAACTTAGTTGGTCTCTAAGGTGCTACTGGAAGGATTTTTTAAAATTTTGTTTTAACCTATCAGGGAGCCAATCCCAACAGCAAGGAGGCCAGAACGACATTGCAGTTACATATTTGTCACATTGACACATTTTTTTAAAGTGCATGCTTAAAACATCTTAGATGTCGCCTTCAGATTAAAATAATAATAATAATAACAATGCAATCGTGTGAAGCTTGCCCGCATGTTTTCAGATGAAAGGGCAACCATCGTCTACATTAGCTTCCTGTAAAGGGAAGAAAAGATCTTCTTCAAACCAATTTGCCTCGTACAGCCCGCCCTCGAACTCAGAGTTATTTGATCAAAGGAGTAAACAAACAACATGAGTCAGCGGCGACATGTGCAAGCGATTTTGGAGAACTCACCGCACCTATCCCCCGAGGGCAGCTTCTTCGCCTCCTCTTTCATTTGCCCTTTTCACTCCTCTGCTCTTAATGTCACCATCCATCCCCTAGCGAGCCACTTCCAAGCCCATTACCCAGAAGGGAATGTGAGCGATTGCAGTACACCTTTCTCTTGCCAAGCAGAAACTAGCCTGGAATCTTCTAGGGACGGGGGCCTTTGATCGTCAACGAATTCTCCCTCTGTGCCTGGCCTTTGGTTTTAGGAAGAAACTGGTTTCCTGATTGTGGTGGATGAGTCCGCAAGGATGCAAGGCTGACAATGAGTGACAATGAGGAGGTCAGGCAGTCTCCAGTTTAGGCAGAGAAGGGCAGATCGACCCACTCATTCAGAGCAGGAACGCTCCCAGAAGCTTCACAAGGGGGCAAGGAGGCAGCCATAGGCAAGATTCTGTCTGCATATAACACCTGTGCTCAGAGACCTGCACTGGTTGCCAATTTGCCATCACGTTCAAGGTGTTACTACTATAAAGCCCCTTACCTGAGAGATGACCTTACCTATCCTTTTAGATACTATTATAGATTTTTTGACAGCGCCGTCTTAAGCGCCCCCGGTGCCGTGGTGTGCTGGATCCATCCGGCGCCCGCCGGATCCCTCCGGCGCCCTCCCGCCCCGTTCCAGCGCCCTCCCACCCCGTTTCCCAGCGTGGTGGGCGGGTGGGCGCCGTGCACAGCGCGGGTACAACAGGCGCTGCTGTGCGGCAGGCGGGCGGGCAGGCGCAGCTGCGCAGCGGACCGGTCGGCCAGCGGGTGGGCGCAGCTCGCGGCGCCCTCCTGGCGGGCCGGCGCCATGGTGCCCTGCGCCACCCAGCCTGCACGTAGGGCCAGCCCTGTTTTTTTGAGGGGGACCCCCATAAGCATAGCCAGGGGGTGCAGTGGGGCAGCTGCCCCCCTAAATCAGGTAAGTAAATAAAAATAACTAAACAATTGCATTGCCTGCACACACACCCACACACCCTGTAAAATAAATTCTGGCAAGGCTGATGGGGACTCCCTAAACCAGGGCATAGCTGCCAAGTCTCCAGCTTAAAAATGCGGGATCAGCAGCGGCACAGCACCGGAGGTCGCTTCTACGCATGTCAGGACATGCATAGAAGCGACTTCCGGTGCCGCGCTACCCATGGCACCAGAAATCGGGTGGCGCCAGGACCCAAAATGGAGTCTCCCTGGCAGGTAGGAAATCCGGGGGGATTTCCGGGATTTTTTTTCAACCCCGGCTGCCAGTGGGAAACGGCTTTAAAAACGGGGGTTTCCCGCGAAAAACGGGAGACTTGGCAGCTATGAACCAGGGGTCAGCAAACTTTTTCAGTAGGGGGCCAGTCCACTGTCCCTGAGACATTGTGGGGGGCCAGACGATATTTTTTGGGGGGGATGAACAAATTCCTATGCCCCACAAATGACCCAGATACTGTATGCATTTTAAATAAAAGCACACATTCTACTCATGTAAAAACACGCTGATTCCCGGACCGTCCATGGGCTGAATTTAGAAGGCAATTGGGCCAGATCCACCCCCCGGGCCTTAGTTTGCCTACCCATGCCCTAAACCTTAGAAATTAATACATGATGGGATTTTGATTCTTTGGGATGTGAAAGGAGAAATACAAGCTGCAGAGGAATTCCTGAGCTAGCCTATGCAAAACAACCTGACCAAGCTAGGGTCATTAAGAAACAATATAGGGCCATTGAGTGCCACTGACAATGCAAGAAAACTGTTGTTCCCCCTTGGAAGATTTCCAGGATAACTGGGTGCGAGGTGACAGGAGAAGAGAGGTTTTTAGCAAAGTGTTCTGGCAGGAAGAAGCAGGAAGAGAAAAGGCTGGGATCCATCTTGGGCAGGCTGGCTGCAGGCTGACTGCACTGCTATGGGGAAGAAGCCCCTCTTGAAATGACCATGCTGTAAGATCCATGCAGACTGAATGTGTAAATAGGTGAATAAACCATACTTCTTAAAGCTACAACAGTCTCTTCAGTGCTTCAATTTTCCAAAGGACCACAGACCCTGGATGAATGCCTGGAACCCCATGGACTCTTGCCACTGCTCGGCGGAGAGAGGAGGAGGCACCCAACTTTTATAACAATATCATGTGGATTATATTCTGTTAAATCCCTGCCCACCATCGGCCATCACTGGCTATCTCTAATTCTCTATACAACGCCACTGAATTGGTCAGTGCAGACCTCTCTGCCATTAGTTATGCTTCCATCACTTGGAAGCTAAACTATTATGTTGGGCTACCCTGGGTGGCAGATGCTAAAAGCTGAAGCCCATCTTCGGATGGGGCCAGGTCGCCAGGAACTCAGCACATCAGTGCTCTGCTTACTTCATAGACTCTCTATGGTCCTTGGGTCTCAGTTTGAAGTACTGCTACTGGTTTCATTAACTGCATTGCTTGAGCCTCCACTGTGTTCCACCACACCTAGTAAAATTGACCAGGTACACTCTGTGAAGTCTACATGCCTGCAACAGGTCTGGATGACAAGAGTGCCTCGAGAGATTGTCTCAGTTGCTGCTCCTAGACTTCAAAATACTCTTCCTCTGGAGAGGTGCCAAATCTGGGGAGGTGCCTGAGCATCTTCCAGATGTTGTGTAAGATTGAAAGTGGGTTTTGATGGCCAGAAGTAGGGAGAATGAAGGTAGAATGATTAGCATATCATCTCCCTCCCTGCATTATTGATGTGGGTTATAAGGCAATTCAAAGGAGGCAGGGAAGGATGGGTGTGTTACTGTGTCTTGGGGAGCTGTGAATTCATGAACTCATGGGTAAGGATGTCATAGAATCATAGAGTTGGAAGAGACCGCAAGGGCCATCCAGTCCAACCCGCTGCCAAGCAGGAAACACCATCAAAGCATTCTTGACATATGGCTGTCAAGCCTCTGCTTAAAGACCTCCAAAGAAGGAGACTCCACCCCACTCCTTGGTAACAAATTCCACTGCCTAACAGCTCTTACTGTCAGGAAGTTCTTCCTAATGTTTAGGTGGAATCTTCTTTCTTGTAGCTTGAATCCATTGCTCCGTGTACGCTTCTCTGGAGCAGCAGAAAACAACCTTTCTCCCTCCTCTATATGACATCCTTTTATATATTTGAACATGGCTATCATATCACCCCTTAACCTTCTCTTCTCCAGGCTAAACATACCCAGCTCCCTAAGCCGTTCCTCATGAGGCATCGTTTCCAGGCCTTGGACCATTTTGGTTGCCCTCTTCTGGACACGTTCCAGCTTGTCAGTATCCTTCTTGAACTGTGGTGCCCAGAACTGGACACAGTACTCCAAGTGAGGTCTGACCAGAGCAGAATACAGTGGTACTATTACTTCCCTTGATCTAGACACTATACTCCTATTGATGCAGCCCAGAATTGCATTGGCTCTTTTAGCTGCTGCATCACACTGTTGACTCATGTCAAGTTTGTGGTCTACCAAGGCTCCTCACTCTTTCAGTCTCAGTTTCCCTTAAGTAAAATGGGAATACTAATTATCTGCCCCCACATATTGTTGCAGAGATGAATTAGATGAAGATGGTAGCATGCTCTGCAGTCATAAGTCCTGTATAAAGAATTAATAATAGTTCATTTGTCTTCACTGAAGCAGAATTAAATATATGTTTCAAACTATCCCTGACAGATGTTAATCCAACCTGCTATTTAAAAGCTTTAGAAGACGGGAACATCACAAACCTCATCTGCTTATACTTGCATTCTTGTGGCTGGAAAGTTGTCTGTGCCATTTAAAAATTGGCCTTGTGAGGCTCTTACCTGAAAGAACAAATTCAGCCCAATCACCTTCATAAAGCAAACCTTTGCCTTTCTGGAAGTAGCTGTTGCATTAATTCCTCTGAGATGATGGGAAATTTCTCAATGGCAGAAACCCAAAGCAAATGCTTTCATAAAAGAGACAGCACAGATAGGCCTCATATGATGGTGCCGTGAAAAAAAATATATAATTTCATTGTTACGCAGGACTAAAGAGCAGGTATAATGCTGTGACTAAAGGACCAAAAGATATCAGCTGGTACCTGTGCATAGCCTCGTCCTCCATAAATCTAATTCTCTTTAAAAGCCATCCCAGTTGAAGGCCATCACTGATCTAGGCTGTGCACACTATGCATTTGAAGCCCATTTCCCCATGCTCCAAAGGATTCTGGGAATTGTAGTTTGCCCCCAACAGAGCTACAATTTAACTACAGTGGTACCTCGGTTTATGAACACAATTGGTTCCGGAAGTCTGTTCATGAACTGAATCGTTCATAAACTGAAGCGAACTTTCCCATTGAAAGTAATGGAAAGTGGATTAATATGTTCCAGACAGTCCGCGGAGTACTTAAACTGAAGCGTTCATAAACTGAAGCGAACTTTACCATTGAAAGTAATGGAAAGTGGATTAATCCGTTCCAGACAGGTCCGCTGATTATTCGCCATCGCCCTACCTAATTTTGTTTCGTTTCATCACTTTATAACCATTTATTTATTTTTTGCTTCTGGGGGGCAGCTGCCCCCCCGCCCCTCGCTGGGTACGCCCATGTACACGGGCCCAAATTAAAAGTGCTGGTCTTGACCCAGAAAACCTTAAATGGCTCAGGAACTGACCTGGATTCTGCAGTGATCAAGTGTGGCTCTTCTTCATGTGCTTTCTCCAGGAGAGGTCCGGAGGGTGGCTACATGAGAATAGGCCTTTTCTGCAGTGGCTCCCCAATTATGGAATGTTCTCCCCAGGGAGGTTTGCCTGGCTCCTTCATTATATATCTTTAGACAAAAACGTTCCTCTTCAACCAGGCCTTTGGCTGATTAATATTCTACAGCATTTTATATGCATTTGTGGGGAGAGAGAGTGTTATGGTTTCACTGTTTCTCTTTTAACTATCTGTCCTTTTATCTCATATTTTTAACTTGTGAACTGCCCTGAGATCTTTTGATGGAGGGCACTATATTATTATTATTAATCATTATTAGGTCTCCATCTCATTTAAAGCCCTAAATGGCCTCAGTCCAGTATACCTGAAGGAGCGTCTCCACCTCCATCATTCTGCCCGGACACTGAGGTCCAGCACCGAGGGCCTTCTGGCGGTTCCCTCGTTGCGAGAAGCCAAGTTGCAGGGAACTAGGCAGAGGGCCTTCTCGGTGGTGGCGCCTACCCTGTGGAACGCCCTCCCAACAGATGTCAAAAAGGAAAACAACTACCAAACTTTTAGAAGACATCTGAAGGCAGCCCTGTTCAGGGAGGCTTTTAATGTTTAATAGATTATTATGTTTTATTCTTTTGTTGGAAGCCACCCAGAGTGGCTGGGGAGACCCGGCCAGATGGGCGGGGTATAAATAATACATTATTATTATTATTATTATTATTATTATTATTATTATTATTATTATTATTATTATTATATCCTTACAACAACCCTGTGAGTTAGGCCAAGCTAAGAAGGACCAAGTTTCCTGCAAACTCTTGGCAATCAAATCTAAAGTGTGAATGTGTTGTGTGTATGTGTGTTTATTTTTCTCCTTAAGAAAGCCTCTTGAGATTACACAGCAGTTCCAAACACCTGATTTTTTTTTTTTAATAAGTAACAGCTGCTGAAGCTATCAAGCCGCTTAAAGAGCTGTCAAGGAAGGCACTCAGCTCTCCCTGGGAAGACAGTTGTTTTCTGTCGAGTGCTCCTCCAAGAGATGTTTTGTTTGCTCGGAGGGGAGGGGAGGTGGCATTGAAGGATGTCAAGTATTACAATAGCCCTTTTTAGATTTTAAGAAAAACCCTCTTGCATCTCTCTACTGCCTATCATGGATCAAGAATTTAGAAAGTGGCAAGTAACAGGAGCCCTTGCACACTCTACATCAGGCATCCCCAAACTGTGGCCCTCCAGATGTTTTGGCCTACAACTCCCATGATCCCTAGCTAAGAGAACCAGTGGTCAGGGATTATGGGAATTGTAGTCCAAAACATCTGGAGGGCCGAAGTTTGGGGATGCCTGCTCTACATATTTTTTGGCAGAATGAGATGCTAATAGAGAGGTGGTAGAATTTGGACTGTCGCCTGTCAAAGGGCCGACTGTTCCCTCCCAAGCAGTGGTCCCAACCTGGGATCGCTACAGCACAGAAATCCACAGATGCTACGTCACAGTCCCCTAGCAGCACTTCCACACCCAAGAAGCAGATTGTCAGGAGTCAGGTGTAGGTCAAAGATTTTAAAAAAACAACCACCATAGTATCACTGAAGTTAACTCTTCATTCAAATAAACCCAAACAGAACATGCCCTGTGATCTTCCTCCAATGAGGCATTTCTCGGTGGTGGCACCCAACTTTGGGGAACGCCCTCCTATCAGATGTCAAGGAAATAAACAACTTTCTGACTTTTAGAAGACACCTGAAGGCAGCCCAGTTTAGGGAAGTTTTTAATGACTGGTGTTTTAATGTATTTTTAATATTTTGCTGGAAGCCACCCAGAGTGGCTGGGGAAACCCAGCCAGAAAGGCGTGGTATAAATATATTATTATTATTATTATTATTATTATTATTATACTTGTGAGAACTGAAGGTCCCCATCTTCCCACAACTGCCTAAGTCCCCTACTCTCCAGGGTTTCTGCCAATCAATCGGAGACTGCCGCTGTGTGCAACCGATCTCTCCTCTGCTCTTTTCAGCTCTCCACGAGTTCTGGGAGACCAGGAGGGAAGGAGCTGGCCGTAACAGGACAACTCACTGGACTCTTCAGCAGCAGGCCTCATCTCTGTCTCCTAACCCCACTCCCCTCCAGCCTCTGAATCAGGACTGCTCTCTGTCCCAGCCTCTTCCTGCTCACTAAGCCCTATAGCCTCCCTCCAGACCCTCCAAGTGTCCCTATTTTCCAGGAACGTCCCTGATTTAGAGAAGCCATCCCGGTTTCTGATTTGATCCCGGAATGTCCCACTTTTCCTTAGGATGTCCCTATTTCCATTGGAGAAACGTTGGAGGGTATGCAGTTTTCCGACCCCCGATCCACCTAATGGCAATCCTGTATAGGGAAGAATTTTTTTAAAACAAGTTTAATGTTTTATTATGTTTTTATATATGTTGGAAGCTGCCCAGAGTGGCTGGGCCAACCTGGTAAGATGTGTGTGGTGTAAATAGTAAAATGATCATTATGGAATCGGACGTCCCTGTTTTCATCGAAGAAATGTTGGAGGGTATGATCTTCAGCTTCTGACCCCCCCCCCAGTTTCTCCCTCTGACCACTCATCGCCATCCAACCAGCAATCCCTGGGCTCTGAGCCTTCTTCCACATTTCTGAAGATTTTGCTGAATTAAAACCTGCAGATTTTGCATTAAAATTCAGCAGCAATTCAATGCAAATTTCTTTGCAGTTTTGACAAATGTGCACATTTTTGCAAGCATTCCCCCCAGCATAATGCATTTTTTGTACTTTATTTTCACTAGCATATGCATTTTGGGACATTTCCCCGTACTATGAGCATTCGTATACACATCACGTGGTTGGAGAACTGCATTGCAAAATCTGGAGAAGTGTCAATGTGGAAGAATAGTGTTTAAGTTTGCATATCAGTTCAAGAAGTGCAATTAGGTAGTTTCCCATTAAAATGCAAACAGAACTCCAGTCCCGGGGAAGTCCACTGAGACCTCTCTGTTTGGCGGTAAACTACAATTCCCATGATTCTTTGGGAGAAATAATGTGCTTTAAAAGTATGGTGTATAGACAGCCTTCATCTGTGTTTTAAATAGCCACAAAACATGTTCACCAGAGGATTTATTAATCTGCCATCTCAGTTTTTTATTCTATTTCTTGTTTTGCACTATAAGACACAGCTGGCATAAAGACCATTGACCAGGCTGCGATACTAAGCACACTTACTAGAAATGCAGAGGGACATATTTACAAGTAAACGTGCTATAGATAGCACTGCATATGGAGTAATAAAGCAAATAAAGGTTTTTCTTATTAGAAAGCAGGGTGGGAATAAAGCATGTAAGTAAACATTTCATTACGCAATCACAAGATTGTTCTGGAAGTGCGTTGTCTGAACTGGCGCACCATAAAATTCTAATCACTAATCAAGGTGTTAATCTATTAAACAGAAAAATAGTTGTTATTCAATCTCTGTGCAAATCAATCATTTTTGAAACAGATCTCTTCATTACTTAGTTGCCAAATCCTAATCACTTGTGCACGAGAGAACTAGGAATTTGAATTGCCACTTAATGATGGCTTTGGAAGTAATACATTAAACGTCTGTGTTTAATAACTGCTAGAGCGACGAAGCCATTAATTAGCCATAGGTGCACATTACTCGGGGAGCTTCTCAATCTCATTGCACCTCCGTTACAGTCTTAAATATATTTTTCCCCCCTTAGTGCTTACTGTCACTCTCACCTAGGGTTTAGCCATTTTTATCAACGAAAGTGGTAGGCAGCTGGAGTGTGGCCACCAACAACAACCAGCAAACAAAGATCAGACCAAAGACCAATGGCCAGACTAAAGAGCAACAGCAGCAGCCAGGCAGATGAAACATAGGGAACCCTTTAGCAGGGTGTCAGATCTGGGCCGGGGGCAGCAGTCCAAGGTGAGCCAGGAGCCGAGAACGTGGATCCAGGAGGCCAAATCAAGGAGTAAATCTGAAGATGAGATTTAATAATAATAATAATAATAGCAAGGATATAGGAAGATGCCTCGTCACAGGGACACCTTGTTGCTTGAGGAAGTATCAGTTTGAAGAGGAAGCCCTTTTATTTGACTTCCTCTCCAGGAATGTTTATCGGTCATCCTAGGGAGGCAGAGTCAACACAGGGCCTGAAAGTAGAACCCTGAGAAGCTGCCCCCTGCAATTTGGGTACTCGGAGATCTACTGCTGCCTCTCTGCACGTGGAGATTCTATTTAGCCATTATGGCTAACAGCCATTGATAGACCCATCCTTCATTCATTGATCTGATTCTTTTTTTTAAAGAGAGTGGTGACCACTACCAAATCTTGCAGTACTCAATTCCAGAAGTTAATTACTTGTTGTTTGAAAAAGTATTTATTTAAGACTAAGGGAGACCATGTGTCCTGCTATTAGGGATGGAAGGAATTGCCTCTTTATGTTGTCTCAGTTTCTCATTTTGCCATTCTTAGGTATAGTTCACATTTCTGCAGTATTTCATTTTTTCAAATAACCGCATGGAAAGTCTTCAGCATTTTAGGGCAAATTTCTCCTGAGAAACACATTTCTGTATGCAGTTTTGACCAGTGCTATTTTTCTAGGAAAAGAGGTGCCGGAACTCACCATGAACACCTCCCTCGTTCTATTATAGTGGCAATGGCCACCTGAGAGGCGCTGGAACTGAGTTCCACTGAGTTCCAGCTCAAAAAAGCCCTAGTTTTGACTCATGTGCAAATTTTCACAAACAATTTCTCCTAATATAATGTGTCTTCAGTAATATTTTATTTTCATGCATCCTTTAATCTAATATCTGCAAAATAATAATAATTGGAGAACTACATTGCAGAATGCAGATTCGTATGGATTATGAAGGATGACGATCAGTTCTCATTGTTTCAGAAAGTGTGAATCTGATGGATTCAGCTCTAAATGCAAACTAAATCAGATGTCTTCTTCTTCTTCTTCTTCTTCTTCTTCTTCTTCTTCTTCTTCTTCTTCTTCTTCTTCTTCTTCTTCCTCTTCCTCTTCTTCTTCTATCACTCATAGCCGAGTAAGATTGTCTTCCATAAACATGGTTTTAACAGTGAGTCTATAAGTGACTGTGGAGGCCAATTCTGGATCCTGACATTATTCCAAAGTGGGGAAATAGTTTTCCAGGCGGGAGAAGATCACAACATGCCTTTCTCTTAGCGCGTTTCTCCACTTCGTCCTGAGTTCGAGCGTCTTCAAAGCCCATGACACATGTAAAAGGCTGTTCTCCAACTGGAGCGCTCGCAAGCCAGTGTTTCCCAGTTGTCAGTGTTTATGCTACATTTTTCTAGATTTGCCTTGAGAGAGTATTTAAACCTCTTTTGATGACCACGCAGCATTACGCTTTCCGTTTTTAAGTTAGGAATAGAGTAGTTGCCTTGGAAGACGATCATCAGGCATCTGCACAACACGACCAGTCCAACGACGCTGATGTTGAAGAATCATTGCTTTGGCACTGGCGATCTTTGCTTCTTCCACTATGTTGAGATGTCTTGGGTGGGAGTGCAGTGCTAATCCCACTCAGAGCAAACACACTGGAATTAATTGCCATGACTAAAGTGTGCATGCACACAAAAGCTTATACACTGTACCCAGAACAAACTTAGTTGGTCTCTAAGGTGCTACTGGACAATTTTTTAAAAAATAAATTATTTCAACTGCGTCAGACCAACACAGGTACCTACCTGAATTTAGAAATTCCAGGGAGTCTAACTTAGCTGAATAGAGCCCATTTCATTTCAGTTTAAATTATTGTGACTATTTATAAATGTGTATACAATTTATTTATTTATTTATTTATTTATTTATTTATTTATTTATTTATTAAATTTGTCCCCTGCCCTTCATCCGTAGATCTCAGGACAGTTCACAGCATAGAAATACAAAATAAAAACACAAAATGCATTATAATAATAATGTTTTTAAAAAAACAAGAACAAAACAAGACAGTGATCCACACCCATCCAATTTTGCCAGTATGCAAATTTTATGCACATTTGTATGCAGTGTGTGGTGCTGATGTGTGATGCACTTCCTCTTTTTTCGTGTCAATTTATTTGTGGCTGTCCTGTGTTGACTTTCCTGAACTTAACCCCACTTGACTTCACTGGTTGACCCCAAGTTCTCGTCTCCTGGGAGAAGGGGAATCACGGAGGAAATCTTTCAAATATTGGCCAGGAGTAAATTACTACAGGAGCATGTAATAATAATTTTGAAAGCTGCCTTGTGCTGATGACAGGTTAATACTAATCAAATTCCCGTGGGGTTAATCTATTACAAATTACCGGGGCTCTTCAAAGAGAGGTTTAACCCTACGCTCAACCGTGTTAGGCTCCATAAAAGTTCATCAACACCAGACAAAAGAAACAAGAAAATCATCACACACACACCCCCGCTGTTAAACTTCTCACTTCCATGTTGCAGGACCAAATGACATTCAAGCCAGTGAAGTCAAATAAATACAGTCATACCTCGGTTTTAAGTATGCCTCGGTTTGAGTATTTTCAGTTTAAGTACTCCGCGGACCTGTCTGGAATGGATTAATCCACTTCCCATTACTTTCAATGGGAAAGTTCGCTTCAGGTTAAGTGCGCTTCAGGTTAAGTACAGGCTTCCGGAACCAATTGTGTTTGTAAACCGAGGTACCACTGTTTAAAATTATATCAGGGGCAAGCAGTATAAAGCAAGTGCTGGCATCACACAGATGCCATTGATGAATTTCATTTATTATTTCATTTCTAAACTTCAGTCTTCCTCCAAGGACCTCAGTATCATCCAGCAAGCTCCATAACTGAGTGGGGCTTTCGAAACCGGTCTCCCAGGCCCTAGCCTGACACCTTAACCACAGCCACACCAAACATTTAAAGCAGTTAAAGGGCATGGATTTCTGGGAACTGTAGTGCATCTCTCATCATGCTACAGTTCCCAGCACCTTGACAAAATGTGGTTCCCAGTATTCTTTGGGGGAAGCCAGGTGCATTAAATCTAGGGTGTGAATATGACCTGGCTCTCTAATGGTGGCTTGGGGGATACTTCCATTTGTCTGTCCTGAATCTGCTGCCAATCCCAGTTCCTTTTGTAGTGAATTTATTGTAAAGGTAAAGGGACCCCTGACCATTAGGTCCAGTCGTGATCGACTCTGGGGCTGCGGCGATCATCTCGGGTTATTGGCCAAGGGAGCCGGCATACAGCTTCCAGGTCATGTGGCCAGCATGACAAAGCCGCTTCTGGCGAACCAGAGCAGCACACGGAAACGCTGTTTACCTTCCTGCTGTAGCGATACCTATTTATCTACTTGCACTTTGAGGTGCTTTCAAACTGCTAGGTTGGCAGGAGCTGGGACCGGGCAACGGGAGCTCATCCCGTCACGGGGAACCGAACTGCCAACCTTCTGCTCGGCAAGCCCTGGACTCAGTGGTTTAACCCACAGCACCAGCCACGTCCCTTAGCTAATTTATAGAGTTGCCCAATATTCTGGCCGTGCAAACCACACACTGAAATCTTCATATGGCAAAGAATCAAACGTTTACAGTATGTGTCCCATGGCTTTGGGCCATGAGAATTTTTTTTGGCAGGGCTGCAACTCTTATTTTGGCTGAAACTCCTTTGAACGTTCAACATATGCTGCGGAAATTATCTGCAGAGACTGAAATTGCTAATAACGCCATGAAGAGAATCCAAAACCAATACATTTTTTGGGCCTGGTGCAGAGAAATGCAAATGTCACCCCTTTCCACTAATTATTCTGGGGCACAATCCACCAAGGCCGAAGTCCTGCACAAGCGCAGTTGAAAGGAATGAGCTGTAACAAGAGCACAGAGGTTCTTGCAAATCAGCTGTTTTCCCCAACACCACCCTGTCTCTTTTTCTAGCAGTAGCGTAGTGGCAAATTCAGAAGCCCAGGGCCAGTTCTTGATGGTCACAGCCATGCCCCCTCACAGCCATGCCCTCATCTAAGATTACGCAACCTTCTAAAATGATTCAATAATTTTATAACTATTCAAGAATAATAATACTAATAATAGCGAGATTTGCATTGCATCAATCAATGTGGATCTGTTAGTGTTGCCTTCTAGCTAGATCTACTATCTTCTGTGCACGTACATATTTGGAGTGGTCCAATATCTTCTTTCAGGGACCCTGTGGTTAAACCACTGAGCCTAGGGTTTGCTGATCAGAAGGTCGGCGGTTCGAATCCCTGTGACGGGGTGAGCTCCCCTTGCTTGGTCCCTGCTCCTGCCAACCTAGCAGTTCGAAAGCACGTCAAAGTGCAACTAGATAAATAGGAACCGCTACAGCGGGAAGGTAAACGGCGTTTCCATGTGCTGCTCTGGTTTGCCAGAAGCGGCTTTGTCATGCTGGCCACATGACCTGGAAGCTATACGCCGGCTCCCTCGGCCAATAATGTGAGATGAGATGAGCGCGCAACCCCAGAGTCGGTCACGACTGGACCTAATGGTCAGGGGTCCCTTTACTTTACCTTTTAATATCTTCTTTCAGAGTGAATTGAGTTATATTTTCTCCTTGAAGTTCCATTGCACATACCTATAGCAGAACTTACACACCATTCTACAGACACTAAAGCACCTTGTGGTTTGAGTGCTGGTGAAGGCTTAGCTTTGACGTGTATGAAACATCAGCTCCTCACTTTCTCCAGAGTGACCCCAGGAGCCAATCCTCAGTGGCTGATTCACTTCCTTTCATTCTGGTTGGCTCCAATCAGCACAAAGGGTTTAATGACTTCTTGGTGAATGAAAAGTTCCCCTTTCATGCTGATTGGCTGGCTCTAGGACACTGGAGATAGGGACTTTCCTCTAAAATAATAATAATGGGTCTTTGACACCCACGACCCTGGGATACTACACCTTTGCTTTCCATGCTTTGGGTGTAGTTATAATTAATAATTGAAGGTATTCCCTTAATGGCTTTTGATGACTGGCGAATACTCCAAGAACATGTACCAACTTCTCTCCAATAGTTATACACAGATGCATTGGCTAGTAAAACACAGGGGCTAATTTTATTTATTGTTATAAGTAAAAAGAGTAAAAAGAGGGTTATTAAAGAAACGAGTTGCGTCAGACATAGATATACTATAGATATTTATTTATTTACTAGCTGGCCCTGCCACGCGTTGCTGTGGCTCCGTCTGTTAAATGGAGGCTGAGTCCCCTCACCTTCAGATTCCCCCTCTTTTACGCGTGTTATGTTTACACAGGTGCATCCCTGTGACTCCCCCCACCCTGTTCCGACCCATTACCTATTCTGCCCCCTCCTCCCCCCAACCCCCAGCTCATCCCTGTGATTGGGCCCACCCTGTCATGACCTATGGCCTATCCTGCCCCTACCTCCCCCCATCCCCCACCCAGGCAAGCCCCCACCTCCACTCAGCCTAGTCTGGAAAGCGACCTAATCTGCAAAGCCAAGCCGAGATGCTGTGGAGAGGGAAGCTTTCCTAGGTGCAGTACCAGTGTAGCCGTCACTAGAGGGAGCTGTTTTGCAACCTCTCCTGTGCTCCCAGCATGCACTTTCGTATGATTTGTGAGTTCTGAAACACGGGTTTTGGGTTTTTTTACCTGGCGTAGGGGACAGATCTGTCTTAGCAAACTTTCCTATAGCCTTCGGACATTCGCATGTGATGTTGTGTCGAAATTTAACCTCAATCGGTCGAGCGGTTTTAGTGAAAAGTGGAAACACACCCACATGCCCAGTTTACATTTATATATAGAGAGAGATTACATTTCTATGCCACCTTTTCTTCCAAGGATCTCAAAGTGGTGTACTTGGTTCTCCTCCTCCCCATCTCATTCTCACAACGACCCTGTGAGGTAGGCTAGGCTAAGAGACGGTGACTGGCCCCAGATCATCCAGGGAGCTTCATGGGTGAGCAGGGATTCAAACCCTGCTCTCCGGGTCTTAGTCCAACACTATTAACCATTATGCCATCTAGATCTAGTTATCTCAC
Organism: Zootoca vivipara; assembly: GCF_963506605.1. Taxonomy (NCBI): domain Eukaryota; kingdom Metazoa; phylum Chordata; class Lepidosauria; order Squamata; family Lacertidae; genus Zootoca; species Zootoca vivipara. Next base: position 11,717,249 of record NC_083283.1, on the reverse strand, counting down.
ACATACACCCCCCCCTTAGATTCCACTGCAGCCGGCTGCATATGTTCATTTTATCCCTTTTCACAAAGTTCATCATCAGAGATTAGCGGGGGGGGGGATGAGAGAGAGAGAGAGAGAGAGAGAGAGAGAGAGAGAGAGAGAGAGAGAGAGAGAGAGAGAGAGAGAGAGAGAGAGAAGGGAGTGGAATTGATCTGGGTGAATTTACTACCTGTTTCAATGAGGGCTTCACAATTCTTTTAAAGAGAATGGAAGAGTGTATGCAGATATTACTCCTGCTCAGGGCATTCTGTGACTCCTGGCGTTCTCCCTGGTCAGTTAATCACTGCTGTGGCAAAGCAGCAATCAATACAAGAGGGAGAGAGGGGGAGAGGGGGGGAGAGAGAGACGATTGCAGAGAAACGAAGAAGAGCATTAGGTTTCAAACACTTGTGCTAGTGGTCTTCTCTCTCCCCCCCTTTCATTCTGTAAAAGAAGCGAGTCAATATTGGGTCATGGGCATCAGGCCCATTCCACTATGAGAAATCATCACGCAAACCCTCTTCAGGCATGATTAAATTGTCAGTATGTAGGAGGCCTGGGCCACTGGCCACTGTGCCAGGTCCCTTCCACTCAAAGGCTTCTCAGTCACAGCGATGCTTGTTCCCGCACTCAGGTAAACACACTTGACAGTCTCCTGCCACACCTTGATGCTCAGCCAGCCAGGAGCACAGGCAGAGGGACCAAGGCCAACACACACGACTCCATGCCTCCTCCTTGCTTACAATGCCATCATGCCTAAAGAGGCATGTCCTGTCCTTTGTCCTCTGCGCTGTCCTAATTCAGCTTGCTGTTAAACCCACCCCATCTGTGTGTGTTTCTTAAGGTGACATTGCCTGATTCCTCGGCTGCTGGCTCCTATGGCATGGGTATGCTGAGGATCGCATGGGGTGGGGTGCCCTTCATGTCTGTGGATTCAGGTCAAGCCACATCCTCTATCCTGGAAGGTCCTAGAGTGAGCGACAATGTTTCCTTGGATGATGCCTCTTCCTTCTCTAAGTTTTCCTCTGGGGCATCAGGGGCATCAAGTCATGACTTGAATACCGTAGGTGGAAACGATCATCAATCCAACAAGCTATGCAGTGGTTGGTACCTTGGTTCTCAAACTTAATCCGTTCCGGAAGTCCGTTCCAAAACCAAAGCGTTCCAAAACCAAGTGGCGCTTTCCTATAGAAAGTACTGTAATGCAAAATGGATGAATCCGTTGCAGACTTTTAAAAACAACCCCTAAAACAGCAATTTAACATGGATTTTACTATCTAACGAGACCATTGACCCACAAAATGAAAGCAAGGAACAATGTACTGCAGTCACACACAATCAATCCATCAGTAGCTGAACTGGGTTCCACACAGTCACAAAAACACACACAAAAAGAGCCACAAAAACGCAAAATAAATAGCAAAAACAGACAGGCCTCAGCGTAACACTCAAAACGGAAGTGTTGCACTCAGAATGGAAGCATAACACTCGAAATAGAGCACATCCGGCTTCCGAAAAAAGTTCGCAAACAGGAAACTTACTTCCGGGTTTGCAGTGCTTGGGTTCCAAGTCGTTTGAGAAGCAAGGTACCACTGCATTTATATCACCACAGATCACCACAACATGTTGCAATTTTTCTTTTTCCTTTGGAGGCAGAGGTAATGCAGTCTAGCAAGAGTTGCACCATGTGATTATACTGTTTGAGGAGCTCTCAACATGTCACTAGTAGGATAAAAAAGCACTGTCAACGCTAAAGCCAATTCTTGCAACTGGAGGAGGGGGGTGGTAATCATATTTTTATATGTTCACACATAAACATGCACACACATTGTCCTTTCATGCAGTAAACTAGGGTATTAGGGATAAAGACAATGTATTTTTCCGTTGGTGCTAGTTGTTTTCTTATACGGGAAGCATTCAAAACTATGACCTCCATGTACAGTACACTCTAAAGTGGTTCAATAAAGAATTCCACCACCTCAGTCCTTGTAAAATGCAGAACTGCTCCAAACACTGGGAACTTTCTTAGCTCAGGTACATGGAACTAATTTTTTTAGAAAAACTGAAGATGCCAGGAAATGAAACAAAGACCATTTAGCACAGGCACCCCCAAACTGCGGCCCTCCAGATGTTTTGGCCTACAACTCCCATGATCCCTAGCTAACAGGACCAGTGGTCAGGGATGATGGGAATTGTAGTCCAAAACATATGGCGGGCCGAAGTTTGGGGATGCCTGATTTAGCACAAGACAGGACCACAATGTAGATAGCATAATTATACAAATTTAGTCACTACCGTAAATAGCACAGGACTTAGTTGTATCAGGTTGGAGTCAGGAATCGATTCACTTCTGTATTAAGAGAGGCAGTAAAGTTCTTGCCTGGCTTTAATTTTCTTTCTTTAATTTCAAAGTTCCATCCAAATGTTACAGCAAAATACATTTTATTTTATTTAAATGGATATACACCAAAAGCGGTTTCACTTTCAAACCTCTTGGTAACATGCTTCAATAGTGCGGGAATACTTTCTAAATACTATTTCTAAAATGAGGAATATGGAACAATTGAGGAGGATGGAAAGAATTTGCTGAAGTGCCCCCAGGACATTCTGCAGGCACAACTCTACACAAACGGCCAGATCACATCACAGGAATGTAGACAAAGAGGCCGATGGCGTGATCCGCCACTGCCATACAACCTCCATTCACTTTAAGTGGGTCCAGTTTATGTGGTGTCACCAAAATGTCATCCACAACAGGGATGGCTCCCAATTGACTAGATCTGACACCCAAAACACAATCATGCCTGCCTCCAATAGGCTTACTAAATTTTAAGAGGCCATCATGTGTAGCAGGCCACTGTGGGCTTCATAAATCAGATTATTTTTGCAGTCCCTGTCTGGGCCGCAGAGAAATGGTAGCCGGTTGCTAGTAGGTGAGCTTCATTCAGTTTGATGGTTCAGAAGGTGTGCAGGCTTGATGTGGAATCAATGAAGCTTACTCCGCATCCTTAAACACAGATACTCTAGCCACTACACTGACTCCCAATATTCACCTGAAACAGCCCAGATTGTGAAAACAGAGCATCCAATCGGAGCTTTTTAGTGTCTGCATGCTTGAGAATCTGCAGGGTGTGTGTCCTCTGTTTTAAAAGGTAACTGAATGAAAGAGCAATGTGAAATGGGGATTCCCTCCCCGTCCCCCAACCATGCACCTTTGAAAAGTTTCCCCGCATACTCCAGCAAAGTTCTTTTGTGGTTCCCCCTCCCTCCTCTGTTCTGGCACACACATTCCTTGAGAGATTAAATTTCCAATGTAAAATTCCTCTCCCAAAGCCAGAATCCTACAAAGATCCCCTGGTGGCAGCTGAGGGGCATCAGACACTCAACACCTCATCAGATTGGGCTCTCATTATGCCAAGTCCTGGAGCACAAATCTTTGATTCTGGTTGAGAAGCAGGGATTCCCGAGCAAGATCTCATTAACCCCTGTTACCTCCCTCAGGTGATAATAGTGATGCTCCTTGCGCTGAGCAGCAACGCGGCTTTCATCTGCAGATCTCAAAGAGCTGTACAAATATAATTAAGTCACACAGAGCACTCCTGCGTGGCAGCGATAAGTGCTCTTTATTAAACCTCTTTTATAGATGAGTAAGTGGAGGTAGCGAGAGGGCAGGAGGCCCACCCAAAGCCATTGGGGGTGCAGAGAGACAAATGCAATGGCTTTTATCTGTACAGCCATTCACCTCCACAAGGAAACAGACAAGGTGAAATACCAGGGTGCAGCAAGTTTTGTTCCATTTCCATTACTACTACAGGTAGTGTTGGTGGTAATACTAATAGTATCTGCTGCTAGTAGTAATATTAATAGTCGTCGTCTTCTTCTTTGGCGATCACTCGTAGCCGAGTAAGATAGTCTTCCAAAAACACGGTTTTAACAATGAGTCCATGAGTGACTGTGGAGGCCAATTCTGGATCCACATGTCTTTCCACAGTGGGGACATTGGTTTTCGGGTGGGAGTTGATCACGGTGTGGATTTGCCAAGCGTGCCTTCCTCTTAGCACATTTCTCCCTTGCATCCTGAGATCGAGTGTCTTCAAAGCCCATGACACCTTTGGTAAAGGCTGTTCTCCAATTGGAGCGCTCACAGGCCAGTGCATAGCTGCCAAGTCTTCCGTATTCCCCGGGAAACCCCCATTTTTCCAGTCGTTTCCCGCTAGCAGCCTGGATTTTTTTAAAAAAACCGTAAATCCCCCAGATTCTTACCAGCCTGGGTAGGCTCCTTCTGCGCATCTCTGGAGTCTCTGAACATGCGTCAAAGCGACTTCCGGTGCTGCTCTGCCCAGTTCCAAAATGGCCGCAACACGACTTCCGGCGCTGCGGCCATTTTGGAAATGGGCAGAGCATGCCTAGAAGCAACTTCCGGTGCTGCTCTGCCCAGTTCCAAAATGGCCGCAGCATGACTTCCGGTGCCACACCGCTGCCGATCCCGGATTTTTCAATCTGGGAGTTGGCACCTATGGGCCAGTGTTTCCCAATTTTTGGTGTTTATACTCCCCCCCCCTTCAGGCAGTCTTTAAACCTCTTTTGCTGACCACCAGCCTTACGCTTTCCATTTTTAAGTTCGGAATAGAGTAATTGCTTTGGAAGACAATAATCAGGCATCCGCACAACATGACCAGTCCAACAAAGTTAATGTAGAAGAATCATTGCTTCAACACTGGTGATCTTTGCTTTTTCCAGTACACTGGTATTAGTTCGCCTGTCTTCCCAAGTGATGTGTAAAGATTTTCGGAGACACCGTTGATGGAATCTTTCGAGGAGTTGGAGATGGCGCTTATAAGTGGTCCATGTTCCACAAGCATACAGTAAGATTGGTAGTACAATAGCTTTGTAAACAAGCATTTTGGTTTCCCTGCGAATGTCCCGGTCCTCAAACACTCTGCACTTCAATCAGGAGAAAGCCGCTCTCACAGAGCTCAGGCAATGCTGGATTTTGGCATCAATGTAGTATTAGTAATAATAGTATGGTAGTAGCAGCAGTATTACTGTAGTAGTGATGGTAGCAGCAGTGATGACGGGGTTATGCATGGCACTTTACAAATTACAAGGTAGGGCCGTGCAGCAGATTCTGGGAACTTCAAAGCCTGAACCAAATTGGGCCAAATTGGGGGGGATCCGGCCTTCAACTGAGTCAGGGAGAGATAGCTCCAGGTCAACCCAGGTTAGATCAGGCCATCTGAAGCAATCCAGGGCTGTCAGGGTCATACCTGCCAAGTTGCTGTCGGAGAAATAAGGGACCGGGCGGAAGTAGCAGGCCGGAAGTTGCGCTGCCGCCATTTTGGAACTGGGCGGAGCATGCTCAGAAGCGACTTTTGATGCTGCTCTGCCCAGTTCCAAAATGGCCGCAGCACCAGAAGTCGCACTGCAGCCATTTTGGAACTGGGCAGAGCAGCATCAAAAGTCACTTCTGAGCATGCTCCTCCCAGTTCCAAAATGGTGGCAGCGCCAGAATAAACCGGGGGAAAACAAAAAAATCCGTTTTTTCAGCTATGAACAGCTGGGAAAACGGGGATTTCCCGGGGAATACGGGAGACTTGGCAGCTATGCAGGGTGTGGAGCATTGCATGGGAAGGAGAGAAGCCAGCAGCCTGTGCAAAGAGCAACACAGGGCTCTTTTCAAAAGGGCTTTCAAACAGCCCCACGCTACACTTTGTCTGCACATACCTGCACCCAGCAGGAGAACACACAGTCAAACTGAGCGGCATTGAACTGTCCACTCACTAGCTGATGAGCAGAGGGCTCAATCCTGCTGGCTGCATGGTGCTGATTTGCAAGTATGTTTCCCACAGAGGGAAGGTGCTTGTGAAATGGCACCCAACATGACAGAAACCTCCTGCTCCCTGCAGTGATGTTGTGGGAGGGGAGCCAGCATCTCATTCTTCCCTGCCCCCTCCTGACTGCATGTCTGATTCAGAATTTTTTAATTCTAATTAATACATTAGGCCCACTCTTGAACAGGGTGTTCTGTGGGTTGGGTCAGGGGTTGTACACAGCCCTAATACAAGGCATAGGTCCCTGTCCTCAGGAGCTTATGGTCTAAAACTAGAAACAGAGGGAGAGGAGGAAACTCAGGGAATGAACATGAAAGGATATGAAATGGTTTCAGTTACAGGTAATTGCAGGTAATTGATTGCAGGCTGAGTTACAGGTGGGCAGCCTGAGAACTAGGGAGTTGTGTCTAATTAAACCACCGGCAAAGGTTTCAAAGTGATTCGCAGTGAAAGCAAATGAAAGCAGTTTAAAGCTGTTTTGTTTTGCTTGATGTAGCTGATGAATATGCCCTGGAAAAGGGTACCTTGTTCAGTGATACTGCTGAAAAGAGGGAAGTGAGCATGCTTACCAAACATCGTGGGGTGTTACAAACAACCTTCCTCCCAATCACCCTTTCCAGGTTAAGGACTGAAGCGGGACCCAGATGGAAAGGTCATAGCTCAGTGGTAGAACCAGGGGCGTTGCAACAGGTGCGGGGGGCGGGTCGCCCCGCGCTCCAATCTGCGGGGGGCAGCGGGGGCAGCGCCCCCTGGCCCCTCCACCGGCCACCTGCTGGCTGCCACCCGCCACTCAACAGTGGCTGGTGGGGCGGGGCCGCGTGCGGAGGCGGAGCTTGCTGGGCTGGGGAGGCGACGGGCCGCTGCCTCACTCTCCCCAGTCTAGCAAGCTCCGTGCACGGGCGGAGCTTGCTGGGCTGGGGAGGTGACAGGCCATTGTCTCGATCTCCCCTCCCACCCTCCCTCTGAGTTGGGCAGAGCAGGGTGCCTCTTGTGAGCCGCCCGGTGCAGACTGTGCATGCGCCTCACCCCGTGTGGAGTGCGCACACGCGGAATGCCGCACATGCGCATTCCGCATGGGGCGCCACGCAGGCGTCATCCCCCAGTACCAGCTGGGGTAGGAACGCCTCTGGGTAGAACACTTGCCTGGCATGCAGAAGGTCCCAGGTTCAATCCCTGGCATGTTCTGTTGGGACTTCCTACCTGAAACCCTGGCTAGCCACTTCCTGTAGTGTAGGCAATACTGAGCTAGGGAGACCAGTTCCTATTGTTCCTTTGTTCCTATGTGGGGCATCATTGGCAGAGTTTAGTGGCCAGGGGGCAGGTCTCATAAGGGGAGAATGTGTTCCCACTGATACTCAGGTCCCAGATCAATAACATGGAAGGGGGTTCACTCAAACCCTTCCCCCCCCTTTGGGTGGTGACAATTAGTGCATATTAGGTATGGGGAACCTGTTCCCTACAGGTATTGATGGACTGCAAAGTTGGTTGAGCTTCTTTCTTTCTTTTCAGGTTCCAATAAATCAGGAATGGGGAACTTGTGGCCCTCCAGATGTTGCTGGTTCCAATGCTCACCACCTCTGGCCATTGACCAGCAGCTTCTTATCTGTTCCTATCCATCTATTGAGTGAACAGTGTGATGCAGCAGCAAAAATAGCTAATGCAATTCTAGGTTGCATCCACAGAAGTATAGTGTCCAGATCAAGGGAAGGAATATTACCGTTAAGTTCTGCCTTGGTCAGACCACACCTGGAGTACTGTGTCCAGTTCTGGGTATCACAGAGAAGCCAGTAAGAGAACACTTCAATCTCCCAGGACATTCAGTACAGGATCTCGAAGCAGCTGTCATATTACAAAAGAATTTCAGAAAAAGACTTGAAAGAGAAGTTGCTGAATTACAACTTATTACCAAACTGAAAACTATGGAGATATTCAGCTGCATACTATCCCTTACTTTTTCCTGTAGGACTAATTGCAGTTAACAGTCGTCCACAGGTTTACCATACCCATTGAGTCAATCACCCATCTCCTACCACCCTTCTGAGAAACACCCCACCCCACCCTCCCACCATATATAAGGGTCTGGTGACCTCTGTTTCAATGTATCTGAAGAAGTGTGCATGCACACGAAAGCTTATACCCAGAACAAACTTAGTTGGTCTCTAAGGTGCTACTGGGAAAAAATTAAATTTTTAAAATTTATTTCAACTGCATCAGACCAACACGGCTACCTACCTGAATCTACAATTTAAAAAGGACATTGACAAGCTGGAATGTGTGCAGAGAAAGGCAACCAAGACAATATGTGGTCTGGAAACTAGGCCTCAGGAGGAACTGTTGAAGGAGCTGGGTATGTTTAGCTTTCCTGGTGAAGGGAAGACTGAGAGGTGACACGATAGCCATCTTCAAATTTCCCAAGGGCTGTCATGTGGAAAAGGGAACATGCTTGTTTTCTGCCGCTCCAGGGGGCAGGACCTGAAGCAATGAATTCAAATTCCAAGGAGGGGAGTCCAACTAAGCATCAACAAGAACTTTCTGACAGCAAGAGCAGCTAGATAGTGGAACAGAGTACCTTGGTTGGATGGCCACTTGTCATGGATGCTTCAGCTATGATCCCTGCATTGCAGGGGGTTGGACTAGATGACCCTTGGGGTGCCTTCCAACTCTACAACTCTGCGATTCTGTTCCTAAGCAGAGGTATAGTTGAAAGTAGGCATTTTTGTTTTATTTATTGTAAATCAAAATCCATTAATCATATTTGACTAAACATTGCAACCCTTCTATCTTTGTACATTCATACACAAACCTCCTGAAATTTCAGATGTGTTTGGGAATGGGGAGTGAGAAAGGGGAAGCAGGTCTTAATGACGTTCTGCTAAGATTAATCATTTCGTCTCCAAAAGCATCCAGATTTCAGTCAACATCACCAAAGAGCAGCTCCTGCCAAGAGCATTTCATACAATAAATTCCCGGCAGCCATCCCCTGAATAGATCTATTGCTTTCTAAGAATATAGTGTGGCATGTGCCTGACAGGCAACTTGCCGAATATTTTTTTTCCCATTGAAGCACTCGGCGCAGCAGTTTCATTTTCTCTGCACTCAGTTTTATGTTTTTTCAGGAGCGGCAGGACAGGTGAGCTGCTTTTTGTGCCCAGATGAAATGTATGCTTCCAACTGGAACAGAGGACATTGCTTCATCATAAGTTCAACAGTTTGTCTATCCAGCCTAGTATAGGCTTCCAGGGGCTCGAGCAAAAACCAGGTTCACATCATGAGCTAGCCAAGAGTTGCCCCATGTACAATGAAATGAAACATCATTTCTACACCAATAATTAGTTACCTTGCCTCATGGCTTTCTCGTGTGGTGGGTGTCTGGGGTGGGGTGCACCAACAAACCATGGTTTAGGGAAGGTGTGTTGATTTTGCATGTAATGGCAAACCATGGTGAAAACATTTCATGAATATTTCTCTTTTGCCACGTGTATCTCCTTATCTCACTTTATCCCCACCTTATCTTCTTGTCCTCAACCTAAGTCTTCTTCCCCCATCACCCTTGCTCTTCCTTATTATTATTATTATTATTATTATTCATTTCATTTCTATACTGCTTTATAATTTTAAGGGAGGGGAAATCTCAAAGCAGTTTACAACCTACCTTAAAATGTCAAATAAAGCAATCCAGATAATAAAGCAATTTTGTATATACAAAATCATTGCAAACAGATCAAAACATTAGCAGGATTTTAAATACACTTGTGATGTAACAGAATGTATAGCTAACCTAGGAAGATGAAAAAATGGGGAAGTGCTGATATGCAGTTGAAAATAGAATCAAAACAACCCATGGAAGGGATGGAGGGAAGTCAGGAGGTTCAGAGCAATTTTCTTAAAATGTATGTTTATTTTCTTTTTCTTTCTCGCTTTTCTTTTTTGAAAATCAAATATATAAAAAAAACATTTTTAAGGATAAAAGGAGAGATCTGGGGGTTCAGACCAAAGTCCCACCTAGCCCAGCATCCTGTTCTCACAGTGGCCAAGCAGGTGCCAGCAAACAGTGCTCCAACTTCGTCTCATGAGTGCTCAGCTGGGACTAAATCACTGAAACATGCAATATAAGCGTTGCCCGCTTTGCTCTGCCTCCGACCACCTTCCACCTGCACTGTCAGAGGCATCTCAGTAAGTCTCAAAATAATATAAGCTGCAGGGACTCACAGGTAAAGAGAGGACTCTTGTGCTTGCATCCTGCCAGAGGATATCCCACAAGCTTCTGGGGTTGCAACTCTGAGAACAGAATGCTGTGCTACACAGGCTTTTGGCTACATAGGATTCTCAGAGGTTCTTATGATTTGCAGAAAGAGTTTTTGGGAACTGATTGTTTTTAATGAAATGACTGGTTGGGCTGGATAGCTCAGCTGGTTAGCATATGGTGCTGATAATGCCAAGGTTGCAGGTTCGATCCTCATCTGGGACAGTTGCATATTCCTGCATTGCAAGGGATTGAACTCGTTGGTCGACAGGGTCCCTTCCAACTCTATAAATATTTCTCAGTGTTTAATTGTTTTTTAATGGCTGGTTTTTCTATGTTTTACGTAGTCCTTGTTTTTCTCTGTAAGTTGCCTTGAGTCCCATCAGGGGGAAAGGCGGGGTTTAAAGAAATATATTATAATGACAACAACACCGCCTGCTACATCTGATTCATCCTCCCTCCGGATACTCTCAGGGCAGGTTAGCCTAATCGGTGCCTTCTAGATGTTGCAGAAACACAACATTGTTTGTACTGGCTGGGGCTGAATGCAGTTGATATCCAACAACAGCTGGAAGGTGCCATGTTGTCTGTGCCTGTATTATGCTATAGTTGCTCTGCAAGTCATTATTTAAATTTTTACAAGTGTGTTTTGTTGCATCTCGGCGATCTTTTTAATTTTTCAGCTGCTGCTCCTTTGGATTTTGTGATCTGCTGTTCTGTTCTTTGATCTCGCTGTTGATTTATTTTATTTTTATTTTATTTTACAGTGCGGTTAGCTTTACATTATTATTAGCCATCTTTGGCAGTCCAACAGAAAGGTGGGGATGCTGCAAGCGGGAGAAGGAATGAAACAAAACAGGAAAGGCAAGTCCACCCTCCATCGTGTTTTCCAGCCTCCATCCCTTTGAATCCAGCACTGTAAAAGGAGCAGTTGCCATGGAGATCCAAGCGAGTTGCAAATTCTATCCCTGGCGCCAAGATCCAGAGCTGAAAACTGTGTTCTTCCATTATAAGCAACGTTCTGTGCATGAACCACAGATTCTCTCCCTTAAGTCAAATCTGCGGGAAGAAAGCCAGCAATGCCTTGGTGGGAGGCTACGGTCTGGTGTTATAAGTGCTCCCTATTGGCGCTTGACACATCACAATAATTCATACCCAGCGCCAAGCCTGACTACCGCCCAGCGTTACAATTTTGCAATTCTGTCGCTGCAGCTATTTTTAAGGCCCCTGCGCTCTCCTGGGTCCTGGCTGTGCGCCGAAGCCAAGTCCTGTCACAAATAATGCAATCCTTCTGAATTTATATGGCAGACGGACAAATGAATGGCTGGATGCGCCGTGCAATGATGATGCTCCTCCAATGGGTGCTAATCTGCAGCTGCGTTTAACAGAGCCTTCTCTGCTGCAAATCAGTCTTGGAAGGAGTGGCTGTGCAGCAGAGAAGGGAGGGCTTAACCCTTTCCCTGAAACTCCCCCATCCTGGGTTGCAATTATTCCATCAGGTTCCAAGCCCGCGTTTGTGCAATGCACAGTTTTGGAACATGAGCTAAAAGCAATATCTGTGTGGGAGCAGTGGGGGTGGGAATGGGGGGGTGAGTTCCAGGGGGAAGTGATGGGCAGGAGAAGAAAGAAGCACCCAGTTTACATTGTAAGATTTTCTATCTTCTTTTTTTAGGAATGTGCCTTCCTTAAAAAGTGGCATCTTCAGTGGCATCCCCACGTAGGATTGGCATAGTCTCCAGCCTGACAGACCCTGTAAGAACAGGATGCTAGACTAGATGGGCCATTCGACTTGTCCTGCAGGCTCTTTCTGGGATGGAAGAGATACTACACACATCACTATAGCTCCCCTCTCCCAGGTGTGGAATTTTCAAATTAGTGGTGGTGGGACAATGATGAGTGGTCAGAGGGAGAAGACAGGGAGGAGGAGGTGTCGAAAACTGAAGATGTAACAGGACTTAGTGAGTGGGGGGGTAGTCTCTGGCAAAGAGAAGTCCAGAATCAGAGGCCAATCCTGAAGTAGGAGAGGAGGGAGGCCAAGAGGCAGAGGTGAGCCCAGCTTGTGAAGAGGCATGGGTGTCTCCCCATCCTGCTGCAATGAGCTCCCCTCCCCCTGATCTCCCAGAACCAGAAGAGGCATGAAAAGGATGGAGGAGAGGTTAGCTGCATGCAGGCACAGTCTCCAATTGCTTAGGGGAAAGCCCTGATGAGGTGGGGATTTTCAGTCCCGGCTGGTTTTCATGGAGGAAGACCACCAGGAGCTGCTCTGCTCCTTAGGCCTGACACTCAACCAAGTCTGTGGAGATCATTTACCACTAAAGAGTTAACTCCATCTTTGAACTGTATGGTTACTGGTCGGCTTGCTCCTGTGACAAGTGGAAAACCTCAGGCTCAGGGTCCAGATATGGTCCTCTGAGTCTTTCTATCTGGCTCTTGGGCACATCCAACTCCCCAGTCAAACTTTCTTCCCTCAGGCCACACCCCTTAGTAGCCTTGCTTCACGTCCCCCTTGAATGTTTTTGCATGGCTGGAGTGTTTGCCTGGGCCAAGGACAGAGGGCTTGTGTGAACATGCATAGAAATTAGGCTACGGGACAAAGGTAAGAGTTATCTTATTTGCTCTGGCCCTCCCCTCCACTGGCATATGCCCCCCCCGAAGGTTGGGGCCAGAAGGGAATGCTGAAAAGGTTTCCCCACCCCTGAGCTAAATAACTTCTAGATTATCTCCGCGAGAGATACATCTTTCCACAGTCGTTTTACCGCAAGTGGGCCGACATTTTCATTTCACGCAGTCACTGTTAACCTTCTTTCACCGAATCCAGAGGAACAATTATTCCGCCTCCTTGGAGATTGCACTTTCTGGCACCTTTTCAATCCATTGTCATGGACCTCAGGCCAAACTCATCATCATATGCAGCTCTTTGGCTCCTTCCGAGAGGCTATTCCCAATTATGTAAATAAAATAAAGGAGCGTGTCATTGGTTAAACAAGAAAGGTCATTCTTTTGCTTCGCTTGGCATCGGTTTTAAGGCCTCAGTCAGAGCGCTGGATTCAGTTTTGGCGGCGGCTGCACAGTCTTTATGGAAAGACGTGGGCAAATGAATGGGAGACAGCTCAGAAGGGCGCGAAATAATAATGTGTGTGTGTGTGTGTGTGTGTGTGTGTGTGTGTTTAACAGAGTTGCATTGAGAAAGAAAGAGCATGGTGAAAGTGTGAGCAAAAACTAGAGGGAGACATTTTGAGATGTCCCTACTGTTAGAAAGAGTGAGGCAGGAGACCTTGTGACTACTAAGACATGGTTGTATGTGCCATCTGACCTGCACCTCCAAAGCAAATCCGCTGTCCTCAGGGGCAGTGAAGGATGCTGTCTCCTTGCCAGTGTGGAACCAAGATTTACTTACTTATGGCTGTATCTAAACCCAATGGGTCATATGAGAGCACCGGAGCTGGTGAAGTTTGCCCCCTGTTCCAAGGCGTGTTGAGGGAAATGGAAGGCCATGGACCCAGAGGTATTTATTTACTTAATCAATTAGCTAATTCAATTTACAAATCACTTTCCATAAAATATCTTGAAGCAATGTCGCAATGGAAACATCAGAACAATTTTATGTGAAATTACAATTATAACAAAGGGGGGGACACAATAAAAGCACTTTCTCATACACACACACACACACACACACACACACACACACAATTTCAGATGCACTGCAGATGCACAATTTCATATGGGCAGGAATTGATTGCAGTGAGGGTTTGCCAAGCATGTTTCTCCATTTCGTCCTGAGATTGAGCGTCTTCAAAGCCCACGGTTCTAGATTCAGGTAGGTAGCCGTGTTGGTCTGACACAGTCGAAATATATAAAAAAATTGTCCAGTAGCACCTTGTTGTTGTTGTTTAGTCGTTTAGTCGTGTCCGACTCTTCGTGACCCCATGGACCAGAGCACACCAGGCACTCCTGTCTTCTACTGCGTCCTGCAGTTTGGTCAGAGTCATGTTGGTAGCTTTGAGAACACTGTCCAACCATCTCATCCTCTGTCATCCTCTTCTCCTCGTGCCCTCCATCTTTCCCAACATCAGGGTCTTTTCCAGGGAGTCTTCTCGTGAGGTGGCCAAAGTATTGGAGCCTCAGCTTCAGGATTTGTCCTTCCTTTAGAATGGATAGGTTTGATCTTCTTACAGTCCATGGGACTCTCAAGAGTCTCCTCCAGCACCATAATTCATAATTCAGTAGCACCTTAGAGACCAACTAAGTTTGTTCTGGATATAAGCTTTCGTGTGCATGCACACTTCTTCAGATACACTGAAACAGAAGTAGGAGATGGGTGATTGACTCAATGGGTATGGTAAACCTGTGAATGACTGTAAACGACTGCAATTAGTCCTACAGGAAAAAGCAAGGGATAGTATGCAGGTGATTAGCATATGTAATGAGACAGGAATCCAATATATCTATTCAGACCAGGTCTCTCCATAGTAGGAGTACTATTTTCCCTGTAGGACTAACAATCACCCATCTCCTACTACCCTCCTGAGAAAAACCGCACCCCACCCTCCCACTATATATAAGGGTCTGGTGACTTCTGTTTCAGTGTATCTGAAGAAGTGTGCGTACACACGAAAGCTTATACCCAAGAACTAACTTAGTTGGTCTCTAAGGTGCTACTGGACAATTTGTTTAGTTTTTATATATTTCAAAGCCCATGACACCTTTGGTAAAGGCTGTTCTCCAACTGGAGCGCTCGCAAGCCAGTGTTTCCCAGTTGTCGGTGTTTATGCTACATTTTTTTAGATTTGCCTTGAGAGAGTCTTTAAACCTCTTTTGTTGATCACCAGCATTACACTTTCCATTTTTATGTTCAGAATAGAGCAGGCATCCCCAAACTTCGCCCCTCCAGATGTTTTGGACTACAATTCCCATCATCCCTAACCACTGGTCTTATTAGCTAGGGATCATGGGAGTTGTAGGCCAAAACATCTGGAGGGCCGCAGTTTGGGGATGCCTGGAATAGAGAAGTTGCTTTGGAAGATGATAATCAGGCATCCGCACAAGTCCAACAAAGTTGATGTTGAAGGATACAGACTGGGAGAAAGGTCTCCACTTGAAAGGCAGGGCCCACCTGATATGCAATGAGAGGTCCAATTCCTACTTAGTACGGACCTCCCAATGAGATGGTATCCTGCAGGGATAAGCTGGATACCTAAGGGTGAAGTAATTGTTTAGGTATGTCCCCAGAATGCCTCCTTCCAGATCCTCCAAGTGTCCCTATTTTCCAGGGACAGTCCTGGATTTACAGAAGCTGCCCCAGTTTCTGATTTGATCCTGGAATATCCCGCTTTTCCTTAGGATGCCCCTATTTTCATCGGAGAAATGTTGGAGGGTATGGTAGGGTGTTCCTATTTTCATCAGATAAATGTTCCCATAAGCATCTGGTTGGCCACTGTGAGAACAGGAGTCTGAATTTGGCCTGATCCAGCAGGCTTTCCTTATTCTTCTGTTCACTGTTACCGGTAAATGTCACCTGCCACTTATGAATTTAAATGTCCTTGAACTGAAGCGGAGGGGGGATCTGCTTCCCAATTCATAAGGTGACGCCTTTTGGGTGATGCAATGCTTTTCATTCATCAGTTGACCTGATTAGCTGCCCAACAACACATTCCTGTGCATGTTTACTCAGAAGTAAGTCCCGCTGTGTTCAATGGAGCATACTCCCGGGAAAGTGTGTGCAGGACTGCAACCTTCATGCCCCAGCCCTAAAGCAAATACCCAGTTAAATAGGGAAATGATTTAACTGCAGAATGATGTTTACACAGACGGGGAAATTATTCCAAACCATCACAAAACACTCTCGCCACTGAAAACCTTGGCGAACAGCACCGCAATCAGAAATCTCTTTGGGGAAAAGGGAAGGCGTCATGCCCCTTATTGAATCCAATGGATTTTTCCAGTTTCACAGTGGAGATACTCAGCAGCAAAACAAAGGTTTGCTTTTCAGCAGAAACTGATACAGGAGCCTAAACGGGGACAATTAAGAAAGACTTGGGGTAGGTATAGGAAAGGGGTGGGTGGGTGGGAACCTGCAACAAAATTGTTGCAGTGTGAAGAGAGTGCTTTGGTTCAGCATTCCGGTCGCTCCACCAAATGCATGTTGGTGTGAAGGAAGACCCGGGGAGGGAGAGAGAGAGAGAGAGAGAGAGAGAGAGAGAGAGAGAGAGAGAGAGAGAGAGAATCTTGAACCAGTCCCGGGCTTGCCATGCATAGTTGCACACAACATGCTGAACCACAATGTACATGGAATTCAGCACCTCGATATACACCTGGGTGCACATCCCATTGAAAGCAGTGCAGTGCAGATTTGCATCCTAATTCCTACTCCAGAGAAAGAAATTTGCACAGAGAAGCCATTTCTCTGGATTGGAAGATGGGTGGATGGGTAGATAGATAGATAGATAGATGATAGATAGATAGATAGATAGATAGATAGATAGATAGATAGTAGATAGGTAGATAGATAGGGCATAGGCGTATGTTGTTATAGATTTAGGGGAAGCCTCTCTAAACCCTAGAAATTGATAAATGGTAGGATTTTTATTATAGGGACCCAGGTGGCGCTGTGGTTAAACCACTGAGCCTAGGGCTTGCTGATCAGAAGGTTGGCGGTTCGAATCCCTGTGACGGGGTGAGCTCCCGTTGCTTGGTCCCAGCTCCTGCCAACCTAGCAGTTCGAAAGCACGTCAAAATGCAAGTAGATAAATAGGAACTGCTACAGCGGGAAGGTAAACGGCGTTTCCATGTGCTGTTCTGGTTTGCCAGAAGCGGCTTTGTCATGCTGGCCACATGACCTGGAAGCTATACGCCGGCTCCCTTGGCCAATAATGCGAGATGAGCGCACAACCCCAGAGTCGGTCACGACTGGACCTAATGGTCAGGGGTCCCTTTACCTTTTTAGGATTTTTATTAATTGGGATATGGATGAAACTACAAGCTGCAGAACTGTGCCAGGCAAGGAATTCCTGGGCTGGGTTATGCAAACCAGCCTGGCTGAAGAGCAAATCTCTTAACATGACAAAAGCATTTGACGGGCCATCCAAGAAGAATCCTTTGGCCTGGGGAGACAGGCATTGCCAAGGTGATGGGGTGTGTGGTTGAGGTGATAGGATAAGAGTTGTTTTTTTTTGCTGGGAAGAAGAAGGAAGGCTGGGATCCATCTTGGGAAGGTTGGCTGGGAGAGAGGCCTTGGACTCCATGGCTGCACTGCTGTGGGGGACAAGCCCCTCTTGAAATGAGCTTGCTGTAAGATCGGGACCCCCTCCGTGCAGACTGAAGGTGTAAACAGGTGAATAAACCCATATTTTTTAAAGCTATGTACGTCTGTCTCTGCTGCATCGCAATCCTCCAAAGAAACACAGACCATGGGTGGGTGCCTGGAACCCCCTGGACTGGTGCCACCGCTCGGCAGAGAGAGGGGAAGGCACCCAACTTTTGTAGCAATATGCCTGGATATCACTGACTCATGGCTTCTTCAGATGAGCATTCATCCTGATTTGCTTGCCCATTCTTTACTGAGCATTTGTTCTGGATAGATAGATGATAGATAGATAGATAGATAGATAGATAGATAGATAGATAGAGTAGATAGATAGATGATAGATAGATAGATAGATAGTAGATAGATAGATAGATAGATAGATAGATAGATAGATAGATAGAGTAGATAGATAGATAGATAGATAGATAGATAGATAGATAGATAGTAGATAGATAGTAGATAGATAGATAGATAGATAGATAGATGATAGAGAGATAGAGAGATAGATAGATATGTGGATGGTTACGTATATTCCTGCATGTAAGACTACTTTTTAACCCAGGAAAATCTTCTCAAAAGTCGGGGGTCATCTTATACGCCGGGTCATATTTCTTATACGGTGGGTATATCCTAAACTCTATATTTTAATGGGAAAAATTGGGGGTCGTCTTATACGCTCAGTCGTCTTATACGCCAGAATATACGGTATATAACAATGAGCGTTCATCCACTCAGACATGGAGTTCACTGGCTTACCTTGGGCCAGACACTGTCTCTCAGCCTGGCTTATGTCACAAGGTCATTGTGTGGGTAAAATGGGAAGAGGAAAAAACATGTGGGTCACTCTAAGTAGTGGTTGCATCCAAAGGTTCAAAAAGGCAATGCACTCCTCTGAGGCAATCTGTTATGTTTTCTTTTCCATCCCTCCGCAGCACTTCAGGACCAAAACAGTCTCCAACAATACACAAGTGTCAGAGCCCCAACAATTAAAAGTTACACCCATAGTCATTAAATTTGGGCTCTGTCATTTAATCAAGCAGAGTTTAATTGATTAAAGTACTCCTTAAATGGATTATAAGACTGCAGCCTTAATTCTTATGAAAAACATTTCAAATGGCTTATTGAATAACTGTCCTAAACATAGCAACTGAAGGTCTGAGCCTCATAAACACATTCGCAACATGTCTGGGTCAGAGTTGGAAATCCTTTTCCCTTTCTACTTCTTAAGGGATAGAGCAGCTAGAACAAGTTCCTTTCGAAATGTTTAAAACCCGTCCATTTCACACTGCCAGGAGTCGCAATCCAGCACAGAGTCAAGCTGCTCAGATCCTACTCACTTGAAATAAGGGTTTAAGCGGCCAAAATAGTTTGTATAAGTTCTCAAATTGAGCTGGCAGATGTGGAGCTTTCAAAAAGATGTTGCAATTACCTCAAGTCTCTGTAGGAATTTCTGATGAAACTATTGTAGGTTTCTCCCCCACCCCACTCCCCCCCAAATATGGAATATTGGCCCAGTCAAGCAATTTTGTAATGAAAGATCACACAAGCGTTAGATCCATATGGCATTCAGAATTCTGCAGAATAGAATGATGAACGGGACAACGTTGTGTAAGAGCTGATATGGAGTGGAGGGTGATGTAAGGTGAAATCAGCTGTCTCGATAACAACTGATTGCAGGATGCGATACCAAACTCATATTCAGCCTTCCTCCAGATGTTAAAGGTAAAGGGACCCCTGACCATTAGGTCTAGTCGTGGACGACTCTGGGGTTGCAGCACTCATCTCGCTTTACTGGCCGAAGGAGCCGGCGTACAGCTTCTGGGTCATGTGGCCAGCATGACTAAGCCGCTTCTGGCGAACAAGAGCGGCGCACAGAAATGCCGTTTACCTTCCCGCCGGAGCAGTACCGATTTATCTACTTACACTTTGACGTGCTTTCAAACTGCTAGGTTGGCAGGAGCTGGGGCTGAGCAACGGGAGCTCACTCCATTGTGGGGATTTGAACCGCCGACCTTCTGATCGGCAAGCCCTAGGCTCTGTGGTTTAACCCACAGTGCCACCCGCGTCCCTTAGATGTTAATAAGAAATGCAAGTACTTTTAACATCAAGATCAGTGAAACCTTGTACCAGGGACCATCTAAATGGCATCATGGCAAAACATTCAGAATGTTCTTGCCATTATGCCACTCAGAACACATGACAACAGAGACTGTTGTTTTCTCCAGACTATGGCTACACACACACACACACACACACACACACACACACACACACACACACATTTCCCCTTGGCCCTTCTCTTTGGCCTAGCCTACCTGTTCCTTGTCAGGTTCAGATCTTCAGAAACCCGGGAAGCTGCCATGCCCTGAGTCAGGCCCACTAGTCCATCTACCTCAACATTGTGGGGAGTGAGCCCAGGGGTTGTTGCCCCAGGTGCAAAATGGTCAGGGGCACAAAATTTCAGCTGCTGGTGCTACCTCAATACAGAGGCATGCTTCTGTCGCTGGGCTCCATGGAAAACGGCTTCTCCATGCGAACCAGGAAGTGACCTCTCCAGGCAATGGAATGGCTCTTCTTTTCTTATCTCTGTGGCTGCATTCTCCTGGGTGACGCGGGTGTAGTTGAATGTGCATGTATTCTCGCAGCTCCTAAGAAAGAGATTTTCACTTTTACCTTTTCCTGCAGCTTTGCTCTCTTTCAAGCAGAGAAGAAGCACTCCCAACGCTCCATTCAACTTATCGGTGTTCACAGTGGATCCTAAAACACAGTCATCTTGCTTCCCACAAAATGGAGTCTCTCCTTCACTAGATACCTCCCATGTGACCAACGTTAGCCCAATCACATGAGAACTACCAGAGAACTCTCTAGAGTTCAGTCACCAACGAATCAAATGTAAAGACATAATAATGCATACAAATATTTGCAATTTCAGTGAATCAAATTGCTACAGGTATACTTAACAAGCTTTGTGCAGGCAACACAATCTAGTGCAGGTCTTGCCCTTCCTACCCATTTGTGCCTGCCTCCCTGACTAGTGAGAGACCAGCTCATTTTTGGACATCCCACTTTCTGCCACGCATAAAGCACCATGCCAGCCTCCAGGTTTGCTGGTCTTCCCTTTGGTCTTGCTGAAAGATCTCAGGCATGTTTGTTTCCATTTCTGCTTTTGCATGTGAGACATGACTACCTGATTCTGGAATTCGCTAAGGCCACTGGAGTGAAAGGGAGATCCTGGCTCTGAACCTCCTAGACAAATCCCTGTCTTAGAAACAGCCACTATCTTTGCAGCTAGTCAGAACAGAACAGGCAGATTCAAAGAAACCTGAAGTTAGCAGCAGTCCAAGTCTGAATCCACATGTTGTGAGTTAAGCCTTTGTCTGTTCCTCGGCAGCCATAACAACAGTGACTGCACTTGTTCACCTCCACTACTGATCCTGCAGTTGTCCCATAATCTTATCTTGGAGCATACCAAGTAGCACATGCAGAAAGCTCACATGGGAAGGCCCTCAAGATTTTCTAATCCAAGAGGTCAGCTGCAGTTGGCAGGCTGTGGGCGGTTGTGCCTCCCCTGCTGGAATCCCAAACATTATTCAGCCTTGCAATAAAAAATGTCCCACTGAAAGGCACACTCAGTTTCTTGAGATCTATTTGTAAGCTGTGGGTCTTAGGTCTTGGGACTCATATTTTGTGTTGCAATATAACAAAGTGGGCTCCTTCCAGGTCCTGTGGACAGGCCCCATTTAAGAAGGGGAGGCAAAGAGCCTTCAGAGGGGAGGGCAGCATGCCAAAGTCCACCTGTGGGCATGTTGTTGGCATCCATCTGCCTCGAAAGACAATGGAGTGCACCTCCAAGGGTGAAGTCAAACACAGTGCCCACTCCGGCTAATGAGATTGGAAACTTGTAACTGTTTTTGATGTGTTAGCCCAGGCTTTTTTGCATGCT
The DNA here is from genome assembly GCF_963506605.1 of Zootoca vivipara. Lineage (NCBI taxonomy): Eukaryota > Metazoa > Chordata > Lepidosauria > Squamata > Lacertidae > Zootoca > Zootoca vivipara. Next base: position 11,695,908 of record NC_083283.1, on the reverse strand, counting down.
TGCATTGGTTTTTCTACTTGCAGGGAGGTTTTAAACCAGGGGATCCCAAACTGAGGCCCGGGGGCCGGATGTGGCCCAATCGCCTTCTCAATCCAGCCCGCGGACGGTCCGGGAATCAGCATGTTTTTACATGAGTAGAATGTGTCCTTTTATTTAAAATGCATCTCTGGGTTATTTGTGGGGCATAGGAATTTGTTCATTTCCCCCCCAAAAAAATATAGTCCGGCCCCCCACAAGGTCTGAGGGACAGTGGACAGGCCCCCTGCTGAAAAAGTTTGCTGACCCCTGTTTTAAACTGAGAGAAGCATTTGGAAATGCAATGCCCACACATATAGCCCTGTGGTCGAAAGTGGCACAGTCTGTTATAGCACGCTGCCAGTTCATTTGCCGGCTTGTGCTGACCATTCCTGAAAGCTCAGCTCTCCCTTAATGGTGCCTTTGGGAAAAACTCGCAGTTAGTCATGCCACTTCCCTCTCATGTCTCTCTGCCCACATCGGGCTTGTACAGTACTGGTACGGGGATAATCATAATAATTATTACTAATAAGCATAATTAATAGCTCATTAAAAATAATTGAGAGGCTGAAAACCTAGGCAATGTATGTAGCACATCAAAAATAAAAGGATGCATCCTGCCCAATGGGTTTAGCATCTAGTTCCAACGACAGGCAGTTGCTTAATAGACTGAGTCAGACCACTGGTTCATCTTGCTCAAATAGTCTAATACACACACACACACACACACACACACACACACACACTACATTTCTGTCTGGCCCTTGGAGCTCTCTTCAAACCACACCCCTCGCCAAACCCTGCTTCACCCTCCTTGGGTGTTTCTGCCTGGCTGAAATGTGTTGAACATCCGTAATGGCTCTTGGTTGCCTAGATAATGGATAGAGTGTCTGAAGAAACTGGCCTGTGGTATGCTAAAACCGTACAAACATAAATTTGCATGCATTGCATACTCTCAAACTCCCAGATTGAAAAATCTGGGATCAGCAGCGGCGCAGCACCGTAAGTTGCTTCTACGCATGTCCAGACATGCGCAGAAGCGACTTCCGGTGCCAGGTTGCCCGTGTCTGCATGTCTGGGCACCAGAAATTGCTTCTGCGCATGTCCAGACATGTGATGTGCAGACAGCCGGGAGCCGGGACATGGCCGCCGGCAGCTGCTAAATCGGGGGGATTTGCGGGATATTCATCAATTCGGGATGACAGCGGGAAAACGGTAACAAAATACGGGGGTTTCCTGTGAAAAACATGAGACTTGGCAGCTATGGGCAATTGCTCTGCCCACTTTCACCTCTGGCTCCTCCCACCACTGGCATATGACAACCAGAAGATTGCCCAGATGGGAAGAGGGTTCCTCACCCTTGTTCTCCACTGGTGGGCAGTAGCTCTCCGAGGTTTCAGAAAGGAGGTTCCCCCAGCCCTACCTGTAAATCCTGGGGGCTGAACCTGAGACCTCATACATGAAAGAAGCTTGTGCTCTGCCACTGAGCTGTAGCCTCAGTTGACATAGCTGATAGGGATGGTGGGATTTGTAGTTCAGCAACCCCTGAACTGCAGGAACTGGCAGCAGTTCCTAAGGGTTTGGGGCAAGGGACCTTCCCTGCTCTACCTGGAGATTTGGAGAACTGAACCTGGGACCTTCTGTATGCAAAGCAGATGCCCTTCCTCTCAGCTATGGTCCTTCCCCTACCCATGTGGTCCTTGGGTGACACACTGCACTCAGTAATGCTGTGGCTTGCTGTGTTGTACAGCAGCAAGACTCCTGTCCACATTTGGGGGTGGGTGGTTGCTGGGGTTTTTTTGCTGCTCACAGAAGACATTGATACCAAGCTTCTGTTCCTTCTGTGGTTGCATGGGACAGGATCCCACTTTTGCAGCTCCCATCCTTTGCAAGCGCCAGCCAAGCATTTGCAGATGGCATCTTGCTCTCTAACCAAATGCTCACCACACCCAAAGCAATCCTGCAAAATCTCAGTCGGGACCACACTGTCTCTTGGCTACGGTTTCAGTGTTAAATGAGACATTCTGCCTCAGAGCAGGCATTGCTGTGCTTTCAAAAGAGCAATTACTTTCCTCTTCTTCTTTTTAAAGTACTGTATTGCTGAGCAATGGGGAGACAGGCTGAGATGATATAATCTTACACGGCAGACAATATTGGTCTGTCTCTCCTTCGTAGGCACACTGCTGTTTCCTGTCAAATATCTCCCTCTTTAGCAATCCTCAATCCAGCAGGCCTGGAAGGAACTCTGGGACAGTCTGCCAGGAGTCCTCTTGGCTTTTAAACCAGCTTTGCCTTCTTTCGTTGGGAAGAGGGACGCAACAAAAATAGTTACAGTGGATTTCTTCCCTTCCCCCCCCCCCCATGCATTTGGGGTCCTTAGGGCACAGAGTCAGCCTAGCTCCACAAACCAAGTAGATGCTTGAAGGGGGGACTGTATTTTTCGTTAAGAGTATCAAACACCACGGTGGCACAGCATGCAATCGAATCAATATGCTTCCAGGGAATTGTAGAATAAATTGGCGTGCATCTTCTGTCACCTTGCAAGAAATCCTGAGAAGCACCTCTTAGCCTATGTGCTGTAATCACCTGGGTAAAATTTAAAACGTCAACTGAACAATAGAATGCTTCTTCGGTGACTGAAAAAGAGGTTGCTTCTTCAGTTGTAAAAGTGGCCTTCAGACTCTTGGATGGAACCAAACGGAGAAAAGCAGATTCCAGAGTGGGATGCATCCAGCTAAGAAACCAAGATGCCTTCTCCCAAACGCCTGTGTTCTGTTCTAGTGGTCTGTGCAGCATATAACTCTACTGGGCCTGGTTGGAAGACAGTGGATAAATGCCAGGTGGTGGGTGGCTTGACATTAATATTTGGGGGCAATGTAGTAGGATGCATAAACTCAACTCCTTTTCACAAATCTCCACCATTCCTAGGCAAGCATGTCAAGGATGGTGCCAGGAAGCCCCTCCTGTCCCCATCCCTCACATCTTGCTCCATGACAGCCCCACTCACTGGCATTCAAATATCTGGAACGGGGAAGCCTACACAAAAATCCCTGCTTGCACATTGAACATAAGAAGATCCTTCTGGATCAGGCCAATGGCTCATCTAATCCAGCATCCTGTTCTCACAGTGGCCACTCAGGTACCCATGAGTAGCCTGCAAGCAGGACCTGAGCAGGACAGTACTCTCCTGTCCTGAGATTTCCAGCAATCAGTATTCAGAAACATTACCGATTCTGTCCGTGGAGGCAGAGCATAGCCATCATGGTCAGTAGCAAGAGATGACCTTCTCCTCCATGAGTCTGCCAAATCCTCTCTTAAAACCATCCATGTTGGTGGTCATCACTGCCTCCTGTGGAAGCAAGTTTCAAAGTTCAACTTTGCACTGAGCTCCAGGTATTTGTGCTGGGGTCCCAGCTGCACGGAGCGCCTCCGCATATGTCTATGCTCAACATGCACACGTGGAGTGGGAGGAGCATGCAGGGCCCAGGTATGTGGGCAGGGCTGGCAAGGATAGACTCAGACTTCCTCCTCAGCCCTAAGTGTGGAGGTGAATTTCAGAACCCAGCTTCAGGCAGGGCATCCTCTGAAGCAAAATCATCAGGACCAGGGACAGCTCCAAGGCAGCAGGTAGTTCCCCCCCCCCCACAAGTCCCACTTCTCATTTGCGGGGCCCAAATCCCACCTCTTGGCAAAAGGCGGTTCTAAATGGCCAATAGTCTGGATTGGTACCATTCAGTCACCTCCAGCATCTCAGGTGGGTCAACAAGGCTCTGAGGTATCTTGGGTAGTTGACTGGGCTGCTCATTCCAACAGTCTGGTGTCCACAACTGAACTTCAGTTGCAACTCAATGGTAGAGAACACACTTTGCAAGCAGAAGGTCCCAAATTCCATCCCCAGTATCAGTAAGCAGGATTTGGAACAATCGCTGTGAGTCAATGTAGTTGCAGTGTAGCTGTGGTTTTGCCATCCATCCTTCTTCCCAGGGAACTCTGGGGACTGGAGTTCTCTGCGGGGAATAGAGGTCTCCTAAGAATTCTCAGCACCTTAATGAAATACAGTTCCCAGGATTCTTTAGGGGAAGCCATGATTGTATAAAGTGGTATGATGCAGCTTTAAACATATAGTGCAGATGGGACCTCAGCCAAGTCGCTATATGACTTTCTCCCCCTTTTCCATAAGGCGACTGATAAATGCAATAAATAATAATAATAATAGCTGCTCCTCTCTCAGCCTGTAAGCCTTGCAGTGAAAACTGTGGGTTGTCATAACTGCATTCTTATCTGATTCCATCGCAACAGACAAGGATGGAGAGCAGCAGCACCTCACTTTGATGTGCGTGAGTTTTTCTTTCTTTAAGAAAAAAAAAAGGCAAAAGCTGCCTGAGAACTATATTTAGTTTCAGTTCACTTGCGGAGTCAGGCTTCCCTGTCGAGGCCCTCTGCCTCTATCTTGGCAGCATTACAAGATCTAATTATGGCTTTAAAAAACTGGCTGTGGAAAAGCAATAGTACTGTCCTTTTATTCATTACTAAACAAGGACCTTCTGTTGTCCACAACACATGCCTCGAGTGAAACCATTCTGGGCTGGACTCGGGGGGTGGACTTGGATGCTGGGCGGATGGCATAGAATCACATGTGGTGCTATATAGAGGATCCTCTCACATGGGGAGGCAGAGATGGATGGAATCAGCTGGGATTCTGGGTCATACCATTTCAGCCTGCCGGCGGTGCAAGGGGAATCCTATTTTTTTAATTCTCTGTTTAAAATAAATATAAATTCTTAGGATATCAGGGAGCAAAGCTCAGAACAGATCTCTTCATAGTATGCTCATTAAACTTCCTGGAGGAAGGCATATTTATCTGGGTGGTCATTTAGAAATATGATCTCTCTCTCACACACCTGCAGTCTGGAGTCGTACTGTCCAATCCTCCACCTCCTTCGCAGTCTGACGCCAACTCCTTCGAAAGGACTAGGAAAGCCTTCAAGTCTCACCAGGTGACAGTGCAGTGGCCAATGAGAGCTTGTTGTGGTGTGCTACTCAACAACCCTAGTGTCTCTACTTGGCAGGCGGAGGTGAGACAAAGAGCTGGTTTTTTTCTAGATATTAATTTACATTTAGAAGTGTTTCCGTTTTTTCTCCTACAAGTTGTCACCAACCGTGGCCTTCCAATTATTGTGGGATTCCAGCGACCATCGTATTCGGCTGTTGTCCACATGCCGTCTGGGGCTGATGGGAGTCCAAAAACACATCCTCCACCCTTGATTGGCATGGAGGTGATTCATAGGCTACAATTCACACATGGAGATGAGTTGTATGAGGTTCTACCTCAGGCAACTACGACAAAGTGTACCATTGCTTAAGCAACAGTTGGAAAGTCTGCAGTGCTCTTCCCAACCACACTTCCCACTCCCCGCCCCCTCCATCTGAATTGCTTCCCTCTCACTGAAATAAGTGGGGTGGAATAACAGAAGTTCACCACAGTGGACAGTGAAATGAATAGCGTAGCTCTGTGAAATGAGCTGCAGTGGAACAGAAGCAGTGCTGTGTGTGACATCTATAGGACAGGACAGAAAAGGATGCCTTCTTACACCCTTAATTTTAAAATCTTCGTAAGATTCCAGCACACTCTCTGTGCCAGCATGAAACTCGGGTGAGCACTGTGTTCTCCAGAGGTTGTTGGATTCCATCTCCTATTGGTCCTAGCCAGCATGGCCAATAATCAGGGATGGGAGTTGTCATCCAACAACATTCGGCGGGCCTCAGATTCCCCATCCCTGTTAGAAAAGGCCATCCTCTGAGTGTTCTTACTGCTTGGGAAAGTAAGGATTGCAAAACAATATCAAGAGACCACATGACAATCCCCTATTCCTATTGAGTGAGTTTTCTGGATTGGGGCTCTATTCTTAAACACCAGCTACTACTTGCATTTGTTTTAGGACTAGCAAGCAATGGCAGCCAACCTCGGAGCTAATTCATATCAGATGTCACCCACAAATTTAAACATTTTCTTTTTCTGACAGTCGGTCTGATGAATATGTTTACTCTGAGAGTCGACTGTCTTTGTTAATGCGCTTAATTGAGTTATGCATCCTGTAAAGAAATATTGTCCTATTATTAAACCATATTGATGTAGCATCCAAGAAAAGCTTCTGGAGGAAATGACACAGTCAAAAGCGGGCTCTGTATCCGATCTATGCTTTTACTTAGGCCGTGCTTTGCATTTCCCAGAGTATAAAGGCAACATTGTCAGCTCACCCAATTTTTAAAGGGGCTGCATTTCACAGGCGGCACTTCCTGGAAGGAATGTTTTCATCCAGATTTGGGTTTGCAGTCTAGGGGGTTCCCTTGCCCCTTTTGACAGGCTGATCAAATTAAGCCAAGTATCAAAAGTCATGCCATGTTCAGGAAGGGTCAAGCGGCCTTGAGCCATTCTGAGCACAATGACATTTCATTGATACAGGCCAGTCCTGAGAAAGGTAGGTGTACCCCAATCTTACCCACACTCCCTTGCAAGGAAGTTCCATCAAAATCAAGGGATACAATCCACATGACATTCAAATCAATGCCATTTTCCCCCAGTTTGTTTATCAATGCCATTTCCCCCCCCCCCAGTTCAAAGTGTTGGTGCTGACCTTCAAAGCCCTAAATGGCCTCGGTCCAGTATACCTGAAGGAGCGTCTCCACCCCCATCGTTCAGCCAGACACTGAGGTCCAGTGCTGAGGGCCTTCTAGCGGTTCCCTCGTTGTGAGAAGCCAAGTTGCAGGGAACCAGGCAGAGGGCCTTCTCGGTGGTGGCGCCCGCCCTGTGGAACGCCCTCCCACCAGATGTCAAAGAGAAAAACAGCTACCAGATTTTTAGAAGAGATCTGATGGCAGCCCTGTTTAGGGAGGCTTTTAATGTTTAATAGATTATTTTATTTCATTTTTCTGTTGGAAGCCGCCCAGAGTGGCTGGGGAAACCCAGCCAGATGGGCGGGGTATACATATTATTATTATTATTATTATTATTATTATTATTATTATTATTATTATACTCTTAAGCTAGGCTCGGGAAACCTGTGGCCCTCCAGATGTTGGGATTTAATACTACAAATGTTCAGGGGTGTGAAATCGTTCAGCCGGGACACTGAGGTCCTCTTCTGAGGGTCTTCTGGTGGTTCCCTAATTGCAAGAAGTTACACGGAACCAGGTAGAGGGCCTTCTCGGTACTGGCACCCTCCCTGTGGAACACCCTCCCATCAGACATTAAGGAGATAAAGAAGACATCTGAAGGCAGCCCTGCATAGGGGAGTTTTTTTTATGTTTGGTGTTTTCTGTGATATTAAATGTGCTGTAAGATGCCCAGAGTGGCTGGGGGAACCCAGTCAGATGGGTAGAGTATAAGTAATTAAAGTAATAGTAGTAGTAGTAGTAGTAATCTCACTTTGGTTACACTAAAGTGCAAGGGTGTCCTTCCAGAGGGCAATGATGCTGTAACATGGAAAGGCATCGCAGAACAACTAATAAAGGGGATGTATCGACAGTCCAATATGAATCCATCACTAATGCCCTATTATTGCATCAAGGACATGTTGCAGAATACAATTATAGAATCATAGAATCATAGAGTTGGAAGAGACCACAAGGGCCATCCAGTCCAACCCCCTGCCAAGCAGGAAACACCATCAAAGCATTCCTGACAGATGGCTGTCAAGCCTCTGCTTAAAGACCTCCAAAGAAGGAGACTCCACCACGCTCCTTGGCAGCAAATTCCACTGCCGAACAGCTCTTACTGTCAGGAAGTTCTTCCTAATGTTTAGGTGGAATTTTCTTTCTTGTAGTTTGAATCCGTTGCTCCATGTCCGCTTCTCTGGAGCAGCAGAAAACAACCTTTCTCCCTCCTTTATATGACATCCTTTTATATATTTGAACATGGTTATCATATCACCCCTTAACCTTCTCTTCTCCAGGCTAAACATACCCAGCTCCCTAAGCCGTTCCTCATAAGGCATCGTTTCCAGGCCTTTGACCATTTTGGTTGCCCTCAATTGGGGGGGGGGACAAAAAAACCCACCACCAACTCAGCCCACCAGTCTGGAGAGGTGCTTAATGAAGGGTGTTTGACCTCAGACACTGTGTATGGAACACTGTCAAGTCCTACACTCAACAAACCTCGAGTGTTTCTCCCGCAGCTTTTCTACCATCTCCTGCAGAGTGTTGGGGCAGTCCATGAGGGCAAATAGGGCACTGCCCCCCCCAACCTGAGCCTGTCCCCATCTGCCTGCATTCTTACATACAACCATTCAGGGTAGGGGGTGTCTACCTGCCCTTGGTTCTGTCTCCACGTCCTGCTGTTCTCCCTGCCTTCTCACCTACCTGTCCCAATGGGCCCCTGCAAACCTTTGGTTGCGGGCTGTTTAACTGCGAAGCTTCTTAATCGATCCAAACTGCCAATGGATTATGCAATTGCTGAGAAGCATCCCAGGCTCCCTGTCCTATCGTGGGATGCACGTTCCCCTTGATCTCCTTTGAAATAAGGCTGCAACAACAGTGTTACCCCTGACTGTGAACTCTTTATTCATGTGAAACAAAAACTGAGCTGTGTTTTGTTCAGCGCAGTCAAGTTATGATAATCACACAAAGCTTTAACAATGCTGGCAGTAATTCTTTCTCTCTCTCCCACCCACCTCCTTTTTTTTTATTCTCTCTCTCTCTCTCTCTCTCTCTTTCTCTCTCTCTCTCCCCCTCTTTTTCTGTCTCCATATCTCTGCCAAAGCATTAAACAAGTAGCTTTAAAGATACCGGCCGTCGATTTTGCAACATCAAGACTTGTCAAAGATATAAACTTCCTTTGTTGTACAACATTACGACAGGAAATGGCAGGGTGGGGGAGGGCTGATGGGGTGTTTGGCGGGCCTTGATAAGGCCTGCTACATCCACCTGTCAAGGCTTGGAATATTTGGCCAAGGTGGCTCCTTGCTTGGGACTTTCTTTGTCAGGCAGCTTATCTTGCTCAGAGCGTTGAATATGAAATATATGGCTCTTTTCCCCTGATGTAAACAAAACTATATCTGCACTCTACTAAAACGAGGTCAAAAATCACAGCGATTAAGGCACAGGTGAACCAGCATCAAGAGCAATAGCAGGTGATCTCAAGCCAGTTATTTCTACAATGCACTCAAGATAGCATACAACAGTTCAGCCTCCATTGCTGTGGATACATTGCTTCCTTCCGTGAATTCTTGGCACCGAGGGTTGCAAAGAATCACCTGGGAGAGGAATTCTCGACAAACGCAATAAATTAGTGTGCAATAAATTCAACTGATAAGCACATAATTCGACTTTGTTTTCTAATCTTCTTAATAATAGATAGATGTTGTTGGCATGAGGGGAAGAATTGGGGAGGAGGAGATGAATAAATAATAAGTTTTGGCGAGCTGATCTTCAATAGTATGTCCTTAACCTTTACCCAGAGGTTTGAAGTTTTACTTTCCGGCAGTAAGGCTGTTCAGCAGTGGAATGGTCTCCCTTGGGAGGTTGTGGGCTCTCCTTCCTTGGAGGTTTTTAAGCAGAGGTTGGCTGGCCCTCTGTTATGGATGCTTTAGCTGAGATTCCTGCCTTGCAGGGGGTCAGACTAGATGACCCTTGGGGTCCCTTCCAGCTCTATGATTCTACTTTTTAAAAGTACAATTTGATTCAAAAGCAAAATAAGGGGGAGTGCGGAGAAATACAACTTTCAGAAACCCCATAGCTCAGTAGGATGGCAACTGTTTTGCATGCGAAAGATCCCTGGTTCAACCCCCACTACAGTATTTCCAGTTAGGGCTGGGAGGGAGCCCTGCCTGAATCCTTGGGGAGCTGCTGCCAGTCAGTGTTGACAATAGTGAGCTAGATGGTCCAGTGTTCCGATTCAGTTCTATCTTCCTATGGAAAATTTGAGAATCGAAACATTGCTGGAGTTTGATGGTGCGTGCGGAGTTCATTTCCGTTCTGCACAGCAATGTCTTGTGCAATGCACGCCCTCACTCCATTGGCAGCCAACAAGGCCGGCCCACCCATGAGGCAGACTGAGGCAGCCACCTAAGGCGGTGGAATCCAAGAGCTGTCTCCAGCTGCCGCCACCAATGGAAAAGTGAGAAGCATCTGTGGCAGCTTCCAGGTGCCGATGAGATAGAATCATAGAGTTGGAAGAGATCACAAGGGCCATCCAGTCCAACCCCCTGCCAAGCAGGAAACACCATGAAAGCATTCTTGACATATGCCTGTCAAGCCTCTGCTTAAAGACCTCCAAAGAAGGAGACTCCACCACACTCCTTGGTAGCAAATTCCACTGCCAAACAGCTCTTACTGTCAGGAAGTTCTTCCTAATGTTTAGGTGGAATCTTCTTTCTTGTAGTTTGAATCCATTGCTCCGTGTCCACTTCTCTGGAGCAGCAGAAAACAACCTTTCTCCCTCCTCTATATAACATCCTTTTATATATTTGAACATGGCTATCATATCACCCCTTAACCTTCTCTTCTCCAGGCTAAACATGCGCAGCTCCCTAAGCCGTTCCTCATAAGGCATCATTTCCAGGCCTTTGACCATTTTGGTTGCCCTCTTCTGGACATGTTCCAGCTTGTCAGTATCCTCCTTGAACTGTGGTGCCCAGAACTGGACACAGTACTCCAGGTGAGGTCTGACCAGAGCAGAATACAGTGGTACCATTACTTCCCTTGATCTAGATGCTATACTCCTATTGATGCAGCCCAGAATTGCATTGGCTTTTTTAGCTGCTGCATCACACTGCTGACTCATGTCAAGTTTGTGGTCTACCAAGACTCCTAGATCCTTTTCACAAGTGCCCTGTGAGACCCTGCCAGAACCCAGAATCCATTGATAAATCTATTGATAAATAAGCAGAAAACTCATAAATATGTTTTTCTAAAATAAAATAAAAACCTGGGCAGTTTCCTCTGTTCCATGATTGATGTTTTTCTAAAGGTCCCAAGCAAAAGGAATACTCCTCTCCAGCCAAACTATTCACTCTTGTCATCTGCTGTTCATGTTTTGGGGCAGCAAATATACACCGTTCAGTAGTGGTTGTGATTTCTCAATCTTTCTGTGAAGCATCTAATACCAGCTTAAGTGTTCGAGTTCCATTGCCCTCCGAGTGGAAGCTCTTAAGCTGCCTTGCAACACTCTCACAAGCCCGCAGACCTCAGGCTCATCTCCTTGGGGGATTAAACGAAATCAACATTCATGTCACTCCATGCAATCTGGAGTCAGAGGGATGCATAAATATTTCGGCTGATTAATTAACACATCCACTCCCCTGTTCCACAGGGGTCTCTTGAGGCTTGGGAGTTAATAACCCACTGCAGGGCTGCATTTGCAAAGTGACACAGGTTGCAAGAGCTGGAGAGCGAGTGAATTTGCTGAAGCGGGGAGGGGAGGGGAAGGGAATGGAGAAGGAAGTAGTGTCCTTCCAATTTTCGTTGGACTCCACTTCCATACCCTCCAACATTTCTCTGATTAAAATAAAGGTAAAGGTATCCCTGACCGTTAGGTCCAGTCGCGGACGACTCTGGGGTTGCGGCGCTCATCTCGCTCTATAGGCCGAGGGAGCCGGCGTTTGTCCGCAGACAGTTTCCGGGTCATGTGGCCAGCATGACTAAGCCGCTTCTGGCGAACCAGAGCAGTGCACGGAAACGCCATTTACCTTCCTGCCGGAGTGGTACCTATTTATCTACTTGCACTTCGTGCTTTTGAACTGCTAAGTGGGCAGGAGCTGATGAAAATAGGCGTGTCCTATTCACTCTTCCAACATCTTTAAAAACACAATAAAACATTAAACATTTTTTTTTAAAAAAACTTCCTTATACAGGGCTGCCTTCAGATGTCTTCTATACATAGCTGCCAAGTTTTCCCTTTTCTCGCGAGGAAGCCTATTCAGCATAAGGGAATTTCCCTTAAAAAAAGGGAGAACTTGGCAGCTATGCTTCTATAGGTTGTATAGTTACGTACCGGTATCTCCTTGGGAGGGTCGCATAACTCCATACCCTCCGACATTTCTCCAATGAAAAGGCAGGCATCCTAAGAAAAACTAGAACATTCCTGGATCAAATCAGAAAAAGGGGTGGCTTCTGTAAATCGGGGACTGTCATTGGAAAATAGGCACACTTGGAGGGTCTGGACCTCCCATCAGTCCAAACAGGCATGGTCAATAATGAGAAATGATAGTAGTTTTAGGCAGTGGGTTTTTTTCTGGGGGGACGCAGAGGTACGCATACCCCTAAACATTTTGTGAATCTAAGTTTAGTCTCATTGAGGGGCAGTATTTCGATATGAGTAGGAAAATGAGAGTGCCCATAAATATTTTTTGGGGGGTGGAGCACTGGTTTTAGGCCTACAACATCTTGGGGGGGGGGGACAGAGAGTAGCCACAATTGCTCCATAGTCATTTTCAACCTTCTTGCCTGAACACATACTCCCAGTTCCTAATCTCAGCTTCCCAGACTGCCTTATGACGCTTCGAGACAGTCCATATTTTCTAATGGGATTCAATAAAATATGAGTTGCGCCATTACAGTCTTGTACAAGAAACCTGCTTCCTCGAAAGATGGAGTAATGAACGGGAAACATCTGCAATGTCGCCTAACCTCCCCAGAACCGAATCAGGATGAAGTTGAAGTTAATAGGATGGAGCCCCATTTGCCCTTATTAACTAAGGTCCATTGGGCTATTGAGAATTATGACTTGATTAACAATGTCCTTTTCTTGCACGTATCTCAAAATGAGGTGTTTGTGTGTGCGTGTGTGTGTGTGTGTGTTTTTCATCTTAATCCCTGGACAGCCAGAGGGCTGGTTTTCCTCCTCCTGGCTGGCGTTGTTTGCAGATCTCAGCCAGACATTGCCTTTATGGGTTTGCTCTAAGAGGGAGCAGCTTTTCCAGTGAAAAGGGAAGCAAAAAATGTGTGTCAATGGAGAGGGGGCTTCAGAGCCATATTAGGAAATCTGTCTGAGCTCAAATCTCCAAGGGAGGGGGGGAAACCATCCATCGGAGCTCGGGAGCAACAGAATGCAGAAAGTGATGGTGTGGAATTTCATTGCAGCTTGACAATGAGAATTGGTGCTAAGATCATTGCCAGATGATGGCTGCAATCCCACACAAAGCTAAGCTCACTGAAGCCTATTGAAAGCACCCTCTGCACAAGGTTTAAAAAAGATACCTGCTCCAGTCTTCCACTCTACTCTCTGCCATGGTCAACACCACTAGTGGCACTCAGGTGGATCACTGGGTAGTTCAGTAGGCTATCATGTCAGGGAGAAGGCCAGACTAGAGTCCTTCTCTTTGACACACCTGTTTTCCATGTGCAGGGATATTTGTTGTTGTTGTTGTTGTTGTTGTTGTTGTTGTTGTGTCGTTTAGTCGTGTCCGACTCTTCGTGACCCCATGGACCAGAGCACGCCAGGCACTCCTGTCTTCCACTGCCTCCCGCAGTTTGGTCAAACTCATGTTGGTAGCTTCGAGATCACTGTCCAACCATCTCGTCCTCTGTCGTCCCCTTCTCCTAGTGCCCTCAATCTTTCCCAACATCAGGGTCTTTTCCAGGGAGTCTTCTCTTCTCATGAGGTGGCCAAAGTATTGCAGCCTCAGCTTCAGGATCTGTCCTTCCAGTGAGCACTCAGGGCTGATTTCCTTCAGAATGGATAGGTTTGATCTTCTTGCAGTCCATGGGACTCTCAAGAGTCTCCTCCAGCACCATAATTCAAAAGCATCAATTCTTCGGCGATCAGCCTTCTTGATGGTCCAGCTCTCACTTCCATACATCACTACTGGGAAAACCATAGCTTTAACTCTCACTGCCTCCATTTCTCTCACTGCCTCCATTTCTTCCCCTTCTATTTGCCAGGAGGTGATGGGACCAGTGGCCATGATCTTGGTTTTTTTGATGTTGAGCTTCAGACTATATTTTGCGCAGGGATATTAGATGGATATTTTAAAAGAGCTGCAGCAAATTGGTCCCTGCCATCATCTCAAAACTTCTCCTTTCCAGGATCTGATGGCAAATATCCTCTGAATATTCCACACAGTCATGCAAATATTTTGCAAACATCTGAAAGCATGTCATCTGTCTGCAATCAATATTAGTCAGTGTCTGACAGCAGAAATGCAATAGATGTCAACATCTGACAATGATTGACATGAAGCAGTCAGCAGTTGACTATATCTGACGGCCAATGTACAACCGATATGAGTGACTGTGCTATTAACTTAACTCATTCAGCCAATCAGAACAAGTGACCTTTCAAGGTTGAGGTCAAACTTCATTTCAAAATCTGACGGTCAAATTTTGACGGTCAACTTTCAAACAGAACATTATGAATTTGGAGAATTTGCCTGAGGATGGAAGCATCCATCCATTCATCCAAGTTTCTCTTAATTTCTGATTCCCCACCCCACCCCCACATGCGCGCAGTCTTGAGTTCAGTTTGCCCCATTTCGGTATCAGTTTGTGAACTTTATTTTTATTTTTTAAACCAAAGTTTGTATGGAAATCGATGTACATTTCTCCTAATATGACTATTTTTTGCAAGCAGTTTACACTAAAACAATGCATTTGCATGTGCCATTTTCACTTGTTTACACATTTTTGTATACATTTTCCCCTGGTATATATTCTTTTTGCACACATATTTTTGTTGCTGTTGAAGTGCATCACAAAAAAAGGAGAATTTGGGGTTCCTCCAGAGAGGCACCCGCATGCCACCTCGGCTTCCATGGAGGAAGAAAGCCAATTTGACATTGTTATAGAAAATTATAAGGGGGTTGCAGGACACCATTACTAATGAACAGAGAGGGGTGACCGAATCTGACAGCTGCAGTTACCCAGAATCCCTCGCAACACCACCTTCTTCGCCTCTGCTCCACTCCAGAGACGCGCACCCCTCCCGCTTGGACTCAACCCTGCCTTAAGGAAGGCTTAAGGATCAACATATGCACACATTTCCACATGTCTAGCAACTTGGGAGCCATAATTCCGTCAATGGTATCTCATTCACAATGGAAGACTCCTCTGAACAAAAGACAGTGATCAACTCTTATGAAAATGTTAATTTCTCTTTGTGTTTAGGAATTCACACCTGGGAGGGGTGATAGGAGGACTAGGAGAGGTGTCAAAAGTGCTCAGATTTCTACCTTGAACCCTCCTTTTTTGAGGTATTGATTACATAGCTGTGATGTAGGAATGATGTATTGGGGGCGTTTCTTGGTGATGGGGAAACTGATAAAAGTGGAGGTTCTCTTTTGTTCTGGGTTCCTTCCTTGTTCTCCTGCGTGAGGGGAAGGACCCTGTTGCAACAGCAAATAAAGGCTTTGCTTCTCAAACTTCTCTGGTTGGCCTCTGTTATATATTCTCCGACCGATGGGGAACCCAATAAGGCTCTTGTGTACCCCATAAGGGAATAAGAGCAGATTTTTGCGTAGAACAACATTTCTTCAAAAATCGATGAACAAATATACAAATGATGGGATAGAAATACAAATAAATGAATGGGGACCGCCTCTCCTGGTATGCCCCGCGGAGGACCTTAAGGTCCACAAATAATAACACTTTGGAGATCCCGAGCCATAAGATGGTTAGGTTGGTCTCAACTAGGGCCAGGGCCTTTTCAGTACTAGCCCCGACTTGGTGGAATGCTCTGTCACAGGAGAGCAGGGCCCTGCGGGATTTGACATCTTTCCGCAAGGCCTGCAAGATGGAACTGTTCCGCCTGGCCTTTGGGTTGGACTCAGTCTGACCCCCATGTTTCCCCCCTTATGGTTTCAATTTATGGGCTACTTTAAAACGAGGCTGCATTTTAATTTTTTTAATTTTAAACTGCATTTTAACTTGTATTTTAATTAATTGTTGTTCTTTCTTTTATTACATTTTATTGTAATTTTATTGGTGTCAGCCGCCCTGAGCCTGGTCTTGACTAGGGAGGGCGGGGTATAAATAAAATTTATTATTATTATTATTGTTATTATTATTATTATTATTATTATTATTATTAAATGAAATCATTATCCTTTGCAATGCTGAGGGAGTACAGGCGAACTATAAATATACTGGCATAGATCCCGAGGGTTGATAGTCAACTAAGTTCTGTATAGGGTAGCCCCATTGGACTAGATTAAGATATTGAGTCCTGCTAGTGTTTTCCCATACAATGGAGTTTTTCCTCTTTTCCCCTTGCTCCCTGTGTCACCCAAATTGGCTCCGAGGGGGTCAAGGGAACAGGGGGGGGTGCACTGTTTGGGTGATTTCCATAGCACTAACATTGAATTCCTCCCATTGAAATTAATGAACCTATTACAGTGGAACCTCGGTTGTCGAACGTCTCCCTCGACGAACGTTTCGGCTTTCGGACACCAAAAACCCGGAAGTAACTGCTTTGGTTTTCAAACGGTTTTCGGAAGTCAAACAGGAAACATAGCTTCCGTTTTGAGTTTTCCTATTATATTGAGGCTTCTGCTTTCAGTTTTCGGTTTTCGAGGGGGGTCAAGAGAACGTTTCAGAAGTCGAAAGGTCTTCCGGAATGGATTACATTCGAAAACCGAGGTTCCGCTGTATTATTATTAATTAAGTTTGTCTACCACCCTTCACCCATAGATGTCAGGGCGGTTCACAGCATAAAAACACAAAATAAAAACACAAAATTCATAATAGAAACAAGAACAAACCAAACCAATAAACTCACAACGCACAGCCACATTTAAAAGGATAATAATTAATAAATAATAATAATAATAATAATAATAATAATAATAATTTATTATTTATACCCCGCCATCTGGCTGGGTTTCCCCAGCCACACTGGGCGGCTTCCAACAGAACATTAAAATACAATAATCTATTAAAAATTAAAAGCTTCCCTAAACAGGGCTGCCGTCAGATGTCTCCTAAAAGTCTGGTAATTCTTTTTCTCTTTGACATCTGTTGGGAGGGCGTTCCACAGGGCGGGTGCCACTACCGAGAAGGCCCTCTGACTGGTATCCTGTAACTTGGCTTCTCGCAACAAGGGAACTGCCAGAAGGCCCTCAGAGCTGGACCTCAGTGTCCAGGCAGAACGATGGAGGTGCAGACGCTCCTTCAGGTATACTGGACCGAGGCCGTTTAGGGCTTTAAAGGTCAGCACCAGCACGTTGAATAGTGCTCGGAAACATACTGAGAGACGGTTGCCAAAAGCATGGTCAAAGAAGAGCACTTCTCCTAAGTGAAGAACAACTTGCTCCTAAAGGTGTACAGTATAAGGAAAGCACCAGGCAAGCCTCCCTGGGGAGAGCTTTCCACAAACGTGGAGCCAACCCCACAGAAAAGACCTGTTCTTGTGTTGCCACCCTCTGGACCTCTCAAGGGGGAAGCACATGAATAAGGGTCTCAGATGTTCTAAGCAAAATCTGCTCTTATTCCCTTATGGGGTACACAAGAGCCTTATTGGGTTCTCCATCGGTCGGAGAATATATAACAGAGGCCAACCCAAAGGCCAGGCGGAACAGTTCCATCTTGCAGGCCTTGCGGAAAGATGTCAAATCCCGCAGGGCCCTGCTCTCCTGTGACAGAGCATTCCACCAAGTCGGGGCTAGTACTGAAAAGGCCCTGGCCCTAGTTGAGACCAACCTAACCATCTTATGGCTCGGGATCTCCAAAGTGTTATTATTTGTGGACCTTAAGGTCCTCCGCGGGGCATACCAGGAGAGGCGGTCCCCATTCATTTATTTGTATTTCTATCCCATCATTTGTATATTTGTTCATCGATTTTTGAAGAAATGTTGTTCTACGCAAAAATCTGCTCTTATTCCCTTATGGGGTACACAAGAGCCTTATTGGGTTCCCCATCGGTCGGAGAATATATAACAGAGGCCAACCAGAGAAGTTTGAGAAGCAAAGCCTTTATTTGCTGTTGCAACAGGGTCCTTCCCCTCACGCAGGAGAACAAGGAAGGAACCCAGAACAAAAGAGAACCTCCACTTTTATCAGTTTCCCCATCACCAAGAAACGCCCCCAATACATCATTCCTACATCACAGCTATGTAATCAATACCTCAAAAAAGGAGGGTTCAAGGTAGAAATCTGAGCACTTTTGACACCTCTCCTAGTCCTCCTATCACCCCTCCCAGGTGTGAATTCCTAAACACAAAGAGAAATTAACATTTTTATAAGAGTTGATCACTGTCTTTTGTTCAGAGGAGTCTTCCATTGTGAATGAGATACCATTGACGGAATTATGGCTCCGAAGTTGCTAGTCATGTGGAAATGTGCGCATATGCTGATCCTTAAGCCTTCCTTAAGGCAGGGTTGAGTCCAAGCGGGAGGGGTGCGGGTCTCTGGAGTGGAGCAGAGGCGAAGAAGGTGGTGTTGCGAGGGATTCTGGGTAACTGCAGCTGTCAGGTTCGGTCACCCCTCTCTGTTCATTAGTAATGGTGCCCTGCAACCCCCCCAATATTATTTTATAACACAGATGATGATTGCAGGGTCCAGGGGAGTTGATATGAAAAGAGGTGGTCCTTGAGGTTTGTCATGTCCATTAATTTCAATGGCTCTGTTCTGAGTAGAACCAACATTGGATAAAACCCTATGTTCTCTTCCACCAATGGAAGCACCTCGTGCATTCCCAGACGGGCCCGCCAGTCAACAGAGGATCCCATTGCTTGAAATGAAGAGGCAACGCCCATTTCCCATCCCTAGCAGGAGGCGTTTAAGCAATCAGAGCAGATCTTTGAATCATAGAGTTGGAAGAGACCACAAGGGCCGCCCAGTCCAACCCCCTGCCAAGCAGGAAACACCATGAAAGCATTCTTGACATATGCCTGTCAAGCCTCTGCTTAAAGACTTCCAAAGAAGGAGACTCCACCACACTCCTTGGTAGCAAATTCCACTGCCGAACAGCTCTTACTGTCAGGAAGTTCTTCCTAATGTTTAGGTGGAATCTTCTTTCTTGTAGTTTGAATCCATTGCTCCGTGTCCGCTTCTCTGGAGCAGCAGAAAACAACCTTTCTACCTCCTCTATATGACATCCTTTTATATATTTGAACATGGCTATCATATCACCCCTTAGCCTTCTCTTCTCCAGGCTAAACATACCCAATTCCCTAAGCCGTTCCTCATATGCCATCATTTCCAGGCCTTGGACCATTTTGGTTGCCCTCCTCTGGACACGTTCCAGCTTGTCAGTATTCTTCTTGAACTGCGGTGCCCAGAACTGGACACAGTACTCCAGGTGAGGTCTGACCAGAGGAGAATACAGTGGTACTATTACTTCCCTTGATCTAGATGCTATACTCCTATTGATGCAGCCCAGAATTGCATTGGCTTTTTTAGCTGCTGCATCACACTGCTGACTCATGTCAAGTTTGTGGTCTACCAAGACTCCTAGATCCTTTTCACATGTCCTGCTCTCAAGCCAGGTGTCTCCCATCCTGTATTTGTGCCTTTCATTTTTTTTTGCCGAAGTGTAGTATCTTTCAATCTTTGAGAGATTGAAAGGAGCTCAGGTCCAAGGGGACACCAGCAAGAGTCACCTCATGGCTTTCTGCTGGTGGGAATGTCCTCTGAGGGCTTCTCCACCTTTCCTATCATCCCATTGCTCTCCCCAAGGGAAAAACCACTCAGTTGGAGCAAACAGAAATTGGGTTTACTATAGATTTGCTTTTTGTTCTGATTTAGAACTAAAAAGGAAGTTTTCCCTGGGAAAGGAACAAGACAAGGGGGAACCATGCTTGGACCCATGCTTTTTAGCCATGGGACAAGCAAAAGTGTGGACAGTCCCTCTGGGGAACACCAGAACAGGAATTTGGGATCCAAGCCTATCAAAAGCAGCAGGGCAACTACCGGTAATGAACAAGATAGAAGTTAAACAAAATTGCCCTTTTGGCCTGGCCAATTTGGCTCTTCGGGTTTTATCTCTGCTGCGCTTTGGCAAAGCTCTTGAACTAAGAGCTGTGACAAAGCCATTTGCTCTAATCCCCTTTACAGTAAGTGGTACTAAAAATGCAAACAGGATCAATAGCTGTTCTTGATAAGAGAGCAGCTGCCTGTGTGGTTTCTAGGAACATAAAGGTCTGGAGTGCAGGCCAGAAGGTCTGCAAAAGAAAACAAAAGGGGATTTGGGTCAAGGCAGCTTCCTAAAAACTGCCTTGAAGATCTTCTGCCCTGTTTCTTACCAGGCATGAGGAATGCACGGATGCTGACCTCTGCAACATCCAAGTGCATAAAGGAGAAGAAGTCTGGCTGCAATCCAGACATTAAAGCACATTTGAAGCACATCATCCACCACAAAAAAAAATCTGGAACTGTAGTTTACCTCTCACAAAACAAAGATCCCCAGCACCCTTAACAAACTACAGTTCCCATGAGTCTTTTTTCAGGGCTGTGTGCTTTGTATGATAAATTAGACTTGCAACAAAATGTAGCAGTGCGAATCAATCCTGATTTGGGTACCAGCCGGCTAGCCAGCCAGCCAGCTAGCTAGACCCATTCCCAGGACACTCCATGCTATTTCCCTACCCCAGGGTTTCTATTCCCTGTCCCCCAGTCATGACCAGGAAAAAGTGCTTGGTCCTCATTGGACTATTTTGTTTATGGGGGAGGATGTTCCACCCCTTGTTTATTCCCCCTAATTAACACCCGCCCGTCCGCCAGCAACTATTTCTGAAAAGATGTGCAGTTCCTTACCTACCTTTAAGGTCTGGATAATAACATTTTGGCTGAAGAGGATTGGCAGCCAGGGCATAAGTTTGCTATTTGTGTATATCAGTGTGACCCTGCAACAAAATATTGCCGTGTATTCCTGGTATGCATGGGCTACCTGCATGCAGGTCTACAGTCTTAGGATTGTCTCCAGCTAAGTCACCGTACAAGCGGATTTAAGTCAATGAATGCAGCAGAAATTCCACTCTCTCTCCTTCCCCCATGTGCCTGCCATATCTGCTCTGGGACAGATTTCGGGGCAGAGCAGGAGAGATATGGGGAGGAAAAGGAAATTCTACACGACTGGTTTTCCCAGTCGTGATGTATGGAAGTGAGAGCTGGACCATAAAGAAGGCTGATCGCTGAAGAATTGATGCTTCTGAATTATGGTGCTGGAGGAGACTCTTGAGAGTCCCATGGACTGCAAGAAGATCAAACCTATCCATTCTGAAGGAAATCAGCCCTGAGTGCTCACTGGAAGGACAGATCCTGAAGCTGAGGCAGGGTATAAATAATAAATCGTAATCATCATCATTATCACGAAAGTCCTTTCACTTGTGTAGTGACCATGGCTATATACCAGGCATCCCCAAACTTCGGCCCTCCAGGTGTTTTGGACTACAATTCCCATCATCCCTGACCACTGGTCCTGTTAACTAGGGATCATGGGAGTTGTAGGCCAAAACATCTGGAGGGCCGCAGAGGGGGGTGTCCTGTGTGTTTTAAACAAATGGTGCATACCCACAGCCCTAACTGAATTCATGTTGGATTTCCTGCATTGCAGGGGGTTGAACTAGATGACCCTTGGGTGTACCTTCCAACTGTAGCAAAAACTCCAGCCTCTTTTCTTTCTTTCTTTTTGCCATTGCTGATGACCAACGCCTAAAGAACTGCTCTGCGTGAGCCAAAACCTTGCTACAAATACTTTGAAGTCTGCTCCCCTCTTGCGTGTCCTTTCAAGGGGCGGGGGAACAACCCCAACCTACTTGGAGAGCATCTCTTGCCTGCACAATAAGTGACCTGGATGAAAAGAAACGAAAGGGAAATTATGTTTAGATGTGCTGCCTCAAACCGTAATAACAGTTATGCAATCCTGCCAAGAACATTTGAAAGCCTTCGGTAGCCTTTGTTTGCTGGGAGGGGGGGGATTTGCGGTGTATCTCAAGGAGATAAGGCTTTGGAAGGTGCAGTGAAGATAAAAGGCTCTCTTCCTCTTCCCTGCTCTCCTGCTTCTTCCATCGCCAACCATTCAGAGTTACAATCTGTGGCTCTTATCTCTTTAACACAGGGATGGGGGGCCATTTAATTGGTTTATGGCATTCTGCAACCTTCATGCCAGCTTGAAGTGTCTCCACTTCTCCTTCCTCGTTAGTTTAGCGCAAAGGGTGCCGAAACCTGGACTTGATTGAGAGATCTGGGAGGAAGTGGTGCAGCTGGGCCATTTCAGACGCTAGACTGAACTTACGGCGTCAATGGCCGGCCCAACCACTAGCAGAGTGAGGCAGCTGCCTCAAGCAGTAGATGCTGGAAATTGGAAAACTGGAGAAATACCAACTAAAGAACAATGGCAAGAAAAACTGATGAACTATGCAGAAATGGCAAAACTGGCGGACAGACTTCGAGAGAAAGACAACAGCGATTTCGAAAGAGAATGGGAACCATTTATATTATATTTGCAGAAACAAAGAAAGACTGAGGACTTGATGGCAGGATTTAAATAAACATTCACACCTTTATTATTTATAATATGTAGAAGATAAGAAACAATATAGTGTACTTTTGTGATAGCAGTGTGAAATAGGGAAAAAATAAACCAGAAATGGAAGTTGGGGGAAGCCCAGGAGCCGGAGGGGAGAGGGAATTTAATATTAATGCTATGGATATGTGATGTATGTAATAATTGAAAAAGAAAATGTAATAAAATCTTTTTTAAAAAAAACAAGCAGTAGATGCTGGAGGGGGAGGCATGGCACCAACAGCCCCCTAATAATAATAATAATAATAATAATAATAATAATAATAAATTTAATAATTTTTAATACCCCAACAATTAAAAACAAGATAAAAGGTCAAACATTAAAAACTTCCCTAAACAGAACTGCCTTCAGATGTATTCTAAAAGTCAGATAGCTGTTTATTTCCCTTGGCATCAGATGGGAGGGCATTCCACAGGACAGGCGCCACTACCAAGACGGCCCTCAGGCTCTGCCTGGTTCTCTGTAACCTCACTTCTCGCAGGGAGGGAACCGCCAGAAGGCCCTCGGCACTGGACCTCAGTGTCCGGGCTGAACGAAGGTCGTGGCCTCCTGAGCTGCCCTCCAGCTACTTTCAAGGGAACTAGAGGAGTCTCACTTACAAAGGCCAGTGAGTGATCTTGGGCCTGTCATAGGGTTGAGACCAACTAAGTCCTACCCAGAGTAGATCTGTTGGGATCAATGGAACTCTATCAGTCACGCACATGAGTTTCAATGGGTCCACTCTGAGTATCAGCATTGGTGAGCACATGCAGGAGGTGGTAAAACAAATTTGTCTACCTGGGTTCCACCATAACTAGCAACCTCTCCATCAATGCTGAGCTGGACAAGTGTATTGGCAAGGCAGCTGCAGCAATGTCCCGCCTTTCCAAAAGGGGATGGGAGAATGTGATGCTAATAACCAAATCCATGATGAATGCACACCAGGTTTGTGTGTTGAGCATGCTGCTCTATTGAAGTGGGTAGTAGGCAACTTACAACTGCCAGGAGCCACCGGCGCACGATTTCCGTTCTCATCCTGGAGCAAAGTTCTCAACCCGAGGTACTACTTCCGGGTTAGCGGAGTTTGTAACCCGAAGTGTTTGTAACCTGAAGCGTTTGTAACGCAAGGTACCGCTGTACTACTACTACTACTAATAATAATAATAATACTATACTGTACTATGTGAATATAAAATTGGTTGGCATACCCTTGTGCACCATCCCGAGCTGCTCAGAGGAAGGGTGGGTACAAATGGAGCAAGTAATTAGTACAACTCCTAGAAAATAGTGCAAGGCATTATTATAAAAGGGTAAAGGTAAAGGACCCCTGGATGGTTCAGTCCAGTCAAAGGCAACTATGGGGTGTGGCGCTCATCTCGCTTTCAGACCAAGGGAGCTGGCCTTTGTCCACAGACAGCTTTCCAGATCATGTGGCCAGCATGACTAAACTGCTTCTGGTGCAACGGATCACTGTGACGGAAACTAGAGCGCACGGAAACGCCATTTGCCTTCCCGCCACAGAGGAACCTATTTATCTATTTATCTAGCGTGCTGTCGACCTGCTAGGTTGGCAGGAGCTGGAAAAGAGCAACGGGAGCTCACTCCGTCGTGGGGATTTGAACCACCAACCTTCTGATCGGCAAGTCCAAAAGGCTCAGTGATTTAGACCACAGCACCATCACCACGTCCCTGTATACTAGGGTAGCACATTGGTCATCCTATGAAGGTTTTTTTAGCATCCTTACATCAAGTCACTTGCTCCAGAGCTGGCTATATACAGGCTGTGCTGCCAATTTCAAACTACCGTACATAACGTCGTCCTCCAGCTCTGCGTATGGAAGTTTGTGAAACTTTCAAGGCTGGCAGCAGAAAGCAGTCCCCCAACACATCAGGCAAATCTGCTGTCACAATCTCATGGATAACAGCAATGTACTCAGAGACCACAATCCCCTGGGAGCAATGGAGCAACAGAACTTCTAGCCATATGAGCAATGGCCCTGTTGCAAAAGCAAGATTCCCTTCCCTTGCAGGGAAGGAAATCAATGCAATTGGATCTCGGGACAGACAGAAAGGGAGAGAACTTGTATCCGTTTGAATATCTGTCGTACTCATGGTGGAAAATTAAGAGTCAATTCTGCGAGTGGAAAATCCTTTAAGTGTGTGAGCTGGACGCAAGGAGAGCATTGCTGGAATCCAGCTAGCATCGCCCCTGGTGATTGGGTTTGCTAGCTGGAACAATTGGAGAACCGCATTGCCCTCACCTCTCAAAAGCATTTTGAGAGCACAGGGCATTATTCTAGGAGGCAAATGTCCACCTGGAGTCTAAAACCTGATCAGATCTGCTCAATTCCATCACTAATATAGCTCAGTTGGTTAGAGCGTGGTGCTGATAGCGCCGAGGTTGCGGGTTCGATCCCCATATGGCACAGCTGCATTGCAGGGGGTTGGACTAAACTTAAATGATCCTTCCAACTCTAGGATTCTAGGATTCTATTACCCTAACCTCCTGCAATGGATGCACATCAACTACCAGTATATTGTGTTTGGCAAATCATACACGCCTCCTTTACACTGAGGAATACCCATAGTTGTGCAGCCAGTGTGCTACAGTGGTTAGAGTGTCCAGCTAGGAGCTGGGTTCAAATCCCTCCTCTGCCGTGAAGCTCACTGGGTGACCTTGAGCCAGTCACTGCCTCTCAGCCTAAGCTACTTTGCAGGGGAAATTGGGCAGAGGAGGAGAACCATGTACTGTACATGGAGGGAAGCTGGGATATAAGTATATTAGTGGTGATAATAATTATTATGATAGCAATAATAGGTTTAACATTGACCGCGCCAGTGCGATTGGGATGGAAAGGCTTTGAAAGTCTACTCCACCCATTCACTCTCCTCTGGCTATCGAATTAGACACAGCCTAATAGGAAGAGGGCAGGAGCTGAAACAAGTGAAGATTGCCTTAACACAGATGATGAAGCCAGCAATATTCCTTACAAGATTGACTGATTAGCTACATAAACCTCATTAGCTTCCAGCTAAATTTATTATCTTGGGGAGGAAAAAGCCAAAAAGCCAGGAGCTTTTTCCCTCTCCTCTTACAAGCCACATATTATACCTATGAATCAATTTCCATTTGCTAGTTCATCTTTTCAGTTATATGTGAAGTTGGGGTAGAGGTCTTCTTTGGTTAACTTGCTGCTAAATTGCGGTTGTTCCAACACCATACAGACAGGCCCTCCAAGTGTCACTGACCTCCAAGTCCCATCAGTCAGGCCAAATGGTCAAGGATGTTGGGATGATGGGAGCTGTAGTCCAATAACAAATGGAGGCCACCATGTAAACAACCATATAAAGGGTAGTCAGCCTATGAAGCGGGTGTGTCCCTAGCTTTGTACATCACCCTGCAATCCACTTTAGTCACATGGCTGGGAGCTGCAGTTGTCACAAGTTCAGGTTGCCTTTCTTAATCTCAGGGTCGCGGGTTCAAACCCCATGTCGGGCAAAAGATTCCTGCATTGCAGGGGGTTGGACTAGATGAACCTTGGGGGTCCCTTCCAACTCTACAATTCAGATTTGCATTCCGTGGTGTGTGCCACACACTTAGAGCAAAAGAGCAACTCGACAGCAAACAGCTTATGGTGATCAAGGGTCTGGAAACCAAGCCTGATGAGGAATGGTTGAGGGAGTTGGGTTTGTTTAGCCTGGTAAAGAGGAGACTAAGAGGAGATATGATAGCCATCTTCAAATACCCAAAGGGCTGTTTTCTCCTGCTCAGGAGGCGAGGACCTGAACCAATGGCTTCAAGTTACAGGAAAGGAGATTCCAACTCAACATCAGGAAGAACTTCCTGGTGGTGAGAGCTATTTGATTCCCTCATGAGGTTGTGAACTCTCCTTCCTTGGAGGTTTTGAAGCAGAGGCTGGATGGTCATCTGTGAAGAAGAAGAAGAAGAAGAAGAAGAAGAAGAAGAAGAAGAAGAAGAAGAAGAAGAGGAGGAGGAGTAGTAGTTTGGATTTGATATCCCGCTTTATCACTACCCTAAGGAGTCTCAAAGCGGCTAACATTCTCCTTTCCCTTCCTCCCCCACAACAAACACTCTGTGAGGTGAGTGAGACTGAGAGACTTCAAAGAAGTGTGACTAGCCCAAGGTCACCCAGCAGCTGCATGTGAAGGAGCGGAGACGCAAACCCGGCTCCCCAGATTACGAGTCTACCGCTTTTAACGACTACACCACACTGGCTCTCATGAACACTTTAGCTGAGATTCCTGCATTGCAGGGGGTTGGACTAGATGACTCTTGGGGTCCCTTCCAACTCTACGATTCTATGATCTCAGAATGGTACGACATATCAGAGACTAATGCAAAGGTAAAGGCTCATCCAGACTTTCCCTTGCTTTTCCCCAGGGAAACCCAATATTCACCGATGAATGGGAACAAATGCCCATTGGGTTCTTTCGGATTGACATTTGCTCTGATTTATTGCTACGGAGTGGGTTTCCTAGGGGAAAGTTGCAGGATAAGCAGAAAACCACTTGGACCATGCCTAGAAAGCGTGCGATGAGTGGGAACCTGCTCGGACCCATGCTTTCTAGCTACGGGACAAGCAAAAGTCTGGAGGAGCCCTCGGTCAAGAAGCCAGTGGTTGAACAATGTCAACCATGGACCAAATGGTAATATACCATGGTGCTCCCTTAGTAGTCCAGTATTTGCCTGCCAAATGGGCTGGACAATTTCAGCAACAATCTCTTTCCTGGGGTCGCGGCTGAATGAGAAACAGCATTCTTTGCATACAGAAAATGCCCCGTTGCACCTCCAGTGAATAAAGCTTGGAGATCTACAACCAGCAAGACAAGGGCGACATCGGGATTACTTGGACTAATGGCTTGACGTGTAAAGCAGATCCATATCTGTAATGCTAATTGTCCCAAGAGAATGTGGCAATTATAAAATTGGGGGTTGCCTAAGCCGACACTCAGAGCAACAGGCATCCCACTAAGGAATCTTGAATTAAAAATAATGGTGGAGTATATGATACTGTCGAAAGAACATAATGTACAATAAATATTCATCAACATGTACCATGCACATGGCCCGCATGTCTGATGAGCATGCAGAATCCAGAAATGAACAAGCAGCTTAGCAAGATAAATGGCACCTTTTCAGTATTTGGCCGCACAGATAAAACTGCAGAAAAGCCCGTTCTTTCATGCAAGCCTGCCTCCTGTTTGCCCATGGTGTCGCTCATCGCAGCTAAACTCAAGGTGAGAGCCAATGTGGTTCTGTGAATCGCACGATGAATTTACATCTGCAAGGACCTCGCTTGTACTCAACTTGCCCAGGAATGTATTATATTTGTACACTACCACATGCATTCTGGGAATTGAAAGCAGGAAAAAAAAGCTTGGTGTTGGACAAATTTAACAGCTGTTCCCCCAAAAGGCACAACCCGGGCATGTTTCATGAGCTTTCAGTGCAACAGTTATGACCTGCCTCAGTATTCCCATGTGTAAAATGGGTACATTGCTTGCCCAGCTCATGGGTTCTCTGTAAGCATGTATGGGAAAGGTCATATTACTGCAGTGCATTGATATTAGATTATCTGAAGCTAAAAGGGGTCTCTGCACAATTTCCAGTGGTCAGGGGTAAGGTAAATACTCTGCATATTATTTCTTTATTTCCTTTGCCCTTTCCCATGTCTTGCAAAAGCCAAGTTAATTATGCAGTGCCCAGTTACCTCCCAGATACTTGCTGAGCAGAGTGATCCCAAGTATCTTTGCGCAGAAGAAGGTCTCATTGACTCCCTAGTAAGCACATTTGGAGCTGCCGTCTAAGTCGTCCTCTACCAAAACAAACCATTAACATGGCTCAGGCCAGCCTCAGCCAACCAAATGCCCTCCAGCTGCTTTAGACCAGAACTCACATCAGCCCCATACAACATGTAGGGTGGGGACGATGGGAGTTGTAGTCCAAAAAAATCCAGAGGTCACTGGCTCATTGCTTTACAGAATGAAAAACACTGATATTTTTCAGGGGGCAGTTTTTGGGGATGCTGGGAAATGCAAGTCTCAAAAGATGAAGCACAGATGGCATTGCAAATCTGGTGTAGTGTCAGAGTAGGACCTGCGAGAGCAGGGTTCAAATCCCGCCCCCCAGACATGAAGCTCGCTGGGTCACTGCCTCTCAGTCTAACCTACCTCGCAAGGTTGTTGTGGGAATTAGACGTGGGGGGGGAGAAGACCATGTATACATCCTACCTTAAAAGGGGAAAATGTGGGATATAAATGCAGTAAATGAAAAAAAAGATATGAGAATATGAGGATTGTGTGTGGCGGTGGTGCTATTTTTTGAAAGGTCCCTGCGTCAAATGCAAGATGCAGTTAGAACCTATCAGGGGGCCAGTCCCTTGAGGTCCTTAGAGGCGTGAAAAGTGGGATATAAATGCAATAAGCAGAACTAAAAGTGTGAGATTCCTCTTGATATGTATTTCTTTTGCTTGCAGAGTTTATGGTACATTTCTGCTTTCTTTCAGAACCATTCCGCAACGGGGAACACAAGCTCCAAACTGACCCAAGGAGGCCAAGTCTAAGGTCGGCACAAATCTACACACCTCTCTATTTAAAGGCGGAAGAGATCAAAGGGACTGAAAAGATGGGTGTCTAAATATAGCTTCCTATGAAGGAAGTCATTTAGGGAACAGTCTCCACTGGGGCTCATTCACATCCACAAACGTGCCATCGATAACCTTCGGCGTTTCGTGCCGGATTGTGGAGAGGGCAAGGCTGCAGCACTCGAGTGAGCCGGGGAAACCTCACGAAACACGCTGGCAAACAGCATGGCTTCTGTGAAATAAGTGAAAAGCCAGTTTTGCGGTGCAGGGGGTGACCTCACCCAGAGCCTGCAGACAGGAGAGGCTGTGTGCAGTAGGCCAAAATGGGCTGCAGAGACAGGGCAGCCGAGGACTGCGGTGCTTAAGTAGAAAGGAGATGATCCAAAGGCAGGAAGGGTGACAGAGAATGTAAGATCATAAAAATTGCTCTGCTGGGTCAGGCCAGTGGCCTATCTTGTCCAGCATTCTGTTCTCTCACAGTGGCAAATCAGATGCCCTTGGGAAACCGAGCAAGCAGGATTTGGGCACACGAGAAATTCTCCCCTCCTGTGGTTTTCCAGCAACTGGGATTCAGAAGATCTGTCTTTTAAAGATCTTTTAAAGCCAATCCTCTTTTAAAGCCATCCAAGACAGTACCCACCGGTGCCTCCTGTGGCAGCGGGTTCCCTAGGTATAATGTATAATACAGTGTGAAGAAAAACCTTATTTTATCTGTCCTGAAACATGCAACGTTCAGCTTCCTTGGATGCTGGTATGCCCCGCGGAGGACCTTAAGGTCCACAAACAACAATATTCTGGAGATCCCGAGCCATAAGGTGGCTAGATTGGCCTCAACTAGGGCCAGGGCCTTTTCAGTATTGGCCCCAACTTGGTGGAACGCTCATTCACAGGAGACCAGGGCCCTGCAGGATTTGTCATCTTTCCGCATAGCCTGCAAGACAGAGCTGTTCTGCCTGGCCTTTGGGTTGGATTCAGTCTGACTCCTGTGTTTTCCTCACTCATGGTTTTGATTTATGGACTACTTAAAATGAGACTGCATTTTAAATTTTAATATTGTATTTTAATCTGTATTTTAATTAATTGTTTACTTTTCTTTTATGTCTTATAGTAATTTTATTGGTGTGAGCCACCCTGAGCCCAGTTTTGACTGGGCATGGCGGGGTATAAATAAAAAATTATTATAATAATATAATAATAATTTATTATTTATACCCCGCCCATCTGGCTGGGTTTCCCCAGCCACTCTGGGTGGCTTCCAACCGAATATTAAAAACAGTACAGCATCAAACATTAAAAACTTCCCTAAACAGGGCCGCCTTCAGTTGTCTTCTAAAAGTAAAATAGTTACTTATTGCCTTGACATCTGCTGGGAGGGCGTTCCACAGGGCGGGTGCCACTACTGAGAAGGCCCTCTGCCTGGTTCCCTGCAACTTGGCTTCTCGCAACGAGGGAACCGCCAGAAGGCCCTCGGTGCTGGACCTCAGTGTCCGGGCTGAATGGTGGGGGTGGAGACACTCCTTCAAGTATACAGGACCGAGGCCATTTGGGGCTTTAAAGGTCAGCACCAACACTTTGAATTGTGCTCAGAAACGTACTGGGAGCCATTACCGGTGTTACGTGGTCCTGGCGGCCACTCCCAGTCACTAGTTTAGCTGCCGCATTCTGGATTAATTGCAGTTTCTGGGTCACCTTCAAAGGTAGCCCCACATAGAGCGCATTGCAGTAGTCCAAGAGATTTGCTCTGGGGACTTTCTGGCATGTAGCCACTCTCTCTCTTAGCCACTGTCCCACCCCACTTCAAGGGCCTTAGAATTAAATGTGCTGAGACAGGGCTGATTGACCCTCTGTTTTTATTGTGGTTTCCTTCCCCCATAGCTCTCCCCCCCCCCCCCGGCCACGAAATATTTCATCTCTTTTAAGAAGGACAACCGTGTGTGTGTGTGTGTGTGTGTGTGTGTGTGTGTCTGCTTTCAGAGACCCAGATAGTAATTGGTTATTGATGGCCTATTTGTATGCTAATGTTGCTCAATAAAACAGCAAAAGTATAATTAACACTCTTGCTACACCTAAATATAAGTAAAGCACTGAAAGGTCAGTGGTTTTCATGCCATAAATTATTAAATAATGGGGGGAAACACAGGCACAGCCTTCCAGAGGAGAACATTTCTCTCTCTTATTTCCCCATTGCTTTGCTGTACATTTTGGTCTCTGTATTTGGCCTTGACATTTCTGCATCCTCTGATTGTAGGCGCCCATTACCTGGAGGTTTCCGTGATGCCGTTTCCCCCTTGGTATAATGTAGTGTAACTAGGGTTGCCAGACTCAATAGAGGACAGGACTTCTGTGCCTTTAATTGCCCTGCTCTCTTTTGAGTCTGGAAACCTTAAAGAGAAACCAGCAGACCCTTTGTTTAATTTCCAAGGAAAGGGTCTGCTGGTTTCTCTTTAAGGTTTCCAGACTCAAAAGAGAACAGGGCAATTAAAGGCACAGAAGTCCTGTCCTCTATTGAGTCTGGCAACCCTAAGTGTAACTTACCGAATTTCAGCTGTGGTTGGCTTAAAGGATTAGCATCGCTAGACAGCGGCCGTTTGGAGTTTGGGCTGCTTAAAAATAGTGTGTGTGTCCTACTTTGCAGAGCGCAGTCCTCTGCTTAAAGGTACAACCTTTTGAAAGGCTACCTGGTCCAGTTTAAAAGTAAAGAACCCTAACAAGGGAGAGCAACAGGGGCTTGGAAGCTGCCTATCAAGGGTTAACCACAGACTGAGACCACAGACTGAGACTCACCCCACTACGGTGAGATTGACTGCTGTTGCTGTCATCTGTCTGCCTCCAAAGCCAATGGAGTGTGCTCCCCTCCCCACTGGTCTCCCAGAACCAGAAGAGGCATGAAAAGGGCAGAGAGAGAGAGTTAGCTTCATGCAGGCAGCGTATCAGCTTGCTCAGAAAAAACTTTGGGGCGGAAGCAACTTGGGGACCTGTGAGCAGGGGCGGAGGAAGGGGGGCGGTGGGGGCGGCTCACCCTGGGTGTCATCCTTGAGGGGGGCTGACATTCGGCGTGCTGCTCACCCATAACTCCCAAGCCTACCCCAAGCTGTCGAGGGAAGGGGGGAGCTGCGCTGCTTTGCTGCCAGCACCCCCCTTCCACCTTCATTTTGACAGCTGGGGGAGGCCTGGGAGTTGTGGGGGGCGGCATGCCAAATGTCTGCCATCGGTGGCTCACTCTGCCCCCGTGGGCAGCCCGCTCCGCCCCCGGCTGCAGGGCCACTGCTTCCTGGGGTGTATGGGAAATGCATCCGTAAGAGAAAAATGCATCGAGGAGTTAATGATCTGACATGGTTACCCTTCCTGCCTTTGTTCCTTCCCTCTCCCTCGCTCTTGCTAAGTTTTTGGATGGTGCGAGAACAGTCTTCAATGTCTTGAGAACGTTGGGAGGAGGTGAAGACCCCCCCCCCCAGCTGCCTTAATCAGTTGTGGAGGATAATGCTGGGTACCTTCTTTGATGTTGGACATTGTTTTGGGAAAGTGAGGCATTGGGAGGGGGAGGGGTGACTAATGGATGATCTGCACGTAGCCAGTCTTGGAAGCCACACAGGCTATCTGTAAAACTGGAAGGTTTTTGGGCAGAGTTTCTTTGAAGCTCGTGCATGGACTGGATCGGCCGCAGGGCCGTGCAAACTGAGGCTGCCTGGGGGAGTCGCTTCGCCACTTCCTGTGGGCTTCCAAGTGGCAGATTGAAGTGCTTGCTTGGTATGTATGTATTGCCTGCTGTTTTGGAATCTTCTCACCCATTTGTGTATTTTGCATTGCTTCTGAATCTCATTTTCAAAGAACCACCTTGCCCTTGGGAAGACACGGGTGCAAGACCTGCTGGAGATGATGAGTTGCTGTGCTCATTAGGCTTCATGCTCCCGTGCAGATCCTGTTTCTTTTTCTAATAAAGAGTTAATTCCGCCTGCTGTGTGTGGTTGGGTGCTGGCTCAGTCCTGTCACCCACCCACTCTCAAAATAATAATAATAATAATAATAATAATAATAATAATAATAATAATAATAATAAATTGAATCCTGACAAGACAGAAGTACTGTTTTGGGGGGACAGGAGACGGGCAGGTGTGGAGGACTCCCTGGTCCTGAATGGGGTGGCTGTGCCCCTGAAGGACCAGGTATGCAGCCTGGGAGTCATTCTGGACTCACAGCTGTCCATGGAGCCGCAGGTCAATTCTGTGTCCAGGGCAGCTGTCTATCAGCTCCATCTGGTACGCAGGCTGAGACCCTACCTGCCTGCAGACTGTCTCGCCAGAGTGGTGCATGCTCTAGTTATCTCCCGCTTGGACTACTGCAATGCGCTCTATGTGGGGCTACCTTTGAAGGTAACCCAGAAACTACAACTAATCCAGAATGTGGCAGCTAGACTGGTGACTGGGAGTGGCCGAGACCACATAACACCAGTCTTGAAAGATCTACATTGACTCCCAGTACGTTTCCGAGCACAATTCAAAGTGTTGGTGCTGACCTTTAAAGCCCTAAATGGTCTCGGTCCAGTATACCTGAAGAAGCGTCTCCACCCCCATCGTTCTGCTCGGACACTGAGGTCCAGCTCCAAGGGCCTTCTGGCGGTTCCCTCGTTGCGAGAAGCCAAGTTGCAGGGAACCAGGCAGAGGGCCTTCTTGGTAGTGGCGCCCACCCTGTGGAACACCCTTCCATCGGAGGTCAGGGAGATGAACAACTACCTGACATTTAGAAAACACCTAAAGGCAGCCCTGTTTAATGTTTAATAAATTATTTTTCTGTTGGAAGCTGCCCAGAGTGGCTGGGGAAACCCAGCCAGATGGGCAGGGTATAAATAATAAACAATAAATTATCATCATCATATGATAAAAAGAACCTTCCTTCTCTATACATTCCCAACACTTATTTGATTTAGAGTTATACATTTTGGCCAACTTAGAGTTTCATTTCCCAAAAAAAGCTCAACAACTTTTGTGTCCTGAATTGTGTGTGTGTGCAACCTTGAGTATTAGATTCCTTACACTGACAAATCTTCAGTCTCTGCCAGGGGAATTTGAGAGCGATCCTAGCCCAGCCCAGCAAGACTGTAAGTCAAGAATAAGACTATGTTGTGAATGAGAGAAGAGACTGTTCTGGCATTCCTGGAGCAATAGTTGTAGCAAAGTGTTCTTCTCTTCATTTTTTAAAAAATGCACGCAGCAGGAAATGTTATTCACACACACACACACACACACACAAAGGCGGCTAAGATCACGGAATGGAATCACAGGGATGCGATGCCATGCTGTGGAAGAGGAAGATGTATTAATAGAATCTCTGCTCAGCGGGGCAACTCTGCCACCTGTGCCCGCTATATAAATAGATGTCTATAGTAAAATAGACATGCTGAAGGAACCAGAAGAATGATCTCGTGGTAGCACCAGGAAGAATTAATCCCTCTACTGTAATCATCGCTGAAAGGAAGCATCTTAAACATTTGCTCATGTGGAGGGCCAGCTAAATTATACTGTTACATAGATATTTCTTCCTTGTGAGTTCTGAAGGGAGTCGAATTGGCTTGCATTCCTTCCTGCCAACTAAGGGGTGGGTGAGTGTTTGTATAAAGGCACAAAACAGTAGCAGCAGATAATGAGATAAGCAGGGGAGTGTAGTCATCATCACCTACAAGACTTTGGGCAAACCACCCGTCTCCTTCTGTCGTCTTTTTTTTGCCAATTAATTCTATTACATTTCAAGAATCTTTTAAACAAATTAACATCCAAAATATATAGGGCAACCCTATTTCTTTACTATTACAGTGGTACCTTGGTTCTCAAACGCCTCGGTACTCAAACAACTTGGAACCCAAACGCTGCAAATTCGGAAGTAAGTGTTCCGGTTTGTGAACATTTTTTGGAAGCCGAACATGCTCTGTTTTGAGTGCCACACTTCCGTTTTGAGTGTTACACTGAGGTCTGTCTGCTTTTGCTATTTATTTTGCGTTTTTGTGGCTCTTTTTCTTTTGTTTTTTGTGACTGCGTGGAACCCAGTTCAACGATTGATTGATTGATTGATTGTGTGGCTGCAGTACATTGTTTATTGCTCTCATTTTATAGAATCATAGAGTTGGAAGAGACCACAAGGGCCATCCAGTCCAACCCCCTGCTGAGCAGGAAACACCATCAAAGCATTCTTTTTATGGATCAATGGTCTCGTTAGATAGTAAAATTCATGTTAAATAGTTGTTTTAGGGGTTGTTTTTTAAAAGTCTGGAGCAGATTAATCCATTTTGCATTACTTTCTATGGGAAAGCGTGCCTAGGTTTTGGAATGCTTTGGTTTTGGAACGGAATTCTGGAACGGATTAAGTTTGAGAACCAAGGAACCACTGTATATTCTATTTTACATCTTAAAACATCTTAAACGTTGCCTCGCTTGTGACTTACATTGAACTTAAAAATGCATAATGCCGGTGGTCAACAAAAGAGGTTCAAAGACTCTCTCAAGGCAAATCTTTGAAAAATGTAATATAAACACCGACAACTAGGAAACACTGGCCGCAAGCGTTCCAACTGGAGAACAGCCTTTACCAAAGGTGTCGTGGACTTTGAAGACGCTTGAACTCAGGACGAAAGGGAGAAACATGCTAAGAGGAAGGCACGCATGGCAAACCCTCACCCTCATCAACTCCCGCCTGGAAACCTATGTCCCCACTGTGGAAGGACATGTGGATCCAGAATTGGCCTCCACAATCACTTAACGGACTCAGTGTTAAGACCATGTTTATGGAAGACAATCTTATTCGCCTACAAGTGATCACCAAAGAAGATTTTATTTTTCATCCACTGTTGTGAACACCCAATGACAGCATCTTCAGAAAGGGCATCCGTGTGCACTAAGGCAAACAAGCAGGTGCTTTCATCTTCAGCCAGCAGTGTTTGATCATCATGTCGCATGAACGAAGCAAGACATCTTGCGCAACTACCATGCACAGGTTTCCTTTCGGGCGTGACAATCCTGGACCACCAACGAAAACGCAGATATCTCTGTGTCATTGAGTGGGCTTTGTGGGATCATCACGCAAAAGCTTAGCCTAACGTTGCCTCGCCTTTGACTTGCTACGTCGATGCTTGCCAGTGCTATTTTTCCAGAAAAAGAGGTGCTGGAACTCACCATGAACACCACCCTCGTTCTCTTAAAATGGCAATGGTGCCCACCTGAGAGGTGCCAGAACTGAGTTCCAGTGAGCGCTGGATCAGTGTTAGAAACTGGGATGGAAAAGCTAGGAGCCAAATGGCTTCTGGGCACCAAAACAGAATGTCTAGTTGCCACGGGGGGGGGGGGGTGTCAGCAGCATTTATTATTTTATTATTTATTATTTTGATAAGCATGAACTAATACACAATTCACGTAAGTGACACATTGTTAATATCACATTTAGCAGAAATTGTTAATGCATGTTTAATTTGGTGTCTGCAATAAAAATACTTCAGTTTTCAAAACACTCTACTCTTTATTGTGAAACGTCTTAACATATTGTCTATCTTTAGGTACCCCTGACCATTAGGTCCAGTCGTGGATGACTCTGGGGTTGCGGCATTCATCTCACTCTTTAGGCCAAGGGAGCCGGCGTTTGTCAGCAGACAGCTTCTGGGTCATGTGGCTAGCATGACTAAGCCGCTTCTGGCGAACCAGAGCAGTGCACGGAAATGCCGCTTACCTTCCTGCTGGAGCGGTACCTATTTATCTACTTGCACTTGACGTGCTTTCGAACTGCTAGGTTGGCAGGAGCTGGGATCGTGCAACGGGAGCTCACCGCATTGCGGGGATTTGAACCGCCGACCTTCTGATCGGCAAGCCCTAGGCTCTGAGGTTTAGACCACAGTGCCACCTGCGTCCCTATTGTCTATCCTTAGCATATACTTTGAGGCTTCAAAGCACGTACATTTTGGTAATCCTTGAGTGTCAGCCAGGCACAAAAAAAAAGGCACCCAGACTTTTTGAAGTGCTTGCAAATGGAGAATCTTTAGGAGCAAATTGTGCCTGGCATCCTGCTAATTTCAAACCCTGGATGGTACCAACCAACGGAAATAATGGAGTTGGTTTTTGTAACACCCAGTAGAGTCATGGGGTATGAAGGAAGAACGAGATCCAGCTGGGTGGAAGAACACCTGGGCAGGTGCCAAGTCTGTTGTTCTGCCAGCCTCCTGAACTAACCCAAATCTGAACTTTGATTTATTTCCTTTTTCCTTTTCCTTTTTGGCGCACATTCACCACAAGCCAATGAAAGCAACGGACTTCCGTGCACGCTCAACGCTGTGTTGCAGACACTGTGCTGGGTCTGTGCTTTGCTTGTGTTATAAGAATTTTGAGGTCATATCTATATATATATAATAATTGTTCATAAAACATGTACATGAATGTACAGTACAGGCACATGTCTGAAGCAGCACAGGAAGACAGGCCTTTCTGACACCATTTTGACTCTCTCTCTCTCTCTGACCAGGTGTTCCTCTGCAAGGAAGAAGAAGGGAGGGGGGAACCTTCTCATTGTCTCAGGAATTAAAGTGATAATCCCTGGCATCCTGATACCTGGGTGCCAGACAAAAGGGTGTGATTAACTTGGCTGGGAAACAGGGAAATGTAAATATCTCTTTTTTGTTGATTAGGTTTTGGGGGCAGGGTCCAGGATGCTCAGATTACTACCACCAGACCTCCCCTTTCATGATGTACCTATGATGAATCTAGGGAGGGGGGTCTTGGGCTACACCCCTTCTGTGACATATGGATGATGCTTCTGGGGGGTGGGCTGAAACCAATTTCAAATTTCTTTTTAAGGGCAAGACACCTCTGTTTGGGGTTCCTTCCTTGTTCTCCTGCATGAGAGGAAGGACCCTGTTGCAACAGCGAATATAAAGGCTTTGCTTCTCAAACTTCTCTGGTTGGCCTCTGTTATATTCTCCAACCGATGGAGAACCCAATAAGGGAATAAAGGCAGATTTTTGCCTATATCACTTGTTTTCAAAATCTTGGTGTAGTAATGCCAGAACATTTCCTGAGAAGCCTCTCCCTCCTCTGTCTACACAACACACCCCTTAAAGGCGGCAAGAAGCAGATTTGTCGCTGGAACATTGCATGCCGCTCTTTATTGCCATGGCTACCAGCAATGGAGAGATAACGAAACGTTGGCTGCAAGCTTTTTTTAAAATAAAAAAAAACAAATATGTAAAAAGCAAGGGGGGACACTGAAATGATCCTAAAGAGCATAACTTGGTTGAGAAAGGTACTATTTTTCTGAAGAAACTGTGCCCATATTTAAATGATTGTGTGTTTACATGCACGTCCTGTGTGCGTGTATATATTCAAACAGATTCCCAGGTCCCTCCAGCATTTAACATTCTGGGCAGTGCAGCTGGCTTCGAAGCAATTACTCCTTAAATTCTCTTTAATCCATGTCAATCATTTCCCAGAGTTGATCATTACCCCCAGGCTTTAATTGCCTCCCCTCACTTGTATGTTGTTACATTTAAAACATAACAGATTAACAGGGGGGCACCAGCTACATAACCCTTTGGAAAATTAAAAGGGGGGAAGAGAGAGGGGGAGGGGGAGGGGGAGGAGGAGGACCCAAGTTATCATCAATGGAAGACCTTTGATTGTAAGGCCATACTCACTTCCTAACTGCACCTATATTTACTGACAAACATACATGAAAGGCGGCGCCTTTTCATCTCATTTGTTTCACAATGTGATTAACCCTGAACTTGTTGGGAAAGGGATGGGTGGGTGAGTGGGTGGGTGGGTGCAAATGGTATTTGGGGTGGCTCTGTTTTGAAACAGACCGGGGAGAGGACATTACTCTGGGATGGTCTTTGGGGGTGGGGTGGGGGTCTGGATTGGAGTCCCAGAGACTCTGCTGGAGTCAGAGGGAAGAACAACAGCTAGAATACATTGCTTTTCTTGCTATTATTACACCGAATATATAATTTTACCGTTTCTTTAACATTGCCTTTCTGGTGATGGCAATGCATCCATCTTTGCTGCGGTCAAAGACCAGACAGCAAAATTAACAGCAGCAACATACGCTTCATCAGCATAATTAAAAATTCCCTATAAACTTATTTACATTAAAATATAACACTCCTTCAACTAAAATCTGTGCCCCAAGGTTTAAAATAAGTGCTCATTCATCAGCCATCATCGGCACCACAGCCTGTCTTGTCAAGGCATTTAACATAGGTTTCCTCTGGGCAGTCAGGTAATTTCCTTAGTAACAGTTGGATTAGCTCTCTTTGGGTATCGTAATACAAAGGGCAGTATAGAAGAACCTGCCCAGTGGTCAGAGTTGCATGGGCATAATCTGTTCAACTGGGATATCAGGATATCTGCCCTCTAATAGTGCTGGAGGGAGAACATTTTTTAAAAAAAAAACAAAAAACCAGGCTCTGGAAAATGCCCAACAATGTTTAGGGTTGCCCGGGGTACTTCAGTAATTTGCTGGGTGTGATCTTTGAGGTTTGTGTAAGGATTTATAGATTCTAGCAGATTGGTTAAGTAGATCATTTTGGTAACCTATATCCCAGATTCATTCTTTTATTGTACTTCTAGCCCTTTCAGTTTCTAGACCAGGCAACCCCAAACTGCGCCCCCCCCCAGATGTTTTGGCCTACAACTCCCATGATCCCTAGCTAAGAGGACCAGTCGTCAGGGATGATGGGAATTGTAGTCCAAAACATCTGGAGGGCCGAAGTTTGGGGATGCCTGTTCTAGACTTAAAAAGATATTCAGGAGAAAGGCCGTATAAAATCAGTTTTCTTCTAATGCCCTTCCACCAATTTGGTTGATAATTATCAACCAGCATCAAGGGTCTTAGCGATGTACACAAAGTTACTAGCCACAGTTTGGCTTCAGTCCTATACAGGGCCGTCTTAAGCATATCTGGCGCCCTGGCGCCGTGGTGCGAAGATCCCTCCGGCGCCCCCCCCCCGGCACGGCTGCTGCGGGCACAGCAACACAGTGCCCCCCCTGGCGGCCCTGCGCCACCCAGCCTTGCCATAGGGCCGGCCCTGGTCCTATATACGCCCGTCTCCAGTTGCAGGGCTGCATTAGGGATGTAAATTGTATTTGGGTTGTTTCGTATTGCAAGCTGCTTTGAGGTGTATGAGCAGAGTATAAACATTGTCTCATCTACTCTAACCATGTTCCTTCTTCTTCCTCCCCCCCCCCCCCCGTTGAGACATTCACCGAAACTGGGAAGGCAACAGCCCCCTTCTTCTCTCCCTCCAGGAGCCGGAACACGACCCTGGGCACGCAATTAGCAGAGCTTATCCACGCAGGGATAGCAGTGTTAGCGGAGAAGACGAGGCAGATGAGAGGCATCTTGTATTTCCATAAGCAGTTTTATTTACAGCATCTTAGAACACTTGGGAGAGAGAGAGAGAGAGCAGTGCTTCTCCTCCTAAACTCCTACAGCAAATCACTCATACAGCATAAAACGGAAATGCATAGACATGTGACACACTATCTCAGCAACATGTCTAACCCTTAAGGTATAACGCTTAAGGTGGAACTGAATTTACCAACACCCCCACCTCCCTACTTCCAAACACACACTTCTTAAGATGCTTGCTTTGCTTGCAGGGCGATTAGACATCCCTCTCTATATGTAATGAGCATTCGTTCTGATTTGTTTGTGGGGAGGTTAGACAAGGCTACATCAAAACAAGTTTGGTCCCACACTTTCCAGTGCATCTTTCCCATCACTTTCCTTATTGCAGACAGTCGGCTCTTTGGCGAAAGAGGTTTGTTGAGAAAGGGTTTGTTGAGAAAGACTTCTCTATCATCTGTAATTGTGCAACCTGGATTTGTCATATTGTGTGGCTACGGTTGCCAGACTCAATAGAGGACAGGACTTCTGTGCCTTTAATTGCCCTCCTCTCTTTTGAGTCTGGAAACCTTAAAGCAGTGGTTCCCAACAGGTGGTCCGGGGACCCCCAGGGGTCCGCGAGCTATGCCAGAGGGGTCCGCAAGATGCTATTAGAATAAAAAATATATTAAATATATTTCGTATGATAACAGATTTTTGTTTTGGCCGCTTCCTGCATGAGCAGAGTCTAGCACAAAACTAGAATTAGATAGAGGCAGTAGTTCTGCTGTATGCCGTTAGGTGGCGCTTTACAAACACTACTGTTTTGCAAAGAGGCAGCGCGCGCATTCTAAACGCTCACCTCCCCAAGATGCTTTGCGCGTGTCGGCTTCATTTGTGCGCTACTGCGCAGGTACCCCGTCTTCTTCATTCCCCTCCCTCCTCCCTGGCGCGCGCTGCCTCTTTGCAAAACAGTAGTGTTTGTAAACAAAGCAAGCATTT
This sequence comes from Zootoca vivipara, assembly GCF_963506605.1. NCBI lineage: Eukaryota > Metazoa > Chordata > Lepidosauria > Squamata > Lacertidae > Zootoca > Zootoca vivipara. The sequence continues at coordinate 11,654,501 of NC_083283.1, read as the reverse complement.
TCTTCCATGTGTTTCATGAAAAACAAATATAGGAATCGGCTCGACATGCGGTCGGATTTCAGAGTGAAAGTTTCAAGTTTGGAACCTAATATTTCAGAAATAATGGACCCAAAGGACAGATTTAACTCATCTCATTAAGAACTGAAAATTAAAACTAACTGTATACTGATGGAGTACTCTGTTGTAACTGTAAAAACGTATAAATATACAATATAAAAAAGACTCTTAATTTGGCTCTCACTTTTTAATTTTAGGATTAGGAATTAATGGGGGTCCTTGTCACAATAGCGGCTCGGTGGGGGGTCCTCAAGAAAATTTTGTTGGGAACCCCTGCCTTAAAGAGAAACCAGCAGACCCTTTCTTTAATTTCCAAGCAAAGGGTGTGCTGGTTTCTCTTTAAGGTTTCCAGACTCAAAAGAGAGAAGGGCAATTAAAGGCACAGAAGTCCTGTCCTTTATTGAGTCTGGCAACCCTATCTATGTGTGACTGAATTCCACCCCAAAATAACAACAGTCTGGAAAACATCTCACAGTGATGGCTGAGTGCTCCCCACGACCCAGGAAGCTCCGATGTCAACCTTTCACACATTTCCTTGTGAGGTGAGAGTACTAGAATCTTACATTAAAAATAAATAAATAGATGCATACATTGAGCTTGGGCTAAGGCGGGTACCCAGAGAGCACATCTTTAAAGCACATGCTCTCTCCCCACCCCCCACCCCAAAAAAACAAAAGCAAAAACAGGTCCTTGGAGCACCAGCATAACCCATGTTGCAAAAATCTGACCTTGCTCTATTTCACTGGCTTTATTCCAGTTGGCAAGACTAACACTTTTCAGCCACAACCTAAGTAGTTGTGCTGTGTTTTCTAGCTAGCGGCCACCAGCTATCAACAGCACGGCTACAGTGTTCTTATTTAGCCAAAGGGCTTTTAAGATGCTTTTCCTTATAGCCAAGTTGAGCTCTTAAGCCGTTTTACAACCATGCGCAAATATAAATCCATAAAACCCGACAGTAAGACCAGTCAAAACAATTGAGGTAATCTATTTCACCTTAAGGAACAGACAAGTTCAGAATAGGAAGTTCTTCCCATAGCACATCAACTAGAACTTATTTTCCAGGAACCGGTACTCAGAAGTATTGCTGCCTCCAACCTGCACTGCAGTGGGGGTTGGACTAGATGACCTTTGGGGTCCCTTCCAACTCTACAATTCTATGCTTCTATGAAAACATCTGGAGGGCAGGAAGAGAAGGATGGATGGATTAGGGCCTGTGCTTCTGAGTGGATTCTCCTACACCTATGTATCTGAGTCCAAAAAGTCATCAATTCCCCCCCCCCCAAAAAAATAGAAGATGAATATTTTTCCATTGCCGAAAGCCCCTCCATTCTTTTTAGTATGTTGGGGGCACATACTCCCTGACACAAGAGAGATGTAAATTCATCAAGGGAGGGAGGAGACCGTCAGCTATGTGTTGCCTGACAAGATTCCAGATCTGCTTCGAGATTGCCCGAGTGGCTGGACAAACATCTGGCTCCCATAGAGAGATTTATTTGACTGTGGGTAACGTCGAGCACCCACTCTTTGGGGAGAGGGCTTTTCGCTGCTGTGCATCAGAGTGAGGCATGACGTGCTCTCGAGCATGCTTCTCTGGCGAGAGGTCCCTAATAGTCATCAATCGAAGCTGCTTAACCTCTCTTGCACACCTGGCGTTGCAATATCTAAGTGAAGACAGCCGATGAAACCCCATTCCTCACATAATCCAAACCAGCTGTGCATCTGAGGAAAACTTCAGATTGAAGAACAGCAGTCCTTAAGATTGAGTCAGTCATTTCCAAGCTGGTTATTTCATGCTGGGGGGGGGAGGGCCTAAACCATAGAAATCAATATATCCTAGGGTTTTGATTATTTGGAGTGATCAAAGGGAGATTGGAAGCCAGTGGGAAAATACACTTCCTTTCCAAGCCAGGGCCTCACCTGGGATAAAAGTATTAGCATGGCAAAAGGGGTTGATGGCCCATCTAAGAGGAATCTTGGGCCTGGGAAGACAGAGCTTGCCATGGCAATGGGGTTTGAGGTGTGAGGAAAAGAGAGTTTCTAGAGCAAGGTGTGCTGGGGGGGAGGAGGAGGAGGAGGAGGAGGAGGAGGAGGAGGAGGAGGAGGAGGAGGAGGAGGAGGAGGAGGAGGAGGAGTTGGTGGTGGTGGTGGTGGTGGTTAAGGGGTGATATGATAACCATGTTCAAATCTATAAAAGGATGTCATATAGAGGAGGGTGAAAGGTTGTTTTCTGCTGCTCCAGAGAAGCGGACACGGAGCAATGGATTCAAACTACAAGAAAGAAGATTCCACCTAAACATTAGGAAGAACTTCCTGACAGTAAGAGCTGTTCGGCAGTGGAATTTGCTGCCAAGGAGTGTGGCGGAGTCTCCGTCTTTGGAGGTCTTTAAGCAGAGGCTTGACAGGCATATGTCAAGAATGCTTTGATGGTGTTTCCTGCTCGGCAGGGGGTTGGACTGGATGGCCCTTGTGGTCTCTTCCAACTCTAAGAATCTATGAAAGAGAGAGAGAGTGTGTGTGTGTGCAAAGACCGGGATCCATCTTGGGCAGGTTGGCTGAAGGAGATGCCTTGGACTCTAGGGCTGCACTGCTGTGAGGGACAAGCCCTGCTTGAGATGACCATGCTGTAAGACCTGGAGTCCTTCCACAAGGACTGAAGGTGTAAATAGGTGAATAAATCATATTTCTGAAAAGCTACGACAGTCTTCTCCGCGTCTTCAAATCTGCAAAGGAGCACAGCCCCCGGGTAAGCACATGGAACCACCTGGAATTTTGCTACCACTCAGCAGAGAGTGAGGATGGCCCCCCTTTTGTCATAATATCAACAGAGGGAAGTCAGCTCTCTCCCCAACTCACATCTCAGCCTCTAGGCCAGGGAAATCAGCCATGGCTCTGCCTCTCTGCTGCCCAGCCTGCAGCCTGCTTTCTAAGCTGAACCTCCCCCTGCCCTGCCCCAACTCACAGCGATCCTTTAAAACTTATCACAAAAAGATTTGGGGTTCATGGTTTAGCACTCCCCACCCACCCACCCACCCAACAGTAACTAGATTCTTTCAACAGCAGACAACCTCGCTGTCTTCCACTGTTGGCTGTATTTTGGGTTTCCATTTCTGCTCCTCTAGTCTCCTAGCAACTACCGGTATGAAAAGCCTACCAAGCCAGTGCTCTCCCCTCCCCTCATTCAAACTGGGAAGCGAGAAAGGAGAGCAAAGGGTTTATTTATTCCTTGCGAACCATCTGCAAGAAGCCGACAATAATTGCACTTGGTAGATCTACCTTGAAAGATGTTGTTGATGCGCCAGGCAAGTGGTGATGTCGTTCTCACCCACATGCCCAAGTTGACGGGCATCCTCACACAAGACCTACAACCAAGCCCTGCTCCTATTCAGGAACTCTATAAAGTGGGGAGGGGGTGCAGAAGAGTTTGGAGACCCCTAAGACTAAGCATGGAGCTGAACCCCTGGAAGATCAAGCTTAAAAAAAAAATGGGACAGCTGTTGCAATCAAGGCTGACTGAGAAAAGAGGAGGGGGAATTGCAACCTGTTGCAATTGCACTTTCTTGCTTGCAGCTGAGTTCAGCTGAAGGGTGAGAATGTCTGGAGAGGATGAAAATTTACCAGTTCTCATTGGACATCATGGGGCCAGGCCACCTTTATGACCTGTTTGCACTGGCTGCACAGACGGCTTGCTGCTATCCCACGGTTGCTCCCACACTCCCATCCCAGCAACACCTGCTATAATGAATGAAGTCGGAGTCACGCCATGTATTTAAAACACTATGATGCCGCGTTAAGCCATCCAGGCTCCCCCCACAAGAAATGTGGGAACTGTCGTTTGATAAAAGTGCCGAGAGTTGTTAGCCCCCCCTTCCCCCTTCCCAGTGCTACAATTCCCAGCATCCTCTATGAAGAGAGATTGGTTGCTGAACCACGGTGGGATCTGCAACTCTGGGGAGGGAATAGGGGTCTTCTAACTTTTCACAGCACACTTAAACTCCCATAATTATTTGGGGAAAGACGTGGCTGTTTGAAGTGGCATCGTAGCGGCTATTGCCTGAGCCTCCTGCAGTCTTCCATGAAGTGGTTATCATTCTTCAGGATTCAATTGCAAGGTTCTCGTGTCCTGGTAGCAAGCCTTCTATACTCCTGCAATCTGCTCCTTTCCCCCTAGTTACGTTATCAGTCACATGGGCTTGTGTTATGGCTACAGTACTTTCTTCCCCAGACCTATGTGGGTGGGAATTCTGCTTTCGTTCGATGTGCTCTGGATAGGCCCACCCAGATTCTATTCCCGGATCAGAAACTTTGCCTTGTGAATAAAATACCTTCAGCTGTCAGGTTTGCCAGCAAAGCACCCTCTCCACCCTTCGATGCTGAAGATTTCACGAGTCCTACTAATTGTCACATAGATTTTGTCTTTTCAAATAGCACTCTTAATTGTCGCACGCGTTGATGAGGCTTGCATGTTTATAAGCACAGCTTACCAGTTCCTTTTTGTCCTCTTATCTCCCAAAATGCAGCCTCCCAGTGATAAGATCAATGAACCACGTTGCTAAGTACATGAACGGCCCTGCTCCCTTGATGAGATTTACCATTATTAATTGCACTGCTTTTCCGTGAGTAATTTGGACACAAAAACAGCCAGCCAAGTGGGGGGAGGGGGGAGTGTCAGAATGCCCAGTGCAATGGAGCTGGTTTCTTTAAATACCTCTACTGTTAGTTCCAATCTGATATAGGAAACTCACTTGGTCTGAATTCAAATGGAAGACCTGCTTCATTTGCATCTTCTTCTTTGGCGATCACTTGTAGCAGAGTAAGATGGTCTTCCATAAACACAGTTTTAACAATGAGTCCGTAAGTGACTGTGGAGGCCAATTCTGGATCCACACGTCCTTCCACAGCGGTTTCCAGGCGGGTTTGATCACGGTGTGGATTTGCCAAGTGTGCCTTCCTCTTAGCACGTTTCTCCCTTGCATCCTGAGTTCGAGTGTCTTCAAAGCCCATGACACCTTTGGCAAAGGCTGTTCTCCAACCGGAGCGCTCGGAGGCCAGTGTTTCCCAGTTGTCAGTGTTTATACATTTTTAGATTTGCCTTGAGACAATCTTTAAACCTCTTTTGTTGACTACCAGCATTACGCTTTCCATTTTAATGTTTGGAATAGAGTAGTTGCTTTGGAAGACGATCATCAGGCATCCACACAACATGACCAGTCCAACGAAGTTGATGTTGAGGAATCATTGCTTCGACACTGGTGATCCTTGATTCTTCCAGTACACTGATATTAGTTCACCTGCTTCATTTGCATACTTGACTATCAAACAGTAAGAATGCATTCAGGCTCCAAGATACACACCTAGACCCACTCAGAGATGCAGCAGGTGAGCAACGTCTCTACGACTGGCTAGTTTGGGCTGCATCTCAGGATCAATCATTCACAGCCCAGTACAGAGAAATGCTTGCCAGCGGAGAATCTTACGAGAGTTTTTGTAGCGATTAAACAAATAAATCCACCCTACTAACAAATAAATAGACAGAAAAGAATAGGTGTTGACCTATTGAAACAAAAGCCTAAGCTCAGTATGAGACTCCTAATCTCAGGGGTGTGGGTTCAAGCCCCATACAATTTTAGAGTGGGGAGTGACCCCCAAGGGTCATCTAGTCCAACCCCCTGCAATGCAGGAATCTCAACTAAAGCATCCATGACAGGTGGCCATCCAACTTCTGCTTCAAAACCTCCAAGGAAGGAGAGTCCACAACCTGCCCTTGTTGGGCAAAAGGGTTTATGGCTGGCTACTGTGAGAACAAGATGCTGGGCTAGATACTAGATAGGCCAATGGCTTGATCCAGCAAGACTCGTCTTATGTTCTATTGTCCAATTCCAGAGATGAAGATGGTGGTGGTGGTGGTGATGATGATGATTTTTACGATACAGCAGTGCCATCTCGACACATCTTTCCTAAGGCAAAAGAGACTGAGCGCTTCTTTAATTATCATTTTCCCCCTCCCCACCCCTGCCTGCAAATCTTTATCCAACGTGCATTTTTTCAGCACAATTAAAAAAAAACACCACCCAAAATGTTGCACCGGTAAAGGAGCATGACTGCTCCAGAAACAACCTCTCCTCACCCTCTTTTCTCCTTCCCCTCCTGCGTCTTCCTCTTTCCCTTCTCTCGGTACCTCATTTCCCAAGCTTGCAGCGTTCGGGATGGCCGTCCTCCTTTGCCATTTGCATCTCAAACGCTTGCAGTTTATGAGAGTTGCCATAAAGCGGAAAATACCGGGTGACAGCTCCCAGATTGGAGACACGGCAGCCCTCCGTGGGCCTGTGGGGGGGGGGACGACACAGGGAGGGAGGAACCATGAAGCCATAATAGACATAAAACTCTAAAGTGCCTCCAAAATTACCTCATCTTTTATTTAGAGGTTATTCCGCCCTTGCCTTTCTTTACAGCTCTTTATACGACTTGAAACGGGGAGGCTGGACAAAATGAGGCAATTTCGGTTACCGAGTGGAACTGGGGTTTAGCAGTCAAATGTTAGGCCAAAAAAAGAGAAAAGGGTTTCTCACCATTTCAGTCAGCTTCGCTGGGTTTATTTCCTCTCTGCTTAGAAGCAATGATCGTTTGGGGTTTTAAATGTTCTTTAATAGGAAGGTAGGGAAGGAGCCAAAGGTTGTAACTGGAAGAGCAGGGGCGGCCCCCACTGTTAGACAGAGTGAGGCTAGGTCCGCGCCATTAATTTGAGATTGAGGTTGAATCCTGACAAGACAGAAGTACTGTTTTTGGGGGACAGGGGGCAAGCGGGTGTGGGGGACTCCCTGGTCCTGAATGGGATAGCTGTGCCCTTGAAGGACCAGGTGCGCAGCCTGGGAGTCATTTTGGACTCCCAGCTGTCCATGGAGGCACAGATTAATTCTGTCTACCAGCTCCATCTGGTACGCAGGCTGAGACCCTACCTGCCTGCTGACTGTCTTGCCGGAGTGGTGCATGCTCTAGTTATCTCCCGCTTGGACTACTGTAATGTGCTCTACGTGGGGCTACCTTTGAAGGTGACCCGGAAACTGCAATTAATCCAGAATGCAGCAGCTAGACTGGTGACTTGGAGCGGCCACCGAGACCACATAACACCGGTCCACATAACATTGGCTCCCAGTACGTTTCTGAGCACAATTCAAAGTGTTGGTGCTGACCTTTAAAGCCCTAAATGGCCTCGGTCCTATATACGTGAAGGAGCGTCTCCACCCCCATTGTTCAGCCCAGACACTGAGATCCAGTGCCGAGGGCCTTCGGAGGGTTCCCTCACTGCGAGAAGCAAAGCTACAGGGAACCAGGCAGAGGGCCTTCTCGCCCTGTGGAACGCCCTCCTATCAGAGGTCAGAGAGATAAACAACTACCTGACATTTAGAAAACAGCTAAAGGCAGCCCTGTTTAGGGAAGTTTTTAAATCTGTGATATTTTAATGTACTGTATTTTGGTATTTGTTGGAAGCCACCCAGAGTGGCAGGGGAAACCCAGCCAGATGGGCGGGGTAATAATAATAATAATAACAATAATAATAATAATAATAATATAAATTTGAAGTACCATTAGGCCACTTTAAGCAGTCATGGCTTCCCCCAGAGAATTCTGGGAACTGTAGCATGTCCAGGGAGCTAAGAGTTGTGAGGAGACCTCCCCCCTGTCGTCCTCACAGAGCCACAGAGTTCTCTGGGAAGCAGGGCTGGTGGTTAAATGGTTTGTGGAGTTGTACCTCTGTGAAGGAAACAGGGGTCTCCTAACAACCCTCAGCAACCTTCATAAAGGGTAACAACGTGTTATCTGCATATGCATGACACATTGCGGCCATGGCTGCTGCCATCACAGTGCCGTCTTTCATTCTACACAAATGGGTAAAAATGGCTTTCCAGGATATGCTTCATCAGCTAAATTCCGGGGACTCAGCTACCTTAGTAAAGAAAAAGCGCTTTATATGCGTTATAACTCTGTGACACCAGAGGGCGCTGCGGAGTTCCGTCTTTGGCCAACGTGATTTCCCGTTATGAAGCTTGCTACGTGTTTTCCTGCAAATGATTTTTTTAATGCGTCTAGATCCAGCCAGGGATGGGGCCCTTTGCAGTATGAGAAGCAGGAAGGAGAGCGTTCAGCTAATCTTAGTCTCAGAACGTTAATGGTCGTCTTGCCACCAATTTAGGTGGAAATATGTGCGACTTCCCTTACCGCAAGGCTTAGCAAGCCAGCCCAGCTGCATTTGGAAGCCCTGCAGTGCAGGCTGGTCTGTTACTTGGTCTGAATTATAATGGAAAACCTGCTTCAAAGAGTAAGAATGCATTCAGGCTCCAAGATACCCATCAAGACCCACTCAGAGATGCAGCAGGTGAGCAACGTCTCTACGACTGGCTAGCTGCATCTCAGGATCAAGCCAGTCACAACCCAGTACAGTACAGAGAGATGCTTGCCAACGGAGAACTTTACGAGAGTTATTGGGGTGGTTAAATAAATAAACCCACCTTACTAATCATCAGTGCAGGCTGGTCCGTTAGGGACAAGGGAACACTCCCCCACCAACCTCAGCCTGTCCCCAGGAAGGGCCCACCTGCCTATCTACTCCCCTACCAGTGCCAATGGGCACCAGGAAAGGCGCCACCGAGGCCCTTTCGCCTGAGCAGGGCTTGGGCATCTGTCCGAGATTTCTACACCGGACACAGGAGCCCTGCGAGAAAGTGGTGGCAGGGACACACATTGCCAGCCCGACCTAAAATGCTCTTTACCAGTCATATCTGAAATCGATCTTTTAATGTGGTGGCACCCACACTTTGGAACTCCTTGTCTGTTGATATGAGGGCAGGCACTTTCGCTGTGCTCTTTTTGGCACCTGCAAAAAAAACAACAACTGTTTCTGACAATTGTAGAGTTGGAAGGGACCACAAGGGACCTCTAATCCAGGAATCCCCAAACTTCGGCTCTCCAGATGTTTTGGACTACAGTTCCCATCTTCCCCAACCACTGGTCCTGTTAGCTAGGGATCATGGGAGCTGTAGGCAAAACATCTGGAGGGTCGCAGTTTGGGGATGCCTGCTCTAATCCAATCCCGCTGCAATGCAGGAATCTCAGCTAAAGCATCCATGACAGATGGCCATCCAACTTCTGCTTCAAAACCTCCAACAAAGGAGAGTCCAGAACCTCCAGAGGGAAACCGTTCTGCCGTCGAACAGCCCTTCCAGACAGAAGGTTCTCCCTGATGTTTACTCAGAATCTCCTTTCTTGTAACTTGAAGTCATTGGTTCGAGTCCTACCCTTCAGAGCAGGAGACAAGCTTGATCCATCCTCCATGTGTCAGCTCTTGAGATTATTTGAAGATGGCTATCATATCTCCTCTAGAATACTGTATCTTGACTGGAAAGAGAAGTTGCTGAATTGCAACTTATTACCAAACTTAAAACCATGGAGAGACCTGGTCTGAATAGAGACATTGGATTCTTATCTCATTATACATGATAAAGCTATTTTTAGCCATCTCACCCATTGCTTTTTCGTGTTAGACCAATTGCAGTCATTAACAGTCGTCAACAGGTTTACCACTCCTATCAGCCAATCACCCATTCCCACCACCCTTCTGTGCAATACCCCTCCCCACCTTCTCTCTCTATATAAGCGTCTGGTGACTTCTGTTTCAGTGTATCTGAAGAAGTGTGCATGCACACGAAAGCTCATACCAATGGAAAACTTAGTTGGTGCTACTGGAAGGAATTTTTTTATTTTGTTTTGAGTGTTTCCAGTTTATTTCTGGTTTTTTTCTTTGAATGTTCTGCTTATTTCTACTATCACTTTTATTGCTTTATTCTTTTTCGTAAACTACTGTGCTGTGGTTGTTTCACAATCAAACGGTATATACATTTTATGACATAAATAAATACTTTCGAAGCTCTGAGCCTTGCATTTTCTATTGGAGGGAGCAGGGCATCACCACTAATAACAATGCAACTGATTGTAGATATCCTTGTCCAAATGTGGAATTTCCATGCAGGACCTTATCGTGAGACCTGAAATGCAAGCAGGAAAGATAAGAGTGCTGTGGAAAAAATGAAGGGATCACTGGACAGGGGATGAGGAAATGATAAAACAGGCAGAATGGTTGGGGAGCCTTATCTACAAAGTTCCAAACATTTACAAAAGAGCATCGGGGACTTCTTTCATTTGGAAAATATATAGAAGAGAGGGCAAAATTCAGCTAAGCACATGCAGAATTGTGTTATAGGATGACGCCGATAATAATAATAATTTTATTATTCATAACCCACTCATCTGGCTGGGTTGCCCCCAACCACTCTGGGAGGCACACAACAAAAAATAGTAAAAACACAAACCTACATCAAATGCTAAAAACTTCCCTGGTGTCTTTTAAAAACCGCATAGCTGTTTTATCTCCTTGACATCTGATGGGAGGGCGTTCCACAAGGAGGGTGCCACTACTGAGAAGGCCCTGTGCCTGGTTCCTTATAACCTCACTTCTCACAGTAAGGAAACTGCCAGAACGCCCTTGGAGGAGCTAGACCCAAGTGTCCGGGGTGAATGATGGGGGTGGAGACGCTCCTTCAGATACACAGGACCAAGGCTTTAAAGGTCAACACCAACACTTTGAATTGTGCCAGGAAACATACTGGGAGCCGATATAGATCGACTCCCAGTCGCATTCTGGATTGGTTGCAGTTTAGGCTGCAACAACTTTTGTTTCTGGATTTTTATTTCTTGAAGTATGGCAACCCTATATGTACTTTCCGAGTCACCTTCAAAGTTAACCCAATTTAGAGGATGGTGTGTGTGTGTGTGTGTGTGTGTGTGTGTGTGTGTGTGTGTGTACATGTATTCCCCACCACCACCCTTCAAGCATTAGTCTCCACTTGATCATTTTTACAAATTGAAAAGTTTTAGCCAAAGCATTTTTCAGAATGGAAACCAGTTGGATCAAAAGCCAATTAAAGGCCTCTGACCTCCGGCCTAACGAAGGGGTGGTGTTTTGATCAGAGGCCAGCTGAGGCATGCGAGTCCAGGGTCCAGGAGAGCCTCAGGACAGCCTCAATGAATGTGCTCCAAATGAGATCCTACCATCGCCTCTGAATGTGGGCAGAGCAGAACGGAATGATTCCATTCTCTCTGCCAAGAAAACAGATGCTGGAACAGAGCCAAGGAATTCCCTTCCATGGAGATGAAGTAGCTTTGGTCCACCAGAGCTGCCCACACATCAGGTGCGAGCAGAATTAAAGCTTGCAGAATCTGGAAGCCAAGTGGAAAATGGAGGTTGCAAAATGGCGCAGAGCCAATTACCTGCTGCACCCCAACAAGCCGTACAATGAGATGATCTCTGTAAATAAGGGCAAATCTACAGCTTAGGACCCTTTCAGACCGAGTTTTTTTTTGCAAAACCAGGTACAGTGGTACCTCGACTTACGAAGGCGATCCGTTCCGTGGCGCTCTTTGTAAGTCTAATTCTTCGGTTGTCGAAGTGGTAATTTTGCGCATGCGCGAAGCGCGATTTTGCGCTTCTGCGCAGGCACAGAACACACGTGCGGCGAAAAGACTTCCGGGTTTGCCGACTTTGGAAGTCGAAACCTTCGGAAGTCGAGTCATTTAGATGTCAAGGTACCACTGTATTAGTTTCATAATTTTTGACCAGGCAATATATTGCGAATCGTGATGTGTGTGTGTGTGTGTGTGTGCGTGCACAATGCAACAATCGCAATGTAGGGAAAATTGTGAAGCCAGCCAATACCTACATAGCTCCATCCTTATTTCAGACATTGTGATATATCAGTATATTGCGATGTTTTCTGCTGACTTATCATGAAGTTGGAAACCAGATATCACACAGCCCTATTGTTCACTTCTACACAGTTCCATCCTTATTCCAGACATCGTGATATACTGGTACATTGCAATGTTTAGCTGGTGATATATCGCGATGTCGAAAACCAGACATCGCCCAGCCCTACCTGCCATGTAAAGGTTGCTGTGTGGCGAAAGAGAGATCACACAGGTTGCCTTGTGGTTAAAATGTGGGTGTCGAGTGGGGTCCAACGTGCTTTTGGACTGTTAGGGCAGAAGTCAGGGAGACCAACCTTAGAGCTTGCAAACCTTAAGAGTTCCTCAGAGCTTTTCTTAAAAGATGGAAGAGGTGCATTCCGAGATTTTCCATTTCATACGAGGGCTTCTCCAGCCTGGCACTCAGAAGATGCTGTATTGGTACTCAGTATCTGCCCGATGAACACACCTCTGCTCTGATGAGGAGGGGCAACCAAGCTCCCTCATCCTTAAGAACAAATTGAATTACCAGGGTGACAGCGTCATTTCATTGTGGCTCCTCACAGCTGCCTTTTGTGCTTAAATCCAAAATGGCATGAAATGCCCACCAATCAATTATGCCTGTTTTTCACTACACAGCAGGCCTAGCCAAGAGGCGACAATGGACTTTGGAGAAGTCCCATTGAACGGCTGCTAAATGGTTCTGAACGTGTTCCAATTGCCCGCAGATTAAATTATGTTGAAACACACACACACACACACACACACACACACATGCCAGGAAAATGGACGTATGAAGCGCTGCTAGGAATATAAAGCTTTTTTATCGCAGAAAACTGAGAAATTACTTTTGACATCCCGGGGGGGCGGGGCGAGGTCTGTTTTCACAGTGGCACTGTGTTTGCCAAGGCTCAGCCTTTGTCGCAGAGATTCAAGTCTCGGAGTTCATTCCCAGGGCAGAAAGTTAGATATCAAGGACAGGCATCCCCAAGCTGCGGCCCTCCAGATGTTTTGGCCTACAACTCCCATGATCCCTAGCTAACAGGACCAGTGGCCGGGGAAGATGGGAATTGTAGTCCAAAACATCTGGAGGGCCGAAGTTTGGGGATGCCTGCTCAAGGACATCAGCTAGCCCACCACACCTGTGTTCTAATGTGCAGGTATGCTAGTCTGGCTGGCAAATGGGGTTGGGGGCAGTTACTGCACATACAACCCAATAAAGTACATGTTTTTATTTTATATTTATGGATGGAAGTCACTTTCTTTCGCTGGTGTGGTCCCAACTCAGCATTTTTAAAAAAAGAAAGAAATGACAGCATATAAAACAGGCATCCCCAAACTTTGGCCCTCCAGATGTTTTGGACTACAATTCCCATCATCCCTGACCACTGGTCCTGTTAGCTAGGGATCATGGGAGTTGTACGCCAAAACATCTGGAGGGCCGCAGTTTGGGGATGCCTGATATAAAACAAAACTTAACAGCAGCAATACATACAGTGGTACCTTGGTTCTCAAACTTAATCTGTTCCGGAAGTCCATTCCAAAACCAAGGTGCACTTTCCCACAGAAAGTAATGCAAAATGAATTAATCCATTCCAGACTTTTAAAAACAACCCCTAAAACAGCAATTAAACATGAATCTTACTATCTAACGAGACCATTGATCCATAAAATGAAAGCAATAAACAATGTACTGCAGTCACACAATCAATCCATCAGTAGCTGAACTGGGTTCCACACAGTCACAAAAACAAAGCAAAAAAGCCGCAAAAACGAAAAGGCAAAATAAATAGCAAAAACAGACAGACCTTAACATGACACTCAAAACGGAAGTGTGGCACTCAAATCAGAAGTGTAACACTCAAAATGGAGCACGTTTGGCTTCCAAAAAACGTTCGCAAACCGGAACACTTACTTCCGGGTTTGCAGTGCTTGGGTTCCAAGTTGTTTGAGTACCAAGGCGTTTGAGAACCAAGGTAGCACTGTACTGGAAAAACAAACGAACCAAACCTAAACCCTGGAACAGACCCAGCCAAAATCTCCAAAGACCTGGGGAAAGTGAGGTGTTGTAATTAAGCAATGGAAGCTCGTCAGCCATGTAGCCATCTTGTGCATCAAAGGAAAGGGAGTTCCACAGGCTGAGAAAAATGACCAAGGCAGATATATCCAATATCCCCACGCCGTGAGCAACATTCAGCTGTGATGCAAAAATAATGGCCCCCTCTGCCAATCTGAGAGCCAAGGCTGGCTGATTTCAAGAAAAGGCACTCCACCTAAGTCCCAATTTGTCCAGGTTTTTTTCTACCACCAACCCCTTGAATTGATCCTGGTAATACATAGCCAGCCGATGCAGATCCCATAAAGCAGGCATTATATTGTAGGTAGCGGGATTCTACCACATTCAAGGGTAGCCCACAGAGGGTGCATTGCAGTATTCAAGACGAGAGGTTACTAGAGGGTGCAAAACTGTAGCCAAACTTAGTCCAGGAGTGACCGGAGTTGGCAAACCAGCCAGAGTTGGGAAAAGGCACCGTCAAGTCATCGAAGGCACCTGGGCTCCCAGTGGCCTAGATGGATCTGAGATATAAGGTGCAGCTGAACGACACCTGGAAAGTTATACACCAGTTCTTCCAGGTGTGACCTGCCAATATAATTGCCTGGATGGAGAAGCATCTAGAACAATAAAAGGTGTGTTTGAATGAATCTCACTCATCATTTGTAAATTTTACTTTTCCTCTTGCTTCAAAAAGTGTTGCTTTCGACCTTCGAAAGCCCTTAATTGCTTGGGATCACATCACCGAAAGAATTCCCTCTGCCCAGATGTACCTACCCAGACCCTGAGATCATATCTAGGGGACCCTTCCCTAGATGCCCCCAACAAGTGAAGTACAGTGGGTGACTTCCAGGGACAGGGCCGTTTTGGTGGTGGCACTGTGGCTCTGAATTTTGTCTCCCTGGCACCTACTTTAGGGTCCTTCCAGCACTAGGCAGGCCAAGACCGCTTTCATTTTTTCAGGGCCGTATCCAATGTTCTCTGTCCACGAGCACAAGGGCTGCTGTGCTAGCGGGGGGGGGGCGAGTTTTGCTGTTGTGCAACGGAGGAAAACAGTGCAACAGTTGTGAAAGCGGAAACTCATCACGCAACAGATTGTGCAACTTGATCAACAAGCAACCTGCT
This sequence comes from Zootoca vivipara, assembly GCF_963506605.1. Lineage (NCBI taxonomy): Eukaryota > Metazoa > Chordata > Lepidosauria > Squamata > Lacertidae > Zootoca > Zootoca vivipara. The sequence goes on along the minus strand of NC_083283.1, from coordinate 11,639,473 downwards.
TATACACTCTCTTGTGCAGCAGCATCCCACTGGTGCAAAACATTTCACGAGCGGAAGAAGCAAACCGGTAAGCACCTTTAACTTAGTGCTATGTTAGATGCAACCCTAAACATTTCAGTGTTTTAAATTCTGCTGCTCAAATCTGCTGTTTTATTATTTGATGGTCAACAAGTAGACTTTAATATTTTACTGATACTGTACTGTAAGCCGAATGTCATTATCGTGCAGCATATAAATGTGACAAGTAAGTAAAAAGTGGTGGGAGTGGCTTTCATCTCAGTTCCCCTTTTTTATCAGGGCTTCGTATCTCTAGCTGAGCTGTAGATATGGTGGCCAGAGACAAAAAAATGGAATTTCAACAGGTGTAGCTTCTACACAATTAGTAAATACACTACCTGTAGACTCGTTTATAAGAAGAGTCTTTGCCTAAGCCTGAAGGAGGTGAAAACAAGTCCTTAAAATGGTATTCTGTGCAGGGTTGCCAGGCCAAGTGACTGAGCTGAACTGGTTTAGGATCCGGCCTAAGTCCGCTCTCACTGATCGCATTCCTTTGGGGGGACTTAACACTGGCTGAGCCAAGGTGAACAATTAGGTTTGATGAGGCTCCTAAGCTACTGAAGGTAATGGGGCCCTTTATATGTCCAGCTGTCCTTTGTCAACAACAAATTGTCACTGTTGTTTTGTGTTGAATATATGCTATATGGTAATTTATGGACCTAATAGGTATCTAAAGCCATTTGCACGTTTTGCCCTGCAACCAGTCCAGAATCAAACACGCAACCATAAATGGGAATACAATCTCAACTCTAAAAGAACTCTTTATAATGTCAACAAGGCAACAAATAATAGTATACAATATAAACAACTCATAGATAATCAGTTGTCAAGATGAAAGTGATTCTGAATTGGGGACTCAATTCTGAATTGGATTTGAATTGCTTTATCTGAAGACCTCAGCTATGGGCGTGTCCCAGCTCTGTACCTTTAAGTTTTGTTCTATTTTGCTGTCATTAGCTTCACCTGGAAACAGCTTTATAACTTTCTGTTAGCTCTCATTGTATTAGTAGTGTCTACTACATAGACTTATGAGCACTGTTCTGTGTGTATTCATTATTATGATAGATGGGGTATGTGTCTTCTATATTACTTTTGTATTTATATTTTATTATTGTGTATCCTAGCTCCTTGGTTTAGTACATATACTATATTGCTGCATTCATTTTTTGCAGTCCGTGAATATATTTCTACCACCCATGACTTTGCTGATGAAGTAATGACGAAACAGTGAATTATCCGGAAATACTGTTCATCTTGACAACTGATTATAATTCAGCTTTATTGGAACATTGTACCACTTCCTTCCTATTTGTCTTTCAACAATTGACTCTCTGATTTTTGACCAGCAGATGCTTTCATAGACTACTGAATCCTGCTTTATTATTTATGTATTGAAGAGTATCTTCTTTGCTACTAAGGAATTTTCTTATTTTGCTTCGACTCAGACCAACACGGCTACCTACCTGTAACTATCTTCTTTGAGTTGTTTATATTGTATACTATTATTTGTTGCCTTATTGACATTTATAAAGAGTTCTTTTAGAGTTGAGATTGCATTACCATGTATGGTCGCGCGTTGCTCTATGTTGGATTCTCGTTTGAATTGCAACACAGTGGTCTGGTTATTGTATTTACATGCAACCAGTCCATGCAGAATGTAGGCACCCTATATATAGAAATGAGCAAACTAGTGATATTTTAGTGAGCAGGCTAGCAGGCGGGGCCCATTACTTACATCATAGGCGCCTCCACAACACAAAACACTGTTGTCTGTACAGTACGTAGGTTTTATTTTACTGTATTTGTTTTTTATCTTATATTTTATTTTTATTTATTTATTTTTGGGGGGGGGCAAGAGAATGGGGCCCTAAGCTATAGCTTAGGTCAGGCATCCCCAAACTGCGGCCCTCCTGATTTTTGGCCTACAACTCCCATGATCCTTAGCTAACAGGACCAGTGGTCGGGGAAGATGGGAATTGTAGTCCAAAACATCTGGAGGGCCGAAGTTTGGGGATGCCTGGCTTAGGTCAAAGAGAACAACAATTACCAGACCTTTAGAAGGCATCTCAAGGCAGCCCTGTTTAGGGAAGCTTTTAATGTTTGATGGATTTCTGTATTTTAATATTTTGTTGGAAGCCACACAGAGTGGCTGGGGGAACCTGGCCAGATGGGTGGGATATAAATAATAAACTATTATTATTATTATTATTATTATTATTATTATTATTATTATTATTATACATAAATCCAGCACTGTTCAGAGGTTTACTGCTTTGGAACATGTGGGGTCCACTGAAACATACATTTAGCTGTACTAATTCCTGCCCTAATTCTGCCTAATCCCCGAACATAATTTTGTGCTAGCAAAATTAAGGCCAGGAAGCACAAGAGAGTAGCGTGATAAACCTACTTTCTGCGCATCAAGATCTAGTTAGCGGCGCAGGATCAAAACCACTTTGGCTTTAACAGAAAGGCTGGTCATCTCTGAGCACCAGAAGGTAGCAATGTCCCTAGCTGAAAAATGATGGTCAGCTGTTGATCCCTCAAGATCAACAGCTGCTGTTAAGGCACAAGAGCAAGACAGCCCTCTTTTATATGCATAGCTGCCAAGTTATCCCTTTTTTTAAGGGAAATTCCCTTATGCTGAATAGGCTTCCTCGCGAGAAAAGGGAAAACTTGGCAGCTATGTTTATATGTGGTCAGTTGGCAACTCTCTTCAGGGACAGCGATGTAGGCAAAAGGAACTAAACAATGCAGGGAAACTTCTCTTTTAAAGTGACTCGACAGCCTGCCCCAAACCTTTATTCTCCGAGCAGCAGCTCCTGTGCAGTTGCAAATAGTAAAAAAGAGGGTGAGAGCAGTCATAAGGACATAGCTGCCAAGTTATCCCTTTTTTTAAGGGAAATTCCATTATGCTGAATAGGCTTCCTCGCGAGAAAAGGGAAAACTTGGCAGCTATGCATAAGGAACCTGTTATTACCTTACTTAACTATTAATAATAATCTGAGTCACAAACTTCCCCAGGAGCCCCGCCCCTCCCTTCAGCCTTTGACTTCTTCGCCACTAGAGGGCGGGATTACTTTACTTTAGCCGGCGGGCTGGCACGGTTTATAGCCGGCTGTGCAAAGAGCCAAGCTTGACAATACTTGTGCAAACACGTTTGAGCGTGCAATGCAACAAGTGCTCCTTCCTGCCTCCTTTTAAGGATGTGCATTTCTTCCCAGCCAGCCAGCCAGCCTGCAAAGCCTCTGGGCTGAATGTCCTATGCTTTGCAAAGGAACGGAGGATGCAAATCATTATTAGAGCTGGATCTTTGAATGGCGTTTCTAAAAGTTTCTTGCAAGATGCCGTTGCTCTTCTGGAACAACAGGGCGGGCCTTTAGAGCTGCATTATCGCTGCTTCTGCAGCCCCGCTTGTCCTATGCCCGTTTACTCGGAAGGAAGCCGCGCCAGTTTCAACGGGGCTTGCTTCCAGTCAAACGCCGCATGCTTAAACCCTGTTGTCAACGTCTCAAAAAACCGACCCTTTTGCTAATCTGAATTTTCTCCAGCAGAAAGGGCTTGGCCAGGGGTTGTGATCCGGCTTCCTTTACTAGCCCTATTCAGCTGAAAGGGTTGAGGAGATAACAGAATTAGAATAGCAAGTCTTTTTTTAAGGGAGCATTTGATGCAGTCAGTGTCATTTAACAATGGCGTGTTTACACTTGAAACCCGATTTAATCTAACCCAAGCCGTCGCTTGGGGGCTCTCTCGGGAAAACTAATCTGATCAGGGCCTCGCCGCCCTTCATTAGCATGAGACAAATCTTCCAAACCGGATTATTTGCACTTAAATCGGTTACTGGGCCTTAGCAAATTTAATCATGCCAATGAAGTGACTCAATTGAGTTTAACACACAGTCCTCCACTAAAGCGGCACTGAAATCCTGTGTATGTTTACTTGGAAGTAAACCCCACAATGCCCAGTTTTTGGAGGGGAGATATTACGGCTAGGTTAGTGCGCAGTTTAAACGTAGCGAACTGCGAGGTGTGCTTGTTACTTCCCCTGATGAAATAGTGGAGCAATAATCCTCCGAGCTAATTTTTAATCCGAATTCTTTGGGCATCCGAGCAACTTTTGAGAGTCTAGAGGCGAATACAAACGGGCTTTACCAACTCTTACATGCACAGGTAAGCGTTGCTGAACTCGGTAACCTTCACCTCCCTCTCCTCGCATCGCCCCAAGTCTGCGCCCGGGAGCGAGGCCAGATTCCCGAGTCTCGTGACATCTTCTTTCTTCACCGCCTCCCTCCCGGCCCTGCAAACTCGTGCTTTTTTAAATGCACGCTGCGAACCACGGTCTTCTTCAAACTAGCGGGCTGCGGTTGTGCGTTAAACGCTAAGGATCCGGCGTTTTTACTCGGGAGTAAAAAACAACAACAACCAACCAACCCCACCGCACTTGCGTCGCAGCAAACAGGCAAAGGAGGTTTAGGATCCCTTCCAAATTTCTCCAGGGAACCCAACCAGTTTAAATGCAAAAGGGCTTGCGGGAAAGCGTTCTTCCAAGCACACGCCCCGCCGCAATTTGCAGCAAATTGGGGCGAGGGGCGGCGTTTGCGCTGCGAAGGCGTCGCTTCCGAAAAGGATCTGCGAAGCCTTTCGCCTTGCACTCCCTACGTGGTGTAGGTTTAGTCGGAAGTGAGCCCCATTAAAACTCGACGGGGCTTTACTCCCAGGTAATGAAGTGTGCATGGAGATACTCGCCAAATTATCCACACAAATGGCAAACCCCCAGCACTAAACTATAGACGGATTATATGCAAGTAGCTTTTTTTTTGCAGTGCGGAAGAAACCGGGGCGGATCCTGAACAAAACGCTCCCAGACACCCTAAGACAAGAGTTTGTGTGCGGGGTGTGTGTGTGTGTGTGTGTGTGTGTGTGTGTAAACATCACCCAACAGCCGCCGACTAGACGGCACCGCGAGGCCCCGATCCCTTGCACGCCTTACTCGCAAGTAAGCCCCAAAGGGGTAGCAAGCTTGCGCACCGGCCTTGCAGACGCCGGTTAAGGCGCGCGGAAAAGCGAGCCAGCGCTTCTTCCCCGGGAAAGTGCAGGGGTGGGCGCGCGCATATACACAACGCAGCAGCTCTGCAGGGCGCGCTGCTCGCTCGCCGCTACACCTCCCGAGACTTTTACTATGTTTACTTCCGCCGGCCCCGTGCGGCGGGCGCGCGTAACGTAAAGAAATAGGCGGCTGGGCTGAATTAAACCGGCCCAGCGTCAGCTGCTGCCGTTACCGCCCCTCCTCCCGAGCCTTTAACGCAGTGCAGAGCGAGCGAGCTCTCCAAGCGCTGGCTGCGGGCGCGCCTCTGCAAAGGAACCCTCCCCCCTCCCTTCCTTCTCTCCCCATTGCTTTTTGCCAGCCCGAAACCCCTTCCCCAATCGGCCCCCCCACTTCTGGCCGCCGGCTTCCGAGCCTTTCCCCGCCGCCACCCCCGGGTGGAGCGAGGGAGCGAGCGGGGAAGGCGGCACCCCCTCCCCTCTCCAAGGGGCGCGTTTCCTCCCCCTCCTCCTCTCCTCCCAGCTCCTTGTTGCAGCCCGTATGCAAAGCTCGGCTACACAGTTGGCGGGAAAAAGGAGGCGGAGCGCTCAGCCCGGCAAGCCTATAAAAGGCCTGGCGCTCGGGAGTCATTACTACTTTGCTTTCGCAGAGCCGAGGGGAGGGTCCGGCTCGGCTTGGGAAGGCGCCGCCGCTGCTACTACTACAATCTCTTTACTACTACTGTTGCCGCCGCCGCCGCCTTTGCGGGGAAGAAATAAATAAATAAATACCCCACCGAGGGCGCGCGCCTGTCCGCCGTCACCCCGCTGCGCGCGCCTTGGCGCGCGCCCCTTACCTATTCCTTCTCTCTCACATCCCAAGGCGCTGCTCCTTTTTTTTTTTAATTAAAGGCTTATTTTTTGGACTCTGATCCGACGCACACGACCAAGTACTTCTCGAACCCGGCTTGCTGCATCGCTCACTGGGATTTACAACCGAGATCTTTGGACTGACTGCTTTTTCTTTTTCCTTTTTTGAGGGATTTACAAGGAAAGGGGGGCCGAGCAGATTGCCGTCCCCTACTTGGTGGCTTTTTTTTTTACCTGCGTTCGTTGGCCCCCTTTTCTCATAGATATATCCGCACCGTTCCAAATAATCGACCCACTGTCTTTTTTAGCCGGGACCTGGGAGGAACCGGTAAGTCCGGCCTTTTTTATTATTCATATTCTGCCGGGATCTCTCGCTTGCTCTCTCTTGGTGCGCGTGGATTTTTTTTTTAGAGGCGGGATATCTGAATTTGTCAGCTTAGGCGAAAGTGATCGGTTGTCTCCAGCGTGTCCGAGAGAAGCAGCCCGGCACGCATTTTATTTATTTCTCTTTCAAAGGAAGCGGGCTCCCAGCGAGCTTTGAGAAGGGGGATTTTGATGAAGAACTAATTTTGCATTGTTAGTAGTAATGGACCTATAGATTTCTTGGTGGAAGCGTCTAGCTGCCGCTTCCTCTCCTGTTGAAGCTTTGCATTGAAATTGCATTTGCAAGCTGCTGGTAATTTGTTCTTGCGGTTCGCGCGTGGAGAAGTTGGGGTGGGGACCCAGTTTCAGGAAAATTGGGGGGGGGTCTCTCTTAATCCCCCGCCCGCCTGCCCCGGGGTGGAGAGGAGAGGAGTGTTCATGTGTTGCGCTGTCTTAAGAGGACTCTTGCAGAAGGGTTGGTTCGAACCCGTTTGGGGAGGAAGGAGAAGGGAGACCTTAAGAGGAAACATTCCTCTTGGCGGACGCAGGATCCTTCGCCAGGGCGCCGCCTGGGTTAATACCCCCGGATATACTCCAGTGGGGCAGGCGGGGGGGAGGTACGACGGTACCTCGGGGCGCTTGTACTCCGAAGGGGCGGGGAGCCGGAGAGCCGCAGGCTCGTGGGGGCGGTAGGAGATGGGAGTGAATTCCAAGTTGGTTTTTTTTAAGGTGGCGCCGGTTCGAATCCCGGGGACTCTCGGATTCAGCTGGAGATACTCATTCACAGGGCAAATTTATGCGTGTCTCGTCGGGGGGGTGGGGGCGCCTGACGGGGCCTCGCTTGGAGTGGATGACACAAGATACCGGATCCTTTCCTCTGTGTCCGAGGTATAGGCTCGCAATGCATTGTGCGCTCCAGAAGGCTCTCGCCGCGCATTGCGATTTTCGGTGCGCGCCGACGGTGGGGGCTGCCTGGGGGCCGCGGGTGGGCGTTTTGCTTAGGAAAGGAGGCGGGAGCCGGACTCTAGCGAGCCCGTTCCTCCTCCTCCTCATGTCGAAGGCGGTTTAGCCGACCGGTAGCAGGGAACTCAACGAAGCCGCCTTACCAGCCTCGGAAGCGGAGGGCGCGTTGCATTGAACTGAGCGGGGAAACCTGGCGAGGGTGTCGCCGTGCGATCCCAGCCGGGATGGCCCTCGTTAACTTTGGGGGGCGCTGCCTTCCTGACTGCTCTCTTAGGTAACTCGTACTCCCCGCCCCCATTTTCAGGCGTTCTCATACGCCTCGACGGTTGTGCATGCAGACGCGGGGTAGTTAATCCGGGTTGCTTTACCCCGCTATTGTGTGCGTGTGCTTGTGTAGTAGGGTTTCTTCGGAGAGGGGCATGCATGGGATCGGGGCCCCGCAGCAGCCCACAGCTAACCGGTCCCCCGTCTTTTCCCCGCCCCTTCTAGGCACTGTCCCCAGCCACCATGCCTCTGACGGTGCCGGGCTTCAGCCGGGCTTACGATTACGACTATGACTCGGTGCAGCCGTACTTCTACTTCGAAGACGAGGAGGAGAACTTCTACCTGACGGGGCACCACCGCGGCTGCGAGCTGCAGCCGCCCGCGCCGTCGGAGGACATCTGGAAGAAGTTCGAGCTGCTGCCCACGCCGCCTCTCTCGCCCAGCCGCCGCTCGGGCTGCTTCCCGTCCAGCGCCGACCAGCTGGAGATGGTGACGGAGCTGCTGGGCAGCGACGTGGTCAACCAGAGCTTCATCTGCGACCCGGACGACGACGCCTTCGTCAAGTCCATCATCATCCAGGACTGCATGTGGAGCGGAGGCTCCACCGCCGCCAAGCTCCAGCAGGTCGTCTCCGAGAAGCTCGCCTCCTACCAAGCCGCCCGGAGGGACGGCGCGGCCGCGGCGCGCAGCAGCAGCAGCCTCCCGCAGCCTTCTCCGACGGCGCTCGCCGTCTCCTCCTCCTCGGCTTCCTCGTCTGCTGCCTCTTCCGCCGCCGCTTCTCCCAGCAGCGCCTACCTGCAAGACCTGGGCGCCACCGCTGCCGAGTGCATCGACCCGTCCGTCGTCTTTCCGTACCCGCTGAGCGAGAAGTCCCCTAAAGTCGAGGTCGCCTCCCCGGAGCCTAGCCCGGCTCCCTTGCTGGGGCAGGACACGCCGCCCACCACCAGCAGCGACTCTGGTGAGCAGCAGCAGCAGCAGCAGCGCTGTCGATACTTCCTCCTCTGGACATCCTTTCTTTTTTTTCGGGGGGGGGGTTAATGCATTGACTGCAGTGACCCTAAATATGCAGGTGGGGGGTTCCAGAGTTGGAGAGGAAGAGCAGGGCTAAGCAATTTGGGGTTGTCAGGGGGGAAGAGTCCACTTAGACACTTGGTAAGGATTAGAAAGGCTTGAAATATTGGGTGCTTGCCCGTTTTCAAGCAGTTAGGGGAATTGGAAAGAGGGGTGAAGCCACTTTCCTTTCAATACAGACTTAAGGTTGCAACCAATGCTGGCCCTCCTCAGAGTAGACCCATTGAGATGAATGGAGGTAGCTAACTTAGTTCCATTGATTTCACGGTTATCTGTAGGGTTGGTTACCTCCTACTTGGCCCTCTTACAAACCCAGTTCTGCAGCCAACTTCACCCAGGGCATATGAAGCGGTCAGCTGCCTTTTAGCAGGGGGGGGGGAATTCCAGCCATTTGCCATCCCTGGCCCCTCCTATTGCATGTTTGTGAATGAATGTTCCCATTGTGCAGATGGGAACACTGATCCTTGGGGGGGGGGTGGAGATTCATGCTTAAGCCTAGGACTTGAAACCTAGAAATATGACTCTTAAAAGTCATACTGCATCCTATCCAGGCTCAATAAACTGTGGGAGGAGAGAGGAACAAACTCTTCTTGGTGAAGTTAGGTTTGGCTGTGATCTTCAGTGGTGACATACATTTTAAAAAGAAAACTCTGTTCACAGAATAATAGGCACGGACTCTCATTTACCTGCTTTCCAAATGTTTTGGTACCGGGGACTTTCCCTGGCTGGGGAGAACAGCTAACACATTAGTTTTTTCCTGGGTTTATTCACACTGGAACTTCTGTTTAACCTTTGAGATAACTAAATCCTAATGGAATGTGTTGTATTCCTTTTACGCCATGCACTGGCTGATATGAATATCTTCGTCTTTCCTTCTCTCTCCCCCTCCCCTTTCCAATTTTTTAAAAAATAATTTCAAGTTACTCAGCACCTCCCCCTTTTAGCATATGTGCGTGTTCTCATCTCTTTTTCTCCTTCCTTTTTTTTTTAAATGCCACGTTAGCAACACACATGGCTGGGCTTCCCAGGAATTGAATTTCCTGGGAAAAGTAGACCAGGGAGGAATGGGGGCGAGGAGGCCGCCCATACTGCTTGGATTTCATAATGGGGTCAGGGCAGGTCGTTGGAGCGGGAATTTTAAACCCACGGGCTACCCTGTAATCAAATATATCTCCTACTTGGATTTCCCACGTGGTGGTTGAAGAGTAAACCGGGAGAGAGTTAGGGAGCACAGTTTAACAGGTGCAGAGGAATTTCTGGGGTGGAGTAGGAGAAAGTTTTAAAGGTGCTCTGAAGAATCCCAGCCTGCATGTTGTGTAAGCTTTTAAGGGTGTGGCTGCAGCACCTTCATTGCTGTCACTCTCCTCCTGCCTTGAGCGCTTGCACCAACCTGTCCCGATTCTCACAGTGCATCTTTTCCCAACGCAAGCAGTCCTGACCTTCCATAGGTACCAGGCTTGGCACGTCACGTGTGAACAGGGCAGTTGGGGGGCATGGCCAACAGCAGTTTTGGGGTGCTTTGCCAGGAATTCCCACCTGCCCTTATGGGGATCCTCCTGTTCGCAAGTTCTGCTAGTAGAGGAGGCAAGCTAAGGGGGTTTCCTCCCATGGGCAAAAAACTGAACCAAACGCTCGGCTACTGTCTTTGGTGGAACTGCTGCTCCAGAGTTGTGCAATCCTGCAATTTCAACATGGGGAGATCTGAAAGCCAGGAGTCGGTTAACAGTCCTCTGAGGAGTGCAATGCCATTTAAACAACCATCTTTCTTTCATTGCATAACAAAATTACAGTTCCCTGCAAGAAAGGGAGAATGCAGACTTGCTCCTGAAAACAGGGCAATATATTTTTTTCCCCGGCTGGGTTTTCCCAGCTGCTTTGGGGCTACAACTCCCATCATCCCTAGAGAGCAGGACCAGTGGTCATGGATGATGGGAATTGTAGTCCAAAACCAGCTGGAAACTGCAGAGTTTGGGAAACACTTGTCTGACTTATATAACTGTAAATAGGCTGTTTTTTTTAAAATACTTACCTTATGTTCATTTGTTTTTTCCCCAGAAGAGGAAGAGGAGCAAGAAGAGGAAGAGGAGGAGGAAGAAATTGATGTGGTTACAGTAGAGAAAAGGCAGCCCACATCGAGGAAATCGGAGTCCGGTACGCACAGGAAGCCCCACCACAGCCCCCTGGTCCTCAAGCGGTGTCATGTCCCCATCCACCAGCACAACTACGCTGCCCCTCCGTCCACCCGAGTTGAGTACCCGTCCGCCAAGCGGCTAAAGTTGGACAGTGGCAGAGTCCTCAAACAGATCAGCAACAACCGCAAGTGCTCGAGCCCGCGCACCTCGGACTCCGAAGAGAATGACAAGAGGAGGACACACAACGTCTTGGAGCGCCAGCGGCGGAACGAGCTCAAGCTGAGTTTCTTCGCGCTGCGAGACCAGATCCCCGAAGTGGCCAACAACGAGAAGGCCCCCAAGGTAGTCATCCTCAAAAAGGCCACGGAGTACGTCTTGTCCATCCAGTCGGACGAGCACAGACTGTTAGCGGAAAAGGAACAGCTGAGGAGGCGGCAGGAGCAGCTGAAAAGCAAACTCCAGCAGCTCAGGAACTCTTGTGTTTGAAAAACAAAACAAAACAAAAAAAAGCACGAGTGTTGGAAAGGGGAGACGTCTGTAGATTGGGATGGACATCATTTGAGGGGGGAAGTGTAAGAACTTTTGTGCTTTTTTTTAAAAAGACAAAACAAAGACTATGTACTGATGGACTCAACAATGTGTGGAAAGCGGAATTACTGCAATTGCATGCTCAACAACTACACAACCTTGGCCTGCCCTTGGTGCAGGGCTGGCCGGAACCTCAATACTGCCTCTGAACTGATCAAACTTTGGGCGGGAATCTTCTTCATGCTTTGGGGGGGATGAACATTTCCTCTTAAACTTTTTCTTTTTGTATTTAAAGCGTCCCGTCCCCCTTTCCTTCCTTCCTTTCTTAAGGTGATTTACAGGTGATGCAGAGACGTCACCACATCTGTAAATATATTTACGCAGCCTAATGACCTGTACATATCTTTATTAAAAAAAAATCTTTATAGAAAAATTTAAAAAAAACCTGCAATGCTTAGTCGGTTGTGGCAACTGAATTTATAATTGTCTTGAACCTTTTCGTGCCATAACATTTCACAGAAACCTTTGGTCGTTTTTATTTAAGTATCTTTTTGTCAATTTTTTTTATAGAAATAAATGATTTTATTTTGTGTTTCTAGAAAAAATAAAATATTTGCCCTAAATTGTAAGCAGCTATGGCTTGCAAGTTTTTCTTTGCCTTTGGATTTCTAAAGGTATAATTCCCAGGAAGTACCGCAACCAGCAGCAATAAGTGGCTTTTTAACCCAGGGTTTCCCAAACTTGGGACTCCAGCTGTTTTTGGACTACAGTTCCCAACATCCCTGGCCGGCTAAGGATGATGGGAGTTGTAGTCCGAAAACAGCTGGGGGTCCAGGTTTGAGAAGCTCTGGTTTAAGCAATGGAAGTATCCACCCAATTTACACCTGGATAGCTCGGTTGGTTAGAGCGTGGAGCTGAATAATGCTGAGGTTGCAGGTTCGAATCCTGCATTGCAGGGGCTGAACTAGGTGATCCTCGGGGTCCTTTTCAACTCTACAATTCCATGTGGCTGAAAGCAATGCTCTAATATTGCATGGCTGATCAGCGGTAATAGCTTCCTTAAAACATGGCTCCAACCAGCTCACTATTCTCGGCTCACAAGTTGGAGAGCCTTGTGGGCCCCCTCTCCAGATATTTCTGGACTACAACTCCCATCATCCCTGACCAACAGCCATATTGGTTTGGGCTGATGGGAGTTGGGAGTTCACCCTCTACAGATTTCCCATTCCTGGGTTACACTGGCTGCTTGTCTCTACAGTATCAGACAATAAGCAATTCCCAGTTTTACCTAAACAATGCTTTCTGCAAGTCCGGGCAGTGTGTGTGCCTGTATTTACACATCATTTGCATACCATTTCCAGCACGCTTCCAATTAAAAAATATATATAGCAGGAAGTTTTTATTTGCTGTTATGCAAACCAGAACGTCTCACATACAGTGTGCGTTCTTTAGCCCTAGTGGACTGTGGTGACATCTTTTGAGTGTATCAACAGCCAAATGTTCATAGAAGAGGAAATTAGCTGCTAAACCACTCTGCGAAATCCCTCAGCTTTGGAAAATGGCACCTGTAAGGCCAATAGAGGGGAACTTGCAATACATGATTTTTACCTGTCTTGAGACTCTGAAAATGCTACGTGCCCATTGCATCTCTGGCTGAGCCGAGGATGCTGGGAGTTTTAATAATAATAATTTATTATTTATACCCCACCCATCTGGCTGGGCCTCCCCAGCCTCTCTGGGCGGCTTCCAACAGAATTATTAAAATACAATAATTTATGAAACAAGAGCTTCCCTAAACAGGGCTGCCTTCAGATGTCCTCTAAAAGTCTAGTGGTAGTTTTTTCTCTTTGACATCTGGTGGGAGGGCGTTCCACAGGGCGGGTGCCACTACCGAGAAGGCCCTCTGCCTGGTTCCCTGCAACTTGGCTTCTCGCAGTGAGAGAACCGCCAGAAGGCCCTCGGCACTGGACCTCAATGTCCGGGCAGAACACTGCTGGCACGGGAAATTCCTCACTCGGCCACAGATCCTAATCATCCCGATGGATCTTCCTATATGGTGGTTCCCATAAAAAGGTATAAAATATTCTCTTAATAATAACAAACGGACTTTAAAACAAAGGAGGGGAGGGTTCAGGGCCTGGGGTTACCATCCACTCCAACCGAAAACGACAGCCAGTTCCTGCTGTGTGTTCTTTTGATTCCAGGAATAATAATATTTATATGCCACCCCTCTGACTGGGTTACCCGCCCCCGCCCCCCCCCAGCCACCCTGGGTGGCTTCCAACAAGTTAAAAGGTGACGGGAGAAACCATTAAACTCTGGCAGAGGAAGTGCACTGCATGATGAAGCCCGGGGCCCGGGTTCAGATTCTGTACATGGGTGTAGAACAGGCTTCCCCAAACTTCGGCCCTCCAGATGGACTACAATTCCCATCATCCCTGACCACTGGTCCTGTTAGCTAGGGATCATGGGAGTTGTAGGCCAAAACATATGGAGGGCCGCAGTTTGGGGATGCCTATTGTAGAATGTGTGTCCCTCCAGCTCTTGCTGAACTCCCAGCCAATGTTGCCAATAGTCGGGGATGATGGGAGTTGTAGTCTTATCAACTTCTTTAGGAGTAAGCAGTTAGCACCAACCAGGCAGGCATGCTTAGGAGGGGGTCCCACAAAATGCAGCAGATGTTACCACAAGCGTGCTTAGGATGGGGCCAAGACACTTCCCAATAAGTTTCCCTTCTTCATTTCACCCTTTTTGATCTGCTGCGGAGAAGGATCTCTCTTGGTATAATACCTTTTCTACCCGTCTGAAGGCAGGGACTACTAGGAATCCCAAATAAATGAACAGTTCGGAAGGACTAACCTGTTCAACTGGTTCAGGTAGCCTGAGTCACCCCAGTAAATCAATTTAATTCTCATGTACTTCAAATGAGAGCATGCTGTTGCTTCTTTTTCGGCAATTGAACTGCATCTCTGGATAAAGGTAAAGGGACCCCCTGACCATTAGGTCCAGTCGTGACCGACTCTAGGGTTGCGCGCTCGTCTCGCATTATTGGCCGAGGGAGCCGGCGGATAGCTTCCAGGTCATGTGGCCAGCATGACTAAGCCGCTTCTGGGGAACCAGAGCAGCACACGGAAACGCCGTTTACCTTCCCGCTGTAGCGGTTCCTATTTATCTACTTGCATTTTTGACGTGCTTTCGAACTGCTAGGTTGGCAGGAGCTGGGACCGAGCAACGGGAGCTCACCCCGTCGCAGGGATTCGAACCGCCGACCTTCTGATCAGCAAGCCCTAGGCTCTGTGGTTTAACCCACAGCGCCACCTGGGTCCCTACATCTCTGTGTGCTGTGGGGTAAAAAAAAAATATGAACTGTTTCTACAGAGTTTTGCATGCTTGTTTATTTCTTTAGATGTCTAAACTGCTTAGTCGCAAAGCTCTCCCTAAGTGTAAATAAAATGGTAGATAGCTAAAAGTTTTATCTAAATGAGCTTTATTATTAAACTATATTCACTGTTAGAAGTGAATATAGGTTGATACGGTAATATGTCTGGGTAGGCTTAGAGAAATTTTAAAAATAAATAAATCACCAAACATTTAAAGCAATATAGATAAAAGGGTGCCTGCCTGTTGTCAATAAGCAGGGAGTTCCAAAGCACAACTGCTGCCATCTTAAAAGATCAGCATCCTGCAAACATTTCGACCTTCCTCACAACAACCCTGTAAGGTAGGTTAAGCTAAGAGATGGTGACTGACTCCAAGGTCACGCTGTGAGCTTCACGGCTGAGTGGAGATTCGAACCCCGGTCTCCCAGATCACAGTCCAACACTCTTGACCCAGGCATAGGCAAACTAGGCCCTCCAGATGTTTTGGGACTACATCTCCCATCACTGGCCCTGCTACCGTAGCTAGGGATGGTGGGAGTTGTAGTCCCAAAACATCTGGAGGGCCGAGTTTGCCTATGCCTGCTCTAACCATTATGCCACACTGCCTCTCATCAAAAGGGGGCTCCAGCCTGCAGCAATGGAAGCAGAACATAGCCATCTGCTTAATGGCCATTAATTGTTGCTTTATTCTAACCTCCCACCTGAATCAGATCGCCAGCTTTGCTAATATAAAGAGAGGGGCACCTTTTTTTCTTTCCATTTGTTCTCTGCTTCAAGGGGGAACTCTGTGTTCTGATTAATGAAAAGGTGGGAAGAACCTCAAAGGTGCCAGAGAGGGTTTATTTATATATACTGCTTTTCAAAGACCTCCAAAGCTGTGAAGAGCATATTAAAACATAAACAGGCCAGGGGGAAGTTGGATAAAACGTCATGAAACTCTGAACTGTGCAGAGTTCTTTGTAAAAAAAAACTCTGCACTGGGTTGGATGTTTAGTTGGTTTGGGAATTTGTTTAATTTTGCTACTTTTGTAATTTATTTTTTATTTTTGGTTTGTATTGTTTGATTGTGTTTTTTTTGTGTTTTGATTTGTTCTTAGGGGGAGGGGTCAGGGCTGCAAAATGGCTGGGGCAGGTTCCACGGGGGGGGGGGTGGCATTGGGACAACCGATCTCAGTGATCACGGGTAGGAGGAGGAGGAGTTACGCTAAGACCAGACCATGTCATTACCGAGGCGGCAGGCTTAGTCATTGTTTGAGGACCAACCCTGCCTCCAGGTCTGGTCTTCACCGGATGGATACTGGAATCAGCAAGGGATACCCACCGACCTGAAGGTACTGCTGCGCAATGCCAGGTCAATGGATTCATAAGACCACTGCCATCCATGACTTGATAGTGGATGGAGGACTTGACCTGGCATGTGTAACAGAGACTTGGTGGGCCTGTTTTAGCTGCTGCTTGTCCACCAGGTTTCTCTTACACACAGCAACCCAGGCCTTGTGGGCTTGGAGGGGGGGGGATTGCAGTGATTTTTTTTAGGAAGTCATTAGTTTGCACCAGGCGTCCTATTGGGAAGACCCAGTTCTCTGAGTGCATGTTCTGGAAGTGCATGTCCCAGCACCCTTAAGAAACTATCCAGAATTGTTCTGGGGATGCCGTAACTGTTTAAAGTGGCATGACGCTGCTTTACATGTTTAGCACAGGTGGGATTCAACCTGTTTCATGCGTTAAGATCAGGGGTAAATTTTTTCAGCAGGAGGCCAGTCCACTGTCCCTCGGACCTTTGGAGGTCTTTAAGCAGAGGCTTGACGGGCATATGTCAAGAATGCTTTGATGGTGTTTCCTGCTCGGCAGGGGGTTGGACTGGATGGCCCTTGTGGTCTCTTCCAACTCTGCGATTCTATGATTCTATGACCTTGTGGGGTGGGGTGGGGGGCAAACCATATTTTCATGGGGGGGAAATATGAATGAATTCCTATGCCCCACAAATAACCCAGAGATGCATTTTAAATAAAAAGGACATATTCTACTCATCTAAAAACACGCTGATTCCCGGACTGTCCGTGGACCGGATTCAGAAGGCGATTGGGCCGGATCTGGCCCCCAGGCCTTAGTTTGCTTACCCATGGTTAAGATTCTTCAGACTGTCTTCTGGAGGTGAAATGATGCAGACAGCTTTTTTTTTTTTTTGCCTCCCTTTGAAGACTGAATCAGATTCACTTCGGAGCAAGCATTACAGTATATGAAGCACTTTGGGCACTAAATGTTCACTGCACACCCGCCATTTATTCCTCCTTTCAACACCATCCCGTCTTTCCTCTCCTAGATAGTGTTAGGCTGTGTATATGCATCTGAAAAATGTTATTTCCCTCAAAGAATTCTGGGCACTGCGGTTTGTTCAGGGTTTCTGGGAACTGTTAACTCTGCGAGGGTTAAACTACAGTGCCCAGAATTCTTTGAGGGGGAAAATTGCATACTGTCAAGCCTCTGCTTAAAGACCTCCAAAGAAGGAGACTCCACCACACTTCTTGGCAGCAAATTCCACTGCCGAACAGCTCTTACTGTCAGGATTTACTCAGAAATAAGCCCCTCTACCCTACTCCCAGGGGGAAGAAGCACAGACAACTGCAGCCTGCCTTGCACTTCCCCATTCCATGTGAAGGCTATTATAGGCTGCATATCTAGGCCTTTATCTACATTCCCACTAGCATCCTTTGCTCCCCCTCCCACCCAACCGCCCCCCCCATTCACTACCACTCTGGATATTGGTGGACTGCAATCCCCAATTCTATAATTGGCCATGCTGGCTGGGGTTGATGGGAGCTGGAGTCCAACAACATAAAATTATAACATGGGCAGGCAAACTAAGGCCAAGGGGCCAGATCCAGCCCAATCGCCTTCTATCGTGTTTTATAGTGTTTATAATTCTGTTGGGAGCTACCAAGAGTGGCTGGGGAAACCCAGCCAGATGGGTAGGGTATAAATAGGGTATCCTGAGCAAGTTTGCAGATGACACCAAATTGGGAGGGGTGGCTAATACCCCAGAGGACAGGATCACACTTCAAAATGACCTTAACAGATTAGACAACTGGGCCAAAGCAAACAAGATGAATTTTAACAAGGAGAAATGTAAAGTACTACACTTGGGCAAAAAGAATGAAAGGCACAAATACAGGATGGGTGACACCTGGCTTGAGAGCAGTACATGTGAAAAGGATAGACCACACCTACCAAGCTTCATCTCCCACTGAGAAATTAAGGAATAACAGATCTAATGTCTGTGTTTGGCATGTTTGGTAGACCACAAACTTGACATGAGTCAACAGTGTGATGCAGCAGCTTAAAAAGCCAATGCAATTCTGGGCTGCATCAATAGGAGTACAGTATAGCATCTAGATCAAGGGAAGTAATAGTACCACTGTATTCTGCTCTGGTCAGGCCTCACCTGGAGTACTGTGTCCAGTTCTGGGCACCACAATTCAAGAAGGATACTGACAAGCTGGAACATGTCCAGAAGAGGGCAACCAAAATGGTCAAAGGCCTGGAAACGATGCCTTAAGAGGAACGGCTTAGGGAGCTGTGTATGTTTAGCCTGGAGAAGAGAAGGTTAAGGGGTGATATGATAGCCATGTTCAAATATATAAAAGGATGTCATATAGAAGAGGGTGAAAGGTTGTTTTTTGCTGCTCCAGAGAAGCGGCCACAGAACGATGGATTCAAACTACAAGAAAGAAGATTCCACCTAAACATTAGGAAGAACTTCCTGACAGTAAGAGCTGTTCGGCAGTGGAATTTGCTACCAAGGAGTGTGGTGGAGTCTCCTTCTTTGGAGGTTCTTTAAGCAGAGGCTTGACAGGCATATGTCAAGAATGCTTTGATGGCTTGGCAGGGGGTTGGACTGGATGGCCCTTGTGGACTCTTCCAACTCTATGATTCTATGAAATATTATTATTATTATTATTATTATTATTATTATTATTATTATTATTATTATGAGAAACACTTACTTAAAGCCCTACGGTCTCACCACACATTGGATTAGGACAGTGGGAGATCTCATTTCTCTCATTATCTCAGTGGGAGATAAAGCTTGGTAGGTAACCCTGGGCCTGTTACAATCTCTCAGTCTCGCCTACCTCGCAGGGTTGTTGTGAGGATTAAATGGAAGCTGAGTAAGGCTACGGCAAAGGACGGACAGAATGGAAGAGGGTGAGGCAGAGCTGCTATGCTAGCTTCCCAGAAGGTGGGCTGCTGTTGCTCATTGCGGGGAGGAGGGGGGAGCTTGTGGGATGCTCAGCACAGTGCAAATGCACTGGCAGGGATAATCCTATGTTCCTGCTGGTGCAATCGCACTGCGCCAACCATCCTGTTTCCCCTTCACAGTTACCGTACATCCATCCCCAGGAACTGAATCGCCAGGAAGATTATTGCACAGAGATTTGCAATTCTTACAACTGAATGCAAGATGGGCAGGCTTAAACTGCTGCAGTTAATCACTGCATTGGCCAGAAAAGAAAAGAAAAAATCATGCACACAAAGACGAAGGGAGATGACTTCTAAATGTACAGACAATAAATGGGGCTCGGCTTGGGAAATTGCAAGAAGATACTGTATACATGCCAAGCACAGACATTAGATCTGGTATTCCTTCATTTCCAGATGGGGATGCTGATGTGATGTCACTCCCTGACAATGGGAGGAATTTAGGCTCCAGGCTAAATGCCCTTGCTTTTTTTCTTGAATTGCAAATTTAACCGGAAAACAATTCACAAGGCAGAATGGAGAAGTTGGTGTTGCCCACTGGCAGAAAGATAAGCAAGGATTCCAGGAGAGGGAAAGGATGTTGAAAAAAGGTAGTCAAAGTAAATCTAGGGCCAATGCTGTTATAAATATATGCATGCATTCACACACACACACACACACACACACACAGAGAGAGAGAGAGAGAGAGAGAGAGAGAGAGAGAGAGAGAGAGAGAGAGAGAGAGAGAGCTTTAAATTTCTCCTGCTCTGGAGGGTAGGACTTGAACCCATGGCTTCAGGTGACAAAGAAGGAGCTCAGAGACCAGGGGTGGCAGCAGAGGCTGCCCAAAGGACTCCCAAGGAGAGGGGAGAGGGGAGGAGGCTGAGGGAACACTCCACAAGGGTGGGTGTTCAAAAAGGGGTGAAGGGCTGCCGGCTGCCGGGTGACATAACTGGGCTCTTGAGCCCCACAGGGGTACCACAGAAAGAATGCAAAATAATTGGCTTCAGGAGCTTCCTGCACTCAATCGGAAGCTGCGCCAGACGTTCGGCTTCTGAAAAACATTCGCAAACCGGAACACTTACTTCCGGGTTTGCGGGTTCGGGAGCCAATTTTTTTGGGAGCCAAACCATTCGAGAACCAAGGTACCACTGTAGCTAAATAAAAGTGGGCTTTCAGTTAGGGAGACCACACTCACCAGCTGTCAGCCAAGACTTGGCTCTGTATTCAGTTTGGCCCCATCTGCACTAAACATTTGACCACTTTAAACAGTCTTGAGTTCTCCCAACTAATCCCGGGAACTGTCGTTTCTTCTTCTTCTTTTTTATTAAAGTATTTTATTTTAAAGATTTTTACATACAATATTATTTGCATTCATCCATAAGAATTTCATTATTTATGTAGGGGTTCTTCCAACCCCCTGCCTTCCTTCCCCCCCTTCCCCGGTTTCTATCTTTTATCTCTCATCTTTTCTGCAACTTTCTGCTTTTATCTAATCTTTTAAATCTCCCTTTTCAATACACTGCATTGTTAATTATGTTACAAATGTTAATCCAAGCCTGCTAGCGTTTTTAAATATTTGCAATGCTCTTTCATATATTCTACAAAATTAACCCATTCGTTTTTAAATTTTTTATCTTCTTGGTGCCTAATCTTCCCGGTCAATTTCGCCATTTCTGCATAGCCCATCAATTTTGATATCCATTCTTCTTTCAGTGGGCTTCTCTCTTCCTTCCAACCCTGGGCAGATATCATTCTTGCCACTGTCGTCGCGTACATAAACAGGACCTGAACTGTCGTTTCTTAGGGATGCTGAGAATTGCTAGTAGACCCCTATTCCCCTCCCAGAGCTACAATTCCCAGAGTTCATTGGAAAGAGGGATTGGTTGCATACCCTCCAACATTTCTGCAATGAAAATAGGGACGTTCTATTCAACAACAATTTTATTACTTATACCTCGTTCATCTGATGAATTGCCCAAGCCACTGTGGGTGGCTTCTAGCTTATAGAGAAACATAATAAAATATTTAAAAAACACCTCCCAATACAGGACTGCCTTCAGATGTCTTCTTAAGATTGCATAGTTACTTATCTCCTTGGCTTGGGGGTCGCATAACTCCAGACCCTCCAATGAAAATAGGGACATCCTACCATACCCTCCAACATTTCTCTGAAGAAATACAGGTGTCCTAAGGAATAGCTTCTGACTGTAAATCCAGGACTGTCCCTGGAAAATAGGGATACTTGAAGGGTCTGCATTGCTTACCACTTTGAGAATGTACCTCTGAAAACAGAATGAGGGCTTCCAAACAACTCTTGCCACCCTTAACAATCTAGCGCAAATTAAAGGGTGCTCTCCCCTTTAGCAACTGGTATTCAAGACATTGCTGCCTCCTGAATACCTGAGTGAGGTAGAACATAGCCACTGTGGATACTAGCCATTGATCGCAACCTCCAGACATTTCCCTAATCCTCTTTTAAAGCCATCCAGCTTGGGCGGCCCCTGCCTCTTATGGGCGTGAATAGTTTGTGCCATGTGTGAAGAAATACTTTCTTTTGTCTGTCCCAAATCTTCCAACCTAAGAAGGTGGGTTTGGGGTAAGGGTTTACCTTGCCTCGGCCAGCTCACTCCAGCGGAGATCCCTCCGTGGGCTGGATTGCACATGCGCCCACGATTTCCAGCATCTGCGTCTGTGCAGACGTGATTTTTGGCATCTGCGCCTGCGGAAGCGAGTCGCCGCATTGCACTGCACCAGTTTAGCACTGCGCGTGGGGACTCACCGAGCGGGCAGCTTGGTTTGGCGGTGGCTCATGGGCCCGGTTAAATGACCCCCATGGGCTGCTTTTGGCCCATGGGCCGTAGGTTGCCGACGCCTGGTCTTGGGGGATCGATAAAACATAGCCCAGTGATTCCACCCACCCACTCACACACACCCCAGATGGGTTGGCAATCCTAAAATAACATTATTTGTATTTGTGTCACTAAGCTCTCCCTTAGGGTCACGTGGAATTTTCTTTGCAAGTGATGTGCCACATTGATTTCCCTGTAGGATGAAGAGGTGGGGCGGGAAAAATATATTTAGATGCAGCGTATTAAGATATTTTTTTAAAAAACCTAAGTCTTCGGATGGTTGAAAACTAGCTGTGTCTGGATATTTTATTAAGGAGTCTCAAGGGATGAAAGTAAACCTGCTCAACTAATTAGCCCTTTTAACTTCCTTTGTATTCGCATGAGTATGGAAGACAGGAATAGCACAGGAAGAGGGGGGGGAACCGTTCAGGAAATGTACTCTGCACAGCTTTAGACAAGTCATACATACCCTACTGTAGAATAATGTCAGGTGTTTAGTAAGGAAAGGGCAGTGTTGGGTAGTGGTTACAGTGTTGGACGAAAACCTGGTGCACCCAAGGCTCTAGTAGCACATGGGTAGGCAAACTAAGGCCCGGGCGCCGGATCTGGCCCAATCACCCTCTAAATTCGGTCCATGGACGGTCCGGGAATCAGCGTGTTTTTACATGAGTAGAATGTGTGCTTTTATTTAAAATGCACCTCTGGGTTATTTGTGGAGCATAGGAATTCGTTCATTATTAATTTTTTTCAAAATATAGTCCGCCCCCCCCCCCCAAGGTCTGAGGGACAGTGGACCGGCCCCCTGCTGAAAAGGTTTGCTGACCCCTGCTCTAGCATCTACTCAGCCATAAGGCTTGTAAGGGGCTTGGGGCGGTCCTGTCTCTTAGCCTAACCTACCTCACAGGGTTTTTGTGAGGGTGAACTGGGGAGAGGAAGAACCAGGTATACCACCTTGAGCTCCTTGGAGCGAAGGTGGGATATAAACAGGGCTTTTTTTCAGCTGGAACTCACCAGAACTTAGTTCTGGCAAGTCTCAGGTGGATGCTGTTGTCATCTTAAGAGAACAAGGGAGGTGTCCGTGGCGGGTCAGTTATCAATCCGTCCGTCAGAGCCTTCACCAGTCCATCAGAACTGAGTCCCCCGCATCTCCAGACAGGGCTCGGAATGCCTCCTGTCTACCGATCAGTGCAGACAATATTGAGCTATATGGGAGCATAGGTTAGACTGCTGCTGCTTCCTACGTTCCTGCAGGTGCTATGCTGGCATTATACAGAAGCACGATGGGGAAGAGGGCTCAGGTCGCATTTGCATTTCGTTCTTTTTAGTTTACATGGCGCACCAGCATCCTCAGCCTCGCGCACCAGGGAAATAAATAAATAAATAAATAAATAATAAAGGAAAACCTGGCTGTGCCCCGGAGGCCCGCATGCTTTGATCATGCAAAATTAAATGGAGGCAAACCGCCGGGTCTTTGACTTTCCTTTTAATTTCCTCCTGGAAGCCTCTTTCATTTGAGGCGAATTACACACGGCTCTTAATGCATGCAGGCATCTAATCACAGAACGAGGCACCCGCAGCCTGCCATCAAGGCGCAGCTGACACTTCCTTTTGCAATTCTGCGGTGTGGCAGGGAACATGCTTCGCAGTGGCACGGGGGCGAGGTGGGGGGGTGGCGGGTGGAGAGGCAGGAGGGAAGCAAGCAAGCAAACAAAACAAAATCCACCCTGGTTTATTCTGGGGGCAATGTTTGCTCAGCACCGTTTTTTTGTTTTGTTTTGTTTAATGTTTGTAGGATGTGTTGTCCTTGCAAACCGCAATTAAAGAGAATGAGTCAGAAGTCGGGTTCATAGAAAGCGCGTTTATCGTTCCCAGTGGATTTAAGGAGGCTTTTTAAAAAGGAAGGCTTAAAAGACGCGGGTGGCGCTGTGGGTTAAACCGCTGAGCCTAGGGCTTGCCGATCAGAAGGTCAGCGGTTTGAATCCCCGCAACGGGGTGAGCTCCCGTTGTTCAGTCCCTGCTCCTGCCAACCTAACAGTTTGAAAGCATGTCAAAGTGCAAGTAGATAAATAGGTACCGCTCCAGCGGGAAGGTAAAAGGCGTTTCCGTGCGCTGCTCTGGTTCGCCAGAATTGGTTTAGTCATGCTGGCCACATGACCCGGAAGCTGTACGCCAGCTCCCTCAGCCAGTAAAGCGAGATGAGCGCCGCAACCCCAGAGTCGTCCACGACTGGACCTAACAGTCAGGGGTCCCTTTACCTTTACTAAAAGGGAAGGCAGGATGGAATAGCTCTTGGTGTTGTTGCCCCAGGGACCTTTTCTGCCCCCTCTCTACTATATTGATTCATTTTCAGGCCACATTCCCACCACTGCTTACCCTCAAGGCCCTCCTGTCCTGCAGACCCTCCAAGTGTCCCTATTTTCCAGGGACCATCGTGGATTTACAGAAGTTATCCCGGTTTCTGATTTGATCCTGGAATGTCCCGCTTTTCCTTAGGATGTCCCTATTTTCATGGGAGAAATGTCAGAGGGTTATGGAGTTATGGGACCCCTGAGCCAAGGAGATAAGTTAAGTAGGCATCTTTAGAAGGCATCTGAAGGAAGCCCTGAATGGGAAAGTTTTCTTTTTAATGTTTAATGTTTTATTATTATTTTTATAGCCACCCAGAGTGACTGGGGCAACTCAGTCAGATGGGCAGGGTATAAATAATAAAATTATTGTTACTGTTATTGAATAGGATGTCCCTGTTTTCATCAGAGAAATGCCGTAGGGTATTAGTCCTGTCAGAGCAATTAAAGGCACAGAAGTCCTGTCCTCTATTGAGTCTGGCAACCCTATCCACGGACCCGTCTGGAACGGATTAATCCACGTTCCATTACTTTCAATAGGAAAGTTAGCTTCAGGTTAAGTACGCTTCAGGTTAAGTACGGACTTCCAGAACCAATTACACTCATACTTCGGGTTAAGTACGCTTCAGGTTGAGTACTCCGCGGACCCGTCTGGGACGGATTAATCCACTTTCCATTACTTTCAGTGGGAAAGTTCGCTTCAGGTTAAGTACGTTTCAGGTTAAGTACAGGCTTCCGGAACCAATTGAGTACTTAAACTGAGGTACTACAAAAATGTAGGGGGGACATTTCTTTCCTATTAAAAAACAAACCCTGATTTAGAAAGATAACAATGACTGTGGCCCCTGCCTTTTGTTGGCACAGGACTTCAACTGAATTGGTTTTTATGGGCAGCAATCACTTCACTATCAGGGAAACTCAGCATAAAAGGGCTTAAAAACAAACCGTGATCTAGACAACAGAAGTTTCACACTAGTCTTTTTTGTTCTTTTCTGTTCCAATTGGCTAGATCTGCTTTCCTCAAGGTTAACCCTTGCTGTGGGTTCAAGTGTTAAGTCTGATTCTGTCCAGACTGTCTTCCATGGGGTGAAATCATAAAATCCTACCACTGTCGAGTTGGAAGGGAGTCCCGAGAGTCATCTAGCCCAACCCCCTGCAACGCAGGAATCTGAGCATTCAGTCACCCATCCATTCTGAAACCAGACCAGATCCTGCTTAGCTTTGCAAACATGGCAGCTGTTTTAATGCCACACTGCTGGCTACAAACCTCAAGATGAGGAGGAAGTAGGCTAGATTCTCACAGAAACAAGGGAGAAGAGTGCCTGAATGTATTGCCTAGTAGTTCCTTGAGTTCTGCAAATGTTAGAAACCTGCTTTTACTTTTTCAAAACAAAGACCACCCCTCCTCAACATCTCTGCAAAGAGCAAAGACATGCACAGAGATAGTGCAGGGACAGGAAAACATTTTCAGTCTGGGGGGCCACATGTCTGTGGTGGGTGGAGTCAGAGGATAAAGGTAAAGGGTAAAGGACCCCTGGACGGTTAAGTCCAGTCAAAGGCAACTATGGGGTTGCGGTGCTCATCTCGCTTTCAGGCCGAGGGAGCCGGCGTTTGTCCACAGACAGCTTTCTGGGTCATGTGGCCAGCAGGACTAAACCACTTCTGGCACAACGGAACATCTTGACAGAAGCCAGAGCACACAGAAATGCTGTTTACCTTCCCTCCGCAGTGGTACCTATTTATCTACTTGCACTTTGACGTGCTTCCGAACTGCTAGGTTGGCAGGAGCTGGGACAGAGCAACGGGAGCTCACTCCGCCGCGGGGATTCGAACCGGTGACCTTCTGATTGGCAAGCTCAAGAGGCTCAGTGGTTTAGACCACAGTGCCACCCGTGTCCCTTAGAGGATAAAGAAGGTGGAGCAACATATGCAAATAATACCTTTGTACAGTAGATTTGTTTCTACGTATGCAGCCTCACACACACCTCTCTGTCTTCCATCCAAGCAAGCAGGAGGCATGATCAGAGTGACCAGGGGGAGATATTTAGGGTGTGAAACAGCATTAGTGAGAAAGATAAGAGGATCTTGCACTAGGGAAATATAAGAGGATCTGGAGGACTTGCATTAGGCTCCTGGGCCTGATGTCCATTCTTCCCCCTGGAGACAGTTGCTTTCCAGGTTCAATCACCAGAAAATCAAGACAGGCCCAGGGAATAAACTAGGAAAGCTTGGAGCCAAGTGGCCAAACCAAATGCAGCAGCCTGCTCTTGCACCCTTCGAGACAGCATGCTGGGTCATCAGGCTTGCATCCGTCTGTCTCGGGAGAGGATGGAGGAGTGAGCCTTTGGGGGTAAAGTCAAGCCAATGTGGGAGAGGCGTGTTTTGTTGCAGCTGGGGCAGATGAAGGCGTCCGGTTGTGCTGCTGCAGATGCGCCATGCTGCTGCTTCTCTATGTGCTTGTCCCAGCGGTCATTCCTCCTCTGCTCACTGCTGTGGACACACAACCTGGCTGACTGTGGTTTGTCTGCAGGGGGTTCCCACACAGCAGGGCTGATGTTGCCAGCCTTCACATCATGTTTGCAGACATCTTTGTAGCACAGAGTAGATTTGCCAACAGGTGCGCTGCCTGAAGCCAGCTCCCTGCAAGCACATCCTTGGGCATGCTCCGATATAACATATGCAAGTCTGGTTTTGTCTGCCTGGGAACTCCACAAATGCCCCTGGAAGGTACATGATGGAAGAAAAGTGGGCAAGCATTTACCCTATCAGAGATGCACTTCACTCTTCTGTGCCCACCTGCCTTTAATTCCCTCCCCCTCCCATTACTGCTACTGGGCGAGCTTTTTGACACCACGGAAGTAAACATACCTTGGTCTGATAACGCCTGCACGTCTAGGAAGCACCTCCCTGGAAAGTTAGCAGCAAAGGTTGCCAACTGACCGAAATGATATTACTGTATTTATTTAATTTGTTTAGCACCCTTCACCTGAAAATCACAGGGCATTTCACAGCATTGAAAAAGACCAAAATGCATTCCATTCTTCTTCTGCATTCAAGAATCTGATATATCAGCAGGTTGCAGCCGTTCTGCCAGGCTGTGACGCTGAGCTGAAAGCAAAGCATAGGCCAAGCTGCTGTGTGTGTGTGTGTGTGTGTGTGTGTGTGTGTGTTGAAAGGCACAGGAGGAGCAAGGGTTAGGAGCAGTACCTACACAGAAAAATAATTAAAGGGAAAAAACCTGGATGTACATTTCCAAACTATAAGATAAAAAAACAAATAAAATAAAACCTACATACAGCAACAGTGTTTTGTGTTGTGTAGGCTCCTATGATGTAAGTAATGGGCCTCCCCCCGCCTGCTAGCCTGCTCCCTAAAATATCACTGGTTTGCTCATTTCTATATATAGGGTGCCTACATTCTGCATGGACTGGTTGCAGGGCAACATGGGCAAATGGCTTTAGATACTTTTTAGGTCCATCCACATATTACCATATATCATATAATATTCAACAGAAAAAACAGCAATTTGTTGTTGACAAAGGACAGCTGGACATATAAACGAACGGCCCCATTACTTTCAATAGCTTGTTTAGTCGTTTCCGACTCTTCGTGACCCCATGGACCAGAGCACACCAGGCACTCCTGTCTTGCACTGCCTCCCGCAGTTTGGTCAAACTCATGTTGGTAGCTTCGAGATCACTGTCCAACCATCTCATCCTCTGTCGTCCCCTTCTCCTAGTGCCCTCAATCTTTCCCAACATCAGGGTCTTTTCCATGGAGTCTTCTCTTCTCATGAGGTGACCAAAGTCTTGGAGCCTCAGCTTCAGGATCTGTCCTTCCAGTGAGCACTCAGGGCTGATTTCCTTCAGAATGGATAGGTTTGATCTTCTTGCAGTCCATGGGACTCTCAAGAGTCTCCTCCAGCACCATAATTCAAAAGCATCAATTCTTCAGCGATCAGCCTTCTTTATGGTCCAGCTCTCACTTCCATACATCACTACTGGGAAAACCATAGCTTTAACTATACGGACCTTTGTAGGCAAGGTGATGTCTCTGCTTTTTAAGATGCTGCCTAAGTTTGTCATTGCTTTTCTCCCAAGAAGCAGGCGTCTTTTAATTTCGTGACTGCTGTCACCATCTGCAGTGATCAAGGAGCCCAAGAAAGTAAAATCTCTCACTGCCTCCATTTCTTCCCCTTCTATTTGCCAGGAGGTGATGGGACCAGTGGCCATGATCTTGGGTTTTTTGATGTTGAGCTCAGTAGCTTAGGGCCTCATCAAACCTAAATCGGGCCCTGGTTAGGTAACGGAAAAGAAGTCAGCCAGTCAACAAATAAATAAATAAAAGTAAGCAACTGCAGACCTTTGCGCGCGTGCTCGTCTCTCTCCCCCCTCCATTTCCATTACGCAACGCATATAGGCGAATGCAAAGCTCTGCTAGCGCTAAAAGCAACCCAAGATCTAGCAAAGCGTCTGCCGAAGCGCAGCAGCAGCAGCAGCGGCACCACCACCAGCAGCAGAGCAGCCAACGGGGCTGGATCAGCTGCTGGGGGCCGTGACGTCACAGGTCCTCCTGCCAGCACAACGTTCCATTGAGAGCGCGTGCTCCGTCGAGCACATGGGCAACAAGCCGCCGAGCTCGGAGCGGCAGCGGCGGCCTGCGCTGCTCTCCCCCCCCCCCAACTCGGCTCTTGATTTTGCATTTTATATGTGCATCGGATTTATATTATATTTTTTTATTTTATTTTTGAACCACACACATGCACATCTAAGGAAAGGGGCATCATCCGCGGCCGGAAACGGCCAGCAACTTTGCAAAACGTTTCGGGATTTGTTGTTGGGGGAAAGGAGACTTGCGTGGCCTGCGGGGAAAAGATGCGTGGTAAGTCAAGCTGCGGTGGGGGAGGGGAGGGTGCTGAAGATGCATGCGGGGGGTGGGTGGGTGGGAGAAAGAGAGAGTGAAAGGCTCCCCTCCCCCGTGTTCTTTCCTTGTCATTTAATGGGGCTTCCTTGCTATCTAAACAAACCCGAGCGGGGCGAGAAGTTTGCAGGTGGCCGCGTCTGGGAATCGCACCGCGTGCTTTTTTTGTGCGTGCAAGAAGGGAGGGGGGAGAGGGCTTCTTCAGTGCTATATTTATATCTCTCTCCCCTCTCTCTCGTATTTGCCCCCCCTCCCAACCGCCCCCTTCTCTTCAAAGCTCTTTAGCTGTATGTATGTGTATGTATGTATGTATGTGTTTTAAATGGCACGTTTAGAAGAAAGGGGCAGGGATGCAGAGAGAGAGAGACCCGCAGCCACGATGGCTGGAAGCGCGCAAAGAAAAGAGCCGTGCTGGCGAAATAAATAAATAAACCGGGGACCCTCGAGGAGGGATGGGGAAATGGCACGTCTTGCTTTCTTTGCCCATCCCCCCTCCATTTCCTCCCCCCCCCCCATATAGATCTCCGGCGCCTGGCCTTGTGCACTTTATTCCTATTCTCCCCCTTATGCGCTAGCGAGATGCCCAGAAAACTCGTTTTTTTTGTTTGTTCTGTTTTTCTTTTGGAATCGGGCAACTTTATCGTGCGCTTGGATGATGGCCTCCTCTATATCCCGTCTCTTTCTCCCTCTGTCTGTAGCCCACACCCTTCACCGCAGGGGAAACTCGGGAGGGTTTTTGCTTCCAGCAGGATCGGGGCCGTCATCTTTTTTTCGATGTGCACGCACGCACGTACGTCCATAGGGACATACGCTTCTTCTGCCTTGGTCCAAAGTACAGTTTCGGATGCAATCTTGGAGATGTTTCTAGGGCTTCGATGGTGCAGCCACGTTTCCCTCCTCTTCTCTCTCCCTCTCCCCACCTTGAATCGAGAAACCCCCCCCAAAAAAATAGAACCCCAAAGACACAATACTAGTATTTTCTCATTCTGACATAGGCCTTAAAGTCATCTAGCTCACCCCCCTCCTCGTCCAATGAACTGTATCTTTACTGCAAGGACATTTGCGTATTCATTCATTATTATTTAATCAAAATATCTGCAAACCCCCTTCGTCTGTACACTTTCCAGGAAGAGTCTTACTGTATATATAAATATATATATTAAAAATTACACATGACCATACCAAATAATGCAGCGGCTATATCAGGCAGACTCCGAGAGACCATAAATAACCATTTTTTAAATGACCAGAAATCGCTCGAGAATAAAGCAAACACTTTATTTATTTATTTATTTTCTTTAGGCTGCAATCCTATGCCTGATTTCTTCTGACCAAACTCCATTGAACGCTATGGTCTGGATCCAGGCTAAGTTTGCTACACATCAGGTCCCATTGAAAGCAGTCCAAGAAATTAGTCGCGACTAACTCCATTCCTGTTAAAATCAATGACTTCTGGATTCAATCTGGTTAGACAGACATTGGTAGGCATGTATAAGATTGCACCCTGGGTAGTCTTCCATCCTTAAAAACCAGAAGTAAAAAATAAATAAATAAAAATTAATAACTAAAACCTTGCCCATGCAAATAATAGGTCACATTTTCAATTTTTATTTTGACATTTCTGTGTTGTATATTTTTTTTTAATCAAACATTAAAAAACAAAAGCATACTTGAAGATCAAACTCAAAACGGCATCAGAGGGATACCCTTGATAATAAGGTAGGAAAAGGATTGATGATGAAAACGACTTCGATTGACAAGTTTGGACATGTTTATGCTGGCCCATATTTATTAGCCACAGAATTAGTCATATAGCAATTCCTGTGACAGAAGCATTTCCTCTTTTTTTGTAACCATTTTACGGCTGCCATCCTGTATGCACTTATTTTTTAAGCACTAATTTTATTTACTGCAAATATTACTTTACTTGGGAGTAAGCCCCCTTTGAATTTAGGGAATTCAGCGCTGTAAAAATATGTGTCTTTTACGTGAAATCTTTGCTTTAATCTTTTAACCACAACAGGCGTGAATTGGAAGGAAGCAGCAAATCGTTTTGCATAAAAATATACATTAAATCAGTCATGCACGTGTATATTTTATACATATATATATATATATATGGTTGCATTCTGCAGAGAGCTCGTAAAGGTGTAGGATCTGCCTTTTTTAAAAGTTTGCCATATTTCCGTAGAAGTTGTCTCTATATTTGGAGGGGAGGATTTCAAAGTAGTTCTAGTGCTCCGTGACGCTTTGAGGAGGGGGGGGGCAATCTTTTAAAATAAGCACATTTTGAATTCCTACATCTCATTGAAATCGGATGTAAAAGTGTTGAGGTTTTGTTAATTATGTTCTCTGATTGTCGGAATACAAAATGGAAGATTTGCCCCCCCCCTCCTCCTCACACCAAACTGTGCTCTGTGACCAAAATGGCAACAGACGTCCTGAGTATTTTCCTCCGGTCTCATGCAAAGCTTCCTTTTGCGATTTGTTTTCCTTCTTGCTCTCATCTTCTCTTGTGTACGGTAGCAGTGGCATGTTCCCACCTTTCCCCCCTGAAAGTCCAGGATGCTTGTACATATGTATTTTGCAGCCTTGTAAGGTCGAATCGTGATTTGCGTCCCATGGAGCTTCATAATTTAGCAGGGATTTGAATCTTGGTCTTTCTCATGTTCAGTTTCCACCAGTAAAACCTAGGTCTTGAGTGTGTGTGGACCTGAGTGCCGGGCTGTGCCACTAGCTGTCATTTAACCCTATTGAAGTGGCTGTCTCTCATGCAAAAAAACTCTTACCTCGTTTGTGTCAAAAACGCTTTTTCTGGCCTGATATAAATTGAGTGCGTAAACAAGGCCAGCTTAATCAAGCGTCTCCTTCCTTGCCCATTCTGACTGGCAATTTTAATTTCCAAATTGTGTTGGTTTCTCTTCCTGGTTGTGATACGGAACTGTGATTTGATGTCCTCCTGCAAAGGTGCGTCTCAGTGAATCAAAATGCCAAATTCATGTTTGTTTCCTCGTCTTCAGCCCGTTCTTCCCCTTAATTTCCTTCTGCTGTAAGGATTTTGCAGGGTTGTGATGCAAACGTATCTTTTAGCAGCCCCTCCTGCCCTGTCCATTCTCTTACCTGGCAGCTCCAGGCCTGGCTATGCAATGTTGACCATCCTGGGGAATAGAGCACAGTCTAAAGGTGGTTGCAAATTGCATCCTCTGGTTTCCTAGCAACCATAAGATGCCTGTTCTGTGAATCCTGCAGGATGGCTTGGAGCAAAAGCAGACCAGGCCATCCGGCTTATTTTAGGGATGGAGAGTTCAATAAGGGGGGGGGGCAGGAATATTTGGGCAATTGCTGAGGCCCACACCTCTGCAAGGGAGCCCACTGCCACACTCATCCTGGTCCTTCTTCTTGGTGTTGTTTCCCATGGAGGCTGCTGCGCCCCCCCCCCACCTGCCTTGCATCTCCCTCTGGGCATTTTTTGCTGTTAATTATTACATTTATATTCCATCTTTTCTCCCAAGGAGGCCTGCTTCTCAGCCTCTCCATTTTCTCCTCACAACAACCCCGTGAGGCAGGCTAAGAGACAGTGAGTGGCTCCAGTGAGCATTTTGACTGAGTGAGGATTTGAACCCCGGTGTCTCGAGTCGCAGGAACTAGACTGGCACCTTTAACCACTACACCTCACTGCCAGTTTGAGCACAAGGGGAGAAGGCAAGCAAGTGGACAGCAGGGCTTTGGAGAGATGGAAGAGGGACCTTTGCTTGCACCCCTCTTCCCTTCCCCCCCCCAAAACCCCATGCAGACCACACCTAGATTCAGCATTGAATCTAGGGTCATAGTGAGAACTAGTTTGGGCTGTGTACTGAGGCCAGCCAGGATTTGGTGATCTCTGCTGATTAATGGATTGCATTTTTATTTTTATTTTGCTTCATTTCTTAATATTGTATGTAGTGAGTTTTGGTTAAAAACTCCACCAGAGCAGTTTGCAGGGCAAATACGAACAGCCCCTCCTTTTTTTCCTTACAAGGAAAATGTAAGACAGCCAGCTTCTTTTTTAAAAGAAAGGATAGATGAAAGGAAATAATATAATTCAGTGTTGAAAGGCTAACAGAAAAAATAAGGCA
The DNA here is from genome assembly GCF_963506605.1 of Zootoca vivipara. Taxonomy (NCBI): domain Eukaryota; kingdom Metazoa; phylum Chordata; class Lepidosauria; order Squamata; family Lacertidae; genus Zootoca; species Zootoca vivipara. Next base: position 11,606,353 of record NC_083283.1, on the reverse strand, counting down.
GTTTTCACTCTCCAGAAGTGGTTCACTTCCTAGCTGGGAGAATTCCAGAGTCCAGGTGCCATCACTGAGAAGGCCCTGTCTCTGACTACATAACGGTCAAATGTTGATGACACTCGGTAGATTTATCAGCCTTCCGGAGAAGTCGCAGCAATGAATTGAAATAAAAGCAATGACCCACTTTGACCCAGTTTAAACTCCAGCATGCCTGGAGACCATCCCTGCTCTTCCTGTGTGAGTGGTTATTTACAAACCTAGTACAGTTTACAGGTGGTTTGCTATGTAGTCATAGACAAATTGAAACTGTATAAGTAAAAATCACAACATGAAAGATACATTAAATTCGGTTGTAATACATAAACGATACAAAATTACCAGGGGCATCTGAAATAAGGTGTACAACATGAAACCTTAAAATGTGGCTGTGAAGAGTGAGTTGAAAAACATAAATGACATAAACAGATTAAAATTGTGATGTATGAGAACGGCAGCCAGACAGGATACGTTTAACCTGGGGATATTTCCTTGTGTAGTTTTGCAGCCAGAAAGAGAAATCTAGCCACAGCCTCTGTTAATAATTTGTTTGGATTAGGCAAAAGGTAGACTTTGCAAACCTAGCGGAACAATAGAACCATAGAATTGTAGAGTTGGAAGGGGACCCAAGGGTCATCTAGTCCAACCCCCGGCAATGTAGGAATCCTGCCCACACCCATCTCTGGGTGGGCTCAAACCACCAACTTTATTTAAAGGCCAGAGTCGCTGCATTAAAAATGGTTGCATCTATCCTTCAGCCCAGATCCAAACTGTTCGCTTTCTGAAGCCATTCTGTTGAGTTTTTCCAAATGCTTGTTATGCCTATGGTGGCGATCCTATGGCAAGATGGCCATCTGTCATGGATGCTTTAGCTTAGATAAGTCGGTCTACAGAACCACATATTTTGATATGATATGTTGAATTGTATTTAAATAATAATTAAAACATTTTAATGAAAGAATTGTTATATAGTTACATACAGCCTGTCACGTTGTGTGTGTTGTTTAGCTGAGATGTCTGCATTGCAGGGGGTTGGGCTAGATGACCCTTGGGTCCCTTCTAGCTCTATGATTCTATGAATGCATGCACGGCAAGTGGGATTCTGCCCATGCTCTCCATGCATTGGGGTTGCAGGTGTGAGAATGGGGCTTTAGATGTGTCAGACCTGGCATGTCCAAAGTCCGTTTCGGGGGCCTAATCCGGCGCACTGGTCGATTCAATCCAGTCCCCATGGCAGTATATATGTCCTGGGCGAAAATCCTAAAAAAAAGCTCAGCGACTTCAACAACCCTGGGGTTAAATGCTAAAAAAAAAGCTCAACATCTTTTGGGTAAACTTCAACCCTAAAAAAGAAATCAACAACTTTGGTCAGCTTTCATGCATGTACACTTCATCAGATTTGGCCCTCTTTGAAAAAAGTAGCTTGGGAGAGGTGTTAAAGCTGCAACGATTAGCCTGCCTTGTTATTTTTCCTTTTGCCAGGGGGTATGATGTAATCATGTTACATTTATAGAGATGAAATGTTGCCTTTTGCAGTTTGCTATTGTGTTGTTGTGGTTTTAGGATGTTATGCTGAAGTCGCTCTGGCACTGTTTTGATTTTGAAATGCATTCAGCGTTAGAAACTCAGGCAAATAAACAAATCGCCAAATGGCATCTAGCATCATCCCCCTGAGATTTATTATTGTTATTATTTTTTCCATATCACTTCTGTACCGCTTTATACTTTAAAAAAAAACATCTCAATGCCGTTTAGAACACGCTAAAAAAAATCAAAGCAAACAATCCTGAATAAAGCAAATTCAAGCTTCCAGGAAAATATTTCAGGTCCTTCTCTAAGTGGAATTTTGCTTTTTCCCCATATTTGTTCACTTACTTGATTTATAGAGCTGCCCCATAGCAGAAGTACTCAAAGAAGCGAGGGTGGTGTAGGGCATAGGTAGGCAAACTAAGGCCCGGGGGCCGGATGCGGCCCAATCGCCTTCTAAATCCGGCCTGCGGATGGTCCGGGAATCAGCATGTTTCTACATGAGTAGAATGTGTCCTTTTATTTAAAATGCATCTCTGGGTTATTTGTGGGACATAGGAATTTGTTCATTTCACACACACACCCCATAAAAAACATAGGTCGCCCCCCCAACGTCTGAGGGATAGTGGACCGGCCCCCTGCTGGAAAAGTTTGCTGACTCCTGGTGTAGGGGTTAGAGCAGGCATCCCCAAACTTTGGCCCTCCAGATGTTTTGGACTACAATTCCCATCTTCCCTGACCACTGGTCCTGTTAGCTAGGGATCATGGGAGTTGGAGGGCCGCAGTTTGGGGATGCCTGGCTTAGAGTGTCGGACTAGGACCTGTGAGATCAGGGTTCAAATCCCCATTCAGTCCTGAAGCTCAGTGGGTGACCTTGGAGTCAATCACAAGTTTCTTAACCTACCTCACAGGGTCGTTGTGGGGATTAACTGAGGAGAGGGGTGAACCATGTACAGTACTCCTTGCAGGAAAAGGTGGATATGAATGCAGTAAATAGGCCCATCTGTTTACCTGCTTAAGAAAGCTGGAGGGGCCAGGCAGATGGAGATGTCAGTCACCAACCTAGCATTCCAGAGATCTCCATGTGGTTGCAGTTGGACTTGCGTCAGTCACAAAATGCGCCTGGCGCCTGGGGAATTTCTAACACTGGTCTTCTTTGTAAATGTGCCCGCAGGTTGGCAGGCCAGCTCTCCTCTCTTTTGCCTCGCCCACTTGTCCTGCTGCGTCGCTCTGTTCCATGCTGTGCTTTATTTACAGCGGCAACACAGGGCTGGCTTGTGGAAGAGCCATCAGTTTCAGATCCAGAATAGTGGCTTGTCGAAATGCATCCACAGAAGACTCACAAACGCCCAGCTGTTTGATGGAACGGACCACAAGGGTAGATGGTTGGATATTAAAGGGATTTATTTTATTTTTTTATTTTATCCCCCCCCCCCCAATTTTTCTGTGCAGAATTTCCTCCTTCTCCTCGCCAGGGCAGCGTGAGGAAGGTGAATGAGGACGCAGAGGACGGCAGCCAAGGCTGTGCTGGCCCGTTCCCCTGATGGAAAGAAGCATGTGAAGCTCTGACTTGTGTTGAAATCTGGCTTGGCAAGGAGAGGGGAGATGTTTGTGTAACATGCTGCTGAGGAGTCATAGCAGGACCTCAGTCTCAGAGCCTCCCTCACCTTTGCTTAGAGTTGTGTCTCTTTTAAAAACAACTCTCTCTCAATCTCTCTCTACTGGAAGATTAAATAAGGACCCAGCCCCCAAGAAATCTGCCACGGTGATTGCAGACCTGTTCTTTTTATTATTAGAAACTGAGGGAAACAATTAACAAGATGCCTCTTGCTTAGCGTTGGAAACTCAGATATACAGTCGTACCTTGGAAGTAGAACAGAATCCATTCCCATAGCTCCCAAGTCTCCCGTATTCCTCGGGAAACCCCCGTTTTCCCAGATGTTCCCAGCCGAAAAAACTGATTTTTTTTGTTTCCCCCCGGTTTATTCTGGCGCGGCAACCATTATGGAACTGGGCGGAGCATGCTCAGAAGTGGCTTTTGATGTTGCTCTGCCCAGTTCCAAAATGGCTGGCTGCAGCGCAACTTCTGGTGCGGCGACCATTTTGGAACTGGGCAGAGCAGCATCAAAAGTCACTTCTGAGCATGCTCCGCCCAGTTCCAAAATGGCAGCGCTGCTTCCGGTCTGCTGCTTCCGGTCCAATCCCTTATTTTTCAGGCAGGAACCTGGCAGGTATGTCCATTCTGGAAGTCCGTTCGACTTCTAAAATGTTCAAAAACCAAATTGTGGCTTCTGATTGGCTGTGGGAAGCTCCTGCAGCCAATCAGAAGCTGCAGAAGCCCTGTCGGACGTTCAGGTTCCAAAAGAACGTTCACAAACTGGAACAATCGTTCGGGATCTAAGGTACGACTGTATAAAGCTAGGTGCCCAAATGGCTCCTTAAACCAGGGGGTAACAGCTGCCAAAACAGAATGCCTACTAGTCGCCATTTGGGGGCCCAGGCAGCTCAAAAAGTCTTATTTTTCAAATGATGGGCAAACTGTGATTGATTCTCAGTTAAACATCTGGCTCGTTGAGATGACAACCCTGAGCTAGAGTTAAGAACATTGACAACTGAAAGAAGAAATGTCACTTGATCCAGGAACAGCCCAGTTCATTCTGATTGTGCAGATAAAATTTCCCAGATGGATTTCTATGGGATGTGTTGTTAGTGTGTGAAAACTATCCCATGATTCCCCAGGCATGCGCCTCCAGACGGTGGTGACGTCAGGCACCATCCTAGCGCCTGGGCATCTTCACTTGGTCGCAAGTGGCTGATAGCCAGGTGCAAAATGCGCTTGACAAATTCTGAACACTTCTCTGAATGGGGCATGGAGAGGGTTGCATAAGTCTGTGCAGAAACTAGCATGCTGTACAGAGGTAAAGAAATCTATTTTCGTTGCTCCACGCGCTTTGCCTCTGGTGTATAATAATAATGATAGTAATAGTAATCATAATAATTTTATTTATATCCCACCCTCCCTGGCCAAAGCAGCTAACATCATACAGGTAAGACAATGCATAAAAACAAGCGATCAATAAATTAAGATATGTCCCATATTAATTCAAACAAATTAAAATTAAACTGGACAAGTAGCAATCTTCAGGTTAAAATTGAAGGCAGTTACCCGCTGTTTCCACTGATATTATAAGCACTTGTGAGCGGGCTAGGAACCTCCTTCGTGCTTGTTCTTATACAAGGAGAATATGAGTCAGACTGAACGCTGACCGAAGAACTGGCAGAACAGCTCCATCTTGCAGGCCCTGCAGAAAGATGTCAAATCCCGCAGGGTCCTAGTCTCTTGTGAGAGAGTGTTCCACCAGGGCTGGGGCCATGGCCGAAAAGTCCCTGGCTCTGGTTAAGGCCAGTCTGATCTCTCTGGGGCCCGGAATCTTTAGGATGTTGTTATTTCATAGAATCATAGAATCATAGAGTAGGAAGAGACCACAAGGGCCATCCAGTCCAACCCCCTGCCAAGCAGGAAACACCATCAAAGCATTCCTGACAGATGCCTGTCAAGCCTCTGCTTAAAGACCTCCAAAGAAGGAGACTCCACCACACTCCTTGGTAGCAAATTCCACTGCCGAACAGCTCTTACTGTCAGGAAGTTCTTCCTAATGTTTAGGTGGAATCTTCCTTCTTGTAGTTTGAATCCATTGCTCTGTGTCCGCTTCTCTGGAGCAGCAGAAAACAACCTTTCACCCTCCTCTATATGACATCCTTTTATATATTTATATTTGGCAGACCTAAGGTCCTCCATGGGGCATAGCAGGAGAGGTGGTCCCGTAGGTACGAGGGTCCCAGGCTGTATAGGACTTTAAAGCCGTATCCATGTCTCTTAGGTCCTTGGACAAAGAGAAGCCAGAGATATCCGCCTCCCCTGCCTACCGCCTGCTACTGCTAGCTTAAGAGCAGAGCCAGATCAACATTTCCAATGTTAAAGAAATGAGCACTCGAGCGAAGAGGAGTGCTTTGGGTCTCTAATGAGACCATTCTCTTTTTGGGAGGTGTGAACCTCTTGTTCTTTGCAGAGAGCGAGAGTTGGAAGTACAGCACGAGCCACGAAGGCGATATAGATAATTAGTGTGTTCTTTGTGGTGTGTAATTGTAAGTAATTTTGTAATTAATGTAATTGCAGGCCATAACTTTTTCCCGGGGCTTGAAGAACACTCTGCTTCAGGCCACTGAGGGTGGGGAGGAAAAGGTCGTTGACATGCACCAGAGTTACACCCCTCAATTCTCTCACTCTGGGCAGGGAGGGATTTCAATCTCTTTACCTCTCAATGCCACGCATATTTGTTTGTTTTCCTGCTTGTTGGTTTCCTTTGTGGTATATTTTTGTCTCGCCTTCCTGTAAAGTGGACCCAAGCTGGTTCAGAATTAAGCTGAAACCTAACAACATTGGAGGGTACTGTGCAAGCGGTGTGAGAGAACAGTAATATGTGGGCTATCTTAAACCTCTGCTGCCTTGAGGGACAACTTTGGGGGAAGAAAAGGCTCAGGAGTAAACCCTACACAAATCCAGAGTGGAGTCCCTAAGACAAATAAAGCAAACAAGATGAATTTTAACAAGGAGAAATGTAAAGTACTACACTTGGGCAAAAAGAATGAAAGGCACAAATACAGGATGGGTGACACCTGGCCTGAGAGCAGTACATGTGAAAAGGATCTAGGAGTCTTGGTAGACCACAGACTTGACATGAGTCAACAGTGTGATGCAGCAGCTAAAAAAGCCAATGCAATTCTGGGCTGCATCAATAGGAGAATAGCATCTAGATCAAGGGAAGTAATAGTACCACTGTATTCTGCTCTGGTCAGACCTCACCTGGAGTACTGTGTCCAGTTCTGGGCACCACAGTTCAAGGATACTGACAAGCTGGAACGTGTCCAGAGGAGGGCAACCAAAATGGTCAAAGGCCTGGAAACAATGCCTTATGAGGAACGGCTTAGGGAACTGGGTACGTTTAGCCTGGAGAAGAGAAGGTTAAGGGGTGATATGATAGCCATGTTCAATTATATAAAAGGATGTCATAGAGGGTGAAAGGTTGTTTTCTGCTGCTCCAGAGAAGCGGACGCGGAGCAATGGATTCAAACTACAAGAAAGAAGATTCCACCTAAACATTAGGAAGAACTTCCTGACAGTAAGAGCTGTTTGTCAGTGGAATTTGCTGCCAAGGAGTGTGGTGGAGGCTCCTCCTTTGGAGGTCTTTATGCGGAGGTTTGACAGGCATATATCAGGAATGCTTTGATGGTGTTTCCTGCTTGGCAGGGGGTTGGACTGGATGGCCCTTGTGGTCTCTTCCAACTTTATGATTCTCTGATTCTATTCTCTGATTCTATGACAGTTGGATGGAGCCTTGTACGCCTCCTTCCTGCAACTCCTGCAGCCAAGCTGGTGCCAAACGTATCCGCTCTGCTTTCCTTTGGACCACATCAGTGAGTCTTGTCATCTGGGCAGGCCAGGACCTTCCTATGCATTGCCCAGGCTTGCGCCCCAGGGAGGTCTCTTTGGTACTGCTTTCACTTCACCCCTGGATGCGCATTCCGTTGTCTCTCGAGATGGACGGGTGCCAATGGAATTGCTTTAGAAAGGGAACACTTTGAATTTGGCCCGAAGGGTGGATTCAACTATTTTCAATGCAGCGACCCTGGCTTTTAAATAATCCGTTCCATAGCCCTCCTTGTGAGCCTCACTACCAACCCATCTCAAATTGCTTTGCTGACGTTTCTGGAAGAGCTACCACCTAACAGCTGTGTCTAAATTAGCCCCACATCCTTGCCTGTTGGAGAGACCCCCATGTCTCTTCTGTGTAGACACTGCACTGTGGTTTTTGTGCCTGGCTGGGTGTTGCAGATACCCACCCTCACCTCAGACCTAAGAAAAGTAGCAGGGAGTTTACTCTCCTACGGATGAATAATGGTCCATCCATTCATGTGTGCCCGAGACCCTTCTGTAGACCAATTTGAGTTTCATAATGGTATAAAGGCAGGGGTTAAATACAATGAAAGCTGCTGATATTACAGTGACCTTGAGTATCTCCTTGTTGGCATAATGGTGGTCACAGGGATGGGGTTACAGCTGGGAAACAATGCAATATCGGAATCAGACTTGTCGAGTTGGAAGGGACCAAGAGGCCATCTTTCACCCAAAGTGGGGCTCGAACCCATGATACGGAGATCAAGAATCTCATTCTCTGCTGCCTGAGCTATCGATGGAGGGGTCCTCATTTGAGGTGCCAGTGAGTTCAAGGAAATTGGGGCAAAGCACCACATTTTCAGCCATGCTGCTGCTGTCAAGGGGCACCTTGCAAGTGTATTTAATAGCGGCCTTGGTGCATCTTTGAAGAAGGTGGAGGATCTTAGTGATGGGACGATGGTCCAAACGCTTTCCCATGTCTTGGCTCCCTGCTTGAAATGCGAGACGGTCTCTGAAGTCACCTTGGGTCGGGCCCTTTATATAGACCTCACAGAAGGCCTGCTAGATTCTGCGGATGCAGAGGGGATCTGCAGGCGACGGAGCTTATTCGTTTTGCACAAATGTGGCTGCTTCCTTATGGCACTGAAGGATCGTAGGAGGCATTTTAGGGTGCAAACCTGAAGATGGATTCTCCAACATTTGTTATGTAGCAGGCACCGGCTTTCTCTGCGAGCTTTGCAGGATGGAGAGAGAGAGAGCAAGCTAAACTCTTGGCTCGCTTCAGCCAAACAGCTTTTTTCCAGGAAACTGGTGCCCACTGAGGCTATTTCCATGTCGGGAAGGAGTGCTTATTCCAACTTCACGGTGCTGGCAGCTGCGTCCACTGATGTTTGGCGCGAAATGAAGTCTCCTCCTGCCTGCCTCAGACCATGAATCTTCCAGGTCATCTAAGTTGAACACAGAATAAATTGCATGCTTCGCGCTTTTTTTTTTTAATGGCTTTGGCCCCTCCGAAGGTTTTGCTTCTCCGCTGTTTAAAGGGTGATGGGCGTGAGAAAACAACAACCACTCAGATCTTCTTCCTAAAGAGAAAAGGGAAACTATTCTCTCCCCTGCTTATGTTAAGTGCAAATAGAACCGTTTCTCTCACAATTGCTCGGAAGCATCTGTTCTTAAAACGATCGGCTGGGTGTCTTCTCCGCACCTGGCATTTCAGGTGCCAATACCTTTTATTGCCATGTTTAAATGCCAGTAAATGGGATTTTGGAGCCAGTGGTTCCAGGAGAAGGGACACATTGGCATTGCTGATGCCTGTTCCCTTGATTGTTACGGGGCTGGGATGTTCTGAAACGAAAGGTCTGTTCTGTTTTGTGGGGCTGCTGTCGCCCAAGTGAATAATGGAGGTGTCACCTTAAAATTAAGGGTTATCTGGCAACTTTAGGCTGTGCATAAGCCCGTCCTGCATTTGCTTGCCGATTGCTTGAATTGCTTTTTCAATTCCTGCTGCTGCTAGTACTTCTCGGGGGCAGTGTCCAAATGCGTTAGGCTGAATTCTTAGCTCAGGTGCTAAAAGGAAGGGCTGCAGTTCGGGGACGCAGCATTCGGAAGTCACTTTTTATTTATAAGTCCTGTGTGCGTGCCTGGAGGCAGTTGGAGGATGGATGGTGGCTAATGGATTGAGGTTGAATCCTGACAAGACAGAAGTACTGTTTTGGGGCGGGCAGGTGTGGAGGACTCCCTGGTCCTGAATGGGGTAACTGTGCTCCTGAAGGACCAGGTGCATAGCCTGGGAGTCATTTTGGACTCACAGCTGTCCATGGAGGCACAGGTTAATTCTGTATCCAGGGCAGCTGTTTATCAGCTCCATCTGGTACGCAGGCTGAGACCCTACCTGCCCGCGGACTGTCTCGCCAGAGTGGTGCATGCTCTAGTTATCTCTCGCTTGGGCTACTGCAATGCGCTCTACGTGGGGCTACCTTTGAAGGTGACCCGGAAACTGCAATTAATCCAGAGTGCGGCAGCTAGACTGGTGACTGGGAGCAGCCGCCGAGACCACATAACACTGGTCCTAAGAGACCTACATTGGCTCCCAGTTCGTTTCCGAGCACAATTCAAAGTGTTGGCGCTGACCTTTAAAGCCCTAAATGGCCTCGGTCCTGTATACCTGAAGGAGCGTCTCCACCCCCATCATTCTGCCTGGACACTGAGGTCCAGTTCTGAGGGCCTTCTGGCGGTTCCCTCACTGCGAGAAGTGAGGTTACAGGATGCCAGACAGAGGGCCTTCTCGGTAGCAGCACCTGCCCTGTGGAACGCCCTTCCATCAGATGTCAAGGAAATAAGCATGGGAAATAAGCAGTTATCCTAATTTTAAAAGACATCTGAATATGTCTTTTAATATTTAATGCTGTATTGTTTTAATATTCAATTGGGGGCCGCCCAGAGTGGCTGGGGAGACTCCGCCAGTTGGGCGGGGTATAAATAATAAATTATTATTATTATTATTATTAGTGCCTCGCCTTCCTTTCAGGTTTCTAGACCAGGCATAAGCAAACTCAGCCCTCCAGATGTTTTGGGACTACAACTCCCATCATCTCTGTCTGCTGGTCTGTTAGCTAGGGATTATGGGAGTTGTAGTCCCAAAACATCTGGAGGGCCGAGTTTGCCTATGCCTGTTCTGGACAATACGGTTGTGACTCTACGCTTGAGAGCATGGGAGCAATAAATGCTGAAACCTGAAAAGCTAGAGAGTTGGCAAAATATCATCATCGTCATTATCATCATCAGCCAGCTCAGACAACCTTGTGATTGAGAGGCAAAAGAGAAATGTTTGAAATAAACTGAATTGAAATAAAGAAACTCTCTTGGGAAGTGGTGGACTCTCCTCCTTTGGAGGTTTTAAAGCAGAGCTTGGATGGCCATCTGTCATGGATGCTTTTGCTGAGATTCCTGCATTGCAGGGGGTGTCCCTCGGGGTACCTTCCAGCTCTAAAATTTGATAATTCCTAGGTTTAACCCCCAGCATCCCAGGTAGGGCTGGGAATGTCCCCTGCTTGAAAAGCTGGCCAGCTGTTGCTGGTCGGTGTCAACATTATCCTGCTAGATGGACCAGTGGTCTGACTGGGCATAAAGCAACTTCTTATGTTTTTAAGCATGCTTGGAATCATAGAGTTGGATGGGACCCCAGGGGTCATCTAGTCCAACCCCCTTGCAATGCAGGAATATTTTGCCCAGGGTAGGACTCGAACCCATGATCCTGGTATTTTATTATTCTCATGCTCTACCAGTTGGAAGAGTTTGCCATAACAGATCTGGCATGGCTTAATGCTCCTCCCAGTAGTGCTGTAAAGTAAGTCAGTAGCCTTTCAACTGTTTGTTGTGGATGTGGACAGAGTCTGTTTTTTACGCAGCAGGAATCCAAGAGAGCTTTCTGGGTCTGTCTTCCAGGAATCCAGGGGTTGCGCTTCGTCCTTGAGCGTTTGAGGAAGACGCTGAGGTCCAGCTCCTAGGGCCTTCTGGGGGTTCCCTTGTCGCGAGAAGCCAAGTTACAGGGAACCAGGCAGAGGGCCTTCTCGGTGGTGGCACCTGCCCTGTGGAACGCCCTCCCACTAGATGTCAAAGAGAAAACCAACCACCAGACTCTTAGAAGACATCTGAAGGCAGCCCTGTTTAGGGAAGCTTTTAATGTTTAATAGATTATTGTATTTTAATATTCCGTTGGATGCCGCCCAGAGTGGCTGGGCAAACCCAGCCAGATGGGCAGGGTAGCAGGGTATAAATAATAAATTATTATTATTATTATTATTATTATTATTATTATTATTATTATTATGTCTTGTTTTGAATGCAGAAACCCCTGGGCTCAATCCTCCGTCATGCCTAGGTTGCAGGGGGAGAGACCTCTGCTTGGAGCTCTGCTGCCAATCAGTACTAAGCTAGATGGATCAATAATCCAAACAGGTAACTTGCAGCTCCCTGGGCTTGTATTGTGACAGGGGCTGAGGGCTGCTATTTTCTGCAAAAAACGTCAGGACAAAACGAACGCTGTTAGCAGTGTTCATTTGATTTTTTCAAAGCCCTCTGCTACTTTTAAACATAAGACTACCGAAGTAAAAAGAGGACCCAGGGAATTTTGTGGTTCCTCCCCATCTCTCCACCCTCCCCCCCCCCTTTCGTGGTGATTTTGTTCTTGAACTGGAAAGCCTACTGAGAGGAGGTTATTTTTCCTGTTCAAAGTAATTACATGCTAGGCTGCCATTCTCTGGCTTCTGCTGCAGCTCCCACCCCCCCACCCCCTTGCTGGGCTGGCAGAGGGGGTGGGGTGGGGCCTTGTCTTGCATCTCTCTTGCCTGGCAGCCCATGTGTGGAAAGGATGAGGCAGCCAAATGTAGGGTTGCGAAGCACAGAAGAGGGCCTTGTGATTGAGCTAAATAATTATTGCAGCGTGTGCAGCTCCAGCTGCGGTTAGTTTGGGTTGCCGCGCCGTCCCCTTTGGCCTAGCGACAAGAAACGCTCAATTCCAGGGCCAGAAGTTGGCAGGTTTTATCACGCGCCCCAATATCTATATTTGGCTCTGGTTTTGGAAGAGCGGCTCTGGTTTTGGAAGAGCGGCTCCAAGGTTTTGCAGTAATCTCTGCACGGCAGCCAATGAGATGCTAAGCAGCGACTCAAAGCACCAACCAGTACAGTGGGACCTCGGGTTAAGAACTTAATTCGTTCCGGAGGTCCGTTCTTAACCTGAAACTGTTCTTAAACCTGAAGCACCACTTTAGCTAATGAGGCCTCCTGCCGCCGCGGCGCCGCTGGAGCACGATTTCTGTTCTCATCCTGAATATAATAATAATAATAATAATAATAATAATAATAATAATAATAATAATAATAATAATAATAAAAATAATTTATTACTTATACGCCGCCCATCTGGCCAGGTTCCCCCAGCTATGCGTAGAAGCAACTTCCGGTGCTGGCGCTGCCTGATTTCCGGTGCCCAGACATGGGCAGAGCGGCACCAGAAGAAATCAGGGGGAATTACGGGATATTTTGCCATTCGGGATGACAGTGGGAAACGGCTTTAAAAACGGGGGTTTCCCAGGGGAAATGGGAGACTTGGCAGCTATGCCCAATTCCCTTTGCAGATATACAATTCCTAGAGTTCCCCGGGAAGAGGGATTGATCGTTAAACCACTCTTGGAATTACAGTGGGGGAAGGCGTGTCCGTTAAAAGTGCTTTTAAATGGGTAGTTTGCAGATGTGCCCACAGTAGCTATTTTGTTCTTCCTTTACGGGAATCTCACATTGCCTCTGACAATGTCTTTAAGATTAGGCTGTGAAGCTTCTCCCCCCCCCCCCCGTACAGGCCTCCGATCATGGAACCACAAAATTGTGTAGTTGGGAAGGGTTCCTAAGGGGTCATCTAGGCCAACCCCCTGAAATGCAGGAATCTCAACTTTTTCTTTTCTTTTCTTGGCAGTTAGGCTCTCGGTGATTTGCCTAGAATTTGGCTCCTGCTGCCTTGGTCCAGCTTCGCTGATTTATTTTTATTTTTTGCTATCCTGTAGTTCTGATCATAGCCAAATTCTTATATTGCATGTTCCTTGGAGCTGCGGGAAAACTGTGTGAATGCATTTCCAAATGCACCAACCCCCAATTACTATCAGCAGGTGGATTGCCTTGGCTGCCAGTTCATTATTTTTACAGTAAACAGCCGCCTTGCCGGACCTGGGAGGCTAAGCCTGCTCTCATGCAGCTTATTGAACTGGAAATCTTGTGCTGTCTTTCCTATAGAGCCGGAAAACAAAGCACAACCGTGTCCCTTTGGGGAGGATGTTTCTGGTCCTCCTGATAATGAACCCTCCTCCCCTTGTAAAAGCAGTTTTGTGTGCTTTGTTTTTAATCTTTGCTCACGTAGAGAAGTCTTCCATGGCAGGGGAGTTTCCAGTAAACCGGCTTGCATTCCTGCCTTGTCTCTTAAGAAATAAATGAATTAGGCGGCGCAGCTTAAAATAGCACCGTGATGCCGAAAATCTCAGTGGCGCAAAGCTTTTGTCCCTCTCCAGATCCTGACAACGCTTTGCCGCGTGCTGTGATTTTGCTATTCTGAGTAACATTGGGAACATCAGAAGTGCTTGCAGGATCAGGCCAGGGCCCCCATCTAGGCCAGAGTCCTATTCTCCCATTGGCAGACCAGATGGGCGTGGGAAACCAGGGAGGAGAACATGAAACGGCAACACTCTTCCTTCGCGTGCTTTCCAGCAATTGGTTTGGGGAATCATTTCTTCCTCCTAACTGTGGGAGCAGAGCGTGGTCATCGCAATCCTCTTTTAAAGCCGCCAAAGTTGGTGGCTGTTGTTGCCTCCTGAGGCAGCGAGTTCCAGAGTTTTAATTACAGTGGAACCTCGGTTTATGAACACCTCGGTTTATGAATTTTTGGTTTAAGTTCTCCGCGGACCCGTCTGGAACGGATTAATCCTCTTTTCATTACTTTCAATGGGAAAGTTCGCTTCAGTTTATGAACGCTTCAGTTTATGAACAGACTTCCGGAACCAATTACACCCATGCTTCAGTTTATGAACGCTTCAGTTTAAGTTCTCCGCGGACCCGTCTGGAACGGATTAATCCTCTTTCCATTACTTTCAATGGGAAAGTTCGCTTCAGTTTATGAACGCTTCAGTTTATGAACAGACTTCCGGAACCAATTACACCCATGCTTCAGTTTATGAACGCTTCAGTTTAAGTTCTCCGCGGACCCGTCTGGAACGGATTAATCCTCTTTCCATTACTTTCAATGGGAAAGTTCGCTTCAGTTTATGAACGCTTCAGTTTATGAACAGACTTCCGGAACCAATTACACCCATGCTTCAGTTTATGAACGCTTCAGTTTAAGTACTCCACGGACTGTCTGGAACGGATTAATCCACTTTCCATTCCTTTCAATGGGAAAGTTCGCTTCAGTTTATGAACGCTTCAGTTTAAGTACTCCACGGACCGTCTGGAACAGATTAATCCACTTTCCATTACTTTCAATGGGAAAGTTCGCTTCAGTTTATGAACGCTTCAGTTTATGAACAGACTTCCGGAACCAATTGTGTTCATAAACCGAGGTACCACTGTATTACTTATTCCATTTTGTGGCAAGGTTTTAAACTTCAGTGGTGAAAACCAGTAAAAACGCAGGTCCTCTGGCACCTAAAAGCCTAAAATTTTATTGTGATTTTTGCATGCTGGTCTCCCGAGTGTATGTTTGGTCCGTGTAACTTGTAGCAGACAAGCATCAACATCCTCAGAAACTCAGATATATAAGCTAATCTCTAAATGACACCATAAACCTATGTCACGGTTGCCAGAATGGGATCTCTAGGCGGCATTTTTCTTCCAGTGAAATTCATAATAATCATAATTCTTACGAAATTTATAATAATTATTATTCGATTCCTTTCTGTACCGCTTCATATTTCAAAGACAAAATCTCAAAATATCTCAAAACCGCTGTTTGAAGAAGAGTAAGGAGGCCCGTGGTGAGATTCTGGCAATCCAGGTCCCCCCCCCCTTTATGCAGCTGGTTCTTACTGCCTGAGTGCGGAACCTGACATTTGTCCCTATTGAAGTTCATTCTGTTAGTTTGGGGCCCAGTTCTCCAATCTGTTAAGGCCATCTTGAACCCCAATTTGGTCTTCTGCATGGAACCTGTGGTCGTCATGTTGCTGAAATGCATCTGCCATCAGCCCCAGCAAGCAGAGCTGTTGATCGGAGATGATAGGAGTCGGAGTTCTAATAATAATAATATAAATTTACTATTTATACCCCACCCATCAGGCTGAGTTTCCCCAGCCACTCTGGGCAGATCCCAATAGAATAATAATAATAAACAGAATAAAACTTCAAACATTAAAAACTTCCCTAAACAGGGCTGCCTTCAGATGCCTTCTAAAAGTCAGATACGGTAGTTGTTTATTTCCTTGACATCTGATGGGAGGGCGTCCCACAGGGCGGGCGCCACCACCGAGAAGGCCCTCTGGCTTGTTCCCTGCAACCTCACTTCTCCCAGTGAGGGAACTGCCAGAAGGCCCTCGGCGCTGGACCTCTCTGGCACAGAGAGAGCTCTTGGCCCAGGTGTGTCCCTGGTCTCCTGGAGGCGATTTTTGCTCCCCTGCAGGTGACTAGGCAGGTACAGTGGTGCCTCGCTTAACGAATGCCCTGCTTAACGAAATTTCCACTTAACGAAAGGATTTTTCGAGCGGAGGTTGCCTCGCTAGACGAATGCATTTTACGAAAAATTCGTCTAGTGAATCGCGGTTTCCCATAGGAATGCATTGAAATTCAATTAATGCGTTCCTATGGGCAAAAAAAAATTCAAAAAAATTCAATGCATTCCTATGGGATTCGCTAGACGAATTTTTTCGTTATAAGAAAAGACCCGTGGAACGAATTAAATTCGTCTAGCGAGGCACCACTATACCTGCTTCCCAGCCTGTGTATGGAGCAGGTGATTGCAGGTACAGTGGACATTGCAAAATGATGAAGACAGCCAGCTTGCCTGTCAGCCTCTGCTATTCCCTGCTGCTGGGGGGGGGGAATACCCCATTCAGCTTGACCAGGAAGCATTTGTAGCAATTCCGATAAATCGGCACCCATGCCTGGCTTGCAATCGCTTTGTCTCAGCACCTGATTTTGCATGAAATAATTGCTGGCCTCCCCTACGCTATTAATAGTCTTCTATTCCTGTGAGCATGATCTCACTCACTGGAGACGTTGGCGTTTCTGCCTTTTCTTTTTTTAAAAGAGTGGGGGGGGGAGAGAGGGGGGGAAGGGGGGGAGCATGTCTTTGCCTTTTTTGCTGCCGCCCCCGAAAGGTCAGTCACATGGATCCCACGGGGTTTTCCTACTATTTTTGTGGACCGAGGATAGGCAGCCTCATGACCAATTTGTTTGTGGATGGCTGACCAGAGGGGCTGGGGAGAGAGAGAGAGAGAGAGAGAGAGAGAGAGAGAGAGAGAGAGGGAATGAAAAGGCTGTGTTTGTATAAGTTAATTCCTGGCAGGCTCGAGTCTTCATTGGAGGGCGACTCTGTGAAAAGGGCAAAGCCGGCCTTCCGTTTCTGGAGAAAACTTGAAAAGATTATACAGGCTGCATCCTGATGGATCCGGGCCATGACTGCTGGGGCGGAGAGGAGCCCTAATCCAATTCTCAAAAGTGAATCACAGCGAGGGAAAGGCGTGCTTTGTGTATGGAAGAGAAATCTCTGAGTCACAATCCTGAAATGCACAGTTGTTCTTTGCACTCTCTGTTCCCTGCTTACTCATGCAAGATGAGAGCACCATGCACTTTCCTTGCCTGAAAAAATGTGACTTTCTTACCTTCCCTCCCACTCTTGATTTTGCTTCCCCCCCCTCACCAGCAACTGACTGTATTTGTATTTTGCCATCTTTCCCCACTGACCCACATTTTTAATCTTTATTCTCAAGGAGCTCAGAGAAATTTGGAGGCATGGGGGTAGAGGGTTGATCGGTGTGCTGCGATGAACTAGCGAGCAGGATTCGAACTCTGAGCAGCAAAAGGAATGAGAGACGGTTGCATTGTTGTTAGGGCATTAGAGAGAGAAGAAAAGGTGCAGCAAAGGGGGAGAAATAAAAAACACCACGGAAAACAGGGTGGGAAGTCGGCAGAAAGAAAGAAAAAAATTCGTATTGGAGTGAGTATGTTGAACTATTGAAAATCTAATAAAATATAACTTGGTGTGCTGTGCTAATTGGCGGTTTGGGGACAAGGCTGGATTAAGCCTTTTTAAATGCACGTCTTGGAGCCTCACACAGTCTTTCCTCTATGCACACACACAAACTTTTGCTATTGGGTTTTCTTATGGAGAATGTGGGCAGTGTTAGAAACTGGGATAGAAAAGCTAGGAGCCAAATGGCTTCTGGGACCTGGGTTGTGGGCGCCAAAACAGAATGTTTAGTCACCATTTTTTTTTGGGGGGGGGGGCAGCAACGCTTTTTATTTCTTATTCTGATAAGCATGAGCTAATACAGTGGTGCCACGCTAGACAAATTTAATTCGTTCCACGGGTCTTTTCTTATAATGAAAAATTCGTCTAGCGAATCCCATAGGAATGCATTGAAATTTTTTTTGCCCACAGGAACGCATTAATTGAATTTCAATGCATTCCTATGGGAAACCGCGATTCGCTAGACGAATTTTTCATAAAACGCATTCGTCTAGCGAGGCAACCTCCGCTCGAAAAATCCTTTTGTTAAGCGGAATTTTCGTTAAGCAGGGCATTCGTTAAGCGAGGCACCACTGTACGCAATTCACGTGACACATTGTTAATATCACATTTTTAGCAGAAATTGTTAATAATAAAAAATAATAAAATTGGGTGTTTACAAAATATCGGTACTACAGTTTTCCAAACACTCTACTCTTTATTGTTAAACCCCTTGACATATTGTCTGTCCTTAGCATATATTTGGAGGCTTCAAAGCACGTACATTGGGGTAATCCTTGAGTGTCAGCCGGGCGCAAAAAATGGCACCCAGACTTTTTGAAGTGCTTGCAAATGGATAATCTTTAGGTGCAAAATGCCCATGGCACCCTGCTAATTTTGAACCCTGGATGTGGGGAAGCTCAGACTTGGGCGCAAAGGTGGCCCTCCAAGCCTTTCTATGTGGCCCTCTGAACTCTCTGCAGGCCACACCCTGCACTGGCCCTCCTCTACACCCCCGGTGTTTTTGCCTAGCTGCGGTAATTTTATGAACTCTGACTATATATATAGTCGTACCTCGGAAGTCGAATGGAATCTGTCCCGGACGTCCGTTCAACTTCCAGAACGCTCGGAAACCAAGGTGCGGATTGCGATTAGCTGCAGGAGCTTCCCGGAACCCGCGTAACCTAAGTCGGATGTTTGGGTTCCAAAAAAGGTTTGCAAACTGGAACACTCACTTCTGGGTTTTAAGGTGTTCGGGAGCCAAAATGTTTGACTCAGACTTCTGAGGTATGACTGTATACCAAGCAGTGTCTGAATAGGGAGTGGGTACCAGGTGGCGCTGTGGGTTAAACCACTGAGCCTTGGGCTTGCCGATCAGAAGGGCAGTGGTTCGAACCCCCACGACAGGGTGAGCTTCCGTTGTTCGATCCCTGCTCCGGCCAACCTAGCAGTTCGAAAGCACTTCAAAGTGCAAGTAGATACCTTCCAGTGGGAAGGTAAACAGTGTTTCCGTGTGCTGCTCTGATTTGCCAGAAGTGGCTTAGTCATGCTGGCCACATGACCTGGAAGCTGTACGCCGGCTCCCTCGGCCTATAGAGCGAGATGAGCATCGCAACCTCAGAGTCGGTCACGACTGGACCTAATGGTCAGGAGGTCCCTTTACCTTTACCTGTAAAAGTAGGAATGCAGATGGTGCTGTGGGTTAAACCACTGAGCCTAGGGCTTGCCGATCAGGTCGATGGTTTGAATCCCTGCGAAGGGGTGAGCTCCCGTTGTTCGGTCCCTGCTCCTGCCAACCTAGCAGTTCGAAAGCACTTCAAAGTGCAAGTAGATAAATAGGTACTGCTCCAGTGGGAAGGTAAACAGTGTTTCCGTGCGCTGCTCTGGTTCGCCAGAAGCGACTTAGTCATGCTGGCCACATGACCTGGAAGCTGTATGCCGGCTCCCTCGACCAGTAAAGTGAGATGAACGCCGCAACCCCAGAGTCATTCGTGACTGGACCTAATGGTCAGGGGGTCCCTTTACCTTACCTGTAGAAGTAGGAGAAGGAAAACTGATCCTAAACCTCCGTTGCTTTGCGGCTAAACTTATTTGTGAGAAAGGCTTTGGGCGTAAACCCTGAGGAAAAATTCATACTCGCTGCCTTGCAGGACATCTTCGGGAGAAGAAAAGGCTAAGGAGGAAACCCTACAAAAATCTGGGGTGGAGTTCCTGAGACGGTTGGATGGCGCTTCGTACGTCACCTTCCTGCAACTCCTGCAACCCAGCTGGTCCCAAACGTCTTGCTCTGCTTTCCTTTGGACCACATCAACAAGGCCGAGAGGGGGGTCTTGTCGTCTGGGCAGCCCAGGACCTCTATGCACACTGCCCAGGCTTCCACCCCAGAGATGTCACTTTGTTGCTGTTAACGCAGCAAAAATAACCTGGTACACAGGAGTTATGAGTTACCGGTCTCTGTAGCCACAGCAGGCGCTGCGATTCTCCAGTGGTTTGACTTCACCCCCGGAGGCGCACTCCATTGTCTCTCGAGGCAGATGGAAGCCAACAGCCACAATGTGTAGGAAGCAGCCTGTTGCCTGAAGGTCACAATTAGATTTGCTGCTCTGCTCATTTTTGCCGCTGGTCTTCTTCACTGTTGACACCCCCCTCCCTGCTTCTGCAATAGTTGAGGCTCTGTATAGGCACATAGCCAAATGCCACTGATGGAATGGACCCTGCTTTGTGGAGTTTCCACCTCCTCCCTAGCAAGCTTTCTGTGTGACAGGTAGACGTTCAACAGGCGATATCTCTCATAACAACATTTTTACGGGGGGGGGGGAATGGCCTCTCCTTAAGTTTGGACAGCCCCGATGCAAGTGTTCTGGAGAAAGCTTTTGACGCAGCAAGAAACATCAAAATGCATGGGAGACAGAAAGCGTCTCTGCAGGAAGAGCCGGGGGATTTTGGAACGAAGGCAGTTCGGAACAAGGCAGCCTGTTCTTTCTCCTTGCTACCTTAGGGGATCTAATCTTGTCTAAAAGGAACGCTCTGAGCGCAGGGCTGAGTTTTCCTTGGCTGAGGAGGCAAGTTCTCTCTGGCACAGAGTATGGGTGGCCTTGCTCATGCCTTGTCGTGGGTGACAAGGACCCAGGTTTTCAAGGCGGAAGATCTCTCTTTTCTTTTTTTAAAAGGAAAGCATAATTTGCTGTGTGGGGGGGTTCTCCCCCCCCCCACCATACCGATTTGGAGGGCAAGTGTACAGCCTTGTGCATAGATGAAATGTTAAATTATGGTTTGCCTCCACCTGGGAGAGGTAGGTAGGAAATTACTTCGCGGGGTAACGGGCAGGGCTTGATGTTGACACCTGAACCATCCCTGAGTCTTACATTGTCCTGAGAAAGCAGAGGCAAAGCAGCCTGATGGTTTGATGACTGTGTGGGGCATCTGCAGCTGTGAAGCCTGCCTTATCTCCAACATCCTGCCTTGTTTGCGTTCCTGTTCCCTCCTCCTCCTCCTCTTTGCTCTTCTGCAATATAACCCAGCCCTGATTCTCCGCTCGCTTGCTTATTATTAGGAGGCATGGGGGTGCATGGGGGTGCAGAGAGTGTGTGGATGAGCTCAACAGTGCTTAGTTCATCTTTCGGTTGGTGTTTTGTTAAATGCTGTCGATATTGCTTTATAGAGTATGAATGTTGCATTGATCTGTTAATCATAGAATATGACATTTGCTTTAATGGTGATTTTTAGCTTATAATTTAGTTGCTGCTTTGCTAGCAGTGCTTTATAGATTGTTTCGCCGATGAATTGTTAATACTTCTGTGTGACTAATGCTGCATTTGTGATGTTATATTATGTTCTGTCAGGACGCAGGTCGCACTGTGGTCTGAACCACAGAGCCTAGGACTTGCCGATCGGAATGTCGGCGGTTCGAATCCCCGCAACGTGTTGCTCGGTCCCAGCTCCTGCCAACCTAGCAGTTCAAAAGCACATCAAAGTGCAAGTAGATAAATAGGTACCACTCTGGTGGGAAGGTAAATGGCATTTCCGTGCGCTGCTCTGGTTCGCCAGAGGCGGCTTTGTCATGCTGGCCACATGACCCGGAAGCTATCTGCGGACAAACGCCGGCTCCCTCAACCTATAGAGCGAGATGAGCGCCGCAACCCCAGAGGCATTCGCAACTGGACCTAATGGCCAGGGGTACCTTTACCTTTATTATGTTCTGTCATGTTATTGCTAATTATTGTTTGTAAGCTGCTTTGGGATTCATTTGAATGTAAAGTGGCAGAGAAATATAATAAAACAATCAATCTTAATTTTCTTCCTGGCTAATAGAGTCTGTAGTTTATTGAGATGTTCCTCTTTGTCTTGGCCTCCTGCAGAGTGGATTTGATTTACAGTAAATCACTAGTCAGTAATACTTGATTTAAATCACTAGTCAGTAAGACTTGATTTAAATCATGTTTGTGTTTTTTTACAGATACTGTAGACTCATTCTTGCTGGGGTAAGCTTAATATTTACAACCAGATGAAGGTTTCATTTTTGGAATAATAAATTTTCAAAGTAGTTTTACAGTTGTATCAGAAATTACTTAATTGGTTATACTATTAGAAATACATAGACAGATAATTATAAAATTATTGTGAGGTTTAATAAGTAAACTGTTTATATTTGGACAACTTTTCTGCTGTACTTTATTGGGTGGAGAAAAATAATCATTTCTTTAATAACAATTTAAGCAATTTATTTAACTGAAGTAATAACATTATAGCGTATGTATCCATGTTTGTTAACTGATGTGGCTAAATGCTGTTTTTTTTTTATAAAAAAAAACTTGGACTGAGTTTTAGCACACGTGAAAAACTTAAAACAAATCCTTATTTCCTAATGAATAGCCTTTTGACTATAAAGTAACTTAAACAGAAAACAATCTTATAATGTAACTTAAAAAGAAAACTATCTTTAGAAAGATCCCCCCCAAAAGCGTTTTATTTTAAAAATCTGATTAAAATTAAAAAATTATATTTTTATTTTAAAAAATAATTGATTTTTTTATCCACCATGGCCTCCCGACCTTTTAGGTATGTAAGCATTTGCACCCCTGCAGTGGATGTCCATGTTCAATCTTGGCATCTCCAGGTACCTTTGCCTGAAAGGCTAGCGAGAGCTGCTGCCAGTCAAAGTTGACAGTACGGAGATCAATGGTTTGGCTCCGTAGAAGGCAGCTTCCTAAGTTCCTAGGCCCAAACAGTTGTACAGATTGCATCTGGGAGGTTTGTTCAAGGCAATGCAGTGCAGCTGATATTGCCCTTTCTTTGTTGCCGGTCCATCAGACACTGGATAATGATTCAATTGCCTGAGGGGAAGGAATGGCAGCTCTGTGGGAGATCACTTGCTTTGCATTCAGGAAGGCTCAGAGGATATTCCCGGCATCTCCAATTAGAAAAACAATGGAGGAAATCCCTCCTTTCAAATCAATCCCCTGTTGATGCTCTCACGATGGTCTTCTTCTTGGCTTGCATGGAACACACCCACAGATTAAGGATGTGCTTGCAGCTTACTGGTAAAGGTAAAGGGACCCCTGACCATTAGGTCCAGTCGCGTTATTGGCCGAGGGAGCCGGCGTACAGCTTCCGGGTCATGTGGCCAGCATGACAAAGCCGCTTCTGGCGAACCAGAGCAGCACAGGGAAACGCCGTTTACCTTCCCGCCGGAGCGGTACCTATTTATCTACTTGCACTTTGACATGCTTTCGAATTGCTAGGTTGGCAGGAGCTGGGACCGAGCAACGGGAGCTCACCCCGTCGCGGGGATTCGAACCATCGACCTTCTGATCGGCAAGCCCTAGGCTCAGTGGTTTAACCCACAGCGCCACCAAGCACCTGTTTTGCACAAGGTTCCAGAGAGATGTTGCAAAGAGAGGAGGGGATTTATAGTGGTGTAGAGTGGGGAGGCAGTGTGGGGAAGTGGCTAGAGTGTTGGACTAGGGCAGGGTTCCCCAAACTAAGGCCCGGGGGCCAGATGCGGCCCAATCGCCTTCTTAATCCGGCCCGTGGACAGTCCGGGAATCAGCATGTTTTTACATGAGTAGAATGTGTCCTTTTATTTAAAATGCATCTCTGGGTTATTTGTGGGGCCTGCCTGGTGTTTTTACATGAGTAGAATGTGTCCTTTTATTTAAAATGCATCTCTGGGTTATTTGTGGGGCATAGGAATTCGTTCATTTTTTTCTCAAAATATAGTCCGGCCCCCCCACAAGGTCTGAGGGACAGTGGACCGGCCCCCTGGTGAAAACGTTTGCTGACCTCTGGACTAGGGCCTTGGGAGGCCAGGGTTCGAATCTCCACCCAGTCACATGAAGTTCATCTCGGGGCAGTCACTTCTTCTCTGCCTAGCCTACCTCACAGGGTTGTGGTGGGGATTAAATGAGAGCGGGGGGAAAGACCATGGGCTATAAATGCATTAAATAAGTAGGCAGCATGCGACGGAAATGCCAGCTTGCACTTAAAACAGCCTTTTCTATGCATGCTGGCATCCAGATGCAGCGCTTGCAGGGGCTAATGCGTATGGCAGTCCCAAACATCTGGGGGACCCCAGGTTGGCACCGGGGGGGGGGAACCTGTAGTATGGGGTGCACTGTGTGTTTGCTTAACCCGTCCCCCCTCCCTTGCTGCTATTCTCCCAAGAGGATTGACGTTGTTGTGCCAAGCGGTCTTCAGCGCTGCGGGAAGAAATGCTGGTTGAGTGGGAAATACTAAGGGCCTCGTCGGACACTGCGAAACATCCAAACGGAAAGTGGTTGTAATAGGATTCAATTTATTTAATTAGTTGACTCCCGTCGCAATTCAAATTTCAATAGGATGCCTGCTAATTTGGAGCAGGTTCCCTGAGCGATTTGGGCATTTGCATAAGCGGAAGAAGGGTCATAGCTCAGGGACAGGGCCCCTGCCTTTCATGTGACAGGTCTCAAGTTCGAATCCTGGCATCTCCGGGTAGGACTGGGAAATAAGCTTCTTGAAGCTCTGGAGAGCTGCTGTCAGTCAAGTGTAGGCCTGTGTTAGAAACAGATGTATAAGCTAATCGCCAAGTGGTACCTTAAACCTAGGTTGCAGTTGCCCCAAGGCACCTTTTTTGTGGTTGGATGATGGTGATAGTGATGATTTCCATGCCGTTTTATATTTTAAAGAGAGAGAAAATCTCAAAAGTGCTTTCCAACACGTGGAAACGTTTTTTTTTAAAAAACCCCAAGAATTCAAGAGAATGATTGGTTTTTTAATTGAAGAATTCAATAAAAATTCAAGAATTCCATAAAACAAATTCCGAGCTTCAGGGAAAATGTTTCAGATCCTTCTCGAAGTGACATCGTGGGAAACCGGGAAACAGGAATGAAAACCATCTCGGTTGGTGGCCATCGCTGCCTCTTGTGGCAGGGAGTTCCATAGTTTCCACTACAGCAAACACTTCAAAAAAAGTGGGTCAGTACTGCTATTCCCAAGCAGGCACTGAATCATGCTGAATCAGCCTACTTCCCCCTTTTTTAAATTTTGGTCTTCAGATGCTTGGGTGGGGCCTGGGAGATGCAACATCAATTGCCACCGAGCTAATCATTTAAGTATATCTCTGGAGGGGAGGGTGAGAGCCATAGGCTCTTTTGATGCTCCCATGCAGCAGCTGTGAGCAAATCAGGAGCACCTGTGGCTGATAACATCCTTCAGAGAAGGAGGGGCAGCAACAAGCTGCGTGCCAAGCACAAACACTCTTATCTGGGTGCTTTTCTCAGGCTCAGATGGGAGTCGCTTAGACAGGCTTGGGAGTCTTGCAGCAGTGAAGTGCTGACAAGCCGGGGCTGCCCTGGGAAGGGACATCTCTTCCCCCAAATGGCATGAGTGTGTCAGGATTTTAACCTGCACAGCTCTTAAATAATAAAATCAGAGGTGGCCTGCCTCCAGATTTTTTTTGCATACAATATTAATCCCATTAATCCATAACAATTGCAATCTCTTTATAGGGGTTCTTCCAACCCCCGGACTCCCCCCCTACTCCTCACCCCGGTTTCCAATATTTATCTCTTCTCTTTTCTGCGACTAAAAATACTTTTACCCAATCTGTTAAGTCTCCTTTTTCAGCACCCTTTATCAAATTATATTGCAAGTGCTAACATTTTTAAATGTTTGCAATGCTGCTCCATATATTCTATAAAGTGAATCCATTCATTTCTTAAAAAAAAAAAGTCTTCTTGTGGTGTCTAGTCTTCCTGGTCAATTTCCCCATTTCTGCACAATCCATCAGTTTCAATATCCTGTTTCAATGTGTAAAATGGGCCTGCCTCCAGATATTGTTAGACTCACACTCCCATCATTCTCAGCGTGCATGGTTGATGCGCAGAGATTATGGGATGGGAGTTGTGGTCTTGTAAACACATCACTAAGCTCACCTGTACCTGCTCAGCTTCTCCCGTCTGCAGATTTTGCGCCGTTACAGCATCCACGCAATACAGTGGTGCCTTGGTTCTCAAGCTTAATCCATTCCGGAAGTCTGTTCCAAAACCAAAGCGTTCCAAAACCAAGGCGCACTTTCCAATAGAAAATAATGCAAAACGGATTAATCCGCTCCAGACTTTTAAAAACAACCCCTAAAACAGCAATTTAACATGAAGTTTACTATCTAACGAGACCATGGCTCCATAAAATGAAAGCTTGTACTGCACAATCAATCAGTAGCTGAACTGAGTGCCACACAGTCACACACACACACACACAAAAGCTACGAAAACACGACTAAATAAACAGCAAAAACAGACAGACCTCAGCGTAACACTCAAAATAGAAGTGGGGCACTCAAGTCGGAAGCGTAACACTCAAAATGGAGCATGTTCGGCTTCCGGAAAAAGTTCGCAAACAGGAACACTTACTTCCTGGTTTGCAGTGTTTGTGTTCCAAGTTGTTTGAGAACCAAGGTACCACTGTACAGTACGCACATTTGTGAGAAGTCAATATTTTAGTGTGGCAGCACCCACTCTCTCGTTCTGGGGACGCAGAACACTGAGTCGGCCACCTCTCCCAGCTCAGTTATTTACAAGGCTGTGTTATACAGAGCTGCGTGAAACCTACCCGCCCAGGCTATCCACCCTTGCAAGGCTTTTATGGTTCCCAGCTCCCCATTTAGCTATGATCACAGGCTTGGATTGAGTAGCATTGCATCTCCCAAGCCTAGCAGCCAGACCTCTGCTCCAAACATAAAAGCACACCTTGTCTGGGAAGCTTGTCCTTTGAAGTAGCGCTTCATTATTCAAACGAGGCTTGCTTGGGTTGTGCGGCAGCAAATTGCAGAAATGAATGATTTGTACCTGAAGGTGTGTCTCACCTGTAGGATATGATCCAAGCATTGTCAATGCTGTGTCCTTCAGATACTTCTGGGGACTGCAGCTCCCATCATCCTTAATCACAGAATCTTAGAGTTGGAAGGGGCAACCAAGGGTCATCTAGTCCAACCCCCTGCAATGCAGGCTTATCAACTAAAGC
The DNA here is from genome assembly GCF_963506605.1 of Zootoca vivipara. NCBI lineage: Eukaryota > Metazoa > Chordata > Lepidosauria > Squamata > Lacertidae > Zootoca > Zootoca vivipara. Next base: position 11,579,642 of record NC_083283.1, on the reverse strand, counting down.
ATTCATGACAGATGGCCATCCAACCTCAGCTTAAAAAAACCTCCAAGGAAGGAGCATTAAAAAGCGGGCAAAAAAAGGCGCTCAGACACAGACTGGAAAAGCGGGGAGGAAAATTAGTGTAAAAAGGTAAAGGGGTCCCTGACCATTAGGTCCAGTTGCAAACGACTCTGGGGTTGCGGCGCTCATCTCGCTATATTGGCCGAGGGAGCCGGCGTACAGCTTCCGGGTCATATGGCCAGCATGACAAAGCCGCGTCTGGCGAACCAGAGCAGCACATGGAAATGCTGTTTACCTTCCCACCACATTTATTTATCTACTTGCACTTTGTTGTGCTTTTGAACTGCTAGGTTGGCAGGAGCTGGGACCAAGCAATGGGAGCTCACCCGGTCGCGGGGATTCAAACCGCTGAGTTTCCGATCGGCAAGCCCTAGGTAGGCTCTGTGGTTTAGACTGGAAAAGTGGGGAGGAAAATTAGTGTGGATGAGCCCGAACTTGTGAACCATGCCGCAACAGACTATTCTTTGGCTTAACTCGGAGAATCCTTATAGTGGCAGGTTTATTTATTTATTTTCTTTCATTATTACCATTTCCAAAATCACATTCACATTCAGAGATATATACATTTCCACCATTAATATCTTTCTTTATAATTGAACATTCGATGACTTCCCTTCTTCACTTTCCCTGGTTCCTTTGATTTTCCCCACCGTTCCTGCATATATTATTACATTTGGTTCACTTTCTCCCCTTATTTCCTCTCCTTTATTATATATTATACTGTTTAATTTACCTTAATCCCGCTAGCGTTTTTTTGACTTGTTTCCAGTTATTTTCCAAATTCCCCACAAAATTCCCCCACTCCTCTTTGCATACTTGATCTCCTTGTTCCTTTATCTTACTTTTGTTAGACCTGCTAACTCTGCATATTGTTTAAATTGCCAATCCTCCTTGAGTTTAAAAAGGCTGAAGGCTCTTTTTTTTGCACCTTGAGCTTGTATGCGCAAGAGATATGCAATCCTGTTGTGCTGGATGGCTCAGAACATGATGAAACAAAAGAGAAGGCAACCCTGTGTCCTCTTGCCATTATCTGATCTGCCTGGATGAACCCCTGCCATGAAAGGCCCTGATAGCTCTTGATTTGCTTTTAACAGGCGGTGATTTGCATTGCTTAAAAACTAGGGATGTTTATAAATAGTTTGCAAATCGAGGCTTGGGAGCAGGGCGGGGTGGTCCTGGGTGGGTTGGGGAGTTTAAGCTGACACTTAAATCCTGCAATTCAGGGAGGATAAAGCTCTGGCATCCTGCCTCTGAATACTAAGTGCTGGGGGAACGTAAGGGCAGAATCAGGCCACTGTCCCATCAAGGGCAGCCTCCTGCCCTCATTTTATTAATTTTTCTGTTTTGCAATTTAAAATACTCACTTTACATCCTTAAGATACCAATGACTTCCCTTCTTCTCTTTCCGTGGTTCATTTTGCATATCGTAAATCCCTGCATATTTTACAAAAACTATACCAATCAGTATTCCATCATTGCATCCATCAAAACTTGTTTACACTGCTGAATTTATCTTAATGCTGCCAGCGTTTTCAGCTGTACACAGTTATTTCCCCATATACAGTCGTACCTTGGTTTGCATACGTCTTGGTTTGCATTAGTTTTGGATTACAAACGTGGAAGTGCGTGTCCCGGTTTGCAACCTATTTTTGGATTACAACCCAATTTTTTTTTTTGATTACAAACACATTTTTTTGGGAGGCCCCATTGGTGAAAGCGTGCCTTGGGTTACAACCTGTTTTGGTTTACAAATGGACCTCTGGAATGGATTACGGTTGTAAACCAAGGTAATACTGTATTCAATAAACGTTTTAAACGTATGTTCTTCTTGTTCTCTTATTCTATATCAGGCATCCCCAAACGTCGGCCCTCCAGATGTTTTGGACTACAGTTCCCATCATCCCTGACCACTGGTCCTGTTAGCTAGGGATCATGGGAGTTGTGGGCCAAAACATCTGGAGGGCCGACGTTTGGGGATGCTTGTTCTCTATGTTAAGCCTGCCAGTTGTGCATATTCTGTCCACTTGAGTTGCCATTCTTCTTTGTTTGGGACCTCACTCATTTTCCATTTTGGGGCTAACGAAACATGAGCCGCAGTAGTAGCATAAATAAATAACCTTTTTTGACACCTGGAAATTTCAGTCTGAATTATCCCCAACAGAAAGGACTCTGGGTTTTTTGGAAAGTACTTTTAAACATTTTTATCCCAATTCATTATGGATCATTTCCCAATCCTCTTACCCATTTGCAAGTCACCGCGTATGAAAGAACGTTCCCACCACCTCTTTGCCTCTCCAGCACTTATCTGATTCAGTCTTATTCAGTCTTAGCAAACCTTCTCAGCGTTAAATACCATCTGTAAATCATTTTCAGGTGGTTCTCCTCCTAAGAATAACATGCTGTCCTCACTTTTCTCTGTCCACTTTCTCTATTATGAACGTCTCTCGTGTCACCTCTTAATTACATTTTCTCTAAGATAAAAACCCCAAAGTGCTGCAACTTTTCCTCTAAGGGCAGTTGACAACAGCTGGAGAGGACGATTGTGCCCGCATTCTGCTTGTGGGACCCTGAGGATAACACCACCACCAACAACAATTTTTATTATTTATACCCCACCCATCTGGCTGGGTTTCCCCAGCATATATAAAAACATTAAACAACAAGCATCAAAAACAAAACAACAACAACAACAAAAACTTGCCGATACAGGGCTGCCTTCAGATGTCTTCTAAAAGTTGTGTAGTTCCTTTATCAACTATCCAGACCCAAACTGGACTACATTTCGCATCATCTTGCTAGCTAAGACCTCCAGATGTTTTGGGACTACAATTCCCATCATTCCTGACTACTGGTCCTGTTAGGGGTGATGGGAGTTGTAGTCCCAAAACATTTGGAGGGCCGCGCGTTTGCCTATGCCTGATCTAGTCCAACCCCCTGCAAGGCAGGAATCTGAGCTAAAGCATCCAAGACGGATGGTCATCCAATCTCATCTTTAAAAACCTACAAGGAAGGAGAGTCCACCACCTCTCAAGGGAGCTTATTCCCAAGCTATTGGTCACCGTGCTAAACTGGACGGTGGAGTTGATGGGGCCTTTGGTCCAGGGTCCAGCAGGGCCTCCCTCCCTCCTTACATTCTTAGATCTTGGTTTGTAAGCTCTTTTCCGTTCGTAATTAAAGCCAGCAGCGTGGGAATTGGCTGGCTGTCCGTCTGGTTTTTTGAGCGGGGCAATCTACTACTGACCTCCAGTTGTCAAATTGCTTCTAAATTCAGTTGGCTCTGTCTGCATCAGGCTCGTAAATTGAGTTTGCTCTCATTCACTGGCTCCTTTTCTCCTTTTTAAATGCAATTAAGCCCTGTAAGCAAGTTAAAAAGCAAAAGCAAAACCTCTGTGGACCAGTGGACGACTAGTCCACCCATGGGGAATATATTTTGCCTTGCTGGAATCTTGGGATGGGGGCAGATCTTGTGATGGATGCAGCACTTAGCCAGGACATAATACCCAGAGCCTTAAGGGATGCTCATCTTTCTCTAATCTCTTTGATTGTCCCCCCCACCCACCCTTGATTGAAAGACCATTAGCCCATGGGAAGGGACACATAAGCAAGGCAGAGATGCAGTTGAGCTGTTTCACAATTAGCAGCCAATTTCGCTTTGTTTGTGAGAAAATAGCTTGACTTAAAGTTAGCCAACACTCAGGTGTGTGTCTCTGTCTATGCATTTAGGGCTGGGATTGTCAAGTCAGTTTTTTTTTCCTGGGGTTTGAAATGCAAATGTTTTTTTGGGGGGATGGTGGAAAGCCAGCCAGGCTCCCTTTTTATGTGAAAGCAAGCTGTGCTGGAGCTTCCGATTGCAAATAACCCCTGCAGTAAATGGTAACATCTGAGTGGTGATTGCAGTGGTTCAGTTTGGCGTGAAGGGGGGGGGAGCTGTGGGGGAGCCTATTGTGCATGCCCGATTGATGCATGCTTAGTTTTGGACCCAGAAGAAGGTTTGTGTGTGGGGAGAGTATGGGGGCTTATGTGCACACTGCCGGTGCACTGGAGGGGGAAGGGGGAAGGGAACCCCTGGGCAAAATGATTGCCGCTTGCAAAGAATAGTTACAGTGGTACCTCTGGATGTGAACGGGATCCGTTCCGGAGCCCCGTACACAACCAGAGTACTACTAAACCTGAAGCGCCGAATCTGCGCATATGTGTGACGTCATTCGGCGCGTCTGCGCATGCGCGAATTGCCAAACCCGGAAGTAACCTGTTCAGTTACTTCCAGGTTCGGTGCAACCCGCAGCATTCGTATCTAGAGGTATGACTGTATTATCATAATTACAATCATTTATTAAATTTTTATACTGCCCCTTCACAAGAGGATCGCGGGGCGGTATACTGTATAAAAACACAATGATGCATAACTTAGTAGCAAACAAAACAACACCCTCCACCCCAGTTTGAAAGGTCATATGTTTGTTTGTTTAGTCGTGTCCGACTCTTCGTGACCCCATGGACCATAGCACGCCAGGCACTCCTGTCTTGCACTGCCTCCCGCAGTTTGGTCAAACTCATGTTCGTAGCTTCGAGAACACTGTCCAACCATCTTGTCCTCTGTCGTCCCCTTCTCCTAGTGCCCTCAATCTTTCCAAACATCAGGGTCTTCTCCAGGGAGTATTCTCTTCTCATGAGGTGGCCAAAGTATTGGAGCCTCAGCTTCAGGATCTGTCCTTCCAGGGAGCACTCAGGGCTGATTTCCTTAAGAATGGATAGGTTTGATCTTCTAGCAGTCCATGGGACTCTCAAGAGTCTCCTCCAGCACCATAATTCAAAAGCATCAATTCTTCGGCGATCAGCCTTCTTTATGGTCCAGCTCTCACTTCCATACATCACTACTGGGAAAACCATAGCTTTAACTATACGGACCTTTGTCGGCAAGGTGATGTCTCTGCTTTTTAAGATGCTGTCTAGGTTTGTCATTGCTTTTCTCCCAAGAAGCAGGCGTCTTTTAATTTCGTGACTGCTGTCACCATCTGCAGTGATCAAGGAGCCCAAGAAAGTAAAATCTCTCACTGCCTCCATTTCTTCCCCTTCTATTTGCCAGGAGGTGATGGGACCAGTGGCCATGATCTTGGTTTTTTTGATGTTGAGTTTCAGACCATATTTTGCGCTCTCCTCTTTCACCCTCATTAAAAGGTTCTTTAATTCCTCCTCGCTTTCTGCCATCAAGGTTGTGTCATCTGCATATCTGAGGTTGTTGATATTTCTTCCAGCAATCTTAATTCCGGCTTGGGATTAATCTAGTCCAGCCTTTCGCATGATGAATTCTGCATATAAGTTAAATAAGCAGGGAGACAATATACAACCTTGTCGTACTCCTTTCCCAATTTTGAACCAATCAGTTGTTCCATATCCAGTTCTAACTGTAGCTTCTTGTTCCACATAGAGATTTCTCAGGAGACAGATGAGGTGATCAGGCACTCCCATTTCTTTAAGAACTTGCCATAGTTTGCTGTGGTCGACACAGTCAAAGGCTTTTGCATAGTCAATGAAGCAGAAGTAGACGTTTCTCTGGAACTCTCTAGCTTTCTCCATAATCCAGCGCATGTTTGCTATTTGGTCTCTGGTTCCTCTGCCCTTTCGAAATCCAGCTTGCACTTCTGGGAGTTCTCGGTCCACATACTGCCTAAGCCTGCCTTGTAGAATTTTAAGCATAACCTTGCTAGCGTGTGAAATGAGCGCAATTGTGCGGTAGTTGGAGCATTCTTTGGCACTGCCCTTCTTTGGAATTGGGATGTAGACTGATCTTCTCCAATCCTCTGGCCATTGCTGAGTTTTCCAAACTTGCTGGCATATTGGGTGTAGCACCTTAACAGCATCATCTTTTAAAATTTTAAATAGTTCAGCTGGAATATCATCACTTCCACTGGCCTTGTTATTAGCAGTGCTTTCTAAGGCCCATTTGACTTCACTCTCCAAGATGTCTGGCTCAAGGTCAGCAACCACACTACCTGGGGTGTACGAGACCTCCATATCTTTCTGGTATAATTCCTCTGTGTATTCTTGCCACCTCTTCTTGATGTCTTCTGCTTCTGTTAGGTCCTTACCACTTTTGTCCTTTATTATGGTAATCTTTGTACGAAATGTTCCTTTCATATCTCCAATTTTCTTGAACAGATCTCTGGTTTTCCCCATTCTATTGTTTTCCTCTATTTCTTTGCATTGCTCATTTAAGAAGACCCTCTTGTCTCTCCTTGCTGTTTTTTGGAAATCTGCATTCAGTTTCCTGTATCTTTCCCTATCTCATATATTGTTTCATTATTGTTTGAATACTATCTGTACCCCACTTTTCCTCAAAAGGCCTATGGGGTTGTCTGCCTCTCATAACAACCCCGTGAGGCAGGTTAGGCTGAACGACAGTGACAGGCCCAAAGTGAGCTTTAGGCCTGAGCAAGGATTTGAACCCTGGACTCGCAAGTTCTAGTCCAGAGCTCTAACCGGTAGACCACACTGACTAGAGTTATGGGTTTAGACCAGGTTCAAATCCCTGCTCTTCTGCAAGCGGCTTTAGCTTATGAGGAAAGGTTGGAATATTTGGAGGTTTTTTTTTTTTTAGTTTTGAAAAAAGGCAAGGAAGGAGTAAGATGATAAGAAGCATATAATAATATGTATGGTGTTGAGAAACTGGATAGATAATTCTTCCCCATCTCATAATGCTGGACATCGCGGACATCTGATGAAGCTGGGTGTTGGGAGATTCAGGACAGATAAACAAAAGTAGCACCCAGTTAAACTTTGGAACTCCCTCCCGCAGGAATTAGTGATGGCCACCAACTTGGATGTCTTCAAAAGAGGACAAATTCATGTTCATGTGAGAACAGGATGCTGGACTAGATTGGCCATTGGCCGAATCCAGCAGGTTCTTCTCATGTTCAGACGAGGATTAGGCAAATTTTGTGGGGGGATAAGACCATCAGAGCCTAGTAGCTATGTTATGCATCCTCTGTCAGAAGCATGGTGCTTCTGAATAACAGTTGCAGAAAACTACAAGGCTAGAGATGGCTTGGTGGGTAGAGCACGAGACTCTTAATCTCTGGGTTGTGGGTTTGAGCCCCATGTTGAGCAAAAGATTCCTGCATTGCAGAGGTTTGGGCTAGACATTCGTGGTCCCTTGCAACTCTACAATTCTGTGATTCTAGAGCAGGGTGCTAGACGGACCAACTACTGGGTCCTTCTTACCCACCGAAAGTGCTTTGTGTAAACCAGGGATGTCCAACAGGTCGATTGCAATCTACTGGTAGATCCCTGGGAGGTTTTGGTAGATCGCAGTTGATTGCTGGGTTCCTTTCCTTAGTGTTGGTAATATTGAATCCAGTCCCACCTCATCGCTCCGCCCCTCCATTGTTGCACGATCTGCAGAATGGAGGGCAGAGTTTTCTCAGTGAGGCTGTTTGTTTCCCCAGCAATCTGTTGGTCAGTGTCTGTTCCTCCTTCTCCCCCAAAACCCTTAAAATTGGGGCTTGCTTCCTCCCGAAACAAAGCTCAACAACTTTGACTTGAACCCCCAAAAACGGGGGTAGATCACTGCCACTTTTTAATTCTGTAAGTAGATAGCAGTCTTTTGGGAATTGGCCACCCCTGGTGTAAACCAAAACTTTGCTTCAATTGTTTTAAGCTCTGCTCTTGTCTTGCTCGTCCTTTGTTGAAGTTATCTGCCACCCCCTTTCCAAAATGCAAACGTTAAAGGTGGTCTCTCGCCTGCCAGATAGCTGACCTAAATGAAAATAAATGACAGGGAGCTCATGCCTGTGTCTGCTATCTCAGACCATAATCACGGTGATGCAATTATGCCAAGAACCTTTCAAGTGGGTGCGGTGGGGGGGGGCTCAGAGGTGGCGTTGTTTGTTTTTGCGGGTTCAGTGGCTTATCTTGGGGAGATAAGGTCTCTCTTCTGCTTCCTCCAACACTGAACGTAAGAGTTATAAGAAGTAAGTTGCAGCAACTCTTTTTATCTAGTTAAACAAGCCTGGAGGCACTTTAATTAGTTTATGGCTCCTTTTGGGCTTGCCGTGAGAATCTGCTCGGCCATGGTGAGAACAGGAAGATGGACTCTTGTGGCCATCTCCAGGCTTCAAAAAATCATCAATGCATCACAGATGTCCCTGTGGCATTGCACCGTGCCAGATTTACATATAAGCTAATCAAGCTATATAGCTTAGGGCCCCACTCTTCTTGCCCCCCCAATTAATATGTTGTTCTTGTTTAGTCGTGTCCGACTCTTTGTGACCCCATGGACCATAGCACGCCAGGCACTCCTGTCTTCCACTGCCTCCCGCAGTTTGGTCAAACTCATGTTTGTAGCCTCGAGAACACTGTCCAACCATCTCGTCCTCTGTCGTCCCCTTCTCCTTGTGCCCTCAATCTTTCCCAACATCAGGGTCTTCTCCAGGGAGTCTTCTCTTCTCATGAGGTGGCCAAAGTATTGGAGCCTCAGCTTCAGGATCTGTCCTTCCAGTGAGCACTCGGGGCTGATTTCCTTCAGAATGGATAGGTTTGATCTTCTTGCAGTCCATGGGACTCTCAAGAGTCCCCTCCAGCACCATAATTCAAAAGCATCAATTCTTCGGCGATCAGCCTTCTTTATGGTCCAGCTCTCACTTCTATACATCACTACTGGGAAAACCATAGCTTTAACTATACGGACCTTTGTCAGCAAGGTGATGTCCCTTCATGGATCAATGCCTTGTTGTGGCGAAGGGGCTTGAGTAACTCAGAGAAGCCATGAGCTATGCCATGCAGGGCCACCCAAGATGGACAGGTCATAGTGGAGAATTTTGACTAAACATGATCCACCTGGAGAAGGAACTGGCAAGCCACTCCAGTATCCCTGCCAAGAAAACTCCATGGACAAAGACAACAAAATTAATATGCTTCTTCTTAATTGTATTTCATTTCAACAATTACTTGGATAAAATACATATTTTGTTATGTGCAAATGGCTTTAGAAACCCATTAGGTCCATAAATGACCATGTAGCATATATTCAACACAAAAAAGAAAAAAACAGTGACAATTTGAGGACAGCTGGACATATAAACGGCCCCATTACCTTCAGTAGCTTAGGCCAAATCCGGCCCTGGTGCCATCGCAATGCAGGTGCCTAAGATTAAAAATTGCATTTTAAGTTTCTCGCAAGAGTGGGAGCTCCTCTTTTCTTCCCACGTAGCCGGCACATTCTGATGAATTGCTGAGGAAGACGCGTGCGTTGCGTTTGGGAGTGACAACAGCGCTTGGGTACCGCAAAATAAATCCCTTTCCCTCCCCTCCCTTGACTTGCTTGTACAAACACAGCCGCCTTAACCGCACACACAAAGGCAGTGTTTGGACGGCCTCCAACGATAAACCCTATTCACTGTGGAATGCTTCGTGTTTGCCACATCCACCTCACACATCCTTCCCAATTAGGAAGACTTGTGCATTGGTTTCAGCCATAACCGGTATCTTTTCATTATGGTTTCAAGGTTAAATAATAAAAGTTTTTTAAAAAGAATTTAAGAAAGAGTCCTGGCAGAATAGGACAAGCTCCATCCAGCCCACAGTTTCGTTTCCCAAGAGGACACGAACGCGGCATCATTTAGGCTCGCAAGTCGGCATTTGGAGATATTCCGTCTCTGAACCTGGAAGTTCTGTTTGGTCTCATTGATAGAATCCATTGCCTGTGGATTGGTCTGATCCTTAAACCAACAGACCATGCCGGCTCGCGATCTCCCTCCACGTCAAGTGGCTGTGAGTTCCACAAGTTTATTTGGGAGTTGGTGAAGAGGTTCTTTCTGTCACTTGTCCTGGACCTAAAAGTTTCTGTGGACTTTTTGGAGGTCTTAAATTGTGGCAGCGCCTGTAAGTTGGACAGCATTGCCCTGTTTTACGGGGGGGGGGGTAAGGCTCAGGAGGAGCTCAGTTTACAGTCACCTTGTGTGGGGGCGGAGACAATATTGCCTCTGTGAGTTGGGCCATTGCTTCCCCTAATAGCGAAGTTGAGCGATGTGGGATAGTGGAGTTCACAGGGTGACCTTGGAGTCAGTCACAGCCTCTTCACCTATCTTTCAGGTTCAGGTAGGTAGCTGTGTTGGTCTGACATAGTCGAAATACAGTGGTACCTCGGTTTACAAACACAATTGGTTCCGGAAGTCTGTACTTAAACTGAAGCGTACTTAACCTGAAGCGAACTTTCCCATTGAAAGTAATGGAAAGTGGATTAATCTGTTCCAGACAGGTCCGCGAAGTACTTAAACTGAAAATACTCAAACCGAGGTGTACTTAAACCGAGGTATGACTAAATAAAAAGTTGTCCAGTAGCACCTTAGAGACCAACTAAGTTTGTTCTTAAGGGACGTGGGTGGCGCTGTGGGTTAAACCACAGAGCCTAGGGCTTGCCGATCAGAAGGTCGGCAGTTCAAATCCCTGCAACGGGGTGAGCTCCCGTTGTTCAGTCCTTGCTCCTGACAACCTAGCAGTTCGAAAGCATGTCAAAATGCAAGTTAGTAAATAGGTACCGCTCCGGCGGGAAGGTAAATGGTGTTTCCGTGCACTGCTCTGGTTCGCCAGAAGCGGCTTAGTCATGCTGGCCACATGACCCAGAAGCTGTATGTCAGCTCCCTCAGCCAGTAAAGCGAGATGAGTGCCAGAAACCCAGAGTCGTCCGTGACTAGACCTAATGGTCAGGGGTCCCTTTACCTTTACCTTTAAGTTTGTTCTTGGTATAAGCTTTCATGTGCATATGGTGTGCTTATACCAAGAACAAACTTAGTTGATCTCTAAGGTGCCACTGGACATTTTTAAAAAACCTTTCAGGGTCGTTGTAGGAATTAACTGAGGAGCGGGGTGAACCAACCATGATCTCCTTGGAGAAAAAGGTGGAATATAAATGCAATGAATAAGCTCTTCTGCTTACCAGTCGCCAACCTGGCATCCAGAGACCTCCACATGGCTTGCAATTGGACCCGTGCTGGTTGCGAAATTTCTAGCTGCATGGTTCTGCAAGTGCTTAACCAACCACTCCCATCGGGCTCCGATGCAACATGGCTCGGGGGCGGTTGCGCGGAAACTCTGCTGCAGAGCTGTCCAAACTTTTCGTGTCGGGGACACCCATTTTTAGACATGCACCATTTCGCGACACAGTAATTCCATTTTGCTAGCTAACTGGAGGTTAAACTAACCTTTTCCCAGCCCCGGCAGGAGGGAGCGTTCGTGCGACACACCTACACACTGTTGGCGACACGCTAATGTGTTGCGAGACGCAGTTTGGAAAACTCTGCTCTACTGTGTCGTTTTTCCATGCCGCCGGTGGCATCTCCTAAAAACCAGGCTGTACCAGGCTGCCAACATGGTACAGTGGTACCTCAGGTTACTGACGCTGCAGGTTAAAGGCGCTTCAGGTTACAGACTCCGTTAAACCAGAAATAGTACCTCGGTTTAAGAACTTTGCTTCAGGATGAGAACAGAAATCGTGCGGTGGTGGTGCGGCAGCAGCGGGAGGCCCCATTAGCTAAAGTGGTACCTCAGGCTAAGAACAGTTTCAGGTTAAGAACGGACCTCCAGAACTAATTAAGTTCTTAACCTGAGGTACCACTGTACGTAGTGCCAACAGGGCTCTGGATCCCTGGAGTGCTGGTGCTCTAAACACCAGCAAAGAGACCTCGTTTAAACTTTGCACATGCCCGGCTTTCCATTTAAATCTGCCCCAAATTTATTGGGGTGTGTGTGTGGGGGGGCAATACCTGTATGCTTCATTTGAATCTAATGAAAGAAGGCCAACGGTGTTTGCTAAATTCCTCCTTTGCAGCCCTGGATTCCTCTTCCTCTCCTTTTCTCTCTCCCCACCTAATTTTTGATGGTTGTCTCAGACAAGGGAGGCCCTTTGTCCTTGAACTGACCTTACCTTCCAAGCGAGATGCTTTTGGTCACTGCTTCCTGAGAGATCAGGCTTCTTTCTCTCTCCCCCCCACCCCTTTCTGACAACCATTTGCAAGGAAAAGGGAAAGTTTACATTTATCATGCAAATGGAACAATTTCCAGTCCACTCTCCCACCCCCAGCTCCCTGTCTCATGCTCCCTGTCTGCTTCCATGTAACAGTTTCTCCTTGTTTTGTTTCCTCTTCCAAGGTCTCAGTCTTGATTTCTGGAGCGATCCAATAGAAGCAGCAGCAGCCTTTCCAACATCTTGTTCCTTCCGTTCAAGGACTCCCAAGGCCGTGGGACTTTCTTGAGCTACCCAAAGACTCCGGAGAATGCCAGCTGCGGACGAAATATGTGCGTGGGGAGGGACGAAAGATTTTGGCTGTTCCTGTGCCCCCCCTCCCCTCATTCTGGATGTTCATACCAAGATAACATTGCTGAAGATGGATTATATCCCCTGCTATCAATGGAATATGCATATTTTTTTTTGGTTAATTTTTTTAAAAAATGTGTGTGGATGCTGGGGGGAAAGCCCCGCCAATATTCTGAACATGAGACTCCCTGCTCTACAGTTTCCCATTGGGTCAAGTATGCTACCCAGGTATGTCTGTGATTACCTGATATACAAATCAATTCTAAGTTTCTCAAAGTTTGCGGTTAATTCATTCTCTCTCTCTTTCTTTCTCTGTAACACCCCCCCCCCCAAGCATGGACATATCACTCCTGATCTTTTCAGCACAGTGAAAGGAGTTGAACATGAGAAAACATGCTTCCTCGCACCCAGCCCTGCTCCTCTTCTATGTATATTATTTTTGCTAGATTGGTTTTCACCTGAGAAGGCTTGAGTGATATGATATGATTTTATTTACGGTCGAGGACCAGCTCTGGAAGGCTTGAGTTGCTGCCAAGCAAGCTAACAGAGCTTTGCGCTCTCTCTCTCTCTCTCTCTCCCCCCCCAATAGCTAAACCATGGCTAGCCTTAGTGTTGCGTCAGGACCTTGGTTCAGTCAGTTTCTCTCCAGACAAACCAAGAGTGTTCGCAAACGTTTGTTCTTGGATTGCTGCTTATAATACCCTGTTTCTCATATTTTAAGACATACCCATAAAATAAGCCATAGCAGGATTTTTAAGCATTCAAGGAATATAAGCCATACCCCAAAAATAAGACATAGTGATAGGCGCAGCAGCAGCAGGAGGAGGAAAAAAATAAGACATCCCTTGAAAATAAGCCATAGTGTGTTTTTTTGAGGAAAAAATAAATATAAGACGTGTCTTATAATATGAGAAACACGGTAATAATATAATAATAATTTATTATTTATACACCGCCCATCTGGCTGGGTTTCCCCAGCCACTCTGGGCGGCTTCCAACAGAAAAATAAAACACAATAATCTATTAAACATTAAAAGCCTCCCTGAACAGGGCTGCCTTCAGATGTCTTCCAAAAGTCTGGTACAGTGGTACCTCTACTTACAAATAACTCTACTTACGAATTTTTCTACTTACAAATGGAGCTCCGTCCGCCATCTTGGATGTGGTTTAGATAGGATTTTTTCTACTTACAAATTTTTAGATAGGGTTGCTTCGACTTACATTTTTTTTCCGACTTACAAATGTGTGTTTGGAATGCATTAAATTCGTAAGTAGAGGTACTACTGTAGTTGTTTTCCTTTTTGACATCTGTTGGGAGGGCGTTCCACAGGGCAGGCGCCACCACCGAGAAGGCCCTCTGCCTAGTTCCCTGTAACTTGGCATCTCGCAACGAGGGAACCGCCAGAAGGCCCTCGATGCTGGACCTCAGTGTCCGGGCAGAATGATGGAGGTGGAGACGCTCCTTCAGGTATACTGGACCGAGGCCATTTAGGGCTTGTGGGTTGTTTGGGGAGAAACAAACCATGAGCCTGGATTTGGGTGTGCCACTAATGCAAACCATAGTTTAGCTCCTGGCAGTGTGGCAGGAGCGAGGGAGAAGCAAAAGCTCCTGCGACTTTAGCCCTGCACTCTCACTTGCAAGCCACAGCTAAATTTAACTATGGCTTAAAATGAAGTGCGGACCAAGCTCCTGTGTTGTCATGTACAGGCCTGCAGAAATTTCCCTTCTAATACAGCAAAACGTGCTGTTTATGATGCTTGGCTGCCTTATTCTCTTACGATACCGTGATCACACTTGCGGGGACCGTATGCTTTCTGGGGTTTTTATGTGTGCTTGAGAGTTTCTGCCACAGAGGTGTTGTTTTTTTGTTGCTGTTCCCTGTGATGAACATAGCTTGTTGTGGACAGCAAGAGGCTGAATTATTCTGAGCACTCTTCGCCTTTGCTGATTTCAGAGATGCATGATTGATCCTTTTTTTTTAGGATTACGGGAGTGCTATAGGAAGCTTGGTGCATGCTGAGGTCAGTATTGCACGGGGGGAGGGAATGTTGGCAGGAGCCAGAAATGCTGTGGTGATTAATAGCAATAGCTTGCTTGGAGCGAAGGTGGAGTTTTGCCGGTACCCAGCACAGGCAAGCACGAAAATTGCAAGTTTTGTGGAAGCTCCCAGATTCTCCTTAGGGCTGCAATCTGATGCAAGCTTCCTGGGGAGTCCGTTGACCTTTGTGAGGCTCAGATCTGACTAAGCAAGCTTAGCATGATGGTGGTTCGCAGCAAATAGATGGAATCGGCTTCTTTGAAAGCATGTGCTAATACAGTATAGTATCTGAAGAAGTGTGCATGCACACGAAAGCTCATACCAAAATAAAAACTTAGTTGGTCTTTAAGGTGCTACTGAAGGAATTTTTTTATTTTACTTCGATCCAGACCAACACGGCTACCTACCTGTAACCAGTATAGTAAGGTATAACAAACTGTGGGTTGTATCCTGTGTTCCACAAGCGAAGTTCTGCAGGCAAAGCAGGCAAAGGCAAATAAGAGAAGGTTAAGGGGTGATATGATATGTTAAAATATATCAACCAAAGAGGGCAACCAAAATGGTCAAAGGCCTGGAAACAATGCCTTATGAGGAACGGCTTAGGGAACTGGGTACGTTTAGCCTGGAGAAGAGAAGGTTAAGGGGTGATATGATAGCCATGTTCAATTATATAAAAGGATGTCATAGAGGAAGGTTGTTTTCTGCTGCTCCAGAGAAGCGGACGCGGAGCAATGGATTCAAACTACAAGAAAGAAGATTCCACCTAAACATTAGGAAGAACTTCCTGACAGTAAGAGCTGTTCGGCATTGGAATTTGCTACCAAGGAGTGTGGTGGAGTCTCCTTCTTTGGAGGTCTTTAAGCGGAGGCTTGACAGGCATATGTCAAGAATGCTTTGATGGTGTTTCCTGCTTGGCAGGGGGTTGGACTGGATGGCCCTTGTGGTCTCTTCCAACTCTATGTTTTTATGATTCTAAGCAGCGTTTCCATTTCCACACCTCCGCCTGAGCTCCCTCAAAATCTGTCTTGGAGGCTCCCCTAATGTTTTGGAGCTCATTTTGAGAGGGTGGGAGATGGAGAAAAATGAGAATATGGGTTTTTCACCACCCACCTGAATTGTGTGAATGTTAAGGAAGGTAGGAGAGGATATATTCTTTTGATTTTATTCCCCCCCACCACTCATGCTAGTGAGTAAACCACCGAGTGCATTCCCTTTGCAACTTATTGGAAGCAAGTTGATGATTCGTTAGAATCCTTTAATTAAACAATCCAGTCTGGATTGTTCCTGGGGAGTTTCCCCTTTACAGTCGTACCTCGTTTTGTGGCCGGGATCCGTTCCGGAGCCCCGGCCACTAGCCAAAAAGGACACATGCGCGTGGAGTGGTTTGCGCTTCTGCGCATGCGCGAGCAGCAAACCCGGAAGTAACCCGTTCCGGTACTTCCGGGTTTGCTGCGGCTGTTTGCCGGAATGGACGCTAGACAAGGCGGATGTTCGCGGAGGTATTACTGTATTTCCCTCTTAAAAATAACAACACAACATGGCCCAAGAGAGTTCAAGAGACCAAGAGAGAGATGGTTGCATGGCCAGCCCCTTTATCTGGTCAGCTAGGGTCATACCCATCTACCTGGCCACACACAGGGGGAGGAAGCTCTAGAGCAGGTATGGCAGGTAGTTCTCCCTGTCTGGAGCCACATTCCCATGTGTGTCCATTCTTGGAAACAGGACTGCTCTAGTAATAATACACCCGACATAGCCCTTCTCAGACACTACCGTACAACATAACATTCATATGCATAGATTTTATTCAACCACACAGAGGCCTGGCTTGACAAGAACATTCTGGAAACGCTCCTTTGGGTAGGGGCTTCGTGAGGGTGTCCACAGTCATCTCCTTGGCAAAATCACAGCTACCAAAGTTACAAAAGAAAGGAAGAAAAGAAAGGGAAAATAGAGATAAAGAGAGAGAAAAATAAAGAAGGCAAAAGAAGAGAAACATTAGCAATAGAAGCATTTAAAATAAAAAACGACGCTGTGATTTGCTGTCTGAAAGCTCAAGTATAGCATTGGATTCGTCTCTTTTGCATCTACAGTGGTACCTCGGTTTATGAACACAATTGGTTCCAGAAGTCTGTTCATAAACTGAAGCGTTCATAAACTGAAGCGGACTTTCCCATTGAAAGTAATGGAAAGTGGATTAATCTGTTCCAGATGGTCCGCAGAGTACTTAAACTGAAGCGTTCATAAACTGAAACAAACTTTCCCATTGAAAGTAATGGAAAGTGGATTAATCCGTTCCAGACGGGTCCGCGGAGTACTCAACCTGAAGCGTACTTAACCCAAAGCATGGGTGTAATTGGTTCCGGAAGTCTGAAGCATTCATAAACTGAAGCGAACTTTCCCATTGAAAGTAATGGAAAGTGAATTAATCCGTTCCAGATGGGTCCGCGGCGTTCGTAAACCAAAAATTCGTAAACCGAGGTGTTCATAAACCGAGGTTCCACTGTACACCTTTCTGTGGGCAAATCCATCCATTCCTTCCTTGTGAAGTTCTTTTTATGTGCTGTAGGGGGATGCAGATAATGTGCTCAGGATGAGACGATGGTTTTTTTTTTTTTTTGTACTTTCTTTCCCCACTGAAAAATCAGGAAAATGATGGTTTAAAAGCTTTGGGAGAGGCATCCACCCCATCCCCCACCCCTCCACCGGTTATTTGGAGCAATCTCTGTCGGCAGACTGATTCTGTTATTACACGGCTGGCAAGGAAATTCCATTTTGCTTAGGATGCTACTGTACATCCGCTGGAATTTGTTTTTTTTTTTTAATCGCTGTAACTTTATCACTTCCTCTGTTTTGGAATTTTAGCTCTCATTGTTCAGCCCCGGGGACCGCAGCCTGTGGAATTTGCTCTCTGGGTGAGGAAGCCCTTGGATTTTTCACTGTTGATGCAGCTCTGCCTTTGCCGACTCATGCTGAGCTGTTTGCGGCCGTTTTTAAAGGGCACCAGGAATAATCGGGAACTGCCTTGCGCTGAGTCAGAGCGGTGGCCCATCTAACCCAGCATTGCTTACACTGACTGGCAGCAGATCTCCTCCGTTTTGGGCAGCCCTAGCTGGAGAAGCTGGGGATTGAGCTCAAAGCAGATGCTCTGTGACTTTACGGCTGCAGCCCTGTGTACGACTACCTGAGAGTAATCCCTGTGGAATTCAGTGGGAGAAATGTTTCTGAGTAAATATGCACAGGGATGATCATTCTGTTAGTGTGCTTTATTGATCTCCTGGCTGACCCTGGGCATCACCAAACAGCTCACTTCCAACTACTTTTTGCTAACTGGGGCAGGGAGTCACACGTAAGCAGGATTTCTGGGTGCAATTGTAGAAGAGCTATGCAAGAGCTATGTAGAAGAGTTTCTTACTTAGCTCAGTTGGTAGAACGTGAGACTCTTAATCTCAGGGTCATGGGTGCAAGCCCCACATTGGCCAAAAGATTCCAGCATTGCAGAGGCATAGCTGCCAAGTCTCCCGTATTCTCCGGGAAATCCCCGTTTTTCCAGCTGTTCTTAGCTGAAAAAACGGTTTTTTTGTTTCCCTCCGGTTTGTTCTGGCGCGGCGGCTATTTTGGAACTGGGCGGAGCATGCTCAGAAGCGACTTTTGATGCTGCTCTGCCCAGTTCCAAAACGGCTGCAGTGCGACTTCTGGCGCGGCGGCCATTTTGGAACTGGGCCAAGCAGCATCAAAAGTCACTTCTGAGCACGCTCCGCCCACTTCCAAAATGGCGGCAGCGCTACATCCGATCTGCTACTTCCGGCCCGGTCCCTTATTTCTCGGACAGCAACTTGGCAGGTATGTGCAGAAGGTTGGACTAGATGTCCCTTGTGCTCCCCTTTGACTATAATTCTATGCACAGACCAGGGCTGGATTTAAGTTTGATGAGGCCCTAAGCTACTGAATGTAATGGGGCCCTTTATATGTCCAGCTGTCCTTTGTCAACAAAAAATTGCCACTGTTTTTTGTGTTGAATATATGCTATGTGGTAATTTATGCACCTAATAGGTATCTAAAGCCATTTGCCCATGTTGCCATGCGACCAGTCCATGCAGAATGTAGGCACCCTATATATAGAAATGAGCAAACCAGTGATATTTTAGGGAGCAGGCTAGCAGGCGGGCCCCATTACTTACATCATAGGAGCCTCCACAACACAAAACACTGTTGCTTATGTAGGTTTTATTTCATTTGTTTTTTATCTTATATTTTGGAAATGCACATCCAGTTGTTGTTTTTCCTTTTAAATTTTTTTGGGGGGGCCCAAGAGAGTGGGGCCCTAAGCTATAGCTTGCTTAGCTAATACATAAATCCGGCACTGGCACAGACAAAGCCAGCTAGCATGCAAATTTCACACACACACACACACACACACACACACACACACACACAGCCAAACAGTACTGCTAGGAAGAGATTAAAGAGAATGCTAAACCACATCGGATGCTGGCAATAATGACAGCAGCTTTCATCAGTGAAACCCTGATTGCCCACGACACACAGAGCCTCTGATCTGCCGCACAGCAAAAGCCACTTATTGCCGGCATGCTCTTTCTGTTCCTCCCCAATCCCGCAAAAAGAAAATAATAAAAAAAGCAACACACCATAATCTGACTCGCACAGACATAGTAGAAGCCAGCTCTTTCAAAACGCTCGATTTCTCCGGCTCTCTAGGGATAAGTGGGTAGATTTTTTAAAAAGGAAGGGGGGGGAGAAAAGAACTCTTTTTGGGAAACAAGAGTATCTTTGGCCTATATACACAAAAACCCAAACGCATAATTGAGCACAGTGATCCCCTGCCCAAAGTCTGCTGAGTAATAGGATGCAGCAGGATGAAAACTGCCCTGGCCAGAGCCCCAGGAGCAGGCAGACAGCTGGGCTTTGAAAACCAGCCACCGTCTGGAACGGAGGGCTGCCAAAACACAGCCTTAACCAGAAGTGTGTGTGACTGCGCTGCGGCCCAGTGACCAATTAAACTCCAGGAAATCACTGCCGACCTCTTCCCAACACTTAACCCACCAGTACAGTATTAACTCTGTCCCGGTCAGCATTCCTGTCGTCGACGTGCCGAATCCACGCTTCGCACAGTTACTTAAACAGAGAGATTTCTTGGCTAGAAACCACCCCTGCCACTCATTCCTCTGCTTCTGTGGCAGCTCCTGGGCCAGCTGTGCCTGGGAGCACAAGTCATCTCGGAAGGAATGTGGCTCCCATGGCACTGTCAAGGTCATCGGATCAGGAAACCTGGCAATCTCATGTACAATTGACCTCCAGACTCTGCCTGGACACCGACTGTGGTTCTTCTGCCCTAGTGAAGCTGCAGGGTTCTGTTTTTCAATGTCTTTATAAACGACTTGGAAGAAGGAATAGAGGGGATGCTCATCAAATTTGCAGATGGGCGGTGGGGCAGGTCACACTGCAGAAGGCAGAATCAGAATTCAAAATGACCTTCGCAAATTGGAGAACTGAGCCCCAGCTAACAGAATTGATTTCAATAGGGACAAATGTCAGGTTCTGCATGTGGGCAGGAAGAACCAGATGCACAAATATAGGATGGGGGGGACACTTGGCTTACTAGCAGTGCATGTGAAAAGGATCTAGGGGTCTTGGTGGACCACAAGCTAAACATGAGTCAACAGCGTGATGCAGCAGCAGCAAAAAAAAAAGGTACTGCTATTCTAGGTTGCATCAACAGAAGTATTGTGTGCAGATGAAGGAAAGTAATAGTACCACTCTATTCAGCCTTAGTCAGACCACACTTGGAATACTGTGTCCAATTCTGCCCATGTTGCCATGGGCAATGGAATGTCCAGTTCCAAGCTGGAATGTGTGCACAGGAGGGCAACCGAGATAATCAAAGGTGTGGAAACCAAGCCTGATGAGGAACAGTTGAAGGAGCTGGGTTTAGCCTGGAAAGGAGGAGATATGATAGCCATCTTCAAATATCTCAAGAACTATCACATGGAAGAGGGAAAAAGCTGATTTTCTCCTGCTCTGGAGGGTAGGACTCGAACCAATGGCTATAAATTACAAGAAAGGAGATTCCGACTAAAACGTCTGGAAGAACTTTCTGACAGTAAGAGCTGTTTGGCAGTGGAACAGACTCACATGAGAGGTGGTGGTTTTTAAGCAGAGGTTGGATGGTCATCTGTCATGGATGCTTTAGTTGAGAAGCCTGCATTGCAGGGGGTTGGACTAGATGACCCTTGGTTGCCCCTTCCAACTCGTAAGATTCTATGCAGCGGCTGTGGTCTGTGACCTCTGTAAGGTGCTCTCCCCAGGGAGGCTTGCCTGGCGCCTTCCTTATAGACCTAGCTCAAGGTTGTCATCTGAACTAGCCAGATGTGAAACTGCGAATCAATCACAGTCAGTGCATCACTTGGAAAATAAGTCTCCAGAGAGCTGTCTTGTGCCCCGAAATAGCAACTAGACATTCAGTTTTGGGGACTGCAACCTTGGTTTAAGGAGATCTTTGGCACCTAGCTTCTATATCGATGAGTTTCTAGCACTGGGCTCCGTGTCCCCTGGGTTGAAAAAGTTTCCCCAGCCCGTCGTAGCTTTTCCCAACAGCGGGAGAGGCAGTGAGGAGAGCCTATGCCCCAGTTATACTTGGCGAACTCATCTGTTTGAAGACGAATAGATTTGCCTAGCAGGAAAGCATCACAGAGAAGTAACACAATGCAAGTTGCAAAAGGAGTGACCTGGCTGGAAGAATTTTGCCAGCTGCAGGAGCCTCTCATCTCCCATGTCTCACCTGCTGAGTGCCATAATCGCTTGTCATTTCGCAACTCTTCCCTGTTGAGCTTTGCAGGCTAACGTAGAGGAAATTAAACAGGCAGAGCCACCCTTCTATAAATGTTTGGTACCCACTGATTTAAGAAGCATGCGGCGAACAAATCAAAGTGAAATTTCACGACTGTTTGGGCCGCCTTGTTTTCTGGCTTGGCTCGGAATCACAGGCTAGCTGTGACAGGTTTGGGACTTATTCTGTTTTACTGACGTTTCCTTGCTGGATGATTTCTGGGGGTTTTTGTGATCTTTCACACGGTGTAAGAGCCACTTCTCTTACCTCGTGGAAGATTAGTGCTTAGAATCATAGAATCTAGTCCAGCCCCCTGCAATGCAAGAATCTCAGCTAAAGCATTCATGACAGATGGCCATCCAGCCTCTGCTTAAAATCCACCAAGGAAGGAGATTCCACGGTCAAACAGCTGTTACTGTCAGAAAGTTCTTATTGATGTTTATTCGGAATCTCCTTTCTTGTAACTTGAAGTCCTTGGTTCGAGTCCTACCTCCCAGAGCAGGAGAAAACAAGCTTTCCCCCTCTTCCATGGGATGGCCCTTGAGATATTTGAAGATGGTTATCATGTCTCCCCTTGGTCGTCTCTTTTCCAGGCTAAACATGCCCAGCCTCTTCAACCGTTCCTCATCAGGCTTGGTTTCCTGACCCTTGATCATCTTGGTTGCCCTCCTCTTCGCACGTTCCAGCTTGTTGTTGATACATTCCTTAAATTGCAGCATCATTACTTGGGAAATTGTAGGGGGTTTTAAGTTGTAATTTCACGCAATGAAATTTCAGGTTGTATCCTGTGGTTCTTGACGTTTCTAAGTTCTTCACTTGCTTCTGAAGCACAGATAAAATGAACATGCATACCCTAAAATAAGACAGACCCATAAAATAAGCCATAGCAGGATTTCTAAGCATTTGCGCAATATAAGCCATACCCCGAAAATAAGACATAGTGATAGGCGCAGTTCTGGAGGGCCCCAAGGAAGAGGCAAGGCTGGACACGTAATAAAAAATAAGACATTCCCTGAAAATAAGCCACTGTGAGTTTTTTTAAAGGAAAAATAAATATAAGACGGTGTCTTATTTTCGGAGAAACACGGGTTGGATTGCTCTGCTACAAACTGATTTTTGTTTTCCAGGAGAAAAAAAACAATCAACTCAGAATTTTCTGGGAAACTCAGATTTGAGTAGGAACTTTAGAGATGATGAACATAAATTGGCAACAGCAGTTTCATAAATCATGTTGATGGGTTGTATAGAATTCCTTGTTGTCAATAACATGAGGCAATATTTTTGCCAGATAATCAAAGCTAATTGATTTGGGCCAGCTGACAGGCAATTACTAAGTGATGTCCCAATTTCAATCTTGCTTGAAGAACAGAGCAGTAGTTTTACACCTAGTGCTTAGTCAGATAAGGCAACACAAGTGATACCGTAAGTTTTCTTGATCTGGGAATCTTAGTGACATTTGTTTAGGTGCTCTGTTAACCAGAAGTCACTGTGTGACTCATTGGCCAAATGTTGGCTATTGTTTCAGGATAAACGGGATTCAAATCTCTGCTCATTTGTGTCTCAGATCAAGACCTTTCCCTGCCTCGTAGGGTTATTGTGAGAAGGTCAGATAGAATTGTAGAATTTTAGAGTTGCAAGGGACCACAAGGGTCATCTAGTCCCACCCCCTGCAATGCAGGAATCGTTTGCCCAAGTTGGGACTTGAACCCACGACCCTGAGCTTACGAACCTGTGGTCTAGTCAGACACCCATTGGACATGCCTAGCAGAGGCTGATGGGAGCTGTAGTTCGACAAATATATTGGAGAACCACTGGTTTTCCCATTCCTGCTTTAGGGTTTTTTTTTAACCCTACCCCCCAGACCTGCAATAAAAGCTACAAATGTAATCTTTTCCCTTTCTCTCTTCCATTTTAAGAGAAAGAAAGAAGAAGAAAAGGTTTTCGCTCTTTTAGATAATATCTCCCGGCCCAGCACAATTGCCTGCTTCCCTGGGTTAGAATTCTCGTCTTCAGAGTCCTAATGACATCTTTATCGCCAGGAACTTTGATAATCTGACATGTTGCGCAATGATGGTAAATAAGTTCCTCCTTGAACCCCTAGGCTCTTTGCAGTTTCCCCTGAAGGTCGTGACACTCACCACTCGCCTTGTCAAATATTCTAGCTATGAAAGGATTGATTGTAATTTTTTTTAGGCTTTGCTGAGAGCTTACAATTTTAGAAAAGGTCATTCTGACCATCTCACCTCATATTTCCCTGCATTTGCATGCACTAAAGAATGCGAGACTTGTTTGCTTGCGTAAAAAACCCAGGTGTTAAGAGCTGGAGGGAGAGAGAGGGGTGGGTGGGAGGGAAATAAAAATTACGTAGTTCAGAATTCCTTGCATGCTTGCCCTTGCAAAAAAAAAAATGTTTCTGATTGGAGATTTGCAGAGTTTTATCTTCTCCTGTTTGTTGCCCTGTAGTTGAAGACCGCAGACCATTTTTGCTAATGGAAAGAGGACTGGTGTTAAATATGACTTCTGGGTACAATTATGCAAATTCAAGGGTTGCGGGTGGCCCTGTGATCTAAACCACTGAGCCTCTTGGGCTTGCCGATTGGAAGGTTGGCAGTTCGAATCCCCGTGGCGGGGTGAGCTCCCATTGCTCTGTCCCAGCTCCTGCCAACCTAGCAGTTTGAAAGCACGCCGATGCAAGATAAATAGGTACCGCTGCGACGGGAAGGTAAATGGCGTTTCTGTGCGCTCTGGTTTCCGTCATGGTGTTCTGTTGCGCCAGAAGTGGTCTAGTCATGTTGGCCACATGACCCGGAAAGCTGTCTGTGGACAAACACCAGCTCCCTTGGCCTGAAAGCAAGATGAGCGCTGCAACCCCATAGTAGCCTTTGACTGGACTTAATCGTCCAGGGGTCCTTTACCTTTACCTATGTGCTTCTTGCGGGGGGGGGGCATGGTTTAATAAAGAGCGTGCACGCTCGGTTGCATAATGTCACACAAGTGCGTGTGGCTCGTTAACAGTGTGGGATGGAGAGCCCCACCCTGAAAAACTCTTTTCACACCGGTTGCTGGATGCAAAACTTGAAATGGGTTTTCGAAACCACAAAACAGTACTGTTTTCATAGAATTCATGCACCGCTTGATTGTAAAGAAAAACAACAGCAAGCGTTTTTGGGGGTGTTATAAATCTTAGTCAGAGTTGATCTATTGAAAATAATGGATGTGATTAATTCAGGTCAATTGATTTTAGTGGCTCTGCTCTCAAAATGCACCTTAGTTGAACGCAGCTGTGTGCGCACACACATGTACGTGTAAAATATACATTTGCTGTTGTTGTTTAGTCATTTAGTCATGTCCGACTCTTCGTGACCCCATGGACCAGAGCACGCCAGGAACTCGTGTCTTCCACTGCCTCCCGCAGTTTGGTCAGATTCATGTTCGTAGCTTCGAGAACACTGTCCAACCATCTCATCCTCTGTCGTCCCCTTCTCCTTGTGCCCTCCATCTTTCCCAACATCAGGGTCTTTTCCAGGGAGTCTTTTCTCCTCTAGGAGGTGGCCAAAGTATTGGAGCCTCAGCTTCAGGACCTGTCCTTCCAGTGAGCACTCAGGGCTGATTTCCTTAAGAATGGACAGGTTTGATCTTCTTGCAGTCCTCTCTTCATATTCATTATATATATACATATTGTAGAGTTGGAAGGGACCCTGAGATCCATCTAGTCCAAGGCAGGAATATGCAGGTGTCCCATAAGGGGGATCGAACCTGCAACCTTGGCATTCTCAGCTTGCACAGTGCTTTAGCGGCTGCACATGGACGTTCCTTCCTTCCTCCAGAGGTTGAGCTGAACCTTAAAGGCAAGTGCATCTGTGTGGCTTAGTGTTGCACTTTGATCAATACAGGGCAGCGCTGTGTTGGCTTGCTCGACTGGCCCTTGTTCTCCTTCAATCGGTCCAGGATTCGCGCTGAACTTCTTTGGTGGGGAAAAGCTCACCTTATTCCTGCATCGCAGGGGGTTGAGCTAGATGACCCTTGGGGTCCCTTCCAACTCTACAATTCCATGGTTCTAGGGTGGAGTCTGCTGTGAGCTATTAAATTCTGCATTAACTGCAGGAAGCTGTTTATTTTAACCAAGCGGTTTCTATGTTGAAAGTCTTGGAGAACTTTCTCTTGAAAATAAACAAAAAAATCCACATTAGCAATCCTTCATTCATATGCTGCTTTCTAACAATTAAGGAATCTGAAGGATTTTCACAACCCCTCTCTGAAACAATGAGGGGTTTTGCAAATCAACAGCGCTAAAGAGGATCTGGTATTTCCTTTTTCTT
This sequence comes from Zootoca vivipara, assembly GCF_963506605.1. Taxonomy (NCBI): domain Eukaryota; kingdom Metazoa; phylum Chordata; class Lepidosauria; order Squamata; family Lacertidae; genus Zootoca; species Zootoca vivipara. The sequence continues at coordinate 11,554,073 of NC_083283.1, read as the reverse complement.
TTTTTGGAAGGCAGAGTTGTGGTTTTGTCCTTTTTGAGCAGAAGGCGCTCTCTTGATTTCTGCTCAGTGACTGTAAATGGCATTTAGGGTTGTGTGTGGTTTGCACAGCATGGAAATGGGCTGGAATGTTGGCTTGTGCGCGCTCACAATGTAATTTTGCAGCTGCCCAGTCTTTGGGTTGCACGGCACCCTTGCCTGTTTTTTCAAAAAAGCAGCGCAGTGCCTTGTCCCAGATGGTGAGCAACTCTATTCACTGACTCAGCCCAAGCCATTCCCTGAGTCATCACCCCACCACTTCCTCTATCATCTCAATAAGTTTATGCCAATAAAGGAGATGGATTGATTGATCATCTCAACAAATGGTGATTAAGAATGCATATTGTTCCGCGCAATTTGTTCCGCAGGGGGAGTGACTTGGGACAGGGGCCTCTTGAATTTGCCATGCTAATTCCTCCCCATAAAAATCAAGGATTCGGCTATCGAAGACTCACCCGATTTTCACTTAAGTCTCTGCATCCACACTATAAATTTTAAACTGGTTTTACTCGTCCTTGCTTCTATTCAGTGACTGGAGGGTGGTGGAGCAGATCTCCAGAGATTTCCGTGCAACCTTATCGAACCTCAGTCCCCAAAGACCCAGAAGCAATGGGGGTGGGTCCCTCTGACAGGAGGTTTAGCTAAGGACTGACTTAACAGTGTTAGAAACTCAGATATATAAGCGAATTGCCAAATGGCACCTTAATTCTAGGTTATGGTCACCACAGTGGCGCCAGTGAATCTTATTTTTGATTACTATTATTATCCATTTCATTTGTATACTGCTTTATATTTTAAAGGAAAGGTCTCAAAGAGGTTTACGGCACATTAAAACATCAAAACAATCCAGAATAAGACCATTTTAAGCTTCAAGGAAAATATTTCAGGTCCTTCTCTAAGGGGTACATATGCTTTCCTCATATGTATCTAACTACTTACTTTATAGAGCTACCCCATAGCATAAATACTCTAGGAAGCCAGGGTGGTATAGTGGTTAGAGCAGGCACCCCCAAACTGCGGCCCTCCAGATGTTTTGGCCTACGACTCCCATGATCCCTAGCTAACAGGACCAGTGGTCAGGGATGATGGGAATTGTAGTCCAAAACATCTGGAGGGCCAAAGTTTGGGGATGCCTGGGTTAGAGTGTGAGACTAGGACCTGGGAGATCGGGGTTCAAATCCCCACTCAGTCATGAGGCTCATTGGATGACCTTGGAGTCAATCACAGCTTCTTAACCTACCTCACAGGGTTGTTGTGGGGATTAACTGAGGAGAGGGGTGAACCATGTACTCCTTTAGGAAAAGGTGGACATGAGTGCAGTAGATGAGCTCTTATGCTTACCTGCTTAAGAAAGCTGGAGGGGCCAGCCAGGTGGGGACATGACGAACCCGACATCCAGACATAGCCAGCTATAAATTGGAATGCCACTGTTCCCAAGATTAATTGGGATTAAAAGTGGCTTTGGAAAGGGTGGGATTTTTGCCCTGACCCCACCCCCATCCCCCCGCGGTACGCCTGTCCCTTGGCTCCTGGATATTTTTCTGCCCCACGGTCGAAGCAGTGGTTTAAATGTTGTGCTTCTTGCGGGGGGGGGCATGGTTTAATAAAGAGCGTGCACGCTCGTTTGCATAATGTCACACAAGTGCGTGTGGCTCGTTAACAGTGTGGGATGGAGAGCCCCACCCTGAAAAACTCTTTTCACACCGGTTGCTGGATGCAAAACTTGAAATGGGTTTTCGAAACCACAAAACAGTACTGTTTTCATAGAATTCATGCACCGCTTGATTGTAAAGAAAAGCAACAGCAAGCGTTTTGGGGGGTGTTATAAATCTTAGTCAGAGTTGATCTATTGAAAATAATGGATGTGATTAATTCAGGTCAATTGATTTTAGTGGCTCTGCTTAGTTGAACGCAGCTGTGTGTGCACACACATGTACGTGTAAAATATACATTTGTTGTTTAGTCGTTTAGTCGTGTCTGACTCTTCGTGACCCCATGGACCAGAGCACGCCAGGCACTCCTGTCTTCCATTGCCTCCCGCAGTTTGGTCAGATTCATGTTGGTGGTTTCGAGAACACTGTCCAACCATCCTCTGTCGTGCCCTTCTCCTTGTGCCCTCCATCTTTCCCAACATCAGGGTCTTTCCCAGGGAGTCTTCTCTTCTCATGAGGTGGCCAAAGTCTTGGAGCCTCAGCTTCAGAATCTGTCCTTCCAATAGTATACATATTATATATACATTTATCCAAATCTCAACTTAAATTACATAAGAAACTAAACATAAAAACATAAATTTTGACTTCCCTCCACCTGCGTGTGGCTTCCTTTGTTTCTTTTCTTCTTTTTGCTGTGTTATCAATATTATTCTTGACTACCTCACCTTATACCCATTTCTTCCTAATTTTTTACTCTATAAATTGTTTAATTGTTTTCTTTCATAGGAATTGAGGAGTTGTATGTATATATGACAGGAAGACAGGAGTGCCTGGCGTGCTATAGCCCATGGGGTCACGAAGAGTCGGACATGACTAAACAACTAAACAACAACAACAATGTATATATGAATAATAAGTTTGTTTTGTGTTTGTTTGTGTGTATTGTATTTATCAATAAAAGTAAATTTTAAAAAGATACACATATTATTTAAAAGATAGATGCCTCTAGCTTTGCATAGGACTTCTCCGTCATCCTCTTGACTGTGGGAATGCTGCCAGACTGGGCTGAGCAGCAAGCGGACTCCAGTCTGTTGACCTCAGTCCCGTGAAAGCAAAGCTGAGGAGCTGAATTGCAAAATAACAAGGCACTTGAAAGTGAGATGCAACGCCTTGCCCGAGCAGTTGCTGTCGTTATCTTGTACTTTTTGAGCCAAAGGTCTCGCTTGGGCCAAACATTGCCTCTCTCTCTTGCTCTTGTTTTTTTTTAATGCCTGCTATGAATCACTTATATATGAAGTGCTCTGTATGTCCCCTCTGCATGTCCCTCCCCCTCTCAGTGGGTCTCAGGCTGGACAGATGAGCATATTCTCTGATACCCCCCCACCACCCCCAGACTGCTTTCCACCAGCTTGAGGAGAAAGACTATAGTTCTGAGGCTGAGCATCTGGTACCCAATCCCCTCCTGGGTGGCATTGAAATAGCGTACATCAGGGATGTTCAACCTGCTCTGGCCCGATAGGGACACAGCAGCGCCTTGTCCCCAGTGTTCTGACAAAAGCTGAGTTTGAGCTGGTGCAGGTGGCAGAGGCAGCGTTTGAAATCAGCCAGGCTGTTGGCCACTTGTGACCAAGTGAGGATGCCTGGGCTCCAAGATGGCGTTTGACTTCTCCACCATGCCTGGGCATCCTTGGATCTGGGCTGTTTTCACACACTTAATTCCACAACCTGTAGAATTCTATCAGTTCTATTATATCTGTACCATCAGAATGAATTTCAGGAAGCAAAATGTTTTTTTTTGAGCAGGAGCAGTCACCATTAAGAAAAAGGAGATCTGAGAATAGACTTGCGAAGTACTTGACTTACAAAATTTCGAGTTACGAATGAAAAAAAATGGCCGCATGCTTACGTTTTTTTTGACATCTGAAAGGAAAACCGTTGCGGTTTAGATGGGGTTTTCTCAACTTACGAATTTTAGATGCGGTTTACTTGACTCACGAATTTTTCCGTTTCCAATGTATTCCTATGGGAAACCGCTTTTTTCGACTTACAAACTTTTTGACCTATGAATGTGCATTCGGGAACGGATTAAATTCATAAGTCGAGGGACCACTGTGTGTGTGTGTGTATATAGTTGTTATTGTTTAGTCGTGTCCGACTCTTCGTGACCTCATGGATCAGAGCACGCCAGGCACTCCTGTCTTCCACTGCCTCCTGCAGTTTGGTCAGACTCATGTTAGTAGCTTCAAGAACACTGTCCAACCATCTCCACAGACAGTTTTCCGGGTCATGTGGCCAGCATGACTAAACCACTTCTGGCTCACTGAGACCGTGAGAAGTGCCAGAGCGCACGGAAACACCATTTACCTTCCCACCGCAGTGGTACCTATTTATCTACTTGCACTGGTGTGCTTTCGAACTGCTAGGAACTGGGACAGAGCAAAGGGAGCTCACCCCGTCATGTGGACTCGAGGCAAGCCCAAGAGCGTCAGTGGTTTAGACCACAGCGCTACCCGCGTGTACACCCACCCACCCCATATGTGTGTGTGTGTGTGTGTGTGCGTGTGTGTGTGTGTTTTCTTCAAGTTCTCATCTGTTGTCATCTGATCTAGCCAGATGTTTAACCAATCAATCACAGTCATTCGAAAAATAAGACTTTGCCCCAAAGTGGCAACTAGACGTTCTGTTTTGGTGACTGCAACTTTGGTTTAAGGAGCCATTTGGAGCCTAGTTTATAAATCTGAGTTTCTAACAGTGTCAGAGGCCCTGGGCCAGGTACTGGCAGGTGAGATGGAAGCTAGCTGGGTGATTTTGGGACAGTCACCAGCACCAGCCACGCTTTCTGGAATGCCTTGATAGAAAAGGTAGCATGTACATAGATTTATAAAACTACAGGGCAAGCAGTCTGACTGGGTAGAATAAGGCAGTTTCTTATCTTCTTTTTAGCAGGAGAAAAAGTCTGTTTAACTTGCATAAGGGGTGGGTTGACTTGCCATCAGAGACGACTATGTCATCTGCAAGTCAAAGTGACCAGATTGGATTTGCAATGTGAGATGCATATCAAAGGGCTCCCCCAGTGAAGTTCCTTTAGACTGGATTAGCTTGATCTGTGATGGAAGAATCCTCTTGTGGGTTGCATATCAGGCGACCTCAGAGTTGACAGAGGTCGCCTCTCCATCCCAAGGTTGGGTGTTGCACAAGCTGCTAGGAGGAACCCGAACTTCACTTGTTCCTCTTGAGTTTGCATCACTGGCAATCTGACCCCCCCCCCCCGCCAGGCCCAGATTGCAGATCATTTGGTTGCAACACACTTCAGAATGCAGAGTCTCGTGGAGGTAGAGATTATCTCCCAAATGTCTGTCCCTTTCAGGAATGCTGATCCTGAATGATGAGCTCTTGCCCTTCCCCCCCTTGCTGGCTTGTTCTAGTCTAGATTTGCGCAGTTCTACCTATCAGATCACTGTCATGCAGAAGGTTCCATGTTTAATCCCCAATGGCATCTCCAGGCAGGGCTGGGAAGGTCCTGGGCTGGGAATCCTGGACCGCTGCTGCCAGTCAGTGTAGAAAACACTGGCAGAAGCAATGGTCTGGCTCCGTATGAGGCAGATTCCCCTGTTCCCTATTCTGGTAGGTTGCTCACAGAGTGAGCAAGTAATTTGAGGCTTTACAGATGATTTTGGACTCCAACCCCCGTCATTCTTGACCATTCGTCCAGCTGGCTGGTGGGATTTGTAGTCCTGTAGCACCTGTAGTCCAATGACACCATGTTCGCTACCTCTGGTCTGTTTACAAGTGTGTGTGTGTGGGGGGGGGGGTTTTGGGGGGAGGACAGGTTGCTGATGGTGCAGCCTTGAAGTCTGTATCCCACCCTTAAGACTGAATGTGAGTGGAGGTAGCAGCTTCTTCGCTGTGCCCCACTCACTTTACCGTCTAGCCCAGGGTTTTCCAAATGGGGGTCTCCAGCTGTTTTGGGACTACAACTCCCATCATCCCTAGCTAGCAGGACCAGCGGTCGGGGATGGTAGGAATTGTAGTCCAAAAACAGCTGGAGGGCCAAGTTTGGGAAACCCTAGTCTAGCCTGATGAAGAGTTCTGGAGAATTCAAAAGCTTGCCCACTTTTGTGACATTTTGCTTAGTCTAGCAAAGGGGTTGCTAGTTCTAATACAGTATTTGGTGCTTTCTTCCTCTTATGAGCCCACAAGGCTATCTGTTTGTGTCCCCCCAGAACTCTTAGTTCCTGCTTAACAATACCTTCCTGCACAACTTCTTCTCTATCCCAAACTAGACACCATCAATTGTGGTCTCTACGCCCCCCCCCTTTGGCCACTCTTGCCTGTCTGATATAGACCACCTGTGCTTTATTATTATTATTATTATTATTATTATTATTATGGGAAGCTTTTAATATTTGATGAATCATTGTATTTTAATATTCTGTTAGAAACTGCCCAGATTGGCTGGGGAAACCCAGCCAAATGGGTGGGGTATAAATAGTAAATTATTATTATTATTATTATTATTATTATTATTATTATTATTATTATTTAGATGGAGACCTTGCGAACTCCTCCTTTCCATACAGCTGTGCTAGTTGGGGGCGGATTCTCATACTCCGAAACATCTGCAGGGCATCTCGTTGGGAAAGGCTTCCTTTTACGCAGAGCCATTCCATCTTTTGAAAGCGAAATGCTTCACATTGCATGCTTTCTGTTTTGCAATCAGAATAACCTTGCGAGTCCGGTCACTCTTGAATCCGTGCATTCAAGGGTTGCCGATGGGGAACCGAGGCTGGGAGAGAGCAACTTGCCCCCGGGATCCACCTAAGAGCGTGGAACGGAAGTGAGGACTGAACTTGGGTTGGCCAAGTCCAGCTTCTGCATTCTCATCGATTGCACAGTTGGCCTAGCAAAAATGTCATTCCTTGCTCCCTAGCGCTCTCTCTCTCTCTGCGGGAAATTATTTGCAAACAGTACTGGGGATTTCCTATCCACTCTGAAGGATGATTTTCCTGGTTCCATAAGGAAGCACAGTGACGAGAACGAGCTGATGGCGATCAGCAAAATGTCTCGGGGATAATTTGTTGAGGGATGGAGGGTGTGTTGGGTGTAATAATGAGGACAGCAGCCTCCTTTCGAGGAGTTACATAACTCGCTTTCCATTTTGGCCGCTCTTTCCTGGCGAGGAACAGTCCCATCTTCCCCTGAAACCAGCATGCCAGACCTCATCAATCCAGATGCATTGTTGCCCCTTGGGAATAATAAAACCTAATAGGCGGAGCAAACACGCTGATTTTGCTCTCCGGCAGAGGCACCTCTCCAGCCTCGTCATCCGCGCTGTTCCCCGGTTCCTGACTTGAGTGCCAAAATTGGGCCTGAAACTGGAATCTCATTCTTTCATCCCAGGAGCCTCCGTCTCCTTCAAACAGCCCGGCTTATCGACGTGGGTTTGCAACACGGTGCCAGCGACATGGGTGTTTGGAGATTAAAAATAAATAGGAGACAATGGCACTTCCTGTTGGCTGCGATTTATCACTTAATAACAAGAGGGTTACTCATTTCCTCTGGAAAGTGTCTCTAAAAGTTTTGGAGAAGTGCTGCTGCTCTGAGCTTCTCTCCCCGCTTCCTTATTTTTATTTTTAATTTTTTATGATGATTCCTGCCTAAATCATACCTCCTTTTTTTGTTTGAATCGCTCTTTTCATGTCGGGGAGCATATCGGTGGTGGGAGGAGAGTTGCTGGAGATCTCCTACCCGTAAACCATTCTCAACTCAGGCTTGTATCAGTGGCTACAGGCTCTCCTTATGTCATGGTAGCTGTTTTCTGCTCCCCCAACTTTCTGCAGTTACATAGGACTTGCAGCTATCTGATGTCAGAAAATGTTTGATTAGGTGACTCATGGCTGTAGCTGGAACATCAGAGGGGAGTTGTGTCAACCTGAGGCATCCATGGCATGTTGATTGAACTTTCTCCCTTCTAAAAAAACTGGATTGACTGACTCGCAGTGGAAGAATATCAGTGTCTTTCTTTCCTTATCAGAAGCTCCAGAGAATCACGTCTTTCCCATTCTGTCATTCCCTGATAGGATTCTTTACGAAGAGGCCACTACACAGATGTAGTTGGGGAACCTTTGGAAATCCCTGTTATCAGGAAGGAAAGAGACATTTGCAAAGGGGAGGTCAGGAATCTTCCCACCTGAGTTTCTAGGAATAATGGGGTGTGGGTGGACTATGCTCAGCAGGGGTAGTCAATATTGTGCCCTCTGGATTGTAGAATTGTTGAGTTCAAAGGGACCACGAGGGTCATCTAGTCCAGGCTTCCTCAAACTCGGCCCTCCAGATGTTTTGAGACTACAGTTCCCATCATCCCTGACCACTGGTCCTGCTAGCTAGGGATCATGGGAGTTGTAGGCCAAAAACATCTGGAGGGCCAAGTTTGAGGAAGCCTGATCTAGTCCAACCCCCTGCAATGCAGAAATCTTTGGCCCAATGTGGGACTCGAACCCGTGACCCTGAGATTAACAAGAGTCTTGTGCTCTACCAACTGAGTTACCCCAGGTCTCATAATCCTAGAATTGTGGCGTTGGAAGGGACCACGACAGACACCTAATCTAACCTTTGCAATGCACAAATCTTTTGCCTAACATGGGACCTGAACTCATGACTCATGCTCTACCAACTGAGCTATCCTAGCCACATCACATTGGACTACAACTCTCCTCAGCTGCAGACAGCATGGGCAGTGGCTGAGCATCATGGGAGTTGCAGTCCAGCAATATTGGATGGACCATTTAAGCCACTCCTCTGTTCTGCATCCTTTAGGGGAGGTCAAAGTTCCGCTTGCAGCCACAGGAAGCGGTGGGGGAACTGAGTGGGAACCACGGTGACAGTTGTCTCGAAATCTGTCTTCTGTGGGAGCTCTGCAGTTCCTCCACGAGATGGTCAGTTGCCGGGAGCAAGCTTCCATGAAACACTGTTGGTCTGTCTTCTCCTGCAAAGTGCGTCCACCCAAGAATTTGGGGTGCTCCCGGATGCTGTCTTAAGTTAATGTGGCACAATTTGCGCAGACTCCCTGGGGTGCTGTGGATCCCTCCCCTGACTACCGACACAGTGCCCACATGTGTTTGCTGTGTAGGTTGAGGAACTCACTGGCAGAGAGTCCTTCCTTTGCAGATGAGTGGGATATAAATAATAAAATTATCAGTTTTTGTTACTATGCAGAAGGTCCCAGGTCTCTAGGTAGGGCTGGGAATGGTCCCGTGCCTGAAAACCCTGGTGCCAGTCACTTTAGACCAAGCACCCCCAAACTCGGCCCTCCAGATGTTTTCGGACTACAACTCCCGTCATCCCTAGCTAACAGGATCAGTGGTCAGAGATGATGGGAATTGTAGTCCCAAAACATCTGGAGGGCCGAGTTTGGGGATGCCTGCATTAGACAGTACTGAGGTAGATGAACTAATGGTCTGGTTCATCAGAAGGTGGATTTCAAAACTCATTGCACGCTCTTCCCGGCCTCTATGAGGGTGTGTGTTTGTCGACTTCCACTGTGGTGGCAATTAAATACTGGACTTTTATTGAGTCTTCAGATACTGTGTAGTTTTATCGGGTCCAAGTTCCTCCATGTTCTGGATCCTCAGGTGGCGTTGCATTGAAATTGAACAGGATGGGCTCACCCATATCTAAACAACCATGCCCACCATCTAATTGCTTCCCTTGTTATCCTCAGAATATCCCATGATCCTTCTGCTCTGCTGGGAGGGAAGCAGCCTTGCTGTGGCTCCAGGGAATTTCTGGCTTGGACAACTTTGTGATTTAAGTCCGCTGTTCCTTTCCCCGATGTTGCTATTGTTGCGGGCTGTTTTCTTTTTTTAATTCGGCAATAAAATGGCCCTGTTTATCTGGCCTTTTGTAGCAACAGGATGCCTGCAGGGAAAAGCCAGTGTGTTGAGAAAAAACTGAGGCCAGAACACAACTTGCTTCTCTCTCCCTCCCTTTTTTTTTTGCACAATACTTAAATCACTTGCATAGCACTGACTTCTTATATTATGCAAGTGTTGGTGAATATTTTTGTGAATGATGAAATTGTACATCTATCATAGAACATAGAATTGTAGAATTGGAAGGGACCCCAAGAGTCATCTAGTCCAACCCCTTCAACGCAGGAATCTCAGCTAAAACATCCATGACAGATGGCCATGATTGCTTTACAGAAGTTGCTATGTTGTCCTTCCAAACCGTGGTTAATCTTAACTGTGGTCTATTGAGAAGACAAACAAACCTAACTTTCGGCTGTGGTTTATGGAGCTGCCTTGTTTCAGCTAACCAGAATTGAGATGGGTCATAGCTTAGGTTTCTGCCGACCCACTAAACTGTGGTTAACCTGAAGCAGAAGTCTCATCCCCTCCTTGCAGCCAGAGCCTTGCTCTCGCAACCCTAAACCGTGGCTAGGCATGGCAACCAGCGTGGCACGAATTGTATCTCCTGCTTCAATGGGGGAGAGGGAGAAATCCCGGTTCCAGCAATCGAAAGTTTGGGAAGCAAATGTCTAGCCATCAGGTTGAAGCTGAATGTTCTGGAGGACGGCCAAAGTGGCAGGAGATCAGAGAAAAGGGATTAGCTTTGTTTGACGCGAAGGTAGCTGAGTCATAGGGCATCACCTCCTCCCAAAACCGAGGACCCACGGTGACAGGTGGATGCGCCGGAGGAGCTTAGCGCCTCGCCCCTGGCTACTTCTGTTCCATTTTTCTCCACCTGCTTATCTGTGCGGCGTGAGAAATTGCACAGCACCGGTGGTGCGTTCGCAGCAGCGGGGAAAATGGCAAAGCACCTTTGCCAGTAAACACTTGACAAGCCTGTGTGCGTCAGCCCTCATGCTCTCTGCCCCGGTTTCTCAATAACAAGCAGGATGACCTAGCTCTGTCAGTATTTGTGTGCGAGGCAGGGGGGAGAGAGCTGTTGCCTGTTTTCTCCCCGTTCGAGATCAGTTTGCTACGGTATTCCTGCCTTCCCCTGGACCTGTAAATTTAGCCTCGTAATTTTGGCTGCCGAGACCTTGCCGGTCTCGCTACAGTTGCAAATTGATTCCCGCCTGCTCTTGAGTCTTTTCCCTGCTTTCTCCCTTTTCTCCATCCCTTTAAGTCGCCTGTAATCGACTTTGGCTGACATCCCGGAGCTGAGAGCTAGGAACACACACACACACACACACACACACACACACACAGGCTGGAAAGGGCAACACAAGGCTTTTAAACCATAAAGCTGAGTTCTGTCTGTGCTATGGTGGGAGGAGGAATAATTCAAATGGATTTATTATTTCTCTTTGCTTGGAGATTTCGGGAAGTTTGCACACTCCTCTGCGACTTTTGTCTGGAAACTCCGACAGCTGCTGCCGGTCAGTGTAGGCAGTACTTAAGCTTGATGGGTACCAGCAGCCTGGCTCAGTATAAGGCAGCTTCCTATGTGCTATGTTGCGTTGCTCCAAGCCCTAAAAATCTGGAGGCTGCTTGCCTTTCTATGTGGGACTGCAGCTTAATAATAATAATAATAATAATAATAATAATAATAATAATAATAATAGCTCTAGCCACTCTGGGAAGCTTCCAACATATATAAAGACATAACAAAACATTACACATTAAAAGGCTTCCCTATATTCTTCCTAGCCCAGGATGGTCCATTTTTGATTGATAGCTGGATAATAATAATAATAATAATAATAATAATAATAATAATATATTATTTATACCCCGCCCATCTGGCTGGGTTTCCCCAGCCACTCTGGGCGGCTTCCAACAAAAACAACAACACAATAATCTATTAAACATTAAAAGCCTCCCTGAACAGGGCTACCTTCAGATGTCTTCTAAAAGTCTGGTAGTTGTTTTCCTCTTTGACATCTGTTGGGAGGGCGTTCCACAGGGCAGGCGCCACCACCGAGAAGGCCTAGGGACAAAGGCAGAGGGCCTCTCCATCCTTTCGCCTGGATGAGCTCAGAGTTAGAGCACCTGCTTTGCATCCAGAAGGACCCAGGTGCTGCCCTGGGCATCTCCGCAGGTAGGGATGGGCACAACCTGTCTGAAGCCTGGAGGGATGCTCTATCAGTCAGTATGGACATTTCTAGACTAAAGCAGCTGTCTCTGTACTTACAAGGGCGTGTTGCAGCTCACTTCCTGCTTGCAAGGGAGCCAGTGCCGTGTGATGGTTATGGTGGTGGGCTAGGACTTGGAGGTCTGGGGTTCAAATCTCCCGGTCAGCCATAGAATCGTAGAGTTGGAAGGGACTACTAGGGTCATCTAGTCCAACCCCCGCAATGTAGGAATCTCACTGGGTGTCCTTGAGCCAATCACTGTCTCCTAGCCTATCTTACTTCGCAGGGTTATTGTAAGGACAAAATGGGGAGGGGGAGACCCTTGTCTGCCACCTTCAGCTCCTTGGGGGGGGGGAAGAGGAGGCAGAATGCTAGATAGATAGATAGATAGACTATTCTGCCTCACATTTTGCTTGGGAATGACTTTCTTTTGCACTAAACCCCACGCTCTGAGTTTCAGATCCATGGTTGTCATATTTTTCTGCTTTTTTAGTGGGGCGGAGGCTGTTGAAGTCACCACTGCATGGCACAGTGGTTAGAGTGTTGGCCTAGGACCTGGGAGACCAGGGTTCAAATCCCCGCTCGGCCACTTGATTTGACCCTGGGCCAGTCATTTACTCTCGGCCTAACCTACTTTGCAGGCTTGTTTTGAGGATAATATAGAGAGGGGGCAGAAAAGGTGGGGTACAAATGAAAAAAGAAAAGAAAAAAGAATGACAGATATGTACCAAAGTGCGATTGCTTTGTACTTCTGAGTAGCCTGGAAGCTACTGTAACCACGTCGGAATTCAGATCCTCTTTTTCAATGACTCTCCCTCAGACGTTTCCTCCGTTCGTTTTGTGCTGGGCTCATCTCCCTCATTTCAGGGCTGTGGTTCGTGGAGAGAAATAACCTCATTGTTTTGATACCTCCCCGAGTGGGGTGAATCAGCAAAGTAGAGAAAAATCTTGCTACGGCTCTCTCCCCTCTCTCTGTGTAACCACGAAGCAATAATATAGCAACTTACTCTTTAAAATTGCAATGAAACACGGCTGAAAGTTAGCATGTGTCATGCCCCTTGAGAGACGGGAGAGGGGCTGTTCTACTTCTAGAGTTACTAAGCACTTACGGTAAAAAAATCTCCTCATCATCCTGAATCCCTTCCAAAGCTCCAAACTCTCTTTTTTTTCCTCCATGGGGAACTGGCAAACCGGCTGTTGCTGTTGCTGCTGCGTCACTCGCATTTCTTCCTCTTTCGCCGCGCCGTTTGGGAAATGTGGTCTCTCAAGGAAATGCAGTGTGTTCTCTTACTGCTAAGATTGCTCTTATGTAATCCCGCCTTTCATTTGCTTCCAGCCTGCTCAGCGAAGAGCAAAAACATTGTGATGTGATCTGATGAAGGGGAGTCGTAGTCCACAAAAGGGTGTGCCGCAGGGCAGTGTTAATAATAATAATAATAATAATAATAATAATAATAATAATAATAATAATAATACATTATTTATACCCTGCCCGTCTGGCTGGGTTTCTCTAGCCACTCTGGGCAGCTTACAGCATATATAAAAACATAACAAAGCCTTAAACATTAAAAATCATCTGATACAGGGCTGTCTTCAGATGTCTTCTTAAATTCAGATAGTTCTTTATTTCCTTGACATCTGATGGAAGGGCGTTCTACAGGGCGGGTGCCACCACCGAGAAGCCTCTCTGCCTGGTTCCCTGTACCCTCGCAGTGAGGGAACCTCCAGAAGGCCCTTGGAGCTGGACCTCAGTGTCTGGGCTGAACGATGGGGGTGGAGATGCTCCTTCAGGTATACTGGGCCGAGGCCGTTTAAGGCTTTAAAGGTCAACACCAACATTTTGAATTGTGCTCAGAAACATAGTGGCAAACTCAGGTGTATAAATGAGGTGCCAAGTGGCTTCTTAAATCTAGACTATGGTCGCCACAACAGAATGTCTGCTCATCAGGGGATTGGACAAGACGACCCTCAGGTAAGTGTTAGAAACTCAGGTATATAATCTAATTGCCAAATGACACCTTAAACCTGGACTGCAGTCACTACAATGGAATTATTAAATCCATCTGGTACACAGGCTGAGATCCTACCTGCCTGCAGATTGTCTCGCCAGAGTGGTGCATGCTCTAGTTATCTCTCGCTTGGACTACTGCAATGCGCTCTACGTGGGGCTACCTTCAAAGGTGACCTGGAAACTACAACTAATCCAGAATGCGGCAGCTAGACTGGTGACTGGGAGTGGCCGCCAAGACCACATAACACCGGTCCTAAAGAATCTTCACTGGCTCCCAGTATGTTTCTGAACACATTTCAGAGTGTTGGTGCTGACCTTTAAAGCCTTAAACGGCCTCGGCCCAGTATACCTGAAGGAGTGTCTCCACCCCCATTGTTCTGCCCGGACACTGAGGTCCAGCGCTAAGGGCCTTCTGGCGGTTTCCTCCCTGTGAGAAGTGAGATTACAGGGAACCAGGCAGAGAGCCTTCTCGGTAGTGGCACCCGCCCTGTGGAACACCCTCCCATGAGATGTCAAGGAAATGAACAGCTATCTGACTTTTAGAAAACCCTGTATCAGGAGGTTTAAGGCTTTATTATGTTTTTATATATGCTGTAAGCTGCCCGGAGTGACTGGGGAAACCCAGACAGATGGGCGGGGAATAAAAAAATAAACATAATAACATAACATAACACAACATAACATAACAACAACAACACAACACAACACAACATAACATTTCTATGCCGTTTTATATTTTGAAGATCAAATCTCAACGCAATTTGCAAAACATTAAAACACCAAATAAAACAACCCAGAATAAAACTAATTCAAGCTTCATGGAAAATATTTCAGATCCTTCTCTAAGTGACGTTTTGCTTTCCTCAGTTGCCAGCCTGGTACCCAGAGATCTCCACATGGTTGCAATTGGGCCCACACCAGTTGCAAAATGCGCCCGGCTAATTTAACGCACTGCCTCCGTGTCCCAACCACTGCAGTACTAGGATTCTATGATCTCAACCGCATTGCTTGACTGTCGCTTGCTCTTACAACAGTTTGTTGGCCCCAGTATGCAAGAAGGAAATGGAACACACACAGGGGAAATGGAAATGGTGATAACTGTGGACTAAGGCGGAGGTTTTCAAACTGTGGTCGCCAACCTGGCGCCCCCAAAATCTCCACGTGGTTGCAATTGGTTCCATGCCAGTACCAAACGCACCTGGTACCTGGCTAATTTTTAACACTGCCACAGGGGAGCGGCAGGCCGAGGGCCGGGTCCGCTTCTTAGCAGCCATCTGAGTGCCACAGGCACAGGGATGGGTGGGGCCAGTGACAGAAGTGGGACATAGCTGTCAACTTCCGGATTGGAAAATAAGGGATCAGCAGCGGCGCGGCACCAGAAGTCGCTTCTGCGCATGTCCAGACATGCGCAAAAGCGACTTCCGGTGCTGGCTCTGCCCGATTTCCGGTGCCCAGACATGGGCAGAGCGGCACCGGAAATCGGTTCTGCGCATGTCCAGATATGCGCAGAAGCGACTTCTGGTGCCGAGCTGCCTGTGTCCGCATGTCTGGGCACCAGAAATCACTTCTGCGCATGCCCGAGCATGCACAGAGGCGATTTCCGGCAGCACTCGGCAAGTGAGCGAGCAGCCAGCCGGGAGCCGGGACATTTACGGGGTATTTTACAATCCGGGGTTGCAGCGGGAAACGGATTTAAGTTCGGGGGTTTCCTGCCCAAAACGGGAGGGTTGACAGCTATGAAGTGGGAGAGGGGCAACGCCTGTACATTTTACCTTGGCACAATAGGTTAGTTTGCACACATACCTGCACATCACCCTTCTCCTTCCAGTATCCAGGCCAGCATGAACCTTTAAAAACAACAACAACCCAGCCCTTAAATAAAGAATAAATAACACTTCTCTTCAGAGTTTAGCCTAAAGTTACTTACCCCTGAGATGGCAAAGGTAGGCTGGTTACCCACCTTCAATTTGGATTAATTGTTCTAACTAATAAATTAGTTAATTAAGTTAATTAATTATGCAATTTTAGAAGGGTTGGTTGATCACCTGCCTCTTGCACTGCTGGCATCTCAGCTCTGGAAGCATATAGAAGCCTCTCGCAAGTCGGCAGCCATCCAGAAAGGATATGTTCTCTCCCTGTTATATCTCAGACTCTGGCCAGAAATAGAACGTGATCTATTGTTAATAATATAAGGGGTCATTGAGCCTCATGGCAAGCCTTAAAATAGATACGGTATTTGCCAAATTTTCTTTGGAAGGAGAGGCGGGGCTGGCGGAATCCTGCATCTAGACCAGATGCTTGCATTTCCAGATAAATGTGCAGCCCCAGGAATTTCTGTCAAGGCTGTACCTGGGAAAAAAAATCCCCACGAGGCAGTAAGTGTGTTACGTCTCTTTTATTGTAATAGGCTGCAGAAGCATCGCCTCAATTATCATAGAACTGTAGAGTTGGAAAGGACCACAATCTAGTCCAACCTGCCCAACGTGGGGCTCAAACCCACGACCCTGCGGTTAAGAGTCTCACACTCTAGCCACTGGGCTACCTCATAATTAATTCCAGCTGTTCCCTTAAGTGTGGAGAGATCTCCCCCTTTCCACATTTTGTCATTGTACAAATGGGCACCTGTACTAAATCTTGGCCTGGCAAACGAGTTCCTAGCCTACTTGCCCAGAGAGAGAGAGAGAGAGAGAGAGAGAGAGAGAGAGAGAGAGAGAGACAGAGAGAGACACCATATCTCACAGCATCTACCTTGTATGTGGAAGGCCGCAGGTTCGGTCCCTGGCAATTCCAGGTAGGGCTGGGAGAAACCCCTGCCCAGAACCCTGGAGGGCTGCTGCCAGTCAGTGTAGACAGAGCTGAGCTAGATGGACTCAGTGTTCCAGCTTTGCATAAGGCATCTTCCTAGGTTCTCATGCAGGGGTAGGGGACGTGCGCATTATGTGCTTGCACAACTTTGCTGCGCCCACCTGGCTAGGGTCTGGGAAGCAGCCATGGGAGCAAGAAATGGAAGATGCATTGGTGTGGCAAAAGATGTGTAGGCTGAATCACTGGGGGGGGGGTTCCTGGGGGTGGGAGTTTGTTTCACACGTCTCAAAGAATTGTTGGGATCCCGTTGGGCCTCCATGTCTTTTCATTTGCAGCTGTTCTGGAGCGAAATGACAGCAGGACAGCTTGGATTTCATGCTTTGGAAGTCCCCAGTTTCCCACAAAGCTGGGACCAGCTTGGGGTATATTAGATGGTTGGCGGCAAATCTCTCTTTTCGCCTTCCAGGAATTGATGCTTGCCTTGACTTAAAAGACTCTTGACATGCTGCTGGCATTGTGTGTGTGTGTGTGTGTGTGTGTGTGTGTGTGTGTGTGTTTGTTTAAATAAACAGTCACATTTTCCATCCTTCTGGTAGGTCAGATCTGCATCTGCCACAATTTCATGTTTTCTCCATCTTATTTGCATGATGAGTCTGTCAGCATTTCAGGCCCTCCTCTCTAAAGAGACATTTGTCTCTTTTTTTCTTGAAGCTGGACAGCCCCTGTGGTGTTAGAAACTACCGTACCCATGGGGGAAGCCCCCTGATTTTTCTCATCCTGCAAGAGAGCCTCTGATCAGTCGAAGGGAATTCTGCAAGCTGTAAAAATAAAGCCAACTTGCATCCATTTTAATTTTTTTTGTTTTTGTTTCTTTAAAAATCAACTTTTTATTGTGCAGCCAAAGGTCCAAATATCAAGGCGTTCACCTCCAGTGGTGATTTCGAACTGTTCGCGACCTTGTAGAATGATTCTGGCATCCCCATGTTTCCTGGGGATGCAGTCCACTTCCCACTTGGTTTCCTACCTGAGGGCTCGCTCACAGGTAGTTGCAGACAGGTATTTATACCTGAAGATATTGTGATGGGATGTGGGCAAGGGAGCATCGTGATTCCGACAACCAAAGTTTTATCAAGTTGCAGAGCAAACTTCCATCCACCGCAGCGGCAAATTCTAAACCTATTTGATTTAGCAAGTTACCTCTTGCAAGAACTTCTGTTCAGCTCTAGAGGCCCATGTTTAACCAGAAAGGAAAACCAGCACAACTATTCAGCAGTTGCTTTGTTTTTAAAAAAGAATCAGACTTGACGACTGCTCGTAAATCTTGGGAGGTTTAATACCTCTTGTTTTTCAGCAGTAGTAGCTTGCATTAAAGACCAATTCTTAATGCGTGTTTACTTAAAAACATGAGGCTGAGGCTACAGTCATAACACATACACAGATGCTGAAAATGTGTGTGTGTGTGTTATGATACAGCACAGTTGCCGCTCCACCGACTTAAGGATTATTACTGCTGATGAGCTGGTCCTCTGCCTGACCTCCAAGCCCCCAAATGGGGTGTTTCTTGTGGCAGGGATAGGGGTGGATGCTTTGGACCCCCAAAGTCAGCCTTCCGCCTTCCATCTGGGGTTCCCAGATGTGCTTGGACTACAGCAACTCCCATCAACCCTGATGATTGGCTGATCTGGCTGGGGATTATGGCAGTTGTGGTCAGTGTTTGAAAATTCGCCAGGCCCATTGTGCAGCTGGCTATCGGCCCCTTGCAACCAGCGTTCGGAATTAGCCAGCTGCCAGGCGCGTTTTGCACCTGGCTCTCAGCTACTTGCGACCGAGGGGGGGATGCCTAGGCGCCAGGATGGCACCTGACATCTCCACCACCTGGAGGTGCATGCCTGGAGATCTTTGGATCTTGAATGTTTTCACACACTAGCAACACATCCTGTAGGAACAGGCCAATACAGTGGTGCCTCGCAGGACGAAATTAATTCATTCCGCGAGTCGCTTCATCTTGCGATAATTTCGTCTTGCGAAGCGCGGTTTGCTGCAGCAAAAACAAAAACAAAAAAAACCACAAAAAAGTTCATCTTGCGAAGCACGGCCTTAGAAAACTTCGTCTTGTGAGTCACCAAAAACATCGCAAAACGCTTTCGTCTTGTGAGTTTTTCGTTGCGCGAGGCATTCGTCTTGCCGAGGTACCACTGTATATATGCAGACTGTCCCTGGATAAAGTGATTTTTTCTTCTTTTAAGTTCTCAGAGGTCTTAAACTAGCTCAGGGTTGTCATCTGAACTAGCCAGATGTTAACTGAAAATCAGTCACAGCCAGTCCACCATTACAGTGGTGCCTCGCTAGACGAAATTAATACGTTCCAGGACTCAATTCGTCCTACGAAAATTTCGTCTAGCGAGGCAGCGTTTCCCATAGGACGTTCGGGTTCTGAGGAATGTTCAAAAACTGGAACACTTACTTCCGGGTCTTCGATGTTCGGGAGCCGAAACATTCAGGGATGGAGCCGTTCGAGAACCGAGGTTACACTGTATTCTGTTTTGGCGACTGCAGCCTTGGTTTAAGGAGCCATTTGGAGCCTAGCTTATAAATCTGAGTTCCTAACACTGGTTGTGGCAACTGCAACCTTGTTTTATGATGCCAATTGGCGTCTAACTTACACACCTGAGTTTCTAACGCTGCAAATATCCCTAGACTCTGTGGAAGGATGCATTCTTCCTAGATAGCAACGAGAACGACACAGGTGCTGCTGAAAGAGCTGTCGGCCGTGTCGTTGCAGCGATATGCCTGCTATTTTGGGCAGCTCTCAGACTGTTCTTTGCTGATGCTGTCGGCCTTTTTCAAGGAGCCTGCTGGGCTATTGGAGCCCCGGCAGCTCAGCAGCGCAGCTAAATGGGTCAGCGGCCCTGGGCACCTTACCTTGTTAGTTGCTTGATTTGGCAGCGGTGCCGTTTGTTTGCCTCCTCTGCGATGGGCTTATTCAAATGTGTTTGCTTCTGAGGTGGTTCTCTGCAGCAAGCCACACACCACAGGCCCTGAGCGATGGAGAGGCAGCCTCTGGGGCTATCTCCATTCTATACCAGTCGCCGGCTGTTGGCATGCCTTAGCAGGGGTGTTTCCATCCTCCCCCTGAATTTGCCTGTGTTGCCATCTGCCCAATTGAATTAATTTAAGCAGGGGATTTCCAGTGGGAGCTCTGTGCTGGGCTAGCCCAGCCTATGCTTGAGTGAGAGAGATCGCTTTGTGTAATTGGGTCGTGTGGCGGCATGTGATATTTGGAAGATATTAGGCTTGGCTCTTGCCTGTCTTTCTTCCCTTGGAGCGCTTGCGTTGCCGGCATGCATCTGGGGACTTTCGGCTTCAAGAACGCTTGTAACTGGATCCTTGTAGGTGTTGAGCCATGCTTGCAAGAACCGGATCAGGCCACCAGTTCAAGCAGTGGCCAGCCAGGTGCCACTGGGAGGCAGGCAAGCAGGAGAAGGAAGGAAACAGCTCTTCCTTAACACCTGATGTTGGCAAACTGATGTCCACATGTATTGAGAGACAGCATTGTATAGTGGTTGGAGTGCTGAACTAGGTAAAAAAGGTAAAGGACACCTGGACGATTAAGTCCAGTCAAAGGCGACTATGGGGTTGTGGTACTCATTTGCTTTCAGGCCGAGGGAGCTGGCGTTTGTCCACAGACAGCTTTCTGGGTCATGTGGACAACATGACTAAACCGCTTCTGGCGCAACGGAACACCGTGACAGAAACCAGAGCGCACGGAAATGCTGTTTACCTTCCCGCCGCAGCGGCACCTATTTATCTACTTGCACTGGCGTGCTTTCGAACTGCTAGGTTGGCAGAAGCTGGGACAGAGCAACAGGAGCTCACACCATTGTGGGGGGTCGAACTGCTGACCTTCTGATTGGCAAGCCCAAGAGGCTCAGTGGTTTAGACCACAGTGCCACCCGTTTCCCATAAGTGCCAAACTAGGACCTGGGAGGCCAGGGTTTGAATCCTCATTCAGCCATGAAGACTGCAGGAACTTTAAGTGAAGAGGCACCTTTTCAGGAAGGCAGAGCTTCTTAGTCTGAGGCTGGCTGCTGCTGAAGCAACATTGGAGCTCTGATGATATCCAGCTTGAACCCTGTGCAAATGCCTTGCCTCCAGTGAGCTCAGTGCTTGCATCATAGCCTTTTTGGCCCTCTTGCTGGGCTGCAGCTCTAATGGAATCATAGAGTTGGAAGGGTCCCCAAGGGTCATCTAGTCCAACCCCCTGCAGTGCAAGAACCTCAACTAGATCATACATGACAGATGGCCATCCAACCACTGTTTGAAAACCTCCACGGAAGGAGAGACCACCACCTCCCAGGGGAGACCGTTCCAATGTCAAACTGTCTTACTGCCAGAAGTTCTTCCTGATGTTTATTCGGAATCTCCTTTCTTGTCACTTGAAGCCATTGGTTCGAGTCTTACCATTCAGATCAGGAGAAAACAAGCTTGTTCCCTCTTCCATGTGACAGCCCTTGAGATATTTGAAGAAGGCTATCGTATCTCCTCTCAGTCTCCTCTTTTCCAGGCTAAACATACCCAGCTCCTTCAACCGTTCCTCATGACGCTTGGTTTCCAGACCCTTTGTTGCCCCTTGACCTGCTTCAAGTACTTTCTAGCCCTTGGACCCCAGAGTGTTTGATAGAACGGGACAGAGAGAGGGAAAAAAAAACAATATGTAGTAGACCGACCCCAGACTACGGGAGCTTTGCAGGAAGCGCATTAGCAATGGGCTTCGCACCACGGGTAAAACGGAATGAAAAGGGACATCTCTCTTGTTCCCGAGAAACTTACTGGGACTCTGCTAGGAAGGCTGACCAGGGAGGTCTCTGGATAATAAACCACCTATTGACGTCTGGAGTGCATTGAACTTCCTTGGTCGAATCTCTGCCTTAGGTCCCTTTCACTATAATGGCCTTCTTGTGCACCTGCGCTGCCTTTTGTGACGGGCGATTGCTGGGTTTCTAAAGTGTGAATTGTTTTATTTATTTACGGGGGCTTTTACAGAACTAGCGGCCTGCGTTTGGAACCAGATCTGACGCGGTGAAATAAAAGACGCCGAACGGCAGATGCAGAGCTGAATGCGTGTGTGTGTGTAGGAAAAACACAACAGAATTCCCTTTCTTTCTTTCTTTCTTTCTTTCTTTCTTTCTTTCTTTCTTTCTTTCTTTCTAGCAGGCATTTCATTTTGGCAGCACAATTGGAGAATAGGGGCTCCTTCTTGCCTCTCTTTCTCTCTCCTCGGAGTAGAAAATGAGAAGGTTCTTCTTTTCCATGCCTTCTTTTAGGGTTGTTATTTAGTTCCATTTCATTTTACATAGGTTCCGAGTGCCAGACCCTGCAGAGCCCCCCAGGATGCTATATGCCCTGTACCAAACTCTCTACGAAACCCTCTGCTAAGGTGAACCTTGGCACATCAAGAACCTCGGCATATACTCACCCTCTTTATGTAGCGCACCCTCCATTTCCAAGTCACAGCAGAAGGAATGGGGCTACATGTTTGGTGTACCTGTCCCCTTAGCACTGCAGTGCTTAGTGAGTGTGCACTCTGGAGTTGCCGAAATATTTTCAGAATTGCTGCCCTTAAGAACGAGAAACTTGTTGTTCCCTGGGATTGGGGATCATAGAACCATGGAATCATAGAATTGTAGAGTTGGACGGGACCCCTAAGGCCATCCATTCCAACCCCCATGCAATGCTGGAATCTCAGCTAAAGCATCCATGGCAGATGGCCATCCAACCTCTGCTTAAAAACCTCCAAGGAAGGAGAGTCCACAGACTCTCGTGGGAGACTGTTCTACTGTTGGAACAACCCTTACCACCAGAAAGTTCTCCCTGATGTTTAGTCGGAATCTCCTTTCTTGTAACTTGAAGTCATGGGTTCGAGTCCTACCCTCCAGAGCAAGGGAAAACAAGCTTGCTCCATCTTCCAGGTGACATCCCTTGAGATATTTGAAGATGGCTATCATATCTCCTCTCAGTCTCCTCTTTCCCAGGCGAAACATACCCATCTCCTTCAACTGTTCCTCATCTTGGTCTCTCTCCTTTGCACAAAATGGAAGGTGCTTGGACGGCTGAGGAAAATAGCATCCCTTTGTCTAGTTGTCTCCCACCTCTCTTGCCTGGCTTATGTCTCCTGCCGGGGACGAGGCAGGAAAACTCAGTGTGCTCTGTCCTTTCATGCAGCGAGTGGCAGCCTGCATTATCCACTCCACACAATCTCATCCCAACCTTGGTTCTGAGTTTTCTGTTATCCAGGAGGGACATCTTTCAGACCAGAGGCCACATTCCGGTCCACGCAGGTTTCCAAGAGCCACATGCCAATGGCGGATGGGGCTAGGGGCAAAAGCAATGATCGTCATTTTTGCTTCTTGTGAGCTTCTGTGCAGGCTCACGCAGCCCTCGCTGCCCTCTAACGTGGCAAACGAGCTCAAGGGCAGGCGGAAACATTTGAGGTGAGGGCTGTGGTTTGTAGAGAAAGAGAGATGTGGCCTCTGGAGGGTCCTGAAAGCCACATAGCAAGACTGGGAGGGCCACATGTCCTACATCCCCGGGCCTGAGCTTTTTCCACCCCTGCTGTAAAACGGCTCACCTCTCTTTCCCAGGTACACCTGGGCTGTTCTTGCTGTCTTTGGGGACCCCTCTTCTGACCCAAGCCTCCAGCCGATCCTTTTCTCATGTTGATCATTTCCAGGGCGGGGAGGGGGGATGTGGGAATTCTGCAA
The DNA here is from genome assembly GCF_963506605.1 of Zootoca vivipara. Taxonomy (NCBI): domain Eukaryota; kingdom Metazoa; phylum Chordata; class Lepidosauria; order Squamata; family Lacertidae; genus Zootoca; species Zootoca vivipara. Next base: position 11,530,727 of record NC_083283.1, on the reverse strand, counting down.
GATGCTTGCATGGAAAGCCACGAGGAGATGATTTCCAGCCAAATTAACCAGAAAGGCTCCTGAATGAGCAGGCCAGTGGCATGCTATCTACTCCCAGTTGCTATGGCGAGTGACAACGGGTTTGTAGCATTCATCTGGTGAAAGCAATTAAAGTTTGTTCCTGCTCTGTGGTAGCTGCAAACACTTAACCTGTTCTTCGAGCATCTGAGTTCCCCTTCACCCCTTGCCCTCATAATTTATATCGGGTGGGGAGTCTGTGACCCTCCGGATGTTTCGAACTACAACTCCCATCAGTCGCAGCCTGCACAGATGATGGGAGTTGTAGTCCAGCAGAATCCAGAAGACCACATGTTGCTCTGATCTCAGGGCAGGTTGGTTCCAGGACTGTGCTGGCAGAAAGTCCATCTACTGCGTGTTTTTATACCGGTGTGGCCCAGACCATAGCTATGGCTTCTCCTGAGATTATCCCCCCCAAATAAGACCTAGATCAGGAAACAAGTAACCACTTTTAACCTGTGTGTCCCTGTCTCTTCCGATGAAGGGACTGAGAACCACAGGGCCAGAGGTGAAAGGAGGCAGAGTCACAAATGCGAATTTCACCATTTATGCAGTAGGGTGGTTTCCTCTCTCTCTCTCTCTCTCTCTCTCTCTCTCTCTCTCTCTCTCTCTCTCTCTCTCTCTCTCTCTTCTATCGTCCATCTAGGCATTTAAGGATAGCTCAGTCAGTAGAGCATGAGACTCTTCCTCAGGGTCGTGAGTTCAAGTCTCACATTGGGCAAAAGATTCCTGCCTTGCAGGGGGCTGGACTAGATGACCCTCACGGTCCCTTCCAACTCTATGAGTCTATGACAAATTTCAGGACCGGGAGAAAAACTCAAAGGAGGATGTGTGATTCTGTGCTGCTGCTGGTGGGTTTTGGCTCGGGAGGGTGTGTGGCCTGGGGAGAGTCTCAAGGACCAGATTTGGCCCTTGGTCTTCTGTTTCCAACCCCTGCCATAGAATAGAATAGAATAGAATAGAATAGAATAGAATACTTTATTATGGTCAAAGACCAGCTCTTGTAAAAATCCCTTTGGAAGAACAGTTCCAAGGAGCATAACATATATGTGACACTTTGTACAATAATAAAATTGATATTTGTAAATGCAATGTGCATAGGAAAACTTAAAACTTAAGCCTTAAAAACTTAATAAGCTGCCGCAGAGAACTGGGCCTAGGTCGCTTGGGAAACCATATTTTGGGACGTTCAGACGGGTTGGTTATTCTCAGTAGAAAGTCTGTGTCTGCATATCTGGACGCAGAATCTGGCGACCGTTATCTTCTGGTCTTTGCCTAGCAGGAGCAGGTCGTATAATTGCTTTCCCGGGAGGCCTGCTGACCTCGCCAGTATAGGGTCCAGGATCTCCCTCTGTGCCTCTTCTTGGAAAGGGGCATCTGAAGAAAAGGTGCTCTGGGCTCCCTATTTCCCTCAAAGGGCAGGCGCTGAGTCTTTGAACGTAAGGGATTTTTTTGTATATGATCCTTCCAAAACAGGCGTGGGCAAGGCCATGCTTTTGGCAAGTGTTATAAGCCCTTCTTGCATTTTTTTGATAAGAGAAAGGAGAGGTAGGGTGCCGGAGCAGCTATGTATCTCTTGATTTCTCCAATTTTATATTCAGGGCATCTTGATCAGTCCTGTTGTCTCTCAATATCTATGAGTCTATGACCCCCTGCCATAGTAAACAAAGGTTCTTCCTGTGCTCAGTCAGCATTTCCAACAAGTGGAATTGTTCGCAACCTGGATCGCACCATGGGCAGAGGAATCGCCACGAGGACCCCGTCAGCTGCAGTCCTTGCCCCATACAAAAATGGCATGAACACACTTGTAGTTTGACTCTAGCAGAATAAGGAAGGAGGGGCTGGAAACACGATATAGCTCGTGAGTTTATGTATCGGACAGACAAGTATTTTGGAAGGTGCATGTGTGTGCTTTCGAGCCAGTTGAAAATTGCAAATTCGAAAATTGCAAATTCGAGTCAGTTGCAGCTGCTAAGTCTTGGGCATACCTTATTATAGCTGCATTGCTGTTCCTTGGTACAGCTGTAATAGTTCCATCCACATTTCAATGACCTCTTCAACCATTTCCTGGTTCTATGTTCGCTTTTCCTGCCTCACAAATCATCACTACTATACGTATAATAATCCGCGCTGTATGTACGATCCCATGACTTTTCAGGAAGCGATGTGGTATATGAGAATGTAGGTTTCTAGTCCTTTTGGTAGACAAAAAAAGGGAAAAGAGAGAGAGAGAGAAAAAGAGAGAGAGAGAGAGAGAGAGAGAGAGAGAGAGAGAGAGATAAAGAGAGAGTGATATAGATGGAGAAGAGAGGTCACGAAGAGATCTTGTGTTACCACAGTGATAGGGAACAACTTTTGAGTTTCAATTTCTTATCTCTAAAATAGAGATGGATAGGGAACAATCTTACTCGGCTATGAGTGATCGCCAAAGAAAAAGGAAGAAGAAGAAGGTGCTGATAGCACAAAGTTTGCAGGTTCGATCCCCATATGGGACTGCTTATTCCTGCATTTTGGGGGGTTGAACTCTGTGATTCTCAGGGTCCCTTCTAACTGTACAATTCTATGATTCTGTGGCTCTAAGACAGCTTCTTGTATATTCTATCTCACTCAAAGGATGATTGATTTAATAAGTTGGCTACACTTAACTCCTGTGTTTTATCTTCTCGCGAAAAACAGGACTGAAATAGTTGTTGCTTTATTTTGTTGCATTGATGAAGGTAAGAAGCTGTGCAGTTTGCTTGATCTGAGATCTGGCCAGGAGGGAATAAGCCTAGCGCTGTTAATAACCTTGCGTAATAATTGCTGGCTCCTTTTGTAATCATCAGCCGGGGTGGGGGTGGGGGCAAGTTCAGTGCCAGCTGAAGAAGGAGGCAGCCGGGCCAGCTTGCTTGGAAGAGACCGCTGGCAAAGAAAGCGATCGGATATCAAAGAGGACGGGACACAATGCCCCTCTCTGCACGAGGAACCGCAAGGTGGAAGAAAACACATTGAGGTGCAGCCTTTCCAAGTAGCCAATGGTTTTCTTTTCCAGCTGAGTGAGCCACCGCAATGCGAATGTCCCTGTTTACACATATTTCTCTCCCTGTGCTTGGGGAAAAGCCATAACTCCGTGGCAAGGCATCTGCTTTGGTCCTGGGTTCAATCTCTGGCATTTCCAGGCAGGGCTGTGAAGGTATCCCATCAGAAACCCTGGAGAACCATCGTCGGTCTGTAGATAATACCGAACTGGACAGACGCCATGATCTGGCTCTGTTTCAGGCAGCTCCCCATGCTTGCGTGAGCTTGTAATAATGACAGCTTGGAAGTTTGGGGAATTTATGCTGTACTTCTAAAACAGGTGGAAACATGGGACTGCGTACTACAAGAAAGCACCTGCGTTGGAGAAGGAGCCAGCTGCAGTCTTTGGTATTTCCAGGTGTCAGGTTGTGGAAGACACATGTCTGAAAATCCCAGAGAGCTGCAGCCGGCCAGTGCCAACCAGTCTCTTTCAACCTCAGGATCTTAGATGCTGTTAGGCTACAACTGCCACCATTCCTAACCAGCATGGCCAGTGGTTAGAGATTATGGGAGTCTTGGTTCAAGGACATCTGGGGACCAAAGGTTGAGGAAGTTTGGTGTAGACCAGGCATCCCCAAACTCGGCCCTCCAGATGTTTTGGAACTACAACTCCCATCATCCCTAGCTAACAGGACCAGTGGTCAGGGATGATGGGAATTATAGTCCCAAAACATCTGGAGGGCCGAGTTTGGGGATGCCTGGTGTAGACCATTGGTCTTCAAATGATGTGTCATGATGCACTGCTACAAAACACGGGGAAATAACAACTACTACTACTACTACTACTACTGTGGGACCCAGGTGGCGCTGTGGTTAAACCACTGAGCCTAGGGCTTGCTGATCAGAAGGTCGGCGGTTCGAATCCCTGTGACGGGGTGAGCTCCCGTTGCTCGGTCCCAGCTCCTGCCAACCTAGCAGTTCGAAAGCACGCCAAAGTGCAAGTAGATAAATAGGAACCGCTACAGCGGGAAGGTAAACGGCGTTTCCATGTGCTGCTCTGGTTTGCCAGAAGCGGCTTTGTCATGCTGGCCACATGACCTGGAAGCTATACGCCGGCTCCCTCGGCCAATAATGCGAGATGAGCGCGCAACCCCAGAGTCGGTCACGACTGGACCTAATGGTCAGGGGTCCCTTTACCTTTACCTTTACCTTACTACTACTACTACTATTATTATTATTAACAACAACAACCGACTATATTTTGTATAAACTCATTCCAAATATCAATATATTTCATAAAATCATAGATCGGAGTTGGAAGGGACCCTGGGGATCATTTAGTCCAACCTCCTGCAGAGGAGGAATATGCAGCTGTCCCTTGTGGAGATTGAACCTGCAACCTTGGTGTAACAGCACCATGCTCTAACCGACTGAGCTATTTATCCAAACGAAGTAGGCCAGGTAGGTCGTTCATTGCCAGGTCAATGTGAATAGGATTTTATTTTAGTCTTAAAAATGCATGCGTCGTACTGTACCTAAATTTCACCAGTGAGGCTGGGTGAGAATTTCCACCGATTTATAAATTCATTAATAAGCAAGAATGGATGTCTGTTGCAAATAAAATGCTAAGCAACTATGGCAGTTTTGAAGTGTTTCACTTTGTTCACGAAATGCGAGTAAAATAAACACACACATCAGAAAAATCTCCAATGCAAACTGGATTTTTTCTCATGCAAATTGCTCCACTTTGCAGAACCTGATTTGGTACATTTGATGAAAAGCTCCTCTTCGAGTGTTAGCAAGTTTGAACCATTCAGCCAAGGACACGGTAGCAGCTGGACTTCCAAACTAGTAATATCGCTGCAATATTTTTTTTTATTCCAGATGCTCCACCAGCAAACCTGAAAGTAGCATTCAAAGTTGGGCTGAAATTGAAATCTCTGGGAGAAGTTAGTTAAAAGAGAGAGAGAGAGAGAGAGAGAGAGAGAGAGAGAGAGAGAGAGAGAGAAGAGGATAAAATAACCAAGGCTAAAACCCAATTTGAAGCTGCCACTAAGGCATTTGTTAGGTGAGGCCGCCTAGTTGCATTGTGTTTTTGTGTAACTAAATCACTCCTTGTACTGGTTATCCAATCAAACTGGTAATAAGGTAAGGGAAGACTCCTGCTACTTTATTTTCTTTCCTGAAAGGCTAAACGTGCCTCTTGACTTGCATTCAAGCTTTCTGGTCTCCAAAGAAAGTAGAAGCTGGTCTCTTGAAACTGAAAATCAAAGATTTCCAGCGCATAGCACCCTATGGGAAGATTTTGCTTCACCTTCCACTTTTTAAGGCCATAGAGTCATAGAACTGTTGAGTTGGAAGGGACCCTGAGGATCATCTAGTCCAACCCCCTGCAATGCAGGAATAGGCAGCTGCCCCATACAGAAGAAGAAGAGTTTGGATTTGATATCCCGCTTTATCACTACCCTAAGGAGTCTAAAGCGGCTAACCATCTCCTTTCACTTCCTCCCCCACAACAAACACTCTGTGAGGTGAGTGAGGTGAGAGACTTCAGAGAAGTGTGACTAGCCCAAGGTCACCCAGCAGCTGCATGTGGAGGAGCGGGGAATCGAACCCAGTTCACCAGATTACGAGTCCACTGCTCTTAACCACTACACCACGCTGGCTCTCAGGGATCAAACCTGCAACCTTGGCATTAACAGCACCACAGTCTAATCCAGGCTGCTAGATGCTCTCACAACAAGAGTCCGAATTCGGCATGGCATATTCTCTCAGCAGGAGTGCCTGAATAATGGTTCTCTTTAACAACAGTTAAGCCATCTCTGAAACTCCAGAATGCTGCTGCCAGCCAGTGTAGACAGCATTGAGCTGGGTGGACAAATGGTCTGACTCAGTATAAGGTCCTAAATACATGCCGCCATCTCTTCGTCCTGGGCTGCTTCCAACAGATATAAAAAAACAATGAAACACCAAACATTAAAATCTTCCCTATACAGCGCTGCCTGCAGATGTCTTCTAAAAATCAGATATTTATTTCCTTGACATCTGCTGGGAGGGCATTCCACATGGCAGGAGAAGGCCCTCTGCTTGGTTCCCTGTAACCTCACTTCTTTCAGTGAGCATACCACCAGAAGCTGGACCTCAGTGTACAGGCTCCCTCAAGAGTTGTCCCCTTGTACGAATCATGGGCGGCTTCCAGAATACACCCTCTTTGTGTCTTCCTGGGACCGGGGACATCCTTGTCTCCCTAGGTTCGCTTGCAAGATAGGCAGGGCAGCTCCTGTTGGTGCATGTTTTACACGGTGCCTTCTCATGCAAATAGGAGGCGCCTTGTTTGGCTGTCGTAATTGAGACATTGCCAACAGCATGCACCCAAAGGGCCTCCCAGCATGGAGAAGTTGGGGAGGGAACAAACTCTTTCCACTTCCTTGTCTGCTGCCTCGTTCTGCAAGCTCATCAGAAGTAGGGAAGGAAGAGAGGAGCCTGTCCGTGTTGCCCAAGGTGACAGAGATGGGATGTTTTCCTCCCAGACCAAGTTCAAAAGCCCATCGGTTGGTTTTTGGTGCCTTTGGCCAGGAATAGCCTTCTGCTTTCAGTTTGGTACCCAGAATGGGGAACACGGACTGACTTCCTGCCTGCAGTTCCCGGGCAAATTTTCAGCTTGGCCCCTTCGCTTTTCCTTGCCGAATGCTTGCCCTGACTGACCGGCTTCCTATATATTTTTATTGTTAATGAATATATATTTTTTTTAACATCTGATTGCACAAGGAATGGAAAAGAAAAGTGGGGAATTCAAACAAAACCATCAGCTCACATGAAGGATACAGGAACATTTATGTCAGTATAAGCCTTCCAGATTTCCAAAGAGGTGTTCAAACAAGGCTGGTGTTCATGCGAAATATGTCCATGTGTAGCAAGGGCGGTGAGGACCTAGAATTGTAGAGTTGGAAGGGACCCTGTGGCTCATCTAGTCCAAGCTCCTGCAATGCAGCTCCTTCAAGTCTCAAAATATATGTCTCTTATATCCCACTTTTTCCTCCAAGGATCTCATGGTGGTGTACATGACGATTAGCCAATGGAGTGAAATTTTAAATTTTAAAAAAACAGTATAAATTTGAGGTTTTGCTTCCTCTGTTGCTTCTTTTCTGTCTTAGAATGAACTGGTCTGGATGTCGCATATTTATGCAGCTACAAGACACCTTCCTTACCTGTACGACTCTTTGGATGTTCCGGGCACACCTGTAAAGGCATCAACTTGCAAGCAATGCCCAGCCTCCTAGGGAGGTCTCCAGGGCTGGGCAATGTCAGCTTCTCAACATTGTGACCCACAGTTGTACCTTGGTTCTCGAATGGAATCTGCTGCGTAAGACGTTCAGATTCCAAAGAACGTTAAAAAACAGGATAAAAAAATCCTTCCAGTAGCACCTTAGAGACCAACTAAGTTTGTCATAGGTATGAGCTTTCGTGTGCATGCACACTTCTTCAGATACATACCTATGACAAACTTAGTGGGTCTCTAAGGTGCTACTGGAAGGATTTTTTTCTTTTGTTTTGACTGCGTCAGACCAACACGGCTACCTACCTGTAACTACCGTTAAAAAACCGGAACACTCACTCCCAGGTTTGCAGCATCCAGGAGCCAAAACGTTCGAGTCACCAGGCGTTCAAGAACCAAGGTGCCAACTGCGTTACCAGCCCCACCTGTGATATACCGCTGGATGAAGACACCATCTAATCTGGCCCTCAAACCAGTCCTGGGCGATGTGTCAATACATCGCCCAGCCCTAGAGGTCTCTCACGGTGGGACATGTTAGCATGGCATCTGGATTTTGCATGGTACCCAAACCATGTAAAGCTCAGAAGCAGCAGCCAGGGCAGCATCGTCTAAATGGATAAAGATTCTGAGAGAGAAAGAGAAGCCGAGTACCCCCCCTTTTTTTAAAAGCTTGCCGTTTGTTGAAGTGATACTGTCGCTAGGAAGCTGCGTTTCCCCCTTTTCCTTGGAGGAAGGAAGTCTCTTCTACAGGACCCCCTGATGTTTTTAAATACCGGTCGTGTTTTTTGTTTTTTATTTTAAAAAAGCAGAAATTGCAGTCCAGACAGGAAGTGATTAAGACATGAATAAAGATTTCAAATAGACTTGGGGTCAAGGGAAGGATGGAAGTCTGGCTGTGTGCCTGAGATGCTGGAGAAGAGAAGGGGCAGAATAATGAAGTCAGGAATGTGGGATGCAGCCCTGGGAAAAAATGAGGAGTCTTCCCTTTCGGAGGAGGCCGGTGGCCTTAGAGGGGGCTTGGCGATCGGAAATTGCTCGTTTGCTGTCCCTTTATAGATGGTTTTCTCCTCATTTTACAGAGGCAAGCAGCAAGACTTCATCATATCTCAGTTTCCTTTTAAGGTCCTTCACCTTTGCAGGCATAAATCAAAGAGGCGAGTCACGGGGATGCAAAGGCAACAATGGCATCATGTGCCTTTATTCTTTGCTTTTAATTTTATTTGGGTGTCTGCACCCTGCTTTCCTCGCGATAGAAATCTTACTCGAGGCAGTTTGCAAAATAAATAACATAACACAAGCCACAACATCTTTTTTTTCTTTTCCTCCCCCAAAGCGGTAAGATGGCATCGCTAATTATGTTCACAAAGAAACCATTGTCAACAGCAGCAGCCTGTCGTCTGGAGCACCCAGTTTTGCCAAGGGGTGTTGAGACTTTAAACAGATCCTGGCATTTGCCCGAAAGGATGTGTGGGGAGGAGCATGAATGCAATGCCTGCCCCCCCTCACCCCACTGAACTTACTGGAAATCTCCATGCTTGGGAACTGGACCTTATCAGGGGTTCCAGTAGAGAGGAGGGTCCCAAGGACTTCCTTACACCCCAATTTCATCATGGGAAGGTGTGAAGTGAAGTTGGTGGGTGGGGCTGGGTGTGGGGGTCTTTGGGGATGTGGGGGTCTTTGCATGCATGCTGCTGCCCCTTCCACGAAGAGACCCTTTGCGTGGATCTGCTCCACCTGCCACTTGGCTCCTTGCCCAGAGGGAGTTTCCCTTCCAGGCGAACGACAAACTGCAAAGCTGCGACCAGAATATTTTCCTGGTGTGCTACTTGTGCTGTGTACCTCTGCAGAGAGAGCTGGTGGATGTTCTTGATGACTGTGGAGCTCCTTCCCTTTCAGGCTTGCTACTGCATCTTTCGGAAGGCCTAAAAGACGTCCATCATTTGCACTTGTACCGGTGGCTCGGGCAAATCTGCAAAGCTTTGCTTGGAGAGTTTTGTCTGATGCGGTCCAGAGAAACTGAGCAACCCGAAATCTCTAGATGCATCAATGTAAGCCTAGTTCTTCCCTATGAATGCATCATTTAAACACCCCCTCCTGCTTCACGACTCTGAAAGAATCGCACTGTGTTTGAAGCGACACACGGTCAATCTGTGTTGGCTGAGCCACACGTGCAAAGTCAATGGTTGTTCCTACAGCGATCTTATTTTATTTGCAGTTATTAAAATTTCATTTCGTCCTTCCTCGCAAATGAGCCCAAGGTGAACTGTGCATATGTGGAGATTTTGCTTGGGCTTAGTTTTCTCCGGGTTGCATCCCCTGATTAACAACTTTGGGGATGATCCCTGACTTTCTTTCTTAAGCAGATAAGCAGAGGAGCTTATCCGTTGCATTCATATCCCACTTTTTGCTCCAGGGAGTACATGGTTCATACACACACACACACACAGTTAATCCGTACAATGACTTTGCGAGGTAGGCAAAGAGGCTGTGATCGACTTCAATGAAACCCAGGGCGTTTCATGACTGGGTGGGGAATTTGAACCCAGATCTCCCAGGCCCTAGTCTGACACTTTAACCACTACACCACACTGGCTTCCTGGAGTCCTTCTGCTATGGTGCCGCTCTATAAATTAAGTAGGTAAATGAAGTGCTCTTGGCCTCGGGAAAGAATGCAAAGGGAAATATGAAGGGCTTGGCCAATCAAAGGTAGCACCACACTTTTGGGACATTGGCTGCTGTTTCCAAATTAGTCCCCGAGTTTCCTCCTTTCAAGATGTTAGAATCATAGAATCATAGAGTTGGAAGAGACCACAAGGGCCATCCAGTCCAACCCCCTGCCAAGCAGGAAACACCATCAAAGCATTCCTGACAGATGGCTGTCAAGCCTCCGCTTAAAGACCTCCAAAGAAGGAGACTCCACCACACTCCTTGGCAGCAAATCCCACTGCCGAACAGCTCTTACTGTCAGGAAGTTCTTCCTAATGTCTAGGTGGAATCTTCTTTCTTGTAGCTTGAATCCATTGCTCCGTGTCTGCTTCTCTGGAGCAGCAGAAAACAACCTTTCACCCTCTTCCCTATGACATCCATATATATATATATATATATATATATATATATATATATATATATATATATATATATATATTTGAACATGTAGGTGATTGATGGTACTAAGATGGCAATACCTTTCCTCTGGAACTCGCCGTCTATTGATAACCGGCAGGCTCCTTTGTTTTGTTTCTGATGCCAGCTGAAAACATTTTTGTTTAGGCATGCCTCCCCAGACATACTAAAAAGAATTTGGTGCCTACTTGTTTCTACCTTCTGCTGATTTTATCGGCGTTTGCTTATGAATATTCCGATGACTTTTATTAGGAACACAAAGAGAACTCTGCTGTTTCAGGTCAGTCTCGCATGCAGTCCAGCATCCTGTTCTCACAGTGGTCAGTAACAATGAGGGACACACATATTCAAAATCCAATTAAAACTAATCAGTTCAGCGGAATCGACGAACTTAGTCTTGTGACACCAGTCCTATAGTCATTTATACCTCCAGTGTCCCGTCCCGTACCAGGTAATCCCCCCCCCGGGTTTCCTTTGGGAAATAGTGGCCTAAATCAGGGTTTCCCAGTCTCCCATCTATGTTTGGACTACAACTCCCACCATCCCTAGCTAGCAGGAACAGTGATCAGGGATGATGGGAATCGTAGTCCAAAAGCGGCTGGAGACCCAAGTATGGGAAATCCTACTCTAAATAAAAATAAATGAAATAAGATAGATAGATGATAGATTGATAACAACTGGGGTCCCAGTTCTCCGCTCTGTAAGAAGGGGCAGTGTGTTGTCTGGAGGAGCATACAACCCCCGATACAGTTGTACCTTGGAAGTCAAACGGAATCTGTTCTGGAAGTCTGTTTGACTTCCAAAATGGTTCGCAAACCAAGGTGCAGCTTCTGATTGGCTGCAGGTAGCTCTTGCAGCCAATCGGAAGCCGCGACGGATATCCGAGTTCCAAAGAGCATTCTTAAACCAGAACAATCACTTCCGGGTTTTGCAGCGTTCAGGACCCAAAACGTTCGACTCACAAGTCGTTCGAGATCCAAGGTACGACTGTACAAGTTTGCAAGACACTAGTCCATAGTGACAACCAGGTCAGAATCTGGGGTTGAAGCTCGCCCCTCCCTTGGCTTTTCCTCTTCCAAGAAAGATGTGCCTTGCGAACTGTCAGTTCTTCATCCATAGCAGTCTTCTTATCCTCTGTCGCATCTGCTAAGGCAGCCTGTTCTCTTGGGCTTCATGGCAAGCTCCAGGCTCAATTTGTCAGAACCCAGAGAATGGGAACACCTTGCAACGCAGCTTGCGGTTCTTTCCTTTTCTGGAGTTCAAAAGTTCTCCTCCGTTTGCTCTGCAGCGTTAATGAGGCAGCCCCGCTTGAAGCGAGCTCCTCCTGGCTGTGGGCACAGGAGCCAAGGGTGTAGCTGCTGCTTTGTTCAGAGTGGGGTGCATCGCTGAGCTTTTGAAGCGCCTTCCATGTCGCCTTTTGATGTGGGCTCCATGCAAATGTCGCGGCGGGAGGGAACGGAGTTGGTTTTGTGTCATGTACTTAAAAAAAATTTAAAATGAAAAGAATGCGAAAGATTCTTTATCACAGCTTCCTGCAGTTTTTACCTGCGCCAGTTCCTGTGAAACGCCTCTGTTCCCTCCCTTAGGCTTCTCTGTTATGTGACGGAAGGAGCTCTGTGATCGCAGCTACAGAAAGTCCCACCTTTGTGGTGAGAAAATCACACCCCTCATTGCTGGGGGGAGGAGGGGAGGCCAGATTCCTCCACGCATTAAAATAATGTGAGAGGAGGGTTGCAGGCTAGCTCCATCGCCATGCTGTTTGGTGCATGGGAGAAGGGGCTCTGTGCGCATACTGACGTTCACAAATAGACCTCTGTGTGTGCTCAGGAGCACTATAAGCAATCGTCCAGTGGTGAGTGTTGCTCCTTGCTGCTGTCTGCCTTTTCACGGTATGGAATAGGGCAGGGATGCCCAACAGGTTGATCCCCCGGAGGCTGCAGTCGATTGTTGTCAATCGTGAGCTCCTTTTCCTTTGCTTTTGTGTAAGAGCACCCACCTCCTCCCCCTCTCAGAGCCTGGGGAGTGGTGGTGGGACGACGAGTGGTGTGAGGGAAAAGAGGGAGAAGACTGGGAGGAGGAGGAGGTGTCAGAAGCTGAAGAGGTAACCGGGTTTAGTGAGCAGGAAGGGTCTGTGGCAGAGGGCAGTCCAGAAGTAGGAGAAGCAGAGGCTAGAGAGAAGTAGAATCAAGAAGCAGAGAGGATGCAGACTGCTGAAGAAGCCAGGGTGTCTCCCCCTCCTGCTGTGACCAGAACCAGAAGAGGTATGAAGAGGGAGGAGTAAAGACAAGTGTTGACGATGTAGTCTCAGATTGCTTAGGAAGGACCATGGGGAGGAGGAGACCCTCACAACTGCCTCATCGGGGCAAGATCTACTGGGAATAGTTGCTGTGCTCACTAGGCCTGGCCTTATGAGCAGATCTTGGTTCCTTGAATAAAGAGTTAACTTCACTTACGACATGTGATTTATTGCTGACTTTCTTGTGACATCAGCAGAGGGACCCTGGCTGGGGACTGGGCCTTGGCAACTGCGCTACGATGCCAACTCTGGTGCCAGTTTTGCGCAGCATCTCCTCCTCGAAAGCTTCCTGGTTGGCCCCTTCAGCAGAGTCCATGCTGTTGTACATCGTTAGGCTTGCTTCTGAGGTTCTGTGCAGACCGTGAAACCCACACTGTGCCTTCTTAGGCTCTCCTTTCGCCGGAAGGCCTCTTGTAAGCAAAAGGATGTTGGATCCAGCTTTTGAAATGGAAGCGGCCGCATTCTGCTTGCCTTCCCCCGGAACCACCTCTCGTACCAGGGAGACGTTTGTTCTCATATGGCCGCAATGATGATGGATGCCCCTGGTGGTGGGTATTGATCGCTCCTGGGAGAGAGGGATGCATAGCGCGATTGGAGCTTATATTTTGGATTTTTAATATATATATATAAAGAAGCCTGCTCAGTCGCAGCTCACAGAGGCTTAAATAGTTTTGCTGCCCAGCATTTCCAGTCAGTGGAATGTAATGGGACAAGTAGACCAGTGGTTATAATTCTGTCCGAAACAGCTTCATATATGTCCCACTCGGAAAATGAGCAGGATGTGGAAGGTTCTCTTCTTGACATCCTGGAGAAACCCTTTCAATCAGAAAAGACAGGTTGATCATTCTAGATGGATAAAAAGCACGACCAAGCAAACACCTTCATTATAATCATTCTCAGCAAGTGTTACAGGAGTGTGCTGGTCAGTAATCACACAGTTCAAAGATTTGGTTGAGCGTCAGGTGTAATGATCAGAGCCACCTATTTCCCATGGTCTTCTTCCATGGCAATCAGTTGCTGAGACTGAAAACTGCCACCTCCTTCCCCAAGAAATCAGAGACTGTGCCTGCATGCAGCCAGCTTCCCCTCCTCCCTTTTCATGCCTCTTTTGGTTCTGGCAGTCAAGGGGGAGGGGAGCTTGTCACAGCAGGAGGGGCAGAGACCCGTGACTCTTCACCATCCGGACTCATCTCTGCCTCTCTCCTGCTTCAGCTTATTCCTTTAATTCTGGACTTCTCTCTGCCACAGACTCTCCCAGCGCACTAAGCCCTGTTACCTCTTCAGCTTCCTACACCTCCTCCTCCAAGTCTTCTCCCTCTGACCACTCCTCATTGTCATCCCACCCAAAATCCGTGAGCTCTGAGCCTTCTTCCCTTGGTGCTCCCAAGTTGGTTCCTCCCACCATTCAGATCTGCATACAACCAGTCCATGACATTCAGCCACACTCTATTCCAGGATACTCCATTCCATTCCTTCCCCCACCAACCATGGGGCTGCCGAGCCTGCTTATTCCTCATTGGCCCATTTTGGGACATTACCCCCCCCACTTAATTCCCCCCACCAAAAGTTTTGTTTTGCCGTCTTCTGCAAAGCGCTGGTTTCTCCAAGCTAGTGTCAGCCAAAATTTTAAAAATCTGATTTAAATTTTTAAAAATCCAATTCAAATTAAAAAAAAAATCCTATTTTTATTTTTTAAAAAATCATTGGTTTTTATCCACCCTGCTTTCTCTGTACTTCTCAATCACGGTTGTCAAAGGGCTTCTAGGGTGGACTGAGTCTGAGAAGGCAGAGTTGGGTTTCCATGGCTGGCAGAAGCCCAACAGACTCATTGCGTTAATCGAGTGCCATTTCCGTCTCAAAGGTGTCATCTCGTCAGTGGGTTTTATCTGCCGCGGTTGTTCTGTTCCCGGTGCCTGCACGGCACACCACACGCTTCCGTAAGATAGGTGTGCACGCGGTTTCTTTTTTTCTTTTCTTTTTTTTAAAAGAGCAATATAGTCATTTCACAGAAAGCAAAGGTTTGTGTTTATTAAATGAAGTGGAGCCTCTCTTATCGTCCTGATAGGGAACGGCGCCTTCCTTTTGCCCTTCAGAAAAACCTCGGATCAAAGAGGCCGGCGGAAGGTTACGTGAGGCTTGCATGACTCACCGCGATAAACGGCAGGGCCGTCGCCCGGGAAGATGCAGGAGAAAGCGTTTGCGGGTGTTGAGCGCACGTAACAGAAAGAGATGGATGGCCGGGCCTCTCCATGCACAGGTGTGACGGCCCTGGGTTTATTGACTGAAACCTTTGCGGAGCGTACTGCTCAGCGCTTCTGCAGATAACGTGAGCCCACCAGGTCAGAGATAAGGGGAGGAATCCTGCAGCAACCTGGGCATTTGAGCGCTTCCCGAGGGTTTGTGGTTGTGATGGGAAACAGACCCAAAGGAGGAGGCAGAAAGGTGTAGTGGTTAGAGCAGCCGTTCGCAGCTGGCTGAGGATGATGGGAGATGTAGTCCAAAATATCTGGAGAGCACCAGGTTGGGCTATAGACTAGGATTGTGGAAACTCGGGTTCAAATCTCTGCTCAGCCATGAGGCCCAACCCTCAGCCTTGACCTACCTTGCAGGGTAATGGATGTGAGGTGAAGCAACGCATGATGCCTTGAAATCAAGGAGGAAAGGTTAGCATGTGCACGCAAATAAATAAGTTAGGGTTGCCATATTTCAAACAGTTGTTGAGCCATATGCCCGGATTTTCCTGCACCTTTTTGCTGATCTCCGCCCGGACACTGCTGTATTCCAAATATGTCCAGGAAATTCCAGACATATGGCAACCCTAAAATAAGCACAAATCTCCCATGGGAGTTTGTAGTCACAGAAGAGGCTGCCTGTGGTCTCTCTGCATGACTTACTGGAAGGCAGGAAGGCTGAATCAGTGAATCAGTCTGTCCCCACTGGAGGCAGGTGATTCTATCCCCACCTCTGCATTGGTTGTAATTTCAGTATTAAAAGCATTCCCAACAGAGCTTTCAGGGGAGGCCGCCTGTTGCTTCTCTTTATGAGTCAGTGCCCTGACCTCCTAATCACAAACTCACAAGGGGACACAAGAGAGATTACTCTTCCATAGTGTAAAATAAACTCAGGTGTAGGAATGGAATATGCTTCCAATGTTATTTCAGAAGAAATGGAGGAAAATTACCCGTGCACATTCCAGTCTCTAGAAGTATCCGATTTTTGATCCTGTTATTTATTTATTTATTTTAAAAAAATATGCAACCTAAAAGTTTAAGTTTGTTACATTCACATACAGTATTTTGCATGATTTGTTCAGCTAGCCATAGCTGAAGAACAAAGAGCACCTCGGGGCAAAGAGTGGTAATTTCTGGTCCCTGTTAGGCACCGTCTGCACCGTTCTTTTAAAACAGTATCGTAGCACTTCAAACTGCCGTGGGTTTCCCCCAAGGAATTCTGGGAACTGTAGTTTGCTCAGGGTGCTGTGAGTTGTTGGGAGATGCCTGCTCCCCTCACAGAGCTACAGTTGCCAGAGTGGTTTAACCATCAACCCCTCTTCCCAGGGAACTCTGAGGCCTTAAGCAATACTTGGCTTCTGGGATGTTGCCATGCCTATTCAGGCATACCCCATGCCATTGTTATAAGGGCTAGAAACCTGTTTATGAAAAGCAAGCAATCTAGGCGGCTGACACCCTCATAATGCTGAACTTTGTGTCTGATACTAACATTCCTCACAGGTGCTGAATAGGCAGCAGACTCCAGTCACACTGAGATGGACCGATAACATTCAGCAATGTTTGTTCCCGAAATGATTATGTTTGGGTGTGCGGCTGTAGCAATTTGTGTGCTTTAGTTTCACCTGAGCATGGCAGGTGAAAAAAATAATTCGTACGTCCAAGAGTAGACATTTTCTTGCACCCGCAGGGCACATTTTCAATATATGTTATAGCGGCTTTTTAAAACTTTGGATTTCGGAAGCCCAGCAACCAAGTTGGGAACTGGTTCCCAAGCTCAGATTTCTTAAGAAAATTAAAAATTTGAACTGTTTATTGTTTTCCCCCACTGCCCACCTGCCCCTTCTCAGAATTGTATATCTGACTTAGATCCATGCATTGCAAGGGATTATTTGCACCCCTTGTTTTAGAGAGCAGACACGAGATCACAAGTGGCGAAAAACCTGTGGCACTCCAGTTCCCATCAGCCCTTGCCTGCGTGGCTCGTGGTCAGGAATGATGGGAGTTGTAGTTCAGCAACACCTGGAAGGCCACAGGTGTAACCTGCCTTAAATTAGGGTAAGGGAGGGCTATAGATCAGCGGTAGAGCACCTGATTTGCATAATATTTTAATAATAACTTTATTATTTGTACCCCGCCTATGTGACCGGGTTGCATGAAGTTGGGAAGGTGCTTGATGATCTCTTAAGGAGTGAGAGATTGCTGGAGCAATCTCAGAACCCAAGCGTGCCATAATAAGTGGAAAGAAAAAGCAAGCTTCTTCCCCCCCCCCGCCTCTTTGGTCTAAATTAATCTTTAGACGTGAAAAAGGCAGAGAGAACTCAGGCACATTAAAGGCAGATTTATCGCAGCATGAATTCCCAAACACAAGAGTCCATTTCATCTCACCTTTCTGGCTTCGGCAGGCGAACAGCTGCTGCTCTTCGGCAATCTTGTTCAGATGTCAGCTTCTTGTTGTGAAGTTGCAAAAGCTTCTCCTTTGTTGCGGTGCGCTGACTACATACTGAGGTTTCTTTGAGGCACGGGAGGCATTGTGCGCCGGTGTGCGCATGTATGTGATTCCTTAAGAACATTAGAAGACCCCATCTAGTTCAGCATCCTGTTCTCGCAGTGGCCAACCAGTTGCATATAGACAATCATGGCTAATAGCCACCGGTAGGCTTTTGCTCCTATCATTTCTCTAATCTTCTTCTAAAGCCATCCGAGTAGGTGGGCATCCCTTCCTCCCCGAGGGAGCGAATTCCATTCCGGATGTGATTTGCTAACTGGTCTTCAGGAGAGAGGGTGAATGGCAATAGCCATTAGAAGAGGGAGAGAAGAAATTGTCCCAGGTTAAATAAATAAGGGAAACCCATCAATCAATTTTTAAAAAAATATATATGGGTTTGTTGTTTAATATTTAGTTTTTACATGTTTCCAATCGGTGTTTGATGTTCTTCGTATTTCAGAGGAAGGGGAATTCATAAACAAACAATCAGACACATACTTTTGGTCTTTACGAATTGGTGGGATGGGAGATACGCTACCAAAGGCTCTCAGTTTCAGGCAACAGCAGCAGCAGCAGCAGCAGCAGAAGAAGAAGAAACAACAACAACAACAACAACAACAACAACAACAACAACAACTTATTTACACCCCATACTCATATACCCTGGATCTGGGTTCATGAACTTCTGTGTAACCTGCCCTGCCCCAGCTTGTAACCAAGGCACCCTGTATCCTAAAGATGCAGAATACATGGTCCAGTCCAGTCTTCCCCGATTCAGTGCCTTGGACTACAACTCCCATCAGCCCCAGCTAATGCAGCTGTGCTGATGGGAATTGTAGTCCAAAAGCCCTGGAGGGCAATAGGCTGTGGGGAGGGCTGTCTCAGCCAAGAGAGCGTGTGTGCTGCGCAGTGAGAAATCCCCAGATTCGTATCTTGCTTCAGCTGTGATTTCCCAGGGCGGTGTCTTAGGCAAATCATTATAATCTCTTGGCCTCAGTGCCCCGTCTGTAGTATGGGGATAATGCTGACCTGCCGAACAACAGGGTTAGTCTTACAGATCACCGAGATAGAGTGTGTGAACCACTTTGAACAGGTGCATAGCACCGGGGTTAGTCACAGACGGGAACAGTTTTGAACTTGCACCCTGCTATTACCGGCGCGCTTCAAACTTTCTGAATCAGTCATGCCCTCAGAGAAAAGCTCATCTTGGGACTTTTTGCAATTAGTGAAGCACGAGGACTCAGGGAGGGTCCCAAAGGAGGGGCGGGAAAGGCGGCAGTTTGGGTGGCCAAAAAGTGAGTAGGGGGTGGTGGACTGAGGTGTTCACCTGTCTCAGTGGCCCAGAAGCCCAGTGGGTGCTACAGGAAGCTGTGTGCTGGGTTAGTGGGTGCTCTGTGGAAAGATGGCATTAACCCATGGCTGGGTGTACAACAGGCTGCATAGCTGGCCCCAACCTGTGGGGTGAAGTTTGCAGGGTTGCCAGACTCAATAGAGGACAGGACTTCTGTGCCTTTAATTGCCCTGCTCTCTTTTGAGTCTGGAAACCTTAAAGAGAAACCAGCAGACCCTTTGTTTAATTTCCAAGCAAAGGGTCTGCTGGTTTCTCTTTAAGGTTTCCAGACTCAAAAGAGAGCAGGGCAATTAAAGGCACAGAAGTCCTGTCCTCGATTGAGTATGGCAACCCTATCTGCAGGGTGTTTTTAAAAGGAGATTATTAATTTTTAAAAGAAGAAATAATATTTTTTTTGCATATCTTGGGCGTGGGGGGGTGTCCTCCAGGTTATGTCTCTAGACACCATTCCACTTCTTAAATTGCTTTCCGCGGGGCGCCCAGATTTTGTTACTGAAAGCAAACTTGTAACAGCAGGGGGTGTTCGGGATCGGGGTGAACTTTTGCAAATCTTGGAGTTCCCACAAGCAGGCATGCACCTCTTTCTTGCTCTCAAGTGGGTGTGGGTGGCAGCACTTTTTGCTATATTAAAATCTATACTCTGAGAATGAGTCTGCTGTTAGTATCGTGTTGATGTCCTTTCCCCCCATACAAAGAGCTTTTACGGGTTTTTTACCACGGGAAAATCCTGCAAGTCAGGGGAAGCAAAGTCATTTGTTGGATCACGCCTTCTATCAGCCAGTGAGTGGCCAGGGATGATGAAAGTTGTAGTCTAGAAAAGGGCTGGAGGGCACCGTGTTGGCTAACCTAGCTGTAAGTAGATTAAGGTTAAGGGACTGTAGTCTGGTCAAGGTTAGAGAAGAGCCTGCTTGGGATACAGCCCTATTCCCAGGCTTTTAACTGCCTTTGGGGTGCTTTGAGAAGCCAGACAGGAGCTGCGTGCTCTTAACTTCCCAGACACATCCTTCTAGGGAAAACAGGAGGAGCCTCGCCTTCCCGTTCCCTCTCCCTTTCCACGGAAATGACTTTTGGCCGCAAATGGTGTGACATGACAGCTTTCCCACTTGCTCAGTAGAGGCGGGTTTTCTGGCTCTGCTGGGAGAATCCTGATCTTCTGCCAGAAGTCACTCCGCATTTGAGGTGGCGTCTACACGGACAAGAGCGTGAGAAGCAGCACTTTTCCTCTCCCTCCCTGGAGGCAGAGGGATCAGGGCTCCATCTGCATGTGCTTCAGAACATTGGTTGCTGCCTAACTCAGAGTCAGGCCATTGGGTCAGCAACAGAGTTTCGGAGAGGAGCCTGAACAGAAAGAGGTTTTTCCTCCATTCCTCATAATACCAGGTCCAGGAGTCATCTGATGACGCTGGATAGAGTCGGAGAATTGTAGAGCTGGAAGGGATCGCAAGGGTGATTTAGATAGTCCAACCCCCTGTAATGCAGGAATTGAATGTTGGGGGACTTCTAGACCGTTGGACTCACTATTGGTCCTGTCTGCCCAATCCAACGGAGCCTGTCTTCGCATGCAGGGAGAGTCCCTGACTCACCGAGGGTTTGAGACAACTATGCCACTGAATGGCAGGATTTCATGAGCTATTGCATCCATGCTCAACTTCTGCTCTTCCCTTAGGCATCTGTTCAGCTGCTCTG
Organism: Zootoca vivipara; assembly: GCF_963506605.1. NCBI lineage: Eukaryota > Metazoa > Chordata > Lepidosauria > Squamata > Lacertidae > Zootoca > Zootoca vivipara. The sequence continues at coordinate 11,510,225 of NC_083283.1, read as the reverse complement.
GGCATGGAATACTGGACTAGATAATTAAGATGCAATGGGTCGAACCTTTGATGTTATGCATGCAGTGGGTGTCCTCTTCCACTGAGCTTGCACCCCTTCCCTTGACTTGGCCACTGACTGATCAGTTCTGTGAGCTAAGCTAAGCTGGAAGATGGCAACTTGACAATGGCGACCCAGTGAGTTTTGTGGGCGCACATTTCCCTGCAATCACTTAGAGGTGGAGCAGCTTGCTTTGCACACGGCAGAAGGTCCCAGCTCGAATGACCAGCATCTTCAGGAAGACTGGGGGAGGTCCCCAGCCCCAAACCCTGGAGAGCTGCTGCCAGTCAGTGTAGACCATACCAAGCTAGATGGTCCAGTGGTATGACTCAGTATAAGGTGAATTCCTGTGTTCCTAGTTATGCATCTCTCACATTAGTTGGTAGGTCACGAGGCTTTTAATTTCAGGGTCATGGGTTCGAGCCCCACGTTGGGCAGATTTCTGCATTGCAGGGGTTGGGCTAGATGACCCTCGTGGTCCCTTCCAACTCTTATGTTTCTATGATGTCCGGCATTTTATCCCACATGGCCTCTGTTGTCGTTAATGCAGATCCAGTCATGTCCATGACACGTATCAAAGGGCGAGAGGGTAGGTCCTTAGGGGGGTTGCAATCTAGAAATAGACATGAGGGAGGCTGAAGAGAAAGGCAGGGCGAACAGGGAAAGGCTAGATCATTAATTTCAATTAAATGTACTTTGGCTTAGTTACAGTAGGATATTGGGACTTGGAGAGGTGTGCCAAAAGTTTAGTGCATGGGTGGGAAAGCATAATTTCGCCTGTTTTCCTTGCAGAGGACTTGAAGTTTTGCAGGCAGCGTTGATATAAAAGGTCAGCGGCTTTAGCTTTACTCCATAAATGCTTAGTGCCACCTTCCCCAGCCAACCAGACTACGAATCCCATCATCCTTTGCTGTTTGATGGGAGCTGGAGTCCAGCTTGGTGCTTGGTGCTTACAGGATTTCTGGTGCTTGAGGAGGTGCTCCTCGGATGCAGAACGTCCCGGATTCTGTCCCTGGTATCCCCGGTTTAAAACAAAGAGTGGCTGCCTGTCAGAGTCAGAGCGAGTGAGGTCCCTGTGAATGCTAGCACTTGCCTGACACCTGTGTGCTTGCTTCTGTAACCCTGCTCAACTCAGGATGAGCAATTGGATTATTTGCAAGGTCACCAGGAATCTCCAGCGCCGTCTTCCTCCAAGGAAAGATGACTCCACTGAGGCAGCTTAGAGGAAGAGAAAATCCGTTCTCAGACAATGCAGGAAAGCACCTTTTCATTAACATGTCCTGCGCTTTGCACGCTGTTGTTAATGCACACTCCTAAGGCGCACGCTTAAAATTGCAATCCTCAGTACACCCAACTAGCAGCAATCTGGTCGGTCAGATTGACCTCTGAGCAGACTGTGCTGTGAAACATTCAGAACTTCAAACCTACAGCAAAGTTGTGGGAACCTGTTTCTGTGTTAAGAGTGATGCACAGAATTCGCACCGAGGTCCCGTGTTTTCACTTGTGTGCCATTCAGATTTAGAAGCCAAAACACGGCCTGTATTTTGTCTGCTAAATAAGTTCGGTTGGCAGGGAAGTTGCGTTATTGATCACTGATTGAAGTTATATTATTTGAGCCGCAAGGGCAATCTGTTGACATTGTGTGTGTGTGTGTGTGTGTTTTGGAGGAAGATATTGTACCCTATTCAGAAAGTTAACCCCTTACAATTAAATGTGTCCTGTTTCCAACATATGCAGAGATCTGGAGCAAGGAGCACGCCAGTGAGATACCTGCAGGCGCAAAGAGTTTAGCCGAACAATTTGCTCCAGGTGGCTTCAGTCTGCAAGTGGCTATCCCAGAATGCACCTCTGCCAGGAAATCCAAGTGGAAGTCGACAAGGAATTCTAACAGAGAATTCAGATCACCCTCACCAGACTAATTCCTAGCCTTATTTGGTGGGAAGCACTGGCAAATCCGGTATAAAACTGGTACGAGTTCGTAGGATAAAATGCTTTTATTATTATATAGGATCGTGAGCCCTGTTTCCTCCCCCCCCCAATGCATTGAGCATCTCCTTGTCTCCCCCACAAGCACTTTTGAAATAGGGGTGCATGCTCCTCTCTCGACAGGCTCCTGTTTGTTTCCTCCCTTAAGTCCTTTGAAAGCTGGAGTAACTGTTTGTGAGAACAAAGCCCTTGGTGAATCTTGGTTTTCCCCCCCAATGAGGCGAACTTTCTTAATATCCTCTAAGTGTTTGCGTGGTCTGCAAAGCACGTATCTGAAGATAACATCAGAATTATTATTTTTTTTTTTATGAAAAGTGGAGCTGAGGGATGCTGATTGCATCTACAGAGGCCTTTTAAAAGGCCTCTTCATCTTGTATCACTTCAGATGAAAGGGCTTAGCGTAACTACAGGACACAGCTAACCGGCACAGCTAATTAGGTGTATGGCAATAATGCTGTTTTCACAGCAGCACCGATTTGCAAGGCAAAACTTTCGGCAGGTCTCCCTTTTCCCTACGTACCAGGATACCTTGAGTCTGGAAAAGGGTTGTGAGGGTTAGGACAAGGAGAGACAGGCCCGGTCTAATCATACCTGCCAAGTCTCCCGCTGAAAAATGTGGGATCAGCAGCGGCGCGGCACCACACGTTGCATAGAAGCAACTTCCGGGGCCGCTCTGACTATGTGCGGGCACCGGAAATATGGCAGAGCGGCACCGGAAGTCGCTTCTACGCATGCCCCTGCGGCCACCACCAAGATGGCCGCCGGGCATGCGTGGAAGCGACTTCCGGTGCCGCTCTGCCCGATTTCCGGTGCCCACACATGGGCCGAGCAGCACCCAAAATGGAGGCTCCCTGACAGGTAGGAAATCCGGGGGATTTCCGGGATTTTCCTCCATTCGGGAGAGCAGCGGGAAATGGATTAAAATCCGGGGGTTTCCCGCGAAAAACGGGATACTTGGCAGCTAAGGGCCTGATCCACAGACAGATAGCCATGTCATTTGCCAAGTCCCAGACACCAGGTGTCTGGTCTAAGTATGGCTGTTTCTGCAGGGTTGTCACGAGTCCTCTTTTTCCAGGACATGTCCTCTTTTTGGGGATTAAAGTTTCTGTCCGGGCATATTTTCAAAATTTGGCAAAATGTCTGGGTTTGTTTTGTTTTGTTTTTTAAAGTGGTACCTCGCAAGACGAATGCCCTGCAAGACGAATTTTTCGCAAGACGAATGCGTCTTGCGATCTGATGGTGACTCGCAAGACGAATTCGTTTTGCGGAAAATTCGACTTGCGAATCGCGGTTTCCCATAGGAATGCATTGAAATTTAATTAATGCGTTCCTATGGGCAAAAATAAATAAATTTCAATGCATTCCTATGGGAAACTGCAATTGTAAGAAGAATTTTTCACAAAATGAATTGACTCGCGGAACGAATTAAATTCGTCTTGCGAGGCACCGCTATACAGTGGTGTACTCGCTATACTCGCTAGATGAAATTAATTCGTTCCACGGGTCTTTTCTTATAGCGAAAAATTCGTCTAGCGAATCCCATAGGAATGCATTGAAAATTTTTTTTTTTGCCCATAGGAACGCATTAATTGAATTTCAATGCATTCCTATGGGAAACTGTGATTTGCTAGACGAATTTTTTGTAAAATGCATTCGTCTAGCGAGGTAACCTCCGCTCGAAAAATCCTTTCGTTAAGCGGAAATTTCGTTAAGCAGGGCATTCGTTAAGCGAGGCACCACTGTATTTGTTTACAGTAACCCAAGAAAAAGGTCCTAGTGCATTACACTCAGATCCAAGGCACCCAACAACAGAGCAGCATCTTAAACTAGCGGTGGTCAGGGGGTTTGGAGTGCCATTTCGTCGGTACGCAGAGGACACCCAGCTCTGCTTCTCCCTTGCATCCCAACCAAGTCGTGGACCAACACACAGAGACACTGATGGGCTGGATGAAGGCCGGTGAGCTGAAGCTTAAATCGCAACAACCTGGAAGCGATTTGGTTGGTGGTCCCCAGGTCAGGAATTCGGTAAATTGCATGTTCTGGATGGGGTTGTACTCCCTGTGGAGGAACAGGTGCGGTACCCCTGGATCTGTCGCTGGAGGTGACTGCAGTGGTTTCAGGGGAGCCAGCCAGCAATAAATCACACGGAGTATGTGAAGTTAACTCTTTATTAGAAGAAGCAAAGTTGGCCTGCTCAGGGGTGCAGCGACGTACAGCAACGCTTCTCGTTAGGCTGTTCCTTTCTGTTATTGTTCCTTTAAAAGAAAGCAACAAGACGCAGCATAATTTCCTTTTACCGCCAGTTGCTTGGGGCACCTGTGCTAGCATATGAGTAAGGCTGTGTGAACTCTCAGGGCCATATACCCAGCTGCTCATTTCTTTTTTTTGCCACTGCTCTGCCTTGCTATTGGCTGATGTTGTCTTTACACTCACAGTGTCCTTCGTTCCGTTTGATAACACCCCAGCCTTTACCTGCTCCGCACCGTTCCTTATCGCACACGAAGTGATGCCGTTCCTTTAGTTTGGCCTGGCGTGACACTCATTTGGGACATTTCTCCTCCTGCTAAGTTCTGTGTTCTTTATTTCATTCCTCTACTCCTGAAATATTGCCACTGAGCTTCTGGGAACGCAAGGGGAGCCTGCCGGATCTGGCCAGGGACCCATCCGGTCCAGCACTCTGTTCTTACAGTGGGCAACCCTGTGAGAAACTTGCAAGCAGGATTCAAACACAAGACCACTCCTGTGGTTTCCAGAAATGGGTGAACTTTGTAGGCAGCATTGTCTACACGGACTGGCAGCAGCTCTCCAGGAATTCTGACCGGAGTCAGGAATTAAACCAAGGTCCTCCTGTATTTTCTTTTCTGGCATTTATGGATAGAATTGTAGAGTTGGAAAGGGACACCAAGGGCCATCTAGTCCAGCCCCCTTGCAATGCAGGTATTTCAGCTAAAGCATCCCTGACAGACGGCCATTTGCTTAAAAACCTCCAAGGGAGGAGAGTCCACAACCTCCCGAGGGAGACCATTTCGCTGTCAAACAGCTCTTGCTGTCAGAAAGCTTAGTCGGAATCCCCTTTCTTGTAACTCATAACGAGTCACCCGGAGAGCTTCATGGAGAGAGTGGGGATTTGAACCCTTGTCTCCCAGGTCCTAGTCTGACATCTAACCACTGCGCCACCCCTGGCAAGCCAGTTCCGGCCTTTGCACACGCGCACACCTCTTTTTATTTTTCTGTTTTTGGAAATGCTGCTTGCTTGCTACCAGAGAGGTGTGCCGTTGAGTTGGGAATTTCTCCTGAGCCATCATCATCAGCCTTGCAACTCCCAGGAGCAAATGACAGCTTCCCATCTTCCTATTCTCTTCCCTTGGCCCTTTCACCTGGAGTGACTTGTCAGAGTAGGCAGCTAGTTAACTCAGACAGCTTTATAGGCAGGGCGTTCGCTCGCCTATTAAAGAGCATTAATGGATTCAGGCGTGTCTGCCTGCTCAAAGGACAGCATCATTTGGAACCATGGGCGGGTCTTTCGCTGCCCTTATTTGCCAGTTTTTGCTGTCTTTCAACAGGGCTGACAGATTAGCCGAGCTCTCCTCCCTAATGGTGGTGGAATCTGCACCGAGCCTTTAGGGGGGGAGAACATATTCAAGTCCTTAACTCTGCCCCCCGGGCTCAACTGGCTGTTGGGGGTCCAGTCACAGCCACTCTTGTCTACTGCACATCACAGCAGTGAAGTGCGCAAGACATGTGCCCAATGGTAGGAACTCAAGTATAGAAGCTAGGCGCAACACGGCTCCTTAAAGCAAGGTTGCAGTCGCCAAAACGGAACATCTAGTTGCCATTTTTGGTCAAGGTGGCTCTGCTGAAAAATAAATGAAGGTCTGACCGTGATTGATTATCAGTTAAACGTCTGGCTAGTTCAGATGACAACCTTGATCTAGGTTAAGTGCTTTGAGAACTTAAGGAAGCAAAGTCAGCTGATTCTGGGGCAGTCCACCTATATATCGGCCTGTTCCATGCTCTTTTTCCTAGCGGTGACATAATGTAAGAATATTCTTCACAGCTGTGAGCAGGGCAGCCATGTGGGGTAAATGAACAATTACTGTATAGTGGTACCTTGGTTGTCGAATGGCTTAGCTCCTGAACAAATCGGCTCCCGAACGCCACAAACCTGGAAGTGAGTTTTTCGGAAGCTGAACATCCTCCGCGGCTTCCAATTGAGTGCAGGAAGCTCCTGCAGCCAATCGAAAGCTGCGCCTTGGTTTTCGAACTGTTCCGGGAGTCGAGCGGACTCCCGGAATGGATTAAATTCAACAACCAAGATGCCACTGTAGCTGTAACCATAGCTCCCAAGTACCCCGTTTTCCCCGGGAAACCCCCCATTTTTACTTACCTTTTCCCGGCGTTCCCCTGTATCACTTCGTCTCCTGTTTTTCTCCGTTATTTTCTCCTGCCGGCGGCCATTTCCCCCCCCTGTTTTGCCCTTCTATGGGCACCAAAAATGGCCGCCGCCTTCGAAAGTCGCATCTACGCATGTCCGGAAGTGCATAGACGCGACTTCCGGTGTTGGCGGCGGCCATTTCTGGTGCCCATAGATGGGCAGAGCGACACCGGAAGTTGCGTCTACGCACTTCCGGACATGCGTAGACATGACTTTTGAAGCCACCGGCGGCCATTTTGGGTGCCCATAGAAGGGCAAAGCGACACCAGAAGTTGCGTCGACGCAACTTCCGGTGTCACGCGGCTGCCGGTCCCGGATTCTGCAGTCCGGGACTTGGAAGGTAAGGCTGTAACTTTCATCACAGAGAGGGCAGTGATTTGGGGGGGGGGGGTCATCTGGGCCACAATAACTTTATCTATTTTGAATGCCGTTGACTGTTTTGATTTTATTAATTTATCCGTTTGTTTTGGCTGCAAACACATTTGTTTCTTAACTGATGTGCTGTCCACCTATTTCATTTTTGTGTATGTGTTTAATTTCATACCGTGTGAAACCCTGGGGAGCCACTGCCGCTCAGACACCACTGAGCAAAGGAGGCAGGTGGTCTCAACATAGAATCATAGAACCCCGTAGTATTGGGAGGGTTGACCCCCGAGCATCATCTAGTCTAGTCAAACGGCCGGAATCTCAAATCAAGCATCTGTAGCAATGGATCTCCCTAGGTTCTTGTGTTCCTACTTCCCCCGAGTAAATTGGTTAGGTAGCATCAAGCACCGACTTGGAAGCGTCACACCCTGGCGTGCATGACCTAGATTCTTGTGACCTTCCTTGCCCGGGACTTGTGTGTGCGATTAGCCGAGTTGTAATTCTCAGTAATCCCTCTGTCCGTTTTCTGTCCTTGGGTGACTGGCATCTGTTGGAGATGAGCAGCGTCAAAAACACTGTGGGTTTGGGAAATAGTCCTGATTGGCCGTACGCCCTGCCCCAAATGGTGTTGCTCCCTTGACAGCCGTTCCAGGCCTTTCGCAGGGGCACACACCCCGGTTCCTATTGCAGGAGCAGCAGCTATGAAGTCATTCACATGCTATGCTAATTCTCTCGGCTGGGGAAGTGCTTTTGCAAGCGGAGGAGGAGGAGACAGGAGGGTTGGGAGTGGCCTTTGGCTCGAAAAGTGGGGAATGGAAGCAATTGAGCAGCAGCCTTCCCAATCCCAACCCCGTCACCTTCCCCAAGGCAGAGTCGGGCGGGAGGACCCAAAAACTTGTTTCTGCTCTTTGATCCTCCATAGCAGAGCGGAGGGGAGTTTTCTGTGATGGTTCCCCCACCCACCTGATCCCCTTTTGATTACGGCCTGTAATGTGGTTTATATGTGTGCCGATTTGCCTGGAGTTTTATAAGAACCATCGCCTTCTCCTTGAATTTTCCCGGAGGCTGGAGCCCTGTAGACCCAGAACTCTTAATTAAAGCAAGTTTCTGTGAGTTGAGTTGTCTGTGAGAAATTGCCTCTTTGCAAGGCTGCACCCAGCACAATTGAGCTTCACCTCCAGGAATTACAGGTGTGTGTGTGTGTGTGTGTGTGTGTGTTTGAATTGTGTGTTTGAATGCATGTGCATATACCTTCTTGACAAGGCTACTGTCGCCCTTGGTTTTACGCAGATCATTTCCAGGATTAATCATTTTGTGTGCGGTGTTTTTTATTATTATTACAGTGGTACCTCGGTTTAAGAACAGTCCTGTTTACGAACGATTCGGTTTACGAACTCCACAAAACTGGAAGTAGTGTCCCGGTTTGCGAACTTTACCTCCGTCTAAGAACGGAATCCGAACGGTGGAAGGGGAGCGGGAGGCCTCCTTAGGGAAAGCGCGCCCCGGTTTAAGAACGGTTTCGGTTTAAGAACGGACTTCCGGAACGGATTAAGTTCGTAAACCAAGATACCACTGTATTGCTGTACCCCAGAGACAACTTGTTACAGTGGATGGTGTCATGTGGCAAGGATGTGTCTTGATTCGATAGGCAGTTCTGATCAGGGAACTTTCAATTCACCAAAAAGCAACTCTTAGGCCTGACTACCTCTGCAGATGCGTCATATCAGCTCTGAGTTGCTCCTCTTCCCAGGCATTCTGGTTTCTTGAATAAAGAGCTTGGAAGCTGCCCAGCAGCCTCATCCTCTGCCCTGGGGCTTCGTCTTGGATGTGTATGGGCTCATCCCCATTAGAGCCACAGGACCACAGAATTGTAGAGTTGTAACGGGGGTCCACAAAGGCCATCTAGCCCAACCCCTTGCGATGTAGGAACTATGGCTCTGAGCTATGGATCTTCCCCAACCTTGGCTTGACTACAGTGTATAGACGACTGCAGCCTAGGTTTAAGGTGCCAATTGGCGATTAGCTAATATATCTGACTTTCTCACACTGCCAAAGAGCAGGGGCTTGGGGAGCGCAGCATTTGGGGAGCGTGTGGTGCAAATGTGCAAGGTGTTTTGAGCACTCAGGCACTTGGCAGACTCTGCTGCTCATGGGGAATTGCATTTCTAGTGTTTTCCTGTGCTCCACAGTCCGCTTCACGCGGCCTGTGCTCCTCATAACATCGCAGTTCTCAGAAAACCAGCACGGGAGTAGTTGGAGTGTCCACCGGCTTCTATTTGCACAGAGATAGCTCTGAGGAAAACACCGTGGCAGGAAAAACAAATACATTATTCATTTGAACCTTCGATCCCTGAGTCATTTCCTATATATATATATATATATATATATATATATATATATATATATATATATATTCCTATTTATACCTTTCTGTGCTTACAACCCCAGGTCTATTTTCGGCACCAAAGCTTTTAATCCTGACGTCGTAGTGTCTGAATGCAGGTAGCTTCTAAATGGGTTTACATCCGTTCCGTGATTCAGAGAAAAGGGGCGAAATGGGGGGGGGGGGAGAGAGTGTGGATCTTGACAAAAGCACATCGTAGTTTTGTATCTGCAAAATGGAAAAAGGTGAGGCTTCGTGCAAGAGGTGTAGAAAGGTGTCTCTAGACCAGGCATCCCCAAACTTCGGCCCTCCAGATGTTTTGGACTACAATTCCCATCTTCCCTGACCATTGGTCCTGTTAGCTAGGGATCATGGGAGTTATAGGCAAAAACATCTGGGGGGCTGCAGTTTGGGGGTGCCTGCTCTAGAGCATACGGTGCCCCCTTTTACCATTGGCCTTCACACTGTCAAATTCCCCCTTCACAGAAGTGATCACCCACGCCATGAAGCTGCCCCAACCACCATTTCCTGTTACATCCAAACCAGGAAACCACCGTGAATACTTTCCAAACAAACCAGGCTCTGTAAGCCAACAGGTGACTGACCACGCCAGGTAGCTGTAGCTAACCTTTGTTTCCTGTTACATTCAAACCAGGAAACGATGGCTCTGCAAACCAACTAAGCCATAGCTTCATATTCTGACACAATTCATAGTTTAACAACTGTTGGGGTGTTAGTCGGGGGGGGGACCTCAGACTCGGGGGCCTGAAAGTCACCCTCCAAACCTCTCCATCTGGACCTTGAGTATCTCCCCAGGCCCCACCCCTTGCCCAAGCCCTACCCCCTCCTGTCCCTGCTTCTCAAGCCACTTGATAGTTTTTGCCTGACTGGCCCCAGCCTGTGAGTCAGGTTTCAGATACAGTATGCTTAACTCTGGCAGGAACAGAGGCTTATACTGAATCAGACCATTGGCCCACCAGGTTCAGCATCGTCCGCAGCAGTCCGGCAGCAGCTCTCTGGGGTTTCCAAACAGATTTTTCCCCCAGCCTTAACCTGAAGGTGCTGGGGATTGAGCCAAGGCCCTTATGCACGCAGAACGGATGTCCCACCCCAAGCTATACCCCAAATAATGCCGTCATTTCAAGGATTTCGCAAGCAGCTCCTCCTGTTCTGTCTTCTTACGTCTCTCTGTATAAGATCCAGTGGCACGTGTTGTTTTCCCCCCCTGCTCCCCATGTAACATGGCCTGGATAAATTGCTCCCCCGAAACGTCACTGTCACCATTCCCCAGGGGTATTGCGTGAGGGTCAAGGCTCTTAAATTTGATCCAGGTGGTAAGATTCCCTATTCCGATCGAAAGAGCCTGGGGTGGGCCCCACAGTAGCGATTTCCTTACATGAGAAAAATTTGGAGACCCAGCGTGAGGCCTTGGGCTCCTCATTCGCCGGGAGCGATCGCGGATGGGGGCGTGGAGGGCGGGCGGGCGGGCAGTGGTAACCCGAAACATGGCCAGCGTGCTACGTGCCGAGCACGTTCCACACTCTGGGATTAGGAGCTCTGGCTGAGCAGCTTGCAAACTGCAGCCCTTGCCCGTAGCTTCTGCGAGTGGCGGTCCTAAACCCTGCTGTTGCACGCTGTGGTTTGTACCCGCACATAACTGCAGGCATGCCCGTTGAAAGCAGCAGAGCCAATATGTGCACCAGCGTGCATAAATTATGCAGATTAATTGGCATGCCCCGCCAAGTTTCGCATCAGTTACCATTCATAGAATCATAGAATTGGAAGAGACCACAAGGGCCATCCAGTCCAACCCCCTGCCGAGCAGGAAACACCATCAAAGCATTCTTAGAATCATAGAGTTGGAAGAGACCACAAGGGCCATCCAGTCCAACCCCATGCCGAGCAGGAAACACCATCAAAGCATTCTTGACATATGCCTGTCAAGCCTCTGCTTAAAGACCTCCAAAGAAGGAGACTCCACCACACTCCTTGGTAGCAAGTTCCACTGCCGAACAGCTCTTACTGTCAGGAAGTTCTTCCTAATGTTTAGGCGGAATCTTCTTTCTTGAAGTTTGAATCCATTGCTCCGTGTCCGCTTCTCTGGAGCAGCAGAAAACAACCTTTCTCCCGCCTCCATATGACATCCTTTTATATATTTGAACATGGCTGTCATATCACCCCTTAACCTTCTCTTCTCCAGGCTAAACATGCCCAGCTCCCTAAGTTCATCTCGCTTGGAGACCCAGTTCATACCCAGTTCATCTCGCTTGGAGGAGTGGAACAAAAATAATGCATGTCGCTGAAGCCTCATAGTGGCTATGGGGAAGTTGCCGTCTGGCTTCTGAGATTTTGCCAGTGCCCCGTGTGGTGTCGAGACAACATCTGCGGAGGCCCCTTAGCAAAATTATCATTATTATTATAGTAATTATTAATTGCATATAAGTTCCACCTTTGTTCTCCAAGGGCTTTGAGGTGGCACACATGGTTCTCCCCCTCCCTGCAACAACCCTGCAAGGTAGGCTAAGCCGAGACCGGCCCAAGGTCACCCAGGGAGTTTTGTGCATGGGGGATTCGAACCCTGGTCTTGCAGGTCCTAGCTCGGCACTGTTAACCACTACACAAGATGAAGGCTTGCTGCGAGGGAGATTTCATTCAAAGTTGGAGGAAGCCTTGTAGGGGATCTAGTCCTACTTGATGTATGCAATGAGAGGTTGCAGGTCCCAAATAATAACATACTGGAGATTCCGAGTCACAAGGTGGTTAGACTGGCCTCGACCAGGACCAGGGCCTTCTCAGTACTAGCCCCGACCTGGTGGAACGCTCTCTCTCAGGAACTAGGGCCCAGCGGGAGTTGTCATCTTTTCGTAGGGCCTGCAAGACGGAGCTGGTCCGCTTGGCCTTTGGACTGGTGTTACCCTCCCCTAAGGCTTTATCCTACAGATATTTAAATGAGGTTGCACTTGTAGATTCCTAATCTTAAAATTGAATTTTAACATTGTATTTAATCTGCATTTTAATTGAATTGTTTCTTTTATGCTTGCTTTGATATTCCTGTTGTTAGCCGCCCTGAGCCCGGTCTTGACTGGGAAGGGCAGGGTATAAATAAAATAATAATAATAATAATAATAATAATAATAATAATAATAATTATTATTATTATTATTATTAAATAGAGAGGCTTTCTGACCTCTGCTCAGTGATCTCCAGTAAGGACGAGCCCCATCCCCCACTCCAGTGCTGGATTCCCAAATAGGCACAGTAGGCACAAGCCTAAGGGGTCTCATGACAGCGGATCAAAATAATGTTGATTTGGTATTAGGAGATAATTTTCAAGGCCCCCCCCCAAGTTTTGACTGCGTAGGGGGCTCTACTGGGTTTAAATCTGACAATGAGCCCCCCCTCATCAAAATAATTGGACTCAAGGAGGCTTTGTGAAGTAGTTGAGTCAGATTAATGGTGTCTGACCCAAAGTCACTCTGTGAGCTACGTGACTGAAGAGGGATTCGAACCTGGGTCTTTCTGGGCTCAGCCCTCTAAACTACCAAACTGTGTGTGACGTGGGGCGGGGAACGAGCGCACTGGGTCCAGCTTTGTGGCCCTAGACAAGTTGGGGGGCAGCGTCTTGCAAAAAAGAGCCCCCTCCTGTACTTCTGGGCTCTGGCCATATTCATGCCGTACATTTAAAGCATTGTGATGCCCCTTTAATCAGCCATGGCTTCCCCCAAAGAATTCTGGGAGCTGTAGTTTGTAGAGGGCACTCAAGAGTTCTTAGGAGACAGCCATTCCCCTAGAGCAGGGGTCAGCAAACTTTCAGCAGGGGGCCGGTCCACTGTCCCTCAGACCTTGTGGGGGGGCCGGACTATATTTTGGGGGGGAAAAATGAATGAATTCCTGTGCCCCACAAATAACCCAGAGATGCATTTTAAATAAAGGAACACATTCTACTCATGTAAAAACATGCTTATTCCCGGACCATCCGCGGGATTGAGCCGCATCTGGCCCCCGGGCCTTAGTTTCGGGACCCTGCCCTAGAGCTACAACTCCAGAATTCCTTTTGAAGAAGGATTGATGGTTCCTTCCATGAATTGTAGCTCAGGGAGGGGAATGGATGTCTCCTAAGAACACTTAACACACTACAATTCCCAGAATTCTTTGGGCAGAAGCCAGAGCTATTTAAAGTGGTACGATAGCGCTTTAAATTTATGGTGTGGATGTGGTCTACATCGTGTAGGAAGCTGTCTTCAACTGGGGCGGGATGTTGGTTGGATCCTGCTTTCTCACCCCCACTCCTCTGTCCTGCTTCCAGATTGCTATAATGGCCCCTTCAATAAGTGTGTCCTCTCCCTTCTTCACAGGTGTGGTGGCCAAGTCGAAGCTAGCAGCGTCTTCCATTGAGGAAAGTATTTATGGAGCCTTGCGGATATTCATCGGTTGTTCCTGGAGACGAGAAGAATTTTGCATGGGTGTTCAGCGTTTGGTGGTTGTGGTTGTTTTCTTCAAGAAAATATATTATTAATGGTCATTATTTGCTAAGAGAAGTGGGGCCTCCCAAAGGCATCACAGTGAGCTGCTGGCTGGAGACGTCAAGAAGGCAAAGAAGGGAACTCTTGAAATCCCACCCAAAGGAGAAATCGGAAAACTTATCAAGGGTGGTGACAGGGAAAGCGGAAAAGTGCGTGTAACAGAAATGACAGAGGACTCAGAAGCACCTGTGTGAATTTAGAGGCCCTCGCCAAACCAGCGAGCAAAGATTATCCTTGCAGGTAACAGAATCTGAACCCTCCTCCTTTATATGGCGCATCTCTATTCCCCACACCTGGGGCTAGATGCATACCTTTTGTCAGATTATAGTGCTGCCTCTGTTAACATTTTTTGTTTGCCCCCTTTGCCCAGATGCTTAAGGCACCAGACATGTCCTTCACCCTCATTTTATCCTCTCTGTGTTTTTCAAATAAATAGCCCCCCGCCCCGATCAACGCCTCACCTTAACGTACACAGCCACGATCATTCTCCTATGTGCTGTCTTGTTTGGAAATACAGTCGTACCTCGGGTTGCGAACAACTCGGGTTACAAACTGCGCAAACCCGGAAGTGTTTTCGCCGCGTGTGTGTGCGCAGAAGCAGCATGCGCGAAAATAGCGCTTTGCGCATGCGCAAAACGGTGGTTTGGGCCTTTTTCGGGTTACAAACTTTTCGGGTTACGAACTGCAACCCAGAACAGATCGCGTTCGTAACCCGAGGTACCACTGTATTCTTATATCCAACCAACCAAACAAATAAGGCCACTATAGACACCTGGAGCTTGAAGAAGAAAAAAAAGTTCCCTCGGTAAGGCAGATTTTGAATGGGCCTGGGGTCTTTCGAAAAAGTAGCGTTGATAGATAACACACCCTTTTTCTCCTGTTTGTCTTTAGCGCAGGCTGACCAATGTAGCTGCAGTTTTGCACAGCCGCCGCTCACAATTTTAAGGCTGCCATGTCTTCCAGAAGCATTTTTCAAGAAAGGGGCGGGGGGGGGGGGGGAGAGAAAAACCTTGCGACATTTCAAGGGTAGTTTATATAGCTCACATGTTTAAAGGATAGTTTATATAGCTCAGAGGTTAACCGGTTCGCATGCTGCCCAGCAAACGACCCTTCACAGCTGATCGCAGCAGATTGTTCTGCGATGAAGCCAGGGAGCAACTTAACAGCTTTCAGCGAATGCTGAAAGCATTTGCTGGAGAAGTGAGCAAGGGTACTGGGTGAGATGGTCCAAAGGAAGCAGACAGGGGGAAAGTACCAATTTGGTAGGAAGAGGGCAGAGCCTCCCCTGCGCCCAACAGATCTATCAATTTAAGGCTGTGTGTACATTGCCTTTTCCCCACAGATTGGATGCAGAATGAAAATGCAAGTGGGGAATATTATTGATTAAGGACCCCACACCTGCTCCCTGCAGTCTCAACTGTAGACTATTATTATTATTATTATTATTATTATTTCCCTCCCTTCCCCCTAAGGTCCCAGGGCATGTTACAACAATTGAAACACAACATTAAAAGGAGTTTAAAGCAACTTAAATGGCAGAAATAACTGAATGTTTAAATACACTGGCATCATTAGTATCCGTCCTGAGGCAGAATTGCTTTGAAACTTTGCATCCTAATCACTTCTGGCATTTGACCATTCCTCCGCAGTGTCCGCCAAGGGCCGTAGCTCAGTTGTAAAGGACCTGCTTTGAAGGCAGAAGGTCCCAGGTTCAGTCTCTGGCCAGTGTGGCGTAATGGTTGGACTTAGGACCTGGGAGGCCAGGGTTCAAATCCCCACTCAGCCGTAAAGTTCATTGGGGGCAATCTTGGGCCAGTCACCACCTCTCAGCCTAACCTACCTCACAAGGTTGTTGTGAGGATGAAAACTGCTTGCCTGAAACCCTGGAGACCTGCTGCAAGTCATTGTGGGCAAGCTCAGATGGACCTCCGTATTTTTGTATACAGTGGTACCTCTGGTTAAGAACTTAATTCGTTCCGGAAGTCCGTTCTTAGCCTGAAACTGTTCTTAACCTGAAGCACCACTTCAGCTATTGGGGCCTCCTGCTGCTGCCATGCCGCCGGAGCACGATTTCTGTTCTCATCCTGAAGCAAAGTTCTTAACCCGAGGTACTATTTCTGGGTTAGTGGAGTCTGTAACCTGAAGTGTCTGTAACCCGAGGTACCACTTTATATCCCCTGCATTGCTTTGTCTTTGACCTGTTGGGAAATTACGGGTAGGTGGTGTGTGTGTGTGGTGGCCAGGGCCGGATCTAGGTTTGATGAGGCCCTAAGCTACTGAAGGTAATGGGGCCCTTTATATGTCCAGCTGTCCACCAGTGTGGTGTAGTGGTTAAGAGTGGTAGACTCGTAATCTGGGGAACTGGGTTTGCTTCCCCGCTCCTCCACATGCAGCTGCTGGGTGACCTTGGGCTAGTCACACTTCTCTGAAGTCTCTCAGCCTCACTCACCTCACAGAGTGTTTGTTGTGGGGGAGGAAGGGAAAGGAGATTGTTAGCCGCTTTGAGACTTCTTCGGGTAGTGATAAAGTGGGGTATCAAATCCAAACTCTTCTTCTCTTCATCAACAACAAATTCTCACTTTTTTGTGTCGAATATATGCTATATGGTAATTTATGGACTTAAAGCCATTTGCACATAACAAAATACTGTATGTATTTTATCAAAGTAATTGTTGAACTGAAATACAATTAAGAAGAAGGATATTAATAGTGAAATGCAATTAAGAAGAAGTACTGTTTATTTTTGGGGGGGGCCCCAAGAGCGTGGGGCCCTAAGCTATAGCTGGTGGTGGCCTATGTTTTCCTTAGATAAAACCAACTTGATGACGTGAGAATGGGTTGCTTGTGGAAATTCTGTGAGGCGGGAAGTTATAAACACCTTCAGCTAATAGAGTTAGGAAGAAACAAATGGGATCTTCAAGTTAATGGAGGTGAGGCTCCCAAAATTCTCACACACATCCTGCCTCCTCCAGTGATTCTAATTAGGATACAGAACAAAGGCTGTTGTTAGCTTTGGATGGGGAAATCACTGATGGAATGCAAGCCTTCCATTGACCCAGGATCATGCCATAGCCTGCTTTTGAAGGAAATACTCTGTCCGCCCTATGTGAATACAGTGGTACCTCGACTTACGAAGGTGATCCGTTCTGCGGCGCTCTTCGTAAGTCTAAACCTCCGGATGTCAAAGCATCCATTTTGCGCATGTGCGAAGCACGATTTTTCGCTTCTGCGCATGTGCAGACCGTGCACGCCGCTTCTGTGCAGGTGCAGAATGCGTGCACGGCGAAAATACTTCCGGGTTTGCCGACTTCGTAAGTCGAAACCTTCGTAAGTCGAGGCATTCGGATGTCGAGGTACCACTGTATAATGAAAATGCAACAGTTTGGAAGTTGCATAGGATGGGAGATAATAATGGAGTAGACCATTACTGATCATCTTAAATGCATTTGTTGAGTCTATTGTTTGCCTTTTAATGCTACAAGGTTGAGCCCTTAAAAAGCAGAGTGTTTTAAATGTAAAAGGGTTAGGTAAAGGACCCCTGACAGTTAAGTCCAGTCGCGAACAACTCTGGGGTTGCAGCGCTCATCTGCTTTACTGGCCAAGGGAGCCGGCATTTGTCCGCAGACAGTTTTTCCGGGTCAAGTGGCCACCATGACTAAGCTGCTTCTTGAAAAACCAGAGCAGCACACAGAAACACCGTTTACCTTCCCGTCGGAGCAGTACCTATTTATCTACTTGCACTTTGACATGCTTTCGAACTGCTAGGTTGGCAGGAGCTGGGACCGAGCAATGGGAGCTCACCCCGTTGCGGGGATTTGAACCGCTGACCTTCCGATTGGCAAGGCCTAGGCTCAGTGGTTTAGACCACAGCGCCACCCACGTTTTAAATGTAATGTGCAGTAAAAAAAGAAGTAGTAGTAGTAGTAGTAATTTGGAGTGTGACAAATAGCTCTCAAGAGGGCTTATAATAAACAAATACAGGGAAACTTTTAACAAGATGCAACTGGAGAACGTCATCATAGTTGTGTGCAAACTTTCAGCGTCAGTTCAGGGTTTTCACCTCCTGCACAGATCCTGGTATCCTGTCCCAGAATTTGAACTTGCTGGCATCTTTCTCTGCATGATTTTAAAGCAACAGTGCAGTCCTATACCTGTCTACTCAGAAGTAAGTCCCACTGAATTCAATTCGGCCTGCTCCCAGGTGAACGGGTAATAGAACTGAAGCCCAAGTTTCTAGTCCTCTGGTTATTGCTGTTATTTTTGCAGAGGAAAACTTGGGAACCCATGGGCAGTGCTTGCGAGGGCAAGAAGGGGAGGCTTCCCAATGGTCAGTGGACAGAGAGCTTAGAGACACTCTGAGCTTCAAGCACCTACTCTCTTTGTAGCTATTATTCCAGGAGCAGCTGGTTGGGTGAGCCTTTGCCAGTCACCAGACCCTCCAGCTAGGTCACTGTAGCAGACCAAGATGGTGAGGGGAAGGGGTGCTGTTGGTGCCATGCAAACGCACCGGCAGAGCCAATGCAGCAATCCTGCCAGCGCATTCACACTGCGTTGACCTCACTGCTGCCTTCCTCTTCCCTCTCTCTCTGTCCCAGTATATTGCAGTGACCTGAACAAAGCGCTCAGGTGGGCAGCATAGCTTCTTTATTAAATCCGTTGCTCTATTACTCTCTGTGTGCTCTTTGACTTAGATTCAGTTCGTCGTCACTAGCAAAACTGGAATAAATCATGCAAAGCAAAGGTAGACATTTGCACTGCCTGAATGATGAATTCACTTTAAACCCTGTTGATTTATGTTAGGCTGGATAGCTCAGTCAGTAGAGCATGGGAGTCTTAATCCCAGAGTCGCGGGTTCAAACCCCACGTCAGGCCAAAGATTCCTGCATTGCATGGGGTTGGACTAGCTAGGATTTCAAGGCTGTGGAATCTTGTTTTGGTGGTGTCAAAACCTTGGTGAAACAGTTCGGCTTGAACCCCGTTTGAGCTTGTTGTGCCTCTCCTCCCCATGACAGATAGTGTGGCACTTGCTATTGCATCAAATTGGTGTGTGTGTGTGTGTGCGCGCACACACACACACACACACACACACACACACACACACACACATCCACCTTCCGTTCCCCATCACCCTCCTCCCTGTCCTGTTCCCCAGGTACGCTTAGCTTCAGCAAATGAATTACCTTGCTCATTTGCTGCGAGTTCTCCTGCAGCCTGCCATATGTTTGAGCCTGATAGAGATGCTT
Source organism: Zootoca vivipara (assembly GCF_963506605.1). Lineage (NCBI taxonomy): Eukaryota > Metazoa > Chordata > Lepidosauria > Squamata > Lacertidae > Zootoca > Zootoca vivipara. Next base: position 11,491,250 of record NC_083283.1, on the reverse strand, counting down.
ATCTGCCAGGGCTAAAATTACCCAGTGAAGGATGACATTTCTTATCAAGGGCTTTGCTGAATCAGACAGAAGTGGTGTAGGGCTGTGTGTGTGTGTGTGTGTGTGTGTGTGTTGGAAACTGGTGCCCATCCCCAGGAAGTTGTGCTGCCAAGAGGACCTTGCCCTTTCAGAGTGGCAGAGCTTCCGATCCAAGAGCTTGTTGGGAAAACGTGCCTGGTTGTAGCCACAAAATGCAAACAAGAGGATACGTTCCGACAGCAGCTAGGATTCCCTGAGCACAAAGAAGGAAGGAAGAAGCAGCTCCCAGCAAAGAAGAACTATGGAATTGGCAAAGCTAACAGCAAAAATGAGAGAACACAGTGAGGACTCCTTTGGGGAAGAATAGCGCACTGTTAAGACCTTGTTCGTGGGAGACAATCTTACTCAGCTACGAGTAATCGCCAAAGAGAAGAGTCATTTTGCCGGTAACTTGGGAAAGTGCCTTATGCAGAATCCGACCATCCAGCTCAGTATTGCTATTCACACTGAGTGGCAATGACTCTCCAGGGTTTCAGAAAGGCGTCTGCATGCAAAGCAGATTCTCTGCCACTGAGCCACGCATGGGCCTTTCCTCTTAAATTTGAAGGGATGCATGGATGTGAATCCTTGCATTTATGACCATCTGCAGCAGAGCCCTTTCCTATCCATAAAGGGCCAATAAAGCCGTTTAACACCTACAGTGTTAAAACCATAGGCATCAATTAAAACTGGGCAGGCAAACAATGGAAAGCTGCCTTAAACTGAGTCAGGCTGTTGCTGCATCTCACTCAATATTGCCTGCTCTGGCTGGTAGTGGCTCTCCAGGGCTGCCGGCAGGTGACGCCCCCCCAGCCTTACCTGGAGATGCTGGGGATTTGAACCTGGGACCTTCTACAAGGGCTCCACCGCTGAGCCATTAATTCCAGAGTTATTGATTCCCACTTAATAGGAAATACTGTAGTGGTAGAATCTTCCCCAACTTGGGTATCAAAAGTTTGCTTTTGGAGTCACCCGGAAAGGAATATATATGACACAATACAGGGCAAAATTAGAAAACGTGTTTGTGTGTGATATTTCACCTTCTCATTCCAAATTGGGTGGAGGTTGTACATCCTGTGCTTGCATTCTGCTAAAAGCAACGAGTGAACACTGCTGGCAGGTTTGTTTGGTTTTGCACAAGCTGTGTCTCCTGTTGCTGGGGGTGGGGGTCTCATTGAGGAACACCAGCAGAAAGCCTCTCTACCAGCTTCACTATTTCATCTCCCCAAATTGTGCCTGGCACCTCCTTGCTCCCCAGACTGAGACTGCACCACGTAATAGTCCCCACCCCACCTGTTCTGTTCAGGGCCGGCGCGCCCATTAAGGCGAACTAGGCAGATGCCTAGGGCACCAAAATGGAGGGGGTGCTGGCCAGCCAGCCCACCGCCTGTCGCCCCCCCCTGCTGCCTGGGGCTGCCTCCTCTACGCCCTCAGCTGTTGAGTGGCTTCAGGCCGCTCTCCGGAGGAGTGCGGGGTGCGCGAGCCTGGGGCCGCCTCACCCGCCTTTCAGCCAAGGAACTCTCTCTTTTTTCCATCTTTTTTCCCTACTTTTTATTTTTTTCTATTTTCTATTTTTCTATTTTCTATTTTTTCTAAAAAAGGTCAACAACTCTGGGAAATTGGGGGGGGGAGGGGTTGTGTGTGCCAGAAGGTGATCTCGCCTAGGGCGCAAAAAACCCTAGCACCGGCCCTGGTTCTGTTCGTTATTCACAGTCTGTCACAGTTGCCCCTGAGCTCACAGCCTTAGCAGATCCAGATCACTGCGGATCTCTGCAGGGAGGCTGAGATCCCTGACAGATGAGGGCTGTTCACTGGGGATCATTTGTCTGACGTGGGGGACCAACAGCCCTGCGATTAAGAGGGTCTTGCTCTACTGCCTGAGCTATCCTGAGGCACTGCGACAATAGATTTTTTAAAATCACAGTTCAGTCTTGGTAGTTGTGCTACAGGGAGCAGGACAATGTTGGAGGGAGCGTATGCCTATCCGCCAGTTGCTGGAAACCACAAGAGTTTTGTTGTGCTTCCCAAGAGGCATTTGTTGGCCACTGTGAGAGCAGGATGCTGGACTAGATAGTCCTAGACTGGCCTGATCCTGTAGGGATTGTCTGATGTGCTTCTGCAAGGCCACGGGTCAGCCCTGCTCCGCTGCTAGTGGCATTCATCCACAAACCACAACGTTGCAGGTGTGTGTGGAGGGGCCTTGGCAGCTCACCCCACATGGTGGGTCGGGAATAGTGCTGGCGCACACATTGCGTTGCTCATTCTCAGGATCTGTGCATCTCCAGAGGCGCGCAGAGATCTTTGAGCATCTGTAAAAGTCGTGCGTAGAAGCATTTGAAACAAACATGCGTTTCTGAACTGGATCGAGAAGATAGAAACCACAAGGGTTTGTGCTTTCTTTCCTTTTTTATAGAAATGATAAAGTATCAGAGGAGCGAGTGAGTCACATTTCCTTTCTCTGAGTGCGTTCTTCCCCTTGTGCGATCTGCAGCAAGCGACTGAGGTGTTGAGAAGTTGGGGTCAGGGTTTTCCAAGACGGTCTTCTGAATGAAGGATCCAGCAAGCGTGAGCCTAGGCAAAAGGGCAAGCAGATTGGGGGGGAAACCTTAACTTTCTGACCTTCCTGTTGACCTTGCACGGAAAGGTGAAAATCAATGAGCATCAGAGGCAAGAATGGGGGGGGGGGCAAAGGAGGCAGGCTCCCCCTCTAGCACAATAAACAGAATTGCAGTAGCACCCTTTATTTTGCAGGCTGAAAGGGGTTTGCTGTTCCTTGTGTTACGGCACTCTTGGAAAATGTTTTTAAATTACTTGTTTGTTTTATATACCGCCTTCATCAAAAGATCCCTGGGCGGTTCCCAAGATAAAAACTCAAATAGTTTAAGCAAAAACCAACAAAACAATAACCCCCCCCCGTCCCATAAACACATTTAAAAGGCTGTGGAGTATTAATTAGGGAGGAAGTCATTTTGCTCACCGGCTGCCCCTGGGGAGGGATGGAGGATTCCAGTGATGGAGCCCATGGGGTCTTTCACAGATGAAGCCCCTCAGGCACACAAGGGGAAAACAAGGTCATACCCACTGGTCACACACACCACTGCCTCACCCCACTGGCCAGCTAAGTTCAGCATGTACAACTTGCTCCTTCCCCATTTACCCTGAATGCATATGGTGGCCGAGGGGGTGTGGTCAGCCATAGTCCCTCCCTATGTTGCTGGGAGGCATGACCAGAGTGTGGTCTGTCTGTCTTTCTGTCTCTCTCTCTCCCTCTCTCATGTGTTCACTAAGCTCTTGATGGGATTTCTGCACCGACTGCTCACTTTGAGACTTTGCAAGCTCAGTCGGTAGAGCATGAGACTCTTAATCCCAGGGTCGTGGGTTCGAGCCCTGCCTTGGCCAAAAGATCCCTGCATTGCAGGGGGTTGGACTCAGTGACCCTCATGGTCCCAGCTCTACAGTTCTATGGTTCTGTGCTTATTCCTTGCCCCATTTGAGAGTTATAACTGCTTGGGCAGCTTATGAAATGCACTCTGGAGCATTGGCTCTGTGCCAGAAGGTAGGCAGTTAGTTTGCAGAGAGTATAGAATCATAGAATTCTAGAGTTGGAAGGGAGATCCTGGGGATCATCTGGTCCAACCCCTTGCAGTGCAGGAATATGCAGCTGTCCCATATGGGGATCGAACCTGCAACCATAGTGTTATAAGCACCATGTGCTAACCAACTGTGTCCAAACAAAATAAAAAAGTCCTTCCAGCAGCACCTTAGAGACCAACTAAGTTTGTCATTGGTATGAACTTTCGTGTGTGTGCACATGAAGAAGTGCATGCACACGAAAGCTCATACCAATGACAAACTTATTTGGTCTCTTAAGGCGCTGCTGGAAGGAATTTTTCAATTTTGCTTCGACTACGTCAGACCAACACAGCTACCTACCTGTAACTAGAACTGAGTCCAGTCCATCCACCCCCTGCCTTTTGCAAACTTTTCTGGAAGTGCTCAACGGCTGCTGTTTGGGAGCGGGTCTCTTCTCAACACAAACTCCTTGCAAAGTTGTTCACTTACTCGATTGCACTGCCTTCACTTGCTGCGTCATCGTCTACAATTGCTATCCCTGTATTCCAGAGTCAAGGTTATGTAATGAGAAGACAGAAGAGGCAGGGACGGAAGTGCTTCTTCGCTTCTTAAGCCAGAAGTTTTCAACCTTTTAAAGTCCACAGCTCCCTTGACCAACTGCATTCTTTCTGCAGCACCCCTGTGAGGCTCAGGAGCCCAGTTATGTCACCTGTTGCCTGCAGAGATAACAGCCTCACCCTTTTTTAACACCCTCCCTTGGGGAGTGTGCCCTCAGCCTCCTCTCCTCTCCCCTTGGGAATCCTCCAGGCAGCTGCCGCCGCCATCTCTGGTCTCTGAGCTGCCCCCCCCCTCCGTCCCTAAAAGGGGTGCCTTCCAGAGGCACCATTCGCCTGGGGAGCTTGTAGCCGGGGCTGCTGCAACAAACAGCTGTGCAAGCCTTTGGGAGGCAGAGACGTGAGAGGGCATCAGAGGAGGGAGGGAAGGAGAGTGTTGCCCGCGGCACCCCGACCATCCTTCAAGGCACCCCAGGGTGCCACAGCACACTGGTTGAAAGCCACTGTCTTAGGCTATTGGCTCTTAGGCTGCTCTTCTTTATGCTTTCTCAGGTTTTAGCTGAGACCTGCCCCAGCAGCTGTGAAAGTTGCACAGCAATTCATCTGACAAAAAACGTGACTCAGTTCGGTACTCGGGCGTTGCACCACCCTGCATAAAATGAAAGTATTATTCTGCCCTCGCACCTTTACATAATTCATCTAACTTAACCGGGCTGGGCTGGCGGTTGCACAAGTAAATTTTTTTATCATTTCTGCAAGAAGCGCAGGGCAAAAACACACTGCACCTTTCAAACCGCGAGCTCCTGCCGGTTCCCATTTGCTGATTGTGACTGTGGGCGGCATGCTGCGTACACTCGGGGTGTGTGTGCGAGAGAGGAAAACTTAATGCAAATGGAAGCCGAGTTTAGAATTTCCCCCAGTCATGCGATGCTGCCTTACACAGAGTGAGAGCCTTCATCCTTCTAGCCCAGAATTCCCCAACCTGGTGCCCTCCAGATGCGTTGGACTGCAGCTTCTACCAGCTGGGAGTTGTGGTCCAAAACGTGAAGAAGGCATCACATTTGGGAAGCCTACTCCAGTCCCAAAACCTCGATCGGCTGCCTCTCTCTAAGGGATCAAGTAAAGGAAGTTTTCCAGCTCAGCTCCCTGTGTCCCTTTTCAGCTGGTGACTTGGAAGACTGAACCCAGGAGCGTTTGCATCCAAAGGGTGTGCTGCTGCCCAAGGATGACGAACAGCCGATTGACCTCCAGGTGGACTACAACTCCCATCATCCCTGACCGTCGGCCATTCAGACTGGGGCTCATGGGAGTTGGAGTGCAACAGTATCTAGAGGACCGCAGGTTGTTTGCCCCCAATTCCAGCCACTGACTTACAACCTGTTAGCATTCGAAACTCGCCGGTCGCCACTTGCATTTTGCAACGGGGGCGTTACCATTGCGAGCAATTCGAGAGGTCCTGTCTCTGCGTATGGCGACGGAGACTCGAGATGAAAACGCCTCTCCCCCCTGACCCCCAAGTGAGATCTCTTGCTTCCCCCACCGCAGCAGTAGGAGGACTGCCTCCCCAAGCACCCCAAAAATGAGATTGCTGGCTGCTGAACTTCCATGTGCTTATCTATCTCGGATCTTGATCTCGCTGTTATTTGTAAATAATAATTATTCAGATGACTTATGGATTTGGCCACTATTACAGGGGCTGAGCCCCGTTTATGTTTGTGGTGTCCAGTTAAGAACTGCTTCTTAAAACGTGACTTTAGCAATGTGTCACTGATATGAATTTTGCATTAGTTCACGTGTTTTTTTTAAAAAAACAAATAGAAAATGCGACCGAAATATTTTGGGGTGGGGGTGGGGAATGGGGGACATCTTGAGACTAGATATTCTATTGTGGCACCTGTAGCCCAGGTTTCAGGTGCTGTCTGGCAAATATCTCATCTGTCTGAGTTTCTGTGCATTTCTGCTTCTGCCTTTGCGGTCCGGCAGAGGATATTTGTCCTCGCGAGACTCTCTCTCTCTCTCATGAACAAGCCGCTCAGTGCTTCAGCGCTTCGGTTCTCTCAACGCTAGGCTCTCCAAACATGGAAGGTTTTCCGGGACACTCCCTTGCCGACCTTCGAAGAAATTGAGCGACAGCCACATTGCGCCTTTGCTGAATCAAGGCTGCTGACTGGGAGATAAGCATCTCTCATTAACCAAAGGCGGAAATTAATAAATGGCTGCAAACTTCTGGGTGAGAGCTATATTTACACTGTCAGCGCAGCAGGTTTAGAAGCTGCATCACAACTCTGATGTGTGCAAGGGGAAAGCCTTGGCATCTCTCTTGGCTGAGGTTCAGGAACCAGACACCAACAGAGTGCAGGCATTGCCGAGGCATGAACTGTAGCCCTAAAGACTCAAATTCTGTGGCTGGGGTTTTTATGTCGGTTTAAGCATGGGTGCCTAAACATTCTCGAGCTGTGTAAGCAGCTCAGGGTACAAGAGTTCTGCTGAATTTTGATGACGTGACTCATAAAGTGCATCTATTTCTGTGTAGGCTTAACGGTTATTTATTTTCAGGTAGGTAGCTGTGTTGGTCTGACGCAGTCGAGATAAATAATTTTTTTTAAAAATTGCCCAGTAGCACCTTAGAGACCAACTAAGTTTATCCTGGGTGTAAGCTTTTGTGTGCATGCACACTTCTTCAGATACACTGAAACAGAAGTCACCAGACCCTTATACATAGTGGGAGGGTGGGGTGGGGTTTTTCTCAGGAGGGTAGTAGGAGATGGGTGAATGACTCAATGGGTATGGTAAACCTGTTGATGACTGTTAACAGGATATAAGTTATTTAGCTTTTTACATTTCCAACCTCAGTTTTATTCTTTTTTTTGTAAATTTTTATTTGATTTTCAAAAATATAAATATACTGTACAACAAAAACCAGTTCGGAATCTGAATATCGAGATTACTTTGAATCTCCTGACTCCGTCCATCCCTTCCATGGGTCCTATTGATAATATTTTCAACAGCATATCAATACTTCTCCAATTTTTGTCTTTCTAAGTTATCCATAGATTCTGTTACATTACAAGTGTGGTTAAAAGCCTGCCCATGTTTTAAGCTGCTTACAATGATCTCGCATATAAATTAAAAACTTTTCCCATTCTTTTTTTTTAAAGCTCTTGACTTCTTGATTTTTGAGCTTCCCAGTTAATTTTGCCGTTTCGGCATAGTCCATCAAGTTAATTTGCCATTCTTCTCTGGTCGGGGCTGTCTCTTCCTTCCATCTCTCAACTTCAGTTTTATTCTTAACTAGCTGGCCCTGCCACGCGTTGCGGTGGCTTAGTCTGTTAAATGGGTCCTCAGAGTCCCCCTTCAGACTCCTCTGTTGGCTCCACTGTGGATTAGTCTGTTAAATGGCCCCTCAGAGTCCCCCTTCAGACTCCCCCCCCCATGGCTCATCCCTGTGACTGGCCCCACCCTGTCCCGACCCAATGCATGAATCTCAACTAGATCATAAATAACAGATGGCCGTCCAGCCTCTGCTTAAAAACCTCCAAGGAAGGAGAGTTGACCACCTCTCGTTAGAGCCTGTTGTACTGTTTAACACAGGGTTTCCCAAACTTGAATCTCCAGCTGTTTTTGGACTACAATTCCCATCATCCCTGACCCGTCTTGCTAGCTAGGGGTGTTGGGAGTTGTAGTCCAAAAACAGCTGGAGAGCCAAGTTTGAGAGACTCTGGTTTCACAGATATTTTAAACGTGTATAAACAAACGGCGGTCGAATCTCTTCAGATGTGGAACTTGACTTTCCAGAGTCATAAAGACCCGTCCTAACTACAGTGGTACCTCTAGTTACGGACTCGATCCGTTCCAGGGTGCCGTTCGCACCCCAAAAAGTCCGTAACTAGAGCAGTACTTTTTGCACATGTGCAAAAGCGCGATAGAGTGCTTCTGTGCATGCGCACGGGGCGAAATCCAGAAGTAAACACTTCCGGGTTTGCCGTGTTCTTATCTTTAAAAGACGCAACCTGCAGCGGACGCAACATGAGGTATGACTGTATTAGCAAAAGAAACACTGTTGTTTACAGTGCATAGAGTGTAAACCAAAATATGACAGACTTTAAATTTGGCAGTGTGATGCAGCAGCTAAAAAAGCCAATGCAGTTCTGGGCTGCATCAATAGGAGTATAGCATCTAGATCAAGGGAAGTAATAGTACCACTGTATTCTGCTCTGGTCAGACCTCACATGGAGTACTGTGTCCAGTTCTGGGCACCGCAGTTCAAGAAGGATACTGACAAGCTGGAACATGTCCAGAAGAGGGCAACCAAAATGGTCAAAGGCCTGGAAACGATGCCTTATGAGGAACGGCTTAGGGAGCTGGGTATGTTTAGCCTGGAGAAGAGAAGGTTAAGGGGTGATATGATAGCCATGTTCAAATATATAAAAGGATGTCATATAGAGGAGGGAGAAAGGTTGTTTTCTGCTGCTCCAGAGAAGCGGACACGGAGCAATGGATTCAAACTACAAGAAAGAAGATTCCGCCTAAACATTAGGAAGAACTTCCTGACAGTAAGAGCTGTTCAGCAGTGGAATTTGCTGCCAAGGAGTGTGGTGGAGTCTCCTTCTTTGGAGGTCTTTAAGCAGAGGCTTGACAGGCATATGTCAAGAATGCTTTGATGGTGTTTCTTGCTTGGCAGGGGGTTGGACTGGATGGCCCTTGTGGTCTCTTCCAACTCTATGATTCTATGATTCTATCCCAAACATGGCGGCCTCCATGTTTTGGACTGCAACCTCCGTGATTCTGACCATTGGCCAGTGTCGTGGAAATTTGTCCCCAAAATGCGCTTCCCTGTTAGAGGGACAGGCGCGGCTTGGAAGCTCCGGGATTGCGCTTGGTTCGCCTCCGCCGGGAAAATGACAGAGACCACGCGTTGCTGTCAGTGAAAACAAACAGATCCCTTTATTGAAAAAATGCAGAAAACTACAGCTGTAGGGTCCCTGCCTCTGGAAAAAAGGAAGGACCCCGGGAAATGGTGAAGTCCCCCTATATACCCTTCTGTTCATGCATGGAATTCTCTGGACTGGGAGGGAGGGGGAGACAAGGGCGACGGGTGGGAGATCGGATTAGCTAGGTGCGGAGATGACTTTTCTTTTCAGATGGAGAGATGTCAATCTCTCTTCTCCTGTCGTTGATGGCACTCCCCTTTGTTTCGACAGGTGGGCAATCTTCCGAGATGGGCGCAGGAGTGGAGCGATTTCCTGACGATTTCCATGAGGTGATTTTCATCCGGCAGGTGTTTTCCTCGAGGCCGCGGGAAGATGGACTATGGCATGTTTAATTTGAATAAAGTTGTCAAGCTAATCCTTCTATTGTCCGTGTCTTCCTTCGTTGGGTATGGGACGGTGATGGGGAGATTTCAGGGGGGCTTGGGGTCAGAGAAGGGTTGCACAGAAAATAAGTATGGAAACATTTCTAATACATCCTGACGTATACAGTTCTAAAATATGAAACAGTGATTTTTTCTAATACAGAGAGATACTAACAACCCTATTTTCTAATACAGAGGAACACTAGTTTAATTAATCAAGAGTAATATGGAGGTTGTGGTTATACGTATACAGTTCTAAAATATAAAACAGTGATTTTCTAATACAAAGAGATACTAACAACCTATTTTCTAATACAGAGGAACACTAGTTTAATTAATCAAGAGTAATATGGAGGTTGTGGTTAGGTTCTTAGGCATGTAGGGAGGGACGCCTTTCAAGGGATATAAGGGGTTTCTCACATTTAAGGCACATTAGGCCAGCAGGCATGTAATCACAAGAAGCAAGCATATAATCACGAGAAGGTAAAAGTTCATAGCAAGTTTGTATAAGGTTTGTATAAAATGGTAAGGTTGTATAAAGATGGGCTGCGTTACTTGGTGGAGTTTAGAAAGTGTCACTTTGAATTTGGGTTTCTCCCCCCCCCCTTCTTCTCTGGAGACGCTGTATCGGGGCTTGTAGCAATTGTCTCTTGGTTTCGGGCTGTCAGTGTTACAATGTTTACTTATGCCTCATTGAGTTCCGTGACAGGATTATTGTTAGCTTGGGCTGTGACTCATCGGGCTGTTTGTCTTGAACAGGAGGGAAGACGGAGCAAGGGAATGTGGAGTTTATGATAATGGTCTATGATAATTGTCTAGGCGAGGGTTGCATATGCTTGTCCTTTGCATATGCTTGTCCTTAGGCGAAGGGAAATGCAGAGTTTATGGTTGCATATGCTTGTCCTTAGGCGAAGGGGAAATGCAGAGTTTATGGTTGCATATGCTTGTCCTTAGGCGAAGGGGAAATGCAGAGTTTATGTTGGATTTTAGGAGGTGTTTGAGAGGTGTTTGAATATGTTAATCCTTGCGGAGGGGGTGCGGGTCTCTGGAGGGAAGGAGAGCCAAGCTGTGGCGGCGAAATGGTGGTGCGAAGGACTCTGGGTAGCCGTAGCTGTCAAGCTGTGGTTACCCCTCTCTGTTCATTCGTAGCGGTGTGTAGGAAACCCCAAATGTGAATTCATAACAATATCCCCTCTCTGAGGCAATGTTGTTGTATAACAACCAATCATTGCCTCACATAATTGGCAATAGCGTACTCTCCATTTCCAAGGTGGTACATAGGGACAACTTCAGGGTATGTGGTGGCCGGATGAAGGGGGGCTTGGATTCGCGGGGTTGGCGGCATGCGGAGCGCTGTCATCATGGTGGGAAAGCATTGCGTGCAGCAGAAGAAGAAAGCAATGATCAGCGTGATGGACAGGAGAATCAGTAGGAGTCCTTTTGCGAGTTCGCGGATCCATGTGGTTGATGGCAGCCAAAACCATGGATCCCAGTCCGAGAGTCCTTCATGTGGGATCTCTTGTAGGGTCTCGGTGAGGGAGTTGAGGGTCTGTAGATGACCTGTGATGTTAAGGGTCTGATCTGATACGTAAGAGCAGCATTCGGTGCCTATTAGCTTGCAGGCACCTCCAATCGACGACAATAGGTAGTCTGCGCAAAGTCTGTTCTGGGTTGATAGAAGGCGGACCTGGTTAAGTTCGGTGAGGAGTGCTAGGGTGGTAGCCTCTGATTCCTTGATGAACTGCAGAAGGACATCCGCGAGGCGGAGGATGTCGAGGTGGTTTGCAAAGGTGCCATATGAGGGAAGGAATCCACGGAGCCACGTCTCACCGTTAGGCTGGATTCGGGCACGGGTTGTGAGAGACGGTGTCCTCCTGTTTCTCAAGCGGCCAGTCGGTTGCGTCCGGGACACGCGAAAGCCGGGGTGGACGTGGCCCAGGTAGCATGATCCCTGCATGTGTATGGAAGCCCAGGTGTAGCCCCTAGACCCACAGGTCCAAAATAATCCGGCAAGGGGCCTTTCGATGCGCCCCGTCTTGAAGACGTTCACGATTTCGGGTGGCGGGGCTTCCCCCGTAAATGGTGTAAGGATGGCAGTCAAGGCGTCCGCTAGCGTGGGGTAGATGCGGGAGTGGGAATGGTTGCGGACCAATGTGGAGAGTCCGTCGGGGTTTGTGCGGATCGTGATGTTGCAGATGCTTGTACCGATGTGATCTCCTGTCCCTGCAAACTCTCGGCACAGGGGTCCCACAGTGCGGCCGCTGAGGTAGATATATTGTGAGTTGGGGGGCAGGAACGTGAGGTTTCGCTGAAGGAGGTAGGTAGATTTGAATTGGTCCAAGGTAAGGGGGGTGCTTATCAGAGGAATCCCTTCGTCGATGTGGGAGGGGGCGTGTGCGCAGATCCAGCATTCTGACAGGTTAGTTGTCTGAACGACTCTCTGAAGAAGTTGTATGTAGCTGTTGCCATGCCATGATGACAGCCTGCGGGATTGGGGTGGTGGGGTTGAGTCAAAAATCCTGACATACCGTGGCGCTGTGCCCATAGGGTGGATGGGGTCTGCAGATCTAAGGTAGGCCGGGTCGGTCGTGATGCCGCCACAACGTTGGGGGCCCTGTGGATCCCATTCGGAGCGCTTTCCCCCTCCGACCGGGTGCAGCCAGCCCTCGATGTATGAGCTGCCTGTCCAAGTTGGCGGGGTGTGTAAGTCCCATACACAGCAAAATTGGTGCACGCAGATGCCTTGTAGAGTGGAGGTTGTAGATGGTGCAGAGCAATAAAATCCATAAGTCCAGCGTTCGGAGTACATAGAGTCTGTATACGTCTCCCAGAGTTCTTTCCCAAGTTCGGAGGCATTAAACTGACGGGTCATTTTTCCCCATTTCGCGCGGATGTAGGTTCCGTTGTGGCAGGTCAAGCGGCTCCACGAGTCATCTAGAGAGTAAACGGCGCGTCCGATGGCGGTAAAGGAGGAATCGCGGATGATCAATTCCCAAGCTTGAGTATCCTGCAGTTGGGGTCGAAAGGCGTGACGAATGAAGGTCCTGGTGCCGGCTAGGCAGAAGCTGAATTCCCCGAGGGCACTAAGCTCGCTTGGGTCGTTGAGATCGCGGTCGACGTAGGAGTGTTCCAGGGCACTGTTTCCACATTGCAGTCCAAGGGGGTTGCCAGTGGCCAATAGGAGGATGTGGAGGAGGCAGGAACAGGCGCCGCTCCAGAAATGCATGGTTGCCCTGGCCGGAAAATCCTAAGGAAAAAGAACAGACACACAAACGTACAACACGAACACGCACAAGACAACAAAGAGCACATAGGAAGGGAAGAGGGGGTGGCAGGGAGAGATAATTGGGTTTCTAGTACTACGTTGTTTCAGGTGATGGATTCTCCACCCTTCGGAATTGGAGTTTTATCGGAGGGCGGTCGGGGTCATCTGGGCAAGGGTCCACCACTATTTTTGAGAGCCATCTTGCCTCTGAGCAATCATCTGGTTCTTCCCCAGCAGTTGGGGTGTTGCGAGTGTCCCGGCCGTTGCCAGGACCGTCATCGGTGGTTGCGGGGCTCTCCGCGTCTGCGGTGTTGTCTTCGGGGTCAGCGGGGGGTGCAGATGCCTTGCAGAAAGTATAGTGAATCCACGCACCCCTCTCTGGTACCTTTACCGAAGTAGGAGTTGTGAGGAGAACCTGGAACGGGCCCTCCCACGATGGTTCAAGAGTGTCTTTCCTAAGCGATTTTATGAGAACCCAGTCCCCGGGTTGGAATAGGTGGGCATCTACATCCAAAGGAACGTTCTGAGCAGTGGCAGCGTACTCATGTAGCCTCTTGAGTTGGCGCTGCAGTTGGGTAACGTATGTAACAAGTTCGTTCTCCCCCGCTTCGAGTTCAGATACAGGCAATTGAGTTGTGTGGGTGGGAGAGGGGCGGCCAAATAGGAGTTCATAAGGAGAAAGTTTTAGAAGTCCCCTTGGTTGGCTCCTAATATTGTGTAGCACGATGGGAAGCGCATTAATCCATTTCAGTCCCGTGGCGGAGCAAATTTTCCCTAGCTGGGTCTTTATGAGTCCATTCATCCTCTCCGTCTGGCCGGAGGAAGGGGGGTGGTAAGGGGTGTGAAGGTGCCATTTGATGCCAAAGGCTCGGGCTACAGACTGCACGATTTCAGCTGTGAAGTGTGTCCCACGGTCGCTGTCAAGGCGTCTTGGCACTCCGAACCAGGGGATGATTTCCTGCACCAGGATGCGGGCAACGGCATTGGCGGTGGCGCGTTTGCACGGGAAGGCTTCTGGCCAAAAGGTCAGTTGGTCCGTGATGACAAGGAGGAATTTGTACCCCAGGCACTTTGGAAGTTCGGCGAAGTCAAGTTGGAGGCTTTCAAAAGGAAGATAAGCCCACGGTCGAGATCCTGGGGGTTTCTTGGGTTCCCTCTTGGGGTTGAAGCCGGCGCAGATCACACAGTTCTTCAAGATGGCCTTGGCGTGTTGGTAGGCTCCCGGGGCGTACCAGTGTCTGAGCATACTTTCTGCCAGCCTTGAAGAACCCCAATGTGTGCACTGGTGTAGGACGCGCAAATGTTTGGGAACCCACGTTTTGGGCATCAGGAGGCGGCCGTCCGGAAGGGTCCAGATGTCATTAGTTTTTGTTCCTCCCAGTTCTTGCCACAATTTAAGTTCCCCAGCATCAGCGGACTGGTACATGCGGGCAAAGTCTACGTCGGAGGGGGCTACAAGTGCCTGGAATTCATTTCTCGGCTGTTCCGAGATGGCGGCTCTCTGCGCTGTCGCGTCAGCTTTTCGGTTTCCGACCGAGACAAAGTCCGTTCCCTTCGTGTGAGCCTTGCAGTGGATGACAGAGATTGCCTTTGGGAGGTGAATGGAGTCCATTAACCTCTTGACGAGGGCCGCATGGGAGATTTGTGTACCAGCTGCTGTCAAAAATCCCCTCTGTTTCCAGAGCGTCCCAGTGGCGTGGAGTAATCCAAAACAGTACTTGGAATCCGTGTAGATATTGATGCGTTTGCCCTCTCCTATTTCACATGCTCTTATGAGCGCTATTAGTTCAGCAGCTTGGGCGCTGTACTTTGAGCAGATGGGGGCAGCTTCTAGGATCTGTTCGTGCGTAACGACAGCGTACCCCGTTCTTCTTACCCCGGCAATAGTTTTGGAGCTGCCGTCAGTAAATATGGTCATGTCAGGGTCGCTGAGGGGGAGATAGTCCAAGTCATCTCTGGGTTTTTCAGCTAGGCGGACAGCTTGGGTGCAGTCGTGGTGGGGAGTTCCATCGTCGGGAAGGGGAAGGAGGGTGGCAGGGTTGAGGGTGTTCACCCGTTTGATCCGTACGTTGGATGGGGTAAGCAGAGCAGCCTCATATTGGTTGAGTCTTTCGTTGCTGAAGTGTTGGCAGCCACGCAGGTTCAATAAGGTGGCTACGGAGTGGGGCACGTTGAGGACAAGTTCCTGGTTCCGAACTATTTCAAGTGCCCTGTCAACAAGTTCTGCGGCGGCGGCTATGGCCCTGAGGCATCCCACCGTCCCTCTTGCCACGCTGTCTAGTTGGACGCTGTAGTATGCTACTGGCCTCTCCTGTCCCCTGAAAGATTGAGTGAGCACCCCGGACGCTACTCCCTTACGTTCATGCACAAAGAGGGAGAAGGGGAGGCGGTAATCGGGGAGACCCAAGGCTGGGGCCATTTTTAGTTCTCTTTTTATGGTTTCGAAGTTATTCAGGCACTCCTTGCTCCATACCAAGGGTTCTGGTTCATCTTTGCCAGTCATGTGGACGAGAGGTTTGGTTAGTTCTCCATAGCCGGCGATCCATGCTCTGCAGAAGCCGCTCATGCCAAGAAATCCACGTAGCTGTTTCTTGGTTTTGGGGATAGGAACTCTTTCGATGGCTTCTATCCTTTCTGGTGTGAGGGCACGGACTCCCTGCCCGATGTAATGTCCGAGGTACTTTACTTTAGTTAGGCAGAACTGGAGCTTCTTTGGCGACACTTTATGTCCCTTCTCTGCTAAAGCGCTGAGGAGGTAAATGGTGTCCTGTTTACAGCTGTCTTCAGACGGACTTGATATCAGAAGGTCATCAACATACATCAAGAGAGACGACCCTGCAGGGAAGGACAGGTCTTGCAGATCCTTGTGCAGTGCCTGTGCAAAAATCGTGGGGCTCTCAAGGTAGCCTTGTGGAAGCCTGGTCCACGTTAACTGACTGTGTCCCCAGGTGAAAGCAAACAGGAACTGGCTGTCCTCATGCACCCTTATTGAGAAGAAAGCGGAACAGAGGTCTACTACTGTGAAATGGGTACATTGAGGCGGAATTCCCGTCAGGATGGTGTTGGGGTTTGCAGTGATGGCGTGCCTGGGAATGACGAAATTGTTAATAATCCTGAGGTCTTGGACCAAACGATATTTAACGAGAGTACCTGGGGGCCCGATTTTCTTGACGGGCAGGAGCGGCGAATTGCAGGGGCTTGAGCAGGGGACGAGTATTCCCTGTCCCATGAAGTCTTCTATCATCGGTTTTAACCCTTCGATGGCTTCCCGTGGCAGCGGGTATTGATTCACGCGGGGGAAGGGAACTCCAGTGGGGTAGTTTATTCGGACGGGTTCAGCAGATTTCAGGAGTCCAACAGAGGTAGAGGTGGTTCCCCAGAGCCACACTGGGACAGAGTTCGCTAACTCGGGGGGAATATCTAAGTCAGGTAGTTTCTCCTCCTGTAGGATGCCCTGGAAGGTAATTACAGATTCCTCTGGCATGTGTAGATAGATGCCTTCTGAACTACACATGATGGTTGCTTTGAGTTTACACAGGAGGTCCCGTCCCAATAAGTTGATGGGGCTGGAGGTCAGGAGGAAGGAATGCTCGGCTGTCAGGGGTCCCAGTGTCACAGTGGTGGGTTCGGAGAGGTTGCAGGTTCGGGGGATTCCGTCTATGCCCATGATACGTTGTTTCTGAGAGCTGGGTCGTAGGTGGCTATCACTGAGCGTAGAGAAGGTGGCCCCTGTGTCGACGAGGCAGCGGTATTCGTGGCCATCGATGGATATGGTACAGGTGGGTTCGTTAGCGGACAGACGGAATGTAGGGCAGGCCAGGGCTGTCAATTCGGAATCCCCTTCTGATTGTCAATAACTGGGTGGTTGGCTGGTATTTTGGAGGAAGGGGTTCAGGTGGTCCCCGGCTGGCTGCGGGTTCCAGGGTGGGCTGATTGTTGGCTGTCCCCCAGTGTTGGGCATGGGGTGGGTTCGATTGAAACGTCCCGGGCAATCCCGTCGGAAATGGCCTTCTTTCAGACACCCATAACAGACTATAGGGGAGCCCTGACGGGTATGTTCCCTGGCTTGCCCCCCTGCCGGTGCTTGTTGGTGGTAGGGGTGGCTGGCTTGAGTCCGTTGGTGGGTGCTCACTGGGACCGGGGATGATTTATACGATTGCTGTGGGCTATAGGGCAGAGGTTGGTATGGTGCTCTGAGTGCGAGAGCCAAAATGCGGGCATTTTCCTCTCTTTCGCGTTTCTCCTCCTTCTTTTTCCTCTCGTCTCGACCTTCATACACTGTCTTAGCTATGGACAAGATTTCGCTGATGGGCTTTCCCTCGTATCCCAATTGGAAATCGAGGACCTTCTTGATATCAGGCTGGCATTGGGTTTTGAAGAAGCTTCTAACGATGACTTGATTATCTTCGGTGGTGGGGTCAATTCCTCCCCAGGTTCTAAAAGCGGCCAACAGTCGGGTGTAGAAGGCGGAAGGGCTTTCGTCTGGCCCTTGGGTCACTGATTGTATTTTAGTCCAATTGGTGCCCTTCTTCCCTGCCAGTTTTATGCCTTCTAGGATAGCCTTGCGGAACATTTTTAGGCTCCAGATTCCCTCTTCCTTGTTATAGTCCCAGTCAGGTTCGGTCAGGATGCATGCTGAGGTTAAACCGACTGCCCCTGCAGGTCTCCTTGGAAGGGTTTGGAAGCCTTCCCTCTCGATCGCTTCCCTTGCTTTAGCGAAGATGTCTTCTCTCTCTGCGTCGTTGAAGAGGGTGTGTATGAGTGTGTGGACGTCGGCCCACGTCGGGTTGTGCGTGGAGAAAATGGCCGAAATTTGTCGATAGCAGAGGTCGGGGTCGTCCTTTAGGGTTCTCATGTGGTTGGCCCAGTTCATGAGGTCTGACGTTGAAAACGGGATGTGGGCATAAGCGTAGGTAGGTGGCTGCCCAGCGGCGACTGGCGCGAGGGGAATAGATCTGAGGGGGAATTGGCCCTTCTCTTTTGCAGCGTCTGTGGTCTGGTCGCCTTCCCCTTCCTTCTCCTTAGGCTGTGTCCGTGGCGCTTTAGTTACTGCATCCAAGATATCAACAAATTTGAAAAGGAGTCTCTCGTCTATGCTATGGCTCCGGGTTCGAGATGCAACCGGGCTTGCAGCAGGCGGGATGGAAGTGGCTGCGGCTTGGGTGCTTTGAGGACCATCGCTGGCTGTGGCGTCGACATTGGGTACCTGGAGAGTCGTAGCGGGCGGCTGCGGTGTTGGCGCTGGCAACTGCGGAGCTGGAACAGACACTGGAGCAGGAGCGGGTACTGAAGCAGGAGCGGGTACTGAGACAGGATGCTGAAAGGCTGGGACAGGCACTGGAGCAGAAACGGCTACTGAAGCAGGAGCGGGTACTGAGGCAGGAGGCTGAAAGGCTGGAACAGGCACTGGAGCAGGAGCGGGTACTGAAGCAGGAGCGGGTACTGAGGCAGGATGCTGGAAGGCTGGAACAGGCACTGGCGCAGGAACGGCTACTGAAGCAGGAGCGGGTACTGAGGCAGGAGGCTGAAAGGCTGGAACAGGCACTGGCGCAGGAACGGCTACTGAAGCAGGAGCGGGTATTGAAGCTGGAGCGGGCACTGAAGCTGGAGCGGGCACTGAGGCAGGAGCGGGCACCGAAGCTGGAGCAGGCACTGAAGCTGGAGCGGGCACTGAGGCAGGAGCGGGCACCGAAGCTGGAGCAGGCACTGAAGCTGGCTCTGCTGGGGGTGACGGGGGCAATCCCACGGGGGCCCTCTGTGCTAGGGAGGCTATCTCGCAGGGTTCTTCTAACATAGCTTCTTGGTATGGCGGGGGCCCCTTCAGTGGGGTGACGATAGGCATTTGTCGGGGTGCTGTGCTGTCACCCTTCAGCTTCTTTCGGGCGCTCTCAAAGATATCAAGGTACCTAATCTGGAGGGGGTACTGGTCTTCTAGGGCGACACGCAACGCGGCCAGTCGTTGCAGATTAAAGGATCCCTCCCTTATCCATCGCAGTTCTGCGGGCTGCCTTGCAGTAATTTTCACCCAATCTTTTGTGCAGAGTTTCATCAACTTGGTTTGCGATATTCCCTTCCCGTCTGAAAGGACGTCCCAGTGGCTGAGGACGTATTTCAGCGGGCTGTCAGTGTTCAGGCGAGAAGTAAGCTCCGGCGGAGCTTCCTTCTCCCCTGAAGCCTGCAGCGATGTCCCTTTGGACAAGGGTGCACCCATTTTCTGCCCTGGTCAGTCTCCGAAGGGGCACTTGCGCAAGTTCTAGCCCTGGGCAGTCTCCGACGGGGCTTTGGGGTCTCTCGGGGTTCTGGGGACTCCTGGGGAACCTGGGGCACGTCTAAGGAAGGTGGACAGACTCCGATAGGAAAGTGGACCGACTCCGATAGGAAAGTGGGCTTGGGAAGGTTTGCTAAAGGGCTCTCTAAGGGAAAATGGGGTTTGGAAAGTCTCCTTAGGAAAACGTTCTAGGAAAGTGGGCTCACTCCGAGGAGGACTCCTACTCCCACCCAAAATTTAATAGTGCCACAGCAATCTCCCTGCCTTTTACACTCTAGACTCAGGTCCTACTGAACGCTTGCCCACACAATGCCAGATCGGACCTGAGGAATGCAAAGTAGGAAAAGGGAACGGGCGCACTTGCAATCTCTGGTCATGGGTCATTCCTAAGAAAGGTCGCCATGGCAGAGGGGCGTCTTCACCCGGGATAGCTAAGCGAGAGAAGGAAGAGTTGCCAAGGCTTGCTATCTGGGCAAAACTCCGACGGACAACAAGCCTTGGGGAGGGAAAGGGCAGCCGCAAAACCTTCCAGCCTGGGCAGACTCCGACGGGCTTTGGGTTTTTTGGCTGTGAAAAATAGGAAAGAGTTTGATTGCTGTGACAATTCCCACCCCAAAGAGCCAATTCCCTATTGATACTCACGTTGCAGCGCGCTGCCTTCTTTTCCTGAAGCTTGGTCACCTCGCAACAATCAGGAGAAGAAAATCTTGTAAAAATCAACCCCCACGGCCGTCTGGATCCTGTTTGTTTTCCCTGTGTGGTCCCGCTAAGGATCCCAGTTAGGCCAGAACTCCAGGGACAGTCAGGGAAGGAGATCCCCCCTGCAAATGGCTGGGTGCGCTTGGGCCCTCCAACCACGGCTCCCCCAGAGTACGGCTAAACGAAGGCTCCTGCCTGGCTCGCCATAAACTGTCGTGGAAATTTGTCCCCAAAATGCGCTTCCCTGTTAGAGGGACAGGCGCGGCTTGGAAGCTCCGGGATTGCGCTTGGTTCGCCTCCGCCGGGAAAATGACAGAGACCACGCGTTGCTGTCAGTGAAAACAAACAGATCCCTTTATTGAAAAAATGCAGAAAACTACAGCTGTAGGGTCCCTGCCTCTGGAAAAAAGGAAGGACCCCGGGAAATGGTGAAGTCCCCCTATATACCCTTCTGTTCATGCATGGAATTCTCTGGACTGGGAGGGAGGGGGAGACAAGGGCGACGGGTGGGAGATCGGATTAGCTAGGTGCGGAGATGACTTTTCTTTTCAGATGGAGAGATGTCAATCTCTCTTCTCCTGTCGTTGATGGCACTCCCCTTTGTTTCGACAGGTGGGCAATCTTCCGAGATGGGCGCAGGAGTGGAGCGATTTCCTGACGATTTCCATGAGGTGATTTTCATCCGGCAGGTGTTTTCCTCGAGGCCGCGGGAAGATGGACTATGGCATGTTTAATTTGAATAAAGTTGTCAAGCTAATCCTTCTATTGTCCGTGTCTTCCTTCGTTGGGTATGGGACGGTGATGGGGAGATTTCAGGGGGGCTTGGGGTCAGAGAAGGGTTGCACAGAAAATAAGTATGGAAACATTTCTAATACATCCTGACGTATACAGTTCTAAAATATGAAACAGTGATTTTTTCTAATACAGAGAGATACTAACAACCCTATTTTCTAATACAGAGGAACACTAGTTTAATTAATCAAGAGTAATATGGAGGTTGTGGTTATACGTATACAGTTCTAAAATATAAAACAGTGATTTTCTAATACAAAGAGATACTAACAACCTATTTTCTAATACAGAGGAACACTAGTTTAATTAATCAAGAGTAATATGGAGGTTGTGGTTAGGTTCTTAGGCATGTAGGGAGGGACGCCTTTCAAGGGATATAAGGGGTTTCTCACATTTAAGGCACATTAGGCCAGCAGGCATGTAATCACAAGAAGCAAGCATATAATCACGAGAAGGTAAAAGTTCATAGCAAGTTTGTATAAGGTTTGTATAAAATGGTAAGGTTGTATAAAGATGGGCTGCGTTACTTGGTGGAGTTTAGAAAGTGTCACTTTGAATTTGGGTTTCTCCCCCCCCCCCTTCTTCTCTGGAGACGCTGTATCGGGGCTTGTAGCAATTGTCTCTTGGTTTCGGGCTGTCAGTGTTACAATGTTTACTTATGCCTCATTGAGTTCCGTGACAGGATTATTGTTAGCTTGGGCTGTGACTCATCGGGCTGTTTGTCTTGAACAGGAGGGAAGACGGAGCAAGGGAATGTGGAGTTTATGATAATGGTCTATGATAATTGTCTAGGCGAGGGTTGCATATGCTTGTCCTTTGCATATGCTTGTCCTTAGGCGAAGGGAAATGCAGAGTTTATGGTTGCATATGCTTGTCCTTAGGCGAAGGGGAAATGCAGAGTTTATGGTTGCATATGCTTGTCCTTAGGCGAAGGGGAAATGCAGAGTTTATGTTGGATTTTAGGAGGTGTTTGAGAGGTGTTTGAATATGTTAATCCTTGCGGAGGGGGTGCGGGTCTCTGGAGGGAAGGAGAGCCAAGCTGTGGCGGCGAAATGGTGGTGCGAAGGACTCTGGGTAGCCGTAGCTGTCAAGCTGTGGTTACCCCTCTCTGTTCATTCGTAGCGGTGTGTAGGAAACCCCAAATGTGAATTCATAACACCAGGCTAATGGGAATTGAAGTCCAACAATACCTGGCATTCCCCATCCCAGCTATAGAGAACATAGCACTTTTCAAATGGTCCTCATTGCACCTAGGGGTAAGGGGAGGCAGGATTAGGGGCAGTAAATCCATGTTGTTTCATCACCAAAGCCATTGTTTGTTTACTTAGTTGATTTTTTTTTTTTTGCCTGCCCTTTACAACCTAGGGTAAGTACTGCAATTGAAATTTAGAAGCACCATATTAAAAACAGGGAATGTAAAAGCCACAGTAAATCGTCATCTATTTATTTACGTGCTGCTTTTCTACCCAAAGTAGCTCACAACGTTTTGAAGAATACTCATTCAGTTTAATCAAACGTCAGCCTTATACAGATGTTACCCTTGCAACGTGAGTAAGGTTCGTGGGTAGGTTGGGGCAGAGTTTGTGGCCATATGTCCTGTTTTTCCCCCCGCCCCCAAAAACACATGTTCAGTGTACATTTATATAGGAAGTCGCTGTGACTTATGGTAAATTATGCTGGTTATGGGTAGAGCAACAAAGTTATGCTGGAGCTCCATTCCCTGAAATTCTGCTTTTCCCTCCTTCCGCTTACACTCCTCAGCTGTTTGCCAGGCGTTCAATTAATTTCCAGTCCCTTGAGGACCAGAAACCTGTTCTTTTTAAAATAAAATTGAAAAAAATCGTCATTCCCTGGGTGTCAAAATTTCAGAACCTGACACAGATTTCTGTAATTGTGCGACTGTGGCAAAATGCGGCGACACAAAAAATATTACTTCACCCCCATCAGTGTGTGTGTGTGTGTGTGTGTGTGTGGTAGTTTTAGACACATTGATTCCTCAACATGCATGGCTTCCTCCGGGGAGAGAAATAATGGATGCAGCAGTCTTTCAGGGGAGGAAAACGCAACAACGACATAGAAATCTACCTCGTATGCCTTGAGCCAGTTAAGGTTACTGTGGGGGTGGTTCTGCGCTTTTGATTTAGCTTTCAAGAAATGGTTCAGTAAACTCTCGGTGAAAGCTTCTTCTTCTTCTGTTTTTAAAGGGCAAACAGAGTAGTAGTTCAGGAAAATCCAGCCAATACGATTGCTATGTAGTTTGGGGTGGGTTTTTTTAAAAACTTTCAGAAGTGTACAGTAGTGGGTTGCCTTTTGAACATGCTGTTCCTGGGGTGGAGGAGAAGATCGGGGTGGAAATGTGAGCAATGCTCTTCTGTGAGAACTTAAGAGGGGGAGGCCCGCATCGTGCGAACTTTCTGCTCTGGGGAACTTCTTGGGGGGTGCCCTCATCTCATACATAACACCTGAGGCGAGATTTTCCTTTTTTCAGAGGCCACGCTTTTAAAAACCCACACGTGCCCAAACCCACCCACGGTTTATTGGAAGTTGCAGAAAACCAGTGAACTGAAAAGTTTCACCTTCCTGGGGGGTGGGGGGTGGGGGTGAGCTTGAAAAATACTATTATTAAGGGGATTCACCCCCTCCTTCTCCTCCTCCTCCAAAAAAAAAGATCAGCTAAAAGTACCCAGCATATTTTTAAATGGCTAGGAAGGCCCAGCTGCACTATAGATTAAAAGCAGCACCATTAGCAAACTACAGTTCCCAAGGAGCCAGTTCCTAAAGTAGCATCCAGAGTGCTTTAGATGTATAGTGTAAATGTTGCAAAAGTGCGCACTTGCGCTCTGGCACCTCTCTCTGTAGCAATCGAGCAGTGCGCCATAGTGTGCCAAATTGCCACACAGCCGCTTGCTACCTTTATAATAATAATAATATGATAATTTACCGTATTATTTATACCCTGCCCATCTGGCTGGGTTTCCCCAGCCACTCTGGGCGGATCCCAACAGAATATTAAAAATACGGTAAAACTTCAAACATTAAAAACTTCCCTAAACAAGGCTGCCTTCAGATGTCTTCTAAAAGTCAGATAGTTGTTGATTTCCTTGACATTTGATGGGAGGGCGTCCCACAGGGTGGGTGCCACTACTGAGAAAGCCCTCTGCCTGGTTCCCTGTAACCTCACTTCTCGCAGTGAGGGAACCGCCAGAAGGCCCTCGGAGCTGGACCTCAGCGTCCGAGCTGAATGATGGGGGTGGAGACGCTCCTTCAGGTATACTGGGCCGAAGCCATTTAAGGCTTCTAAAGGTCAGCACCAATACTTTGAATTGTGCTCTGAAAGGTACTGAGAGCCAATGCAGGTCTTTCAGGACCGGTGTTACATAGTCTTGGCAACTGCTCCCAATTACCAGTCTAGCTGCTACATTCTGTATTAGTTGTACTTTCCGGGTCACCTTCAAAGGTAGCCCCATGTTGAGCACATTGCAGTAGTCCAAGCGGGAGATAACCAGAGCATGCACCACTCTGGCGAGACAGTCCGCGGGCAGGTAAGTTCTCAGCCTGCGTACCAGATGGAGCCAGTAGACAGCTGCCCTGGACACAGAATTGACCTGTGCTTCCATGAACAGCTTTGAGTCCAAAATGACTCCCAGGCTGTGCACCTGGTCCTTCAGGGGCACAGTTACCCCATTCAGGACCAGGGAGTCCTCCACACCTGCCTGTCCCCACAAAACAGTACTTCTGTCTTGTCAGGATTCAACCTCAATCTGTTAGCCGCCATCCATCCTCCAACCGCCTCCAGACACTCACACAGTGCCGAGAGCTACCTGAGCGGCCGTTTGTGCCCGGCTTTCCGAAGAACAATAGCTCGTTAATAAAAGGAACTGGGCCAAGCAGTTTCTCTGCCAGGAAAGGGAGAAGCCTGGCCTGTTCTTTTGTTACAGGTGCCGCTTCAGCCGGCTCAGTAACAGACTCTCTGGCCATTGGCACAATGCTGCATTTGTGGGCAACGTATGTTTGCTAGGAGAGGCCCAAAGGCTCTCTCAATATGACTGTCATTCAGTGGCATAGGGGTCTCACTGTCCGGAGTTTCATTCTCTCTTGTGCTGCAGAATATGTGATTACTAGATCACACGTTCTGTGTGTTGCCATCTACTTTGCACATCAACATCATCATCATAACTTAAGACAACAAGAATAAGGCATTAACACAGTCAGCATGTAAAACTCACAACCTCCAACTGCATGCAAAGAAGGGCTGTGACAGTTGGAGGATACGAGAACCATTTGTTGTTTAGTCGTTTAGTCGTGTCCGACTCTTCGTGACCCCATGGACCATAGCACGCCAGGCACTCCTGTCTTGC
This sequence comes from Zootoca vivipara, assembly GCF_963506605.1. Taxonomy (NCBI): domain Eukaryota; kingdom Metazoa; phylum Chordata; class Lepidosauria; order Squamata; family Lacertidae; genus Zootoca; species Zootoca vivipara. Next base: position 11,466,331 of record NC_083283.1, on the reverse strand, counting down.
ACTGCCTCCCACAGTTTGGTCAAACTCATGTTCGTAGCTTCGAGAACACTGTCCAACCATCTTGTCCTCTGTCGTCCCCTGTCGTCCCCTGTCGTCCTCTGACGACGAGAACCATAGTGCGTCCAAAGGTCTAGAATGTGGTTTCAACACATGCCACATAGAGGGAAGTGAGGGGCAAATGGAGCCCATCAACCTGGGATGGGAGCCCATCCATGAGAAGGAAAACTCCTATCCTAAACCTCCTCTGACTTGCGGGATATCTACAGGAGAAGAAAAGCTACAAATCCGGAGTGGAATCCCTAAGGCGTCTTGTGTGCCTCCTTCCGACAACTCCTGCAGCCAAACTGGTGCCAATCATATTGCTCTGCTTTCCTTTGGACCCCATCAGCAAGGCTGAGAGGAGAGGTCTTGTTGTCTGGGCAGCTCAGGAGCTCCAGACACACTGCCCAGGCTTGCACCCCGGAGAGGTCGATTTGGCGCTGCTAACACAGCGGTTTGACTTCACACCCGGAGGCGCATGCCACTGTTTTTCGAGACAGATGGGTGCCATCAAAAAAACAAGTTGGCTGATCTGTTTTGCAGGCTTCCAAACCCTTTTCTATCCAGGCGAAAAGCAACACCAGAGTTTTAGGACACATCCCAGACAAGCAAAAATATGGAAGGAGTGTGCATAGCAGAGATAGTGAAGAACGTGGCCTGGGGGAAGGGGGTGTGGCCTAGGGAAAGGGGTGTGGCTTGGGGAGAGTTCTGAGGGCTAGATAGAGGGGCTTGGAGGGCATCATTTGACTGCCAGGTCTGAACTTCTCCAGCCTTGCCTTAAAGAGAGGGGAAACCCAAGAAACATTGATAGCTGTGCAGAGATATTCAGAGATACTGAGGAAATGTCAGTGGTGGAATCGTCCCTTTTCTCTGTGTTCATGTGTGCCCTGGTTTTTGTGGGACTCATCTTTTCCGTAAAGTTACAGGTTCAGTGGAGAACTTCTCTCACCTGCCTTCAGCCAGAGAGGGGAAAAAAAAGGAGGCTCTGACCTTAAATAGGAGTTTAGTGGGGAAAGGTTGGGGGTGTTGATCTGAAGAGAAAGGAATAACTGCTAAGCAACAGCCTTGAGCTCAGTCTGCCTGTTGATGCTTTATAATAAAATTCCCTTTTCTTTTGCTTTTAACAGATCTCTGAGAGGAACAGAACGGGGTGACAGAAAGGCATCTATTAGATAAGTATTACACACAGCTTACTCTAGGGTGATTCAGGCGTTTATAAAATGTCAAGAAGGATACTGACAAACTGGAACGTGTCTAGAGGAGGGCAACCAAAATGGTCAAAGGCCTGGAAACGATGCCTTATGAGGAACGGCTTAGGGAGCTGGGCATGTTTAGCCTGGAGAAGAGAAGGTTAAGGGGTGATATGATAGCCATGATATGATAGCCATGTTCAAAGTCTCCTTCTTTGGAGGTCTTTAAGCAGAGGCTTGACAGCCATATGTCAAGAATGCTTTGATGGTGTTTCCTGCTTGGCAGGGGGTTGGACCGGATGGCCCTTGTGGTCTCTTCCAACTCTATGATTCTATGATTCTATGATTCTAAATATATGAAAGGATGTCATATGGAGGAGGGAGAAAGATTGTTTTCTGCTGCTCCAGAGAAGTGGACATGGAGCAATGGATTCAAACTACAAGAAAGAAGATTCCACCTAAACATTAGGAAGAACTTCCTGACAGTAAGAGCTGTTCGGCAGTGGAATTTGCTACCAAGGAGTGTGGTGGAGTCTCCTTCTTTGGAGGTCTTTAAGCAGAGGCTTGACAGGCATATGCCAAGAATGCTTTTATGGTGTTTCCTGCTTGGCAGGGGGTTGGACTGGATGACCCTTGTGGTCTCTTCCAACTCTATGATTCTATGATTCTATGGTTTTATTTCCATTTTATTTCCAACTTCTGGGTTTCAAAGAAGAATGCTATGGGTGCTTCTTGTCTATGCAGTTAGTGGCTTTCCTCTATTTTTCTTTGTTTTTCAGTAGCGGGCTACCAACGTCTTCTGCCGAAGTTCGATTTGAGGAAGATTTGAGGAGATTAGAGGTGGTTGGCAGCAGAAATACAATGTTTTATCCAATTAATCGGTTGAATCAAGGTGAGTCAACTTAGTGCCATCCAGGTGTCCCTGGACTCCACCTCCCAGAGGCCCATGCCAGCTTGGCTAGAATTGTAGCTCAACAACATCTAGAGGGCACCAGATGTTGGCTACTTTTGGGTCGGAGTCATCAATTAAAAAACAAAGATGACCTTGTTAACCAGGCAGAAGATTAAACAAACAAACAAACAAACACAACATTATTCTCAAACCCAGTGCAGTACAGTAGTACCTCGGGTTAAGAACTTAATTCGTTCTGGAGGTCCGTTCTTAACCCGAAACTGTTCTTAACCTGAGGTACCACTTTAGCTAATGGGGCCTCCCGCTGCCGCCGCCGCCCAATTTCTGTTCTCATCCTGAAGCAAAGTTCTTAACCCGAGGTACTACTTCTGGGTTAGCTGAGTGTGTAACCTGAAGAGTCTGTAACCCGAGGTACCACTGTATATTGGTTGAAGTGGCAGACTTAAGACTAGGAAATCCTAAGTTCAAATTCTCACTCACCCACTAAGTTGTCTGGGTGACCTCAGTCCAGTCACAATCTTGAAGACTAGTCTTATCTCATAGATTGTTGTGAGGATAAAATAGACCAGGAAGGAATCATCTACGTCTCACCGAGCTTTTTTAAGGTATTGCCAGATACAAATGTGGTAAATAAATCAGTAAAACCTGGATTGCGGGCACCCTCTTCAGTGTTATTGAATTACTGAACCATCATCATCATCATCATCATCATCATCATCATCATCATCATCATCATTTTAGGAAGGTGTTTGGGTTTTTAAAAAATGTTTCATTATGTGTTGGAAGCCGCCATGGGCAACCCAGTCAGATGGGCGTGGTATTATTATTATTATTATTATTATTATTATTATTATTATTATTATTATTATTATCTCGTAATTCTCACACAAGAGAGAACGATTTTCCTACAGAGGGATGAGGGCTCTGTGACCCCACCTTATGTTGCTGGGCAACCAGTCACAGAGTCTCTAACCATTGGCCACACTGTCCGGGGCTGATGGGAGCCGGTGACCCACAACACCTGGACGAGCCAGAAGTTCCCCACCCTGTCCTACAGCAACAGCGGCTTCAACCCACACATGTATGAGAGGCAGTGTGGCTTAGTGGTTAGAGTGTTGGACTAGGACGTGGGAGACCAGGCTTCAAATCCCCACTCAGACACCAAAGCGCGCTGGGTGACCTTGGAGTCAGTCACTGCCTCTTTGCCTAACCTACCTCGCAGGGTTGTTAAGAGGGGAAAAAAGGGGGAAAGGAGAATCCCATTCACCACTTTGAGCTCCATGGATAAAATGGTAAGGTTTTAAGTGCGTGGACGTTTGATAGGTTGCCCCCGAGGCTGTGAGCGGCTATTGTGCGTGTTATTGGCTGCTGTGCCAATGGGTGGTGTTGATTGGCTGAGGCTCCAGCCTGCAGTTGGGTTGGGCGTGCGATTGGCAGCTTCTGTTGGCAATGGGTCAGACGGGAGGCGGATTTAGCGACACGTGCAGGTGAGCGATTTTCAGCAACCCCTCCTAAAAAAAAAAAAGCTTAATCGCGCCTCCCCTCCCAAAGCTGAACAACTCTGGGCAATCCTCCGCAAAGAAAAGCTCAACAACTCAGTGCCATCTCCCCCCATTTTCTTACATTTGAGTCCCCCAAATAGGTGGCGTCTTATACATGGGGGCGTCTTATAGACGGAAAAGGACGGCGTATATATAAAATCAAAATACAAAGGAAGTTGGCCTCTGCTTCTTTTGCTTCAGAACCGTTGTTTGACTCATATCCAGATGCATGCAAATTTAACAGAACCGTTTAACGAAATGCAGCGTGATTAATCAGCTGAGGTTTCTGAGTTGAGTGATGGCCCTGCTTGATAGCAATCTGAAAGCGGTTCCTAAAAATCCTTGGGCCGCGGAACAGCAGGCCACAAGCGAGGCACAATGCTGAAACGTACACCTTCCCGTCCAAACATCGCCCCTTTCTCTTTCTGCTAATCGCTGCCCATTAAATTTCCCAAAGCGATTCCCCGATAATTTCTTTTTGCACTGTTTTCCTATATTAAAAACAACCCCTAGCTCTATGAAGCTTTGGACTGCAGTATCGGCGCTTTCAATTTATCCCAATTGGCAGCTGGCGCAATTCCTAGTGCCACTCATAGATCTCGTGACAGCCGTCTGCTGATAGTAGAGGATTATTTTATTTTTTTTGCTTTCAGCATTTTCCCACAGTGCATTCACAGCTCAGATGGCAGGTCCCCATGGTCAAAGAAGAAGGAGGTTCAAATGTTTCCATGCCACGTCTGCTTGAAAGCATTTCCCAGCTCTTACAGAACCTCGGATCTGTCTTCTTGAAGCAGCGAGCGCAGAAAAAGTAACCAAGACCCAAGAAAAATGAATGCAGCAGTTAGCGTAACGCTTAAGATTTTCAAACTGTTTGGGGGGGGGGAAGCTTATTGACGTGTTCTTTCGAAGCAACAGAGCAGCTGTCTTTCCAGCACACACCTGCCCAGACTTTGATGCAGCGCGCAGCAATAATCCTGTGCCAAAACGTTTCCAGTTGACTATGGGTTCATAGAAAAAGGTAGTGAATTCATTGCAGTTCTAAATTTCAAGAAAATGCACAGTCCTGCCCGCTGCCTGAAGATGCCAAGTAATGATGGCAGCCCTGAATACCAAGGGCCAAATAGAGTGGCACAGAGGGCCACATTTGCCTTAAGGTTACCCACCCTAACCTAATTCATGGGAACCTAGGAAGCTGATTTCCTGAGTTTCTCAAACTTGGGTTCCCAGCTGCTTTGGGGCTACAATTCCCATCATCCGTAGCTAGCAGGACCAGTGGTCAAGGGTGGTGGGAGTTGTAGTACAGAAGCAGCTGGGGACCCATGGTTTAGAAACGCTGCCTTAGGCTCTCCAGTGGCTGGGAATGATGGGAGTTGTAGTTCAGCAGAGGTTCCTCACCCTTCGTGCAGCCAGACTGAGCTAGATGGACTGGGGGGGGGGTTCAGTTTGTGGTGGCTACGAAGAAGGCAAATTCGATGCTAGGGATCCTTAGCAAAGGAATGGAAAACAAAGCCACCGATATCATAATGCCACTATGCAAATCTACGGTGCAACTGTTTTTTTGGAGTACTCTTTTGGGGAGTTCTGGAGGAAGAACTGTGAGGGGAGAGACTTCATCAGGCAAGGCCTTCTTCCACCTGCCTTGCCCCACCCTCCAGTCTCTGCTTCTCAATTTGTATTGTATTATTTTATGTACTGTGGCTTGCCGTTGTTTTGTTGATTGTAGTTTAGAAATTATTTGTTGTAATTGTTAAGTGTGGGTTTCTGTTTCAATTTTTATATGCTGATAATTTAATATTATTCTATACTATTCTAATGATTATTGAATGTTACTTTATTTGATGTAGGCTGCTTATTTTAAAGTTACGTTTTATTCTCACATTTTTGTATTGCATTAGATTGTTATAAGGTGTACATTCTTTGTTTCTTCAGCTTGTAAACTGCCTTGGGTGTTGTAAGATAGATAGATGGTATGCAAATTAAAAGTGATGATGATGATGATGATCAGGGGTCAGCAAACTTTTTCAGTAGGGGGCCGGTCCACTGTCCCTCATACCTTGTGGGGGGCCGGACTATATTTTGAAAAAAAATATATGAATGAATTCCTATGCCCCACAAATAACCCAGAGATGCATTTAAAATAAAAGGACACATTCTACTCATGTAAAAACACCAGGCAGGCCCCACAAATAACCCAGAGATGGAGTTTAAATAAAGGACACATTCTACTCATGTAAAAACATGCTTGTTCCCGGACCGTCCGCGGGCTGGATTTAGAAGGCAATTGGGCCGCATGCGGCCTCCGGGCCTTAGTTTGGGAACCCCTGATGAAGATGATGATGATGATGATGATGATGTTTGCAGTTCTGGTGACCTCGGCTCCAAAAGGACATTGCAGAATTGGAAAAGGTTCAGATCACCAAAATGATGAAGAGTAGCTCCCTTATGAAGAAAATTCGCAGTCTTTTTCGTTCAGAGAGAAAAGTGGTGAGTCAGACTATTGAGCTATCCAGCTCGATGCACTTTGAACTGGCTGGCTATGCCTCCAGGGTTTCACAAAGGACAGCTTCTCAGCTCCTAACCTGAGGATGCTCAGAATTGAAACTGGCACTTTTCTGCATGCAAAAGAGGTTGCTCTACTAAACAGAGAGCTGCGGCTTCCCATTCCCCATCCCCAGTTAATACGGTTGACACGAGAGTGTTATCAGTTGTCATAGTCATAGTAATGATGCAGATATGATGTGTGGGAGCCTCTTAGTCATTTGGTCTTGAACAGGGGAAAGGAAAGTCCGCTTCTGGCCTTTTCCATCCTTCTCAGGGGCATCGCAAAGCCCATTGATAGGGACTTCCCCCTCTGCACTCTCAGGAGGTTCAGATATTCAAATCGGCCAACAGGTTTTCTCGCCCTGTTGCAAATTTGCGGGCTCCCTTTAAAGGGAGTTTCCAGCCGCGTGGGCTGATCTTAGTAAGCCAGCATTTAAATAGATACCTCGTGGGTTAGCAACCTTGGTTGTAAGAAAAAGGGGGGCGGGAGGAGAGAGGCATCCTTGACAGGTTGGTTTCTGAGAAGTGTAGCGAACTTCCCCAAGTGTGATTGAAAACAAAAGACATTTTTTTAAGAAAAAAATTGCTCGGGTGATCAAATATTCTTCGGCTTGGACCTCTTAAGAGACCAAAGAACAAAGTCTCTTGCCCTCGCCCTTTTCCTCGCTCTGCTTCCATGATGCTCTTTAAAGGGGTTTAAGGAGAGTTTTGGGGGTTGCGGTGCATCTTCTCGATCTTCAAAGCACTTCGCGGTCTGCGGTTTGCGGCAGTTCGGCTGGAATGGTGGAATCAAGCAAACTGTTTGCTGACTGCACTGTCTGGTGCATGCTTGCTCAGAAGTAATCCCTCAGTGTTCACAGTTGGGGCTTACTCCCTAGTAAGTGGGCTTAAGGTTTTTTAAAAAAAGAAAAGGAAAGAAAAAGTATTTATTTATTTATTTGGAACACAGTACTTGTAAACCACGTTTCCATATAGAATAATCATAAGGTGATATACAACCAATAAATAAATAAATATGCAAGGAACATAGGGAAATGCCTGAGACGAGTCAAATCGTTGGTCCATCTAGTACAGTATTGTCTACACAGGCAGGCAGCTGCTCTCTAGGGGTTCAGGCAGATGTATTTCCGAGCCCCACATGGAAACACCACAAATTGAATATGTCAGGTTTTGCATGCAGCGCATGGGGCTGAACCGCAGTCGCTTCCCCCTGAATTCTGCACAAAGTGCGGAATCTGCAACCTGCATAAATTATGCAATTAAAGCACATTTTTACTTGCCCTTATTATTGCAAATTGCAAAAAGGAGAGGGGCGAATTGCTTTGGATTGAAGGTTTGGCCCTGGTGATCCTCCTGCGACAAACTTCTGACAAACTTTGGCCCTGCCCACCCATCTTTGTACTAGAAGCTTGCCGTCCCCCCCCCCATTTAGGGGGGTGGGAGAAAAATGAATGCAAAATCCTTTGGATTTTTGAGTTCCGTTCCAACTCCTGCACTTTTTGGATTGCGGAGTGCAGGGTCCCTCGAGAAAAAGCAGCTGAGAAGTACACACTTCTAACGGCTGGCGCTGTTAGTTGTGCAAAAGGCCTTGTGTGGCTTTTTAGCAGCTGGGTGCAAGGGCGAATTCTGGAAACGGCATTTTATTTTTTACTACTGCATCGGTGCATCCTTCCATCAAGCCACCCCTTTCTCTTCCCTCTTCCTTCCCTCACACCCCAGCTGTCCACCTGCTCCATTTCCTCACTTTCCCCTTCTCTCTTCCAACCTACTGTGCTGCAGCCTTACCCTTTGAACACCGCCTGTTTGAACCCTACACCTGTGGGGAGCTGTTGCTAGCATTTCTCCGATCCCAAAGGCGGTGGCATGCTTTGGGGGTGTACTCGCCCACCCCCCCCAAAATGCTCCAAGGCCCACTCATGGCTCCCGTTGCACACTTTGAGAAACTCCTTCCTAAAGTTGAGGGCCTAAACAAACCCCCAGCTGCTCTTCCCCCCCTCTGCCACCATTTCGACAGCTTGGACTGCTGGATTTTTGAGGGAATCCTCAAGCCGCCAGCTGACCGGGCTGCTCTCCTCCTCCCTCATTGATATTCCTGGCTTGGTGCGATTCTGACAGACCACCGTGGGGAATAAAATAACATGCCAGAAGCACAGTTTTTTAACAGCCACTCTGCTTTGGAATTTGCCTTCCTCCCAACGGGGTGTGTTGTTTTCTGAGGCGTTTTGAGTGCCTCCTCCTTCCTTTATGAGTCCAACACCATGTCTTGTCATTTCTCCTTTCTTTTTGCCCTCCTGTATTTTACTTTCTTGCCGCTGTTCTACCCAGCGATGAAAATGAGCCCTGCCTTGAAGAGAAACGCCAGCATTCATCAAGGCTCCTGGCAGAATTTCTACCAGGCTCTGTGCTGGTCCTAAGGCTTGCCCCTGACACAATAGCTTTCAAGCTTTAAAACGGTTTTAACTGGATTTTAATACGGCGGGTTGTTTTGTCTTGTTATGGCCTGTCTCAAACCCTTGGTGAGTTAGGGCCTTTCTCTACATGCAGACAGGCTCTGGGGGATTGAGCAGACGAGGCCAATATTGGGTCCAACGGTCAAGAAGGCGGTTTCTGCACATGCCAGAAGTGAGGTTATAGAGAACCAGGCAGAGGGCCTTCTTGGTAGTGGCACCCTCCCTGTGGAACGCCCTCCCAGAAGATATCAAGGAAATATACAACTACAGTCGTTCCTTGGAAGTCGAACAGAATCCGTTCGGAAAGTCCGTTCAACTTCCAAAACGTTCGGAAACAAAAGTGTGGCTTCCGATTGGCTGCAGGAAGCTCCTGTAGCCAAATGGAAGCCATGGAAGCCCCGTCGGACGTTTGGGTTCCAAAGAACATTTGCAAACCGGAACACTCACTTCTGGGTTTGCGGAGTTCGGGAGCCAAAACGTCCGAGTACCAAGACGTTTGGGATCCAAGGTATGACTGGATCTGACTTTTAGAAGACATCTGAAGGCAGCCCTGTTTAGGGAAGTTTTTAATGTTCGATGTTTTATTGTGTTTTTAATATTTTGTTGGGAGCCACCCAGTGTGGCTGGGGAAACCCAGCCAGATGGGCGGGATATAAATAATTATAATATATTATTATTATTATTATTATTATTATTACTACTACTACTACCACCACTACTATGATGAAAGGCAGGTAAGAAATAACAACATGATAGTTATTATTTTATTTTATTTACAGTGGTGCCTCGCTACACAAATTTAATTAGTTCCATGGGTCTTTTCTTATAACGAAAAATTCGTCTAGTGAATCCCATAGGAATGCATTGAATTTTTTTTTTAAAAAAAAATGCCCATAGGAACGCATTAATTGAATTTCAATGCATTCCTATGGGAAACTGCGATTCGCTAGAAGAATTTTTCATAAAACGAATTCGTCTAGCGAGGCAACCTCCACTCGAAAAATCCTTTCGTTAAGCGGAAATTTAGTTAAGCAGGGCGTTCGTTAAGCGAGGCACCACTGTATTTTGAAACATCGGCTCCTCCTAAGAGCATTCTGAGGTTGATCGATGTCTATTGGGCATCTATTCAAATATGCCGCCATTTTTCATATCATTTGGGGGAGCTGGATCATAGAGGAGGAGCAGAAACCAATATGGCACCCTCCAGAGGTTGTGCACTACAATTCCCACCACCCCTGGCCATTGTCCATGCTTGCTGGGGCTGATGGGAGTTGTAGGCGGACAGCTGTAGCTGGAGGAAACCACATTGGCTGCTTCTGTTAACAGAGTAACACCATGGAATTGCAGGAAAGGGTGAAACGAGTAGTTTCTTCCACCTACCTAGCGGCCTACAACAGAAGCCCATTGCCTCATTGCATTCGCAGTCCACAGTGAGGTCCGTAATGTAAGCTTATTAACAGCCTGCTCCATGCCTCAGTTAATCCCAAGTATTTGAAGGTCAGTATTCTGGCTCCATTCCCCTGAACGCAGTAGAGGGGGTATGCCCTGGAATTTTAATACGCCTGGGCTGCTGTTGTGCACTGCAAGTTTGTTTGATTAAAAGTGGCGTAAAGCGCCTCCCCATTTCCATCACATATTTCGCCGTTGGCTCTTTATGAAGAAAAAAGCCACTGGATTCTGGAACGCTTGCCAGGAAGCCAAGTTGGGTCTGCCAGGCTGGAAGTCCTTGTGGTAAAATGGTGGCCTTGCGAGATGCAAATCTCAGCATGAGCTGGCGGGCGAAGACAGCGAAACGTTTTTTATATAAGTTAAAGAAAAACCCCAAGCAAATCTTGGACTGTGGATCAAAGCGAGAGGGGAGGCTGTGCTAAATTTATTCCCCACACAACCATCAGGGCTTTGTGGCATTGCTCTGTAGGGGAAATATTGATGGTCTTGTAAATACTGTATAAAGTTATGACAATGGGAGTCTGCATGTCCTGAGGTCCCAGGGCATTGGAGAACTTAATTTCTGAGCCCATGAGAAGGATGTAATGAAATCCTACGCTCCCAAATAATATTATTTAGCACTGGGTAGCTCAGTTGGTTATTGTGTGGTGCTAATAATGCCAAGGTTGCAGGTTCTATCCCTCTAGGGGACAGCTGCCGATTCTTGCATTGCAGGGGGTTAGACTAGATGGTCTTCATGGTCCCCTTCCAACTCTATGAAGTGTTCAAAGATCTTCACATGCATTACCTGAGAAAACCTAGCTTGCAACAACCCCAGTCAGTAATAATAATAATAATAATAATAATAATAATAATAATAATAATAATAATAATATTATACCCCGCCCATCTGGCTGGGAACAGAATATTAATGATAATAGTAATAATATTAATGATGATGATGATGATGATGATGATGATGATATTAATAATAGTACGCTTCGGTTTGAGTACTTTCAGTTTAAGTACTCCGCGGACCCATCTGGAACGGATTAATCCACTTTCCATTACTTTCAATGGGGAAGTTCGCTTCAGGTTAAGTACGCTTCAGGTTAAGTACAGACTTCTGGAACCAATTGTGTACTTAAACCAAGGTATCACTGTAATAATAATAAAGTGGCAAAACATCAAACATTAAAAACTTCCTAAACAGGGCTGCCTTCAGATGTCTTCTGCAAGTCGGATAGTTGTTGATTTCCTTGAAATCTGATGGGAGGGCATTCCCCGGGGCGGGCGCCACTACGGTACCAAGAAGGTCCTCTGCCTGGTTCCCTGTAACCTCACTTCTCGCAGTGAGGGAACCTCCAGAAGGCCCTTGGCCCTGGACCTCGGTGTCCAGGCTGAATGATGGGGGTGGAGACACTCCTTCAGGCATACTGGCCCAAGGCCGTTTAGGGCTTTAAAAGTCAGCATCAATACTTTGAATTGTGCTCGGAAACGTACTGAGAAGGCAAGTAGTATTCTTTGCCTACTGCAGATGGCTTAAACACTACTTACTGAATTCATGGGAGAGGCAGAATTCAAACTTGGGCCTTCCTGGCTCACACCGCTGCTTCTCAACCACTATTTATATCCTGCTTTTCTGACTCTTAAGTGGTTTGCAGTATTTATAAGCATGTGACTGATAAAATACCGAGAATTGCATGCTTAAAAACGGCAAGAGGGCTTTACCAGCCCTGCCCTTGCAGGAACCGGCACCCGATGTTCTCTCCCCCAGAGCAGTTGCTGCTGTATGGCACGATGGCGGGGGAAAGGATAGTCCTGCTGAAACAGAAACAGCAGCTGCTAGAATGGTGCATGCTCTAGTTATCTCCCGCTTGGACTACTGCAATGCGCTCTATGTGGGGCTACCTTTGAAGGTGACTCGGAAACTACAACTAATCCACAATGCGGCAGCTAGACTTGTGACTGGGAGCAGCCGCCGAGACCACATAACACCGGTCTTGAAAGATCTACATTGGCTCCCAGTACGTTTCCGAGCACAATTCAAAGTGTTGGTGTTGACCTTTAAAGCCCTAAATGGCCTCGGTCCAGTATACCTGAAGGAGTGTCTCCACCTCCATCATTCTGCCCGGACACCGAGGTCCAGCACCGAGGGCCTTCTGGCAGTTCCCTCGTTGCGAGAAGCCAAGTTGCAGGGAACTAGGCAGAGGGCCTTCTCGGTGGTGGCGCCTGCCCTGTGGAACGCCCTCCCAACAGATGTCAAAGAGGAAAACAACTACCAGACTTTTAGAAGACATCTGAAGGCAGCCCTGTTCAGGGAGGCTTTTAATGTTTAATAGATTACTGTGTTTCATTTTTCTGTTGGAAGCCGCCCAGAGTGGCAAGGGAAACCTAACCAGATGGGCGGGGTATAAATAAAAAATATTATTATTATTATTATTATTATTATTATTATTATTATTATTATTTCCTTTACCTGTCTCTCTCTGGCCACATCTGCACCTTATGTTTAAAGAACTCTTATCCCACTTTCGCAGTCCTGGCTTCCTGGCACCATGTTGTCTTCCCCACCTTCTCCAACAGTCTCGCCTCCAAGCTGCACAAGCTCTCTGCCCTGGGCAGGCGGCACAGCTCTGGAGGCCAGCAAAGCGGCTCATTCCTGAGTCTGACATGCCACCAGGGCAGCAGGGCTGCCTGTCCAAGCATGGCATATGCCCCTGCGACCACCCCCCACCCCCACCATGCTACCACATGGGACGACAACACCAGCCAAGGACCAGTTGCGGGAATACGCTGCGCAAAAGGAAGCGGCGGCGCTGTTCGCGGCGCTTGTGCACGGCATGTCTGCTTCCCCCCTCAGAGGCTTTTCTGCAATCCCTCTTCTCGTGAAAAGCGTCAAGGCAGAATTCAAAGGCCCGTTGACTGGCATTTAACTCTGTTTACCAAGTCCTTGGAGGGCACAAAAGGTCGTTTTCCTGAAGGCCGCCGGTGGGGAGGGGGGCAGGCAGGCTCGTAAACAGTGCGACCGCACGGGCCTGTCACATTCCTTCATGAAAGGAGAGAGTGTCTGCCGCCGCGGTGAAAATCTGACAGAGGAAAGAAAGATGAAAGCTTGGGGTTGGTGCAAGGGTTGTCGAGGGGAACTCTGGGCGGGTGGTTTTGTTTTTTTGTTTTTGGCCTTTGCTGCCTGTCTCTTTCCGAATCCCCCTCCCAGTTCTTGCTCCTGCAGCCGAGGTGGCAGTTGGGAGGAGAGCGGAGGCAGGGTGGGGAGAGGCGCGAGACATCTTTTGAATGGTTGCCAAGGCTGATTTAATTAGCTGCATTGAATTCATTAACTCCCCACCTCCCCTCCGCAAATGACGAGTCTGCCACGAAGCACAAATTAGGAGTTGCGAGCATCGGCGGAGCGCAACGCTGACCTGCCAAAAGACCCAGCAAAGCAGAAAAATTGACCTACTTTCATCAAATCTGAAGGGATCGCCTTTTAAAGCTCTCCTTGGATAGACACTAAGCTCCGGCTCTCCCTCTTCCTCCTCTTTTCTCTGTCTGGTGCGCTCTCTCTCTTTCTCTCTTGCACACACAGCTTTCTCTGCTTTTAATCTCCCCCGCTGCCTGAGGCTAAACCAGAAAATCCGCACCTCTGATCATCAAATGCAAGCGAGGTTCCCCCATGTGGAGCTGCCCGCATGCGCGGGCATACAGAACACCTTTGCGAGTCAGCGGGTTGCATTGAGAGCTCAGGCGCTCTCTCTGTGCAGGGTAGCCGAGTTGATTCTGAGCGGGATTTCTCTGGTCGCATAGGGACACAGAAATTGCATACCGGTAGTTGCAAATGTCTAAACCAGGGCCGACCCGAGTTATACCTTGTGGTATTTGGTGATCACTCGTAGCAGAGTAAGATTGTCTTCCATGAAAACGGTTTTAACAGTGAGTCTGTAAGTGATTGTGGAGGCCAATTCTGCATCCACACATCCTTCCACAGTGGGGACATAGGTTTCTGGGTAGGAGTTGATCACAGTGAGGTTTTGCCAACATGCCTTCCTCCTAGCTCATTTCTCCCTTTCGTCCTGAGTCCATGCTTCTTCAAAGTCTAGGAAGCCTTTCATGAAGGCTGTTCTCCAACTGGAGCGCTTGCAGGCCAGTGTTTCCCAGTTGTCCGTGTTTATACTACATTTTTAAAGATTTGCCTTGAGAGAGCCTTTAAACCTCTTTTGTTGACCAACAGCATCACACATTCCATTTTTAACTTCAAAATAGAGTAGTTGCTTTAGAAGATGATAATCAGGTATATGGGGTATTAGGGGAGGGTACATCATGCTCCTTCTGGGACACATCATGCTCCTTCTGGGATAGTTTGTCCACCTTTGGTCCCCACCCTGCATCCAGCTCTTACCTGTAGCTCCTAGAAGGTGTCGGCATGTGACAGCAGCCACACCCTGGGAACTGGCCAGCTAAACCAGGTGAGGGCAGCCAATGGGTCTCAGACCCCCAGTGAGTTAGGGATTTCCCCTGCATGTGAAGACCCACTCCAACAGATTGAGCGGACAAGACCAAAAGTGGGCCCAACGGTCAAGAAGGCAGTTTATGTACATTCTGCAGATGGGGCCTGCCAACCTGTGAAGGTAACCCCTCTCTAGGAGAAGGAAAACTCTGGTCCTAAACCTGTGCTGCCTTGTACGATATCTTCGGGAGAAGTAAAGACTAAAGAGTAAACCGTCTGTGGCAGTGAGTTCCACAGATTTAAGGATGTGCCACCTGTCCTAAATCTACTGCCACCCAGTTTCACCGAAGTTTTAATTTCATGAGATATGTGGAGAGAGAGGGAACCCCGCCATAAATGCCTAATATGACCCCAACATGCACACTTTTTTGTGTTTCAGAGAAGCCTGGGGGTTTCTGAAGAAGCTTATCAGGGATTCCTTATGGAGAAGATGAGTAATCGCAGGCACCCTTTTCCCTCTCCAAAAGACAGCTTGTGCACAGTTAGCGGCAGCGAGTGTGCTCTGAGGTCGGACTCCCGGCTCATCCATGGAACTCTGTGTGTGTCCTGGAACGATTCCCAGAATATGCAGGAGTTCTGTGATAGGCAAGTCTTTATCAGAACGATTCCTTGGAAGTTAAAAAGACCGGACACGTCACTGACCGGCAATGTCTCTTTCTCAGCCTCACCATAGCTGGAGATGCCAAGGATTGAATTTTGAGGGTGTTATGTGCAAAGCATCGCACAACCACGGAGTTATAGGCCTTCCCTGGTTGATCCTGATTTCTTTCTTTTCTTTTTTTTTAATGGGAAGGGCCAAGGAGCTATGAAGCCACTCAGAATCATAAGCCACCACTCTGTCTTCTTGATACTTCGTCCCACACACATTCCAAGCATAACTTCATATAGCTCATAAAGCTGGGAACTTGGGAACAGATTCTCCAGAAAGAGGTTTGTGGGTCTGATACCGCATTTCTCACATTTTCTCCGACGATGTGAAATCATGGTATACACCCAACCTTTACCTATCTGTGCCTTTGCCTTAGTGCAGATATAAAACTGCATGCTGCATTTCTCATAGTGCTAGGTATTTATTATTGTTGTTGTTGTTGTTGTTGTTGTTGTTGTTGTTATTAAAAGTGTCTTCCTATCCTTCTCTTCAAAGGAAAAAGCTCTCTTGGCAGCTTGCAGGTCAAAAGGAAACAAGACCGTCGCTGCCCTCAGGCTCACGATCTAAGCAACATGACGCAAAAGGAAAAGGGAATGGGGAGGGAGGAGGAAAAAAGCAAGCTCAGGCACCAGTTCTTATAACAATCAGATGGGATAGAAATAGTAGACACACTCCCGACTCGTGGAGAGCAATGGGTGTAGCAATGGAAGGGACAGGGCGAGTTTGCTAAATAATAATGAATAATAATAAATCCTATTAATATGTGATATAATTTAATATGGTCCTTAGCCAAAGGAAAGCAGAGCAATACATTTTGGCAGCAGCTAGGTAATACCGTGTTTCTCCAAAAATAAGACACCGTCTTATATTTTTTTTTTCCTCAAAAAAAAAAAACACGGTGGCTTATTTTCAGGGGATGTCTTATTTTTTTAAAATTAAGTATGGTACAGTTTAACCTGCAAGGTTAAACTGCCTACCACTATGGCTTATTTTCGGGGGTATGGCTTATTTTCGGAGAAACAAAACCTGCAAACCACAAGATTCACCCACGCATACTAAGACCTCACACTTTTTTGTTAGTAGACCTGGTTTGGTTACGATCCTGCCAGCACTTGCCACCTGAATTTGCTGTTAGAGAGAGCAACTATCCCTTTGTTGGAATACAGGTGACCGTCATATCCTTGCATTGTGTGTAAAACAAAAAACATTTAACAAAGCAACCCCAAATTAATACCAAGTTATGTTCCCTTTGCATGTTTTGTTAGCCCCTTTGTATCGTGTGAGTTATAAAATCTATTGCAGTAACTGGCTATATGCACTACCGTAACTGAGGCTCAATGAAGACCTTCATATCTTAGCTCCTTGAATAGCCTCCCTTGCATCTAAACACTTGTGTTGCCCAGTGAGGAAGGAAACTAGAGGGAGCTGGGTGTCAATTATGTTCTAAAACCAACGATGTCTTTGCAAATGGCTTGTCCTTAATTTGGCTCCAAGGACCAGCCTTGCACAAGAGCTTCTCTGATGCTCCTTACATAGCCTCCCCCTTTCCCCTTTGCTTCCCACGGGGCTGCATGATGCTTCGTTTCAGATGGGCCCCGTGAATTAACATATTGTAACTCAGTGCCGCTCAGGTAATTGCACACTCGGTCAACTGCTTGCCCAGACACAAAGCACCCTTCACCTTCTTTCAGACCACGCTATAAAGTATCGCCGGCTAGCTCTCAACTCAGGGGAACATGTGGGGTGGAGGGCTGCCAGTCACAAAGGCAGGGCTGTCTGCGCCTCGTCTAGGAAGACGGACGACTGTTGGGGAAATCGGATTAGCGGTGGAGGAATGGCAGAACATCGGTGCTGGGAGGTTCAGAACATTAAGATAACATTCATTACAGCTTGGAGCTGTTACTACTCCCTGCCCCTAACCAGGGTGATTTTTGCTCACCACAGGGGAGAAAATTATGCTTGATCCTTCATCCTTTGAAAGTGGATCAGAGGACACCTTCGAGCTTCTAAGTTTTACTTTTAATGTATTTGTTGATGGGTTTTTCAAGAGGACAATGCAGCTAAAGAAGCAACGGTTAGCTTGCATGCCCCCTTTCCCTCATCTGCGAGCATCTAGTTTTCTTGTGTACCTGTGTTAAGGGAAGTATAAATTCCATACTGAAAAGATGAAGAGAGCCTGCTGGATCAAACCAAAGACCCACTTGTTTATATATATATATATATATATATATATATATATATATATATATATATATATACCTAATTTTATTTGTACACCACCCATGCACAGTTCAAACCATGCTCAAGGCAGCTTTGTGGGATATATTCAGGCAAAAAAAAAAGGCGAAGGAGTAAATTGATGCTTTTGAATTATGGTGCTGGAGGAGACTCTTGAGAGTCCCATGGACTGCAAGAAGATCAAACCTATCCATTCTGAAGGAAATCAGCCCTGAGTGCTCACTGGAAGGAGAGATCCTGAAGCTGAGGCTCCAATACTTTGGCCACCTCATGAGAAGAGAAGACTCCCTGGAAAAGACCCTGATGTTGGGAAAGATGGAGGGCACTAGGAGAAGGGGACGACAGAGGACGAGATGGTTGGACAGTGTTCTCCAAGCTACAAACATGAGTTTGACCAAACTGCGGGAGGCAGTGGAAGACAGGAGTGCCTGGCGTGCTCTGGTCCATGGGGTCACGAAGAGTCGGACATGACTAAACGACTAAGCAACAACAATTAATTAAAAAAATTCCTTCCAGTAGCACCTTGGAGGCCAAGTTTGTCATTGGTATGAACTTTTGTGTGCATGCACACTTCTTCAGATACACATGAAAGCATGCACACAAAAGCTCATACCAGTGACAAACTTAGTTGGTCTCTAAGGTGTTACACCTGGAAAAAACCCTGATCTTGGGAAAGATGGAGGGCACAAGGAGAAGGGGACGACAGAGGACGAGATGTTTGGACAGTGTTCTCGAAGTACGAATGTGAGTCTGACCAAACTGCGGAAGGCAGTGGAAGACAGGAGTGCCTGGCGTGCTCTGGTCCATGGGGTCACGAAGAGTCGGACACGGCTAAACGACTAAACGACAACAAAGGAGTAAACCCTGCACAAATATGAAGGAGCCCCTAAGATGATTGCAAGGTGCCTTGTACACTTCCTTCTGGCAATCCCTGGAGCTAAATCTTAAGTCATGTCAACACCTCTATCCCAGATGAGGCCTTGTCTTGGAAAGGAAGCTTCGCCTGTATTTTCCCACTGGTCTGTAATCTCCCGCTCAGTACTCCAGATAACCAAAATCCTACCATTTATTATATTTCTAGGGTTCAGGGTGCGTCCCTCCCCCAAAATCTATAACACCATTGTATTTGGGTCAGTTAACCTGCTGTGTCTTTGGGTGTGCTAGGGTCGCAGATCAGTGCAGTGGTGCCCAAGGTGAGCTGGACCGGACACACCTGGGATGCTTGTACAGGTAAATGCTACAGGGGTCACCCCTGCAGCTGCCCTGTGTAAACCACGCCCCACTTTCCTGTAAGGATGAGGCGTGTCAGAACTATTTGAAACCAGCCGCATTTCTGACCTTGCAGTGTCTAGGCCGGGAGTGTTTATCATTGTTAAAGCATGTTGCACTTTTTGAGGTCTGCTGGTAGCAACACAAAAATGTTCCCCTTCAGGGAGAATCTTGCTGCTTCTAACCGAGATGATATTTCGCGCATTTTTATCTAACGTGGCACAAGAAGCGGAGACCTTGAATTGCATTTTAATGCTGGATTTCAATGACAGGAATAGAACAAAATGACGCTCATCCGCCTGCCTGACACGGCCTTGTCTTGTTTTGTTGCTTCAAAAAGACCTCCATCCCCTCCTGCGTGTTCCTGGGAACGAGAGGCAGAAACAACACATTATTTGTGTGGGCTGCAGATGTTCCCAAGTGGTAATGAAAGGAGGAGATAAATGCAGGAAAACTGCAAAATAGGTTGAGCCTAGAACACAAGTAAAGGTCGGACACTGTGACAGGCATCAATGTTATACTTCCCTTGAAGTAGTGAAGTCCCCCAAACCGACTGACGGTATGGAATCTACATAAACATTCCAACCTCTCAAGGAATGGCACCGCAGCAAAGTTTGTCGTTTGGTTCCACAAAACAAGTCCCTGAGGTTTCTTGGCTTGTAGCCCGTACAATTCAATTAGTTTGAGAACTGGATTAAATTTCTTGTGTATAATGAATGCCGAGAAGCATTTCCCGTTCCAGATTTATGGCTAAAACTGCAGTTTCTAACTAAAGCTACACAAGTCTACCATCTTCCGAGGGAGTCCGTTCCACTCTCAAACAGCTCTCTTACTCTCAGAAAGTTCTTTCTGATGTTTAGTTGGAATCTCCTTTCTTGTAACTTGAAGACACTGGTTCGAGTCTCGCCCTCCATAGCAGGAGAAAACAAGGTTCCTCCACCTTCCATGTGACAACCCCTGAGATATTTGAAGATGGCTATCCCATCTCCTCTCAGTCTCCACTTCTGCAGTCTAAACAGACCCAACTCCTTCAACCGTTCCTCATCAGGCTTGGTTTCTAGACCCTTGGATCATCTTGGTCGCCCTCTTCTGCGCACGCTCCAGCTTGTCAACACCCTTCTTAAATTGTGTTGCCAATCAGAATAAAGATACGGCACAGAACAAATATTAAAACGAAACATAAATTGTAGTCACCAGCCAGCACAGTCGAGGCATACCGGTATGGAAGTTGCACTCCCAACGAACACCTGGAAGGAGAAATGTTGCCCACTCTTAGTCTAAACTGACTGGCTGTTCAGGTATTTCAGACAGGGAGTCTTTCCCAGTCTTACCTGAAGACGCTGGGTATCAAATCTGGGATTTTCCTGCATGGATCACAGATGCTCTGCTGCTGAGCTACGGCCTTTCCTTGGTGGGCTGACTTTGTATAAGGTTAAGTGGGTGAGGAGCACACAATGTTCCCGAGAAGGACTATCTCAAGGCCCTTTTGCTAGAACAGCCAGCTGGAGTTCATAATACACACTCTCCAACGGTTAGCTGTAGTGGTGATCCTGCCTCCCTTTGTACCTAAGCAGCCCTGAGCACTCGGTTTGGATCAGGGTGGAGGGACACAAGCAGTTCAAATAGCTAAGATTGGCACGGGCAGAGAACCATGCCTACAGCACAATCTCTCCCCCCCCCCCGACTTGGCGCACACATGCGCCATAGAAAACGCGTCCTGGGGGGGGGGGGTTGATTGCCCCGCTGAGTTTCAGTGAAACATCTGCAGGATCTGAACGGAGAATAGCAATGGTTTCTTCTCCCCCGTTTACCCCCCTCTTTTAAGGGGGAACTAGGCTATTTTTGAAACGCCTCCTTACACATATTTTCTGCCAGCAGCCAGCTCAAATTAGTCACTTGGGAGTTCCTGTTCCGTACGGCGAAAATGAAGGCAGATTTTCATGAATGGGGTTTGCGAAGGATGGCAAGGTCATGCGAACGGCTGCTTTGTTTAAATAGAAAGGTCGCGGAGCTCGTTTTGTTTACTTGTTTTGTTTGGCTGCCGTGCACTTCTGAGAGGTGTGCGCTGGTGACTTGGTTCATTTCTCTGAGCCATACAAATGATTATTTCAATGAATGAATGAATGAATGTCCCAAACCTCCAAATGCCCTCCAAATGTTTCGGACAATAGCCCCAGCCATCATGACTGGAATGACCATTGTCCTTTTCTGCAACAGAATGAGCGTCCATCTGAGCTGCCTACCAGCAATGCGCACCCACTTGTTTCTGGAAGGGGAGAAGGGGTTCAGAAGCAGGGCATGATGGGAATCTCCACTTTCTGGTCCATCCCCAACATCTGGCAATCATCCTAGAACTAAAAACAAAAGTGGGGTTTCAGGTTTTTTTTATTTTGAGGGGGAGGGGAATTTCGTTGAAATTTGCCTGCAGAAATTTGCATTAACCATTGCATACAGATAATTTTAAAACCAAAACGAATCTCAAATTGAGAATATTTAAATGTGCATAGTGAGAATCTCCGCTTGAGAATATTTAAATGTTACACTCTTCTGTTCTGTTAGGAGCTTAATTTCAGGGTATTTTTTGGGAGGGGGATTAATTTGCAAACATAAATGCTATCATCGTTTGCAATTTGCTTTATGGGTTCCCCCCTTCCAATCAAGCAGTTTATAAATTTTATGAAATAATAATAATAATAATAATAATAATAATAATAATAATAATAATAATAAAATGTGAGTTTCAGCCCCAAAATATGGAACCCGCTGGTAGCTCAAATTTATCACATTTCTATGGTTGCTAAGGTGGCAAATTCCAAAGTGGTACACTAACATCACAAGTGTGCCTGTGAGGGTGGTAGCTAGGGTTGCCACGCGTCCTCTTTTTCCAGGACACATCCTGTTTTTCAGAAGTAAAATGTCTCTGGCTATACTTTCTGGATGAGAACTAGACATAACTGGTGGTTGAAGACTTGCTTCCTTCTTTTCTTCTCCTGCCCCCCCTCAGCAGTATATCACAGCTTCTGTAGCCTACATATCGTAGGGGTATTTAAAATGTGAGTCCCTCATGGCATCCTCTTTTTTTTGCTCTTCAAAATATGGAAACCCTAGACTGGTAGGACTGAGAGAGCTTACCTTCCAAGTCCCGGACTGCAGAATCCGGGACCGGCAGCCGTGTGACACCGGAAGTTGCGTCGACGTAACTTCCAGTGTCGCTTTGCCCTTCTATGGGCACCAAAAATGGCCGCCGCCGGCTTCAAAAGTCGCTTCTGCACATGACCGGAAGTGTGCTGACGCAATGTCCGGTGTCACTCCGCCCATCTATGGGCACCAAAAATGGCCGCCGCCGACACCGGAAGTCGCGTCTACACACTTCCGGACATGCGTAGATACGACTTTTGAAGCCGGCAGCGGCCATTCTTTGGTGCCCATAGAAGGGCAAATCAGAAAAAAAAAAGGCCGCCGGCAGGAGAAAATAACGGAGAAAAACGGGAGACGAAGTGATACAGGGGACCACCGGGGAAAGGTAAGTAAAAATGGGGGTTTCCCGGGGGAAACGGGGTACTTGGCAGCTATGCTCCACAGAAGATCTCA
Organism: Zootoca vivipara; assembly: GCF_963506605.1. Taxonomy (NCBI): domain Eukaryota; kingdom Metazoa; phylum Chordata; class Lepidosauria; order Squamata; family Lacertidae; genus Zootoca; species Zootoca vivipara. The sequence continues at coordinate 11,443,978 of NC_083283.1, read as the reverse complement.
GAAACTGGGCAGGTTCTTATGAAGAAAGACAATCCTACAGGAGGATTTCAGGAGGAGCTACAGATAACAACCAGGAGTTTATAGCTATGTCCATAGGTGGACATTCTGGCTTGGGAGAGATATATGATGTGCTTGTTCCTCCTCAACATTCAGACCAGGGTTGGGAAGCCTGTGGCCATCAGAAGCTCCTGGACCGCAGCTCAGATCATCAAGGTCTGTTGGCCATGCTGGTTGAGACATCGAGAAGGCAACACATTTCCCAACCCTGCACTAAAGGACTGCAGGAAACAGAACTGGGAAAGAACCCAGTCTGAGATACCAGAGAGGCCACAGCAAGTTGGGGCAGGCCGCCCCAGGCTCGGTGCTCTGACCTGGAACGAGGCGGCTCCCCGTGCCACTTTGTACAGGAATTCAGTCACCCCTGAGATGCGGCCCTTTGTGCCAGGCGAGAGCAACAACAGCCCTCCTTAGAAAACCCGTCGAAAGGCAATGGCAAGTAAATGTCAGGTTTCTCTCTCTCTCTCCTTCCCCTCTCTCCCTCTCTCCATTTTCAGTCAAGTGCTTTTAACTTCAGGGAAAAGAGAAATAACTGTGCCAAAGGTCGATGTGTTCCTGGGCATGGTGCCCCAGCTTTGAAGTGCAGAAAATTGCTCGCGTTGTATTGAAAAAGAAAAGAAAGCAGAGACGCTGCCATTTCACCTGACAAGGCTCCCCGCTCCCCCGCCAACCACCAAGAAGACCCAACTGCAAACCTTGGCTGGGGTGGCGAACGGCATGCGGTGGCATATTTTTGCACCGCAGCTGCTGGTTTCTCCTGTCGTCGTATTCGAGGGGTCAATGGTTTCTTGGTCATAGCTTGCATTGCATGCAATGCTGAGAGGGAAATCAGCAGAACAGCGCAGACTTTGCCTGCAGACCATTTCAGTTTCCGGTTTAAAAGGCCAGGTGCCAAACGATGGGTAAGAACCTGTTCACCCAAAACTACCACCCTCCTTCCCTTTGGGCAGCAAGGTTAAAGCAGTTTTCTATTTGACCAAACATTAGGGGAAGGGAAGAACTTAGGAAGCTGCCTGAGACTGAATAAGAGTATTGGCCCATCTAGCTCAATACTATTTCCACTGACTTGCAGCCAGTGTTTTTGAGAGGTGCTTCTCCTAGTCCTACCTAGAGATGCCGGGGATTGAACCGGGGGCCTTCTGCATGTAGGTGGTGCTGTGGTCTAAACCACTTAGCCTCTTGGGCTCACCAATCAGAAGGTCGGTAGTTTGAATCCCCATGAAAGGGTGAGCACCCATTGCTCTGTCCCAGCTCCTGCCAACCTAGCAGTTCAAAAGCATACCAGTGCAAGTAGATAAATAGGTACCACTGTGGCGGGAAGGTAAATGGCATTTCCGTGTGCTCTAGTTTCCGTCACAGTGTTCCATTGTGCCAGAAGCGGTTTAGTCATGCTGGCCACATGACCTGGAAAGCTGTCTGTGGGCAAACGCTGGCCATACCTGCCAAGTACCCCGTTTTCCACGGGAAACCCCCGTTTTTACTTACCTTTTCCCGGTGGTCCCCCGTATCACTTGGTTTCCCGTTTTTCTCCGTTATTTTCTCCTGTCAGCGGCCATTTTTTTTCTTTCCGATTTGCCCTTCTATGGGCACCAAAAATGGCTGCCGCCGGCTTCAAAAGTCGCATCTACGCATGTCCGGAAGTGCATAGATGTGACTTCCAGTGTCGGCGGTGGCCATTTTTTGTGCCCATAGATGGGCAGAGCGACACCGGAAGTTGCGTCGACGCACTTCCTGACATGCGTGCAAGCGACTTTCGAAGCCGGCGGCGGCCATTTTTGGTGCCCATAGAAAGGCAAAGCAACACCAGAAGTTACGTCGACGCAACTTCCGGTGTCACACAGCTGCCGGTCCCGGATTCTGCAGTCCGGGACTTGGAAGGTAAGACGCCGGCTCCCTTGGCCTGAAAGCCAGATGAGCACCGCAACCCCAGAGTCGCCTTTGACTGGACTTAACCATCTGGGGTCCATTACCTTTTACCCTTCTGGCATGCCGGGAAAATAGTCTAACACTGAGCTATGGCTTTGCTCAATTATCATTTCTGCGTGTGGCACTTAATCTGGGTTAGGTGGGTGATGTCTTTCAAGCATCTTCAGGCCTAGTAGATCCTGCTGGGGACCAGACTAGGTGAATTTTTGGATCATCTCAATAAACACATTTTTAGGTGCAAAATATATCCAATTTAGTTTCTGATTGCCTTCCTGTCCAGATGTTTCAAGCATGGTACCAGATGTTGTGGGGTGACAAAAATCCCTTTAACCCTGACCTTTGACCATGCCATGGTAGAGCATCTTTCTCTAGCTCGGAGTATCCCTGTTTAAAAGCCCAGAGAGCCGCTGCCACTCAGCATTGAACCAGCTACTGAACTTTGCAGGGGGTTGCAATGGAGGAATTTGGGTTGGTGGTTGTAGTTCTGCCATGGGCAAATGCTGGTCCAAACAGGCTGATGGTATTCTGGTCATGCTTTCAGCAGTTCCCCTAGCAGTCATATTTGCAGATGACTCTGATTTTTTTGCTGCCTGAGGCACCAGTTTTCTGCTCGTGTCCCTGGCACTTTTTGCAAAGATATGAGTGCCGGAAACTTAATTTTAACCCCAGAAAGCACTCCCCACAACTATATGAGTCAAACATTGACACGCATGTGCAAATGGTCCATTGCTCTGCCGTTGTTTTTGGGTGAGTAGCAATCTTGAGAATGTGTGGACTGCCCCCCCCCTGCAAAAAAAAAACATTCTCTTTGGGTTGAGGCAAGGAAGCCTCTGGCCTCTGCTAAGTTTGATGAGGTGGTTGGTCCATTGGGCAAATGAAGCGTTGGCCCACCAGCTTCAGCCTGCCCTCAGGTGGGGAGAGTGCTCTTGTGTTTGGGTCCTGCCTGGAGGTTTCTCATGGGCATCTGGTGCCATTGGACTGATCTCATAGGGTGTGCTTATTGTCTTGCTCTTAGGAAGCCCAGCATTTGACTACTTCTCATGAAAAGTCACCGCTGATAAACAGAGCTCCGCCCTTTCTTCAGAACTGCTAAATTGCACTTAAAAAGTCAGGCCTTTCCCCCAGAGCATCAGTGAGTCTTTATGAAATAATAAGTAATAATTAAAATATATCGAAAACACTGCATGCTAACAACCCATGGCATTCACAGTGAAGTGTGCAGCTTGGTCAGCAAGAAAGGATTTGGGAAACGACTAGAGACACTAAACAGTGGGGATTAATCTACAGTTGAGCAACAAAAGTTCTTGCTAACAGTATTTCCAAGGGGGTATGATCTAGTGATCCCTTCATTCATCATTGTTGTGGATGAACTGATTCACAAATGTCCAGACATGGAGAATGACTCTTTGCAGCTGTGATTCATAGATTTGCTTTATTGTGTGGCATGTTGCATAACACTGCTTATAACAGGAGACTCTGGTGCTTTCCATTGTGCTCAATTCCTTCTCGTCTTCCGATTCAGCAGCATGTTCACCAAGACTTTTGAGACGTTCATCTCTGGGAGGATTGGGATGGGAATGACCTGAACCTTACAAATGGAGACTTTCGAGCGCCTTGCTTTTCCTCCCTTCAAACTGGAGGAACTGCTCCTCTGCCAACCCTTCCCGTTCCACAGCCCTTAAAGCTACAAACCTGCAGCCACCTACATACCACCGCTGTTACAATCGCAAGGCAGATACAGATGGAAAAAGCCACAACGGGCAAAACTCTCTGATCAAAATCTAGACCTCGCCTCTCACAATGGGACGTGGGGACCGAAACGTGAAGCATTGGTAGAGATTGAGACTTGAGGGAAAGGTCCAAGACAGACGTTTATCAGAGAGGTTGGTGGTCCTGAAGACCCTCCCCCCCTCTGGTTAAAATGATCATGTGAGAGAATAGGCCTCTGGAAGGATGCAGGCTGCTGGGGGGGCAATTAGTTTCACCTGGCATAAGACAGCTTCCTAGATCCCTGCTCCATTCCAGGTATACATTTTAATTTCTATGTGCAACCAACATTAAAAACAAACAAACCAGAAATGCAAATACAAAAAAACCCACAACCCTAAAATCTCTGGCTGCTGACAAGTCGAGGATAAACAGGATGGGGTCATCTCTCCATAGCTCGGCGGCAGCCAGCCTTTTTGGCAATGGCGCGATGAGTTTAAAATAAGAGACAGTGCCTTTCCAGTTTGCAGTTCAGCAAATGTGCAGCGTGGCTGCCTCCATTCCATAAGGTTGCTTTCTTTGTAGCCTGCTGAGCCAGGGAGCAAACAGCACCGCAGTGCAAGAGGTGGACAGGGATTGGGGTGCCCACCAAGATATTCGCCCCCCCCCCCCCCGCAAAGGAAGCAAGCCACCAAAAGGCAGGGCAAGAGAGGACACAGATCTGAATAAAAATGGCACAAGCTATTTATTAATATTAATATTAATATTGTTAGTAGCAGTAGTATTTAATCTAATTTATGAATTGCTTCCCATGTAGCAATCTCAAAGTGAATTGCAGCATAATGACATATATAAAACAAGTTACAGGTAGGTAGCCGTGTTGGTCTGACGTAGTTGAAACAAAAAAAAAATATTGCTAACAGTAAAAATTGCTATCAGCCAATCACCCACCACCCTTCTGAGTATTACCCCTCCCCACCCTCTGACTATACATAAGGGTCTGGTGACTTCTGTTTCAGTGTATCACGAAAGCTCATACCTATGACAAACTTAGTTGGTGTCTAATGTGCTACTGGAAGGAATACACACACACACACACACACACACACACACACACACACACACACTTACATATAGAGAAACCGAAGCAATTTTAAAAGCAACAACTAGAAGTACATTTTAAAAAAATGGTTTAAAATGACCACATATAAAATTAGTTCAGATCCAAGACAGATTCCAACTGGGGTAAAGATTTCAGAAGGCTTGTTGAAAGAGGAATGTCTTTAGCAGGTGCTGGAGAGCCAATAGAGAATACGATTCCTATGCATGTCAAGGCTTCTAAGCATGAAGATTCTCACCCATCAGACTTTCCCACTCAATGCATGAATGTCAATAGATGTAGACACAACACACATACACACACACCAATGCTGTGGACGAAAAGGATAAAACAATAAAATGATCAAAAGGAAGAATTAATAACAATTTTAAATTTCCAAAAAGTTAAAATAACAGAAGTCTAAAAACAGATTAAAACTCGCATCCTGAAGACAGCTGCCTGACATCAACAGGCAGGGAGTTCCAAAGGTTAGGCACTGCCATGCTAAATTACCGAGTTTTTACAAATGTGGAACGGGTGTTATGTCGCCCTTGTAACGATGCTAGTTTTGCAGGTCGAGTGGGAATATGTGCGGCAATACAATCTTGCAGGTAAACTGGCCCCAAGTTGTGAAGGTAGGATAGCAAAACCTAATCGCCACCATGGCATATATTCTTTGCATTCCGACAAACCCATGAAGCTAAGACTTGAGCAGGACTTCTCTTTTGCTCATGGCCCAGTCGGAAAATGCTCATGGAAAGAAATGCACTGCTCCCTGCTGCCAAAATATGACTTTTATTTCATCCCTTTGTGCTGTGACACATTTTCATGTTTAGGTGTGGGTTTATTGAGGTGTGTGGGTGGGTGGGGGAGAGTCTTATAATTCCTCATTTGGCTGGGCAAAAAGTGGCTGCTGTTCAGTGGCACATTCGGCCCACCCCCAGCTCCCGATGATGCTGCCTGCCACTTCTGCATACCTCCGAGTGTTTGGTGTGCAGTCTGTGCGAGACATTTTATCACCACTTTCCCCACAAGCCTTCGCTCCATCTGGCAGGGCAAATGGCTCGAAATGAAAGGGCCTGTTCACGCTTAGCACAGCTCGGATTTATATCTCTAAATAAGCCGGTTGTGTGTGGAAGCTAATTCGTAAACACTTCCCCTGGTGATAAATGGCAGGCTGCGCCAGCCCTTAATTGGCGCCTCTCTCTCTCTCGGGGAAATGTCTCCATCAAGCTTCTCCTGGAGTGATGGAAAATACGCTGCGCAGGGGAAAGGAGGAGCGAGGGCTCGGAAAGGGACCTGTCTCAGAGGCCCGGCAGAGGTGGGTCCATCTGCCGGACATGCAACCTTCCTGATGGTCCAGGAAGGTGGCTTTCTATCGCAGAAGCCACAAGATCCTTCAGCAAGAGGGGGTCTCCAGGAGCCAGATCTCAAAACCTTTCGCAGACCCTCCAAGGGTCCCTCTTTTCCGGGGACAGTCCTTGGTTTACAGAAGCCGTCGAGGTTTCTGATTTGATCCTGGAATGTCCTGCTTTTCCTCAGGATGTCCCTGTTTAACAAATGTTGGAGGCTACAGTAGGACGTCCCTATTTTCATTGGAGAAATGTTGGAGGGTATGGTGTTGTGTGACACACACACCCCTCGAGCCAATGCAACCTTTAGAAGACATCTGAAGGCAGCCCTGTAAAGGGAAGTTTTTTTTTAAAAAAAATGTTTAATGTTTTATTCTGTTTTTAAATATGTTGGAAGCTTCCCAGAGTGGCTGGGGGAACCCAGTCAGATGGGTAGGGGGTATAAATAATAAAAATGTGTATCATTATTATTATGGAATAGGACACCCCTGTTTTCATCAAACCGTTGGAGGGTATGGTTTTGCTTGTGTCAATGAAAAGGAGTTTCTTGGTAAGCAGACAGAAGAGCAGGGATGGGCACCTTTTTGTCATTCTGAGGGCCGTGTTCCCTCCTGGGAACATTCTGAGGGCCAAGTTCCAGAGTTGGGATTGACCAGAGGCAAGAATGGGTGGAGAAAGTAATGTAACCGTAATATTGGTACAGATCCTGCATACATTCATAAGCCCCCCCCCCCGTCTTCCATTCAGACCACCTGGAGGCATTGCCAGAATGCAAGCGCGCACTCAAGATAGGCAATAACACTGAGGTGTGAAGGAGGGCCTGGAGGAGATTCCAAGGGCCAGGTGGCAAGGAATGGAGGGCCACCTCCTGTCCCAAGGCCTGAGGTCTCCCATGCACTCAAGTGGGAGAGGTTTGCAAAGGGCAAACTAAAGCAGGATTCTAGTTCCTGGGCAGGGGAGTTGTAGTGACAGTCCAAGGGCAGAGATTATGATGATCATAGAATCGTAGCATTGGAAGTGACCCCGAGGGTTATCTACTCCAACCCCCTGCAATGCTCGAATCTCAACTAAACCATCCGTGACAGGTGGCCATCCAAGCTCTGCTTAAAAACTTCCAAGGAAGGAGAGTCCACCTCCTCCTGAGGGAGTCCGTTCCACTCTTGAACTGCTCTTATCATCAAAAGATGTTTAGCTGGAATCTCCTTTCTTGTAACTTGAAGCCATTCCAGAGCAGGAGAAAACAAGCTTGTTTCCTCTTCCATGTGACAAGCCCTTGAGATATCTGAAGATGGCTCCGGGATCAGAGGGAAGAAGCGGCGGAAGAAGAGTGGAAGAAATTTAAAGTTTATTTAAAGAATAGGCATAATATTGGATAGAATTAATTGAAGTGAAGGAGGTACAGAGAGGTTGTAGAAATATAAAATGTAGAGGAAATATATTTAGATGTAGTTATAAGTTTGGAAAGGGATTTGAAATATATGTTAAGTTACAATAGTATAATATAAAAAAAGGCTTAGTTAAAATGGAAAATAAGTTTGGGCAGATGCTGAAAAGCAAAAAACTTTCTTCTGAGTAGGACAGACACTTGCCGTGCATCACCAGAAAAAAGGAAAAGAGGGAAAAGGCTTAGTTAAAATGGAAAATAAGTTTAAGGTCAAGATGTAGAAATTACTAAAGATGATTTACAATGTAACGCAGTTGGAGGAGGAATGAGGAAGTCAACAGTGTTAGATTTGAATTAAGATATAGAATAGAAAGTTGGAATTTTATTTTTGTGTTTTTTTGTATTTGTGTTTTTTTTGTATTTTGTATGTTTTTGTTTTTGTTCACTATAAAATCAATAAATATATTATTTAAAAAAGAAGAAGAAAGTTATTCCTGATGTTTAGCTGGAATCTCCTTTCTTGTAACTTGAAGCCATCCCAGAGCAGGAGAAAACAAGCTTGTTTCCTCTTCCATGTGACAAGCCCTTGAGATATTTGAAGATGGCTATCATATCTCCTCTCAGACTCTTTCCCCCCAGGCTAAACATACCCAACTCCCTCAACCGTTCCTCATAAGGCTTGGTTTCCAAACCCTTGATCATCATGTACACAAACCAGTCTTGTTTTGCTTCCCTTGGATTTCTCTCTCAGAGAACGCTGGGGAACCTCAACCCATTTCAGGCATTCATTCATCCATGTTGTCTCCATATTCATCGCTTTTCCATGGGTTAGAGGGTGATCATCTGCTGTGGGGAAACCTGTGGTTAGCATGTTGGCTCAGGACCTGGGAGACGAGGGTTCAAATCCCCACTCAGCCACGAAGCTTACTGGGGGGGGCTGGAGCCAGTCCCTTGGGTAGCCTAACCTACAGTACTTTACAGGGTTGCTGTGATGGTTAAATGAGGCTGGGCAGAACCATGGGCACCACCTCGAGTTCCTTGGAGGAAACGGAATAACTAATTAAACATAGTCCTTACCTTCCAAGTCCCGGACTGCAGAATCCGGGACCGGCAGCCATGTGACACCGGAAGTTGTGTCAACGTAACTTCCGGTGTCGCTTTGCCCTTCTATGGGCACCAAACATGGCCACCACCGGCTTCAAAAGTCGCATCTACGCATGTCCAGAAGTGCGTCGACGCAATGTCCGGTGTCGCTCCGCCCATTTATGGGCACCAAAAATGGCCACTGCCGACACCGGAAGTCACGTCTACGTACTTCCGGACATGCGTAGGTGCGACTTTTGAAGCCGGCGGCGGCCATTTTTTGTGCCCATAGAAGGGCAAATCAGAAAAAAAATGGCCGCTGGCAGGAGAAAATAACGGAGAAAAACGGGAGACGAAGTGATACGGGGGACCACCGGGAAAAGGTAAGTAAAAACGGGGGTTTCCCGGGGAAAACGGGGTACTTGGCAGCTATGCATAGTCTTCCCACACATTGTAGGCCTCTCATTTCCCAGCCTTACTCTGATTTCCAGAGTTTTAAAATGAGCGGGGAGCTTATGGAAGCAGGCAACCTCTATTCAAGAAAAGGCCTTTACAGGACTACGTTTCCCAGGAAGTGCCTAGGCCTCATTGACTGCGAAAACAATTGGACAACATAAGAAGCTGCTTAAGGGTAATTATAGAAACTCCAAATCCCGAAGGGTTTTAAGGGAAGATGAACAACACCTTAATTTACAGAAAATCCAGCTCTCAGAAGGAGACTGGCCCATGTGGCTATTGCGGTTCCTTCCATCTTTATCATTGTGACGTTCTGTGAAAGTTTGTTTATTACAAAGCCAACGGTTATTTTCCAGAGCCTTTAAATAGGCTCACCAGTCTGCCTTAATTTATTTTTAGAAGAAGAAGAAGAAGAAGAAGAAGAAGAAGAAGAAGAAGAAGAAGAAGAAGAAGAAGAAGAGGAGGAGGAGGAGGAGGAGGAGGAGGAGGAGGAGGAAATGGGAAAGGGTTGGGCGGATATAGGATAATATGAAGACTATAGGGAAGGGGTTTTTAGTGAGTGACCAGTCGTATATGAGTCAGTGTTGAGATTGTGAATGCTGTGTAAAAAATACAGAAATACCTCTTTGTCGGAATGAGCCATTCGTTTCTGTTGCCCTCAGCAATTGTTGGGACGAGGAACTTGAAGATGGGGCCCATTAACGATAGACTCCAAAATTTGGGATTCTCTGCAAACCTTTATCAAGGCTTTGTAGGTGTTTCTGCAGCATTTTGCAGCAAAACCCCTGCATTTTTCAGCTCCCCGCAAGCGGAGAAACTGATACATCAGACACGGGGGTCGTACTTAACATTAGAAGATGGATATTCTGGGGGTTTCCTTGTGGGGTTTTGAAAGGGGCAAATGTGCGCTGAGTGGCTGCGTATTCAACTGCCCCAGAGAGAGGTTCAAATGTCTTTCTGCATGTCCCAAAGGCACAACTACCACTAAGGATGGAAAGATCCGTCCATTTCATTTTGTGGTTTTTACCATCTTAAGACCAATTTGCTGCCTTCCTGGATCAGTTTGTGGATTTATTTATTTTTAAGTCCTCGCAAAAATTTGGTCAGTATCTTAGTGCACCTTTCTCCTGATATTTCTGCAAGCCATTTGGCCTCCAACCATCAAGGTAGCACATAACCTTCATGACGAATAGCCACTGGTAGCGTTTATCCTCCAGGAATTTGTCCCATCCCCTTTTAAAGCTATCCAAATTAGTGGCTGTCACAGCCTCTTGTGGCAGTGAGTTCCATAGTTTAAACCATGTGCTCCGCAAATAAATACTTTCTGATCTGGATCTTCCAACATTCAGCTTCCTTGGAAGTCCATGAGTTCCGGCGTTATGAGAGAGGGAGAGAAAAATTAAATCTACCAGCTTTCTTCACTCTACCACCCTCCTCCCATTACTCACATTTTTTCTAAAGCACAAAGCTCAAATGTTGCAACCTTTTTTTCACAGGGAAGACCGCTCCTCCCTTCTCTCTACCTTCTTTTAGGGGTTATTTCCAGCCAAAGGAATTCTATGGCTCTGGATATCTGTGCACATCAGTCTAGGCAGCTTTTCCCAGGACTGTGCTCCATGGAACAGTTGCAGCAAGAGGGGACCTCCCCACCAGTTTATGAACCTTCCCCTGATGAGCTGCACACACACACACACAGCTGGAGACTACGCCTGAGCGAAAGCTGCCTCTGCTCATCCCTTTTCAGCCCTCTCTTGGTTCTGGGAGACAGTGGTGCAGGAGAGTGTGTGGAAGCACCCAGCCCTTCACCTGCCTTGCCTACCTCTTCCTCCTCTTCCTCCAGGTCTGAAGCTTCCCCTGCCTCTGACTCTTGCCTCCTGGCTGGAGCAGTCCCCCACAAATCACTGCCCCTCTATCCCACTTCAGACTCCAGACCCACCCCCCTTCTCCTGCTGAACACTCTTCGGCATTCTGTTAAGCCCTGATCCCTTGCTTTTTATGCTTCCAATCCCAGCATGCATTGCAGAATGTGGCCAATAAGAGGACAGGTTTCCTCCGTGACATTCCCCAAATCTTGGAAACTCATCCTAGCAGCTGACTCTGCTGTCATGTTTCGTGGAGAGACTCCGTTTCCAAAATGGCTTTGGCTCTGCCCATGTCCACCAATACATTTGTTAAAAACCCAGAAGCTTTTCTAGTTACAGGTAGGTAGCCGTGTTGGTCTGCCGTAGTTGAAACAAAACAAAACAAATTCTTCCAGTAGCACCTTAGAGACCAACTAAGTTTGTCATTGGTGCGAGCTTTTGCGTGCTTATGTATGCAACGATGGCAGCGAGAATGCTTCTAGCCCAGAGATGGAAGGAAGGAGAAGCACCAACAAGAGAAGAATTGCAGACAAAACTGATGGACTATGCAAAGATGGTGAAACTGACGGAGAAGACCAGAAAACAGGAAGATCAAGTATTCTTAAAAGACTGGAGTAAAGTCTTAATTTATTTAAAAGACCACTGTAAACAGTTAAAATCATTGGCAGGGATGTAATGTCACTTGTAATGTGGAACTGTTGTCTTTGTCCATGGAGTTTTCTTGGCAGGGATACTGGAGTGGCTTGCCAGTTCCTTCTCCAGGTGGATCACATTTGGTCAAAACTCTCCACTATGACCTGTCCATCTTGGGTGGCCCTGCATGGCATAGCTCAGGCATCCCCCAAACTGCGGCCCTCCAGATGTTTTGGCCTACAACTCCCATGATCCCTAGCTAACAGGACCAATGGTCAGGGATGATGGGGATTGTAGTCCAAAACATCTGGAGGGCCGAAGTTTGGGGGTGCCTGGCATAGCTCCTAGCTGCTCTGAGTTATTCAAGCCCCTTCACCACGACAAGGCATTGATCCATGAAGGGGATGCTTTTGAATTACGGTGGTGGAGGAGACTCTTGAGAGTCCCATGGACTGCAAGAAGATCAAACCTATCCATTCTGAAGGAAATCAGCCCTGAGTGCTCACTGGAAGGACAGATCCTGAAGCTGAGGCTCCAATACTTTGGCCACCTCATGAGAAGAGAAGACTCCCTGGAAAAGACCCTGATGTTGGGAAAGATGGAGGGCACAAGGAGAAGGGGACGACAGAGGACGAGATGGCTGGACAGTGTTCTCGAAGCTACGAACATGAGTCTGACCAAACTGCGGGAGGCAGTGGAAGACAGGAGTGCCTGACATGCTATGGTCCATGGGGTCACGAAGAGTCGGACACGACTAAACGACTAAACAACAACAAAAATGTAGAACTAACTATGGTAACTATGGATATATAGCAGATGAATAATGGTAAAAGATGCAGAATTTTTTTAAAAAAATTATGGAACCCATGGAGGGAGGGAAGGAGGTCCAAGGGTTCAAACGAACCTTTTATTTTAATGTTTGAAATGGTTAAAGTTAAAATGTATAAAATTATGTAAAACCAATAAAAAACATCTACACACACACACACACACACACACACACACACACACACACACAAAAGCCACTTGGAGATGTCTTCCCCCTTTTGCATGAGTTGCTTCTTGTCCGAGGTGGAGTTTTTCGTCTCAACTTCCCGGAGAGCCACTCGAGGCGGATAGTCTTTATCGGACGTGACAGGCAGGTACAAAGCTTGGATGAAAGGCACTCCACCTCATCCTGTCAACATGCTACCTTGCTTGACAGCGGAGTGTATGGGGATGTGGAGAGACGCGGATGAAGCAAAGCAGGGGGACTTTTCTTCACTTCCAAGAACGAAGTAAGACCAAAACAAAAAAATATCTGGGTCATATACAGCTGTCAGTTTATTTCTGAACATGACGTCTGTGCAACTGGGAGGATGCCGATGAACCATGGTTCATGGTTCTTACAGCAGCGAGCTCTCTTTATGCTCTCTGGTTCAAGTGGGCATTTAGTTGTAATTGAATGTATTCACTGTGATTCAGCAAGAAGGCTCACCCAAGACATTTTTCTGCCAGGGGCAGAACAGCAAACAAGGTTCCTCTTCCTGTTGCCCCTCAGGGTGCACAGTATTGTTATAAAATAATATTGGGGGGGTTGCAGGACACCATTACTAATGAACAGAGAGGGGTGACCGAACCTGACAGCTGCAGTTACCCAGAATCCCTCGCAACACCACCTTCTTCGCCTCTGCTCCACTCCAGAGACCCGCACCCCTCCCGCTTGGACTCAACCCTGCCTTAAGGAAGGCTTAAGGATCAGCATATGCGCACATTTCCACATGACTAGCAACTTGGGAGCCATAATTCGCTGTCAGTGGTATCTCATTCACAATGGAAGACTCCTCTGAACAAAAGACAGTGATCAACTCTTATAAAAATGTTAATTTCTCTTTGTGTTTAGGAATTCACACCTGGGAGGGGTGATAGGAGGACTAGGAGAGGTGTCAAAAGTGCTCAGATTTCTACCTTGAACCCTCCTTTTTTGTGAGGTATTGATTACATAGCTGTGATGTAGGAATGATGTATTGGGGGCATTTCTTGGTGATGGGGAAACTGATAAGAGTGGAGGTTCTCTTTTGTTCTGGGTTCCTTCCTTGTTCTCCTGCGTGAGGGGAAGGACCCTGTTGCAACAGCAAATAAAGGCTTTGCTTCTCAAACTTCTCTGGTTGGCCTCTGTTATATATTCTCCGACCGATGGAGAACCCAATAAGGCTCTTGTGTACCCCATAAGGGAATAAGAGCAGATTTTGCTTAGAACAGTATCAATCAATTTCGGAAGGGCTGCCCTATGTCCGGGATTTCTCAGACATATCTTGGATTCGTTTGTCGGAAATAGTGTCTGGGCAGAATCGGTAGAAATGTCTGGGAAAACCTGGGCATTTGGAAACCCGTGTCGGAAGTGTTGATTTGGGTGGGGGCGAGTTTCCTTAAAAATAGCATGCTGTTGTTTAGTCGTGTCCGATTCTTCGTGACCCCATGGACCAGAGCACGCCAGGCACTCCTGTCTTCCACTGCCTCCCAAAGTTTGCTCAGACTCATGTTGGTAGCTTCGAGAACACTGTCCAACCATCTCGTCCTCTGTTGTCCCCTTCTCCTTGTGCCCTCCATCTTTCCCAACGTCAGGGTCTTTTCCAGGGAGTCTTCTCTTCTCATGAAGTGGACAGAGTATTGGAGCCTCAGCTTCAGGATCTGTCCTTCCAGTGAGCACTCAGGGCTGATTTCCTTCAGAATGGATAGGTTTGATCTTCTAGCAGTCCATGGGACTCTCAAGAGTCTCCTCCAGGACCAAAATTCAAAAGCATCAATCCTTTGGCGATCAGCCTTCTTTATGGTCCAGCTCTCACTTCCATACATCACTACTGGGAAAACCATAGCTTTAACTAGACGGACCTTTGTAGGCAAGGTGATGTCTCTGCTTTTTAAGATGCTGTCTAGGTTTGTCATTGCTTTTCTCCCAAGAAGCAGGCGTCTTTTAATTTCGTGACTGCTGTCACCATCTGCAGTGATCAAGAAGCCCAGGAACATGGGTCCCCAGACTACGGCCCGCGGGCCGGATGCGGCCCAATTGGCCTGCCAATCCGGCCCGCGAAAGGTCTGGGGATCAGCATGGCCATCCTGCACTTTAAAAAAATTTTTTAGAGCCGAGAGCCAAGCCGAGAGCCATTTTTTCCCCTTCGTCGCCATTTTCCTCCTCTCCTTCATCGGGGCTGGCCAGTAGCAGCCAATCAAAAAGTTGAAGTGCTTCAGGCCCCAGCCAATGGGTGGGCAGCAGCTGCACGTGTACAGGAGGAAGGGGGCTGTGCTAAGCTGGCCAAACGCCATTTTCGGCAGCCGCCAGAGCAAGAGCCAGCCGGAGAAACCCCTTTCTTTGCTGCCGCTCCACCCTCCGTCGCAAGCAGCCCCTGCTGCAAGACACAGGTGTGTGTGTGTTAAAGTACTTTATTTTGGGTTGTCCCAGCAGCGGCAGCGTTCCGCTCTCGCCTCCACCACCGCCGCTGCCTCAGAGGCGCAGGCATCCCAGCGGCATCCCTCCTCCTGCCTGCCTGCCTGCCTGTAGTGTCCGAGGGGGAGGGCGCGCCGGGGGCGGCAGTCCCGGGAGAAGCCCGCCACGCGCGGCCGTCTGGCGCTTTAGGTTTTAACTTTTAAAAAAGCGGCTGCATTTTTACATCTGCCCGCCCAGACGGGACTCTTCCCGGGATTTTGGTGCCTTCTCAGCCGGGTGGGGTGGGGGGATGAGCCCAGGCAGCTGCGAACCGCGGCCGGCTCCAGCCCCAGTCCCGGTCGGGGTGCCGTTAGCCGCAGCCCCGGTCCCATCGCTGCAGCCAATTCGGCCCTTCCTTCCTGAGGGGCGCAGAGCCAGGCTGCCCGCCGCTGCCGCCATTTTCTCTTCAGTCGCTGGCGCCGCCAGGCCCAGAGGAGGAGGAGGAGAAGGGCGGCAGAGGGTTTCTGCGCTCCTTCTCCGACTCCCTGCGCAGCTGATTAGCCGCGCTGCTGCTCCCCGCCACTTGAAGGAGGAGTTGGCCTGGGCCGCCTGCCCGCCGCCGCCACTGCCGCGGCCGGCATGATGGCCCCCTCCGCGGCCGGCATGATGGCCCCCTCCGCCGCCGCCTCCCCCTCCGCCACCGCTCTTGCGGCTCTCGGCGCTCCAAATATGGCAGGCGGAGGTGAGCGGGAAAGCGGCTAGGGGCGCTGGAGTCTGGCGGGCTTCTGGCGGGGCTCTCCCTCCGGCCCCCTTCCCGAGCTTTTGGTGGGTGCCTTCTTGACGGGGGGGGGGGGACTCGGGGGCCGCCGGGCGGCGGCTTGAGCCGCTTGCCCTGGTGGAGCGCAGCCTGTGTGAGTGCAGCCTGAGCCGCCTGCCCTGGCAGAGCGCAGCCTGTGTGAGTGCAGCCTGAGCCGCCTGCCCTGGCAGAGCGCAGCCTGTGTGAGCGCAGCCTGTGTGAGTGCAGCCTGTGCGAGCGCAGCCTGAGTCGCCTGCCCTGGCGGAGTGCAGCCTGTGTGAGCGCAGCCTGAGCCTGTGTTTTATTTTAAATACTATTTTGTGTTGATTAAAATCATAATTTTAAATTTAAATATTGTATTGTTTTCCTGTTTTTTGTGTACCAAATGCAATATGTTCAATGTGCATAGGATTTCGGCTCCCCCCCACCCCCCAAAAATATAGTCCGGCCCAGCACAGGGTCTGAGGGCGGTGGACCGGCCCCCGGCTGAAAAAGTTTGGGGACCCCTGCCCAAGAAAGTAAAATCTCTCACTGCCTCCATTTCTTCCCCTTCTATTTGCCAGGAGGTGATGGGACCAGTGGCCATGATCTTGGTTTTTTTTTTTTTTGATGTTGAGCTTCAGACCAATGTAATGTAAAATTTGGTTAAATTTAATTTGTTTCAATTAGTGATCTTTAAAATGAAAACGGAAAGATCTGCCAAAACTGTGTGGATGTTGCCTGCAACACCAAGCACCAAACCTTCCTTGCACTGCAAAGGGTTAACCTCTCAGAGTGACTGGCAGGGCAGCTACTGCTACCCCCCACCCCCGCCCGCCCCCCTCCTCACACAGTTTGGTTTGCCCATCCATTGTTTGGAGGAACTGTTGCTAGATTGACTGCCTCCCTTTTGATGTCTGGCAATGTTTGTTTATTAGCGCCAGTGGCCTGGGTTAACTCTCAGGGAAAAGCTTTGAATAAATCCCGTCCTCTGCACCTTCCCTCCTCCTTTTCACGGGCTGGTGAGCTGATAAAACCTCAGCGCTGGCTTTCAAAGGCCAGGGAAAGTTTCAGCAGGAAACTCCTTTGCTCTACCTGCCTGCCTCCATGGCAAATGAAGCCTGTAAACTGTGAGAAAAGGCTGGAGAGAGAGGGGGGGGGGACACAGGCCAACTCTTGACATAAGCAGGGTGTAGCTGCAAAGATCCTCTCTAATAATAATTTGTTATTTATACCCCGCCCAGCTGGCTGGGTTTCCCCAGCCACTCTGGGCGGCTCCAAACAGAATTAAAAGCACAATAAAACATTTTAAAAAAACTTCCCTTCAGATGTCTTCTAAAAGTCAGATAGTTGTTTATTTCCTTGACATATGATGGGAGGGCATTCCACAGGGCGGGCGCCACTACCGAGAAGGCCCTCTGCCTGGTCCCTTGTAAGCTCACTTTTCGCAGGGAGGGAACCTCCAGAAAGTCCTCAGAGCTGGACCTCAGTGTCCGAGAAGAATGACGGGGGTATACGATGGCACTCCATTCCACTTTCCCAAGTGTCGGCTGAGTGCGGCTCAGGACTACAATTCCTCAAGGACGGCTTCTCTCCATAGGAACCTACCCGGACCCCGAAATCATCTTCTGTGGCCCATGAGAGTGGCGGAGGGTGGCAACATGAGAACGGGCCTTTTCTGTGGTGGCTCCCCGTTTGTGGAATGACATCTGATGGGAGGGTGTTCCACGGGGAGGGCTGACTTAACCTTTTCTTCGTTCTTTTTCTCTGCATGCACAAACCCCTTCTACATTAACATACCATCCACAGTGGCCAACCAGATGACTCTGGAAAATCCACAAGCAGGACCTGAGCAAAAACAGCAACTACCTTGTGGTTTCCAGCAACTGGCGTTCAGCAGCATTGCTGCCTCCAACTGTGGAGGTAGTAGACCTTAGCCATCCATCAGTGTTGGTCGCCATTGATGGTCTCCTCCTCCCGAATTTGTCTAGAGCCAGTGTGGTGTAGTGGTTAAGAGAGGAAGACTCGTAATCTGGGGAATCGGGTTCGCGTCTCCGCTCCTCCACATGCAGCTGCTGGGTGTCCTTGGGCTAGTCACACTTCTTTGAAAGTCTCTCAGCCCCACCCACCTCACAGGGTGTCTGTTGTGGGGGAGGAGGGGAAAGGAGATTGTTAGCCGCTTTGAGACTCCTTTGGGTAGTGATAAAGCGGGATATCAAATCCAAACTCTTCTTCTTCTTCTCTTTTAAAGCCGTTCAAGTTGTCGGCCATCGCTGCGTCCTGCAGAAGTGAGTTCCGCAGTTTAACTATGCGCTGCACGAAAAAAGCGCCTTCTTTTATCTGTCCCGAACTTTCCACTTCACTGGAAGTCTAAGTTCTATGAGGGAGGGAGGGAAAAAAACATTACTTTATCTGCTTTCTCCATGCCAAACATAATTTCATAAGCTTCTAACATGCCTCCTTCTCTCTCGCTTTTTCTCTAAATTCAAAAGTCCCAAACACTGCAAGCTTTCTTCAAAAGGCAGCTGCTCCGTCCCCTTGATCATTCCCCTTTCTCTTTTCTGAACCTTGTAAACAGAAGTACCCCACACTGGAGCTTTTTTGCGTTCCTACAAGCCCTTTAAAGACCTCTTGGGAATGCAATCAATGGGGCCGAAGTGTTTCTATTTGATGGGATTGCGCCTTGCGAAAGATACCCTGCTTTCAAGGGGGAAAAGATCAGTTTCATTCCAGGTTCGAGGCAATGCTCTCCAGCAGGCCTCAACTGCTGGAAACTTCAAAACTCCCTGAAAGTGTGGGGTTTCCGATAGTCCTTGAATGTGCAGCACATTCCTTATTTGCTTGCTGGCTGAAGTGTGGGGCTGTTTGCACAGCATGTCTGAGCAGACAGTGGCCTTTGAAGATGTTTACTAATTAAGTCAGAATCAACTGTGCAGGGAAAGAGAAATCACTTCAAGTACACACACACACACACACACCGCATAAAAATACTGGGTTGTTTATTTGGGCTTGGATCCGAAATCAGACAAGCGTTTCCCTGCCAGGCTCCCCTCCCTCCCCAAGTGGCACTTTCATTCCCATTGCTCTGCAGCTCCTTCCCTGAAATTATTTTGGGAGATGGAAAGTGACACCAGAAATCTGGAGGCAAACGGTTCTGCACCAGCTTCAGTGGCTCAGCTCTATGCTCTGAGCCCATTGACTCGTTTTCAGTGGGGTTGGGACTGGGAATCCCTAATCCAATATAGCTTCAGGGAAGCAAAGAGGCCCTGATCTAATCAGCGCCGGAACTGAAGATTCACCATGCTTTCTAAATGAACAGCACGATATATAGTGTGAGGTGTGTGTGTGTGTGTGTGTGTGTGTGCTGATTTTGCAGGGCTTCCAGCCTTATCTGCAGAGCTGATTTCCGAGAAGGGAATTGGGCAATTATCTCTCGGCCCCCCTGGCAGTTGTGCTGTGGGTACCAGCCTGAAGCTGTTGCGACTGGAGGTGTATCTAGGCTCCCTTGCCCAGAGTTTGCCCAGAGTTTGGCAGAGGAACGGCCTGGAGAGCCGATGGATGGGCAACCCAGTCAGATGGGGGTGGTATAAATGATGATGATGATGATGATGATGATGATGATGGAATTGGACATCCCTATTTTCATCAGAGGAACGTTGGGTATGGATTACTCTGCGTGAAGCCTGACCTGGGAACTAGTGCAAGATGTTGCAGCACGACTGCCCACTGTGGCAGAATATTTACTGCCACATTATTCCAGTGCTGAAGGTAAAGTTATTCCAGTGCTGAAGCGAAGTTACAGGAAACCAGGCAGGGGGCCTTCTCGGTAGTGGCGCCCGCCCTGTGGAACGCCGTCCCACCAGATGCCAAAGAAATAAACAACTATCTTGCGTTTAGAAGACATCTGAAGGCAGCCCTGTTTAGGGAAGTTTTTAATGACTGATATTTTAATGTATTTTTAATCTTTTGTTGGAAGCTGCCCAGAGTGGCTGGGCAGCCACTTGGTTTAAGTACGCTTCGGTTTGAGTACTTTCAGTTTAAGTACTCCGCGGACCCGTCTGGAACGGATTAATCCACTTTCCATTACTTTCAATGGGAAAGTTCGCTTCAGGTTAAGTACGCTTCAGGTTAAGTACAGACTTCCGGAACCAATTGTGTACTTAAACCAAGGTACCACTGTATTGGGTTTCCCTTATTGGGCTAAGGTGCTAGTATTGGTGTACAAAGTGTTGTTGTTGTTGTTGTTGTTAGACTTGTATACCACCTTTCACCCGTAGATCTCATGGCAGTTCATAACATAAAATTTCAATATAAAAACCACAGGTTGGGGCTAGCATACCTAAAGATTGTCTCGTTCCCTACATACCCAACTGCTCACTGCATTCTGCAGGAGAAGGCATCCAGTAGATACGAACCCATCAGGAAATCCATTCCACGCAATGTTGAAATCACGTTTCTACTGCGGCGGCAGCAGCAAACCCTTTCAAACTCTCTGCACTTACATATCAGGTAGACCCCCTTCTCTACCTGCTTTTCATCACCTGCTTAAACATGCTCTGTTCTTCAAAAATCTTTATCCCAATTGGAATATGTCCTGGATCTCAGCAGATTTTATGTATGTTTGTTGTTTTACACTGTTTTTATATAATAATAATAATAATAATAATAATAATAATAATTTATTTATACCCGCCCATCTGGCTGGGCTTCCCATGCCACTCTGAGCGGCTTCCAACAAACATTAAAATACATCAAATATCACAGATTAAAAACTTCCCTAAACAGGGCTGCCTTTAGGTATTTTCTAAATGTCAGGTAGTTGTTTATCTCTCTGACGTCTGATGGGAGGGTGTTCCACTACCGAGAACTATATATCTATAGTTCCCCCTCAAAACACGGTATATATTTTCATATGGAATTGTTTTAAATTGTTCTCATATCTTTAACTGTGGTTAACTGGGGTCCAGCTTTGAGATGCCTTAATGGAAGTGATTCATAAATGAAATAATAGTAATTATTATACATGTCTTGATTAGTAAATATGTGAGCTTTCCTTCCAATGATGAGTGGTTGCTTTTGCATATTATACTGCCTTGTCCTCACTTCAATATCTCTCATACGTGAGGTTTTCATGTCAAGCCTATTCACTTTCATTTGAGTACTTAATCAGTTCATGACTAATCCTCTAGAATATCCTCACTTGTTTGTTTATTTATTAAACTGATCTCTTTGTTAAAACTGTTTTCATCCCAGTTTTCTACATAGAAAGTTGAAAGTAGTTCACCCACCCACCCACCCTATAAATCTAAAATAACCCCCACCCTGCAACATAGCAGCTGAATGACTTTTTAAATACAGTGGTACCTCTACTTACGAATAACTCTACTTACGAATGTTTCTACTTACGAAAGGAACTCCATCCGCCATCTTGGATGTGGTTTAGATAGGATTTTCTCCTACTTACAAATTTTTAGATAGGGTTGCTTCGACTTAATGCATTCCTATGGGATTCAACTTACAATTTGTTTCGACTTACGAATGTGGGTTCGGAATGCATTAAATTCGTAAGTAGAGGTACCACTGTATATCAAAAGGTAAAGGTAAAGGGACCCCTGACCATTAGTTCCAGTTGTGACCGACTCTGGGGTTGCGCGCTCATCTCGTATTATTGGCCGAGGGAGCCAACGTATAGCTTCCAGGTCATGTGGCCAGCATGACAAAGCCGCTTCTGGCAAACCAGAGCAGCACATGGAAACACCGTTTACCTTCCCACTGTAGTGGTTCCTATTTATCTACTTGCACTTTGATGTGCTTTCAAACTGCTAGGTTGGCAGGACCTGGGACCGAGCAACGGGAGCTCACCCCGTCACAGGGATTCGAACCGCTGACCTTCTGATCAGCAAGCCCTAGACTCTGTGGTTTAACCACAGCGCCACCTGGGTCCCAAAAGCAAAAGCAGCAGTCAAATCATAGAATCATAGAGTTGGAAGAGACCACAAGGGCCATCCAGTCCATGAACAACCACGAAAGTTAGGCAATTAATTACATTTCCATAGTACCAAACGCCCTCTTTAACGTCAGAGGATCTTTAACTTCAGCTTGGAGGCCTATAAGAAGACAGGTAGGCTTCTTGGAGGTGGACATCCCAGAACAAAAGACACCTGTCTCTCTCCAACAATGTAATTACAAACTTGGAAGTTGTAGGACTGCAACTCACACCATCCCTGACCATTGACCATGCTGGCTGGGTTTCAGTCCTGTGCAATCGTATAATGACTACTCAGATGTAGGGTAGTCACGAACTTTACAGAGGGCAGTCCTCTATTTGAAGGGCTGCCTGGTCCAAATCCAGTTAAAGACAAAGAGAGAAAGGCCATAGCTCAGTGGTAGAGCATCTACCTTTTACACAAATTAATAATAATAATAATATACATAATAATGTATTCTGCTCTGGTCAGACCTCACCTGGAGTACTGTGTCCAGTTCTGGGCACCACAGTTCAAGAAGGATACTGACAAGCTGGAACGTGTCCAGAGGAGGGCAACCAAAATGGTCCAAGGCCTGGAAACTATGCCTTATGAGGAACGGCTTAGGGAGCTGGGTATGTTTAGCCTGGACAAGAGAAGGTTAAGGGGTGATATGATAGCCAGGTTCAAATACAGTAATACCTCGGGTTACGAACGCGATCCGTTCCGGATCGCAGTTCGTAACCCGAATAGTTCGCAAACCGAACGCGATGGGCGCCGCCATTTTGCGCATGAGCAAAGCGCGATTTTCGCGATTTTCGCGCTTTGCGCATGCGCAAATCGCGCGATCGCGCGCGTGCGGCTTATGCGCGCGCGCGGCGAAAACACTTCTGGGTTTGCGCAGTTCGTAACCCGAACTGTTCGCAAACCGAGGTGGTCGTAACCCGAGGTACGACTGTATATAAAAGGATGTCACATAGAGGAGGGAGAAAGGTTGTTTTCTGCTGCTCCAGAGAAGCGGACACGGAGCAATGGATTCAAACTACAAGAAAGAAGATTCCACCTAAACATTAGGAAGAACTTCCTGACAGCAAGAGCTGTTCGGCAGTGGAATTTGCTGCCAAGGAGTGTGATGGAGTCTCCTTCTTTGGAGGTCTTTAAGCAGAGGCTTGACAGGCATATGTCAGGAATGCTTTGATGGTGTTTCCTGCTTGGCAGGGGGTTGGACTGGATGGCCCTTGTGGTCTCTTCCAACTCTATGATTCTATGAATAATAATTTATTCATACCCCGCCCATCTGGCAGGTTCAATCCCCAGGTGGATATATCTGGTGAGCCACTTTATGGACCAATATTTCTGACTCAATATAAGGCAGCTTGGTTGCCTCTCAGCAGTTCTTAAAATACCTGGCTACAGCCTCCCCCAAGTTAAAGGTAAAGGTAAAGGGACCCCTGACCATTAGGTCCAGTCGTGACCGACTCTGAGGTTGCACGCTCATCTCGCATTATTGGCCGAGGGAGCCGGCGTATAGCTTCCAGGTCATGTGGCCAGCATGACAAAGCCGCTTCTGGCAAACCAGAGCAGCACATGGAAACGCCGTTTACCTTCCCGCTGTAGCGGTTCCTATTTATCTACTTGCATTTTGACATGCTTTCGAACTTCTAGGTTGGCAGGAGCTGGGACCAAGCAACGGGAGCCGACCTTCTGATCAGCAAGCCCTAGGCTCAGTGGTTTAACCACAGTGCCACCTGGGTCCCCCAAGTTAAACGATAGCAATTAATTCTGCATTTTAATCTATACATACGAGTTAGCGCATGCACATTCCATGCTAATCTGCACCCTCCTCTATCCTTTCAGTGACACATTTCCTCTTTTCTGGTGATGCATGGCAAGTGTCTGTCCTACTCAGAAGAAAGTTTTTTTTGTTTTTCAGCATCTGCCCAAACACCTAACCAGTGTGCGCCATAGGATGCCTACCTAAATTGCCCTTCAATCCATGCCTTTCAAATTAACTCGGCCAAGGAAGGAGCTCTAGGAAATAAAAACCGGGGCGATTAAAACGTGGCGGCTGCAGGCAAACGCTATAAACTGTTCAAAGCCAGGAACCTGCTTTATTTGCCAATTTCGAACGCTGGTGTTTGCTGAAAGCCCGGGCCCATCAGAGATGTTAACTTAAGCTTTCCGTTTGGGTGTCCCCCCCCCCCAAAGCCTTTGTTGCTTCAGCAAACAGGTCATGAATCCAGCACACCTACTCCCCAAACAAACATTCCCCCAATTATCTGGGGAATGAAGTGCATTTGACAAAGACATCAGTCTTCCTGAGACAGATCGCTGGGGGTGTGGGAACATTCTGATTGTGCATGTCGGAGGCCTTGACCCCTGTCCTTCATGGACCCCAGATAACCATTGAAAAAAACATTCTTCTTTGGTGTTACCCCTTTGGGATTGAAAGAACAAAGGGTTGAAGCTATGCATGTGTAGGGTTGCCATAAATCTGGAATTTCCCGGACATAGCCGGCAAGCGGCCACCGGAAGTTGTGTCCAGGTGGAAATTGCTGAAACATCCGGGAAAATCTGTGTCGTTTTTGACAAAATATTAAAAAATAATGATGAAAAACTGCCATTTTTCAATTTTAATCTCAACAACTTATTTCCACTTTTTGAAATATGGCAGCCCTATGGACGTGCATGATTCGTTGTCCTGGAATTCACTGCTGTCACACTCAAAAACTCTGTGCACTATTGTGCTACACCAAGTGTCAGCAAACTTTTTCAGCAGGGGGCCGGTCCACTGTCCCTCAGACCTTGTGGGGGACTGGACTATATTTTGGAGAAAAGAGGCAAGAGCACCACGAGCCCCAGTGACTGCTTGCGAGTGGCAGGGGCTGACGGCAACGGCGGAGGGACGATGAGTGGTGAGCGAAAGGGTTCTGGAGAGGGGCTGCTTAAAATGTGGCCACTCGAACGCTGCTGCTGCTGGCACCAACAAAGCCCAGCCCCCTTCCTCCTCTAGGCAGGGCAGCGAGAAGCCAGGAGGAGGGAGGGAGGAGGCGTCACCGCCGTTTGAGGGACAGGGAAAGAAGGTGCGCGCTGGCGATCCGTGTGGCGATTCCTGGACTGTCCGTGGGCCAGATCCTGAAGGCAATTGGGCCTGATCCGGCCCGCGGGCCTTAGTTTGCCTACCCATGTGGTACACCTCCAGGTCTTCTTTGTAGAACCCACCCAGATGTGATGATGGCCAGCAGCAGAATCTCACAGGCTACACACACACACACACACACAATACACACACACACACACACATTTGGTAAGCACCAATTGTTGCTGTTTTTTACAACAAATAGGAGGAGTGAAGCAGTTTCTATTTTCCCATCTCAAACTGGTAAACGTTGCCCTTTGCAAATAACTGCTGCATTTACATTTTTGAAATGTGGCTGGCTCCGTCGCCTTGGAAGGGTCTAGGTGTCTGTGGTTTGCACCCAATCCTGGCAGCATGGTGTTCAGAGTAGACTGAAACTTTCTCGTGTTCATTCATTCCCGTGGGTTTCCTTTGAGCAGAACCACTCTTTCATTCTATAAAAATTGAATATTCCTTGCATGAAAACCAATAGATGGACCAGGCTTCATCCGCACCAGAGGAGCAACTTTGCCTGCAAATTTCATCCACTTATGTGAAAAGGGGAAGAGGAAAGGGAAGAAAAAAACCCCCTTACAGCCATTTTGAGATTCTCCTTTATTGTCAAAGGAGGTGAAAGGTCAGATTCAAATAACGGATTGAATCAAAATGGCACAGATTGGCTATGAAACAGCACACCTATAGTATAGAGATAAACAAATAAAGCTACATGGGGATTTATCTTTATCTGCCACAGGAGATTGAAGTAAGAGAGACCTATTCTGGAAGGCGGGGTTTCCCCCTTAAACAGGGCTCTGGAAACATGATAGTCTCAGCTGAAAACTATTATTTCTTTGACAATCTGCTTTTTCATTTCCTCTGAGTTTCAAAAGCTGTTTATCATACGCTGTGAAGAGGTTGTGTTTTGGAGAAACAAATGTCTACAGAGCCCCAGATGAGTGTGTGGAACAACAGCACACAAGACCCTGGTTCAGGGCCTGTATCTTCCCTCTAAGCAGCTCTGAGGCCCTTTCAGGTAGAAGCAGCAGCAGCAACCCACTTAGCCCTACTAAAAATATCTTGCACCAGATTCAACTAAGCGGGAAGCAGAAGCCACTGGAAAGACTCTCACAGTGGGGACTTTCCCCCTACTCACTTTGCCCTATGCCTTCTTGTGCCTTCCTCAAAGCTGGTCGAGGGTCAGGAGAACCCCTACGTAGGTGTAAGAGAGGAAAGATCATTCTGCCGGGCAAGCAGATATTCTTATGTTGATCGAACAAACCTTTTGGCACTATGTTGACTTCCCAACAGTGTAAAACCCAAGGTTGCCTAACCCCATTTATGCCCACGCGACGGCTCTGATCAGAACGGGCACTGTCGCAGCTCCCACGTCATACCTGTTCTGAAATTGCAAAAACCTGCACATTGGAACTCACTGCCGATGGATGTCAGCTGGGCGCTTTCACCATACTCTTCTTTGACGTCTGCTAAAAACATTTTTGTTTAGGCAAGGGAAGGCAGATGTTCGGAAAGTTGATGCAAGTTTTAACCTGTCTTTAGTTCATTCTTTAAAAACTTTTTGAGAGACTTAAAAATTATTGTTAATTGTTCCTATTGAAAATGTTATTGTTTTATCTTTTTTGTACAGTGCTTTGAAGTTGGCTTCCCCCCACCCTCTTTACTGGTTACAATCAAGCAATGTATAATTTTTATGAAATAAATAAAATAAGCATGGATGTCCACAGTATTTTTTCCCAGGGTGGGAATAAAACACTGAACCGGGGAACTGGCTAGTTTCTCTCTCAACCCAAAATGAGAATAATGCCCGACTGTATATTTAGCCTCATTTCTCAGGTTCTGCAAATGCTGGGAACTTTTCTAAAAACATGGAAGCTGGGAAGCTGGAGATTATGGTTCATTGGAAGAGGGAACCGCCTCCTGTCCTGTGGATACACAACCAGGGGTATAAAAACTCTTGGGAGGAAAGCAGAATATTTGGACATGCTAATATAATCTCATTGGCTCCCAGGAATAACAACCAACAAATCATGAGGCTGGGGGATGCTAAGCGTTGCCGCTCCATGTCACAAAGAAAGGGGGAGATTGGTTGGTACTTTGTCTCTCTGGCCCAATTAAGAGAACTCATAGCTTAATTTCACAGGGAAAGTTCTGACCAAAGCTTCTTTGCCTCTCTCCTCCTCCACCACCGCTCCCCTCTCCTTGTTGAGAAAGGGCATGAGCAATAAAGGCATGTTCTCTGGTGCTGTTTGCATGAAAAGCATGGCAGATCGACTGATAACAGGGCAGCCTATAAGAGGGGACAGCACCCATTGCAAATCTCACCCAGCTTGAGCGATGCATGCAAGCCAGGCGAAATTCATACTGAAAATGTGCAGATAACTCATTTCATCTCTTGTTGCTTTTGAAACAAGAGAGACGGGTAGATTCCTGGTAAAAAGGACACAAGTCTTTTTTTTAGAAGAAGAAGAAAATGGGAGTCAGTTCAATGCATTTCAGGGTTTTTATTTTTGTGACACAAAATGAACATTTTACAGGAATCGCCAGCTCAAGGCTGCCCCACCTCCAGTTTCTTATTCTTGGCTTAACAGAGTGTCAAGTGCTGATGAAACCTTGAGTGATTGCCAGTTGAGTTGAGAGCTCACTGCTTCATCTTTCTTCCTCCTGCCCCTAACTGTGTTTGAGGCTCAAGCTGAACATTATACAGAGTGCTATGACCCAAAGCAGCCTGCTGAGACTGAGAGGCAAAGCAGAGGAACATAAGATGTCATCTGTTGCTGAGGGAGATGGTTGGGCCATCAAGCTCAGTGTCGTCTACATAGACCAGGAGTGGCTCTACAGCAGGGGACCCCAAACTAAGGCCCAGGGGCCAGATGCGCCCAATCGCCTTCTAAATCCGGCCCATGGATGGTCAGGGAATCAACATGTTTTTACATGAGTAGAATGTGTTCTTTTATTTAAAATGCATCTCTGGGTTATTTGTGGGGCCTGCCTGGTGTTTTTACATGAGTAGAATGTGTCCTTTTATTTAAAATGCATCTCTGGGTTATTTGTGGGGCATAGGAATTCATTCATTATTATTTTCAATATGTAGTCTGCCCCCCCCCCAGGTCTGAGGAACAGTGGACCAGCCCCCTGCTGAAAAAGTTTGCTGACCCCTGCTCTACAGGGTTTGAGATATGGGTCTCTCCCAGCCTGACCTGGAAATGCCAGGATTTGAACCTGGAACTTCTGCATGCAAAGCAGATGCCCCACCACTGAGCTGCAACCCTTTTCACTTGTGGGTAAGGATGGGAGAGGAATTTGAGTCAGTGGTGAAACCATAGGAGAGCCATACTTCGAAACTGGCCCTTCTCTGCATTTTTCAGTGCAATTCTCCAGCCTAATATTGCTTACAATGATGCACATAGTCAGGTAAATTGTGCCCAGAGATGCATATCATACAAAAATCCATTAATTGTTGGGGGGAATGCTTTGCAAAATTGTCAACGGCAGTGACTGTTGCACACAAATGTGTATAATGATCACCAAAACTCTGGTGCATTTTTGTGAGGACTTTTTTAAATTTTTTAAAATTGCAAACTGATGTGGAAATGTCGAGAACTGATAGAGAAACCTCAAATTTTCAGAGTGAAATGGACAGATTTGCCTACATGCCAAATCACTGTAAGATAATACAGCTGTGATTCCATGGGGAGGCTGACTAGCAGGGCCGTCTTGAGCAGATCGCGCGCCCTGGTGCTGAGGGGCGGAGATCGCTCTGCCGCCCGCCCCACCCTCGCAGGGCGCAATTGGTTTCCACGCGGCTTTGCCGCGCGGCGCCCTCCTTACCAGGCCGGCACCCTGCTTACCAGCCCCCCCCCTGGTGCACTGCGCCACCGGGGGTCTACGTAGAGCCGGGCCTGCTGACTAGCCACATCACTCTATCTCCTCTGGTTGTTTTCGAACTCAAAATCACCCTCCCCAAGATGCTGTTTCACCCATGGGGAGAAGAAGGCAAAGGTCCACAGGCTGTGAGCCCAAGTGTAGGAAGAGTACAGAGATGGAGAGAGGAAGCTGCCCAAAACCACTGCCTGCAAGCTGTGTTTTCAAACAGATTACATTGATAGCATGGGAATGATAATGGTGAACTGCCATAGCTCAGTGCTCCCTAGCTAACAGGACCAATGGTCAGGGATGATGGGAAGTGTAGTCCAAAACATCTGGAGGGCCGAAGTTTGGGGATGCCTCCTTTAGAGCTATTTTTTAAGGGAATTCACCCAAAAACAACACTTCCAACACGTGCTGCCATAAGCCTGGGTTTCCCTGGACATTTTGGCCGATTGTCATAAATTCTGCCTGGGTTCTATTTCCAGTGGATGAGTCCCAGCTATGTCTAGGTTCTGGGTGAGCAGGAGGTAGGTAGATTACTAAGTTTACATCAAAGACTCAGAGCTCGCGTCCGTGTCACGCATTTGCATAACATTTGCACATGTAAACGCATTTATATGCAGACACAAAGCTAGAACTCTGGACAATTGCAGAGAGCGACTGACTCACTGTGCTTTGCAGGATGCAAACATGGAAGTACCTTTAAAAGGGGGGTTATATTTGCGTTGTTTCCTTTATCTGCTGGATAGATTGTTTTCCTCTTTATTGCACGAATGAAGATCTAATAAACAAAACTAATTAAAATGGGGAGGAGGGGGCAAGAGATGTGGGGCTCAGTGTAACATAGCCAAATCTCAGCTCCTCACCTGGCCACACACCTGATGAGAGGTTAAAAAGGGGGGGGAGGATTAAGTTCTCTTCTAATCACTTGGGGCTGAATAACTCATGCTGGCAGGATGACCCTGGAAGGTTTCATTCATTCATTCATAGAATCAGTGTGTAGAGTGTGAAGCTAATGACCAAAACCACATGTTTCCCAGCGGTTAACCCTTGTTCAAAGGTGATGCTGCTGGAGTGACTCAAATCACATCGCAAGTGGGCTTAGGCTTTCAGTTTATCTTCTGTTAACAATTGACTCCACTCCACAGCACCGCCCTAACTCTTCACTGTGATCCCCTCCCCATTCATGAAACCCCCTCCAGGGTTAATGAGAAATTGAGTGGATGGAGGAGGAGAGGACCGTTTGCATGCTGAGCAAACTTAGAATCATAGAATCATAGAGTTGGAAGAGACCACAAGGGCCATCCAGTCCAACCCCCTGCCAAGCAGGAAACACCATCAAAGCATTCTTGACATATGCCTGTCAAGCCTCTGCTTAAAGACATCCAAAGAAGGAGACTCCACCACACTCCTTGGTAGCAAATTCCACTGCCGAACAGAAAAGGTGTGGTTGAAGAAGACCGGAAATCCAAAAGCCCTAGCTGGAAGGGGATCAGAAAAGAAACCCCAGTGAAATATACTCGGAGTCGAGAGTGAATTTCATGCTCTTTATTCAGCTCATAGTCATCAAGGAGAAGAAGAGAAGAAATGCCCTTTTCCCAAAACCATCTGCTTATATACATTATTTACACAATAGGCTTTGCGTGATTGGCTACTTCAGGCTACACCTGTGGGCCAATCAGTTTGTGGATTGACTTCTGCCAGCAGCCTGATTGGCTGCTCCTGCTGACTAGCCACATCACTCTATCTCCTCTGGTTGTTTTCGAACTCAAAATCACCCTCCCCAAGATGCTGTTTCACCCATGGGGAGAAGAAGGCAAAGGTCCACAGGCTGTGAGCCCAAGTGTAGGAAGAGTACAGAGATGGAGAGAGGAAGCTGCCCAAAACCACTGCCTGCAAGCTGTGTTTTCAAACAGATTACATTGATAGCATGGGAATGATAATGGTGAACTGCCATAGCTCAGTGCTTCGCATGCAGAAGGTCCCAGGTTCAATCCCCCACATCTCCAGTAGGTCTGGCAAAGACAAGACAGTGTCTCTGATTTCCGCTGAGTTTGGGATCATGCTCTACCCATACCTGCCAAGTTCCTCTCTGAAAAATAAGGGACCGGACCGAAATTAGCATACCGGAAGTAGCGCGGTGGCCATTTTGGAACTGGGCGGAGCATGCTCAGAAGTGACTTTTGATGCTGCTGTGCCCAGTTCCAAAATGGCTGCCGCACCAGATGTCGCGCTGCAGCCATTTTGGAACTGGGCAGAGCAGCATCAAAAGTCACTTCTGAGCATGCTCCGCCCAGTTCCAAAATGGCCGCCGCGTCAGAATAAACCGGGAAAAAACTTTAAAATCTGTTTTTTTCGGCTGGGGGCAGCTGGAAAAATGGGGGTTTCCCAGGGAAAACGGGAGACTTGGCAGCTATGTGCTCTACCCCAGGGATAGCCAGATGCTGTCAGATTCCTACTGCCATCAACCCAAGCCAGCAAGAAAGTGGGGAGATGTAGCCCAATGGCATCCAGAAGGTACCACATTGGCTACCCTACCTACAAAGCACTTGGGGAGATTTTTCTTCTTGCTAGTGACGGCTCTCGAGAAAGTGTAGGCAGAGTTCAAAACCTGCCGTGTGCCTTTGCTATGTGCGATGGTTCACACGCCATGTACACATTCTCCCCCCCCCCCTGCACAGGGAATTTTTACAGCATGCAAAGAGGCTCTCTGCTTGCGACCCAACCAGTTTCTGAACCAGCCTATCGGGATTTTTCCTTCTGAGCTCCCTCCAGGGCTGTTTGAGGGAGAGTTTTGAATTCTGCAAACATTTAGGTCAATCAGCATCTGATCATAGCCATGAGAGCACCGAAGAAAGAGTAGGAGCTGCAGAGGGGGGTGGGAAAGCAAATGGAGAGAGAGAGAGAGAGAGAGAGAGAGAGAAAACCTAGAGGCGTCTGACATCCCATCTGCTCCTTGGACTTGTAAACAGTCACACCCACCAAGGACGCATCTGGTTCCAGAGACAGAAAGCAAGTCCTTTCACTTTCAGACTCTTGTAATAGCAAAATGCAGAGGAAGAGCAAATGGGAAGCCATCAATCTCGTTACCCCGGAGGAAAAACTTTGCTCTCTAATTTCCAGCCAGTGCTGCAGAGGGGCCCTTAAGGAGCTGAGCCGGGAAGCGGGGGTGGGGGGATCAGGGAGGGAAATGGACTTCCTTTTAATTATGGATCATGACAAGCATATTTAATGAGATTGACAGAGATGATCGGCTCGTCCATAATGGCATTAAAAAAGGCACGTCGCCTCCAATGGGAAATGGAAATGGAAACTGCAGGAACCCAGGACAAATTCATTTGTTTTGAGATAATAAGGCATCTGGGTGGTATTCAACTAAGTTTCACACTGGGAAGACGTTCTCTTTTTTTGTATTTAAAAATTGTTTATTTGCCACAGCATATATTTCAAACATTCTCATAATCTTAAAAACTGCAAAATAACACACAATGTGCTCCAACCTTATTAAAAGGAAGGAAGACATTATATCTACAGCAATTTGAAAGGTTAAAATGTAGACTTTCAAGCATTCCAAACTATGTTACCCACCCCTAACACCACTCACCCCAAAGACACAGGGAAGGCTTGCTGAAATCAAGGGACCAAACTTTTCCATGTTCATTCATTTCAGTGGGGCAATTGCCAGCGAAAGTTAATTTGAATGCCATCCATTGGCTAGATCCATGGATCTACCGCTGCCAGATCCACCCCCTTTTTTGTTTTAGTTTTTTAAAATAATTTTTATTCATTTTCCATTTAAGCATCTACAATCACATCATTGTTATCCACTTTTCTTCTTTGGCTCCTTCCATTCCCCCCTCTTGGCTTTCAAAACTAACCTTTTTATCACTGCATTTTATATATTTTCCAGTTCTAATATAACTCATTACAAAATACTTCACAGTTAAATAAATATAGAAAGGTAAAAAAAATCCCATTGCAAGTCCTCAGATAACCCTACTAATGTTGTTAGTTGCTTACAATGATCTTTCAAGTATTGTATAAATTTACTGCAGGATTTTTGGAATACTTGATCTTGCTGGTTTTGAATTTTTCCTGTCAGCTTTGCCAGTTCTGCAAAGTCCATCATTTTCATCTGCCACTCTTCTTTTGTTGGTACTTGTTGTTTCCACTTTTGGGCTAAAAGGGTTTTTGCTGCTGCTGTTGCATACATGAACAGCCTCTTATTTTATTTTTTATTTTATCTCTTCACCTACTATACCCAGTAAAAAGGTTTCTGGGTTTTTTTTTTTAACAAAAGTGCTTTTAAACATTTTCTTTAATTCATTGTATATCGTTTCCCAGAAAGCCTTTACTTCCTCATTTTGGGTCTGTGGTTAGAACAACATCCCATACCCTACCCTCCTTCTAAAGGTCTACTCCCCCCCCCCCCAATAAGCTCAGTTCTAAAATTAACCTCCAATGTGTCATTCCACCAGCTGGCTTAGGGCTTCCACTGCAGGTGGAACAAGCAAGTGATATTGATGTGGTATGGTTCTGTAAAGTAAAGGTAAAGGGACCCCTGACCATTAGGTCCAGTCATGACCGACTCTGGGGTTGCGCGCTCATCTCGCATTATTGGCCGAGGGAGCCGGCGTATAGCTTCCAGGTCATGTGGCCAGCATGACTAAGCTGCTTCTGGCAAACCAGAGCAGCACATGGAAATGCCGTTTACCTTCCCGCTGTAGCGGTTCCTATTTATCTACTTGCATTTTGACGTGCTTTCGAACTGCTACGTTGGCAGGGTTCTGTAGGGTTGCCATATTTCAAAAAGTGAAAATCTGGACACAACAGTTGTTGAGCTTTTTTTGAGGGCAAAGTTGTTGAGTTTTCCTTTTGGTCAAAGTTGTTGATCTCTTTTTGCAAAATCTCAAAAAAATAAAAAGGAAGCTTTAGAGCTATTTTTAAATTGTTGTTGTTGTTTAGTTGTTTAGTCGTGTCCGACTCTTCGTAACCCCATGGACCATAGCACGCCAGGCACTCCTGTCTTGCACTGCCTCCCGCAGTTTGGTCAAACTCATGTTCGTAGCTTCGAGAACACTGTCCAACCATCTTGTCCTCTGTCGTCCCCTTCTCCTTGTGCCCTCAATCTTTCCCAACATCAGGGTCTTTTCCAGGGAGTCTTCTCTTCTCATGAGGTGGCCAAAGTATTGGAGCCTCAGCTTCAGGATCTGTCCTTCCAGGGAGCACTCAGGGCTGATTTCCTTCAGAATGGATAGGTTTGATCTTCTTGCAGTCCATGGGACTCTCAAGAGTCTCCTCCAGCACCATAATTTAAAAGCATCAATTCTTCGGCGATCAGCCTTCTTTATGGTCCAGCTCTCACTTCCATACATCACTACTGGGAAAACCATAGCTTTAACTATACGGACCTTTGTCGGCAAGGTGATGTCTCTGCTTTTTAAGATGCTTTCTAGGTTTGTCATTGCTTTTCTCCCAAGAAGCAGGCGTCTTTTAATTTCGTGACTGCTGTCACCATCTGCAGTGATCAAGGAGCCCAAGAAAGTAAAATCTCTCACTGCCTCCATTTCTTCCCCTTCTATTTGCCAGGAGGTGATGGGACCAGTGGCCATGATCTTGGTTTTTTATGATGTTGAGCTTCAGACCATATTTTGCGCTCTCCTCTTTCACCCTCATTAAAAGGTTCTTTAATTCCTCCTCGCTTTCTGCCATCGAGGTTGTGTCATCTGCATATCTGAGGTTGTTGATATTTCTTCCGGCAATCTTAATTCCGGCTTGGGATTCATCTAGTCCAGCCTTTTGCATGATGAATTCTGCATATAAGTTAAATAAGCAGGGAGACAATATACAACCTTGTCGTACTCCTTTCCCAATTTTGAACCAATCAGTTGTTCCATATCCAGTTCTAACTGTAGCTTCTTGTCCCACATAGAGATTTCTCAGGAGACAGATGAGGTGATCAGGCACTCCCATTTCTTTAAGAACTTGCCATAGTTTGCTGTGTTCGACACAGTCAAAGGCTTTTTGCATAGTCAATGAAGCAGAAGTAGACGTTTTTCTGGAACTCTCTAGCTTTCTCCATAATCCAGCGTATGTTTGCTATTTGGTCTCTGGTTCCTCTGCCCTTTTGAAATCCAGCCTGCACTTCTGGGAGTTCTCGGTCCACATACTGCCTAAGCCTGCCTTGTAGAATTTTAAGCATAACCTTGCTAGCGTGTGAAATGAGCGCAATTGTGCGGTAGTTGGAGCATTCTTTGGCACTGCCCTTCTTTGGAATTGGGATGTAGACTGATCTTCTCCAATCCTCTGGCCATTGCTGAGTTTTCCAAACTTGCTGGCATATTGGGTGTAGCACCTTAACAGCATCATCTTTTAAAATTTTAAACAGTTCAGCTGGAATATCATCACTTCCACTGGCCTTGTTATTAGCAGTGCTTTCTAAGGCCCATTTGACTTCACTCTCCAAGATGTCTGGCTCAAGGTCAGCAACCACACTACCTGGGGTGTACGAGACCTCCATATCTTTCTGGTATAGTTCCTCTGTGAATTCTTGCCACCTCTTCTTGATGTCTTCTGCTTCTGTTAGGTCCTTACCACTTTTGTCCTTGATTATGGTAATCTTTGTACGAAATGTTCCTTTCATATCTCCAATTTTCTTGAACAGATCTCTGGTTTTCCCCATTCTATTGTTTTCCTCTATTTCTTTGCATTGCTCATTTAAGAAGACCCTCTTGTCTCTCCTTGCTGTTTTTTTTGGAAATCTGCATTCAGTTTCCTGTATCTTTCCCTATCTCCCTTGCATTTTGCTTGCCTCCTCTCCTCCGCTATTTGTAAGGCCTCGTTGGACAGCCATTTTGCTTTCTTGCATTTCCTTTTCCTTGGGATGGTTTTCGTTGCTGCCTCCTGTATAATGTTACGAGCCTCCATCCATAGTTCTTCAGGCACTCTGTCCACCATTTTTTTTCACCAAAAAAAACCACAACACACTTCCAACATGCGCTGCCATAAGCCTGGGTTTCCCTGGACATTTTGGCTGATTGTCATAAATTCTGCCCGGGTGCTATTTCCAGTGGATGAGTCCCAGCTATGTCTAGGTTCTGGGTGAGCAGGAGGCAGGTAGATTACTAAGTTTACATCAAAGACTCAGAGCTCGCATCCGTGTCACACATTTGCATAACATTTGCACATGTAAATGCATTCATATGCAGACACAAAGCTAGAACTCTGGACAATTGCAGAGAGCGACTGACTCACTGTACTTTGCAGGGTGCAAACATGGAAGTACCTTTAAAAGGGGGGTTATATTTGCGTTGTTTCCTTTATCTGCTGGATAGATTGCTTTCCTCTTTATTGCACGAATGAAGATCTAATAAACAAAACTAATTAAAATGGGGAGGAGGGGGCAAGAGATCTGGGGCTCAGTGCAACATGGCCAAATCCCAGCTCCTCACCTGGCCACACACCTGATGAGAGGTTAAAAAAGGTGGGGAGGATTAAGTTCTCTTCTAATCACTTGGGGCTGAATAACTCATGCTGGCAGGATGACCCTGGAAGGTTTCATTCATTCATTCATAGAATCAGTGTGTAGAGTGTGAAGCTAATGACCAAAACCACATGTTTCCCAGCGGTTAACCCTTGTTCAAAGGTGATGCTGCTGGAGTGACTCAAATCACATCGCAAGTGGGCTTAGGCTTTCAGTTTATCTTCTGTTAACAATTGACTCCACTCCACAGCACCGCCCTAACTCTCCACTGTGATCCCCTCCCCATTCATGAAACTCCCTCCAGGGTTAATGAGAAATGGAGTGGATGGAGGAGGAGAGGGCCGTTTGCATGCTGAGCAAACTTAGAATCATAGAATCATAGAGTTGGAAGAGGGCCATCCAGTCCAACCCCCTGCCAAGCAGGAAACACCATCAAAGCATTCTTGACATATGCCTGTCAAGCCTCTGCTTAAAGACCTCCAAAGAAGGAGACTCCACCACACTCCTTGGTAGCAAATTCCACTGCCGAACAGAAAAGGCGTGGTTGAAGAAGACCGGAAATCCAAAAGCCCTAGCTGGAAGGGGATCAGAAAAGAAACCCCAGTGAAATATACTCGGAGTCGAGAGTGAATTTCATGCTCTTTATTCAGCTCATAGTCATCAAGGAGAAGAAGAGAAGAAATGCCCTTTCCCCAAAACCATCTGCTTATATACATTATTTACACAATAGGCTTTGCGTGATTGGCTACTTCAGGCTACACCTGTGGGCCAATCAGTTTGTGGATTGACTTCTGCCAGCAGCCTGATTGGCTGCTCCTGCAGGCCAATCAGTTTGTGGATTCACTTCTGCCAGCCGCCTGATTGGCTGCTCCTGCAGGCCAATCAGGTTGCGGATTCACTTCCACCTGGAGTTGGATTGGGTGGCTCCTGCGGACCAATCAGACTGCTGATTCTGGATCCTATTGTTCTATGATTCAGCTCAGTACATAACACCCCACCAAGGGCAGCTCTCTTCGAAGAGATTCAAGTATCAGCCACACCAGACACCTGTCCACAGCACCGCTCTCATGGTAGGTTAAGCTATGGGGCAGGGCCAATTAGTATGTCCTTTTCTTTCATCTATCTTCTGTGTAGCAGCAGCAGGCTTTAAGATTTACAACCAGACATCCACCGTTGGACATGCGTGCATTTGTGCTAGGGCCCTAGCAACTCGGAAGGGCCCTAGCACAAATGCACACATGTCCAACGGTTACCGAATGTTTTGGACGTTTGGAACAGATTCTGTTCGATTTCCAAGGTATGACTATTGCAAAATTGCTTTGGGGTGTTTCACGCAATTCAGAGAGGAAATAAATAAATACTATCTCTTAACTATCTCCCATCCAAGTACTAACCAGGGCTGACCTTGCTTATCTTCCGATATCCGACGAGATTGGGCGTGTTCAGGGTACTATGGCTGTAGACATCTCTCAGCTATCTATCTACTGTAACTTCCAGCTTGGCCTTTATCCAAAGGCTTGGATCTTAGCCAAACCATAGCGGGCCTCAAAAGGAATGAATGAATGTGACTAACCTGCAAATTGGTGGCCAGAATGGTAAGTCCACTCCTAAAACCAGCAGCTTCCACCTTTGTTTGTGAGCTCTGCAAGTGCACGCTTATTGCTTTGTGTTGCGTGGCTTACGAAACTGACCTGGGCATGCAGCCAGCACCCCTTCCCAAAAGAGAGGGCAGTCAAATATTTGCAGAGAGCAATGGCTGCCTAGCCCTCAGGTCCTTATCTTCCCTGACAAAAGGAAGTTGCGGAACTGTGTTTCCCTGTCAACGGATGAAAAATGCAAGGAACTAGATGTAGCCAAGATGACATCACGGGGGAACCTACTTGCTGACCTGGTTCAAGGGAAGTGAGGGGGGAGGGAATGCACATGTAATAAAGAACCTCTGTTTGAAGTGAGGAAAGGAGGGGAAACACACACGGGACCTGGTAGCTTGCAGGAAAAAGATTAGGTTAGTGGATAAAAGAATAAAGTTGAGGTCAGCCAAAGGGCTTAAAGAGGAGAATCAGCCTACCAAGGAGAAGGAGCTGAAAGAATGCGAGTCTGTGGATACATAAGGAATTAAGACACATGATGAAGGATTGCGGCTCTGCTTCGCATGCAGAAGGTCCCTAGTTCGATTCCTGGCATCTGCAGGAAGAGCTGGGAGGAACCTCTGCCTGAGATCCACTGACATTAGGAAGAACTTCCTGACAGTAAGAGCTGTTCGGCAGTGGAATTTGCTACCAAGGAGTGTGGTGGAGTCTCCTTCTTTGGAGGTCTTTAAGCAGAGGCTTGACAGCCATATGTCAAGAATGCTTTGATGGTGTTTCCTGCTTGGCAGCGGGTTGGACTGGATGGCCCTTGTGGTCTCTTCCAACTCTATGATTCTATGATTCTATGACAGTGTGTAGACCAAGGGAAGTCAATGTGGTGCCCTCCAGATGTTGGGTGGGGCTTCAGATTCCTAGCTATCATGGCCACCACGCCAAGGATGATCAGAGTTGGTCTCTGATCAGATTATCAGAGTCTAGAAGCCTGTGGCTCTTGGAAGATGTGAGCATGTGACAGTGGCCACACCCTGGACACAGCTTCAATTTGCCCTCTAAACCAGGTAAGGGTAGCCAATGGGTCTCGACCCCTCGGTGATTTAGGGGCCTCCCCTCCATGTGAAGACAGGCTTGGGCGGATTGAGCGGATGAGACCATATTGGTCCAATGGTCAAGAAAGCAATTTCTGCATGTGCTGCAGAGGGAAATGAGGGGGCAGATGGGGCTCGTCCAGCTGGGAAAGTAGCCCATCTAGGAGAAGGGAAACTTTGGTGCTAATCCTCTGCTGCCTTGTGGGATATCTTTGGGAGAAGAAAATGCTCAGGAGTAAACCCTCCACAAATCTGGAGTGGAGTCCCTAAAACAGTTGGATGGTGCCTTCCTTCCAGCAACTACTGCAGCCAAGTTGGTGCCAAACGTATTGCTCTGCTTTCCTTTGGACCACATCAGTGAGGCCAGTGTGTGTGTGTGTGTGTGTGTGTGTGGAGGTATTTTCCTCTGGGCAGCCCAGGACCTCAATACACACTGCCCAGGCTTGCTCTCCAGCAGGGGTGCCTTGAATAAATTGAATAAAATATTGGGGAGCCTAGGAAAGCCCCACTCCATATAATCCATCTTATGACAAAGCACACACACACACCATTTCAATGGCAATGCCCATCAGTTTTAGAGGAGGGCTGGCCCCCTCAAATATTTTATTGGGGAGGCTGAGGGGACCTTGGCCCCTAGGAGCTGGCTCCTATGCACCCCGGGGAGGTCACTTCAGTGCTGCTAGCACAGCAAAAACAATGTGGAATAAGCAGTTACGAGTTACTGGTCTCCGTAGCCACAGAAGGCTCTGGGATTCTCCAACAGTTTGACTCCAGAGGCTGCGCTCCCTGCCTTTTGAGACAGGCGGATGCCAACAAGGCTGGGGACCAAATCTGGGACCTTCTGCATGCACAGCATGTGTCCTAGCATTGAGCTATAGCCCTTCTCAATGGCATGGATGACACACTCAGCCACGCCATAGGCGATGCAACCATGCAACCATTGCATGTTGTTATAGGAGCTGAAGGTCTGTCTGCCAAGTTCTGCAGAGCTGTGATAAAACTCGAAAGTTTGTTCGGTTTGACAAAATACTAATTTAGCAACTCACAGCAGGCTTCTTTGCGTCGCATTAATGAAAACAGTATGCTCATGTTGTTCTGTCCATTTCCGCCTCAGAGGAAAAGCAGGTGTTTTTTCACCTTAAAATCCCCTCTAGCTTTTAAGATGTGTTATGATACTTTAAGACCATTTGAGGTCTTTCGTTAACAAGGAAAGTTGTTCTCTGAGGTGGTGGTGGGGGAAGTATAATCATTAAAGGGGTGGTGGAATACTGTTGAATAAAGCACTCATTTGTTGCAGAGGAAACAGTCAGTCTAACCACTAATTTTTCATTCTTACAATCAACATTACAGGAAATCATCTTTAACTGTAGCCGGTTCAAAAAACGTGGTTCCCCCTGGGCAAGAAAGGAAGTGGCTGGGGGATGTTGAGCTCTTTGCTCAATGCTTAGCGTGTAAGGCAGGGGTGGGGAACTTGTTGCCCCCCAGATGTTCTCGGACTCCAACTCCCATCGGCCTCAGCCAGCAACTCTGGCAACATCAGCCCTGCATTGCCTGGAGACAGACAGTCAGGTCATGTGTCCACAGCAGTGACCAGAGGAGGAATGACCCCTGGGAGGAGCGCAGAGAGAAGAAACGCCGTGATGCATCTGCAGCAGCACAATTGGACGCCTTCATCTGCCCCAGCTGCAACAAAACATATCTCTCCTGTATTGGTTTCTACAGCCACAGCAGGCACAGCAACCTCCCAACAGTTTGACTTCATCCCCAAAGGCGCCCTCCCCCATCGTCTCCTGAGACAGATGGATAATAATAATAATAATAATAATAATAATAATAATAATAATAATAATTTTATTTATACCCTGCCCTTCCCAGTCAAGACCGGGCCCAGGGCGGCCAAAAACAAAAATACCAAAACAAGCATAAAAGAAATAATTCAATTAAAATACAGATTAAATACAATGTTAAAATTCAATTTTAAAATGGGAATCTACAAGTGGAACCTCATTTAAATATCTGTAGGATAAAACCTTAGGGGAAGGTAACACCGGGGTCAGACTGAGTCAGTCCAAAGGCCAAGCGGAACAGCTCTGTCTTGCAGGCCCTACGAAAAGATGACAACTCCCGCTGGGCCCTAGTCTCTTGAGAGAGAGCGTTCCACCAGGTCGGGGATAGTACTGAGAAGGCCCTGGTCCTGGTCGAGGCCAGTCTAACCACCTCGTGACTCGGGATCTCCAGTATGTTATTATTTGTGGACCTTAATGTCCTCTGCGGGGCATACCAGGAGAGGCGGTCCCACAGGTACGATTGTCCTAAGCCGCATAAGGCTTTAAAGGTCAAAACCAGCACCTTAAACCTGACACTGTACTCCACCGGGAGCCAGTGCAGCTGGTAAAGCACTGGATGAATGTGATCCCACGGCGAGGACCCCGTAAGGAGTCTCGCCGCGGCATTCTGCACCCGCTGGAATTTCTGGGTCAGTTTCAAGGGCAGCCCCGCGTAGAGCGAGTTACAATAATCAAGCCTAGAGGTGACCATCGCATGGATCACTGTGGCCAGGTCAGGCTGAGAAAGGTAGGGGACCAACTGCTCAATGTGGCGGAGATGGAAAAATGCCACCTTGGCTGTGGTTGCAACCTGCGCCTCCATGGAAAGGGAGGCATCCAAGGTTACACCCGAGCCAACCACTTTGACAGTTCTCAGCTAGATTGACCGATCATCTTGCTTGGTATATGGCAGTTTCATAGATATATAAACGTCTATCATAACTAAGCCCCTGTAAGCAGCAAGGACTCTGATGGAGCGATGATTCTGAGCTGATTAATTCAGGTCTCAGCTGAAAGCTCACTTGGTGATGTATTTTTCGGGGCCTCCTCTCTGCCATTTACATAATGTGATACCCACATGTTGGCTGCTTTATTTATAATCCATTTACTTCAAGGCAAAGGGAAGCAACATCTGGAAGGCTGAGATAGAATCCTCTCCCCCCACCCCCCACACACTAGAGCCTGGGCCGGCATTCCCCTTGGAGGTGATAAGCTTTTATCACCCATTTGGAGTGAAAAAGAGATACTCCCCCCCCCCGCTCTGCACAACCTTGTCCCCTAGTGATAGGACCCATCCTTTGAGCACACATGCGGAGGAGAGGAAAGGGATAATGTTCCTAGACTTCATTAGCCCTGTGTGTGAGCTAAAAACATTACTCGTTCTGATCGATTGAGCTTTTTGTGGCTCACTTTGTGGGAAGGTGCAGAAAAGTTTGCTTGGTAGGAGATGAAAATAAAATGCTAATTGCAGCTGGTTATGCTACCCTCTTGGCTTGAGTTTACCCATCGGAGTCCCCGCTGACTTTGGGGAAACATACGCCAGAAAGCATTTTGCAGCTTAATTGTGGTCTCTGGAACTAGGAGGGATGATGGAACCTGTCAATTTAAGTTTCTCGTTTTTTCTCATCTTCATTCACCATATTGCAGGCACAGAAAAGCCGTTTACCTTCCCACTGCAGTGGTACCTATTTATCTACTTGCACTTTGATGTCCTTTCGAACTTCTAGGTTGGCTGGAGCTAGGACAGAGCAACAGGAGCTCACCCCGTCGTGGGGATTCGAACCGCCGACCTTCTGATCGTCAAGCCCAAGAAGCTCAGTGGTTTAGAGTCTGCATCCCTGCCAGCCCATCTAGTTCAGCATCCTGTTCTTTGCAGTGCCCAACCAGAGGCCCATGGGAACTTGGTAAGCAGGACCTGAGAGCATCAGTGCTCTCCCCATTTGCAATTCCCAGCAACTGGCAGTTCTAGTTCTCTCCTGTTTAATTTTGTTTTTACCAATTTTATCCTCTTCACCCCAGATGGGAGGTTTGTTCTGAACCAGACCCTCATCCGCTTCTGCCGGCTTTCCTCCCACAATCAGTTTAAAAGCTGCTCTGCCACCTTCTTGATTCCAAGCACCGACAACCTGGTTCCATCCTGGCTCAAGTGGAGAGCATCCGTTTGGGGGCATGTCCCGAAATGTTTCCTAGTGCCTAGTGAATCCAATACCCTCCTTGCAACAC
The DNA here is from genome assembly GCF_963506605.1 of Zootoca vivipara. NCBI lineage: Eukaryota > Metazoa > Chordata > Lepidosauria > Squamata > Lacertidae > Zootoca > Zootoca vivipara. The sequence continues at coordinate 11,401,066 of NC_083283.1, read as the reverse complement.
CATTATGTCCTTCACACATTAACACTGCAAAGCTGTGCCTGTCTAGCTGTGGGTTCCCTGTGCATCAAAGTGGTAGCATTTCAGAGAAAGCTACCTTAGAAGTCTTGGCTCTAAACACCTTACCTGTTGGCTTAAAGTTTGCTTCCAGGAGCTCACGACTACATTTATTTGTTTCATTGGTGCCAGTGTGCACCACACCCAGCGACTTTTCCCCAGCACTAACTACCAGCAGGACTGGCTCTAGGTAGACCCCCGGTGGCGCAGGGCACCACGGCGCCGGCCCGCCAGGAGGGCGGCACGAGCTGCACCCGCCCGCTGGCTGGCCGGTCCGCCGGTTTGACGCAAAGCTGCGCCCATGGCAACCGCGCTGTGCCTGCCCGCCCACCGCACAGCAGCGCCTGTGGCAGCTGCGCTGCGTGCGGCACCCGCCCGCCCACCGCAATGGGAAACGGGGTGGGGTGGGGGCGCTGGAGGGATCCGTCGCTCCACGGCGCCAGGGGCGCTTAAGACGGCCCTGACTACCAGACTATGTAGATCTTGGGTTTCCAGCTGTTTTCAGACTTCAATTCTTGTCATCCCTGACTGCTGGTCCTGCTAGCTAGGGATGATGGGAGTTGTAGTCCAAAAACAGCTAGAGACCCAAGTTTGGGAAACCCTCATCTAGATGATGGGCGAATTGCCTGCCTGACACAAAGGCTGCAGAAGTTGCCCACCACACACCCAACTTTCTATGTTCCTTAATGACCAAATCACCACGATCAGCATCCCTCCAACCTCTGGAGAAGTGTCCTCAGCACGAGAGGATAGCTGACTTAGATAGTTCCTTGCAGCCAATGAGGTGTTGCTTAAATTCCCAAGAGCCAGAATTTACAAAGGGGGATAGAGTTCCATCAGGCAGAGTCCCTGGGAGTGTTGATTAAGTGGGGAGTGGGCAATGGATTCTGAGTTAACTGAGGATTAATTCCTTGGGGAAGAGAACTTTCTTCCTTAGGGTCCTTTGTTCTTTCTTTCTTTCTTTCTTTCTTTCTTTCTTTCTTTCTTTCTTTCTTTCTTTCTTTCTTTCTTTCTTTCTTTCCCAAACCTGACAAGTTTGCTGTCTGTGGAAGTTGCAGTGTTTGGAAATGGACTTGAATGAGTGTGATCTTCTTAGCACAAAGAAGAGTTTAATTCCTCATATGTGATGTTTGCAGCTACAATTCTTTATGCAAAACAAGGGAGACTAAGCAAAATTCATTCATTCATTCATTCATTCATTCATTCATGAGTAAACTAGGAAAGAGTTAAGGAAAGTAGACATAGAATATGGTTTTTTTAAAAAAACAACGAGAAAAATACATCCTTCTGTTCTGAAAAGATCGGAATTGAAGTATTATAAATGCGATAAATTGCTTTCCTTTATTGTAATGCTGCTTTGATTTCCTACTTTTGTCACGAATTGCCAGGCTTTAAGGGAAATTATGAATAAATAAAAACCCACAAATGTGGGGAGAAAAAGAAAATCAAAATGTGTTCCAGTAATTTGATGAACCCTGAATAATTGGATGAGAGGAAGATTAAATCATGTGAGGGTTGTTGTTGCTTAAAAAAGAGAGAGAGAGAGAGAGATTATTTTTATATAACTTTATGAGAATCACAGCCAGTAAATAATAACACTGTTTATAATCAGGGCTCCAAGACCCAAAGCACAGCCCTGCTAGACTAGGCTGAAATCCAGCTAACCCTGTACTGTGTTCTGTTTCCAATGAGGGTCAGCCAGATGTCCAGCAGGGCATGAAGATGATGCCTATCATTGAATTGTAGAGTTGGAAGGGACCCCGAGGGTCATCTAGTTCAACCCTCTGCAATGCAGGAATATGCAGCTGTTCCATGTAGAGATCGAAATTGCAACCTTGGTGTTATCAGCACTATGCTCTAACCAGCTGAGCTATCCAGTAGTGACATAATAACATAAGAAAAGGCTGCCTGGTGGATCAGGCCCATGGCCCAGCCATTCTAGCATGCTGTTGTCACAGTGGCCAACCAGATGTCTATTGGAAGCATCCACAAAGGAGAGCACTCTCCCTACTTGTGACTCCCGAAAAATATGTGACCCCCAAACAGCGGAGGAAGAACATAGCCACCATGAATCCTGAAGTACTGTTTCTGGGGGACAGGGGGCGGGCGGGCGCGGGGGACACCCTGGTCCTGAATGGGTTAAGTGTGCCCCTGAGGGACCAGGTGCGCAGCCTGGGAGTCATTTTGGACTCACAGCTGTCCATGGAGGCACAGGTTAATTCTGTGTCCAGGGCAGCTGTCTACCAGCTCCATCTGGTACGCAAGCTGAGACCCTACCTGCCCGCGGACTGTCTCGCCAGAGTGGTGCATGCTCTGGTTATCTCCCGCTTGGACTACTGCAATGCGCTCTATGTGGGGCTACCTTTGAAGGTGACCCGGAAACTACAACTAATCCAGAATGTGGCAGCTAGACTGGTGACTGGGAGCGGCCGCCAAGACCACATAACACCGGTCTTGAAAGATCTACATTGGCTCCCAGTACGTTTCCGAGCACAATTCAAAGTGTTGGTGCTGACCTTTAAAGCCCTAAATGGCCTCGGTCCTGTATACCTGAAGAAGCGTCTCCACCCCCATCGTTCAGCCCGGACACTGAGGTCCAGCGCCGAGGGCCTTCTGGCGGTTCCCTCTCTGTGAGAAGCAAAGCTACAGGAAACCAGGCAGAGGGCCTTCTCGGTAGTGGCCCCCGCCCTGTGGAACGCCCTCCTATCAGAGGTCAGAGAGACAAACAACTACCTGACATTTAGAAAATACCTAAAGGCAGCCCTGTTTAGGAAAGTTTTTAATCTGTGATATTTTAATGTATTTTAATGTGTGTTGGAAGCCGCCCAGAGTGGCGGGGGGGGGGACCCGGCAAGATAGGCAGGGTTTAAATAATAAATTATTATTATTATTATTATTATTATTATTATTATTATTATTATTATTATTACAAGGCCATAGATAGCCAGTGTGGTGTAGTGGTTAAGAGCAGTAGACTTGTAATCTGGTGAACCAGGTTCATGTCTCCGCTCCTCCACATGCAGCTGCTGGGTGACCTTGGGCTAGTCACACTTCTTTGAAGTCTCTCCGCCCCACCCACCTCACGGGGTGTCTGTTGTGGGGGAGGAGGGGAAAGGAGATTGTTAGCCGCTTTGAGACTCCTTCGGGTCCTTCGGGTAGTGATAAAGCGGGATATCAAATCCAAACTCCTCCTCCTCCTCTTCCTCTTCCTCCTCCTCCTCCTCCTCCTCCTCCTCCTCCTCCTCCTCCTCCTCCTCCTCCTCCTCCTCTTCTTCTTCTTCTTCTTCTTCTTCTTCTTCTTCTTCTTCTTCTTCTTCTTCTTCTTCTTCTTCTTCTTCTCATCATCATCCATGAATTATTTCATCTTACCACTTGTTGGTTCCTGCAATAGGGGCGGTAGGAGTATTGCATAGCTCTAATATATACAAGCATTCTCTTGATTCCGTGATGACTTTGGCATCTGTTGCTTAAATGATTCCTCATTCACACACCAACCAACTAATCCTTTCCTCTCTCTCTCTTTTCGTCGTTATGTTATTGCAATTGGCCTTTATTGTTTTTGCTTTCTAATACAGCACAAAGGGGTTGGGTAGGTAGGTAGGTTGGTTGGTGGGGGGAGGTGGTGGTGGAGAAGCCCCATTAGCCAATCTACCTCCAGGCCTGCCAAGGCAAAGCAGCCTTCCATCCAAATAATATTGGTTGGAAGCAGAGCTTTGCATAAGTGGTTTGGACAATTGCTCCGCTTTCCTAATTACTTTTAGGATTAATAATTAAACAGGAAGACCATTCTCCCCCGGACAGCAATTTTCTGGAATCGCGTATGGGAGGGGCGGTAAATTAATAAACAATATCTCCTTGGCTCGTGGAGCTCAAATCATGGCTGAGTGCTAGAGTCAACTGCTTAAAAAAGAAAAGGAAAGAAACCGTTGGGATCAGCAAACGACAATTCAATATTTTAAGGGCGTGGGAGTGCACACAGCCACATATGTGTAACTGTAATAAAATGCTATTAGTACGAATGATCCCGCAAAAGTTGTTTTTCCAGGGGGAAACCCCAGCATGGAACCGTGAGTCCAACTTAATAGAAAATGTTAATGTTGCCATCGTTAATAGAATCCTATGCATATTTAGAAGCAAGCCCCACTGTGTTCAATTATGCTTCCTCCCGACTAAGTGTCTCTCAGATTGCCGCCTCCGGGTGAGGGTGGGGGAGGGGGTTGGCCACATCCATGCCGTACATTTAAAGCACCGTTGTGCTCGGCTTTCCCCCCGCGCAAAGAATCCTGGGAACTGTAGTTTGCCAAGGGTGCTGACCTCACAGACCTAGAGTTCCTGGCACCTTTAACAAACTGCAGTTCCCAGGGGTCTCCAGGACAGCTGAAACGCTGAAAGAGTAATTAAGGTTTTAGTGTGCAGAAAGAGAGAGAAAGAGATAGCCCCATTATTTGGGAGGATCTGACCCTGCTCACTGCTAGACTGTATCCTCTGAGAGATTACCCCTAAATGCACGCAGCCTTCGATGAAAGAAAAGCTTTTCTGCTACATTTTCTGCTACGTTCTCGAAAGAGAATGGCGCTGCATTCAGAATATATAGCCAGGCCTTTATTTCACTGCGAATTAAATCAGGCTCACCCTCCCACTTTTGTACCTCCTCTTCTAAGCCCAGGGGCGTCGCGTGGGCTCACCCGGGGGGGTCTGCTTCCCCAGGCACACAATTTTTTGGGAGCACAAACCAGACGTCCCTATACAGGGATTCCTCTCCCTTGCTCCCTGCTGCTTGAGGGGGGGGGGGTCCTCTGGGCCCCAGATCCGGGACTGGCCTTGCTGCCGTGTCCCTGGCCCCCTTACTGAATGGCCACCCAACCAGCGTCAGTTAGCTTCCAGGCCCAATTCAAAGTGCTGGTTTTGACCTATAAAGTCTTAAATGGCCCAGGACTGCAATACAGTGGTACCTCGGGTTACAAACAGCTTGGGTTACAAACACTTTGGGTTACAAACTCTGCTAACCCAGATGTAACCACGGGTTAAGGACTTTATCTCAGGATGAGAACAGAAATCATGTGCTGGCGGTGCGGCGGCAGCGGGAGGCCCCATTAGCTAAAGCGGTACCTCAGGTTAAGAACGGTTTCAGGTTAAGAACGGACCTCTGGAATGAATTAAGTTCATAACCAGAGGTACCACGGTACCTCAGAGACCGCCTCCTTCCATTTGAACCAACCTGGACCCTGCGATCATATTCTGAGGCCCTTCTCCTTGTGCCTCTTCCATGTGAGGTCCAACCCCTGCAGTACAGGGGTATGCAGCTGTTCCATACGGCGATCAGACTTGCAACTTTGACATTATCAGCACCACGCTCTAACCAACTGAGCTATCCAGCATTTTGTTCCTGTTTTATTATGCATTTTGTGTTTTTTATTTTGTATTTTTATGCTGTGAAACCGCCCTGAGATGAGATCTTTAGATGAAAGCAGACCCTCCAAGTGTCCCTATTTTCCAGGGACAGTCCCAGACATAGAGAAGCCATCCCGGTTTCTGATTTGACCCTGGAATGTCCCACTTTTCCTTAGGACGTCCCTATTTTCATCGGGGAAATGTTGGAGGGTATGGAGTTATCTGACCCTCGAAGCCGCCTGAAGGCAAGCATGTATAGCAGGGGTCAGCAAACTTTTTCAGCAGGGGGCCAGTCCATTGTCCCTCAGACCTTGTGGGGGGGCCAGACTATATTTTTGGGGGAAAATATGAACGAATTCCCATGCCCCACAAATAACCCAGAGATGCATTTTAAATAAAAGGACACATTCTACTCATGTAAAAACATGCTGAATCCTGGACCAACTGCAGGCTGGATTTCGAAGGCGATTGGGCCGCTTCTGGCCCTGGCCCTTAGTTTGGGAACCCCTGCTGTATAGGGAAGGTTTTTTAAAAATGTTTTTATTATGTTTTTATATATGTTGGAAGCTGCCCAGAGTGGCTGGGGAAATATGAGTAGGGTATAGATATTAAAATTGTCATTATGAAATGGGGTGTCCCTATTTTCTTTGGAGAAATGTTGGGGGGGGGGTAATGTGAAAGGCAGTATACAAAATCAGTAGTAGTATTTTTAAATAATAATAATAATAATAATAATAATAATAATAATAATAATAGATCTGCCCATCACTCCACGTGAACTGCCTATGCACCCTGGAAAATGCTCTGGTGTCCACAATGCACAGTGGTCCTGGGAACAGGATATGACAACACAGCCCAATGGGCTCCTTAGCAAACAATGGATGTGTGCGACTTCTACTAAGTCATTTTATCAGGTGGGTTCCAGTTCTGGGCACCACAGTTCAAGAAGGATATTGACAAGCTGGAACGTGTCCAGAAGAGGGCAACGAAAATGGTCAAAGGCCTGGAAACAATGCCTTATGAGGAACGGCTTAGGGAGCTGGGTATGTTTAGCCTGGAGAAGAGAAGGTTAAGGGGTGATATAATAGCCATGTTCAAATACCTGTATATAAAAGGATGTCATATAGAGGAGGGAGGAAGGTTGTTTTCTGCTGCTCCCGAGAAGCGGACACGGAGCAATGGATTCAAACTACAAGAAAGAAGATTCCACCTAAACATTAGGAAGAACTTCCTGACAGTAAGAGCTGTTCGGCAGTGGAATTTGCTGCCAAGGAGTGTGGTGGAGTCTCCGTCTTTGGAGGTCTTTAAGCAGAGGCTTGACAGGCATGTGTCAAGAATGCTTTGATGGTGTTTCCTGCTCGGCAGGGGGTTGGACTGGATGGCCCTTGTGGTCTCTTCCAACTCTACGATTCTATTATTCTAATGCAAACCCAGAAGCCCCGATGTTCCCCTCTTTCACCACTAACAGGGGTGTCCTGGAAGCAGAAAGCTTGAAATAACCACTGCTGTGCGCAATATCCCTACTGCCCTTTGCCACAGCTTGTGTTTCTCATTGAATGCTACAACGCTCCCCCCCCCTTCCTGGGCTTTGACTTCTGGCTTGCAGAATCCACCCCGAGTGCCGCCCTGCTACCATGGCTGCCCACGACTCACCCCCTTTGTCTCCCCTGGCAGCTACATCCTCAAAGGATTCCGGCGAGCTAATGAGCCGTACCTTTCCTTTCCCTGCAACCATATTAGATATCCTTAATTAAGCCATGCTTTCCCAAGTGTCACTCCTGTGTTCTCTTTCAAGAGGCCTAAGTCTTCTTTCTCCCACCCCAACCAACCCGCTTCCCCCCTCCCCTGCGACAGACCCCTGTGACATCGCCACATGTTCCCCGCTTGAAGAAAGGGCAGGAAAGAGGGATGCCACACAGAGAGGCATTGTCTCGCTTTCCTTGCCCAGATTCGGAGAGGCCCGCTGGGGATACAAAGAGCAAAGCCTTAGGTAGAAGACCCAGAAAGTTTTTTTGGGGGGGGGGTTCGAGTCAACAGAACAACTGAGGGACTGCACTTTTCCCTATGGACTTTCCTGGGGGGAGATCAATTTTCGGAAGGAACACAGACCCTCTAAGAGTGCCAGGGAACCCATGGGCTCTCGCCACCGCTTGGCATAGAAAGCTGCAGGCCCCCAACTTTTGTAACAATATTTTAGGACCCACTCTGTTCCTCCAGTTGCAATTTGTCTTAAACTGGTTTTTTTTAAATGTTATGTTTTTAATTGTTGCGACCCGCCCTAGGAGCTTATGGTGAAGGGCAGGCAATAAATCAAAATAAAAGGATAAGGGTTGCAACCGGTGCTATTTTTCTAGAAAAACAGGTGCTGGAACTCACCATTCTCCACTGTTAGCTGCTGTAAAACAGACTACCAGCAAGACTCAGCTAATTAGGAGATGGTATGTGGAACAAGGAGTGCGAAAGGATGGAGCTGGGCCTTATTTCAGAGTCTAGGAAGTCCAGAACAGGGGGTCTCAAACTCCCCAGCAACCCACTTGAGAGTCTTCGTGGATGACTTATGATCATTTTCTGCCTGCTGTAGACACGCCGTGCAAGACGCCGTTTGATTTTTAACTGCATTTTTATGGCTTCTTTTATTTCTCATGCATTGCGTTTTATTGCATTGCGATTGGAATTCCATAGCACTCAGACCGCAATACAGTCAGATGCAGTACGTAAGGAATAGAAGAAGCAATAAGAATGCAATTAAAAATCAATATGGACATTTAAGGCAATGGATGCGCTGTCTCCTGTCTTCAACCACAAAGCCACAGGCATGCCACATGGACTTACCTCTATGAAGCTCATGGTCATGGCCGGGGAAGTCTGTGTGCATTCATGTTGCCGGAAATTAGAATGAAGCAAAACCACGACTCTCCCCTTTCCTCTTTTGCACCAACAGGGTTGCTACCTGTTCCGAATTGTTACAGGTCGCTCATACCTCAGAAGCCATAGTACAATTTCCATGTTTTCTCATAAAATCCCACTGGGCCAAAGTGAATTTCACATGATTGGCAAATTATATATTTGCCGCTGTGACAGAGAGCAAATTGAGTTATTTGTCTTCCCTTGGCATAGGGTGGATGTTGGCCCTGCGTCGCTCTGATCCCAGACAGGGAACTTTCCCTTGGTGCTAGGAGATGTGAGGATGGGGAGGAGAAGGAAGGAAGGAAGGAAGGAAGGAAGGAAGGAAGGAAGGAAGGAAGGAAGGAAGGAAGGAAGGAAGGACAAACAATATATGCCTGCAGGTCCAACTCATCCTTCTCAGCTGACAAAGTGGATGGTTGGACAGACTGTAATTAGAATACGTCAATCCCCAAACTCTGTACAGTCACACCTCGGTTTAAGTATGCCTCGGTTTGAGTACTTTCAGTTTAAGTACTCCGCGGACCCATCTGGAACAAATTAATCCACTTTCCATTACTTTCAATGGGAAAGTTCGCTTCAGGTTAAGTACGCTTCAGGTTAAGTACAGATGCGGAACCAATTGTGTACTTAAACCGAGGTACCACTGTACCACATTAGGACCTTTAGCTAGAGATGTCACACAGCTGCAGTTCCCAGAGTTCCTTGGGAAGAGAGAATGATGTTAAACCACTCTGGGAACGGTAGCTCTAAGAAGGGGCTTCCTAACAATTTTCAACACCTTTAACGAACTACTGTTCCCATAATTATTGGCAAGAAGTGGTATCAAAGAGATTTAAATGCATGGCAGGAATGCGGCCTCAAATTGCATGGCGCTGTGGTCTAAACCACCGAGCCTATTGGGCTTATCGATTGTAAGGTTGGCAGTTTGAATCTGCGCGACAGGGCTAGCTCCCGTTGCTCTGTCCCAGCTCCTGCCTATAAATTCTCTTGGAGAATCTACTCTGTTTTGGTGGATCTTCCCCCTTGACAGAGCAAACATCCTATTTGTTTATGCTTGGGCTGTGTTGTACTACAGCTCCCATCATCCTTGGCCATTGGCCATGCTGGCTGGGGCATTATGGGACTTGGAGTCCAAGAACATTTGGAATGCTGCAAGTTTCCCATCTGTGACGTGCTCTGGTTCCACAGATGCAAGTCAAGCAAATGCTAAAGGAAACCAGCCCAAGGAAACCAGACTTGGGTATACTGCCACCCAAGGAACTACTCAACACTTCCAGGAATCTGGGAACGTGCAAAATGTCACACACACACCCCGTACGTTTAAAGCACATTGTTTCTCCCAAAGGATTTTGGGAATTGTAGTTGGTTAGGGGTTCTAGGAATTGCAGCTCTGTGAGGAGGTAGATTCCATTTCCCAGGGTTCTTTGGGGAAGACAGGATAATTAAAATGGTCTTTCAATGTATGGTGTGTGGCTGTGACCTTAGAGCTTGACGACGACCATCACCAGTCCAGATTTTGTGCTTTCCTCAGCCAGCTTGTATCTTCTCAACTTTCCTGTTGATTCAGCATTGTGAAGGCAGTTAACTCCGTCCTCCTTAAAGGCTCTTCAGAAAGATGTTATGATATCTTCAGGGATTTGCAGGGGGTGGGGGGTGGCGAGCGGAATTAGGTGGGGTTGAATAAGCATAATGAGACAAGCCACTCAAGGAGGAGTTGAAAAGTTCAGTTATTCTCAGCGCAGTCTAGACGACTGCAGGCTTTGGCATTTGCACATTGTATGAAGAGGGCTATTTCCCCATTCTGCCATTGCTGTAACAGAAAAATCAACCTTTTCCAGAAATGCAGGCCTGGGTGTCTGTCCTTTGGATATTTTGTGAAGCTCAGGGAGCCAGCATGTGGAATTGCTGTCAGAGGATGGTCCTCGTTTTGAAGTGCTGTCTGGTCAAAAATCTGACTTCAAGCTAAGACTGCCCGCCCATGTGTAGATCTGTAAGATCACTTAGACCAGTGGTTCCCAAACTCTTTTGGAACACTACCCCCTTGGTTCCATAATCTCATTCCCACTGCCCTTACCCTATAAAAGGTCCTATTCTGAATAGCAGTTTGCATGACCCACAGAGGAAGATAATAGCACAAGAACATGTCAAACAATAACAAGCAATGACACCCCCCCAAAAAAACCATTAAAACTATTCAGTTTAATTCAACAAAACTGATGCGCTTGATCCAGCAATGCCAGCTTTCCAAAGTCTGATAGTTATTTGCAACTCAAAGCCCCCTTCCGCTGCCCCTGCCTCTTAGTACCCCACTAAGTACTCCCCCCCCCAGGGGTAGTGCCACCCACTTTCCCGCAATATCTGGAGGGGTGGCTTTTGTAATTCTGGGATTGTCGCTGAAAAATGGGGACACTGGGAGGGTGATTAAATTATATGGGGCTTCTATGACCTCGTCCTCATCTTTTTGAATAGTCCAGGGCTGCACCAATATGGTCCCTGAACACCCACAGACACCCCCCCCCACACACACACCCGGCCTGCCAGAATGCAAGAACCGCCAGCAAGACTGTGCCGAGGTGCCTTGCAAGGCGGTTCAGTGTTATTTCAATTCATTATTCATGCCAGCCACCTAAGCTCGGCTAAGTCAATTCCGATCCTGACAAATTAGCTACCGGTGCCTTTCATAAGTAATTTATCACAAAGCCTTGTTAAAACTGGCCCAGTTTTACATACAAGAACATTGGCCGCAGACAACGGGGACCCTTGTTTGACTAATGGCTTAGGCTGTACGTAGGCTTGGGCGCATCTGCGGTGGGTGGGGGTAGGTGGGGGGTGGACGACTCCTGAAGATTTTGCAAAACATGAATTAATTAAACCTGACATAACTCCTAAACTGAACCAAAATGTGTGTACCTGCGTTTGCTCATATCTATCCACTGTTATCTGGCTTCCTTCCTCTGCTGCTGCTTACTCTGTAATCTCTTTGGGATGGGAACGGGTAGCACTGTGATCTAAACCACTGAGCCTCTTGGGCTTGCTGATCAGAAGGTCGGTGGTTCGAATCCCCACGACAGGGTGAGCTCCCATTGCTCTGTCCCAGCTCCTGCCAACCTAGCAGTTCAAAAGCACACCAGTGCAAGTAGATAAATAGGTACCGCTGCGGCGGGAAGGTAAACGTCGTTTCCGTGCGCTCTGGCTTCCGTCACGGTGTCCCGTTGCGCCAGAAGCAGTTTAGTCATGCTGGCCACATGGCCCAGAAAGCTGTCTGTGGACAAACGCCAGCTCCCTTGGCCTGAAAGTGAGATGAGTGCCACAACCCCATAGTCACCTTTGACTGGACTTAACTGTCCAGGGGTCCTTTGTTGTTGTTTAGTTGTTTAGTCGTGTCCGACTCTTCGTGAGCAGAGGGCTGTCTTTGTTTCGGATGTTACCTTCCCATGAGTAGTTCTATAACAGCAACATTAACCATACTTGTTTACTGTATTTAGTTCATTTGGGAATTGTAGCTCTGTGGGAAGATGGGTCTTCTCTCGGCACCCTTTAACAAACTAGAGACTGCGGCTGCAATCTCCTGGGTGATGCAGACACTATTAGGCTGTTGAATGTGCGTGCACTCCATCCATTCCCCCCCCCCACGTGTGGCCCTGGGCACTGGCAACCCACGCTACGCCACAGAGATGATTCTTGTAGTCCCCTTCCAACTCTACAATTCTATATTGGCCTTTTCTCTCTCACTTTCTGCCACCTCCCTTATCTAGTGCGAGCCTCACATTGGGCAAAAGATTCCTGCATTGCAGGGGGTTGGACTAGATGACCCTTGGATCCCTTCTAGCTCTATGATCTCTGCCACCACCTCTCCCTGGCTTCCCCCTCCTTACCACCCACATGAAATTTGGCTTGGAGCTACCGTACATGGAACTAAGCTAAGGGCCATATGGAGCTCTCATGAAACAGATTGCCCATCTTTGGTGGGTGCCCCCAAGCCCCCAGGCGTGACGTCTGAGCAGGCATGAGCTTCCAAATGACACCCAGCACATCTTTCACCCTCCCAGCCCTTCCTGCTGTGCCATTATCGGTGCCATTTATCAATAATTAACAAAATGCTTGAATAACAGCAAAGAAATAAATACACCGCAGGATGCCATTTCCAATTAGCGAGGGTCACATCCCCTGCAGAGATTTGCTGTGGAAAGAGCATGCAAACGAAAGCTCCACATCATGTTTGGGTCTCTCGCCTCTCTCTGTCGGTATCCCTGCATGGGATCAAAGGGGGTCGGTTGCCTATACAGGATGAGGCCGCCCATGAGCTATGTTACTGCTTTTAATAGTGATAACATTTCCCATCTTGACAAGTTGGCTTTCTGCAGCTGGCACCATGCTTTTGCCTGCTGAGAGAAGGATGAGGCACAGGAAGGGAGAACAAAGCCACTTGGTATGGCCAGTGTTCTAGTCCTCATTGTGCAATCCCAACCACCTCTGCAGCCCGGGCAGTTGGATTTGGGCACCGTGAAAGGGCAGCACATTGTTACTTTCTAAACGTTGCTGTTGGCGTCCGCCTGTCTCGAAAGACAATGGAGTGCACCTCCAGGGGTCAAACCGCTGCGTTAGCAACACCGAAGGGACCCCATTGGGGCACAAGTCTGGGCAGTATGTATGAAGGTCCTGGGCTGCCCAGATGACAAGACCCCCCTCTTAGGCTCACTGATGTAGAGTGTCGGAATTATGTATATGCTAAACAAGCTATAGCTTAGGGCCTCACTGTCTTGGGGGCCGCCAAAAAAAATTGAAGGAAAAGAAAATCTGGATGTACATTTCCAAAATATAAGATTAAAAACAAAATAAAACCTACATAAGCAACAGTGTTTTGTGTTGTGTAGGCTCCTATGATGTAAGTAATGGGCCCCGCCTGCTAGCCTGCTCCCTCAAATATCACTGGTTTGCTCATTTCTATATACAGTGGTACCTCGACTTACAAATGCCTCGACTTACAAAGCTTTCAACTTCCGAAGTCCGCATGCACACACGTTCTGCGCATGTGCAGAAGCAGCACGCGCGTTCTGCGCATGCACAAAATGGACGCTTCGACTTACAAAGGATTCGACTTCCGAAGAGCGCCGTGGAATGGATCGCCTTTGTAAGTCGAGGTACCACTGTATAGGGTACCTATTAGGTCCATAAATTACAACATAGCATATATCCAACACAAAAAACAGCGACAATTTGTTGTTGACAAAGGACAGCTGGACATATAAAGGGCCCCATTACCTTCAGTAGCTTAGGGCCTCATCAACCCTAAATGCGGCCCTGCTGATGTGGTCCAAAGGGAAGCAGAGCAATTGGTTTGGCACCCGCTTGGCTGCAGGAGTTGCAGGAAGGAGGCATACAAGGCGCCATCCAACCGTCTTAGGCACTCCACTCCGGATTTGTGTGGGGTTTTCTCCTGAGCCTTTTCTTTTCCTGAAAATGTCCAGAGAGTTTCCTTCCCCTAGATCCTGGGTGTCAAACACAAGGCCCGGGGGCCAAATCCGGCCCGCCAGACCTCGTCATGTGGCCCGCCGAGCGCCCCAGCCAGTGGGACCCAGCAGTGGGACCTTGCTGCTGAAGCGCCGCGCCAACAAAGCGCCGACAAACAGCTGGGGCCGGGGAAATGCTTTTTGCCCCTGGCACTGAATCAAGGCGGCGACCCCCCCTTCCCTTTCTTCCTTCCTCTCTCTCGTTCTTATTCTTTCTTTCCCTCTCCTTCCTTCCTTCTTTATCTCTGTCTTCTCTCCCTCTTTCTTTTTCTTTCCTTCTTTATTCCTTCTTTTCTACTCTTCTTTCTCTCACCTCTTTCCTTCCTCTCTCCCTCCTGCTCCCTCTTTTCTTTCTTTCTTTCTTTCTTCCTTCCTTCCTTCCTTCCTTCCTTCCTTCCTTCCTTCCTTCCTTCCTTCCTTCCTTTCTTCTGTCCTTCTGTCCTTCCCAACTTTCTTCCTCTCCCTCATTCTTATTCTTTCTTTCCCTCTACTTCCTTCCTTCTTTCTCCCTTTCCGTCTTCTCTCCCTCTTTCTTTCCCCCCCTTCTTTATTCCCTTCCTTATTTCCTACTCTTCTTTCTCTCCCCTCTTTCCTTCCTTCCTCCCCTCCCCCTCCCCCTCCTCAGAAACATAGGGTGCTGCTTTATACTTCTGGCCCTTAAACCCTGGAACCAGGAGAGCAGCTCCAGTGAGTCAACCTCAGCCAGTCCCTTTGGTGAAGGGTGGTGGCTCACTGGCAGAACATCTGTCCTGCATGCAGAAGGACCCCAGCATCTCCAGGTACTAGTAGCTCTGCAAAGGTCCTGCATGAAACCCTAGCGAGCCTCCACCACCCAGTGCAGTTACCAAAAATCATTTTTCAATAAATTGTACAATAATTGTACATTTGAATATCTACTTGCCATTATTCTGACTATGTTTCTGCTTTCAGAGCTAGTTATTACTTACATTATTACAAAAAACAGTAATAATTGAATGCAGTGACAATAATTTATGAGAATAAAGAGTGGACACATAGTCCTACAGATACAACCGGCCCTTTGAGGGTGACCAAACTGCTGATGCGGCCCCCGATGAATTTGAGTTTGACACCCCTGCCCTAGATGGACTACCTTCCCGGGTGGATTAGCCCCACCTGCCGTTCAAATATAAATGCAGAAAGAGCTGCCATGGCAATGCTGTCTACGTTGAATACATCCTCCTGTTCTCATAGTGGCCAAGTGAGATAGGAAGTCTGAGTGCAAGATCTCAGTGCAACACAGCACCCTTCTTGCTTCCTATTCCCAGTAACTGGTATTCAGAAGCATTGCTGCCTCGGACAGTGGAGGGAGAACACAGTCTCATCCCGTTTTAAAGCCATTCAAGTTAGTGCCCATGACACCTCTTGGGGGAGGACTGGCTCCCGAAATCTCAGAGCGCTGCTGCCAGCCAGCGCAGGGAACACAGAGCCAGCCAGACCAATGGCTTGACTGAGTACATACGTAGAAGGCAGCTTCTGATTTTAAATCAACCCTTCATTCAGTTCCTAGAAGGCAACTGGAGCACCGCTGTTGCTATTTTCAGACAAGCGTCCCTGAGCCAACCCGCTCCTCCTGCCATAAAAATCCACAGCAAGAAATAGATAGGCATGCAAAAGCCTCATATATAATTAAGTCGCAGGCTGGTACAGTGGAAGCTTAAAAAGACAGGCTCCAGCTACGAAGGACAATCTGGTTACACTCCCCAGCCCTCTCATTACATTCTCCGCATGCTAATCCATCTTCCAAACAGCTAAGTAAACTTTACATCTCCAAGGGGGCTTTGCAGAGTTACGAGACACATCCCTCTTTTGCTCCTGGCTGGCAGAAAGGTGATATTTTGAAGTCGCCCAGTGTTGCGTATCATGAAATGGAAGAAAAGCTGCCCCCAGATTATTTCCCGTACCTGACCCGCAACGGATGCTGGGCCGCCCCAAGACAGGTTGCTACCTGAAACGGAACATGTAATGGCGCCACCACCCCAAGTCAACATGCATGCTTGGGCCTAAGGCTGACCACATTGTTTTGGCACTGAGTCAGAAAATCGCACCAGCGCACCTCCCCAAGATGAGAAATATTACAAGCAGAGGGATAGTACCTCTGGTGGGGGACATGCCATGCTCCTTCTGGGGAAGAACCAGAGAATTGTAGAGTTGGAAGAGGGTCACCCCCAGAGGCGCACTCCGTTGCCTTTTGAGACAGATGGATGCCCACAGCAGAGTATTTGAGCTTTCACACAACACAGAAGTTGCTTCTGGAATCTGCGTGGAATATAGGGCAAGTTCAGCGCTTATGTCCACGTTATTTGCACCAATCCTAGACATATCTACTCAGAACATAACCCCCCTCCAAAGTGGGTTTAGGATTGTGGTCTAAGTTTGGTCACCAGCATCGAAAAGATGTGGACCATTATTGTACACAGCTATGGAGCACCATAGACATATGGAATCAGATATCCAATGCGGAATCAAACAACATTCTGGTTATCTTACCAGAGAAAGAAAGAAAGAAAGAAAGAAAGAAAGAAAGAAAGAAAGAAAGAAAGAAAGAAAGAAAGAAAGAAAGAAAGAAAGAAAGAAGGAGTGTGGGGGAAGATTGTGGCCTGCAATGAAAAGCTAAAAAATTAAGATAACGTCCTGTTTGTTTGTTTTACTCCAAAAGAAATCCTAATTGCTTTATATTCAGAAGAACCGCAAAGCAATGTACAAAACAGAAATCAACACAAAATAAATAACATAAAAACCATAAAAACCTATTATAATAGCATTGTACTGTTCCAAAGCATTAGCAACAGGGTCAGGATTCTTCTTCTTCTGGAATGGCAAGTGCCCCCCAAGAATTTTCCACCCAGGACAAGCACCCCTGGCCCCCCATGCTATGCCACTGCCCATGAGAGGTGGTGGGCTCTCCTTCCTTGGAGGCTTTTAAAGCCAAGGCTGGAAGGCCATCTACCATGGATGCTTTAGTTGAAATTCCTGCATTGCAGGGGGTTGGACTAGATGACCCCCGGAGTCCCTCCCAACTCTACAATTCTATGTTTCTATGATTCTAAGTCCCCCCAAAGGGATATGGCAAGGGTGTTGTGGGACCGGAGAGTGGGGAATTAGGTTGGATCCTAAACCTGTTCAGCTTGGTTACCTAACCCAGCAACCCAACATAGTTCAGTCATACCTTGGTCCTCGAACTTCATCTGTTCTGGGAGTCCGTTCGACTCCCAAAACCGTTTGAAAACCAAGGCGCGGCTTCCGATTGGCTGCAAGAACTTCCTGCACTCAAGCGGAAGCTGCGTCGGACATTCGGCTTCCAAAAACGTTCGCAAAGTGGAACATACTTCCAGGTTTGCGGCGTTCAGGAGCTGTTTGGGAGCCAAGCCGTCTGAGTGCCAAGGCACCACTGTACACTATTTTTAAAGATTTGCTTTCCCCCTGCTAGGCTTAGGCAGAGCAGCAGCCCTGCTACTGAACAGGGTTTGGATCTGGTGCAACTTTAAAGGTAAAGATAAAGGGACCCCTGACCATTAGGTCCAGTCGTGACCGACTCTGGGGTTCCGTGCTCATCTCGCATTATTGGCCGAGGGAGCCGGCGTATAGCTTCCAAGTCATGTGGCCAGCATGACAAAGCCACTTCTGGCGAACCAGAGCAGCACATGGAAACACCGTTTACCTTCCCGCTGTAGCGGTTCCTATTTCTCTACTTGCATTTTTGACGTGCTTTCGAACTGCTAGGTTGGCAGGAGCTGGGACCAAACAACGGGAGCTCACCCCATCACAGGGATTCGAACCGCTGACCTTCTGATCAGCAAGCCCTAGGCTCTGTGGTTTAACCCACAGCACCACCTGGGTCCCTGGTGCAACTTTACGTCAGCTTAACGTCAGCTTAATTTACGCTGGCTTTTTCTTGCCAGCTTCTTGCGCTTAGGATTGCTCCATAACTGTGGTGGCTGCTACTCTTTTGGAACTGCCTCCTGTTATATATCAGAAAAGCCCTATGGGCTCCTACTGAAGACCTTGGTTTCGACAAGAGTTTTAAGTGGGCGTGTTTATCCCTGAAATCCTTTTATATGGGAAATGGTTTTATAGATGAACTCATTTTCTTCTGTTTTTACATACAACATTGCTTTATAGATGGTGTTGTCTTTGGCAGTGGTGTCGTTAAATTACTTTGAGATGTTTCGTAGGCAGTGATTCATGAATGGAAAACAAAAAAAAATCCCCAATCAATAGGGCTGTGTTACCACACACTGGCATCAAAAATAGCCATAGATTTGGGTTAAGAAGAGCACAGTAGAATAGCCAAATACCGTCAGCAGTTGTTTGCTTTTCTCCTCTACCAGAGAGAGCTTCAAACATGAGCTAACTCCACCAAATTTATATCAGTCAAGAACTCTTCCTTACATAACAGCCCAGTAACTGGCCAATTCCAGCTTTATGAGAGAGGCTCGCTCTCCCCCTCCAAAGACATAAATTGGCAGTTTACCGGTTTGCACTCCATGACACCCGAAGGGAGGGCAGGCAGCTCAGAGTGCCATTTTGTTAATTTCATTTCTTGCCTTTGAACAATCGAGCCGCAATCTGAAAACGAGAATAAGAACCCACTGTGAGAACACTCCGTAACGCGAGCTCATCAGCTCGCTTCCCAGCTGAGGGCAGCCTGTGCTACAGTTGGAAGACAGGAATCCACCCCCCTCCATTAAAGCAGAAGTGGAATGTGAGATAGCGACTTAGACGTTTTGGGCTTTCGAGGAGTTTGACAGGGCTGCTTTATTCACAGATGGAGAGGTTCGGATCAGAACAGACTCTACGTTCTTGCTATCCCCCCCATCATCCAGCAATGCGCCCCTATGTGCTGCCTGGCAATAAATATTTCAACAACTTTCTTTTATATTTTTTAAATTTTTGGCAGATCACAGAGTGCTATTTTATTAGTCCTCGATTTGTAAAGCTGGATGCCAAGTCTCTCTTCCATTCAAACATGCCACAAGGGATTGGAGTACAGAACACAATGCGCCTAGCTTTTTTGGTTTTTTTTTTAAAACCATGCCTGAATGATGGAAATGACCCTATCCCCATCCATCTCATTGCTCCAGAACAATCCATTGCAGCAATATACGATGAATATCAGAATTTTTGCTGGTTGACACTCAATTCACAGCTTTGATGTGGAGCGGTGGTGGTTGTTGTTGTTGTTGTTGTTGTTGTTGTTGTTTATAGCAGAGCATTCGTACAGCATTTGATACAGTGGAACCTTGGTTTATGAACACCTCAGTTTATGAATTTTCGGTTTACGAACGCCACGGAACCATCTGGAACGGATTAATTCACTTTCCATTACTTTCAATGGGAAAGTTCACTTCAGTTTATGAACGCTTCAGTTTATGAACAGACTTCCGGAACCAATTACACCCATGCTTCGGGTTAAGTACGCTTCAGGTTGAGTACTCCGCGGACTGCCTGGAATGAATTAATCCACTTTCCATTACTTTCAATGGGAAAGTTCGCTTCAGTTTATGAACGCTTCAGTTTAAGTACTCCACGGACCGTCTGGAACGGATTAATCCACTTTCCATTACTTTCAATGGGAAAGTTCGCTTCAGTTTATGTATGCTTCAGTTTATGAATAGACTTCTGGAACCAATTGTGTTCATAAACCGAGGTACCACTGTATTCAGAACTTGAGAGGTTATATTTAACACATTTAGTGTGCTATTTGTGAGGTTCATATCTTGGTTCTGGATTTCAAACCCTCATGCCTGTACAGCGATGGCAGATGGGAGCCCCAAGGCAGCATTACGTAATGGGCCTGTTTTCACATAAATGAAGCGTTGGAAGACCAATCCCATGTGAAGGTGGAGACATAAAAGATGAGCCCTGACCAAAGACCCATCTAGTTGACCACCCTGTTTCCTAGACTGACCCACCAGATATCTCTAGGACTCCTACAGCAGACCCTCTAACTCAGGCATCCCCAAACTGAGGCCCTCCAGATGTTTTGGCCTACAACTCCCATGATCCCTAGCTAACAGGACCAGTGGTCAAGGATGATGGGAATTGTAGTCCAAAACATCTGGAGGGCCGAAGTTTGGGGATGCCTTCTCTAATTGCCCCGTTTTAAACGGGGCACCCTGGATCACAGAAGCCAATCTCAGCTTCTGTTTCCATCCTGGAATGTCCCCTTCTTTAGTCCGGCGCTGAACCAAAAGATGCTCGCTCTGGAAATGTAAGGAAAAAGAAGGCACCTTTTATCATGTGTGGTGGAACCGTAAGGCGGTAAAAGGATTTTGGGAAATGATATAAAATGAGTTGAAAAAATGTTTAAAATTAGCTTTGTTAAAAAGCCTGAAGCCTTCCTTTAGGAATTCTAGGTGCTGAAATCCCAAAGGAGCAGAAAAGACTATTGATGTATGCAACCACGGCTGTGCGGATGTTACTGGCCCAGAGATGGAAAGAAGATAAAGTCCCTGCCAGAGCAGAATGGCAGATGAAGTTAATGGACTATGCTGAAATGGCTAAAATGACCAGAAGAGTAAGAAATCAGGAAGATCAAAATTTTAATAAGGAATGGGGAAAATTATAACTTATTTTAGAGACCATTGTAGACAGTTAAATTGTAGGATTGGAATATCACTTGTTGTTTAAGGTAAATTCTGGATATAATGGAAGAAGTACAGTAAAGGGTTTGAATTATCATGAAAGATGCGGGAGGAACTGATTAATAATAGGACCCACATAGGGGAGGGTGGAAGTGCAGGAGATTCCTTGGAATCTTGTTTTTATGATTTACGTTTGATATATCTCTGAAAAATTTTAAGCTGAAAAACCAAATAAATAAATTTTAAAGAACAAAAACAAAAGGCGCTCACTCTGGTGATCATCATCAGCATCGCACCAAAGCGCCTTCCAGTCCAGAGCTCTTCTGCGTCTCTGTTGACCATTGCAAGAATGCCCGACGAGAGTCGCGAGGGTGGCACAAGCGTCTCCACCCCCATCGTTCTGCCCGGACACTGAGGTCCAGCTCCGAGGGCCTTCTGGCGGTTCCCTCACTGCGAGAAGCCAAGTTGCAGGGAACCAGGCAGAGGGCCTTCTCGGTGGCGGCGCCTGCCCTTGGAACGCCCCCCCATCAGATGTCAAAGAGAAAAACAACTACCAGATTTTTAGAAGACATCTGAAGGCAGCCCTATTTAGGGAGGCTTTTAATGTTTAAGAAATTAGTGTCTTTTAATGTTTCTGTTGGAAGCCGCCCAGAGTGGTTGGGGAAGCCCATCCAGATGAGCAGGGTATAAGTAATAAATTATTATTATTATTATTATTATTATTATTATTATTATTATTATTATTATGTGGGAGGGAGACAAAGCTGAGGTTGAGATTGAAGAGGCTGAACTGTGAAACGTGGACTTCTAGTTCTTCTCCCATTTTCCAGGGCCATCCCAAGGCATTTTACCGGCTGAGGCAGAGGGACAAGACGGTGTTTTCTCCCTGTTCCATGCACGGAAGCTGACCGGACTGGCAGCTGACTCTTCAACGCTGGTGTTGAAATAGGGGCCTCCACAACACCTGAGGACAGCAGGCTACTTTGGGGGTTCAGGACAGGCTGTGTATCCTATACAGCACTGTCCTCCAATGGAGGGGAATGGTCTTGGAGCTTATGAAGAACAGCCAAAGGACTGTTGTCACTGTGCAGCATCTTGTGGCCCGAGGCTCTTGCAGCCTGAGGCAAGTGCTTCACTTTGCCTAATGGTAGGGCTGGCCCTGCTATTCTGTAATATTAATGGGCTGTTTTTTGATCGCTTGTGAACGCAATTTAAAATTCAATATCAGAGTGCTTTGAGCCCTCACCTTAAATACACTTCCAGAGGCCCTGGACACTGAGTTTGTTCAGGCCTGCTGTGGAATAGTTTGGTTTTATCTATATTGGGAATGTTTCCCTTTCAACCCTCCCCCTCCCCGATTTTATCTGCCTATTGTTGATAATTATTTTATATTATCTTACGTAAATGCTCAGAGATCTTTGTTTCGTTAAGCAGTTTTCTAAATAATAGCAAAATAAAATTTATATTTCGAGGACGTTGGATGAAGAGAGTGGGAGGCTGTGACCTTTTGAGGAAGGAGCGGCTTATCTCTCCTGAGTGGCTTGCCCCAAATGGAACTGTTTACAAAAGTAAAATCTTTATTGGGCTTTTAGTGAAACGTGAAAGAGACAAGGCAGAGATGTAGGGTGGTTTTTTTGGGCGGGGCAGGGTGGGGTGAGGGAGAGACAGACCAAGGAGAGCAACCCTAATTTTACTGACAGCTTTTGAGCTCCGCAAACCTACCCACATCATGAGAGCCAAGCCTGTAAAATAAATTACCAGTCAAGCAAATGTTTGAAGGAAGGCAAATGCAGATTCTTCAAGGATGCATTTTATCCCTTAATGTTCCAGGAAGAGTAATTCCTGAATGTGCTTCTTCATTTCTAAAACGAATGGTGCCGCATAACAGCTCAATGCAAATCCATAAAAACACTGGGAAGATGTAGCCAGTCATTTGAAAGTCATAGCTGGGTACTGCCCTGTTCTTAACATTAAGAAGAATTCAGGAGGCCGTTGCTAGTGAATATTTCTTTAAAGCTCACACTGACTGCCTTCCAATTGCTTTCACTCCTCTACCTCTTTCTAAACCACCTGGAAGCTCACAGGTCCATGTTTGTGTAAGTTTTTTTTTTTTTAAAAAAAGACTTCTTTAATCCGCACACATTTTAAGACCCTGATACCTAGGTAATGTGGGACGCGGGTGGTGCTTCGAATCCCCGTGACAGGTCGGTGGTTCGAATCCCCGTGACGGGGTGAGCTCCCGTTGCTCGGTCCCAGCTCCTGCCAACCTAGCAGTTCGAAAGCATGTCAAAGTGCAAGTAGATAAATAGGTACCGCTACAGCGGGAAGGTAAACAGCATTTCCGTGTGCTGCTCTGGTTCGCCAGAAGCGACTTTGTCATGCTGGCCACATGACCTGGAAGCTGTACACCGGCTCCCTCGGCCAATAATGCGAGATGAGCGCCGCAACCGCAGAGTCGGTCACGACTGGACCTAATGGACAGGGGTCCCTTTACCTTTAGCTAGGTAATACTCAAGTATGTAGAATCCTCTCTTCCTTCCTTTTGCTAATAAAATCTATGGCTTCCTAAACTGCAGGGCCGGCAAAATGCAAAACGAGGCATGCAGCAGCCATCACCCTTTCCTCAGGGCCACCTAAGCTGTGCTGCTGCTTTTAGCTACAATGGAGGAAGTTGTCCCAACATCACTTTTGCACACCTTCCAAGTGCCCAGGGGGAAAATGGAACCTCCTGCTTTTTTCTCTCGTGATAGCTTGGTGACCATTTGGGTGCTGCAGCCTCTCACACTCTTGTGCTGTGCTCTTGCCCCTTGCCCGAAAGCACTTTTTATGGGGCTACGATCTTGCGCAGCGACCAAAAGCACGCGTTTTGGGGGCACTACATGAGATCTCGCCCTCCCCCAAGTGCTTTTCTTGGGGTGAGAGTGGGGCACAGGTCATGTGACCTGCCCAGGTATGCAGCCCAGAAGATGCGCAGCCCAGTTTTGAATCAGAAAAAGTTGGAAAGTATGCTGTTGAAGTAAGATTCTAGCCTGTTCAGAAACTTTATGTGGAACTGGTTTGTGTGTGTGTCATCTTGTCCTCTGCCTCAAGCAGCAAAATGATTTGAGCTGGCCCTGCTAATCTATTAATGGGATGCCGGATGAATAACTTGGTGGATATGAATAGTTACAGATAGGTAGCCGTGTTGGTCTGCCATAGTCAAAACGAAATTTAAAAAAACCCCTTCCAGTAGCACCTTAAGGTAAAGGGTAAAGGGACTGACCATTAGGTCCAGTCGCGGACGAATCTGGGGTTGTGGCGCTCATCTTGCTCTATAGGCCGAAGGAGCCGGCCTACAGCTTCCAGGTCATGTGGCCAGCATGACTGAGCCGCTTCTGGTAAACCAGAGCAGCACATGAAAATGCCGTTTACCTTCCCACTGGAGCGGTGCCTATTTATCTACTTGCACTTTGACGTGCTTTTGAACTGTTAGGTTGGCAGGAGCTGGGACTGAGCAACGGGAGCTCACCCCGTCGCCAGGATTCAAACCGCCGACCTTCTGATCGGCAAGCCTTAGGCCCTGTGGTTTAACCCACAGCGCCACCCGCGTCCCAGTAGCACCTTAGAGACCAACTAAGTTTGTTATTGGTATGAGCTTTAATGTTGCTTGCACACTTCTTCAGATACCTATCTGTAGAAGTGTGCATGCACATGAAAGCTCATACCAATAACAAACTTAGTTAGTATTTTGGTGGATATGAAGATATTGGGCATAGCAATAAATGAAGGAATAAACATCCTCCAGAATCCTTTTATCTGAGAAAATCTTAGCGATTTCCTTCTCTGTTCAACTCCCCCCCCCCAGCTGCAAATAAAAAATAATAAAAATGCTTGTGAGTAGCATGCCAAGTAATCTGACGTATTCATTATTTAATGCAATTTGCAAGTTACTCCAGGGGAGAATGTCTTGGTATGCATGTCACTTGAGTTGTCAGGATTACATCTGAATATGCAATTTGTGCTGCTACATCTGCAATTAATTATTAGACGTGGCTGATAAACGGAACAAACCCAGCTGCCCTGCATGATGTGAATTTCAAACAGTTAACTCGATTGTCAATACCAGCGCCCATTCCAGGCCGTATCATCCACCCATCCGCTGTGTGTAAGACCAATACCAATGGAGTGGCGATCTTTCTCGCTGTGAAAGGGTCTGTCAGTTCTTTAGCCGAAGGTGCTGTTCCTTTAGCAATCAGGAATTCAACGGAAGGATGCTAAGGTGCCTTGATTGCTGGGAAACATTTTCGAGCCGGCAAATGTCTCTTTAATAGAATTGCTAAGTAGGAATGGACCATGAGGGTCATCTAGTCCAACCCCCTGAAATGCAGGATTTTTTTTGCCCAACGTGCGGCTCGAACCCACAACCCTGAGATTAAAAGTCTCATGCTCTACTGACTGAGCTCCTCGTAGAATAGTAGAGTTGGAAGGGACACCAACCCCAACCCCTTGGAATGTGGGAATCACAGCTAAAGAACCCCAAAAACCACCTTCTGAGGTAGTCTACCCCACTGTTGAATAGCTCTCAGAGTTTTTGAAGGCGATCCCTCTGAGAACTAGAGGGTGTGTGTCAGAGAATGGGTGTGACCAGTTTTGCAGTTTGAATGTGAACAGAGGGAGACCCCTGCCAAATAATAATAATAATAATAATAATAATAATAATAATAATAATATATTATTCATACCCCGCCCATCTGGCTGGGTTTCCCCAGCCGCTCTGGGCGGCTCCCAACAGAATATTAAAAACATGATAAAAACATCAAACATTCAAAACTTCCCTAAACAGGGCTGCCTTCAGATGTCTTCTAAAAGTCAGATACAGTGGTACCCCTACTTACGAATTTAATGCGTTCCGAACGCACATTCGTAAGTCGAAAAAAATTGTAAGTCGAATCCCATAGGAATGCATTGGGAGAAAAAAATCGTAAGTCGAAGCAACCCTATCTAAAAATTCGTAAGTAGAAAAAAATCCTATCTAAACCGCATCCAAGATGGCGGACGGAGCTCCGTTCGTAAGTAGAAACATTCATAAGTAGAGTTCTTTGTAAATAGAGGTACCACTGTAGTTGTTTATTCCCTTGACATTTGACGAGAAGGCATTCCAAAGGGTGGGTGCCATTACCGAGAAGGCCCTCTGCCTGGTTCCCTGTAACCTCACTTCTCGCAGTGAGGGAACCTCCAGAAGGCCCTCGGAGCTGGACCTCAGTGTACAGGCTGAATGATAGGGGTGGAGATGCTCCTTCAGGTATACTGGGCCGAGATACCATTTTTTTATTATGCATTTCTGCCGATTTGTGCTCATGATGGTCTTGGGGCCATCATAAACATGGTTCTCCTGTTTGGAAATGTTTAAGGGTAGACAAACAACTTTGGGGGTTTCCCACAGGCACCTGATTGGCCTCTGCAAGAAGTGGATGCTGAACTCGAGCAGCCATTGGCTTGATGCAGCAGACTCTTCTTATGTCCTAATGCTTTGGTTCCAAATCAGTGCATGTCGCACAACTGCCTCCTGAAATTCTGCAACTTTTTACACCACAAATTTCAAGGTGGTTTCTTGCCCCGATAGCAACAGTGAAGTAACGCTGGGGAAACATCACAGAACAATGATTAAAGTGGAGTCATGTGTGGCTGGTCCAGTATGAATCCATCACTAATCCATCACTTTATTCCATCAATGTTGTGCAGCTAGAATCAACTAGGCAGCTGCAGCCAGCCTAGACCTGTCATCTGACCATGGCAACCTTGGCTGATTTTGTAAATCAGGATTAGCCCGTCCATGCAAAACAACCCCTTTAATGAATTGAGGGCAGTGGTCTTGATGAACCGCTTTTAGCATCTGAAAAAAAGATGCATTAATCATCTTGTCCACATTTGTAATCACACATAGAACATTCACTGCGATGATTCCTCTCTGGAAACAGCAGGCGTCAATTTGTTTCATTAGAAATGAATGAAATAATAACCTGCTTGGATGTGAGTAATCCAGTAAATATTGGCTAAATAATGTAAAGGTTTCTGTGGTTTTTGTTTTAAAAAGAATAGCCTCCATTAATGCATGGGCTGCCCAATCCAGCAAACTGGGGTCTGCATTATGAAGGAGAAATACAGGAAACTGTTTTATTCTGAGTCCGAACATTAGTCCATGTACTTATCATAGAATCATAGAATTGGAAAAGACCCTGTGGATCGTCCAAGCCCAACCCCCTGTAATGCAGGAATATGCAGCTGTCGCTTATGGGGATCGAACCTGCGATCTTGGTGTTATCAGCACCACGCTCTAACCAACTGAGCTATCAGGTCTATTGTCCCTTCTGGTCAACTCTTTGGACGCCATGTACCAGTGGTGTGAAAAGCCAGTGGCAAAGTAGGGTGGAACAGCGAGTATAAACATCACCTTTGCACAACAGATTCGTTTCTGCATACATCGATTATTCACTGCGATGATTCCCCTCCGAAAACAGTAGGTGTCAATTTGTTTCATTACAAATGAATGAAATAATAACTGGCTTGGATCATTTTGGCCAGCCTTTTCTGAACGCTTCCCAGCTCTACAACATCCTTTTCAAGGGGAGGAGGGCAGAACAGTACCAGATATTCCAAACGGAAGTCGCAGCACTGATTCGAATAACAACTCTATATTGACAACACCTACTCTTGATTGCAGGATCTAGTGCCGATCTGGATTGAAAGCAGACTGTTGCAGATGAGCACAAATGTTTCTGGTTTGAGAGAAAAAAAACTGCCTACAAAACCCTACCTTTTGTGTGTGTGCCTACAAACAGGTTTTGCCCTCACAGCCAGCCAGCTTTCCAGGGGCCTGCAAGCATCTCCACCCCCCACAGTGAGTTATCATCACTTGGTAAATGGTCTATTGGTATTCACGGAGAGACACTCCTCTTTCCTGTTTACACTGCCCAGTCTCATTTTAAATAATGAAATAGTCTGCTGTAGGTTCCTCCCTGGACATCTTATCTAGGTATTAATGATGCAGAGCTCTTTCAAATATGTGAGGCTTTAATAAACGCCTTTCAAACTGAGAGGGCACCTTTTTGTGCCTTTTTGCAGGGTGGCGGGGTCTTGAAGTCACCCCACACATTTTCCAAAGTGAGCCAGACCCCATCAATCACACAAGTATTGGCTCAGCTCCGAAGATAAGTTTTTAATTAGAGATATTTAAGGCTGTGATGGATAATGAGAACCGCGGGCAAGGTAGCATGGTGACGGTGTGATTAATATAAGGTTTCAATAAAATATTCATTGGAAGGAAGGGGAATCATTGCCAAGCCAAAGGGGGGGGGTGTTCATGTGTGATAGGGGAACCCTCCTTTTAAGCAGTTTGGACACCATTTGGCCCTCTTTGTGTTTTATTAATTAATTACACAAGGTGCCCCTCCATCCAAACACACCGGAGTTAAACAGAAGAGGCAAAGAAAAGCACTGTGGAATCAGGCCAATAGCCATCTAGTCCAGCATCTTGTTCTCACAATGACCAACCAAATACCTATGGGACATCTTAAAGCAGGACCTTATGAATTCCAGCAACTTGTATTCAGAAGCATACGGCCTCCGAGACTGGATGTGGTGCACAGCCACCAGAACTAGAAGCCATGTATCTCTTTTAAAGACATCCAAGTTGGGGTCCATCTCTGCATCTTCTGAGAGCGCATTCCAAAAATTAACTGTGTGCTGTGCAAAGAGGGCTTTTTCATCCCGCCATCCCCGTCATGGTTGTTGTGGTTGCGGTGCTTACCTAACCTCCTATCATTGGAGTTGCTGAGGATTGTTGTTGTTGTTTAGTCGTTTAGTTGTGTCCGACTGTTCGTGACCCCATGGACCAGAGCACGCCAGGCACTCCTGTCTTCCACTGCCTCCCGCAGTTTGGTCAGACTCATGTTGGTAGCTTCGAGAACCATCTCGTCTTCTGTCGTCCCCTTCTCCTTGTGCCCTCCATCATTCCCAATATCAGGGTCTTCTCTTCTCATGAGGTGGCCAAAGCATTGGAGCCTCAGCTTCACGATCTGTCCTTCCAGGGAGCACTCAGGGCTGATTTCCTTCAGAATGGATAGGTTTGATCTTCTTGCAGTCCATGGGACTCTCAAGAGTCTCCTCCAGCACCATCATTCAAAAGCATCCATTCTTTGGCGATCAGCCTTCATTATGGTCCAGCTCTCACTTCCATACATCACTACTGGGAAAACCATAGCTTTAACTATACAGACCTTTGTTGGCAAAGTGATGTCTCTGCTTTTTAAGATGCTGTCTAGGTTTGTCATTGCGTTTCTCACAAGAAGCAGGCGTCTTTTAATTTCATGGCTTCTGTCACCATCTGCAGTGATCATGGAACCCAAGAAAGTAAAATCTCTCACTGCCTCTTCATTGCTGAGGAAAGAGACAGGGGCAAGGCAATGGGAAGGTCAGTGCAGTGCAAACACACCAGCAGGGTGTCATTGCTACCTCTCCTTCTCAGTGTTGCTGATGACGGGAGGTTAAGTAAGCGATGACACCCTGCTGACCACTACTGCCCTCTCCACGTGGTCATGGACACTCTCAAAGAACTCTGAGGGAGTGGTTAAATGTGCCTGCTTGAAAAGGGACTAAGGTGTGCCCTGAAATGCATTCCTAAGCTTTCTATATTTATGGTATACGGTATGCTCGCACCTGCCCTAGTTCTCTTTGGGAATCCAAAATAGCAAGCAGAAGTTTTATTTATAGATATTTCTCTGTTCTCAACCATTTAAATAAATAAATTTAAAAAAATCAAAATCAAATACTCTATTCCATTTAGTAGCAATCCCATCTGAAATGTCAGGCTCATCGCTGTGGCATTCTAATTAAGTCCAGGGCTTATTAGGCTAGGTTTTGTCATCTTGTAGATAAGGCTAAAGCTATTCATAGGTCTCTGTACTGGCAAAGCACTTGAAAAATGTTATTTTCCTAACCTACCAGCTGCCTAAGCAGCCTCTAACTTCATCATCAAGTCAAGTTTCACATCGTTCTCCTTATTAAATTCAAGTTTGAAATCCAGGGTTTTCCACCAGTGGTGTGGCATGCAAACAAAAGAGGCCAGGAAGGCAGCCTCAGAAAAGAGACCACAGACAGCTCCCTGCTCCGTATAAGAGCTGCAAATGAAAGTTATTAAGTTACTAGTCAGCCACTTCTCTTTCCTACAAAAAGAGCGATAATTTCCCTACCACTGTCACCAATGCACCACCTCTTCCAAACTAGTGGAAATTCAGGAATTGGTTTCTCTCTCTCCTGAGCAATGGAAATGTCACATTGAAATATATATATAGACTTGCTTCAGCCCCACTCAACATCCCTTCCCTTTCTCCTCCTTCTCTCATCATCCTTTAATTTTGCACAGACCGTCTAGCAATCCATCTTCTGGTCTGTGTCAAGCAGGTGCATGATCATATTTGTAATTCCACTGCCCATTAATCACTGCTGGGTGACCTGGACCAATCCTGATTATCTTCTACAACTTCTTTCCTTCGGCTCTGCCTCACCAGTGCTATGCAAACAGTTTGCTTTCCTCCCAGCTCTTGGCCTCGTCAAACTCAGACAGACAATTCCTTTCCATCCTTGGCCAACTGTCAGGAGTATGGGCAGAAGTCAGGCCTGTGGTGCTTTGCAGGACTGGGGCCTGCCTCAGCTTGTGCTGGAGAAGCAAGGCGTGGCCACACAGGTGAAGACCTCAGCTTGTGCTGGAGAGGCAAGGAGTAGCCACCCAGGTGGGGCCACTTGATATCTCACTGCACCTGGTGGCAGGAGCTGGGAGGGATAAAAGCCCAGCATTTCCCTTCAGCTCTTTGCCACAGCAACGCTATCCCTGCCTGGTTGCATCTGGCCTCTTGATCCTTGCTCCGTGGACCCTTGCCTTGCCGACGTCTTGATCCTTGCTCCATGGACCCTTGCCTTGCCGACGTCTTGATTCTTGCTCCATGGACCCTTGCCTTGCTGACGTCTTGATCCTTGCTCCCTGGACCCTTGCCTTGCCGACGCATTGATTCTTGCTCCGTGGACCATTGCCTTGCCGATGCCTGAATCCTCGACCCTTGGACCTTCGCCTTGCTCCTTGTTCCTTGAGCCTTCGCCTTGCTCCTTGCTCCTTGGACTCTTGCCTTGCCAACGCCTGGATCCTCGACCCTTGGACCCTTGCTTTGCCTTTGCCTTGCTCCTCGACCCTTGGACCTTCGCCTTGCTTCTTGCTCCTTGGACCTTCGTCTCTGCCTTGCTCCTTGACCCTGCGACTGCCTGCTACTGGACCATCAGCCCTGCACCTGTTCCTGCTTCTGCACCTCCATCTTGCCTCTGGTCCTGACGCCCGCCGACCGGACCGTGACACCAACCAGCATGACAGAACCAGAATGAAGAAGTAGAGGAAGAGGAGGAAGAGGAATAGGGGAGGAAGAGAATATAAATGATGTACTGCTCAGTTGCCAAGGAGGTGTCTAAGACACTTACATTTATTTATTTAATATGTCTACCGCCCTTCATCCGAAGATCACCGGGCGGTTCACAACATAAAACTACAAAATGAGAACACAAAACGCATGATAAAAACAAGCAAGAACGCATTCACAAGTATAAAGCCAATTGCAAAAAATATAAACACATGTAATTAAAACACAAAATAAACCAATTTCATCAAATCATTAAAATAAAGATCCACAATTAAAACGGACAATAAAACAAGCCCATTAAAACAGTTGAACAATTAAAAGAGTTAAAGCAATTTCAGAGGATCAGGAGGTCAAGGGAATGCAGGTGTGTCTCCAAGAGCCGGCAGAATGCCAATACTGATGGTGCCCTGAAAGGCAAAGCACGTTTTCCCTTTGCACTTTGGCAGCATCCTTTCTCAAATTGCTTACCTTGACCTTGCAAGAGAAATCTATGGGTGTAGCCTGGCTGGGGGAACAATGCAATGCTTGTTGGGTTTCCTTGAACATGGTTATACCAGCGTGCCATCCTGATGGACCACTGGCCACACTCCACTGTGAACAACTAGAACTGGATTTGGGCTATGGCATAGGAACATAGGAAGGTGCCTTATACTGAGTCAGATCATTGGTCCACCTTGCATGGTCTACACTGACTGGCTGCAGCTCCCCAGGATTTCAGGCACTCTCTCCCAACCCAACCTGGGGCTGTTGGGGTTTGGGACCTCTTGCACTCATGGCTCATAAGAACATAAGAAGAGGTTGCTGGGTCAGGCCAATGGCCTAACTAGTCCAGCATCCTCTTCTCACAGTGGCCACATGGATGCCTGTTGGAAACCTTCAAGCAGGAGCCAAGCACAATGACCAACTCCTTCCAATTGTGGATACAGAACAGAGCCATAGCCCTCTCCTCCATAAATTTGTCTAAACCTCTTGTAAAGCCATCTAGATTGGTGGCTTCCTGTGGGGCCAAGTTCCATAGTTTAACTATGATGCAGTACTTCCTTATACAGTGGTACCTCGGGTTACAGACTCTTCAGGTTACAGATGCTTCAGGTTACAGACCCCGCTAACCCAGAAATAGTACCTCGGGTTAAGAACTTTGCTTCAGGATGAGAACAGAAATCATGCTCCAGTGGTGCGGCAGCAGCAGGAGGCCCCATTAGCTAAAGTGGTACCTCAGGTTAAGAACAGTTTCAGGTTAAGAACGGACCTCCGGAACGAATTAAGTTCTTAAGCAGAGGTACCTGTCCTGAATCTTCCAACATTCAGCTTGATTGGAGGTCCATGAGTTCCACTCTTCGTAGACAGAGGGGGGAAGTTTTCTCTACTCACTTTCTCCACCCCATGAACGATTGAATAAACTTCTCTCATGCCACCTCTTATT
Organism: Zootoca vivipara; assembly: GCF_963506605.1. Classification (NCBI taxonomy): domain Eukaryota; kingdom Metazoa; phylum Chordata; class Lepidosauria; order Squamata; family Lacertidae; genus Zootoca; species Zootoca vivipara. The sequence continues at coordinate 11,368,737 of NC_083283.1, read as the reverse complement.
CACTTTATCTCTAAACTAAAAAATCCTGAATGCTGCAACCTTTCTTCATGGAGGTGACATTCCATCTCCTTGATCATTTCGGCGACCATTTTCTGAACCTTTCCCAGCCCTACAATAGAAGTGAGGCAATCCATAGCTGCCAAGTCTCCCGTTTTCCCCGGGAAATCCCTGTTTTTCCAGCTGTTCCTAGCTGAAAAAACGGATTTTTTTGTTTATTCTGACGCGACGGCCATTTTGGAACTGAGCGGAGCATGCTCAGAAGCGACTTTTGATGCTGCTCTGCCCAGTTCCAAAATGGCTGCAGTGCAACTTCTGGCGCGACGGCCATTTTGGAACTGAGCAAAGCAGCATCAAAAGTCACTTCTGAGCATGCTCCGCCCAGTTCCAAAATGGCGGTCGTGCTACTTCCGGTCTGCTGTTTCTGGCCTGGTCCCTTATTTCTCTGACAGCAACTTGGCAGGTATGGAGGCAATCAGAACTATATACACCACAGTTGCTGGATCAAGGCAATGGCTTCTACATATCCTTTAACACAGGATGATCCCGCAGCGATTTGCAGCCAGGACGTAACATTAGAAATTTGCTCGAATTCCTGACCTTTGTACACAGAAAATCCATCTGAATGTTCGTTTTTGAGAAGTATTGGCTCAGGACAGGTAGAGGTGATTGTATCGCTCTTATTTATTATTGATCTGAAGTGCAGAAACATATTCCTGCAGCAGTTTTATTCTTTTTCACACATTGACTTATCCCTGCAAGTTACCTTTGCCTTTTTAATAGGGGCGCTTCTCTAACAGGTATTGATTGAAGTGTATGCCACTGTATTTTATGTAAAGATTTCCTGACAACCGAAAATAAGAATCCGAGAGCAAAAGGCTCTTTGAGTGGACCTGGTGTTTTAGTGATGGCTTATAGTCAAAATAATAAGAGGCCAGGGGTTTATAGTACCTTTGTGGTCCTGTAGCAGATTCATCAAAAGAAAGAACAGATGCTATTGCCGTTGGATAACTTAAAAACCTCAATCACAGTGTTTTCAGGGGGGGAAAAAAACTCATGAAGGTTATTTATTATGTCCACTACACATGGCTGTTGATAGACACTTCATGAATGAGCCAGTGGGGTTTGCAATTTCAGATGACGTAACTGCGGTAAGGAAATGTGCAAACTACACCCTTGTGCAAATTAATTGAAACAAAGCATATTTTCTTTCTTACTCGTAATCCTGTACTCAAAACAAACACAGAAAGTCAGTTGATCACTATGGTGTTGGAAGCCTGCAGCCAATAGAAGGAACTATGCTCTCGCCACAATATACTGAGGTTCTACGAAAGAGAGCTGGAAAAGAGGTATCCTGACGGTACTGGGATATTGCAGCAGGACCTAGCCCCCTGTCACACATCGAAAGTGGTGAAGAAATTCAGGGCAGAGCAGCAAAGACAGGTACTTGATTGGCCAGGGAATTCCCCAGACGTAAATCCCATTGAGAATTTGTGAGCTATATGCATATAGACTATGGAAAAGCTCATTCAGGCACTGGTTCAAGTGTGGTACAGGGATCCGGAAATCAACAGGCACTGTTCAAAACTAGTAGACTCCATGTCAAACCATGTTCAAACACTGCTTAAAAATAGCGGAGGTCATATCCATTACTAAGGTACATATATGTGAGTTTTGTACATGCATATGTGAGTTTTGTACAATTTGTTTTTTTCCCAATTAATTTGCACAAGGGTGTATGTGTGTATGCATTGAGTGTGGTGTGTGTGCATTGAATGTGTGATGCCACATGCATGCGACAAGCCCCCCTCTCAATGTTGTGCAGAATTTGGTGCCTCTGATACTCAGTACGGACTCCCCCCCCCCCCGAAAAAACCCCACACATAACAAAACCACAAACTATTACAGAAATAGGAGAACTTAAAATCGGATGAATGAGTGACATAGATGTACAAATCCATCAATTCCCATGCAGAACACAGCCCATGCTCCCCGGTAATTGTATTTTGCGGGGGGGGGGGATCAGTAATGATGGACAAACTGCCTTTCATAGAAGCTTGACTGATCTTCTTATCGAGAAACCCCTGGGCTAAGTCAATCATCAACTGACTGCAAAGGGGAGAGAAGGCTCCCTCTTCCATTAAAAAACAAAACTGAGCACTAGGATTTAACTTTAAACATTTTAAATTCTCAGCTAGCTATTAAGCCCTTAATAGTATCTTAAAACATTTAATAGCTATGCAGAATCTACAACATTTAGAAATTCCAGCGCTTAGCGGTTAATGGGGAAATTGTGCAAATTAGTAAGTTTTGCACACAGCCGTCGCAAACTTTCTTCTGACTCACCCAGAGCGCTAAACGCAGGAATGTGGTGCAACAGGTACAGGAGGCGACAGAGTGGTGAAGAAGTGGTGGAGAAATTCATGACAGAGCAGCAAATACAGGTACTTGATTGGCCAGGGAATTCCCGGGACGTAAATCCCATTGAAAACTTGTGGGCTGTATGCAAAAATCACCTCCGTGCTGTAGACTGTATGACTATGAAGAAGCTCATTCAGGTGCTGATTCAAGTGTGGTACAGTGGTACCTCTACTTACGAATTTAATGCGTTCCGAACGCACATTTGTAAGTCGGAAAAATTTGTAAGTCGAATCCCATAGGAATGCATTGGGAGAAAAAAATCGTAAGTCGAAGCAACCCTATCTAAAAATTCGTAAGTAGAAAAAATCCTATCTAAACCACATCCAAGATGGCGGACGGAGCTCCGTTCGTAAGTAGAAACACTCGTAAGTAGAGTTATTCGTAAGTAGAGGTACCACTGTATATGGATCCGAAAATCAACAGTGACTGTAGTAGCAGAACTGTAGGGGGAACAAAGTGGTTGTGATCTCCACTCTGGGAGCCCACAAGTTTGCACCAAACCATAGTTTCTTTCAGCACCATGCACAAATCGCCACACCAAGGACCCAGACAATCTATGGATGTCCCAACAGACATGTTGTCAGGCACTCATCAGGCCACAATACACAGCTGGTGGGCTGCATTTAGCTTGGTGGATTGCAAGCTGTGCTGTGCCCTAAAAGATCTTTTTGTGGCTGCCGAATGTGACTCCAAATATCAGGGAGATGCTCTGGGTACCACCCCTCTGCAGGCCTTTAGGAGGTTTGGCTGATCAGCACTGACTTGCAGCCACAGAAGCAGAGATGTAAGATGTGTCAGTGAGGAAAATAGTAGCGTAATTATTTACATTCCCAAGCTGTTCTGAATTATAGAGTGTTTATCTGAAGTATCATGTTAATGGAACTACTAGGAAATCAATACAAGGACTGGGCCTGGGTGCCATTTAATCTGTTCTCTCTGACCATACATCAGGGAACTTTATTTCTCTCTCCAGAATTACTCAGGCAGCCCTATCATCCGCCAGGCATGCTGCCGTGATTGCAATACCTCTAAGAGTTGACAGGCATTGAAATGCTAGTTCAGATTCACCAACACTATCTGTCCAGGCTACCCATTTGAGAGATTGCTGGTTTCCCTTCCCTTTTCAAGCCCTTATCTACTACCTTCAATAATCTATGTATCATATTGCAGTTGTGGCATTGAGACATCTCACAATGATTAGCTGGAGTTGCTCAAGGAATGTGCCTTCCAGTTTCTGTGAGTGTAAGGGAAGTTGTCAGTTTGGTTGGGACTAAACCTCTCACACAGACAGACTGGAGGTTGGGAAGGGGTTCTAGGAGGTGTCGTGATCTGTAGGGACACCCACCACCAAAGAGGGTGATGTCCTAAGTGGTGTTAGAAACTGAGATATGAAAGCTAGGAGCTAAATGGCAGCTTAAACCTAGGCTATGGGCACAACAATGGAATGTCTAGGTGCTTTTTTTTAAAAAAATAACAAGAATGCAAAGCTGAAAATGAATGAACTGCAGCTAAAATATTATGTTATTCACATGGTCTAGTCCTTCCCCTGCCCACCCCACTAATATTCTTAAGAGCAGGGGTCAGCAAACTTTTTCAGCAGGGGGCCGGTCCACTGTCCCTCAGACCTTGTGGGGGGCCGGACTATATTTTGAAAAAAAATGAACAAATTCCTATGCCCCACAAATAACCCAGAGATGCATTTTAAATAAAAGGACACATTCTATTCATGTAAAAACATGCTGATTCCCGGACCGTCCGCAGGCCGGATTTAGAAGGTGATTGGGCCACATCCGCCCCCCCGGGCCTTAGTTTGGGGACCCCTGCTTAAGAGGGTCTCTTCTCCAGTCTTCAGAGAGTAGCTGGAAGAGGGGAGGCAGAAAAAGGTCCTCCTTTCCTCCACTCTGCAGTTTTAATCTGAAATCTTAGGCTCAGTACTGTGCCCAGAGCTTAGAAACTGCTCACACTAATGAAATTCCCTGTTGCAAAATGTGCCTAGAACAATGGGAATTTCAAACACTGGTCCTAAGCAAAAGAAGGCCAGTAGTTCCTTGTCCCCCAGGTAGGCAGGACATCAAAGCAAGACAAAGCAAACACTTATGGTTTCCCGCAGCGATTCCTGAGAGCTACAACTTGTTAAGAGTGCTGAGAGTTGTTAGGAAACTCCCCAATTCCCCCTCCAGAGCTACAGTTCCCAGAGTCCCCTGGGCAGAGGGATTGTTAAACCGATCACCTTGGTGGCCAGGTGTCTGCGCAGATCACAGTATGAACGTGACCAAGCTGTCAGCCCCATGGAAGGAAATCAAGGTGTGGGTTCAGGACCACAGACAGCACTCCTCCTGACTGAAGCCAAACACAAGTTATCACGGCAACATCCTGGGGTAGCAAGCTCAGTTTTAAAGCAGGGCTACATACCGTAATCAGGAGGGGAGGCCCACTCACCTGAGCGCTGCCTCCAGGCCAGTTAAAGGGCCAGCGCATCACCTCCTTTGAGGTTATGGGCTTTGCCACAGTGGGGATCTTTCGCAAGGCTTCCCTTGATCCCACAAGGAGTCTGTGGGCTAGCTCCCAGAGTCACATGGCAGAGGTGTCTCCCTGGAGCTCAGAGGAAGGGAGTTGGTCTCTGGAAGAGGCCAGAGTATTGTTCTATCCCTCTTTGGAGCTTCAGTTTGCTGGAGGACTCCAAGTCTTGGTTCAGGGCCTTGATACCAGGCAGGGAGCATGGAGTAAGGGGGCCTGAAATAAGGGTGCAGGGAAGACAGTGGGTTGAGAAAGAGGAGCCTGGAGGAAGGAAGGAAATTTAAGGGAAAGGAGAGAAGAAAATGTAGTAGGGAAATGAGCCAAGAAAAATCTCCACTGTAATGGGCATCCCAAGCCCTAACACCCACCAGAGAGGTCCTGTTGGTGGCTCTTGCTGACAGGCAAAGCCTGTCGTCAGGTGTTGCAGGGCCTTCTCAGTGGTGGCACATCACCTGTGGAATTTGTTGGCCTTCCTCCTGTAGCTTCAAAAGGCTTCCTCACTGCTGAGTTTTAGATGGATATACCTCTCCACTCAAGCTTTTGTGAAAGTTTGATGTAGCTCAGAAGTAAGGCTGTTCTTTGGCAGTTGCACAATTTGGGTTATTTTTTTTAATGTTTTGATTAATGTCTCTGTGGTTTTATTGTACTTATTGTTTTAGATGTTGCCTCCTGGTGGACGAAGGTCAGCTGGCGGATGTATTTATCTGCTATGCTTATGTTTCCACCCTTTCCTCCATGGAGCTCAAGCTGGCGTGCATAGTTCTTCTCCTCGCCATTTTATCCTTACAACAACTCTATCAGGTCGACTAGGAGGAGAGAGTGGCCCGGGGCCAACTGGTGAAGTTCATAGCAACTGAAGAAATAAATGAATGAATGGGGGTGGCGCCGAGGAAACTTCACAGTAGTTAAGATGAGGAGGGTCTCTGTGCAATGGGAAGCGGGACAGAATCATACTGTACTCAGAAGGCCAATTGAGATTAGGTTGGTTAAATGAAGAAAGACATAAGGGGAGAAGGCAGGGGGTTGGACTGGATGGCCCTTGTGGTCTCTTCCAACTCTATGATTCTATGAAAGTAAGACCCCAATGAAACAGTGGTGGAACAATGGAACTGAAGAAAAGAATCTCATCTTTGCCATGCACTCAGAAGGTGGCTTCCAGGAAAATGCCTTCCTCTTTCTTGATTGGTTCCCCCCATGTACATTATGGAGGATAATAATGCTTCAGGAATTGGCAAATCTGTCAATTTCAGTTTCTCTCAGTTTTTCCTTTTCCTAGTCCTAAATTCAAATCTGCACATCTGCTCATCAGGTTTTTCTTTCAAAAGCCTTCATGAAAGGTCAGCATTATAGTGTGAATTTCTCATAATATTTCCCCCCTATGCAATTTTGCCTAATATGCACAATTTTGCAAAGCACTTTCCCCTAATGTATTGTGTTTTTGCATGCTATTATCATTAAACTTTTTGGTTTTTATGCATGCTTCACTTTAGCACATGCATTTTTTAACCCATTACTCGACTGGAGAACTACATTGCAAAGTTCAGAAAAGTGTGAATTTCAAAAGGCGGCTGTGTTTCATAGAAGCATAGAATTGTAGAGTTGGAAGGGACCCTGAGGGTCATCTAGTCCAACCCCCTGCAGTGCAGGAATTTCAACTAAAACATCCATGACAAAAGGCCATCTAATTTCTGCTTTGAAACCTCCAAGGAAGGAGAGCTCACAATCTCCCATGGGAGCCCGTTCCACTGGCTAACAGCTCTTTCTGTCATAAAGTTATTGTGCATTGTTTCAGAGAGTGCAAATGAAGTAAGATCACCTTGAAATAAGAGCTGAATAAAATTCCTCTCTCTCCACCCTCCATTCCTATCATACTTGCAGGGCAGTTGCGAGTCCGGGGATGCATGCAAACGTTCGCAAGCACTATACAAATTTTGGAAACTGATATCCTACACATTCATGTTTTAAGTCAGGCATCCCCAAACTCGGCCCTCCAGATGTTTTTGGACTACAACTCCCATCATCAGTAGCTAACAGGACCAGTGGTCAGGGATGATTGGAATCGTAGTCCCAAAACATCTGGAGGGCCGAGTTTGGGGATTCCTGCCTTAAGTGGTGAGAGCAAAAGAGCCCATTGAGCCTCCCTGCAGCTGAACTAGGGCCATCCCAGCCTCACATGTGACATGCAGGAGAGAATGTGAAGGTCCTTGTATCTCAAAACACAACCCTGGGAGACTGAAGAGGCTGCCTCGGTTTCCAATTAGTTTGAGAAAGATGTGCTCTTTGTGACTTCTCCTTTATGCTTGTTTGAGGGAAAGGAGTTAATTTAGCTACAGTTAATTTCATGCCCTTCATAATGGTCCCAATTATATCTTCCTAATTATTTCGAGGCCTCATGTGCTTTGGTCGAGTGCCTTTTTTCAGAAGGGGATATTAAATAACTATCATCTTCCTCATTAATACAATCCAGCAGGACGCAATAAAGAGAAACGAGAAAAAGAGACGGGCAAGGGATGGAAATGTCGAGGGGCAAGGCAGGATATGTTGTGCAAGACTGGGCGTCCTCTGGAATAGTATAATCCTTTTTCATGAATATAATAATAATAATAATCTTGCATGTGGCTAGTTAAGACAGGGGACGCGATGGCAAAAAATAGCCTTCTTCAGTGGCATGTGACATTTCGGTGAACGAAGGCAGAGGAAGGAAATGTTTAAAACTTGATTGCTGGCATTTATTAATCTTTGTTTTGAGAGCTAGCCTGGTTCTTGTGAATTCAATGGCTCTCGAGACGATGCTGGAAGGCGATCTGAAATGCGGCAGCTAATGGGAACCAATAAAATAAGCATTAAGTAAACGTTTGTTCTTGCTTGCTGTTTTCAGAATAATGGCGACACTGCTAGCAGTGGGCTAAAACTGCCTGCTCCCTCATATGGGTGCTGGGTCTTAACTGCTAAAGTTGGAGGCAGCAATGCTTTTGAATGGCAGTTGCTGGAAACCACAGGAGTGGAGAAGAACGTCCTCATCCTTGGGTCCTATTTATGAGTTTCCAACAGGCATCTGGTTGGAGCAGAAGGGCCATGGCCTGATTCAGCAGGTTTCCCCTATGTTCGTTTAAAATCTAAAGGTCAGTTCTGCAGGTATACTGATTTCTGCCTGTGGCTACTTCTATATCACTGCTTGTTGTTGTTTAGTCATTTAGTCATGTCTGACTCTTCGTGACCCCATGGACCAGAGCACGCCAGGCACTCCTGTCTTCCACTGCCTCCCACAGCTTGGTCAGACTCCTGTTGGTGGCTTCAAGAACACTGTCCAACCATCTCGTCCTCTCTCATCCCCTTCTCCTTGTGCCCTCCATCATTCCCAACATCAGGGCCTTTTCCAAGGATTCTTCTCTTCTCATGAGGTGGCCAAAGTATTGGAGCCTCAGCTTCACGATCTGTCCTTCCAGTGAGCACTCGGGGCTGATTTCCTTCAAAATGGATAGGTTTGATCTTCTTGCAGTCCATGGGACTCTCAAGAGTCTCCTCCAGCACCAGAATTCAAAAGCATCAATTCTTCGGCGATCAGCCTTCTTTATGGTCCAGCTCTCACTTCCATACATCACTATCACTGCTACACTGCCACAAAGGTGTTTTTTTTTAAAAAATGCAATTAATTAGAGAAAAGAGCATCTCAATAGAATGTGGGTAAAGTAAAGTTAAAGGGACCCCTGACCATTAGGTCCAGTCGTGACCGACTCTGGGGTTGCGGCGCTCATCTCGCATTATTGGCCGAGGGAGCCGGTGTACAGCTTCCAGGTCATGTGGCCAGCATGACAAAGCCGCTTCTGGCGAACCAGAGCAGCACACGGAAACGCCGTTTACCTTCCTGCTGTAGCGGTACCTATTTATCTACTTGCACTTTGATGTGCTTTCGAACTTCTAGGTTGGCAGGAGCTGAGACCGAGCAACGGGAACTCACTCCGTCACGGGGATTCAAACTGCCGACCTTCTGATTGGCAAGCCCTAGGCTCTGTGGTTTAACGCAGAGTGTCTGTGAGTATTTATAGGCAAAACCAGCACTTCTCTGCAGGGATTTTTGTTCCCATACTGGCATGTTTTGAAAGTGACTCACCCATGAGAATGAATGATATGAGATGTTCTCCCTGTGAATGAATGCTTGGGAGGCATCGAAGGGACACGATGCTGGCTGCAATACTTCAAGGATAGGGAACCCCAGGTCCAGTTCCCACCTAGGCCCCTTTATCTGGACCTTGATACTCCTCCACATCCTCCCCCACTCCTCTGCTTCATACTCTCCTTGGGTGTTCTTGCCAGGTCGGCACATGCCCCTCTCCGCCATTGGCAGAGGCAGCTTCCTCACGCGGTAGCCCACTGCTGGCAGCTGGTCACAGCTCCACACCCAGGTCCAGCCTGACCCATGTTGGAGGCACCTTTACTCTTCTCTGTTGGGCTCCGGCATGTGAGTGCACCCTCCACCACTTTGCGAGGCTGCGATCAGACAGTCTGACCCCAACAGCGTGAGTACCCGCTTCAAATCAGTCCGATCAGACTGATTTGAAGCAGTGGTGTCGGCAGTGAGGGCTGGGCTGGTGCCGCCGCAGCGGGCTCTTTCCACCAGCGTGCACGTGCCTGGTCCCTGGCATGCATGCACCTGCCCCGGGCAGCGGCAACACCTGCTACACTACTGAGGGTATGGCCCATCTTTGAGCTGACCTTAATGGGTTAACAGGGGGAAGAGCTGAGATTGAGAGCTGATTGGCTCTCTGCAAGGTAGGCTCGCCCATGAAAGGCAGCCTTAGGAGCTTGAGGGAGAATGGGGAAGCTTCCTGCACATGGCCTATTTTTAATAAGCCCTCGAATCTACTATTTCTCAAGTGGCCCCCGTTTACCCCATAAACTGTGCCTGGCTTCTTTATTTCCAATCTCCTAATGCAAAAGTCCCGATAACACTTTACTCTGAGCACTGAACGGAAATTTGAAGGGGAAGGAAAGAGAAAGACCTGAGGTTCGAGCCCTATGGAGCTCAATGAACAACAGTCTTGGCAGTAGTCCATGGCTTCACTCGGTAGAATGAATAGAACAGCCCCCCTGCTTACTCCATGTTGAAATGAGTGATCCAATGCTATTACCATGTAAAGAGCACTGTCGTTCCCAATTGGACCATTCAGTCCAGGATCTAAAATTACCTAACTGCACTACTGCATGACATAAAGATAGCCTCACCAATCCACCACCCTCTGCCCCCCCCCCCCGCAAAAAACCCATCCAGGCCATGTATTTCTGACTTCTAACAGGCAAGAGGGGATTTCTGTTTGCTGAGTCACTTCTTGGCACAGGCTTGCGCCTTCCACGACTGTTTTTAGCAGATGAGATGGGGGGCGCGTGCCGGTCCCCCTCCGAGGAAGCAGTCCGCCTGCATTCACGCCGAGGCGGCCCAGGATGCCTCCAGCCATGAAAGGGAAGGAGATGAGCTATTGGGGTGGAAACAAAGAGACTGCAGGGTGATAGTCGGGGAGGGGAGAAGAAAGTATAGGAGGCTGGAACGAGGCAATAAAGAAGTGCTTGTTCCGTGGAAACAATGACTCCTTTAATCTGGGATGCAGTTTGCAGGATGTTTCATCAGCCAAGCACCTGCTGTACTGCTAAGCAATGACAGGCACAAAACGAGTCTGCCCCAGCCAGGTGAACACCAGAGCTGGCAGCTCGCAGATGAAACGCATTTGGCAAAGTTCCCGGAGCTGAGCTCCATTCCAGATTAGGTTCAGCTTCCACTTGCAAGCGAGGAGTGTGTTACAGCCATCGCTGTCCCTCCTTAACGGATCAATACTTCGTGCCCAAGATAGCTCAAGATGGGGGGGAATGGAGGGAGATCTTTATCACTGTGTCATTTTCAGCAGTGGCGTGCAGTCAGTCGACTAGGGGGACTAGGCTGCTCCCCTAAATGTTCCCGGTAAATCAGAGTATTAAGGTATTAAAGCCTGGAGCCCCCTTCCCAAATCTGGGGAGCTTCTGCCCGGCTTAGGGAGGGAGGTGCAATGCTCCGATGCCTGCCCAGTGGTGGTGAAATGGAGTGGCTGGTATCCTGCCATGCCTCCAAGATGTTCAGGGGAGTAGACCTGGTTCTACGCCCCCCCCCCCATTTCTCCCCTCACAACCCTGTGAGACAGTTTGGTTTAATGGTTAAAGTGTTCGACTAGGACCGGGGAGACCAGACTTCGAATCCCCACTTATCCATGAAGGGTGACCTTGGGTCGATGAGTGCTTCTCAACCTAACCAACCTCACAGGGTTGTTGACAACCATGGATGCCACCTTCAACTTAGTGGTGGCCGGTGCCCATCATGAATGGTAAGGCAGAAGGTTAGGAGCAACAGTAGGTGGGGGCACAGCTTGGCAGAACCAACTCACTCTGGGTTTGACCCTATTCTCTCACCGTTGAGCTCACCAGTCTGCGGCAGCTAGACTGGTGACTGGGAGCGGCCATCGAAAGATCATTGAAAGATCTACATTGGCTCCCAGTACATTTCCGAGCACAATTCAAAGTGTTGGTGCTGACCCTAAATGGCCTTGGTCCAGTATACCTGAAGGAGCGTCTTCACCCCCATCGTTCAGCCCAGACACTGAGGTCCTGTGCCGCGGGCCTTCTGGCGGTTCCTTCATTGTGAGAAGCCAAGTTGCAGGGAACCGGACAGAGGGCCTTCTCGGTAGTGGCGCCCGCTCTGTGGAACGCCCTCCCATCAGATGTCAAAGAGAAAAACAGCTACAAGATTTTTAGAAGACAACTGAAGGCAGCCCTGTTTAGGGAAGCTTTTAATCTTCAAACGTTTATTTTATTCTTCTGTTGGAAGCCGCCCAGAGTGGCTGGGGAAACCCAGCCAGATGGGCGCGGTATAAATAAATAAATTATTATTATTATTATTATTATTATTATTATTATTATTATTACTCTACAAGGGACAGCACTGATGCTAAAACAACAACAATCTGAGAGAGAATGACCGAGGCACCAGATCATTCATGGAGGATACAGCTCTTGATGGTTGCTAGCCACAGTAACTATGCTTGGCCTCCACAGTCGGAGGCGGCCAATGCTTCTGAATATCAATTGCTGGAAGCCACAGTGTGGGAGGGTGCTGTTGCGCTTACAGTCTTGCTTACAGGATTCCCACAGGCATCTGGTTGACCATGTGAGAAGAGGATGTTGGACTAGATGGGCCATCGGTCTGATCCAGCAGGTTCTTCATATGTTCTAATCCAGTTCACTTCATGGCCGAGTAGAGAACTGAACCTCGGTCTCCCCATTCCCAGTCCAGCACTCTCACCACCACAACTTTTTGTGTCTGGATTTTTACTTCTTGAAATATGGCAACCCTAGTTTAAGGACATACATTTTGAAACAGGTATCTGAAGAAGTGTGCATGCACACGAAAGCTCATACCAAAATAAAAACTTAGTTGGTCTTTAAGGTGCTACTGAAGGAATTTTTTTATTTTACTTCGATCCAGACCAACACGGCTACCTACCTGTAACCAGAACTATGGAAGGCACCACATTGAGCCGCATGAAATGGAAGTCCATCGTATCTGAAGAAGTGTGCATGCACACGAAAGCTCATACCAAAATAAAAACTTAGTTGGTCTTTAAGGTGCTACTGAAGGAATTTTTTTATTATACATTTTGAAAGATAATGTAAATAAACTCAGCACCAAACTGAACAGCATGTTGGGAAGTAATACTTCATGGCCACCCTAAATTAAACTGTGTTTCTTATTTCTCCCGGACATCCCGGTCTTAAGGGGTCAATTTCTAGTTTCAAAAGCCAGTCTGGCCTATTGGGAAAGGTTCAGCTTTTGATGTGGTAACTGCAGAAAATGCCAAGTGAAAGGAAACTAATATATGTTTCCTCTCTAAAGAGACAGGTGTGCGATTCTGTTGCCTTAAGGGCTGGCGTTTAACAACTGTGGCTCCCAGACAGCAATCAATGGTTTGAGGATGGTTTATATAAATCACATTTATACTTTCTTCTCACCCAGAGGGAATCTTGGCAGAGATGCATCTTTTGAAGGCACAGACTCCCAGGCACAAATGTCATGTTGCATAATTGCTTTCAGAAAATCGGTGCCACAGTCAAAAAAGCCTGAGCTGACTTAACGACAGACTTCCTTCAATTGCCCTGGGATGTTAAGTGGCATTTCTGTGGGCATAATGTTTAAATACAGTACATGAAGCCAGAGACGGGCAGGATTTTGAGCTGGGGAGGGAAGGGGGGAAGTGTAGGAAATAGCAGAGGCTGGATTTCCTTTCATCAAGTTGCTCAGGGAACCAGAACCCACCTTTGGCCATGGCATAGCCTCTTCCAAATCTTGAAATAATAAAAATTAAAATAATAAAACCCCTAGTATTCAAGGATTTTTTTGAATTCTAAATTTAAAGGGCCTTTCTAGTCACTGTGGGCAACCATGGCAGGAACCAGACATGCTGGCTCATGCGCAACATTGTGGGCGGGGGCAGTCGCACATGTGTGATGTCACATGCACGATGTGTGGCGTGTGTGTGTGATGTCACACACGTCACATGACTGCCACAGATGTGCCGCAGGCCGGGGCAACTCAGCATCTCCTAAAGTGGCAGAGGACTGGTAAGAAAGGGGTGAGGGTGGGGTTTTCCCAGAATGCCTGAGAACAAGGACTCTGTGGCCCTTTCTCTGAGACCAGGCACAATGGCGCAGGTCCAGTAAGGGGCCACAGAAATCAGACTTCTCCCCTTTTGCTCAGAGTCACTGGTGGAACACTAATGGTGCATACACTTCAAGCGTCCCGATTTTCCCGGGGCATCCCAGAATTACAAAAGCCACCCTGGCTTCTGATTTGATCCCAGAATGTCCTGTTTTCTCCATCTGCCACCCTTGCCACCAAACTCAGGGAGGAGGGTGAGCTGGCAGCTAACTTCTGTAACAGTGTGGCACCAAAAGACAAGCATCCCGGTTTCCAACAGAGGAACGCCGGAGGGTATGAAGGTGACAAGAAACAATCAAACTACAAGAAAGAAGATTCCACCTAAACATTAGGGAGAACTTCCTGACAGTAAGAGCTGTTCGGCAGTGGAATTTGCTGCCAAGGAGTGTGGTGGAGTCACCTTCTTTGGAGGTCTTTAAGCAGAGGCTTGACAGCCGTCTGTCAAGAATGCTTTGATGGTGTTCCCTGCTTGGCAGGGGGTTGGACTGGATGGCCCTTGCGGTCTCTTCCAACTCTATGAGTCTATGATTCTAATCTTTTAGAGTTTCTGGTCCATGGTCTCTGCTGGCTTCAGAGACAGCAATAAAGTACCTTGCCAAGGGGGCAAGTGAGCCTAGGTACGCCTCTGCCTTGGGACAATTGGCAAGTGCTTGACCCGACCAACCGCTGGCAACAGACTTACTGCGGAGACCCTTTCTGGGTGAATCGATGCCATATTCATAACACACACTCTGAGTTTAGTCACAGGAAACTTCTGAGTTGCTCGAGAACAATGGGGAAAAGAGGTTTATTACATGCAAGGTTGCAAATCAATAAGCCTTGTATACCTGAAGGAGCATCTCCACCCCCATCGTTCAGCCCGGTCACTGAGGTCCGGCTCCGAGGGCCTTCTGGCGGTTCCCTCCTTCTCGGTAGTGGGACCCACCCTGTGGAATGCCCGCCCATCAGATATCAAGGATATAAATAACTACACAACTCTTAGAAGACATCTGAAGGCATCCCTGTACAGTGGTACCTCGGGTTACAAAGCTTCGGGTTACAAACACTTTGGCTTACAAACTAAACCAGAAGTAGTACCTCGGGTTGAGAACGTTGCCCAGGATGAGAATGGAAATCGTGCACCGGCGGTGCGGTGGCAGCAGGAGGCCCCATTAGCTAAAGTGGTACCTCAGTTTAAGAACGGTTTCGGGTTAAGAACGGACCTCCGGAACAAATTAAGTTTGTAACCTGAGGTACCACTGTATAGGGAAGCTTTTAATGTGCAATGTTTTATTATGTTTATACATATGTTGGAAGCCGTGCTGAGTGACTGGCAACCCAGTCAGATGGGCAGGGTACAAATAATAATAATAATAATAATAATAATAATAATAATAATAATAATAATAATCAAACACCCGCAGTTAAACGCAGATTATTTTTGCCCTTAATGGCTGGGCACGAGAGCCCTGTCATGTCACGGGCATTGCAATTGACACGAGATGGCCATCTGGGAAACTGGAAATGCCACATTGGAGAATGGGCAGGACAAGACGTCACCAATAATGGTGTCATCTCCCCCCCCCCCTCTGGAGCCTGACGCAGAGAGAGATGCCTTGTTCCTATTAATATTTCATGTAGCCAGCTGGCCCCCTGATGGAAGGAGCCAATCCCGGCGAACCTCATTTTAACCTCCTTCCTTCTTCTTTTTTTATCATCTTATTAATGTGATCGAGTTGATGGATACTATTTAATGGAACGTTTTCCGCAGCCACCCCACCCCACCGCAGCCACACCCACCCCGCTCCCACAATCCACCCCCCCCCCCGCAGAGGCTGACATTCATCAATTGAGGAGGTCAGTAATTTGCATCCAGCTGAGTGGCTGCCTGGCTTTAATGAGATGATTTGTAATCCCCGGCACTGCACTGCGGAACTGTTTGGGAAAGGATGCGCACTCACGAGCTTACGATCACACCCCAGCCAAGCCAGAGAGAGAGGGAGAGAGAAGGAGAGAGAGAAAGAGGAAGGGAGGGAGAGAGAGAGAGAGAGAGAAGGGAGGGAGAAAGAGAGAACATCAGCCAAGAAGAGAGTGCTCAGAGATCAGAAAATGGAAGCTGAGAAGGTCTGGCGTAAGGAGATTAATGCTATGTAATACAATCACACCCAGTCTGGCTGATGCAAGCCAGCGCAAATGTTGTCACCTGGCATCAGGGAGCCGGTCTGGGCTGGTGCTACTTTTCTTTTTAGGAACGGAGGAGGCCGCCTTATACGGAGGGCGGCGTTCTTCCCGATGACCTGTTTATCAAGCGTCCTTCCTAATTTCTTTACAGGGAGATTACTAGGCAACCTTTGCCTATTTAATGAGCATTCTTTCTTTTCTGCTTGCAGGGAGTTTAGGCGACATCAAAGCAAGTCCTAGCCCACGTTTCCCAGTATATTTCCCCATCACTTTTTTTAACATTCTTTTTTATTATTATTAAATTTTTATCCCGGCCTCTGTCCAAAGATCACAGGGTGGTTCGCAGCATAAAAGTACAAAAGGAGAACGCAAAATGCACGATAAAGCGGAAGCAGAAATAAGCCCATCACCCCCCTTCCACCAATACATTTTAAAGGCCACAGAATGTTAATCAGCCAAAGACTTGGTTATAGAGAAACATTTTTGCCTCGTGTCTAAAAATATATAAGGGAAGCCCAAAGCTATAAAACAGAGCTTTCCAAACTTTTCATGCTGGCGACAGGCTTTTTAGATGCACGTTATTTTGCAATGCAGTAATTCAGTTTTACTAGCAAACCAGAGGTTAAACAAGCCCCTTTTCAGCCCCAGGAGGAGCATAGGGATTGTTTGCCATATACACCTACACACTGCAGCCGACACACAGTTTGGAAAGTTCTGCTATAGAATCATAGAATTGTAGAGTTTGAAGGTACCCCGAGGGTCATCTAGCCCAACCCCCTGCAGTGCAGGAATCTCAACATGCAGCCCCCCATCCGATTTGAAGCCATATCGGACCCTGCTTAGCTTTGCAAATGTTCTAGCATTTCTCTATCTGATCTTTTGGAGAAGCAGGTTTGATGTGCACAACCTCCCAATCAAGAATACACACACACACACACACACACAGCTGTACCTTGAGAGTCAAACGGAATCTGTTCCAGAAGTCCGTTCGACTTCCAAAATATTCAAAAACCAAATCGCTCCTGCAGCCAATCAGAAGCTGCGGAACCCCCATCAGACATTCGGGTTCCAAAAGAACGTTTGCAAACTGGAACAATGACTTCTGGGTTTGCAGCGTTCGGGACGCAAGGTACAACTGTATTTCTGCAACCTGTATTTGCTACTACAGTGGAACTTCGGTTTATGAACACTTCGGTTTGCGAATTTTCGGTTTACAAACGCTGCGGACCCATCTGGAACGGATTAATTCACTTTCCATTACTTTCAATGGGAAAGTTTGCTTCAGTTTATGAACAGACTTCCGGAACCAATTACACCCATGCTTCGGGTTAAGTACGCTTCAGGTTGAGTACTCCGCGGACCCGTCTGGAACGGATTAATCCACTTTCCATTACTTTCAATGGGAAAGTTCGCTTCAGTTTATGAACGCTTCAGTTTAAGTACTCCGTGGGCCCGTCTGGAACGGATTAATCCACTTTCCATTACTTTCAATGGGAAAATAAAAAAATTCCTTCAGTAGCACCTTAAAGACCAACTAAGTTTATATTTTGGTATGAGCTTTTGTGTGCATGCACACTTCTTCAGATACATGCACACGAAAGCTCATACCAAAATATAAACTTAGTTGGTATTTAAGGTGCTACTGAAGGAATTTTTTTATTTTGCTTCGACTCAGACCAACACGGCTACCTACCTGTAACTTTCAATGGGAAAGTTTGCTTCAGTTTATGAACGCTTCAGTTTATAAACAGACTTCCGGAACCAATTATGTTCATAAACCGAGGTACCACTGTATGTGACTGAATCCCACTTCAAAACAGAAAAAAGTCTAGTGAGGCCATTGGCCCATCTCTCCAGGTTTTCAAGTGGGGATCTCTTGTAGCACTGCCTGGGGAATTGACCCTGGGACTTTCTACATGCTGCTGAGCCATGACCCTTCCTAATCTACAACTCTTTAGAACGAAGGTCCATTTAGTAAGCCAAGTCCACATAATGGGCTCTGCAACTTTAGCGTGGATAAGAGCCTTGAGCAGGGGTTCCCAAACTAAGGCCCGGGGGCCAGATGCGGCCCAATCGCCTTCTCAATCCGGCCCGCGGATGGTCTGTGAATCAGCATGTTTTTACATGAGTAGAATGTGTCCTTTTATTTAAAATGCATCTCTGGGTTATTTGTGGGGCCTGTCTGATGTTTTTACGTGAGTAGAATGTGTCCTTTTATTTAAATTGCATCTCTGGGTTATTTGTGGGGCATAGGAATTCGTTCATATTTTTTTTC
Source organism: Zootoca vivipara (assembly GCF_963506605.1). NCBI lineage: Eukaryota > Metazoa > Chordata > Lepidosauria > Squamata > Lacertidae > Zootoca > Zootoca vivipara. The sequence goes on along the minus strand of NC_083283.1, from coordinate 11,350,633 downwards.
AAAATATAGTCCGGCCCCCCACAAGGTCTGAGGGACAGTGGACCGGCCCCCTGCTGAAAAAGTTTGCTGACCCCTGGCCTTGTGGATAGCTCAGTCAGTAGAGCATGAGGCTCTTAATCACAGGTTGATGGGTTTGAGCCCCACATTGGGCAAAAGATTCCTGCATTTCAGGGGGTTTGCTTAAAATCAAAGCCCCACTGCAAGTACCTAGGAGCATTAGCTGAAAAAATATATATGTAAGAATAAGGCTACAACCCTCTATTCACTTACCTGGGCGTAAGTCAACTCTTTGTGACTTACTTCAAGGTAAGCACATGCAAGTTTGCTCTGTTAATGTGATATAAGTTGAAGCGCAGTTGTAAAAGGGCTATTTTTTAAAAAGTGCTAGAATGCACTTTAAAAAAACAACATCAAGAAGAACGAAGCGGTTGTGTGTCTTTTTCTTTTTTAATAGAGAGAATTGCTAAGATCACCTGCATATTCTGATTCTTCTAAATGTGTCTCCAGTTTCAACAAAAAAGTTCCCCCTTTCTTGCTTTGTAATTTACTGTCTCATCCTGCAACTGGTTGCCAGAATAAACAGGAATAAGGACAGGGTACATCCTTGTTTTACTTTTGTGTTTGCTTTAAAGCTAATTGAATGATATATATATATATATATATAAATACAGGAGCCTGGCAGGAATGTGTGCAGACTATGGTAATATATGTGGATGAATGGCCCAAAGGGGAAGGGGAAGATCCCACATGAGTTAGAAGCACTTTAAAAAATGACTGCAGAAAACTAGGGATGAAGGAGGAAGGAAATGAAAGAGAACTTTGGGAGAATTTTGGAATGACCATAGTGGAACTGACATCTCTGGTCCACTTGACCACATCCAGGCCAACTTGATGGCCTCATAAGCCTTCAGACCATATCCTGGGATTTTTTGGGCCTCTGTTTTGGGCACATCCTTACTTTCAGAGATACCACTTAACTGGGAGTCAATATCGGGGAAGAGCTGCAGCTCAGTGGTAGTGAATCTGGTCCCAGGTTCCATTCACAGCATCTCCAGGTAGGGCTGGTGTCATAGGCTGTTTGGATACAGATGAAGGGTGGGAGGAACCAGCTGAGCAACCCCCAAGGGAAGAAGGCTCAGAGCCCAGGATGTGGTGGTGGGGCAAAGCGGCGTAGCGAGCCGCTGTGACACGTGGGGCGGCAAAATGCTGTGCACCTGGGGGGGGCGCGGTGTCGCTACGTAATGGCGCATGTGTGTTATGTAACGACGCATGTGTGTTATGTAACGACGCATGTGTCAGAAACTTCTTCGTGGGAGGCACCACCTACCAGAGATGACTTGCTGTGTTCATCAGGCCCGACACTCCTGTGCAGATCCTGTTTTTGCTAATAAAGAGCTAACTCCAACTTGCACAGTGTGGTTTACTTGCTGGCTCGCTCCTGACAGCTGGAAATGTTTCTTGCCTTCAGCCCTGGAGAGCTGCTGCCAGTCCGTGTAGAGCCAGGGGTGGCCAGTTCCCAAGAGACTGCGATCTACTCACAGAATTAAAAACTGGAAGTGATCTACCCCCCTTTTTGGGTTCAGGGCCAAGTTCTTGAGCTTTTTTTAGGGAGGAGGAAAGCCTCAAATTCTGAGAATTCAAGCCTAACCTCAAGGGAGAAAGGGGAACAGCCACCCACCAACAGATCGCTGGGGAAACAAACAGCCTCACTGAGTAAACTCCATCATCCATTCTGCAGATCGTGCAACATTGGAGGGCGAAGCAACAGGGCGGGGGTGGATTCTATTTTACCTATGCTAAAGAAAGGGACCCAGCGATCGACCGTGATTTAGCCTGGAGAAGAGAAGGTTAAGGGGTGATATGATAGCCATGTTCAAATATATGAAAGGATGTCATATAGAGGAGGGAGAAAGATTGTTTTCTGCTGCTCCAGAGAAGCGGACACGGAGCAATGGATTCAAACTACAAGAAAGAAGATTCCACCTAAACATTAGCAAGAACTTCCTGACAGTAAGAGCTGTTTGGCAGTGGAATTTGCTACCAAGGAGTGTGGTGGAGTCTCCTTCTTTGGAGGTCTTTAAGCAGAGGCTTGACAGGCATATGTCAAGAATGCTTTGATGGTGTTTCCTGCTTGGCAGGGGGTTGGACTGGATGGCCCTTGTGGTCTCTTCCAACTCTATGATTCTATGATCTACCAAAACCTTCTGGGGATCTACCAGTAGATCACGATTGACCTGTTGGACATGCCTGGTGGTGTAGTCCATACTGATCTAGATGGACCAAGGGGCTGACTCAGTATAGCTTCCTATGTCCCTGACCATAATCTCCTCGCGATGACTGTACTAAGTAGAGAGTTGAAGACTGGAAGGAAGGAAGGAAGGAAGGAAGGAAGGAAGGAAGGAAGGAAGGAGACATAGACAGAGGCCATTCCCCAGGAAGACAGAGCTGGCTTCCTGTGCCAGGAGGCACCCTGATTAAAAATTACACCACAACATGCACTCTCCGCCCGAGCATGAAACGATCATTGCGAATCACTGCATAAATAATACATGCTAAAATGCTTCCCTGCGCCATCAATATTGACCTTGCTTAATAATTGATAGTGGGGGAAGATGCTCCCTTGAAACTCTGCCGAACGACGGGCCCCTTTTCCTCCTGTTTTCCCTGTTGGGGTTTTCAGCGGTGATTTGCAAGAAAAAGGAGCCCCGCTTTGCTCATTCATCACAACAAGCAGATTCTGGGCTAGAGAGCAGAGTCTCGACCCCCTTAAATCTGGAATTTTTTTCCCTTCCGCATGAAAACTGGGTTTGAGTTGCGATTCAGGGGGGTGTGGAGCAGATGGAACGAAGCCACAGAGTCTGTGCTCATGAGAAATTGACACGGCAGGTCTCTAAAGGGCACAGAGGATGGCTTTGTTCCATCCCAATGGCCACCGTGGGGATGTGGCGGTGGAATTTAAGGCTGGGATCCTAATCTCACCTACCGGGGAGTAAGCCCAATTGAATTCAACATGACTTGGTTCAAACTGCAATGTTAATCCAGTCAGGGGTTTTCCAGGCTCCTCCCTAAACTGCTCAGCTTCTAAAGTTTGTTTGCCAAAGTAAACTTGAGGTCAGCTTGCAAATTAGCCTGATCCAGTGTTTCCCAAAGTTGGGTCTTCAGCTGTTTTTGGACTACAACTCCAGCTGGCAGGACCAGTGGTCAGAGTTGATTGGAAATGTAGTTCAAAAACAGCTGGAGACCCAAAGCTGGGAAACACTGGTCATTCCAAACTGAGAAAGTTCACGGTTCACACTGTCTACTTGTGAACGACAGCCGTTGATGTCACTTGTGGGAACTCGAAGAACAGCAGCACTTACAAGCTGCTTGGATGGCAATTCCGGTAATGCTATCCAAAAAGAATGGGAAAGTAACAGGGCTTATGTTCAAAATTAGTCCCAGGCTGATACGTGATTAATGAAATTGCCAGCGTTCTCGGTTCCAGCACTTGCTAAAGACGGTGAGGGGAAGACATTAGTTGGACTGAATTGTAATGCTCCTTTTAAAGGCTTTTTTAAATGAAAAGAAATCTAATGATCTCCTATGTTGCCATGTTTTCTTCTTCTGAAATTCATACCCATCACTCCTTGTGAGGGCTGTTGTGTCCTGGAAGGCAGTCCAGAAATCTTTTCGTGTAGAAGGATTTTGACAAACTGGAACGTCTGAAGAGGAGGGCAACCAAGATGATCAAAGGTCTGGAAACTAAGCCTTACGAGGAGCGGTTGAAAGAGCTGGGTATGTTCAGCCTGGAAAAAGAGGAGACTGAGAGGAGATATGATAGCCATCTTCAAATATCTCAAGGGCTGTCACATGGAAGAGGGAACAAAGATGTTTTCTTCTGCCCTGGAGGGTAGGACTTGAACCAAGGGCTTCAAGTTACAAGAAAGGAGATTCTGACTCATCATCAGGAAGAACTTGTTGGCAGTAAGAGTGGTTCCACAGTGGAACAGACTCCCTCTGTAGGTTGTGGGCTCTCCTTCCTTGGAGCTATTTAAAGCAGAGGTTGGGTGGCCATCTGTCATGGATGCTTTGGTTTAGGTTCCAGCATTGCAGGGGGGTTGGACTAGATGACCCTTGGGTCCCTTCCCACCCTACAATTCTATGATTCCATTATTCCCAAAGAAACCAACTTCAGGAAGCTCACAAGGACATAAATGCTATGGCCCTTCCCTTTAGTGTCCCTCCAGCCACTGCCTCTGAACTTGGAGTTTCCATTTCAATATTATTGGTAGTAGCCAGTGATCAGTCTATTTCCCCATGAACTTGTTTGATTCCCATCAACTCAAGATATCTTGAGTCAGAAGCCATGGCTACCCCTTGTAGCACAGTATTCCCAGAATGAATTAAGTCTTGCATGAAAAAGATAGGTTCCTCTTTCTGTGCTGAATCTACAGCCAATCTGTTTCCATGGGTGGTTCGAAGTTCTGCTGCAAAAGGTGTTTGAAGCTGTAACGATCCTCTTAAGTCAGGGGTGGGGGACCACATTCCCAGGGCCTCATCTTCTGGAGAATGGTGTGGATTGCAGGCTAGTTGTGGGTGGGGCAAAAGAGAAAACTGGGTGGAGCCAGAGACAACGGTTTGTGGAGCTGAAGCCAGTGCAAGGGCATGTGGAGCCTGTGAATTTAAAACTAGACCTGGGGGTGCATGTAGCATGACCCCTGAATCTAGCAGCAATGCAGACACAGAGGCAGAGGGCTGCAGAGGCATCAGCTGAGGAGCTTGTCCAGGTTCAGAGTGACCACTGGGTCTGCAGCTGACAGAATTCCTGCAGAACAATCTCCCATTGAGCCAGTGTGTGTACAGCCGGAGCCAGGCCTCCACAGGTGTCTTCTCCTGAATCAGAGGAATCTGGTGCTTCCCATAGTACTTTGCTGGTCCACTGGCACAAGAAGTGCCCCAGACAGGAGGCCATAGAATGTAAAGATAGTGTCCATCTTCAGGAGTCTTGGCCCTTTAAGAATATAGGTACAACATAAAGGGGTGGAGCCTGAGGAAGGTAGTTTGGAGGTGCAGGAAGTGGCTTATAAAAGCTCAGTTTGCTATCAACTCCTGAAGGAGCACGCTGCTCACTTAGAGCTATCCATGGTCCTGTAATTCCTGATCTCCCTTGCCCCATGGACAGCATGAAACTTACTAAGCTGATGGTCACACACAGTCCTCAGGCCATAGGTCCCCTGTTGCTGACTACACTTCTGGCACGTGCTTGATCCTCTCCCTGTTGGAATGCTGTCATTTTATACAAAGCACTCATTCCGGATGCTGCTGCTTGCATTGTAGTGTGCTTCATAATTCATGTAGGTTTAACATACAATCTTAAGACTACAAAACCCATTATGCAGCATGACTGCGAGCAAAACTGCATTGGAAGCACTTCAGCTGAAGCCAGGATGCCAAGGACCGCATTGCAAATCGAGTCGCCTGAATTTTAGCAGGCAAATGGATTTTCCACGGATATCTACTCTTTGAGGCCAAGAAAAAGGGTTTGCAGATCTAATTCCTTCTGCAAGTTTCACACATATATCTAGCCCAGGGCCCTGGTGACTTGCGAAGATGGGCTACATTTACAATACAATGCAGCCAATCTCTGGCAGAGCTCCATGCAAATTTGCCTTTGGAGCTTGGGCTGCAATTATAGTCAGCCAAAGGGGGGCAGAGGAGAAGCACATCCCTGGATAAAAAATGTTTTGGAAGTTGTAACTGCAACCAATCACATGGTAGAATAGGGGAGCTGGTTTTTAAATGGAAAAGTGGTTTATCCAATCTACCGGTGACCAGCTAAACAAACAAACAAAAAACACTTCCAAAACTCCTCTGCCTGTGCATCTCATCTGCCCAGGTGATGGCCATCTTGAATGGTGACCTTGACCACCCCACCCTGAGCAATCTATTCAGGACGTGCCCACAACTTTCTAATCTACTGCAGGACAAACTCCACACCATTTTAATTGATATGACAGCCCAAAGTTTCTCACACCGGTCCTCCCTTTCTTTGGCTAAAATGAAATCTTAAATATTCTGCTCCTGACCTTTGGTGGAAGGGGGATTTAATTACCTGGACAGTTTACATAAATTATATGGCCTGTTTGTCTAAGATTAATCCCTTGCAGGGATCAATAGAACCGGGGAACGTCCAGAGAAAATGGCTCCTTGAAAATGCCACCAAAGGTCATAAGAATCTTTCAGTACAAAAGGGCAGAGAGGAGTGGGAGAGACAGTCTGTGACACGTCCTTGTCATCTTCAGCGTGGTGTGTATTACTTGTCCTGTCTGCTTTCTCCAGCCATGGAATGATTTATCAGTTTAGAGGACACAGGATACAAACTTAAGATGGATCAGAAGGGATACACTTCTCTGACCACTGTCAGATCAAATGGTGGATCTTTCTTGAATGTTCTCAGGCTAAGCTACCCATGATTATTTTTTAAATGATTGTTTTGATGTTTTTTGAAAAATCGCACTTTTAAAAAATAGACTCCTTGAGAAATGTTCACTGATTCATTTGTTTGCCCAGACTTTACTCTTTCACTCAGGGGCATCATATGAGTGTCCTTGTAGCACTAGCAGGACTACGGGTCCTCCTTGAGAGTTTCCCCATGGTTGGCCACTAGGAGAACAAGGATTTATGATTTAATGGGCCATTGGCCTGATTAATCAGGCTCTTCTCCTATTCTTAGGTGACACCATCCAGTGTGATTGCTGGTTGGTTGAGATTACCCCTTGGCTGATTGGCTGGGATGGTCCTCCTACTCCGCTGCATTTATTTACCCTCAGTGGCATCATCAGCTGACAAATCAGGTTGGTTACAGAACATTGTACTATTGTTATGTGATCTCTGATTGGCTAGGGTTAGCCAAGTGGCTCATGCCATACCTGAACATTTGTGCAATCAATAGTGTGTTTAAAGAACTACACTAAAATACCTCTTTGCGGTAAAACAAGAACAACAACAACAACCACCTAGAGAATATTTGGCAGTGCTAATCTTAAATCAAAGCCCAAATCTTTGGTGATAGAACCCTGCAAATTATGTGACACAAAAGTTTCAGACAAGCCCTTCAAAATATGTCTAATCCCATCATCAGAATATTAAAGGAATGACAATTGTCTAGCTCAGTGGTTCCCACTGAGTGGAAAAGCTGGTATCATTGGGTCAAGTTCATCTGTTTCGTTGAATCAATTAAACTAAAAGGTTTTAATTGAATTTTTTTTGGGGGGGAAGTGCAATTAATGGCTACTGTTTTGAACTTGTGGTATTATCTTCCTTAGTAAGCTGTGCAACCACTATTTTGAATAATGCTTTTTTAATAGGGTTTTGTTTGTTTGTTTATTGGATCTTGGGTGGCTCACAAGATAAAAATACAAATAAATAGTTAAAACGAAAACAACAAAACAATAGCCACCCCTCCCACAAACACGTTTAAAAGGCTGTAGAATATTAATCAGAGTAGGGTAGAGTAGAAAATGCATTTATGGAACGAAGGGGTGATGGCCTGAAAAAAGTTTGGGAACTGCTAGCCTAGTTCTTGAGATATTTAGTTGCCTTTGCAGCAAAAACTCTGTGTCCATTCTATACCATGTTCTCTGTCTTTAGGTTGCAATAGCATCTTCTCTTGCGTTAATGGCTTTCTTTTTCTTCTGAGCTATCTTATTATTGCAACTGGTTACTCCTTTAATTGCAGCAACAGCTGTTCTCACCTTTCTTGATTCTTCCCCGGCCACAGTTCCTTCTAACATCTGCCCCTCAACATGCTACCACTGTGCAATCACATCAGCATGTGGGCCTGCCTTTTGCCAGCTTGGAGCCTTGTGGGGACATTGGATACGACTGGCATATGGGCTGGAGAAGCAATTACTTTGAACTTGTTCGCCGGTCTTTTATTGCTGCTCATAGATTTTAATGGCACTTTCAGACACCCGTTAAATAGGTGGCACTTTAGGTTAGGCTGGAGGCCCTGAGGTGCTTTAAAAAAAATACTGCCTCCTCACCTTTCTTCAAAGCAACATGGCCAACCTAGGTTATCTCAGGGTCAACCAAGGGGCAACATGTCCCTGAGTATGGTGCATCTTATCTTACTATATAATAAAAATGCAAAGCTGTTGTCATGCAGTCCCCATTGGAGGATTTGTAGTGCACTGGAAGAAACAAAGATCACCAGTGTCAAAGCAATGATTCTTCAACATCAACTTTGTTGAATAATAATAATAATAATAATAATAATAATAATAATAATAATTTATTATTTATACCCCGCCCATCTGGCCGGGTTCCCCCAGCCACTCTGGGCGGCTTCCAACAAAACACTAAAATACAGAAATCCATCAAACATTAAAAGCTTCCCTAAACAGGGCTGCCTTGAGATGCCTTCTAAAGGTCTGGTAATTGTTGTTCTCTTTGACCTCTAGTGGGAGGGCATTCCACAGGGTGGGTGCCACTACCGAGAAGGCCCTCTGCCTGGTTCCCTGTAACTTGGCTTCTCGTAGCGAGGGAACCGCCAGAAGGCCCTCGGCACTGAACCTCAGTGTCCGGGCAAAACGATGGGGGTGGAGACACTCCTTCAGGTATACCGGACCGAGGCCGAATTGGTCATGTTGTTCAGATGTGTGATTATCATCTTCCAAAGCAACTACTCTATTCCCAACTTAAGCATGGAAAGCGATGTACAGGTGGACAACAAAAGAAATTTAAAGTCACTCTCCAGGCAACTCTAAAAAAAAGTAATATAAGCACTGATAATTGGGAAACACTGGCCTGTGAGCACTCCAATTGGATAACAGCCTTACCAAAGGCATCATGGACTTTGAAGAAGCATGAACGCAGGATGAAAGGGAGAAACATGCTAAAAGGAAGGCAAGTTTGACAAATTCTCACTGAAATATACTCGGAGTCCTGTAGTGACTTCATGCTCTTTATTGCAGCTTGTAAAACAGTGAATGAAATGCCCCCCCCCAACCTCAGGCTTTTATATACATTATTTACACAATGAGTCCCGCCTAATTGGCTGATTCTGCTTCCCTCCTGGAGCCTGATTGGTGTTTTCCTGCAGGCCAATCAGTTGTTGCATTCTACGATCCTACTTGCCTATTGTTCTAGGATCCAAGCTTAGTACATAGCACTCACCATGATCAACTCCCACCTGGAAACCTATGTCCCCACTGTGGAAGGACGTGTGGATCCAGAATTGGCCTCCACAGTCACTTACGGACACGCCGTTAAGATCATGTTCGTGAAAGACAATCTTACTTTACTACGAGTGATCACCAAAGAAGAAGAAGAAGAAGATGGGTGTGATGGGGTATTGGTGAGTGGAGTGAACATAGGCTCAGCCCCAATTATTTATTATTTTTATAGTGCCATCATGGACATGATACTTTAGAGAGAGATACTCTTATACTCTCTAATACTCTAATACTCTTATACTCTCTATTTTCTTATAAAGAGGTTCCTGCCCGATATTTGCGAAATGCTGTATTATTAAGAGGTTCCCATTTTTATTTGTATTTTGCTAACTCATAAGGTTGCCGTAATCTGTGCTTCAGTAGCAGATCTCACTGCCAACAGTTAAAGAGGCTTAAAAGGCTGCAGACTTTGTTTACCATTTGCTTCCCCTGCCCTTTTCTCAAATGTATCTGATAGGGAGGTTAATTGGCAAAACCGCCATATTTCTGCATATCTCTGCATGTTCTCTGCCTTAATTTGATACCTCATTTGTTTCCTTAAAACCGGAGTAATTGCGTCCAAAGATCAGCTAACACTGGCTTTGATTTTGCAAATGCAGGACGGACCAGCTTCCATACTCCACTCCAACCCACCTGCAGAACTGCTTTCTTCCTCGTCACCGCATTTAGGTATTTTGTTAGCTGGTTTCCAAGTACTTAACTAACTAGGAACCTTGATGTAGCTGACGCTTGGTTTCTCAAAGGAAAAAGATGTGCGACAGCTCAGCCCTCCCGCCATCAAACAACAGGCTTGCATGACAAGTATGAAAAATTTACTGTCCAAATTAACATAATCCACTGCTGGGCATGTTACTAAATTAATCCGATTGGATGTGTGACCTCCTTTTGCTGAGTTTACATCTGACCCCTATGAAACTATTATCTTTATGATGTTGGTCAGTGAGCTACCTTTTTAAAAAAAATGCATATCTGTGCTACCTACTCCGCCACCCCAAATCCCCAGCCAAGATTGTGCTTCCTTGTGATATCAGCTGGCTCACCCGGCAAGGGGACGTCTCCTTCTACAACTGTACGGTTTGCATGCTTTAGGCAACTCCTGCAACTCCTTTGGTCCACGTTTTCTTGTTGGCTTTAACTTCTCCCCGCTCCCTGCCTTTGTGACAGATGCTACCTATATAGCTCAGGAGGTCTGTGCCTCCCTTTGTGACATTTAAAAGGAACACAAAGCCCATTCGTGTTAATTTCAGGGGTTACTGTTATGGAGGAGCAAAGAGCTACTGACCTTGAGATGACATGCATGGAAGAGATGGAAGCCAACAAGCAGGTTAGGAACAATGACCGTTCCCCACATAAAAGGGGAGGCGCATTTTGTGCGGTCACACGCATCCCCCTGGGATCCCTGAGGCAGCCCTGGAAGTTCGGAGGCCGACGCTGCCTTCCCGGGCTGGATACTGGTGGACTCCGCCCACGCAGTTACCTGTCCAATCCAGCTCAGGGAGGCGTTGCCGGGGGGATTGGCCAGGCAGGAGGAGGTAACCTTACAGGGCACATGGCTGAAGCAGAGTCATTCCAGGGAAGCAGTTGATGGCTCCAGAGCTTTCCCACCCTCCACTCCCCAAAACTAATGATTGCATTACAGGTTATTTTCTTCCACAGGCGTACACGCGCGCAGGCGCTGCTACAACAAGGCTGCTGTTGAAGGGCTGGAAATGAATTTCCCTGCATTGGCAGGTTTCACCTTTCCCGTAGCAATTCGTCACAACTTTGGCGGGTGCAGGCCTTGGGCAGAATCCTTTAGTCATCTACATAAATGGGGGGGGGGCATGGGGGCGGTGACCCGCCGCTCTCATTGCGGCGGCGATAACAGGGTTCCTGTAAATGGGGCTAGGGGGGAGGCATTGACCATACGCAATAGGCTGTCATTGCCCTCCCATTCCAGTGGTGGCGATCAAGGGGGGGGGGCTATCTGCTTGAACACATGTTCTCCAGAGCTAGCCCAACCCCCACACATGCTGGATAACCCTAAAATTACGCAGATCCCCGGCTGGGGACTGGGAAGGATATACACCCAATGCCTGAGCCAAGGTCTCCCTACATCTGGATTTTTAATAAAGCTGTGGCCAATCTTAATCCCATAGAACGTGGTCTTGTGCCATCATTCTGCTCGGGGGCTGCCTGGGGCTTTGGGGGACTCCGCCTGACCGCACAAATGTCATTCAAGTCCTTCTCATAGGCATCTGGTTGGCCACTGCAAGAACAGGATGCTGGACAAATTGGGCTTCTAGAACAGTGATGGGCAACCTTTTGAGCTTGGTGTGTCAAAATTTGCCAAAAAAAACCGAGCATAACTAGGGTGGTGTGTCACTTCGAGAAAAAAACCATAATTTCGCAATATTTATAGTTTAAATAACAAAAATGTATAACTGTATTTAATAAATCAAAAACTAATTCTTATTTACCAAACCAAAAATCCCTTATTTATCACAAAGTGCCCAGAGTTGTTGAGCTTTTTTGGGGGGGGGAGCTGCTGACCAAAGTTTTGGAGGTTTTTTGGGGGGTGCAAAAGTTGCTTTGCTTTTTGGGGGGATGCCCCAAAGCTGCTGTGATTTGGGGGGGGGGAGAGAACAGAAATAAATGGTGAATAATATCTTCGCTGGAACTAGCACGCAGCACCAACCTAGTCTGCCAAAGTGCCAAAAATCCCAGCACAGAACGGGTCAAAAAACAAATGCTGTCACACCCAATCATCGTCTGCCAAAGTGCCAGCAGTGAGGGCTCTGCGTGTCACGTCTGACATGCGTGCCATAGGTTCGCCATCACTGTTCTAGAAGGACAAATTGGGCTTTCAGTAGGACTGTGAATATGTTCTTGTTGTGGTGCCTGAGATGAAGGACAAGATGGTGTCCCATCTCAATGTATAGAAGCCCATTTGACTTGCAGTTGAGCCTTGCTTCAGCCCTGGAGATGGGATGGTATCCTCCATCACATCTGGGGCAGGTGGCACATTAGCAGGTCCAGAAGAGGCAACACATGAGAATTGCTGGGAGGCTCAGGAGGAACAGCTGGGGACTGCTGCTTCTTCTGTCCTTGAGCATCTGCTGCTTGAGGCAGCTGCCTTGCCTTGCCTAATGGGAGGGCTGACCCCATCAACTTGCATAGCAGTGGATGGCCTTGCAGTAGGAGCAGCGTGGTATCTGTCCGTTCGTCCGTCCATCCAGTTTATCATGTTTAGCGAACAGCCATTACACACATGAAAATAATAATAACAAGAATAGTGCAACTAATTGTGGTTTATATTTCTATGCCCTGATGGTGAAACTAAGTGTGCCCACACTTCAAAATCCCAAGGGAGAAAGGATTTTTGCATACCCCAGACCACCAACACGGTTGAATCAGAACTCACCCTGACACCAGCATATCTAAAGTGTAGACAACTACCTATAAGAACATTTCAGCACCTAGAGGAAGCAACTGGCAGCTGATGGGTTAAATCTAACCTCTGGCTATCTTTTGCTTACAACCCAGAGCTTCACACTCTGGGTTTTTAGTTTATGTTGTGAGTTCCTTATTCTGTCCTTTCCCCCTCCCATCAGTTTCCCCCCTTCCTCAGTATAAAAGGTAAAGGTAAAGGGACCCCTGACCATTAGGTCCAGTTGTGACCGACTCTGGAGTTGCGCGCACATCTCGCATTATCGGCCGAGGGAGCCGGCGTATAGCTTCCAGGTCATGTGGCCAGCATGACAAAGCCGCTTCTGGCAAACCAGAGCAGCACATGGAAACGCCGTTTACCTTCCCGCTATAGTGGTTCCTATTTATCTACTTGCATTTTGACGTGCTTTCGAACTGCTAGGTTGGCAGGAGCTGGGACCAAGCAACGGGAGCTCACCCCGTCACAGGGATTCGAACTGCCGACCTTCTGATCAGCAAGCCCTAGGCTCAGTGGTTTAGCCCACAGCGCCACCTGGGTCAGGATAGCCTCAGGATAGCCAGGTACAAAGTCTGCTCTACCATAGCTGGGTTGCAAAAGGAATTTCCATAGAAGATGAACCTGGTGATATTTCTTCTTCCTCTCATTTGTAAGAACACAAGAAGAGTGTGTTAGAAAACCACAAGAAGGAAGGACCCAAGCACAAGAGTCATCTCCCCTCCTGTGGTTTCCAACAACTGGCATTCACAAGCATTACTGCACTCACAGCTAGAAGCCATGGCTAGCTGAATAATCCAAGAATTTCTCCAACTCTCTTTCAAGCCATTCAAGTTGCGGGCCACCACTGACTTCTCTGGAAGGAAGTTTGGTATTTGCTGCATGAAGAAGTACTTTCTGTCAAGGTTCAGCTTCATTGAATGTCCCTGTGATGAGTGAGGGAGAGAATGTTTTCTTTATCCACCCTAACAGCACCGGAATCTACCTTTGCATCTATTTTTTAGCAAAGGGCAAAGTACTTCTGGGAGGTGAGGGAGGGCGGGGCCCTGGATGCCCAGGCAGGTGTAGAGTGAGATGTGAAATGAGAGCCTCTGTCCAAAGTCCTGGATGCTTTGGGGACATTTTAATAGTGGGACCGCCCACTCACAAATGCCCATCCCCTTGCAGATCAGCCTTCGTGCTACAAACACACAGAAGCCCAGCAAAGAAAAAGGTTGAGATGACTCAGGCCACCTATTGAAAACAGTGATGTGAAGAAATAAAGAAATAGATGAGAGTCACTATGCAGGGGGAATTTGGTGAACTCATGAGCCTGAGTCATAGAAATGGAATGGAATTCAATAGCACCAAGTGCAAGGTCAAATCTTTGTGGGCAAACAGGAAGTGTTCTTGTTAGGACTGGACGCAAATGGGGTGGAAAGAGAAAGGGTGCCAGTTGATCCCAAGATAACTGTAAGTCACCACTGTGATATCACAGCAAAGAGGGCAAATTCCATTCTTGGGATCATGCCCCTAAGAGGTATTTTTTGTAAGGAGAGGAATGTACTCCCTGCATACAAAGGCCTGATGAGGCTATCGTTGTTCAGGATGTATCCAGGATGCGTCACTTCAACCTGGAAAAGGTGCAAAGAACAGAAAGGAAACTCATGTTTTCCCTGGCCCCTTGTAACTATGGCTAGAACGTTTAGTTCATTGAGTCTGCAAACCTAAATGCACTTACTTGAGAGTATGTTCCATTGATCACAACAGATCTTACTTCTGAGAACAGGTGCACAGGATTTCACTGGAAAAGATGAATCAACTAATAATCTTTCCGTTGATTAAAAGTTGCCCTGGGTGAATTCTGCAGGCCTGCCTGAGACATCAGAGAGGCATAACCTACTGCAGGTGTACAGTGCCAGATTTATGTATAAGCTAAACAAGCTATAGAAGGCAAATAGAAGGGGAAGAAATGGAGGCAGTGAGAGATTTTACTTTCTTGGGCTCCTTGATCACTACAGATGGTGACAGCAGTCACGAAATTAAAAGACGCCTGCTTCTTGGGAGAAAAGCAATGACAAACCTAGACAGCATCTTAAAAAGCAGAGACATCACCTTGCCTACAAAGGTCCGTATAGTTAAAGCTCTGGTTTTCCCAGTAGTGATGTATGGAAGTGAGAGCTGGACCATGAAGAAGGCTGATCGCCGAAGAATTGATGCTTTTGAATTATGGTGCTGGAGGAGACTCTTGAGAGTCCCATGGACTGCAAGAAGATCAAACCTATCCATTCTGAAGGAAATCAGCCCTGAGTGCTCACTGGAAGGACAGATCGTGAAGCTGAGGCTCCAATACTTTGGCCACCTCACGAGAAGAGAAGAATCCTTGGAAAAGACCCTGATGTTGGGAAAGATTGGAACAGCGTTTTGTGTTGTGGAGGCTCCTATGATGTAAGTAATGGGCCCCGCCTGCTAGCCTGCTCCCTAAAATATCACTTGTTTGCTCATTTCTATATACAGGATGTCTACATTCTGCACGGACTGGTTGCAAATGGCTTTAGATACCTATTAGGTCCATAAATTACCATATATTCAACACAAAAAAACCAGCGACAATTTGTTGCTGACAAAGGACAGCTGGCCATATAAAGGGCCCCATTGCCTTCAGTAGCTTAGGGCCTCATCAACCCTAAATCTGGCCCTGCAGGTGTCAGCACTCATTTTAGGTCCATGAGCATAATTGGATTTTCAAGAAAACACCATGGGCCCCATCGCCTCTGGTCACTGATTAGCCTGCCTCAAAGAGACAGAAAGGGAATATAAATCAGACCCAGTAGAATTAATCTGAGGCTTGAAAAGCACATGGGGAGCAGAAAGAGGAAGTGGGAAGGAGTGCCACTCTTCCAACTTCCTCCTTCAACTCTATGTACTTTTCAGGGGAGAACAAGGTAATCACCATCACCATCTCATGACCAAGGGAACAGTGTGTGTGTGTGTGTGTGTGTGTGTACAGAGGATCAAATGATTTGTGAGCACCAAGAAAAGCCCTCGTGGGCACCATTTCACCCATGGGTGCCATGTTGGTGACCCCGACCTACTGAAAAGTAGACTCAATCAATCCAAATCGTACAATAAAAATGGAATTCACTCAAAGGGCAGGTTTGTTTTGTTTTGTTTTTTTACTTTGTTTGGATACAGCTGAGCACAATTTTGAATCAAGATGGCAGGCTGAACATTGAGCACAGAACTGAACCAAATTTGGTGTGACAGTTCCTCAGATCAAGGAGCAGGTTTTCAACTATGTTTTGACACAATTGGACGCCATTTTGAATAAAGGTGGAGGATCAAACCTTTCAGAACTGCACTGGAACTTACTGCCAGGTGTATAGCAGGGGTGGGTAGCCTGTGGCCACCCATATGTTGTTGCACCCCAACTCCCATCCTTTCTGAACATGCCGGCTCAGGCTGAGGGGAGGTGAAGTCCATGGCATAGCTCAGTTGGTTAGAGCGCTGTGCTGATAACACCAAGGCTGAAAGTTCAATCCCCATATGGGACAGCTGAATATTTCTGCATTGCAGAGGGTTGGACTAGATCAGGCATCCCCAAACTCGGCCCTCCAGATGCTTTGGGACTACAACTCCCATTATCCTAGCTAACAGGACTAGTGGTCAGGGATGGTGGAGATTTTAGTCCCAAAACATCTGGAGGGCCAAGTTTGGAGATGCCTGGACTAGATGACCCATTGGGTACCTTCCAACTCTATGATTCTAGACACAAAACCTTGTATATTGTGTGTAAAGATAGATAGATAGATAGATTTTTTTAAATTAAAAAAATTCAAATAAAGTTTGACTTTATCGGCATAGTCTTATTTTATATTGTTCTGTGCAAAAAGCTTAGACATTTTTGTTGGTGAAGTGGTATATGAATCTTGAAGGCAGCCCTGTTTAGGGAAGCTTTTAATGTTTAACAGACTATTATATTTTAATATTTTGATGGAAGCCCCCCAGAGCGGCTGGGGAAACCAGAAGCCAGATGGGTGGGGGATGAAGAAGAAGAAGAAGAAGAAGAAGAAGAAGAAGAAGAAGAAGAAGAAGAAGAAGAAGAAGAAGAAGAAGAAGAAGAAGAAGAAGAAGAAGATATCCCCAATCTGGTTCCTCAGGAAGAAGGAAAAGCGGGGAGACACAGCAATGTTAGGAAGAGAATGACATAGATTTCCCCACTCTATCTGGCCAAAGAATGAAGCGCCACAACGAGCTGCATCCGATGAGTTTTCCCCCAGGACATGTAGCATGTCAGTGATGATGGCTAACATCAGCTGCTGGGGGAGGAAGTTGTCTTTTCTGGCTCCAAGAGGGCAGCATAGTTTGGCTCTGATGTGGCCTGTTCTCATTTGGTATCTGAGCATGCATTCCGGAATGCAAGGGAATGGGCAGGGCACGCTGGAAAAGTTGACCAGGCAGTCTTTTCAACTCTCAAATCTTTTGCAAAATTAGCCACGAAGTCCCTGTGGAGATGTGCTGCTAAATTCTCTGCCAGGAACTCATTGGCGACCTAAGGCATGGCAGCATCTCTCATAGGACTGCCAGCAATCATTTCCTTGCTTCCCATCCACTTTGATTGCTTTCTGAAACTTGATACTTTGCCATATTATTATTATTATTATTATTATTATTATTATTATTATTATTATTGTAATATGGTGCAAGAGACAGTGTGGTATAGAGGTTAGCAGCTCCTTAAGCACTGCTGTTGTTAGATTTATATCCCACCACTGAATAGGACATTTTTCGATCAAATCTGACTCTGAAGGGGGTCTGCATTCAATTGGTGAACAGCCTTTATCAAAGGTGTCATGGGTTCAAACTCAGGACAAAAGGGAGAAACGTGCTAAGAGGAAGGCATGCTTGGCAGACCCTCACCGTGATTAACTCCTGACCGGAAACCTATGTCCCCACCGTGGAAGGACGTGTGGATTCAGAATTGGCCTCCATAGGCACCTACGGACTCATTGTTAAAACCATGTTCATGGAAGACAATCTTACTCGGCTATGAGTGATCGCCAAAGAAGAGGTGGTTAGCAGCTCCTTAAGCACTGCTGCTGTTAGATTTATATCCCACCTCTGAACAGGTCCATTTCTGATCACATCTGACTCTGAAGGGGGTCTGCATCTGACCCCAAATCTGGCTCCAGAAATCTGGCTTCAACCTCCCAATTTAGGCATTCTTAGAATCATAGAATTGTGGGTCTGGAAGGGTCCCAGAGGATCTTCTAGCCCGATTCCCTGCAATGCAGGAATCACAGCTAACTTCCCCACCACTCAAAGCCCCATTAATAGTGAGAAGATATAGCCCTAGGCCAAGTGAGAGCCTGGGAAGAAGTGGACAAACGGAGTTTCAGCAGAACCTTGGACGGAGAATGCTGCGGCTTTGTGGGTTTTGATGATGCCATGAGCCCCACCCCAAAACAACTCATCCCTATATATTTCGGGGACAGGCACACGGTGCTTTTAAGTAGCACATTTCCATTTGCAAAAGGTCACATTTATATTGAGTAGCTTCACTTGTATACGTCGAGGCCACTTTCCTTTCCATCCTGCAGCTTGTTCCCTGATCAATATTGCCGTCTAGACTCAAATGTCTTTGGAATCTTATTGCAGCTTAATTTCCCCCAAGATCAGCTGGCTGGGCTGAAAATGCTGCGATAGGCAGCCCTGAGAACGAGGAGCTGGAGTGTCGAATGCCTCTGCAGCACAATTAACACAGCCGAGCGCCTCGCTCTCCTGGCAGGGCAGTATTTCCATTGCTTCTCTGGAAGAATTAACCTGTCAGGCTTGTGTTTTATCTGCCAAGCCAAATAACAAAAGAGAGCCAATTGCAACCTCTCCAAATCGAGCCTAGGATGTCCTACAAAGGAGCCCTTTGTGGAAGTAGTTCCCAGGGCAATTTTTGGCTCTTTGATCCCCACCCCGTATCGTGCAACATTGTAAGAGCATGGCAAGAAATGCTCGCTCTGCACACAGAATCTGTTGCATAGCAGGACCTTCTTAGAGAAAGCTACAAAAGGCCAATTTATACTTTGTAGGAGCAGTCAGGAACAGATCTACTATGAAATGAATGAAGTTTAAGCTTCAGGGCCCCTAATCCCAGAGGGGCCCCAGAAGTGACTTTGGATCACATTGTTGTCTAGTAGACCTGATATTTGAGTCATGCGACTCAACAGGGCCGTCCCTAGGCCTGGGTTGAGTGGTGCAAGGCGCCAGGGCGCCTGGCCATCAGGGGCATGGAAGGGGCGCTGAACACTGGTGTCTGCCTCTGTGCGCCTCTGCTGTTGAGTGGCTTCAGGCAGCTGTCTGGAGGCGCGTTGGGGAGAGCGAGCCTGGGGCCACCTCTACCACGCCTCTGTCTCAGCTGTTGAGCGGCTTCAGGCTGCTCTCCAGAGGTGTGCAGGGAGCGTGAGCCTGGGGCTGCCTCCTCTGCGCCTCTCAGATCCCCACACGCACCTCCTGCCTGCCTCACTCATGGGGGGCTCCAGAGGGATCTTGGCACCAGGGCGCCAGATATGGTTCCAGGTATCCCCAAACTGCGGCCCTCCAGGTGTTTTGGCCTACAACTCCCATGATCCCTAGCTAACAGGACCAGTGGTCAGGGATGATGGGAATTGTAGTCCAAAACATCTGGAGGGCCGAAGTTTGGGGATGCCTGGTTAAGACGGCCCTGTGACTCAAATTGATTAGTTTTGTTGTTGTATATATTTCAACAATCCCAATGTTTGAGAGTTGGGAGCACCAATGTTGTAAAGGTGAGGTGATCTGTCATGGAGGAAACTCATTGAAGAAGATTGTAGCGGTTACCCAGACCTCGTTGTTGGTTGCGAAAGGGCCCCCAATTACAGTACAAGCTTCAGGGCCCCCCAAATGTAAGTCCACCACTGGGGCCAGCTCTACCATTAGGGGAACTGTGCTACCAACTTTAAGGTCCTCTGTTTGAGGGGCTTCCAGGTGGCAGTCCTGACCATAGTCACCAAAGATTTACTCAGAGTAAAGCCACTGAAATTAATGAACAGTTAGGTCCATTAATTTCAGTGGATATACCGTGTTCAGTCTGATGCACATCTAAATATACAAAATCACAAGAACTCACCAAAATGATTTCCAACATGGTTTGAGGGATGCTATGACAGTTAAACTGAGGGGAAGATGCCAATGTCTCTTACTTTACAGAATATGGTTCTCCATTGGAATTTGTAGTCATATGGTTTATACTTGTGTATTTTCAGCACTGCGGGTTGTGATTTGGCAAGTCTGTTCTCCTTTCTTCTTCTTCTTTTTAAAGTCTTTAAGCCAGACTTGTACTAAAGAATGGGGAGCAGACTTGTCAAATCACAACTCACAGTGCTGAAAATACACAAGTATAACTACAAATTTAAAAAAGCCTCACTGTAACAAAAACTAGCAGAAGGAATTATTCGAGCAGATGGAAATTATTCAAAGGACGTCAAGGTGGTAACCATATCTCCCCTCCTGTGTCCTCTGCACTTTGCAGTTCAGTATACTACTCCGCATGACTACACTTCTCAACCTTCCCTGAACACGCCCTACTGAAATGCAAATTCAATGAATGAATGGGAGTTAGAACCCACATGCACCCATCAAGTGACAGCAAAGGACTTGTGCTTCCAAGTCCAACACATTAAACCCTAGATTAGTTTTGAATATTTTATCTGTAGATATACATCTGGAATTTGGAGGCGAGCCGACAAAAGACAAAAGAGCCCTTGTCAGTATGGAAGTATATTATCTCATTGGACAACACTCTCATGGCTTACTAATTCTTCCGCTTCCCACATCCTCTCTTCTTTTCTTTCCTTTTTTTTTTGGGGGGGGGGAAGAGCTAAGCCTTTGCAGTTCCAGAACAATTATGCCAGAGAGGCCATTTGAATTTTGGTTGCCAGCTTCCAAAGCTGGAACTTCAGCCCCATAAACTGACAGCTGAGCTGAACTTTCGGGAACAAGCACACAGACAAGAATGTGAAACCAATTGTTAAAAAGGCCTGGCCTGAATCTCTGTGCGTTTCGATTTGCTTCTCAAAATTACGAGGGTTTTTTTTTAAATTAAAAAATGCCAGAATTTTTCAATGGGCATGTGAAAATGCGAACTATCGTGCTGTTTTTCACCTGCCTGGGATCTAAAATCAAGCCTAGCTTGAGGACCATCCTAATGCCACAGCCGACCAAGGAAACTCTCACCAAGGATGCGACTGTGGTTGCTGCTGCAGCAGCAGCAGTCAAGATGGGCATCAATTTGAGTGGCAGAGGCAGTGCTTTCGGTAGGTGCTGCTCTCAGTCCCTCCCATGCAATGTAAGGGGGCAAAGTATCTCTACCAAACAGCTGGTGCACATGGGCAAGTTTCTAGGGATGCCGCTTGATTTTCCTCATGCCAAGTTCCTTAGGGAATTAAATTCCTCTCGTGCCACCAGTTCAGGCCGCATTAGCATATATGAAATTAGGACCTTTTGCTCTGATGGGCAGCGCTTGCTGTGAATTGCGTTTGTTTTATTTACTTGTGTTTATATCCCACATTTTTTCTCCTAGGTAGCCTCAAGGTAGCACACCTGGTTCTGGCCCTCCATATCCATAGCTGCCAAGTTACGGCCTGAGAAATAAGGGACTGGACCGGAAGTAGCAGACCGGAAGTAGCGCTGCCGCCATTTTGGAACTGGGCGGAGCATGCTCAGAAGCTACTTTTGATGCTGCTCTGCCCTGTTCCAAAATGGCCGCCGCACCAGAAGTCGCGCTGCAGCCATTTTGGAACTGGGCAAAGCAGCATCAAAAGTCGCTTCTGAGCATGCTCCGCCCAGTTCCAAAATGGCCGCCGCAGCAGAATAAACCGGGGAAAAAACAAAAAAATCCGTTTTTTCGGCTGGGAACAGCTGGAAAAACGGGGGTTTCCTGGGGAATACGGGAGACTTGGCAGCTATGCCTCCATATCTAATCCCCTTCCACAACACTGCAAGGTAGGTTAGAGGCACAGTGACTGGCCCATAGTCACCAAGTGAGCTTCAAGGATGAGTGGGGATTCGAACTTTGGTCTCCCAGGTCTTAGTCTGACCCTCTAACCCAGGGATCCCCAGACTACGGCCCACAGGCTGGAAATAGCCCGAAGGCCTCTTTTATCCAGCCCGCACCGCCCCCCGCCGCCGCTGGCCACTCTTACCGGCGCGGCTGCCCACTTCCAGGTTGAAGGAGCGCTGTAAATAGCTTGTGTGCATGTGCAAGCATCATTTCCGCCGCACTTGCGAGTCAGAGGAGGCTGCGTGCATGCGCACAAGCTATTTCCGGCGTTCCTCTGACCTGAAAGTGTGCCGGAAATAGTGTGTGCACACGCATATGGGTGCACGCTCCTGTGTACTCCCCTGCCCTCCGGCCTGCCGCGCAATTGGCGCTGCAGGCACCGGCCCGAAGCCGGGTAAGTTTGGGGACCCCTGCTCTAACCACTACACCACACTGGCTCTCTTGCCATTTCCATTCCCATTCATCTGATTTGGAGATACCCTTTTTTAGCTTCTCGGAATCCCTTTTCGTTTTAAATACCTTGAACACTTTGGTACCATTGCAAACCTGGCTGTCCTCTGCTCTTCCCTAATTCTAGAGAAGGATCTTTGCATCTCCCTGGTCCTTCTGATTGGAGATGATGGGAATTGAACTTGGGACTTTCAGCATCCATGGCTCCATTGACACCACTGAGATACAACCTCTCTTTTTCTCTGTTATGCTTTCCTCTTTTTTTTTTTTTATAAAAACCTTTCCTTCCACTGTGGAACCTGAGTTCCACATAGCAGGCATGCAGCTTGCTTTGCTTAAGTTGCCCTATGAAACAGCATTCATATTTATGGTAGTACTGTACTTTTTAAAAAAGAAAAGGCATAACAACATTTGAGATTGCTCAACAGAATTTACACACATGCACACATACACACACACACACACAGAGAGAGAGAGAGAGAGAGAGAGAGAGAGAGAGAGAGAGAGAGAGAGAGAGAGAGAGAGATCTCAGCACAATGAAAAACTGGAAGTCATCCCTAAATTTGGCATCAGCCTCTGCAAATATTGTATTTTATAAAAAGGTGTGGGTTTTTTTAGGCCATTAGTTCCTTAACATAGGAATCTTTCTGGAGGCTGAGATTATTTCTTGGCTTTTAAAGAAAGAGCTTTAAAAGTGCAAGGTAGTAAGAAAATTTATTGCAGCACCCTTGCCACATTTGCCACAAAGAGGGGTGTGTGTGTGTGTGTGCCGACAAATCCCCCACACAAACTGCACTCTTGGTATTATGGATTCATAATATGCAAATGTGCAGCATCATTAATATGCATTTGCTGCAGATCCCTTCTCTAATGGGGGGACGGTACAGGAATGCAAATGAAAAGCAATATATCTGAATCAGCAAAATCTTAATGTGCCTTTGTAGGCACCAGCCCTTACTCATATAGGTTTTTTTTTCCTTTTCGTTCTCCTTCACAACAACCTCTGCACTTTATCCTTCCTCCTTTTATTGGCACCACCACGTTCAGAAGACATTTTTTTTTTACTGTTATTATTCTCTCAAATCGAAGCTGCTGCCAGACTTTAGGGTACACTTGGCAAATGGCCACTGAGGACTCCCCACTGCCAAAACACACTCTACCCCCAATGTGGTCACACAGTTGTCTTTTTCTTCTGCCATTGCCATGACAACAGCATCCACTCTGCATACCACCCTCCTCCAGGTGCCAGTGTGGTGTTTTAGACCACTTTCGTAGATGTTTCAGCCTGGCCATTACACCTTGGGTGAATTTAAAGTAGCAGGGGGACTCGGTGGATGGCTGGATTTAGACACGTCCAAAAAGGAGGGGAGAGAGGTGGCAGAGAGGTCAGTGTGATGCAAACACCTTGGCAGAGCCAACCTGGTGCTCCTGAGTGAGCTTGGCCCATGCCCTTCCCCTGCTCCTCCCAGTAAGCAACAGCAACTCACCTGCTACAAAACTAGTGCAGTAGCTCTGTCCTCCTTGAAAAACCAGTACTGGAATGCAGGCATGTGCAATTGGCAGGGCTTGGCAATTGACTGCTCTGTCCATCCCTAAGTAAAAATGGGTAAGTAAGTAAGGACGCGGGTGGCGATGTGGTCTAAACCACCGAGCTTCTTGGGCTTGCAGATCAGAAGATCGGCGGTTCAAATCCCCGCGACAGGGTGAGCTCCCGTTGCTCTGTCTCAGCTCCTGCCAACCTAGCAGTTCGAAAGCACACCAGTGCAAGTAGATAAATAGGTACCGCTGTGGTGGAAAGGTAAACCGTGTTTCCATACGCTCTGGTTTCTGACACAGTGTTCTGTTGCGCCAGAAGCCGTTTAGTCATGCTGGCCACATGACCCGGAAACAGCGGCAGAGCTTCATGCTCCGCCACCGGGGGCGGAGAGCAGGCGCACTGCCCCCAGTGACATGCCACGCGTTTTGGGGGCAGGGTGCGCCGTGCGCAGTGGTGGGGTGCGCGTTTTGGGGCAGGGCGCACAGCACGCAGGGGCTGGGCACACGTTTGGGGGCAGGGCAGGCAGGGGCGATGGCGCCCCTGGGATCGCATCGCTCAGGGCGCACCGCCCCGACCGCCCCTATCTTCCTACGCCCCTGCCCGGAAAGGTGTCTGTGGACAAATGCCAGCTGCCTCGGTCTGAAAGCGAGATGAGTGCCACAACCCCATAGTCGCCTATGGCTTGACTTAACTGTCCAGGGGTCCTTTACCTTTTACCATCCCTAAGTTCAACCCTCACCTAGCAGTTTCCAGTCACTGGACCTCTCATGGAGGAGGCACACAAAGAAGGGCCTCAGATGATGATCACAAGGTCCAGGCTGGTTCATATGGGCAGAGGCAATCCTTGAGGTATTGCTGTCCTGAGCCATTTAAGGCAGGCATCCCCAAACTTCGGCCCTCCAGGTGTTTTGGCCTACAACTCCCATGATCCCTAGCTAAGAGGACCAGTGGTCAGGGATGATGGGAATTGTAGTCCAAAACATCTGGAGGGCCGAAGTTTGGAGATGCCTGGTTTAATACTTCATAGGTCAAAACCAGCACTTTGAATTGGGCCCAGAAACTAATTGGCTGCCAGTTCAGTTGGGTCAGGATTGGTGGTATATGCTCAAACCATCTTGCTCCAGTGAGCAACTTGCTCTCTGAAATCTGCACAAGTTTCCAAACTGCCTTCAGAGGCAGCCCCATGTATAACATGTTGCAGTAATCTAGCCTAGAGGATACCATATACTGGGGTACCCGGAAATAAAAGTTGTTGCAAAATCTTCATTTTTGATGGTCAAATCCCAGCTATGTATACCAACTATATGGAAGTTAACAACAGGGCAACAGAAATGGATTTTATGCACTCTAATGGTAACCAAGAGACTGATATTGGCCGAATAAAGACATAATCCCCTTAATCAGTGGGTTGATAATATAATAACACTTGCAACTGAGAGACGGAGTGCTTACAGATGTAGACTCTGCTTGGATAAATACAATATTGGGAACAAATTTATACAAAATGTAGTAGGCTATTAATATTTATATTAGTACAGTGGTACCTCTACTTACGAATAACTCTACTAACAAATGTTTCTACTTACGAACGGAGCTCCGTCCACAATCTTGGATGTGGTTTAGATAGGATTTTTTCTACTTACGAATTTTTAGATAGGGTTGCTTCGACTTACGAATTTTTTCTCCCAATGCATTCCTATGGGATTCAACTTACAATTTTTTCCGACTTACAAATGTGCGTTCGGAACGCATTAAATTCATAAGTAGAGGTACCACTGTATTAGGATAGTAATATCAAATTTATAAAAGAATGTATGGGTTAGGGTGTTTTTGTATATATTCATATAATGTTTTCCCCCCTATACACAGTTTCCCTTCCTTTTTGTATCACTTTATTGCTTTATAATTGATTTTTTTCAATAAAGTATCAATAATAAAACAAAATCATTCTGCCCGGACACTGAGGTCCAGCACCGAGGGCCTTCTGGCGGTTCCCTCGTTGTGAGAAGACAAGTTGCAGGGAACTAGGCAGAGGGCCTTCTCGGTGGTGGCGCCTGCCCTGTGGAACGCCCTCCTAACAGATGTCAAAAAGGAAAACAACTACCAGACGACATCTGAAGGCAGCCCTGTTCAGGGAGGCTTTTAATGTTTAATAGATTGTTGTGTTTATTCTTCTGTTGGAAGCCGCCCAGAGTGGCTGGGGAGACCTGGCCAGATGTGCGGGGTATAAATATATTATTATTATTATTATTATTATTATTATTATTATTATTATAAAATAAAACCAGAGAATAGACAATGGAAGTTAGGCTCTCCCTGTCCAGATATAGGTGTAGCTGGGCCACCAGCTGAAGCTCGTGGAAGCCACTCTGTGCTACCAAGGCCACCTGAACCTTAAGTGACAGCAATGGAGAGCTTGGATGGGTCATAATCAGTGCTTTGTATTGGGACTGGAAACAAACTGATAGCCAGTGGAGCTGTTGTAGGAAGGGAGTTGTACTCCCTATATGGATATGTGGAAGCCAGGATGGAAAAGACTGCCGGATACCTTGGAACGCCACTGCTGGTCAGAGTAAACAGTAATGACCCAGGTGGACCAATGGCTTGACCCATCATAAGGCAGCTCTGTGTGCTCACATCCTTTGTGCCTCTGCCTCATTGATGATGCTACTGGCGGCTGCAGCTGTCTGTTTTATTGGTGGTTTGACTGCCTGGCTGCTTCCCGCTCCTTGCAACCCCTCTCCGCAGCCTGCTTTTGTCTATAGCATACAAAACATCCGCCACATTAATGGTTTCCCCATCGTGAGTTAGGCGGACACTGATGGCAAGCGATTAACCTTTCCCAATCTGGCACGCTTTCCAGAGACCTTTGGCCACTCTTTACTTTTAATTTCCTGCTGGAAATGAACTTGGGATGCCTTTGATTAAGAGGATGTGACTAACACGAGAATCGGCCCCAACAACCCGGAGCTGCTGTTGAGGGTTCTTCTCCCGGTAGCTGATAATCAGGAATGCACAGTGGCTTCGGCCAGGCGGCAGTCACTAGTGATCTCAAGCCTTTTGGCATTCGAGCCGGCAGAAAACTCATCTGATCCCTCCGTTGGGCAGTGATTCAGCCTGAGATCACTGTGAGGTAATGGGCCACTGATGCAAAGTGCAGTCAGCTGGTTTGTTTGGATAAGTCACATGGGTGCCAAGCAGGAGACACGGCTGGAGGAAAGTGAGGGCCTCATGACACAATGCCCTGTTGGGGTTTGCGATTAACGGCACTGCTGTAAAAGTGAATGACTGGCCTGAAGCAACACACACACACACACACACCAGGACCAGGACCAGGACCAGGACCACCAATGATACTTCTGTCTAGGCAGTATTGGGTCCAGATAGTTCAAGAAGACAGGGAAGTCAAGGGTTAGAAGTGGGAATCCAGAATACTCTAAGGGGTGCCTCTAGATCTGGAGCAGCCAACATGGTGTTTTCTAGGTCTTGCTGGTCTACAGCTCCCCTCATAACTCCATGCTGGCTGGAGGTCTTGTCCAACAACATATGGAAGCCACCATGTTGGCTGCCCCTGGCCTAGATTCTCAACTGGGGATCTGATCTGGAAACTGTGGTCAGCATCCAATGCTCTCATTCCATTAAAACTCCCCACTGTTTGCACCTCAAAACAGAGGTTTGGGGAGAAAACCCAGAACAGATTTAAGGAATGCAAAGGGGGAGAAGAGGGAGGAATATTATGTTGTGCAAGCATAAATCCCTGTGCTAATGGAACACATTGCCTAGCGTTCCATTGGATGCAACCCAATTTTTCAAACGCAGTGTATGAATTTCTGGAGTGGATCCAGGACCTTTTTAGCAGCTCCCCACCACCACCACCAATTTTTTTTAATAAGATGAGGTGGACTTATCAAAGAGCCAGGTGGTCGTTCCCTGTCAGAGCCAGAATCTGTAGCAATGTCAACAATCCAAGGGCATGTAAGTAGCCCTGCTCCAGGGAAGTAGAGATAAGGCAAAGGTGAGTTCCTATAAGCATCACACCAAGTGCATAATTTAGGGATGATTCATGCATTGCCAGCAGCAGTGTTGGGGGAGCTTTCTCATAACTTCTTCATAAACCACGCCAGTAATGTTTGTATCTATGTATTACACAGGGAGGAATAGTCTCATAGTTCCTTCTGCTTTCCATCCTATCATCATTCTGCCAGGAGAAAGAGAAATGCTCAGAACCACAACATTAGCATGCTGAGATAGTTCTTGGATACATATGTTAATGGAGTGAGTGGTGTGGAAAGAAGTCACAAGGAAGGGAGGCTACCCCACACTGGTGCTGGTAACACAGCCATCTCTCCAAAAGACTCTGGCAGAGCCCAACTATTGTGACCTGTTGTGACAGGGGCAACCCATTGTAGTTCAATTAATTTGGGCACTGCTAAGCTCAATGTTATCCTTTTTATTGAAACAGCTCTTTTTCCAAACATGCAATACATTTACTGAAAAGAGACAGGAAATGCAGGGTGGGTGGGTGCAATCAGTAGTAGATCTTGCCAGGCCGCAGGTGCTGTATAATGCCTTCCTGAGACAATGAGAGAAAGTTATGGCTTCATAACTAGGAGTAGTACTGGGCTGCCACTGGAAGAATCTAACAGTGTGACACTGGGAATCGAATGGAATATTCTGAGCACGGAACTAATCTATTGGCTCTCCAAGTGCCAAAGCTGAACATTCTGATCAGTTGCAGTTCCGCAACACCTTGGGAAAGAGTGCACCTTCTAATAGGGGTCAGGTTACTAGAGACATCAGATACGGAGCTTATTGCAGCAGGAAGAGGAGACACCTGTGGCTCTTCACCAGCCAGACTCCTCTTGGCCTCCCTCCTCCCACTTGACTGCTTCAACTTCTGCCTCTGATTCTGGACTTCTCTCTGCCACAGACTCTCCCAGCTCACTAAGCCCTGTTACCTCTTCAGCTTCCGACACCTCCTCTTCCCAGTTTTCTCCCTCTGATCACCCATCATTTCCCCACCACTACCTCCTGGGCTCTGAGTCTTCTTCCCTTGGTGGTTCCCCAGCTGGATCATCCCACCATTCCTCTGTGTCCAACCAGTCCATGACACAAAGTAGCTACAACCAGACAAAAAGGACACAACTGCTTTTAGCTCCTGTCCCAAAGGCTGGTGCGCATGAACTGGGCTTCGAAGACAAGTGCATTGAAAGAGATTGGAAATGTAGGCCAGCACAACTCACAATCACCAAGCTGAACACCCACCACCCAGAAGTTCAAGATGCCTTCTGGTTTTGTAGGACAAGGCTATCAACAGCTAACAGCCATGATGGTTGTGTTCTTCCTCGGCTGTCTCTGAATATCAGGTGCTGGGAATCACAAGTGGCCACAAGTGGCTTGCTGGCACCTTGCTGGCCACTGTGAGAACAGGATGCTGAACTAGATGGGCCAATGGTTTGATCCAGCAGGCTTATCTTGTGTTCTTATGTTCCTATGGTTTACTACTCTATACAAAAAGACCACCAGCACTGCATTGACCATCTTTCAAGACATTGTAGGTGCTCTGCCTTTTGGGTTGGTGGGTCGTGACTTCTCAACGTGTGAGAAAAGTGCCAAACTGTTTGGGAATGCTGCAGCCATTGGGAAACATATGGCATCGAAGCTCCACGAGTCCCTCATTTGCTTTAGTTATTATTGAGTAGCGAGCAATTAATTTATCAGCTCTGTTATCAGCTTGGCAGGAACAACAGTAGATTTTGCATCCAGGCAGATCCAACTGTGCCAAAAGTTATGGGAACAACATCTATATGCCTTTGAAATATAAGCACCAGCTGTTGTGTCTTATCACCCAAACTACAAAGAGTGTGAAGAAGAATGATATTGATCCAAGTGCAAGGAGATAAGCTTGAAGGACATTTGATTTTATGTTCTGGAGCCTACGTACCTTGGGTTAACCCTGTTCCTAGCTTTCAGAAACTTGTGGGGGGGGGAACCATGAAATGGCAACAAATGGCCCATACGAACCAACCTGCTGTTCCGTTCCTGGAAAAATATATTGGAATCTGCTTGCACCACAGGTTGGGTAACTTTATTGTATTCCTTTGTCAACAGTTTTATTTTGCGGCTCTCCAAAAAAGCAAGTCCTTGGACTGACAAAAAATTTAATAAAGGGGGGGGAGTGGAAGCAGAATGTGATCAAAAGATTTTGGGAACACGTGAAAATAAGTCTTCAAAAGGGCATAAATTGGACCTCCTGGCATCAAAGTGTTCCTCAGCTGACAACAACTGGCAACCACCAAGGTCTCCTCTGCTCCAAATACAAAGGAGACCTCTTGGTCACACTTGCCGAAATAATCACAGGCCACACCTGAGGTCTTTGATCTACAAAGCAAAAACTTCAGAGAAACTGGAAGCGCTACGTTCAGTGTGACACAAAAGGCAGTGGAGACCAATGAGCCTGAACTTGAGTGGGCTGACTGCAACATCAAAGAAAACTTGCAGGGCAAAACCAGCAGACACCAGGGTGATCATGGGGAAATGCATCACTATAAAAGGGAGGGGGTTGAAAGAGGATGCTGATTTGCATTAAATTTACATATGCTAATTTATAGGTAGGGATGCAAACTTAGAAATAATTACTGGAAACACAATGCAGCTCACCATGATGTGGAGCCAAACTCTGACCAGGTGACCTGTGAGCCTGCTCAGTCTGCCGTCTAGGTATCAACTGTTGATGTAGCTTCCAGGTTCCCCCTGCTTTCCCTTCTTATACAGAGAGAGAGAGAGAGAGAGAGACCAGATTTGGAGCAGACAGACCTCCAAATAGATTATTCCTTCAAACAGAGGCCACCCAGCCCATAGCTGTCAGTCCCAGCCACTCTAGAAGACATTGATTGTTGGTAATTTTCTGCACCTGTCCATGCAGTTCTGGCATTGACCAAAGCTGTGACCTACACCACCTGGTTCTTGTGTACAACCTGCTTGTTTCATTTAAGAAATATTTATTATGCATGGCCAGGAATCAAACCTGTGGGTTTAACTGTGCAGATCTCTACCACAGCATCAACTGAAGCTACAACCCTATGCACTGAAACCGCTGGAATTTACTTTCCTATACATTTGCGTAGGATTGGTGTCCTGTCCTGGTCGTGAAGAGGAGCCCGCAGGGCAAAGCAGTTGTCCAGAACAAAGGAGGGCTCCTAGCGAGTCACTTACTCCAATGAGGGCTAGAGGAGCCTCTGACCTCCTGCATTACATCCCCTTTGTTGGAGAACTGCAGAAGGAGCTTGGCAACAGGTGCTTCTACTTTGCTCCAGTGCATCCCACCTGGTACCCTCCCTGCACCATTGCCCTCAGGTATTGCTTGCAAGCTTCTCATAGGCACCTGGTTGGCCATTATGAGAACAGAATGTCTGAACAGATGAGCCCTTGGCTGATCCAGCATGGCTCTTACCATGTTCTTTGGCTGATGGATGGGCCTGATAGGCGTGGGTTTCTTGGGAGTCTGGTTGGTATGCTTCTGAATGCCAGTTGCTGGGAATCACGACCGGGTAAAAGGGCTGTGTTCCACTCAAGTCCTACTTGCAGGCTCCGAGTCAAGACCCTGATCCAATCCTGTGACCTCTGACTTGGTGGCTCAGTTATTGCTGGACTCCATGATCATGGAAATTGGGCTTTGTGTCCATTGGCTCCTCTCCACCTTAATTTTGGAATGAATGAAAGCTGAGCAAAATGGACCCCATTCGGTTAAATCGGGGTTTCCTAAACTTGGGTTTCCAGCTGTTTTTGGACTACAACTCCCACCACCCCTAGCTAGCAAGACCAGTGGTCAGGGATGATGGGGATCATAGTCCAAAAACAGCTGGAAACCCAAGTCTGGGAAACCCTGAGTCAAATGTTCATTTGTTCTGAAATGAATGCACACACCGGCAGCTCACAATCATAATTCATTGACTTACTTGAATGTTGCACTGCTGTTTGCTTTTTGGGAACAACAACAAACAAATATTTTAGGAAGTCACAGTCACTGTTTTTTCAAGGAAGGTTTATTACCAAATGATGTGTTGAGTATCTGCTTCATATTCCTGGCCAAGGCAAATGTCCAGAACATGCATGATCAGTGATGCCTCCAGTCTCAAAAAGTGCTCCTTTGCCTTGTTCTTCCCATTTCCTCCGCTGACCAAACTGCCTCATACATTGTGGTTTTGTGCTCTGAAAAGGAAGCATGAAGCTCAAATGCACCATAAAAACATTGGGGGGGGGGCGATTCACCTCCCTAAAGTTAATGAGCAACATTTTTTGACAGAGGGGTGATTGAACGTTCCCGATTTCAGTCAGTTGCACACTTTTCAGAAGTCAACTGATGGGAAAGCTGGGACCTATTAAGAGAAAGGTCAGCGAGCCTGATCATAAATATTAAAGATCCTTCCCTTCTTCCCTCTGTTTGTATACCAATAAATGGCAAAGTTTGGAAGAGGCAGCTCCAGGTTTGAGAGACTGCCCATCAAAATGCCTCCTGGTGTTCATCCCAACCATGGGCTTACCCAGTAGAAGTTTCTGGGCGTGGTAAGCTAGGAACTCCTGAAGAAGCAGTAGATGGATAACTCCATCTCGGTGTAAAAACTTGGCAGGTAGGCAGGGGCACTTGTTGGAAGAACTTCACAGCTGTTTTTTTTAAAAAAACTTTTTATTAAAGATTTCTTGAATTACAAAGGTGTGCGCAGTGTCTCTCATATTTTAACATGTATTATTTTTGCAAATCAGTTTCATTTGTCAAGACACTAAGAAGAAAGAGGGAAAATGAGATAGACAGGGGGTGGGAGGGTGGATGGGGGTGGGAGTAAGTGACAATGTTTCTGTTTTGCTTAATATATTTAGGGCTTGATGTCAGCTTTGTTCGTGTTGGTACTCCTTTATTCGCTTGTGTTCTTTTGATGGTGAGAGAGATTGGGGTTGGCCAAGGGTGTGGTTGTTCATTCATGATTGGCTATGATGGTCTTTGTTTTTATGTGTGAGTGGGGTGGGTGGGTACTTTTGGGTCAGGTTAGCCATAGTGATTTGTATGCTGGCGGTAAATTTTCTTGTTGGGCTGTGTGTGTGATAAAGGGGAACCATACTGGGGTGAAGGCATCCTCTTCTATTTGTCCCCGTGCCAGTTTCAGCTTGTTGGTTAGCTTTTCTAGTAAGGCTGTTTCCCATACTACTTGGTACCATTGGTCCATGCTTACTCCTGACAGGTCTCTCCAATGTCTGGTTATGACATTTCTGGTTGCTGAAAGTAGGTGGGTTATGAGATCTTTGTGGTCTAAATGGGCATTATTATCTTGGAAGATGTTGAGGCTCTTGTCACTGATCTTGAACTGTTGAACCCTGGTTCTTGCATCTAGACCAGATCGCATTCCTGCTAACCCTTTGGAAGAGTTCCTGGACTATATCTGGACTGTATCGATCACCTGCTTTAATAAAGCACCACATCCTTCCTTATAAGTAAGAGTGCTTGCTGTCATTTTTTGGGTGGGAACCAGACAATATCCATTTATTAGTGCATCTCAGACTTGATCCTAGAACCTCAGGTTTTGAGGCTGGGATATAACCTAGTAAGAAACTCAGAAGTGTGCATGCTTTGGCACCAGAGCCCTCTTCAGGCATATATATGCAAATGTGCAACTCCAATGAAAATGCATATTTGCCGTGGCTCCTAAAGGGTTATGCTAGCGCCAAGCCTCCGTCTCATATCTGAGAAAACAATTTGCCATGCTGAATATCCCTCATCCGAAATTCATTGCATTTATTTCCTTGACTCCTGACGTGCTCCACATCATCTGTCTTGCTGACTCATTGACTTATGACGTCTTTCCTGATGATTCTTTGAATCATAATGACACCCCCCCCCAAAAAAAATATTTACCATTTATACCCCCTCCACTCCTTTATCTCCTCCCTACCCACAATTTTGGCCATTGCTGGGGTGGTGGCAGTGCAGGAGGAGGAGGATCCAAATCATTCTCTTCCAAAATCAAAAGCTCCATAAAAAATAACTTGTCAAGAGATCTCACAGGAGCACTACCAAAGGGGAGAATTATGATAAAAGAGAAAACACATTTCATGTTGACAGCCACATACGCAAGTCAGTTATGCTAATGGGGTGGCAATGAATATACAGCACTTCCATTGAACTCAGCAGGGTTCCAAGCCCAGTCCTCTGACTGGCTAGTGCAGAAACTCTCTAGGTCAGGGATGGAGAAACTTTGGCCCTCCAGATGTAATTGGACCCCTCATCCTAACCAAGGGTGCTGGCTCCTGGGGGCCAAGACACTATAGGCCCCATGATCTCTTTTTTGAGGGGGCCAGGCCCCTTCAATATTCAGATGTCTCCACCCACGACGTCAGGGCATCGTGTAGCGTTGCACATGGTATATTGGGACGTTGCGTTGGGCTCCCTCAATCATCCAGAGAAGCTGGAACCACTGTTCCTAACCCTAACCATTACAGTGGTACCTCGGTTTGCAAATGCAATCCGTTCCGCGGAGGCGTTCGCTCGCCGAGGTATTTGCTCGCCGAAGGCACGCTTCTGCACATGCACAAAGTGCCTATAGAGTGTTTCTGCACACGTGTGCGCTGCGCAGATTGCTTCTGTGCATGCACATCCGACGCCGCGGAACCTGGATGTAAACACTTCCGGGTCCGTGACATTCATAAATGGAGGTTTTCGTAAATGGAGGTAGTCGTAAACCAAGGTTTCACTGTACCTGGGATGATTGGGGGTGTTGGGAATTAGAGTCTAACAACTTATAGAAGGTCACAGCTTCCCCAGGCCTGCTCTAAGTCATCAGTACATAGAGAGCAGGAGGTGAGGTGCATTTTTGCCCCCTAGATTCTCTGTCTGCTTTCAAAAGCTGTAGTGATGGTCACCATCTTGAAGGGCTTTAAGAGAGGAATTAGTCCAATCCATAGAAAATAAGGTCATCAATGGCTGCTATGTGTCCTACATGTTCAAAGGCAACATCCCTCCAAATACTGGTTGCTGGGAAACAGCAAGAGAAGAATATTATTTCATGCCCTCCAGCGTTCTTCCGATGAAAATAGGGGCATTTGAGTGCCAAATTTGAGTGCTCTGCTGATCATGATCCTGCACCCTGATTCTGTTTGCCTCTTCCCCCTATGGCTGCTCTTTACTTTGTGGGGGAAGGGGAGGTGAAACCATATGCATTAATTGCATCCACACAATTCAGAGAATGTCCGGTCTGGCCATGAATCTGCCCTCTTATTCATCTGAAAATTAAGATAAATATTTTAAAGCACCAGAAAGCCAGGAGCCATTGTCTTAGCTAATGACTTCCCACTGACTTATTCATTCATTCATATAGCCAGTCATCAAGTACAACTGTAGCAAATCACTGAGATTGTAGAACCACATGGCCATATCCTGATCGGGGAATGGCATTGCCTGGGCATATTGGGGGAAGCAAATCTGATTTCCATCAATGTAATGAGAATTTGTTCTTCTGCCATCCTGATAATGCAGGCATGAACTTGGGAGATAAATACACCGGGACCTACGGATAAATTCAATTATTTTACATCAACACCAGCCTTATATCAGCCGGAAATGTGACTTGTCATCTGCCTATCTGAGTGTGTGTAACAAAATGGGTCATTGTCTCCGGGAGCAAGTTATTCTAGTGCCCACCTTTGCGTGACGTGAGCATGTGATTAGGATCTGATTGAATCAAGGGGAAGGAGGGGAGGAAGAGACAAAATGGAACCGGTGTTAAATGCCACATATTCCACTCAGATATTGGGGTGAGAAGGCCAAGGTCTGTCCAGAGTCCCGTTCATAAAATGATGGATGATGAAGTCCAAGCCTTGGTCCGTCTGAAGGATGTCACTGGTCCTTAGACAAAAAACCTAAAATATGTAAAATGCATGCCTTCCCCTATATGTGGTGCCCTCCCACAGTTAGAGGCAACAGTGCTTTGGAATACAAGTTGCTGGAAACGGCAGGAGGAGGAAATGTTTTTTGTGTTAAAGCCCAGCTTGCGGGATTTTCACAGGCACCGTCCACTCTGGTTGGAAGCAGCTCTCTGGGGTCTCTGGCAGAGAGAGACCTTTCCCACCACCTGCTCCTTGGACCTTTTATCAGGAGGTGCCGGGGATAGAACCCAAAACTTTCTGTATTTAAAGCACACCCTCTATCAATGAGCTAAGCTCCCTACATGCATTGACTGAAAGGTAAACCGCAGGTTTGTAATATCACTTTGCCTTTCGACCAATGCGTGTTGGAACCTTGGCTCGCAACTTTCGAAGCATTCTTGCTATGGGTGTGCATCAGATTTGAATGAACCCAAAAGCCTGAGGTAAAGTCGTATGTAACAGGAGCATTTGTTTTGTCTTGCCAGAAGGAAAGAGGGGCGGATCTCTATGAATCAGCACAAGTAGGAACTTGCCACACTTTTAAAAAAATGTTTAAAATGCTGTCGACACCTGACTGCAGAAAGCAGAACCAATGTTGCTACCATAATGCCAGAGCGAGCTGAAGCAAAATAAAAAGATTCCTTCCAGTAGCACCTTAGAGACCAACTAAGTTTGTTATTGGTATGAGCTTTCGTGTGCATGCACACTTCTTCAGATACTCGCATCTTCAGAGCGAGCTGATGCAGGGACAGCAAACACCAGAATGGGGAAAGAGTGAAGGGACTTCTGTGTTGCGACTGACAAGTCAGGCTTGCAATCAGAGGCAATGGTTTTTCCCCCAAACCAGGATCAACTTTAACAAAACCCCTGGACATATATGACTGCAATTTAGGCAGGTTGGTTACGCAGGTCCACCTCTCTCATATCCGAATCTTTTAGATCAAGATTATATTATTCCCTTTTCAGTTACCACAAAATTGTTGCAGGAAAACAACTGGAGCTGTTGAAATGCCCACAGAAGCAGTTACCTGGCTGGCAAATTTCATCAGATTCTGCCTCACATAATAAATTTGAGGCAGAATTTAAAAATAAATTTATTTTTATTTTAAATCAAAATTAAAGGTGCCCGGCACAAAAGCCCCTGGACCTATTTGTCAGCTGCCTATTTTGTAGGCTTTATCTACTCTGGAGGACTACTCTACCAGAAAAGTCCTAGTTTTTAAAGGAAAAACAAAATTATAGCTGTTTCTCTCATTTTCCAACAGCGAATGGTGGGAAGCAGACTTGGAGGGACTACAAAGCATCTCAGACCAAGGCTGACTGCTTTCCAAAGCACCAAATTGGAGTCCTGACCAGATCTCGTGGTCAGTGCACACTCTCAATTCCTGTAAACTTTTGGATGATTACATCATGGGGAATGACACACAGGCATTACAGGAATAATTGTGTGATTGCAGTTTTGAGAGCACAAGGTCTGATCTGTTCATTCCTCTCGTCTTGTAAATCCTCCCTAATGGTATTTGGAGGTCATCATCAGAGGTCATCCTCTCCTGCTCCTTCCACCATTTGTGGTGCAGCAGATGGATGCTAGAGGGAAAGTCTTTTCAGTGGTGGCCCCCCTGGCTTTGGAACAATCTTGCCTGCCGCCTACTCAGTTATCTTTCTGAGCCAAAAACCTTTTGATTTCTACAGCCTTAAAAAAGAGAGAATCATTTTACACTTTTCTTGATCCTTTTTCTTGCGAATATTTTGCTGTTATTTTTGTCCATCTTCCATAGATTAGCTGTTTTCAGCTTATTTTATCTAGTCTTTCCCTGTGAGGTGTCCCGACAACATGCCTGAAGTGTGACGCGCACATCTGAAAAATAAATAAACAGATCTCTGTTTTTGTCAAACAAAACAGAACAATATAAGCCTAAGCTAGGAAATCAAAGTTAATACTGCTCTGCTTTGGCTGTTAAGTTCCATCAGCGCTTAATTCAGACAACAGAAATTTCATAACTTTTCCTTCCTTCCTCCTTTCTTGCTTTCCTTCCTTCCTGGCTCCCATGTTCAGATCTTTTTTCTTTCTTTCTCCTAATTGACTCGCGGTCTGTCACATGCTGATCTTTGATCTGGTCTTTCTTGCCAGCCCTTCAAAATCGTGCCTGCCATCCTGGTATCTTATTTCCATATTGCGTCTGTGAAAGGACAGCAATTATTTCCCCTCTGGAACTGGCTTCAGAGTCACAGCATTGATTAATCAGCAAAGGTTACTATAAAGGGAAACAGTCAACATTCTTGTTGCCTCTTGTCACAGGGAAAATAGCAGATCTTTAATATATGGGGCCTGGGGGCAATGACATTTTTGCCTATGTCTCTCAAAATCCTCTCGCCTCATTAGAATAGGTCTTTTGTGTGAGATGACCGAGGACTGTGCGGCGGGGCGGGGGGGATCTGCGATCGCTTAGTTCTGTTGGAGCTGCAGGAAGGATGTGCGTTCACACAGGACAAGCCTCCTCATTTGTTTCTGGGGTAAAAAAAAAGATGCTTTCAAAGCAGAGGTGTGAACCTGCAATCTTCAAGAGAATATTGGACTCCAACTCCCATCAACAGTCAATGATAATGGGAACCTGAGCTTAACACGACCATTTGGAACTCCTTGCCGATTGATATCAGGCTGGCGCCTTCATTGCGCTCTTTTCAGCACAGTGAAGTGGTGGTCGTGTAAGATAATAAAAGCATTCTAGGAAATGATATATAATGAATTGAAAAAAAATTGTTTAAAATACCATTTTTAAAAAAACCCAGAAGATTTTTCATTAGGAATTGTAAGTACCGATATCCCAAAGGAACAGAAAAGACCAAAGCTGTACGGATGCTGCTAGCCCAGAGATGGAAAGAAGACAAAATCCACCCAAGAGGAATGGTAAGTCAAGCTGTTGGAAGATGTCGGAATGGCAAAACTGACCGGGAAGCTCAGGAACCAAGAAGACAAAAACTTCAATAAAGAATGGGAAAAAATTATAATTTACTTAGGAGACCACTGTAAGCAGATGAAAACATTGACAGGATTTTAATAACACTTTTAATGTAGCAAATAATATGGATAATATGGAGAGATTTAAAATATGGACTATGAAATAATATGCAGTTGAAAAGGTTGACAATAGGACTCCTGGAGAGGGTGGTGGGAAGTCTCGAGATTCAGAGAAATCTCTAAATATGGATATCTATTTTGTATTGTTATAACTCTGCACTTGTCAAATCAAATACAAGTTATTTCAAAAACTCAAAAAACAAAATATTTTTGCTTAAGACAAGCCTACCCAGATATTTAGAAAGACGGTGTGAGTTTTAATCTGCTTTTAGTTCATAATTATTTTAACTTTTTGAAATAATAATAATAATAATAATAATAATAATAATAATAATAATAATAATTTTTTTGTATCCCGCCCTCCCCTGCCGGAGCTGGGCTCAAAGCGGCTAACATCATATTAATAACACAATACAGTGGTACCTCTACTTACGAATAACTCTACTTACGAATGTTTCTACTTACGAATGGAGCTCCGTCCGCCATCTTGGATGCTGTTTAGATAGGATTTTTTCTATTTACGAATT
The DNA here is from genome assembly GCF_963506605.1 of Zootoca vivipara. Lineage (NCBI taxonomy): Eukaryota > Metazoa > Chordata > Lepidosauria > Squamata > Lacertidae > Zootoca > Zootoca vivipara. The sequence continues at coordinate 11,311,436 of NC_083283.1, read as the reverse complement.
TTTTCTCCCAATGCGTTCCTATGGGATTTGACTTACAATTTTTTTTGACTTACAAATGTGCGTTTGGAACGCATTAAATTCGTAAGTAGGGGTACCACTGTATACATTAAAAAAAAGTCTTAAGTCACCGTTGCTAATTCTTATTATTGGTAAAGTTTGTGTGTGTGTGTGTGTGTGTGTGTGTGTGTGTGTGTGTGTAAATTGCTTTGAGGATTGTTGTTGTTGTTGTTTACAATCAAGCAATATATGCATTTTATGAAATAAATAAACAAACATAATCTGGAAGGCCTAATTCCTGCTTTAAAGTCTTAAACAGCTTTAGACTTGGTTGACTAGGAAGGAAGGAAGGAAGGAAGGAGAAGAAGAATGCAGATACAGTACTGAATAGTTTGTGGATATTCGGTAATGCTCCAAAAGTGCAGAAAACATCTGGAATCCAAATCCGCAGAGCAAATTCTTATCACCTGTATTCTTAGCAAGGGATGTGCAGGGATGCCTGACCTCAGCTGCTACACGGACGTAGAAGTTCATCTCCATTCTAGAAGTGATGGAAGCTGAGACCCGGAAGCAGCAACCAGCCGAGCAGCGCTGCCCTTCAGCTAAGGACTAGAGATTTGTGAAACGTCTGGCATTTGCTCAGGGAGCCAAAGTAGCCCCAGCAAATCCCATGAAGAGGCGTACAGAGTGGAAGATGAGGCAGGTTTAATGCTGTGTGCAGCAGAACCACTGTTCCCTGCTGGATTCCCAATCACAGCTGAGCTGTTTTTGCTTTAATAGAGGCAATATTTTACTCTGGAAATGTAAGAGCAGGAATTTGAAATGTTTCCCTGCAGGGAAAGCATATTCATCCCTGGCATTGGGTTTTTGGAGGTTATAAGCTCTCGCTGGGGCCAAGGGAGGTCTAGGGATTTCTTCCTGAAGAGTTGAAAGAAATACTGCTGTCAGCACAGCAGACACACACGGTGTGTGTTTCAAGCAGGAGGAAAAGGCAGAGAGACGAGGAAAGCCTAATAGACCCAAACCGATACAGATTGGACTCCAAAAAAAAAATATGGGAGCTCTGGTAGCTGGTGGCGCTGCGAGTTAAACCACAGAGCCTAGGGCTTGCCGATCAGAAGGTCGGCGGTTCGAATCCCTGCGGCGGGGTGAGCTCCCGTTGCTTGGTCCCAGCTCCTGCCAACCTAGCAGTTCGAAAGCACGTCAAAATGCAAGTAGATAAATAGGAACCGCTACAGCGGGAAGGTAAATGGCGTTTCCATGTGCTGCTCTGGTTTGCCAGAAGCGGCTTTGTCATGCTGGCCACATGACCTGGAAGCTGTACGCCGGCTCCCTTGGCCAATAATGCGAGATGAGCGCGCAACCCCAGAGTCGGTCACGACTGGACCTAATGGTCAGGGGTCCCTTTACCTTTACAGTAGCAGAGAAATTATTTCATAATATGATGCTCTCATCCCTTATTCCTTGAGGTTGGGTCTGTTTTTTTTAAGGATTGTTTCTGGATACTGTATGTTACAAGTGGGACCTGCAACAAAATGTTGCAGTGTGAGGGGTTCCAGTTGTTCAGGGCTCCAACCAGCCAGCTCTGCCCTTTTCCAGGAAACTCCACACCCAAAGAACCGAGTTTACCATTAGCGTATACGCCAGGGGCGCCGCCAACAAAACGTCGCAGTGTGTGCCATGCTCCTGTTCAGCAAGGTATGTTCTTTTTCACGACACTCCATTCCTAATTCCACCCGGTTCTATAGTTGGAATATAGTATATGGCTGCTCCTTCTAAATTAGCCTTTTTATTATTATTACTTCGTGAGAAGTCACCAGGCATCATGTAACCTGATATACAGAGGTGGCAGAGGGGGGGAGATAAAACCCAGGATAAATATGCCGTCCCTGCACCATCACCACGTGTGACTTTTAAACTCAGAATAGCTGAAAGATATGTCCGCCACAGCACCTGGGATTCCTGCGCTCAGCACTTCTTATTTAATAATGTTTGCAAAAGGATCTGAAATAAAAGACCCGGGGAAGGTCATTTCTCCTGTACGCTGGGCTATATTTTTTCAGCAGCCAAGATTATGTGCCCTTTGAATTATATCATATCTGTCTAGCATATAAAATATCACCTCCCTTGTTCTGACTACCAGTTCCCATTTGTGTGTGTGTGTGTGTTAAATTTTAGGGTGCAATCCACACCCACCCAAATGTTTTCGGGGGGAAATGTCGCACAAGAGGAGGAGGTGCTTCGATTGTCAGCCCAGCTCGCAAGCAACAGAGGTGGCAATGTGAGCTTCACTGGAAGACTGCTGAGGACAAGGGCTTCTGTATCCTGCCTTTTGGCGCTCAGTGTAAATTAATAACGCAGAGTCTTCTTCAGTAAAAGAAAAAAAGCTTTACTGAGTTAAAAACTTGTTTGCAAATAAACAGCATAGTGAACAGAAGATTTAAATTAGCCTCAGAGCATACACAGAGTACAGGCTTCACTTCTGAGTCAGGCTCCATACACACCCTGACTCCACCCTAACTCATGGCTCCACAGCTCACAGGCTCCAAAACTGCCTGCCTGCAAGCAGATGCAAGACATTTACAGTCATGCCTCATGTTATGTTTGTTTCATGTTACATTTTTTCAGGTTGTGTCCCGCGGGTGATCCAGAAGTACCGAAAAGGGTTACTTCCGGGTTTCGCCGCTCGCGCATGCACAGTAGCGCTAAATCGCGCTTCACGCATGCGCACAAGTGCCAAATCGCACCACGCACCTGCGCAGCTACGGCGCTTCAGGTTGCGGGCTTTTCACGTTGCGAACAGGCCTCCGGAATGGATCCCGTTCGCAACCAGAGGTACCACTGTATACAGAGAGTGAGTCATCCTCCAGATGCGTCACAGTGATTCAGCATGCTTAGTGATTGTGCAGCTTGTCAGCATTTCACAGCATTTCTAGACTCCTTTACTGCTTTCCTGTACCGCTTCTGCTCTCAAGTACCTTTGTCACATGCTCAGTTCCTCTGCCTCTTTAGAGAAGCAAGGCCTAGGAGATCCCCTGTGATCCCCTAGGAAGGACAGCTCAATAGACCTCCCTGACTGAGGACAAGGCAGAACAATTCCCGGCTCTGTCCCATGTGCAGAGGTGGGTCAATAAAGGCAAATCTGAGCTTTTTGTTCTTGGCACTCCTTATACCTCCAGTTTATGTCTGCGTATCTCTTGTAAGTACCGTTGTAAAGGCCTGTTGTGGTTCAGCGACTTGGTTGAAGGAATAGAGGGAGCGGTTATCAAATTTGCAGTGGTAGCTAATGCCGCAGAAGACTGACCTTAACAGATTGGAGAACTGGGCCCAAGCTAACAAAATGAATTTTCAGTAGGGACAAATGTAAGGTTCTGCACTTAGGCAGGAAGAACTGGATGCACAAATATAAGATGGGGGACACCTGGCTTACTAGCAGTACATGCGAAAAGGATCTAGGAGTCTTGGTAGACCACGAGCTTAACATGAGTCAACAGTGTGATGCAGCAGCAAAAAAATGCTAATGCTATTCTAGGCTGCATCAATGGAAGTCTTAGTGTCACAGTCAAGGGAAGTAATAAATTTGCTCTATTCTGCCTTGGAATACTCTGTCCAATTCTGGGCACCATAATGGTTATTATTATTATTATTATTATTATTATTATTATTATTATTAAAGATTTTCTTGATTTACAAAGATATATGCAATGTCTCTCGTAACATTTTTACAAATCAGTTTCATTTGTTGAGACGTTGGGAAGAAAGGGGGAAAGAGGTAGATGGGGGAGAGATGGGTGGGGGTGGGGGTGGGTGACGATGTTTCTATTTTACTTAATATATGTGGGGGATTTTGTCAGCGTCGCTTGTGCAGGTTCTCTGCTGTTCGCTTGTGTTCCTTTGGTGGTGAGAGATGTTGGGGTTGGCCTAGGGTATGGGTGTTCATTTGTGGTTGGCTGTGGTGGTCTTTGTTTCGTGTGTGAGTAGGGTGGGTGAGTGATTTGGATCAGGTTAGCCATATTGATTTGTATGCTGTTGGTGGGTTTTTGTCATTGTCTTGTTGGGCTATGTATGTGATAAAAGGGAGCCAAACCGGGATGAAGTCGTCTTCTTCTATTTGTCCCCGTGTCAGTTTCAGCTTACTGGTTAATTTTTCTAGTAAGGCTGCTTCCCATACTATTTGGTACCATTGGTCCATGCTTGCTCCTGACAGCTCTTTCCAGTGTCTGGTTATGGTGCTTCTGGTTGCTGAGAGTAAGTGAGTTATGAGTTCTTTGTGGTATAACTGGGCATTATTGTCTTGGAAGATGTTTAGTAAGGCCAATTCTGGGGTCACTTCTAATGTTTGCTTGGTTATTTTGCTTATTTCTCGTATGGTTGTTGTCCAGAATAGTTGGATTTTGGGGCACTCCCACCACATGTGCAAATATGTGCCTGTTAAGGTGCACCCTCTCCAGCATTTTGGGGAGGTTTCTGGGCACATTAGCGCTAGTTTTCTTGGGGTTAGGTACCACCTGTAGGTGATTTTCAGTGTGAGTTCTTTCCTTTTTGTTGATATTGATTTAAAGTGGGTGGGCACCACAATGTCGATAAGCTGGAATGAATGCAGAAGAGGGCAACCAAGATGATCAAGGGTCTAGAAACCAAGCCTTATGAGAAGCGGTTGAAGGAGTTGGGTACGTTTAGCCTGGGAAAGAGGAGACTGAGAGGAGATATGATAGCCATCTTCAAATATAGAATCATAGAATCGTAGAGTTGGAAGAGACCACAAGGGCCATCCAGTCCAACCCCCTGCCAAGCAGGAAACACCATCAAAGCATTCTTGACATATGGCTGTCAAGCCTCTGCTTAAAGACCTCCAAAGAAGGAGATTCCACCACACTCCTTGGTAGCAAATTACACTGCCGAACAGCTCTTACTGTCAGGAAATTCTTTCTAAATATATCAAGGATTGCCACATGGAAGAGGGAACAAGCTTGTTCTATCCTGCTCTGGAGATAACAATTTAACATTTTAAAATTCTGATATAAATTCAAAATAAAATAAAATAAAATAGACAGGCACATCTGGTAGTCAGGTCCAGCATTGCAGCTTGTCAGCACCCTGGACAGCTCAGGGTGCCCAGCATTAGCTAGGGCTCACTTTCTGAAGGCTTCTGTGGCCTTATTAAATCTACTGGGCTTGAACATCCTACTGGGGCCGCCTCCCTCTAAAGACCTTCCTCCTTTTATAAAGGTCCATTGCCCAGTTCTGTAACTGTGAGCTCCTATCGCAGGGAGGTGGTGAGGGGTGAATTTGTGGGGTGTCCTCTAAGGGCATAAGAAGAGCCTGCTGGATCAGGCTACTAGTGATGATGGCTGAGTTCTGCCAGCACATTCAGAAACTCTAATGCTTCTGAATACCAGTTGCTGGAAACCACAGAGGGGCTCAACTGGCTGACTGACCGAACCCAAAGGGTGCTCATCAATGGCTCCTTCTCATCCTGGAGAGTAGTGACTAGTGGGGTGCCACAGGGTTCTGTCTTGGGCCCAGTCTTATTCAACATCTTCATCAATGACTTGGATGATGGGCTTGAGGGCATCCTGAGCAAGTTTGCATTTGACACCAAATTGGGAGGGGTGGCTAATACCCCAGAGGACAGGATCACACTTCAAAATGACCTTAACAGATTAGACAACTGGACTACCCTTGGGCAAAAAAAAAAAAATGAAAGGCACAAATACAGGATGGGTGACACCTGGCTTGAGAGCAGTACATGTGAAAAGGATCTCGGAGTCTTGGTAGACCACAAACTTGACATGAGTCAACAGTGTGATGCAGCAGCTAAAAAAGCCAGTGCAATTCTGGGCTGCATCAATAGGAGTAGAGCATCTAGATCTAGGGAAGTAATAGTACCACTGTATTCTGCTCTGGTCAGACCTCACCTGGAGTACTGTGTCCAGTTCTAGGCACCACAGTTCAAGAAGGATACTGACAAGCTGGAACGTGTCCAGAAGAGGGCAACCAAAATGGTCAAAGGCCTGGAAACGATGCCTTATGAGGAACGGCTTAGGGAGCTGGGTATGTTTAGCCTGGAGAAGAGAAGGTTAAGGGGTGATATGATAGCCATGTTCAAATATATAAAAGGATGTCATATAGAGGAGGGTGAAAGGTTATTTTCTGCTGCTCCAGAGAAGCGGCCACGGAGCAATGGATTCAAACTACAAGAAAGAAGATTCCACCTAAACATTAGCAAGAACTTCCTGACAGTAAGAGCTGTTTGGCAGTGGAATTTGCTACCAAGGAGGCTGGTGGAGTCTCCTTCTTTGGAGGTCTTTAAGCAGAGGCTTGACAGCCATATGTCAAGAATGCTTTGATGGTGTTTCCTGCTCGGCAGGGGGTTGGACTGGATGGCCCTTGTGGTCTCTTCCAACTCTACGATTCTATGATTCTATTATTCAATGCACTATTATTAAGTCCCAGAATACACCCATGAAAAACACCCGTCTGGCAGGGCCCTGAATGTTTGCCCTCGTGATAACTTCCATGCCATTTTGTCCCTTCCACAAACGAAAACATCTTTTCCATGCTGCTGCTTGGACAGAATCTCCTGCCTAGCATTCCTCCTCTTTCCTTTCATAGATCATGAGACCAATGGATGTCGGAGGTTGTTGCCACTGAAGTGCTGATGGGTGATGAGACGCTCTGAGTATCGACTGCTGCTGCTCCCTCTGGACTTCCTCAGTCTAGCTCATAAGAAGTGCTTATAGCACACGACAAAGGTGTCAGAAGCGGTGACCTTCAAAATGAAAGGGGGAAACCTGTTTGAGATTCTTTGGCGATTCTGTCACTTTATGGGGAAAGATTACACCAGAGCGAGTGTGTCCTTTAGGAAATGAATGCTCTGTTGACCTCTTCTTCCCTTAAGTCCTCTATACCTCTCACTCTTCCAAGCCTCCTATCCTAGCTAGGGCTGGACAAGTTTGATTCTCTCCATTAATTCCCAACCCCATATATTGAGTTCAGTTCTGCCTGTTTTCAAATGAGGTTGCAATTTTTTACTTTTTAAAAAAGTCCATTTGAAAACCCAGCAGCATTTTAGTGTGAGTTTCTCCTCACATAAGCATCTTTGTATGCATATAATGTATAATGCAGTTTTGTATTCTATTTTCAATAATATATGCATTTTGATGCGCAATTTACCCTGGTGTAATGTACTTTGGACGCATACTTGGCTCAAAAACTACACTGCAAAATTCTGAGATGTGCACATTTTGAAGGATGAGCTGTGTTTCAGTTTGCACATTCTTTTGAAAAGTGTCCATTCAGTAGGTTGGACTATAAATGCAAAGTGAACCTGATTTCTCCCCAATCCCTAACCCAGTGATGGCCAAACCTGGCCCTCCAGCTGTTTTGGGACTACAATTCCCATCATCCCTGACCACTGGTCCCATTAGCTAGGAATTCATCAGCGTTTTAGTGTGAATCCACATTTTTGTATGCAATCTTCCCTGTTAAACACTTTTTTTTTGCAAAAAGCCCCCACCAATATAACATACTTTTGTATTTATCTTTCACCAATACATACATTTTGATGTACGCTTTGATGCACAGTAAGCCCTCAAGTTATGCACATTTAAGTTGTGTGCATTCAACTTTATGCGCTCAGCAAAATAAATAAAAAATGAATACATAAAAAGTGGGCAGAAAGAGGGCAGTTGGCCAGGAAAAAAGACTTTGGCAATCCCACCCACCATTGAACCCAATGGGGTTTTTTTTTTTTTTACTATATGTGATTTTGGAACGTATTCACCATGTAAGTTGCATTATATGTGCATTTTTATACACGTCACCTGGTGAGAGAATTGCATTGCAAAGTTCAAAGAAATGCAGGTTTTGAAGGGTGCTGGGTTGCCATGCAATGACACACTGTTTTAAATATCCAAACAATGGGCAGATATTGAGCAGGTGAAGCTTTCCCCCTGAACTTCTGCCCACCATGCTGCTATTAAATGCACAAAGTCTTTAAAAAAGAGACACAAAATTTGTGTTTCCACACTTCTGAGCATTTGGAAAAGGCTTTGTAGCTGGCAATAATCCTTTTGCACCCATTCAATTTGACTAGTGCACAAGGCAGCTCTCCATCAAGGAAGCTTTGCCGAAATGCCAAATGGCACCGCATCCGAGAATCCTTTCCCACTCACCCGTTTTCCCATTCTTCTTTGTGGCATTTTGTTGTAGGCAGATTCCAAAACGGTGGCATTGCTGGATGGCGCTGGAGTCAGCCTCAGCAGCTGCGTGCTGGCAAATATTTCATAAACATATGTCAGCCACTTAGAAGAAAATGCGGTTTATTTATACATTAATTACACCGATGCTCTGGGAAAATATTTGCGTGTTGAGAGCTACTTAAACAGACAAGTGTGAGGAGCGCTTGCTATTAAATAAATGCAACACTTGCCATTAAACTAAAAATAAAGATGCCACATATGAAAAAGCTTATCTTTGCCACAAGTGGAACCCCAGCAAAAATCAATAACAGAAATTTACAGTTTTTTTGTACTGTATGTTTTGCTTAAAGACAGCTGGTTATATTCATTTCTGTGCATCCAGAGATCAAGTGCTCCAAGGAAACCTATATTCTGCAGAAACCTATAGAATCATAGAATCATAGAGTTGGAAGGGCCCCTGAGGATCATCTAGTCTAACCCCCTGCACTGGAGGAACATGCAGCTGTCCCAAACGGGAGTCGAACCTGCAACCTTGACGTTATCAGCAGCGTGCTCTAACCAGCTGAGTTGTCAGGGCTATCCTGGAGAGATGGCTGACTCCCAGCCTAGGGGCCTGATACAGCTCTCTCCCAGGAAGTTTTTTCTGGGCAGGATCCCACCAATTTGGGCAGTGAGAAATAGAAGTGGGCACAGCACTGGGGTGAGATGGCCGAGATGGCCAAATCTGTCAATTTTGGTTCCACCCAGTTTCTATTCCCCACCCCCCACCCCCACTCTTAAGTTCAGTTCTCCTCCTTTTCACCCTTTTGCAATTCCCTCGCAAACAAGTCCTCGTGAATTTTTTCATCAGCATTTCCTTGTGAATTTCCACCAACATGCAAGTATTTGCATGCAATTTTGCCCAATAAGCAGAGTTTTGCAAAGCAATTTCCCCTGATGTAACACATTTTTGTATGTTATTTTTCACAAGTCTATGCATTCGTATGCCCACTTTGTACACATTACTTGCTTGGAGGAGGGTGCTGCGAAATTTGCAGATGTGTAAATTTTGAAGGATGCCCCATGTTTCAGTGTAGCTCTCCTTTGAATGTGGAATTGAATCAAATTTCTTTTCCACCCATCCCTGGAATACTGTGTCCAGTTCTGGGTGCCACAATTTAAAAAGGATGTTGACAAGCTAGAATGTTTGCCGAGGAGGGCAACTAGGATGATCAAGGGTCTAGAAGCCAAGCCTTATGAGGAATGGTTGAAGGAGATGGGTATGTTTAGCCTGGAAAAGAGGAGACTGAGGGGAGATATGATAGCCATCTTCAAGTATCTCAAGGGATGTCTCCATCTCAAGTATCTCCATCAAAGATGGAGCAAGCTTGTTTTCTCCTGCTCTGGAGGGGAGGACTCGAACCAATGGCTTCAAGTTGCAGGAAAGGAGATTCCAACTAAACATACGGAGAAACTTTCTGACAGTAAGAGCTGTTTGACAGTGGAACAGTCTCCCTTGGGAGGTGGTGGACTCTGTTTCCTTGGAGGTTTTTAAGCAGAGGTTGGATGGCCACCTGCCATGGATGCTTTAGCTGAGATTCCTGCATTGCAGGGGGTTGGACTAGATGACCCTTGTGTCCCTTCCAACTCTATGAGTCTATGCTTCTAAGTTGTTGAGTGCCTTCTCTGATCCTAGTGATGTAAACAGCACTCTATGTCTTAAAAGAGACTCTTTGTTGATCAAAGAACTGGACCAATATTTGGCATCAAGGCTAATATACGTACTGCGTGCATCTTAGCAGATTCCATCGGGCTTGTTATCTGCTGCAGATAGCAGTGGCCGGCGTGTCAGTGGCGTTCAATCAGCAAGGTGCTGCCCTTTTGCTATGCAAGTTTCTGTTGATTTAAGAGCATGCAAACTCTGCCCCGGTGAAGAATTCTGTGTCACCTTGCTAGCTTATTGCAACGGTGAGGCTGCCCACCCTGAAACAGCTGACTCAGCTGCCAAGGAAAGCATGATATTCCAGCTGGAGAGGATTAGATGTCACCTGGGCTCCTTGGGGGACATGAGAGGCTCTTAAAGGGGATTAACTTCCTCAAATTCTGAAAGGAGAACAAGAAAACTGTTGCTGTCCATTTGCTGATACTCCCACCTTCAGATTAATCTCGCTCGCATTCACACAACTATTCCAGTTCACAGGAATTCACCCGCAACCTGATCCTAGCCCGATAAAAGTCTTCTGACTTCTCTTTTTGGCCCAGGTGCCACCTCTTCAAAGGAGGGCTTTCATGTTTACCAACACAGTAGTGGAAACTGTTCTAAGAAGTCTCCGAACACCAGAGAGCTTTAGGAAACCGCAAGAAGTTGAAGAACGACATGACAAGGTAGAAGGACTTGTTTGTTTCCTGCTTGCCTCCTGTGAAAGCTCAACCCAACCCACATCCTGTGCAAGGGCTGAGACAATCCGGAGGCCAAAAGAGACATTTAAGTTTTAAAGAGCTTGATGAGCGCTTGTTATCCTCGGATGACCTGTAGGTGAAAGCTATGAGAGAAAGTTGCTGGGCTTGAGAGTCAGGCCACAGTTCCACCAAGCACAGGGCTTGTCTATGCCAGAGGTGGGAAACCTCTGACCCAAATGCGGCCCACCAAAGTCTCTCTGTCTGGCCTTCAGGGTGCTCCATAGGCCATCCCCTCCCCAGCTGCACCCATTTCCTGCAGGCTCCAGCCTTGCTTTGTACCCACCTCAGGTATTTCTGCCTGGTTAGAATGAATCCTTGGACTCGGCTCCTGCTTCTTGCTTGCCTGGGTGGAGAACAGAGAGGGATGCACGAATAAATTAACACTCATCATTCACCCACTTTTGCTTCTGGCTCTGCCCATCGACAGCATGTGGCCCCTAGGAGGTTGCTTTGAACACAACGTGGCCTTTAGGTTAAAGATGTCCCTGGTCTACACTGGCTGGTAGTAGCTGCCTAGGTTCCCATCCAAGAAAGGCTCTACTTATGCACATTTTCAAGCTTCACCTGGAGATTCTGAGGGTTGAGAGCTGGGGTCTTGTGCATGCAAAGGGAGTTTTCTACCACTGACCTATAGCCATGTTCTTGGTGGGTCAGGGAGTGATAGTTGGCAGTGGCGCGAGGAGATGCAGTTTCCAGGAAGAGCTGCATGGGGACTCTTATAACAGTTGGAAGTGGGTAGCAGGGCTTCCAAGGATGGGGTGTGCAAGAATGTGAGAAGATTTATTTCCTGATCCAGGAGGCGATTTCAGGGTAAACGGGAGACTCTTTGGGTTGTGAGCTGGCAAATGGAAGCCAAGTTAAATTTTTAGCACATGAAACTGTGTCTGCAGAGTGCAAAAGGGATCTGAAAATCAAACTGGTTTGCATGTGGAAAGGAAGCTTCCCAGCTGTTTGACAGGCTTACTTCCTCATCCAGCCAGAAGTCGTGCCCCAGAACAAGAACAAAACAATATTTTTATATACCTCTGTCACTTTCGCTCTTTGTCTTACACCGGGACCTCTTTCGCCCTTCCCTCTCCACTTTCTGATTGAAAGGCCCACCGATATGTGAAACATGGAGCTTCTGGGGTCTTTATTTTTTTTGGCAGCAAGTGCCGTTAGCTGTCTGGCACTATACTGATTCTCTTGGTGAGCCTGCAGTCTAGTCTCTCCCATGGCTTTTTGAGCTAGGGCGGCACTTGCAGCCTCCTCCTTTTATTCCTTTTCTAATTAGCAGCTGATTAACTACACGCAGCTCAGTGTGATCTTGCAATGCATGGAGGCAGGGCAACATTTTTCTGCCCCTCAGTGACCCAATAAGCTGGGAAATATATTGACTGAAATGGCCTGCTAGAAAACAGAGGGGAAGATTGTGACCCTCTAGCAACATGTGCAAGGGTTTGTGGCTATTAGTCTCATTCCAGTCTTTCCGCTGCCTGCAGCAGCATGCATTCATTTTCTGACACTAGCAGAATGGAAACTTGTAATTTCCTAGGCAGCCATTCCTATGATATAGTAATAATGTTTATACGTTATAGTTAGAGTCAGAATAATGGGTCCCATTGATGCAGTCGTTCTGAAACAGCAAGTGTTAGAATAGGAATTGCTTTCATTGGATCTAGCTTTTGTTCTTCCAGTAATTAGTCATTTTCAACACCAGGACAATGAGTTCCCAATGATATCGTGTATGAAAATTATGAACTCCCTTCCTCCATGATGCTTTGCCGCGCTATCTGGAGATGCAGAAAGCTGGAGTCCTGAAGTGTCGAGAGGGCCATAGATTCCCAGTGCTTTCTTCGGAAGTACAAAATCCAAAATTCAGACTGCAACTGAAATAAACATGTGCAGGAACGTGCATAAACAGCAAGTCACTCCTGTTCCTATGCCTCGCTGTGATGCTTTTGCAGGTTTTGTTTACGTTTGCACAGCGCAAATGGGAACAAAATCTGCAGAGGTATCACAGTAATCAAAAACATCAAAGTGAGTCATTAATTATTTCCAAGGTACGGCAGAGCGATTGAAACCAGACAAAATCTGAAAGGCAAATGCCTTTTCCCAGAGAAATGTATTTACAGTCATACCTTGGAAGTCAAACGGAATCCATTCCAGAAGTCCGTTTGACATCCAAAACGTTTGAAAACCAAATCACAGCTGCTGATTGGCTGCAGAAAGCTCCTGCAGCCAATCAGAAGCCGTGAAAGCCCTGTCGGATGTTCGGGTTCCAAAATAATGCTTGCAAACCGGAACAATCACTTCTGGGTTTGCAGTGCTCGGGAGCCAAAACATCCGAGTTTCAGGGCGTTCGGGATCCAAGGTACGACCGTATTACATTTATATCCCAGCTTTCCTCCATTACATACCTCAAGATATCAGAGACAATTTCAACATGTCATGGGGCTTGCATGAATCTGCTGAAAGAGTAGAGGGCAGAGGCCATACGAAGAACCATGCATGGAGCAATGTCCTTTTCCCATTTCTGGGACCTCCTGCAAAATTTACCCAGCCTACCATATCTGGAATGGCATGTGGACAATGGAACTGACTGCTGAATGGAACACAGCTATGCACAGAATAAGGATGCTTTCTCCACCTTGGACTTGCCCATTAAAAGCAAGTCTAGAGGGAGAGACTAGAGTGAAGTGAGGAGGTTCAAGGAACCAGAGGTGGTTTTAGGGTAGTGTGACCGGTTTGCTGCACTGGGTTTGTGTGTGTGGACCAAACCAATGCTGTAGAAGGAAGCACAAGAGACAGGAAGGGGCACCGAATTCTAGCATCATATAGGGTGCTGCTCTAACCTGAGAACTCAACGTTCTCCACTGAAGGAACCGTCTTCGGGAATTTTTTGTGGGTGGGCTGTGAGCTTGTTTTGTCACTGGGAGACAGCCAAATTGGATGGGTGGAGTCCTGGGTGAGAGCCAAGGAGGCTGACCGGGGAGGTGTTGCAGAAGTAGAAACAATTGACATTGGTTTATGTGTATTAATAATTTTGTATTAATGCAAAAAATCATATGTAGCTGTATTTTTGTAACAGTTAAGCTAGAGAAAGTGACTGTGTTTCTATAAAACATAAAGAAGGATAATAGTACTGACTCAGGGTTCTTGCATCAGCTTAGGAAGTCTAAGGCAGTGATCCCCAAACTGCAGCCCTGCAGATGTTTTGGGACTACAACTCCCATGATCCCTAGCTAACAGGACCAGTGGTCAGGGATGATGGGAATTGTAGTCCAAAACATCTGGAGGGCCAAAGTTTGGGGATGCCTGGTCTAAGGTTTCTGTGCTCATAATTGGCACATCCCTATTATCCCTCTGCCCCTAAAACATATGAATGAAAGAAAAATACACTTTAAATTACAGTTGGGGGGGGGATGTGATCAAAGTGGGATTTACATCCCAAGATGGCTTTAAATGTTCTCAGAGCATTTAAAAACAGTTGAAATCGTTTTTGTTACTCATGCCAAAGCTGTCTCATTACTTCGGTATATCCTGTCCTATGAAATGGGAAGTGGTTTTACAGACTTCCTTATATAGGGATATTAGTTTTTAAAACTCTCAAAGTCCCGACCCCACCAGAACTACGATAAGAAATCAGAAGTTGTGTTTACATACTTTTAACACTGTGTCCTTTTATGTAGGAGAGAAACTTTTATTTCTCTTTGAAGGGTAGACAATTAGAATTCTACAAATAGCCTTCCTGGGTCAGAGTAGGGGCTGATCAAACCCAAATCTTCTCTCTCTCGAGGGGTGGTGGTCAGCTGAAAGCCCACTCAGTTCTCAAAGCAGAAGACTGCGCTTGCAACTGGGCTTCCTGCATCTGCACGATGATATCACACTGAGCCCAAGATTTACGTACACCAAATTGCTAGGAACAGCTGGGGATGCTTAATCCTTCCCCTGCCGCCCAGTTCTCCATGCAGATACCTCCCCCTGACTGCTTTTAATTATTTCCTTCTCTCAGCCAGGGTCTGAAACTTGAAGTAAGCCAGGCTGTGGGAAACGGTGACCTGGGGGAATCATTTGCAGAGGAGAAATGGAGGCTGTGGAAGAAGCTAAGCAGAACAGCTTCCCAGTAACTTCCTTCTATAAGTGCCCTCCATCACTAACCATGCCAGCAAATGCAGGCTCGCGGGTATCATGTCCCACTTTGCAGGGCTGTTTGTGAGGATTACAAAGATAAAGTCTGCTTGGGCTACTGCAATGCGCTCTACGTGGGGCTACCTTTGAAGGTGACCCGGAAACTGCAATTAATCCAGAATGCGGCAGCTAGACTGGTGACTGGGAGCGGCCGCCGAGACCACATAACACCGGTCCTAATAGACCTCCATTGGCTCCCAGTACGTTTCTGAGCACAATTCAAAGTGTTGGTGCTGACCTTTAAAGCCCTAAACGGCCTTGGTTCTATATACCTGAAGGAGCGTCTCCACCCCCATTGTTCAGCGCCAAGGGCCTTCTGGCAGTTCCCTCACTGCGAGAAGCAAAGCTACAGGGAACCAGGCAGAGGGCCTTCTCGGTAGTGGCGCCCGCCCTGTGGAACGCCCTTCCATTGGAGGTCAAGGAGAGAAACAACTACCTGACATTTAGAAAACACCTAAAGGCAGCCCTGTTTAGGGAAGTTTTTAAACTGTGATATTTTAATGTATTTTGGTATTTGTTGGAAGCTGCCCAGAGTGGCGGGGGAAACCCAGCCAGATGGGCGGGTATAAATAAATAAATAAATAAATAAATAATAATAATAATAATAATAATAATAAAGCACGTGGAACCACTTGAAGATGGTAAAATGGGCTGGATAAACACTCTAATCCTGTATCTCGCCTTGAATTTCTATAGCCGAAGAGGAACTAGCAACAGAAACACCAGAGGCAGAGCGGAAGGGGTGGGGATGGCCCCAGGCTAGTTGTAAGAAAATCATGATCATTGGGAAGTGTTTAAAGGAAATTTGAAATCCCCATTTTTCAATGCTGCCCTTGGGTTTCGCTTTGGTTGCTTCTGTGGAAACATTAGCTAACTGAGAAAGGAAGAGCAGAAGAAGAGAGAGAGTATGTACAACCCATGGCATACGGCTCCAGCCCTGCGATTCCATTATGTTCTGCGTGTTATTGGATTTCCCTGGCAGATGCCCCAAAGCTTGCTGTATTCTGGAGTGGAGCCGGATGGCCGAAAGCTTTTCTTGAAGGGACTCGAATCAAATTGCAGCACCGACTCTCACTGCTAGCCACGTAACTTGATTTCAAGGGACAAGCGTTAGTCCAAATAAAATCAAACAATTTAGCAGACACCCCCCCCCCCGGTCCCTTTCCAGTCCAAGCTGTTGACAGCTTGGATATGTGGTATGTAGATTGCCCTGAGTTTTCATAGAACCATAAAAGTGTAGAGTAGGAAGGGACCCTGAGGATCATCTAGTCCAACCTTCTGCAATGCAGGAATCTCAACTGATGATCACTTAATGATCAAACAGCTCTCTTGCTCTCAGAAAGTTCTTCCTGACATTTAGTTGGAATCTCCTTTCTTGTAACTTGAATCCCTTGGTTTGGGTCCTACCCTCCAGAGCAGGAGAAAACAAGCTTGCTCCATCTTTCATGCCACAGCCCTTTAGATATTTGAAGTTGGCTATCATATCTCCTCTCAGTCTCCCATTATCCAGCCATCATTATTTTTCTGTTGGAAGCTGCCCAGAGTGGCTGGGGAAACCCAGCCAGATGGGCGGGGTATAAATAATAAATTATTATTATTATTATTATTATTATTATTATTATTATTATTATTATCAAATAGTTTTGACATCAAATAGAAGAGGAAAACAACATAAGTATAAACCATGTGAAAATATGGCAGAAGGTATTTCAGGTTACTAAAACTGAGGCTCTTCATGACCACGTTTAGAAGCCTAATCCAATATGGGGAACAATGGATCCATGTTTCAATAGCATCTGGTGCCCTTGCAGTCCGTGCTGCTGAATAGCCTAAGTGTGTCAAGGTTCCTAACTGGTCTTATTCCATACAAGACAGCTTTCTAGGTTTGTTTCCTAGGTTTGTAAGCAAGCTGAAATGCAAGCTTCTTTCAAAACTCCCTTTCATTCGATTTTGAGGTATAGATCCCTAACCAAGAAATGTGTACACAGCTGTATTGTTAGCAGGACGTGGGCATAAGAATTGCATATAGTAGTCAAAATCATGTTGTTGCTCTGTGCGTGTTTTAAAAAGGATATTAGGGGAAATTCTTTCAAAATATGCACATTTAGGGAATGCAAGTGAAAACACTTACAATTTTTGTGAGGACTTTTTTAAAAAAATCTGATACAGAAGTGGAAATGTGGCAAACTGAAGTTAAGATTGGAAAAATGAGAGGGATGAGAATCCCTATTTTGGATTTCTTTTTAAAAAAGTACGTTGAAGCATAATCACAACTTGGACGTGCTTGGCCATGGAAAAGAGCGAAGCTAAAACAAATGATATTATCAGCCTGGTAGCGAGACTCTGATAGCACTGGCGTTTCACTGGGAAGGAAAGCTCCCTTTGATCCAAGGGCCATGAGAAAAGCTGCTGCCATTTTTTTTTCCCCTGCCTGGAACAGTTGCGATCTGACCTCTTGTTCCTGCATCCAGCTGGAGAACTTTTGTCCAGAAGCTTGAAGTCCTTGGCTGCGGAGGGAAAATTGTCACCTGGCTACTAGTCACAAAAGGGTCGGATGGGACCAGGCTGCTGTTTGTTAAACGACACCAGCGAATCGTTGCACAGCGGCACTTCAAAGTCCATGGCAGAACTAGACTGGTTTCTGTGGGTGCCACCTCTTCGCTGCGGACTTGGACTTTGGATACATTAATTCAGGCCTTCCAGCCCCTTGTTTACAAAGCTCTCTCATACAGATAAAACCCAAAGCTGGTGTTGTGAGCCAGGGTTTCACTCTGAGGTTGATTACATACACTAAAGTTAATCACGACTGATTTTAGGAATATAGGAAGCCTGCTTATAGGAAGCCAGACCATTGTTCTGCCCAACTCAGGCATGCCCACACTGACCAACAGCAGTTTCTATTGGGTTTCAGCCAGGGAATATTCC
This sequence comes from Zootoca vivipara, assembly GCF_963506605.1. Classification (NCBI taxonomy): domain Eukaryota; kingdom Metazoa; phylum Chordata; class Lepidosauria; order Squamata; family Lacertidae; genus Zootoca; species Zootoca vivipara. The sequence continues at coordinate 11,293,701 of NC_083283.1, read as the reverse complement.
CAGCCCCATCTAGAGAAGCTGGCGACTGACCCTGGGACTTTCTGTCTGCAAGACTGATGTTCTTCCAGTGAGCCATTGCCCTTCCTCAGAGATAGAGGAACAAAGGAAGCTGCCAAGTCAATCCACTTGGTCCAACTGGCTTCGGATTGTCCTCACAGGGTGGCAGCGGCTCTCTGGGATTTCATAGAATCATAGAATTGTAGAGTTGAAAGGGACCCCATGGGTCATCTGGTTCAACCCCCTGCAATGCAGGAATCTCAGCTAAAGCATCCATGGCAGATGGCCATCCAAACTCTGCTTAAAAACCTCCAAGGAAGGAGAGTCCACCACCTCCAAGGGAGACTGTTCCACTGTCAAACAGCTCTTACTGTCAGAAAGTTTCCCCATATGTTGAGTCGTAATCTCCTTTCTTGTAACTTGAAGCCATTGGTTCGAGTCCTACCCTCCAGAGCAGGAGAAAATAAGCTTGTTCTCTCTTCCATGGGGGATCGCCCTCTTCGGGCAAGAATATTCTTTGGGGTGGTACAATCTTTGGCTGATGGTACGAACTGTAAAATGGGTGTGTTTATGTCAAAGGCTCAAATCCTTTTTGCTCAAAAACAGAAAAAAGAAGGCGAGCTGTTTGACCTGTTCTGGTTATTATTCTTGATTAGATAGAATTGTAGAGTTGGAAGGGACCCCAAGGGTCATCTAATCCAACCCCCTGCAATGCAAGAACCTTGTTGCCCAATGTGGGGCTTGAACCCACAACCGTGAGATTCAGGGTCTCATGCTCTATTGGCTGAGCTAGATGATAACATTGCTAAAGTTGTTATGAAGCATGAATAATAAATAGCCACAACAAATTCTCTTAGACCATGCTGCTTCCTTTTAAACAATTTAATATTGAATTTATCCAAGAATGGACGTCTTGACCTTGGTTACCGTAAATCTTAAATCTCTTTTGACACCCTCAGCCAACTGAAATACGATGCCTGGTCTTGCACTGAATGTAGTATTGCCAACCTAAGATCAATAGGTCAGCCTAAGAACAATTGACGAAAAACCTTCAGTAATATAACTGGCTTACAATCCTGCCTTGAAGCGAAAGAAGGCCAGCAGAAATTCAAGAGGTTGAATCTTTTATTATCTTATGTATTTTCCTATTTTATTTAAAACACTCACATAGTTATTTATGAAGCAGTCTATACACCTTGCTCAATAAATAAGATACATTCCCTAGCATGGAAATACAGGAATGGGAAATGCTTCACCTATTGATATTCTCTCTGATAGAGCTCTCATTACTCAGCTGTGGTCCCTGATTTATTTCTGGGCCCTCCACCTGACCTGCAGAAAAGGACACACATTTGCATATCACACCAAGCATACACAAATTTCACACAAATATGTGTATTTTTTTTATATGAGTGGAGCAGAGGCCCCAAGTGTCCTGGGCTTAGAAAATCATGTTGGCATCGTTGGACTTTTGACCAGGATTAATTACTTCCCAGTTTTCCATTAACCTTTGAATACTTGATTTCTAGTTCATTCATTGTCAAGGAACTGGCATGTGACCCCAACCACGATGTACGAAAGTAACCATCACCCTTGCTCATATTTTCATCAAGTCTCTTATTAACCCAAGTTAGAAAGGAACTGAAGTTGGAGCTCCTGGCTTAGAGAAAGTCATATTTGATGCCCTTCAAAAGTGCTTCTGCCATCTTCATTTTATTCCAAGCTCCTTCTGATGGTGCCAGAACTCCCCCCCCCCCCCGAGTAGTAAAAACAAATATTTCATTCATGACCAAGTAGCTTAGTCATCTGATTCTCAGTACTGATCCAATCTTTGGGAACAATGGCTGGCTGCCATTCTGTCTGCTCTGCTAGGAGACCGGTTCCCTGTATAATCTTTTATAATTTTTAATATCCTTGATTTTATCATGGAAATTGATTTGCTAAATGTACACCTGGTATGTTTCCTCTAGGAGAGGAGGAGGAGGAGGAGGAGGAGGAGGAGGAGGAGGAGGAGGAGGAGGAGAAGAAGAAGAAGAAGAAGAAGAAGAAGAAGAAGAAGAAGAAGAAGAAGAAGAAGAAGAAGAAGAAGAAGAAGAAGAGGCATGTGAGAGAGGAAGGAAGGATTACAGATGGGATGTGGTGGGAAAGATGTTGGTTGCCTTTTGCTATGGATAAGGGCAGAGAAGGTCATTCAGGGATAAGATTCATAGCCTAAGTTATGGATTACTTTCTAGGACACAGATGTACCTGTGTCGCTCCATAATTGCTGCACTCCAACTCCCAACAGCACTTGCTGGCATGGCCAATGATGATGGGAGTTGTGGTCCAACAACATCTGAAAGATGGAAAGTCTCCCACATCTGTTCCAGGGTGATATATGGAAGAGCTTTCATTTGGTATTCTGAGATTGTGCTCTGTCCCGACTATGCAGCCACTGCATTCAAACAGCACAGCTCCATTGTGGGCCACGAAAGGGTCCACTGAAGGTGTTCAACCCAATTGTATATCATGGTTTTCCACCTGCCAAATTACCCAAGTTGTCATGATGATTCTGGTCAGTGGTATGTCAACCTCAGCCTTCTGTCACATAGCAATAGTCAGCCAGATGCCCCTGGGAAGTTCGCAAGCAGAGCCAAATGCATTGTGTTCACTCCTGTTGTACATTCTCAGCATCCACATAAGAATATGAGGCGAGGTCTGCTGGACTGGCCCAATGGCCCATCTAGTCCAGCATCCTGTTCACATAGTGGCCAACCAGACATCCATGGGGATCCTGCAGGCAGCACCTGAGCACAACAGCACTCTTCCCTCCTGCAGTTTCCAGCAAGTGATATGCAGAAGTGCACTGCTGTCAACAGTGGAGGTTGATGATAGCCATCAAGGTTTGTAGCCAATGATAGCCTTAGCCTCCACAATGTACAATCCTATTCTCCCTCTCTCTCTCTCTCTCTCTCTCTCTCGTTTATTGTATTTTATTTTTCTGTTCGAAGCCGCCCAGAGTGGCTGGGAAAACCAGATGGGTGGGGTATAAATAAATTATTATTATTATTATTATTATTATTATTATTATTATTATTATTATTATCATCTCTCTCAAATTTTCTGTTTTACAATTTAGAATATTCATTTAAGCAACCTTATATTATCAATGACTTCCCTTCGTCTCTTTCCATGGTTCATTTTGCATACCATAAATCCCTGCGTATTTTACATAAACCAAACCATTCAGTATTCCATTATTACATCCATCAAAACTTATTTACACTGTTGAATTTATCTTAATGCTGCCAACGTTTTCAAGTGTACACAACCCCCCCCCCCATATATTCAATAAACATTTCCCAATCTTCTCTAAATGGATTTTCTCCTTGTTCTCTTATTCTATATGTTGGGCCTGCAAACTGCGCATATTCCATCAGCTTAAGTTGCCATTCTTCTTTAGTTGGGACTTCACTCGTTTTCCACTTTGGGGCTTACAAAACATGGTCCGCAGTAGTGGCATGCATAAATAACCTTTTCTGACACCTGGGAATTTCCGTCTGAATTAGCCCCAACAAAAAAGACTCTTGTTATTTTTTGGAAAAGTACTTTAAACAGTTTTTTCAATTCATCATGGATTATTTCCCAATGCTCTTTTACCCTATTATAGGTCCACCACATATGAAAAAAAGTTCCCTCAACCTCCTTGCATCTCCAGCACTTATCCTCTTCTAAAACCATCCAAGTTGGTGGCCTCTACATAGTTTAACTCTGTTCTGTGTGAAGAAGTGCTTCCTTTTTGCCTGTCCTGAATCTTCCAACATTAAACTTCATTGGATGTCCACGAGTTCGAGAGAGCACATTCAGTGTCAGGGCCGTCTTAAGCATAGCTGGCGCCCTGGCGTGAACTATCCCTCCGGCGCCCCCCCTCCCATTTCCGAGCGTGGCTGCCGCATGGGCAGAGCAGCGCAGTGCCCCCCTGGCGGCCCGGCACCTTGCGCCACCCAGCCTTGCCTTAGGGCCGGCCCTGTTCAGTGTGCTGTATTGGCAAAAGCATTGGGCTTATACTAGGGAAACCATGAAGCTTGCTGGTCATGGTTCAATCACCCTCTCTCAGGCTAGCCTACCTCCCAGGACTGTTGCGAGGATAACAGACCATGTATGCCACTCTGAACCCTTTGAGGGAGGAGCATGGGCATAGCCAGGGGGGCGCCCCCTTTAAATCAAGTAAATAAATTAAAAATAACTTGGATGATGTTATGGGGCATTCTAGTGATACAGCTGGAAACCCAACTGAGCGATAGACGTGACCATAGCTGCCAAGTCTCCCATTTTCCCCGGGAAACCCCCGTTTTTCCAGCTGTCCCCAGCAGAAAAAAAATGGATTTTTTTGTTTTTCCCCGGTTTATTCTGGCGCGGCGGCCATTTTGGAACTGGGCGGAGCATGCTCAGAAGCGACTTTTGATGCTGCTCTGCCCAGTTCCAAAATGGCTGCAGTGCGACTTCTGGTGCGGCAGCCATTTTGGAACTGGGCACAGCAGCATCAAAAGTCACTTCTGAGCATGCTCCGCCCAGTTCCAAAATGGCCACCACGCTACTTCCGGTATGCTAATTTTGGTCCGGTCCCTTATTTTTCAGAGAGGAACTTGGCAGGTATGGACGTGACTTCCACAAACAGTGTCTGGACTCAACAACTTTGCCAAAAGAAGCTCAACGTTTGCATCCGGATTTTCACTTTTTGAATACAGTAATGGCAACCCTAGGCTATGCCCATAAGTACAGTAGGTAGGGAATGTCATTGCAAACCTTTTCTCCATTGCAACCACAGCTAGGGCCACCCCATAGCAGATCTCTATGCTCTCCTCTAGAGACCCTGAATAGATGGATCGCAGCAACCTACCGTATATTGTTCTGTAGGTTATAGAGTTGTAACCCTACACAACGAGTCTGTTTTCTGTCCTAGTTCCCATACAGTTTGCTCTGTGCTTCTGACTGTCATGGCTTGTGACTGACAATGTAAGATTTATTATTTGCTGGAAGAAGTCCAGTAATGATTCAGAAGCCAGATATTACAAAAAACACACTCAGTTTTAAAGCTGCCTTTAGGCACCATCCTGCTTGATGTTGGAAGAGCAAACAGAGAACAGCCAAGTGAATTGTGGGGTTTTCTAATCCCGTCTGAGCTTCCGATTTCTTGTATAACTTTGGGAAAGTCCCTTGGCCTTTGCTGCTCTAAGCCAATCCAAATTTGAAAGTGGATGCAAAGAAAACTGGGACCCCATATGAACCATTTAAACCTCTAGCAGAAAACTGGATGGGGTATGAAAATGTGCTGCGGTTGTTTGCCTTATGATGTGTGTTCATAACATTTTCTTAAGATAACTGCTGGTGGGTTAAGAGAAGTCATTACTGAAAAACAAGTCTGATTTCCTGCTCTCTGAACAACATGTAGGCCTCTACAATTGCTTTTTACTTTTTTTTCCCTTTTGGCAGCAAAGGTGACATATATATTTCAATCAGCACGTAATTTGAGACTTATGCAACCTCCCCCAGAAAGAGGAGTATCGTTTACGACAGACACTGCTACTCCTCTGTAATGCAGATGGTGATAAATGGACCACATAAATGGAAATTGCTACCTGCCGTTTCGCAGGGGGAGTCATTTCTTGTGCTCTTACCGGAGTCAGTTTGTGGGAAGAAGTGGCATCACCTTCTTTGTCATCTTAAATCTGGGGCGCATGACTCAACGTTTCGCCCTCTTCAGAAGCGGGAAGATGCGAATAAAATCCTCCCAGATCCTGCCAGTAAAATAAACAAGGGTTGCTTCGACACCATGCGCTAAGTCAGTGTTTCCCAAACTTGGGTCTCCAGCTGTTTTTTGGACTATGACTCCCATCATCCCTAGCTAGCAAGACAGGGATGATGGGGACTGTAGTCCAAAAACAGCTGGAGACCCAAGTTTGGGGAACTTTGCCCTAAGTGCTAATCCAGAGGGCGGGGCATATGTTCCAACCCAGGGGTGGGGAAAGATTATTCACATTTCCTAATAGACAACATTCAGGGGGCCACATGCCGGTGTGTGTGTGTGTGTGTGTGTGTGTGTGTGTGTGTGTGTGCCGCCATCTTCTGATCATTGAGGGGGCCTGATGCAACATCACAAGGAGCCAGGGGGCAGATCTGAACACCCTCTGAAAATTGAGGGGGCCCAAACCCTCAAAATATATATTGGGGCCCCCAAAACTGCCTCGTCCCCTAGGAGTCAGCACTTGTGTGTGTAAGGTAGGCTGCCTTCCATCCACATGCAGGTCAGAGTTTTCCACCCAGAGACACCTCTCTCTCTGTTGAGGCAAACAAAGGGCATCTACAAGGACACAGTCTAGTCAGGCAGAAACATCCAAGAAGGGCGTGGAGCAAGGAAAGTGGGGTGGGGTGGCCCGTGGAGAGTATTCAGGCCTGGAGGGTGACATTTGGCCCCGGATCCTGAGTTCCCTTACTCATCTTGGGCCACATTCACACCATACATTTCAAGCATGCTGACACACCACTTTAAACAGTCAAGGAATTCCCCAAAGAATTCTGGGAGCTGCTCATAAATTAATGCTCATATTAACTTTGCTTTGGAGAAATCCTTGATATCTGCAGATGTTCGCAAACTTTAAATTGCATTCCTGCAGGGAAGGGACTAACAGATGGGCAACACAAGTGGATCCTTAGAATTGACATATATTTCAAAACTGGAAGGGTAACTACCCCAGCATCCGTTATGAAATGGACTGAAGATCTCACTTTTCTTCATTCAAACTCATATCTTAAAATTCTATCTCATAGCTATGATGACATATGGACTGCTTACGTTAGTATATACATTTAAGTCAGGATTGAGGACTTATTTTTATTGCTAATGTTAGCTGATGCTGTTCCTTTCTTTTATGCCAGAGTTCAGCCTACATATATGGAGAAAGAGAGTTTTAAATATCTCTCTCTGAGTGATTTATAATTAAAACACAACGATAAAACCAAAATGAACAAGATCATCCTATATAAGAGCTATTGATGCTGATGAAACTGGCAATTAGTAGAGCCGTACTACAAATCTCACTTGTTTGCAATTTCTGAGCCCCGACTCTGATGCGCTGTAATTCATAATGCATTTGTAATTAAAAAGAAGATTATGAGATAATCTCTCTCTCTCTCTCTCTCTCTCTCTCTCTCTCTCTCTCTCTCTCTCCATCAGCACATTTTGCAAAGCTGGTCTGACTAGGCAGCCAAAGTAAGGCTGCATCTCCTCTCAGCGTATGCTCAAGATGCTGCTTACTTTAATGGGGAAGGGAAGGAGAGAGAGAGAAAAATGTTCCCTGGTGCCTAGCAATGTGCTGCCTTTCCAAATGTTAATTGCCTCTTTGGGAACAGCATCATTTTTATCAGGGCAACCATAGAATCATCGAATCATCGAATCATAGAGTTGGAAGAGACCACCAGGGCCATCCAGTCCAACCCCCTGCCAAGCAGGAAACACCATCAAAGCATTCTTGACATATGGCTGTCAAGCCTCTGCTTAAAGACCTCCAAAGAAGGAGACTCCACCACACTCCTTGGTAGCAAAACCGATGAAGGCCAAAACAATTTGTGATAAGAATTTAAAACTTCTGTTTTCTTAGTCATTGTAAGATATAGAGGATAGAGATAGAGATAGAGATAGAGATAGAGATAGAGAGAGAGAGAGAGAGAGAGAGAGGCAGGAGTGCCTGGCGTGCTCTGGTCCACGGGGTCACAAAGAGTCGGACACGACTAAACGACAAAACATCAACAACACAACAACAACATAGATATTGATATTGATATAGATATATGGAAGTTGATTAATGAACAATGATAATAATCTACACCCACTTTCCCACATGCTAAACTCAGAATGAACCCTTGCAAACCCCATTCTCAGCATGCCTCTTGGCGGGGCGGATCTACACACATGGTTTTTAATGTTAAGGAAAGGTTAAGAAATGGTTTTGATAACGTAGATCAGGGGCCCCCAGACTAAGGCCTGCAGGCCGGATATGGCCCGAAGGCCTCTTTTATCCGGCCCGCGACGACCCCGCTGCCCACTGCCGGCGCCCGCTCTTACCAGCACAGCGCAGCTGCCCACTTCAGGGTCGGAAAAAGCGCCGGAAATAGCTTGTGCGCATGTACAAGCATCATTTCCGGTTCACTTCCGGGTTGGAGGAGGCCCATGGACATGCACACAAGATATTTCTGGCACTTTTCCAACCCGGAAGTGCACCAGAAATAGCGTCTGCGCATGCGCATGGGCACATGCTCCCCTGCCCTCCCGCACCCTCCCCTGCCCTCCCACATGCTCCCCTGACGTAGATGAACACATGATGTGCTACTTTTTATGTTCATAATGCAGTATTACCTTGTCTTTTTTATCGCTTAGTTTTTTATCGTTTTATGCTGCTATATCGGTGAAACCCTGCTCACATGTCCCTATGTAGTGTTTTACCTTTTTTTTTTGCAGGACAGGGAGGGAGGGAGGATTAAAATGTGGCACCAGAGTTGCCAGCAACCAGCAGCAGGGAAATAAACAGTATTTTGGAAAATGGTGGGGCTGGGTATTACCTACATTTGAATAAAAAGGCCCAGGTGAAAAACGTTTCAATTAACAAGTATGCCCTGTGATGTTTTAGAACAACATATCTAATATCGTTCTAATAGAGGAAAATAACATTAAACAGATCAGTGGGGGATTTTCGGTTTTTTGTTTGTTTTGCCAATTATTTTTATTGATTTCCCATAATTTTTCACAAACTGTCACCAAATTAATACAAATTCAATACACATTTAAAAGCTGACTTCCCACCCACTCCAGATGTCCCCTCTATTTTCCTCCCTCCTTTACTGCTCCCAATAAAATAACTTTTTCCAACTATCATTTCAAAATACACCCACCCCTTCTCCCTACACATCACCTGTTCAGTTACCAATTTCTGCTATGGCTTTTATACATTGCTGTAACATGTCCTCAAAATAGTCGAGTCGAGTCAATCCTCTTTTACCTATCTATAATAGTCGTTCGTGAACAGGTCAGTGTAGATCCAGCCTGGATCCATGAATTGGTCCCCAGTATGACATCTCCCCAACCTGGATTGATGGGATCCATTACACACATGCTCCAGTGGTCAGGGTGACGTATGTTGGGGGCTTGGTGCCTTGAATCAACAAGGTTTACAGCCGTAGCCTGAGAGATTGCGGCCTTGGCTGGCATGGAAAAGGAAAACCACAGGCTATTGTGCCTTGGGAAATGCAACGTTCTCCATGTAAGTGGTCAGTGGCTGCGGTTAGCTGCTCCCGCCCTCTTTATTTGTGCAGCTGTTAGTACTTACAAGACTCACACTTTCAGTAAGGGAAGGGAAGCTTGCCCATGTTTGGTCCCGATCACATATTTAGCGGAATAAAATGTTGTGTGTTAAATGGATCATGCAGTGGCACTTAAAGATGCAAGTCTTTACTGAATGCATGAACATTCAGAGGAGGTACGGGAGATAGTGGCATTGCCATGCCATGGACATGGTTGCTCTGATGTCATGTTGTTGTGTTGCGAACCGCACCAAGAGCAATATATATAGGAAAGTATTGCACAGTGAAATTGAGCTGTACATGGGCACAGCTGAATTTGTGCATTGTCTGTCCTGCATCTGTTGCAATGCTGGTGCTCCATCTTTGAGCATCTGCATCCCAGAGGCAAGTACCTTATTTTTCCATGTACAGTGGAACCTCTGTTTATGAACACCTCGGTTTATGAATTTTCGGTTCGCGAACGCCGCGGACCCATCTGGAACGGATTAATTCACTTTCCATTACTTTCAATGGGTAAGGTTCGCTTCAGTTTATGAACAGACTTCCGGAACCAATTACACCCATGCTTTGGGTTAAGTACGCTTCAGGTTGAGTACTCCACGGACCCGTCTGGAACGGATTGATCCACTTTCCATTACTTTCAATGGGAAAGTTCGCTTCAGTTTATGAATGCTTCAGTTTAAGTACTCCGCGGACCGTCTGGAACAGATTAATCCACTTTCCATTACTTTCAATGGGAAAGTTCGCTTCAGTTTATGAACGCTTCAGTTTATGAACAGACTTCCGGAACAAATTGTGTTCATAAACCGAGGTACCACTGTATAAGACCCCCCCCCTGTTTTGGGGGGCTCAAATTTAAGAAAATGGGGGGGGAGAGAGATGGCTCAGAGTTGTTGAGCTTTTTTTAGGGGGGGGGTTTGATGAAAATCGCTCTCCAACATGCGGAGGAAAATCCGCCTCTCGTCTGTCCCCTCGCCAGCAGAAGCTGCCAATCGCCCACCCAATTGCCGCAGTGTCAGCCAAACAACACCAGCCATTGATGCAGCAATCAATAACACGCCCCATAGCTGCTGGCAGCTGTAGCAGCAACCAACCAAACGCCCACCCTATGCACTATCCATGTATAAGACAACCCCCACTTTTTTGCATATTTTTAAAAGAAAGAAACCTAGTATTATACACAGAAAAGTACGTTATCTCTCGGTGCATTGGAAACATCACAGGCATAAGCTTTTCTGGGCTATAGCCCAATTTGCCAGGTATACTTCACACGCCTAATGAAATGGCTTCTAACCTACAGAAGATTATGCCACAGCGCATTTGTCGGTGTTTCACAGCGCCATAGGATTCTTTACTGCGGTTAAAAGGAAGGCATATTGCCACACCTAGACTACTCCCTCACTATTTCAGGCCAAGAGGTTCACCCTGCTCCAAATTAAGCTATTGTTCTAGGAATTTACTCTTTTTAATAAAGGCATTAAGGCTGATCAGGTGGTTATGGAGAATAATGGGGACCCTTTGTGACACTAATGATCCTGTTGATAATTGTGCCATAAATTTTTAACCTGTGCATTTTAACCTCTCCCCAAACAATTGATCTCAGCGCAATAGCACCGAGCTCTGCCTGGTGTCTCTCTAATCTTGGCAAAGGGGAAGCGAAATTGCAACCTTCATTTTGTGCCTTATGACTGACATATTTCATCGCATAATCAGATTGCTCCCTCTAAATTAATGTTGGCTCCATGCTGCCTCTTTCAATTTGCAGGCATCAATGAATAAATTTAGAGCTACAGATGGTAGGGTTTTAAATTAGCTAAAGGAATAAACATATCTACGTTCATAAATATATATCAACAGAGGGCTCTATATTCTCCCTTCCACGGGCAAACAGCATTGTTCTCATTAGCATTAATAGAAGCTAATGAAGAAGTGTTGAGAGCTTACTTGCATCCTTGACACAATCTGAATACTCTTGCCTTATTTCTATCTGGTAAGAGTTCGTTATTTTACTACTGGCCGCTAAAACAAAAATATGGCAATTTTAAAATCCTACAGTCTGATTTGGCCTGGTTGGGGGCTTCCACCAAACTCAGCTCAGCTTTTGCCAGTGTATCTTTGGCTGACCCAGGAGTGGGGACTTAACGCAGACTGAGCCCAGCTGAGCCAGAGGTTTTTTGCATCCGAAACTGAACATCCAAACAGATAATGATGATGATGATGATGATAATAATAATAATAATAATAATAATAATAATAATAATAATAATTTCTTATTTATACCCCGGGCATCTGGCTGGGTTTCCCCAGCCACTCTGGGCGGCTTCCAACAGAAAAATAAAACACAGTAATCTATTAAACATTAAAAGCCTCCCTGAACAGGGCTGCCTTCAGATGTCTTCTAAAAGTCTGGCAGTTGTTTTCCTCTTTGACATCTGTTGGGAGGGCGTTCCACAGGGCAGGCGCCACCACCAAGAAGGCCCTCTGCCTAGTTCCCTGCAACTTGGCTTCTCACAATGAGGGAACCGCCAGAAGGCCCTCGGTGCTGGACATCAGTATCCGGGCAGAATGATGGAGGTATACTGGACCGAGGCCATTTCGGGCTTTAAAGGTCAGCACCAACACTTTGAATTGTGCTCGGAAACGTACTGGGAGCCAATGTAGGTCTTTCAAGACCGGTGTTATGTGGTCTCGGCAGCCGCTCCCAGTCACCAGTCTAGCTGCCGCATTCTGGATTAGTTGTAGTTTCTGGGTCACCTTCAAAGGTAGCCCCACGTAGAGCGCATTGTGTCCAAGCGGGAGATAACTAGAACATGCACCACTCTGGCTAGACAGTCTGCAGGCAGGTAGGGTCTCAGCCTGTGTACCAGATGGAGCGTACCATACGGCTGCCCCATGGAGAGAGAGCAGAGAAGCATTTCTTAGCCATGCCCCTGCCATCACTTCCTATGCCAGTCCTACCCTTAGGCAGTCAATTGTTGGGGGAAGCCTGCTAGATTTTGGGTGGCAGGGGCAAGACCATGCAGAGGTGACTTGAGCTAAATCCTAAACATGTTCAGCTCAGTCACATGGCCTGGCAACCTAGCATACAATGCTAGAATTAGCCGAAACAAAATCCAAGTATGTTGGAAAATGTACTTGGCCAATAATAAAATTATTATTATTATTATTATTATTATTTTAAAGGCTTGTTTCCCCTCTGCCAGGCATAAGGAGAGCAGAATGGGGTTTAGATCTGGTGTAACTTTATGCTGGCTTAACTTTCACCAGCTCGCTCCACACCACCTTCTTGTGGCCAGGATTGCTCCCCAAGTGATAACAGAGTGCTACAGGCAAACTTGGGGGGACACATGTTGGCAGTCGTAGCTTGCAACTGATTCGCCACTACTGGTTTCACTTCTAGCCAGAGGTAGCTAGCTACTAGTCACGACGACTGAACGACGGCAGGCACACTGGAAGCCCTGCTCGGAGTTATTGTGCAGCGGGTTTCTGAGATCTTTGGGACTTTTATTTATTTTATTTCACAACCTGCAATGAAACCTCAAAGCAGCTTACAAAAGGGAGAAGCTCCTCCTGCAGACCGCAGTGGGTAAATAAGGCATATGCTTCTGAAGCGCACTTGGTGGGTTTCACAACCAGGGAGAATCGGTTGCACTCTGGTCCAGCCTGCAGGTTTCCCATTGGGGCATCTGGTTGGCCAATGTATGAACAGGATGGTGGTCTAGATCAGGCATCCCCAAACTGCGGCCCTCCAGATGTTTTGGCCTACAACTCCCATGATCCCTAGCTAACAGGACCAGTGGCCGGGGAAGATGGGAATTGTAGTCCAAAACATCTGGAGGGCCGAAGTTTGGGGATGCCTGATCTAGATGGACTTTGGCTTGATCTAGCAGGTAGGTTGGGAGAAAAGCAATGACAAACCTAGACAGCATCTTAAAAAGCAGAGACATCACCTTGCCGACAAAGGTCCGTATAGTTAAAGCTATGGTTTTCCCAGTAGTGATGTATGGAAGTGAGAGCTGGACCATAAAGAAGGCTGATCGCCGAAGAATTGATGCTTTTGAATTATGGTGCTGGAGGAGACTCTTGAGAGTCCCATGGACTGCTAGAAGATCAAACCTATCAATTCTTAAGGAAATCAGCCCTGAGTGCTCCCTGGAAGGACAGATCGTGAAGCTGAGGCTCCAATACTTTGGCCACCTCATGAGAAGAGAAGAATCCTTGGAAAAGACCCTGATGTTGGGAAAGATTGAGGGCACTAGGAGAAGGGGACGACAGAGGACAAGATGGTTGGACAGTGTTCTCGAAGCTACGAACATGAGTTTGACCAAACTACGGGAGGCAGTGCAAGACAGGAGTGCCTGGCGTGCTATGGTCCATGGGGTCACGAAGAGTCGGACACGACTAAACGACTAAACAACAACAACAACAACAGCAGGTAGGTCAGGCATCCCCAAACTTCGGCCCTCCAGATGTTTTGGACTACAACTCCCATCTTCCCCAGCCACTGGTCCTGTTAGCTAGGGATGATGGGAGTTGTAGTCCCAAAACATCTGGAGGGCCGAGTTTGGGGATGCCTGAGGTAGGTTAAGAGGCTGTGACTGTCCCAAGGTCACCCAGTGAGCTTCATGATTGAGTGGGGATTTGAACCCTGATCTCCCAGTCCGACACTCTAACTATAACACCACACTGGCTCCCTAGAGCACTTTGTTAAGGGGCAGCTATATAAATTAAGTAGGTAACAAACAATGGGGAAAGCAAATGTCACTTAGAGAAGGATCTGAAATATTTCCCTTGAATCTTGAATTAGTTTTATTCTGGATTGATGTTTTGAGATCTTTCCTTTAAAATATAAAGCAGTATACACATGGAATGAATAATAATAAAAGGTAAAGGACCCCTGACAGTTAAGTCCAGTCGCAGACGATTCTACAGTTGCAGCTCATCTTGCTTTACAGGCCGAGGGAGCCGGTGTTTGTCCGCAGACAGTTTTTCTGGGTCATGTGGCCAGTGTGACTAAGCCGCTTCTGGCGAAACCAGAGCAGTGCACAGAAATGCCATTTACCTTCCCGCCAGAGTGGTACCTATTTATCTGCTTGCACTGGCGTGCTTTCGAACTGCTAGGTTGGCAGGAGCTGGGACAGAGCAACGGGAGCTCACTCTGTCGTGGGGATTCGAACCGCCAACCTTCTGATCGGCAAACCCAAGAGGCTCAGTGGTTTAGACCATAGTGCCACCTGCGTCGATAATAATAATAATAATAATAATAATAATAATAATAATAATAATAATAATATACAGTTACAATCTATCAGATCATTTCCATACTAATTTCAAGTGAATGTAGACATTTTGAGAAGGGGCCCAAAGACAAGGCTTGGGTTTTGCAATTGATGGAGAGAGAGAGAAAGAGAGAGAGAGAAAGAGAAATTACTAACATGGGTGTCATTCTAGCTCAGACCTAATGTGATACATTAATGTGGTTAGTCTATCTGTTCTCACCATGTTATGCAAAATGGAAAACAGATGTTTGGAAGAAAATGCAGACTTGGATCAAGGTTTGGTGTTTTTTTTTTAAAAAAAAGCCAACTCTGCTGGACAGATTAGCAAGGTGTATCACTTATTTCCATGAACAGCTTCGCTGGTGCCATGGAAATATCTGTGAATCCAAGGTTGGGAGGGAGGAGGCCTAAGGTTCATCTCATCCCATCTGTTTATTTGTATGCCACGTTTTCGCAAGATTGTGTCCCAACTCTGGGTCTGCTGAACTCCAGCGGCTGGTGAATTCTGCTTCGAGTTCAAATGATGCCAACCAACAAAAGCATTGGCCGGACCACCTGCCCACCACAAACCAGTTATCGCTGAGACAGCCTTTTGTAACACATTTGAACTGAGTAGCCAAAATGTATAGAGGACTGTGGCTACATTTACATACTCAACAGATAACCGGGAATGAGACTATAATGAGCCATTTGAGTGTCACTGTACATAGAAATCTGAAATGCCCCTTTGTATTGTTTGACTGAGACAACACCACACATTAAGAAGAGAAACAGCTTGGCGTAAGGAATTAAGCTCAAGGTAAAATATGACTCTCTGCCACCTCTTAGGGGGTGGGGGGGAGACTTGTTAACAGCAAGGTAATAATGAACTTCATGTCATCTTTCTCTGCCAAAGCAATTTTCAGGAACTCAAATTGTGGTTGAACACTGCTAATCTTTCATTTATGCAAAATAATAACAAGGACCAGCAAATTGCTCTTTGGGCCATCAATTCAGAAGCAATGACAGCTTTTAAAATTGGTAGCTGCTGGCACGGCGAAGCTGTACTCAGAGGTGGGGAACCTTTTTCAGTCTGAGGGCTCTGTCTCCTTATGGGAAGTTTTTCGGGGGGAGGGGGGGAGGCAGCAGGAGTTGCATGCCAGTGGCGAATGTCACCAGAGGCAAGAAGTGGATGAGGCAGAGGTGGCCAGAGCAACAGGCATGACTTTATTTTGGGCAGTAAAGTATTGTATTTTCCTGTGTATAACACGCCCCATGTATAAAACGATCCCTGTTTTTTGGGATCACAACAAAAAGGGGGGATTGTCCAAAGGTGTAGAGCCTTTTTCTGTGGGGGGGGGGGATTGCCCAGAGTTGTTGAGCTTTTTTGAGCGGGGAAATTGCCCAGACTTGTGGAGCTTTTCCTTGGGGTGAGGGGCACCACTGACAATTGCTCTACAACCAGACCACCAAGGGAAATTGCATGCATCGCCGCGGCCTGCGCACTCAGCCCCAAAATCCCACCTGCCCACTCAATGAAACCAAAGCCAATTGTTCACATGCCTCAACGCTGATGTCAATCAACCGCCAAATTGCCAAAGCTACAGCCCATTGTCAGCAGGCCTTGCCACAGCAACCAATCACATGCCCAACTGCCGCAGCAAATCTCATGCTAGCTACTGCCACCAATCGCCCGTCCCTGTCCCCTCTGCTATCCGTGTATAAGACCAACCACAATTTTTGCCTATTGGTACTAAGGAAAAAACATTGTCTTATAAAGGGTATCAGCAAGCTAAGGCCCATGGGCTGGAAGCAACCCACGGAGGCCATTTAACCGGCCCCCGAGCCGCCCCCAAACCGAGCCGCCTGCTTGGCGAGCCCCTTGTGCTGGGCTAAACCGGCGCGGCGCAGGGACTCTCTTCTGCGGCTCTGGAAATAGCTTCTGCGCATGTCCAGATGCCAAAAATGTCGTCTGCGCATGTCTGTGGCACCGGAAATCACTTCTACGCATGCCCAGCCACCGAAAATCGCTTCTGCGCAGGCGCGGCTTTCGGCGTCTGTGCATGCACAGAAGCAATTTCTGGCACCACAGACATGTGCAGGTGTGATTTCCGGTGCCACATTGCACCGGTCTGCCCCACGGAGGATCTCCGCAGGATTGATCCAGCCCATGCCTGGTAAGCCTTGCCGACCCCTGGTCTTATAGATGGGAAAATATGGTATATTCCAGCTGCATG
Source organism: Zootoca vivipara (assembly GCF_963506605.1). Lineage (NCBI taxonomy): Eukaryota > Metazoa > Chordata > Lepidosauria > Squamata > Lacertidae > Zootoca > Zootoca vivipara. Next base: position 11,276,876 of record NC_083283.1, on the reverse strand, counting down.
AAAGTAGTTGCTTCCTACACATGCACACTCATCTCTCCATCCAGGCAAGCAAGAAGCAGAAGCACAGTTGAAAGGCACATTCCAATCAGGGAGAAGCAATCGAATACAGAGCAGGGCTGCTGAGGGATATGGCCTGGATAGAGAGTCTCAAGCAGGGTTGGGGGAGAGAAGAGACTTGATTCAGTTTGCATTTAAGGCAAATCACATTTGCTGAAACAATACGAGAACCGAAACACAAATTCACACTCCTCTGAACTTACAGTACAGTACAGTTCTCCAACCAGCCAATGTGTGTGAGGGTGTATGGGGAAATCTTTTAGTAAAAATAACACAAAAATGCATTCTATTTGTGGTTTTTGCTATTGCAAAAATGGGTACAGTCATCAAAACTTCATACAAAAGTGTTTTTATTCTGAAAATTCACGCTGAAATGCCAATGGGTTTTCCAGTTTCTGGAAGTATAAAATGTGACTAGCTTTGAGGTCTTGGGTTTGTTTTTAATTGCTTGACATTCTCATTGTGAGGGCTGAGTCTCAGTAGCCCTGGTGGAACAGCTTCCACTCCACACGGCACAGACTTTGAAATTTGCTCCCCCAAGATCTTGTGATGGCCACCAGCCTGGATAGCATTAAAAGAGGATTAGACAAATTCATAGAGGATAAGACTATCAATGGCTACTGACCCTGATGGCTATGTTCTGTCTTCACTGTAAGGGACAGCTTGCCTCCAGGGCCGGCGCGTCCATTTAGGCAAACTAGGCAGCTGCCTAGGGCACCAAAATGGAGGGGGCGCTGGCCAGCCTGCCCCCTGCCCCCCAGTGCTGTCTGGGGCTGCCTGCCTCCTCTGCGCCTGTCACTGCACTTGAGGGGCTTCAGGCCGCTATCCCGAGGCCTCCGGAGAGCGGCCTGAAGCTGCTCAACAACAGCTGACAGGTGCAGTGGAGGGGCCCCAGGCTTGCACTCCCCGTGCAAAGCTCTGGAGGTGCCCAGGGAGCGCGAGCCTGGGGCCACCTCTCAGTGCCTCTCAGTTGTTTTTTATTTTATTTTATTTTTTCTACTTTTTTCTACTTTTTTCTACTTTTTTCTACTTTTTTCTACTTTTTTCTACTTTTTTCTACTTTTTTCTACTTTTTCTATATTTATTTATTTATTTATATTAATTGGGGGGGGGGGCGCCAGAAGGTGATCTCGCCTAGGGCACAAAAAACCCTAGCACCGGCCCTGCTTGCCTCTGAATACCAATTGCTGGGAATCACAGGTGGGGAGATGGCTGTTGTATTCAGACTGTCACGGTCCGGTCGGCGGGCGTCAGGACCAGAGGCAAGATGGTGGTGTGGAAGCAGGAACAGGTGCAGGGCTGAGGGTCCAGCAGCAGGCAGTCGCAGGGTCAAGGAGCAAGGCAGAGGCGAAGGCGAAGGTCTGGGAGTCAAGGAGCAAGGCACCGGTGCAAGGAGCAAGGAGCAAGGCGAAGGCTCAAGGAACAAGAAGCAAGGCAAAGGTCCAAGGGTCAAGGAGCAAGGCGAAGGCTCAAGGGTCAAGGCGAAGGTCCACGGAGCAAGAATCAAGACGAAGGCAAGGCAAGGGTCCACGGGGCAAGGATCAAGAGACCAGATGCAACCAGGCACAGATAGCGTTGCTGTGGCAAAGAGCTGAGGGGAAATGCTGGGCTTTTATCCCTCCAAGCTCCTGCCATCAGGTGCAGTGAGATATCAAGTGGCCCCACCTGGGTGACTACTCCTTGCCTCTCCAGCACAAGCTGAGGTCTTCACCTGTGTGGCCACGCCTTGCTTCTCCAGCACAAGCTGAGGCAGGCCCCAGTCCTGCAAAGCACCACAGGCCTGACTTCTCCCCATACTCCCGACACAGGTGTTGCATATTTGCTTTCTATGAGCATTTGGTGGTCCACTGTGAGAAGGGATGCTGGACTAGATGGGTCTTTGGTCTGGTCCAGCAGGGCTCTTGTGTTCTTAAGATACACGTGGAAATGCATACAGGACAATTACATCTTCCGACCACTGAGTAATGGATCACAGATCCATTCCTTCCTTCCAACCTTAAAGTACAAGACTCTTTGCTTAGGGAGGTGTGTGTCTACTTTTGTGGTCTGTCTGTTAGTCTCCACATCACAGGAATAGCATGTAGAGGTTTGTGACCATCAAGGATTTTTCCATGAGAAAGCTACCATGAACAGCAACTCCTGACCAAGACACACCCACATCATATGCCTCAAAGAGGCAGGATCAGATTCTTGCTCCTTGTTAGTTCCCCCATAAGCTCCCTTCATCCTTTTCTTATTCATGCTGCTGCCCCTCCCCCCTTCCCATGCCTGGATGAGGCTGTCTGGAAAAAGCAGTCCAAGGCTATTGCATTGTCATTCCTTCTCGTCTTCCCTAAAAGCCCATGTCTGCCTTGAGACGTGGCAAATCACTCAGCTGCTCCGTAGCAAGTCCTGTTTATTGCATTGATCACAGACTGTCTCACGACTACCTCGTATAAACAATCAATATGGAGCAAATATATAAATCACTGTAGGATGTTGTCAACAGCAGCAAAAATGAGCTTGAGGAGTGACTGAAAATAATGCCATCACCAAGCACACACACTCTCAACCCTACCACTACCCATAACACGGAGTGTGTAAAACCGACAGTCTTCTCCCTCTGAGATTGCCATGACTCATGAGGGTATTTGTGTGATGATGGATATGAATCCTGTTCCTAGCTGCAGAAACGTTCTTGATTAATCACCTGCTTTAAAACTGATAAATTGACCGATTAATCAAATGATTTTAAAGCAAATATGCATGTACATATACAGTGGTACCTCTACTTACGAATTTAATGCCTTCCGAACGCACATTCGTAAGTCGAAAAAATTTGTGAGTCGAATCCCATAGGAATGCATTGGGAGAAAAAATTCGTAAGTTGAAGCAACCCTATCTAAAAATTCATAAGTAGAAAAAATCCTATCTAAACCACATCCAAGATGGCGCACGGAGCTCCGTTCATAAGTAGAAACATTTGTAAGCAGGGTTATTCGTAAGTCGAGGTACCACTGTATACATTTTTCCAAATCAGGAAATTGAACAGGTGAGCCACAGCTTAGCCAATGGAGCTGATCTGAAAACCTACCTGTTAAGTATTTACAGGCTGTAAAGTTGCAAGCCAGCATTGCACATGAGCACCCATCTTACAGTGTCATGTGCACCATGGGATAATGTCCACGTGGTGCTCAGGTAACTGGGCAGCTTTTCCAATCTTGTAATCCTTTGCTGCAACATACTTTCAAGGGAACAGAGTGGCACTCTTCACCATCTCCAAGTCCAGTGGTGGCTTTAAAGCATTTTGCAGCTTAGGACCAGGGTACCTGTCTTCACCTTCCTATATACATAAAAATGTAATGCTGTTGTCACAGTGTAGTTCACGTGGCCACCAGTAGGTGGCCACACCAAACCCAGCATGACAAAGGGCAGGCAGGCAGGCAGGCAGGTGGGTGTACAACAGTGTTGTACAAAAAGCTTGAGGCAAGCTTTGAAAGGGTACGTGAGGAAGTGGCTGAAGCGTAAAGGCAGAGGAGGACAGGTGTGGGGAACGAGAGGTTGACAAAGGCATTGGGTGGGTTAAGAGGGGCTAAGGAGCAGATAGAGAACATTCATTAACATCTTCAGCAGAGGCCCTTCTATGGAAGCCCCACCATCTGATGTATTTCAACCATTTACTTGGGACATTCAGGGTGCCTCCAGGTTTTTCCTGTTTATTGAACATTCGTTCTGAGCTATTTGCACAGAGGTTATATGATGTTGCCTCAAAACACAAGTCACCCCACTGCTTCTGATGCATTCTCCTGTCACTTTTTTTATTGCAAAATGCCTTATCTTTTGAGAAGTCGAGTTTGTTGCCATCAGCCTTTCAATCAAACGTAATTACATGATCTGAAATTGCTGGTATCCAACTGAGCTCCACCTGAGAATGGGGACAGTCTAGAAGGGCCCTTGGTGAACGGGTTTTGCCAACCTCAGAGCATAGCTGTTCACTCTGGGAATGACAAAGGATTATTCTTCTCAAACCCTATCTACTGCTATGATGCTGTGGGTATCTGTAGCTCTACCAAGCCACTTCCATCCCTCTGAAGGGTCTGCCACCAAACTTGCCTTCCAAGACTTCTTTCCTACTGACCCTGCTTTCTTCCCCAAACTAGATGGTGAGGGATGTTGCAGTGATTTAATTGTTTTGCCTTTTCATCAGAAACTACTAACTCACAACCCTCAAATCTATGTGTTAACCATTCTTAGAAATTCTCAGCTCTCCGATTTTTGCAATGCTGCTCTCCAACCAAACAATGTGTACAAAAATGCATATGTTGGTGGGCAATGTGTATAAAATGCAAATAGCAGGGGGATGGACTAGATAACCCCCAGGGTCCCCTTCCAACTCTACAATCATATGATTCTGTGATTAGTGCAAATAACACACACACACACACACACACACACACACACACACATGTCCTATCAAGGAAATTTGCTTGTAAAATGTGTATAATAGGAAAAATTTGTATCTTGGCTGAATTTTGTACATTCTCCAGGAAATATGCACGTTCTCCAGTATGCATAGTCTGCAAGAAGCATCCCTGTTTACTATTTCTTTTTCAGAACTGCTTTCAAACCACCACCTAATCTTAAGTGGCCCGTAGCATACCTGCTCCCACTGATCAGTCACATAGCAGGAAGAAGTGTGGATTCAAATAAAGAATCCTTTCTAATTTGGGGAGCCTGATCCTCAGGTGCTGTTGCAGCAAAACTTATTTTACCTCCGATGTAATACCCTCCAAATGGCCCACAGTCTCATATTTCACATACACACTCCATGGCTGCAACTGTGTCTAGGACAGGCATCCCCAAACTTCGGCCCTCCAGATGTTTTGGACTGCAATCCCCATCATCCCTGACCACTGGTCCTGTTAGCTAGGGATCATGGGAGTTGTAGGTCAAAACATCTGGAGGGCCGCAGTTTGGGGAATGCCTGGTATGGATTTTGGTGAGAGGGGTTCTTATTAAGAATAAATAAAGTATTCATTCATTTACACAGTGCCTAACGCCAAAATAGGTTACTAAGTAGTTTGCAAAGTATAAAAAGCAGTTACACACCAGAGTAGATTCTCTAAGAAGGTTAGGTGGTGCCTTGTATTGGCACCTTCCAGCAACTCCTGCAGCCAAGCTGGTATCAAACATATTGTTCTGCCTTCCTTTGGACCACATCAGGAAGGCTGTGAAGGGGCCTTGCTTTGTCATTGAAATTCTACTCAATACTGAGCACAATAACCTCTGCTTGTGGGGCTTGGGGCAGAAGCCAGGACAGATAAGCCTACTGGTTCTGCCCAACTCCATAATCATTCTGACGACCAGAGGTGGCTGGCTGGGCAGTACTGCTCATCCATTGCTGCTCTTGTTTCTCTTGTTGCGTTTTCTTGCATTGCAACTTGAATTCTGTGGGATGCAGATTAAGATACAATAAAATACAAAATAATAAATAAATGAAGCAGCAAAATGTATAATTAAACATGGTACAGCATCTAGCACAGCGCATTACCAATGCTACAACAGGCAGAAAAAAATCGACACACTACACCATAGAACCATAGAATCTTAGAGTTGGAAGGGACCCCAAGGGTCCTCTGGTCCAACGCCCTGCAATGCAGGGATCTCAGCTAACACACCAGTGTGGTGTAGTGGTTAAGAGTGGTAGACTTGTAATCTGGTGAACCGGGTTCGCGTCCCCACTCCTCCACATGCAGCTGCTGGGTGACCTTGGGCTAGTCACACTTCTCTGAAGTCTCTCACCTCACTCACCTCACAGAGTGTTTGTTGTGGGAGAGGAAGGGAAAGGAGAATGTTAGCCACTTTGAGACTCCTTAAAGGTAAAGGGACCCCTGACCATTAGGTCCAGTCGTGACCGACTCTGGGGTTGCGCGCTCATCTCGCATTATTGGCCAAGGGAGCCGGCGTATAGTTTCCAGGTCATGTGGCCAGCATGACAAAGCCACTTCTGGCGAACCAGAGCAGCACACGGAAACGCCGTTTACCTTCCCGCTGTAGCGGTTCCTATTTATCTACTTGCATTTTTGATGTGCTTTCGAACTGCTAGGTTGGCAGGAGCTGGGACCGAGCAATGGGAGCTCACCCCGCCACAGGGATTTGAACCGCTGACCTTCTGATCAGCAAGCCCTAGGCTCAGTGGTTTAACCCACAGAGCCACCTGCTTTGTTTGTTGTGGGAGAGGAAGGGAAAGGAGAATGTTAGCCACTTTGAGACTCTTTAGGGTAGTGATAAAGCGAGATATCAAATCCAAACTCCTCCTCCTCTTCTTCAGTGGTCCACCAAGACCATCAGCAATTTTTGAGTGGTCTATGGGGGGGGATGGACAGTTTGGAAACCACTGCCCTAGGCCATGATCCAGGCAACTGCACTGCATGGTGAGGATGCAGATTTAGTGGACCTGAGAAAACCCTTGTGGTTCTCGCCCACCCCAATGCCAGAGCCTTCCAGATTGGCTCTGTAACCCCAGGAACACCAAGTTAAATGGAAGACTGAAAAGTTGCAGTCCCCCACCTGACACCTCAAGATCCTCCATCCCTGAATAGAAGATGAGGACCTACACATGCTCAGGATCAGGGTCCTGCTCATGCTCTTCAGGAATGCACAGGCCAACTGGGTGAGCTATGAAACTGCTCAGTCAGTGCTCAGCAGTTCCTGCTCAGCTCTCAGTGGCTCCTAAGTTGGACAGCTCCCTTGCTATTTTGAAAACTTTGGACCCTGACCTATTACTGGACAGCTCCACTGTAAGATGAGAGCACAGCAGCACTATTCTACCACATGGCCCACCTTGACGAGTGACTTGCATATAAATGTAGGGTGTGGGAACCTTTCTATATTAAAAGCCAACCTTTTCTGCTATATGAGTAAACCATGCCTCCAATTTTGATTCGAAATGACTGGGTTTCAGGTAGCACAAATCAGAGGAAGACTGATGCAATAGCTTCCTTTCACAGAATCATAGAACCATAGAATCTTAGAGTTGGAAGGGACCCCAAGGGCCCTCTAGTCCAACCCCCTGAAATGCAGGAATCTCAGCTAACACATCCATGACAGATGGCCATCCCAACCTCTGCTTAAAAACCTCCAAGGAAGGAGAGTCCACAACCTCCTAAGGGAGTCTATTCCACTCTCAAACAGCTCTTACTGTGAGAAAGTTCTTCCTAATGTTTAGTCAGAATCTCCTTTCTTGTAACTTGAATCAATGGGTTTGGATCCTACTCTCCGGAGCAGATGAAAACAAGCTTCTTCCCTTTTCCATGTGACATCCCTTTAAAGACAGCTATCATATCTCCTCTCTTTCTCTGTTTTTGCCAGGCTAAACCCAGCTCCTTCAACCGTTCCACATGAGGCTTGGTTTCCATTTACCATGCTGAACAGCATCACTTCCTCTCCCTTTTTTAATTTTTTTCATTTGTGATTTTCAGTTATATACATTTCAATGGTTTTACAGTCATTTTAATATTTCAAAACTCGATTTCCTTCTGCCTCTTTCTGCGGTTCCTTAATTTTATATTTATCATTTGCTGCATATTCTGAATTAACTTAACTTATTCTTTTATTCCCCTACTTAAATTATTTACTCTTATGATCCTGCAGGTTATTACAATAATCCTACCAATGTCCTTATCTTATTTTTGTATCCAATCTTCTTTTGTCGGGACCTCTTCTTCTTTCCATTTTGGGGCAAATAATATTCTTGCCGCTGTAGTCGCATACATGACTACATGTATACTGTTTAGGTAGTTCTACCCCTATAATTCCTAGAAGGAAAGATGCTGGGTTGTTGTTGTTGGTTGTTGTTTTTTTTACAAATGTTTTTTTAAACATATTTTTCAATTCATTATATATCATTTCCCAGTAAGCGTTAACCTTACTGCAAGACCACCACATATGATAGAAAGTACCTTCTTTCTCTTTGCATTTCCAACACTTATTCGATTTTGATTTATACATTTTTGCCATCTTACTCGGTGTTAGATACCATCTGTATAACATTTTCATATAGTTTTCTCTTAAACCAGGGGTGGCCAACTCCCAAAAGACTGCGATCTACTCACAGAGTTAAAAACTGGCAGTGATCTACCCTCTTTTTGGGGTCCGGGTCAAAGTTGTTGAGTTTTTTCAGGGAGAAGGTAAAATGCTGAGCTTTTTTAGGGGAGTCACAGTTGTTCAGCTTCTTTGGGGGGAGCCAATGATCTACCAGTTATCTACCGCAGACGTCCAGTGATCTACTGGTAGATCACAATCTACCTGTTGGACATGCCTGTCTTAAACCATGGCATGCTGTAAATTTTATATCCGTATTCCACAATCATTCCCATGTTTCCTCTCCCTAATGCTCACTGCAACACCATATGCAGCCTATGGAGCGTGGCATGGGATACCAATGGATTGGAGCTTGAAAATAGTAAAGATCATAAGAAAAGTCCTGCTAGATTAGGCCAGGGGCTTATCTAGCCCAGATTCTTGCTCTCTCACTGGCCCACCAGATGCCTGTGAGAAGCAGAATCCAGGGCTGTCTCAAGCAGGTTGGGCGCCCTGGCGCTGATGTGCAGAGATAGCTCTGGTGCCCCCGCCCTTACAGCACGCAGCAAGGCTTCCGTGCGGCTTCGCAGCGCCCCCCCCTGGCACCCCGCGCCAACGGGACTATACCTAGAACCGGACCTGGTAGAATCTATAGGTAAGAGCACTCTCTCCACTTCTGATTCTCAGGAAGCAGTGTTCAGATTATTATTGGCTGTTGTGGGCAAGGGATTGATGAAAGAAGGTATAATTAAAAAGAGGACAGAAACCCCTTGCTAAAGGTGTAATGGGTGTGAGTGGTTGAGGAATGTCAAAGATTGTGAGGGAACTTATGTTGGTAGAATTTTTTTAATAGCTTGATTCATTAATATATATGTATGTGTGCTTGTCCCTGCTTATTTAACTTATATGCAGAATTCATCATGCGAAAGGCTGGACTAGATGAATCCCAAGCCGGAATTAAGATTGCTGGAAGAAATATCAACAACCTCAGATATGCAGATGACACAACCTTGATGGCAGAAAGCGAGGAGGAATTAAAGAACCTTTTAATGAGGGTGAAAGAGGAGAGCGCAAAATATGGTCTGAAGCTCAACATCAAAAAAACCAAGATCATGGCCACTGGTCCCATCACCTCCTGGCAAATAGAAGGGGAAGAAATGGAGGCAGTGAGAGATTTTACTTTCTTGGGCTCCTTGATCACTGCAGATGGTGACAGCAGTCACGAAATTAAAAGACGCCTGCTTCTTGGGAGAAAAGCAATGACAAACCTAGACAGCATCTTAAAAAGTGGAGACAACACCTTGCCGACAAAGGTCCGTATAGTTAAAGCTATGGTTTTCCCAGTAGTGATGTATGGAAGTGAGAGTTGGACCATAAAGAAGGCTGATCGCCGAAGAATTGATGCTTTTGAATTATGGTGCTGGAGGAGACTCTTGAGAGTCCCATGGACTGCAAGAAGATCAAACCTATCCATTCTTAAGGAAATCAGCCCTGAGTGCTCCCTGGAAGGACAGATCGTGAAGCTGAGGCTCCAATACTTTGGCCACCTCATGAGAAGAGAAGAATCCTTGGAAAAGACCCTGATGTTGGGAAAGATTGAGGGCACTAGGAGAAGGGGACGACAGAGGACGAGATGGTTGGACAGTGTTCTCGAAGCTACGAACATGAGTTTGACCAAACTGCGGGAGGCAGTGCAAGACAGGAGTGCCTGGCGTGCTCTGGTCCATGGGGTCACGAAGAGTCGGACACGACTAAACGACTAAACAACAACAACATGTGTGCTTGTGTTCACATACACACAGATATGTAGAGAGGAAGTGTGTGCATTCTCTATTCCATTTTTATTATCATATATTGCTATGATTATTTGTTTACATACATTGACATGCCATATTATATATCTGTCCGGCTTCAGGGAATCGGCCTTCTCCCCCCATGGCAGTAGATAAGAAGATCAAATGAAAGGAAAGTCTTACCAGTTAGAATCTTTAATAACCACAGTGAGAGAACAAAGAACACATCTCCCAGAAACTACGGTGCTCCCAATTAAGGGTCACTCCCCCCTCCGTCCCTATTAATCTACGTCACTCCTGTATCTTGTAATCTGAGCTTGTACCCTCTGCACCTTCTGTTCTACCACTTTCTGAGCTCTTTGTGTCTTTGGAGAAGGGGGGTGAATGCTGTCCAGAGACTGTGAATCTGTTAACTCTCTCTCTTCCAGGGTTTCTTCTGCTAGCTGTTCCCCATCCATTTCCCCCCAGCTTCTGCCTTCTGAACTATGTCCCTCTGCAGACCACTGTTCCAAATCTATAGTGTCCTCCTGCTCCTGAGAAGATTCAAAATCAGGATCAGGGGGAGGGGGTGGCTTCCAACATTCCTTCTCAGTGCAGCCCTCCTCAGCATGGTCTCTGACAATATCTATTAGGACTTACCTTTTTTCTTAAATGATTAACAGTAGTGTTTATCACATAGCTATATGTTGGAGGTTTTTTTTTAAAAAAATGTAAACCACCAGGATCTATTAATAAGTGGCTTAAATTAAATTTTAAAATAAATATAATGAGAAACTGCAAGTTAGAGGCCACATCACAATCACCTTCTCAGTGCTTCATAACCATTCATAATAGCATATTAGGTTTGGATACATAGCTGTCAAGTTTTCCCTTTTCTCGCGAGGAAGCCTATTCAGTATAAGGGAATTTCCCTTTAAAAAAAGGGAGAACTTGACAGCTATGGTTTGGATACCACACTAAATGGTTTGTTCCTCCTTCATTCGACATAGGTTTGAATTAGATATCCAATTTTTAATGCAATTGCTTGGTGGTAAATCAGCAAAATGTCTGGCCTGCAGAGTTAACAATGGCTAGTTCGTTAGCATTTATATCTTTGCAATGCCAGTTTGTGCTGTGAAAGCTGAAGATCCACAATGGCTAGAAATCTGGTCAATAAAGTAATATAAAACTGATGGATCGCGGGTTTTTTGGAGGTTGGGATCAATATTCAATGTGTGTTTAAATATCAGTAGGGTGGAGTGTGGCTTGCCGGTTGAATCTTTTCCAAAATTATTAAAATGCAGAGCAATTTTTAAAACTCTCTGTATCAAAACTAAATCTCTTACTTGGGATGAACAACACGGTGTTGTATCAACAGAAGGTCCTCCTGATTCATTCATAAAAGAGGAGGGCAGAAAAATAGACATGGATGTGGGTTTTCAATTCCACAAGTTTCTCTGGTTATTTATTAAAGGCTTCTGTTCCTCAAGCTGAATGAATTACTTTAATGAGGTGTCTTTGCTGTGCAGATACATAGAAAGGAAGTGGTACATGTTTTTCATGAAACAGGAAGTGGGCAGGAGAACATGTTTTCCTCTTAAAAAAAGGCCACGAAAAAATTCTTAACTTACAAGCCTTCGTGGGAAAGTGGGAAAACCCTTTTACAGATAGCCACCCACTAAAACCTGAAATGTCCCAGGAGCATCTCGTCTTTCTCACCTTCCATTCTTAGAAATCCACAGGTGCCTTTGTAGTCATTTATAGCAGATAACAAATGTTACGATAAATGGTTGTCTCAGTATGACAACCTTCTTTCAAATTATTGTTAAAATTCAAAGAAACACAGGCACAAAAATTCTAAGCATGTTTACACGGAACTGAATCCCACTGAGCTGAATGGAAATTACTCGTAAGTAGGTGTCTTTAGGACTGAAGCCTCAAAAGACAATATAGAGGCCAGCAGGTGGGGTTGGGAAGGGAATTTGCTTGAAAGTAAGTCCCATTGAAGTCAGAGGGGCTTTCTTTAGAGTAGAGGTGCTTATAATTGGAACGACAGGACCTCTTTGTTTCACAGATTTGCATGGCAGTTATGCAACTGATCTGAGAATTGATGGCAGCATTTGGTGGCAGTCAGTGATTCCTTCTTATTTCCTTTCTTTCTTCTTCCTCTAGCCATACCTGCCAAGTTGCTGTCAGAGAAATAAGGGACCGGGCCGGAAATACATAGCTGCCAAGTTATCCCTTTTTTTAAGGGATTTTCCATTATGCTGAATAGGCTTCCTCGCGAGAAAAGGGAAAACTTGGCAGCTATGGAAATAGCAGACCGGAAGTAGCGCTGCCGCCATTTTGGAACTGGGAGGAGCATGCTCAGAAGTGACTTTTGATGCTGCTTTGCCCAGTTCCAAAATGGCCACCGTGCCAGAATAAACCGGGGGGAAACAAAAAAATCTGTTTTTTCAGCTAGAAACAGCTGGAAAAACAGGGATTTCCCGGGGAAAACGGGAGACTTGGCAGCTATGCCTCTAGCAAGTTCATCCCATGAAAGGGAAGGGCTATGCCCAGTGGACGGAATTTTACTTGTCTAAATTGTTTACAAAGGTGGGGTACCGTAATTTTTAAAAAGAAAGCCAATGCAATAAAGTCAAGTTGGCATCATAATTACCAGAAGGAAACAGGGAGAGGGAACCAGCGTGATAAATCAGAGCCAGCAACAAAGCCACAAAGGTTTGGAGAAATAGAAAAGTGTGCAAATTTGAAGTGAGGAGGCTAATGGATTTCTCAGGAGGGGGAGTTAAAAAGATGTGGGGCCTCTCTGAGAAGGCCCTGCCTCCGGTACCCACCAATCTGGTGGTGGGCCAAATAGTACATGGTCTCTGAAATTGATCTTAGGACCCAGATAGGCTTCTATGGGTACAGGCTGACCCCAATCCTTAAATCAGGGGTCCTCAAACTTTTTAAACAGGGGGCCAGTGAACTGTCCGTCAGACACTGTTGGGGGCCGGACTAAAGAGGTGCCAGAAACATGCTCTTTTTCATGTTTTTTATTTATGTATTAAAAAAAAAAACCTTGTTTCAAAATAATAGCCAGAACAGGCACAAAACAGGCACTATTAGTAATAATATAAGTCACCTATACCTCACCTTTTAGGATGTGGGTGGTGCTGTGGGTTAAACCACAGAGCCTAGGGCTTGCCAATCAGAAGGTCGGCGGTTCGAATCCCCACGACGGGGTGAGCTCCCATTGCTCGGTCCCTGCTCCTGCCAACCTAGCAGTTCGAATGCACGTCAAAGTGCAAGTAGATTAATAGGTACCACTCTGGCGGGAAGGTAAATGAGATTTCCGTGCACTGCTCTGATTCACCAGAAGCGGCTTAATCATGCTGGCCACATGACTCGGAAGCTGTACGCCAGCTCCCTCGGCCAATAATGCGAGAAGAGCGCCGCAACCCCAGAGTTGTTCACGACTGGACCTAATGGTCAGGGGTCCCTTTACCTTTACCTCATACCTCACTTTTATACTTCATTTCTTCTGGGTTATTTTTGATGTTGTTGTTCCTCATGCATATGACTTTCTCTGCATTGAAGTTTATTTTCAAACTTGGGGAAGTTTGAGTGGAGAGCTTTATTTTAAAGATTAGCCCACTGCTATTTACATGGAGATTCCCTCGTACAATAAACTGTTGTGATTCACACTTCTCTTCTTGCTAATTCTATTTGCATATGTTGCCTGTGTTTTTGGTGCTTCCGTAACTTTTAAGGTTGCCAAGGCCGTCACATGGGACCCATACGTGCGTTTAGGAGGCAACCGGCCGGCAAGGCTCTGCTCCGGCGGGCACGGAGCTGGCCTGAGGGGAAGGGAGGAGGGTAAGCGCTGGCGTGGAAGGGGTTCCTTTGCCACCCTCCGGCAGCTTAAAGGGGTAGCGCGCCGTTATCAAGCAGCTGGCGGCGGTGGTAGCAACTACGTTACCACAGCTTTGTTACACATGCACACTTTTACCTAAGGGCTCTTCCCACTCAGCCGCTTCCAAGCCTTGGGCCTTGCGGGTGGGCCGGGTTCAGGACCCTGGTGGGCCGCATCTGCCCCATGGACCGTAGTTTGAGGACCCCCCTGCCTTAAGTTATGAAACTAACTCTTTGAGCTCAAAAACATATAGGCAGCCAATGGAGGCTGCATGCTCAAGCCTTCCAAAAACAGTCTTCTACAATCGAAAACTTCTGGAGTGTCTTCAATGGCAGCCCAATAAAGAGAGCATTGCAGTAGTTCATTCTGGGAGTAATCACTGGAGTTGTCCATTCACAAGGGTGTTGTGAGGATGAGATGGAGAGGGGGGAGAGTCATGTGTACACCACCTTGAGCTCCTCGGCAGAAAGATAGGATATAAACGTAATAAATAAATGAAAATGCCAAAAGTTCACATTGTTTCAGTGGTAGAGCGGAAGCTCTGCAGGCTTCGATCCGTGGCATCTCCCAGGGAGCAGGTGGTGGGGAAAGACCTCTCCCCAAGATAATGGAGAGCTGTGGCCACAGTAGATCAGCACCTCCAGATATTTGGGAATATAACCCTCATCAGCCAGATCCAACATTCCTGATGGCCAGGGATGACGGGATCTATAGTCTAGTGATACCTGGTGGGCACCACTTTGGGGAAGGCTGGAGCAGGGGGTGAAGCACTTTGTGGACCAATGACCTTTCTAGATTTGCTTGTTTTTGCCATGCTTGTTTTTGCCATGTTTTAGCCATGGGCTAAAAAAATCAAGGATAATTAAAATATCACACAAGATTTTCACACATGCATGCTTGCCTGCATTTTAAGCATGAAGGCATGCAGCGTTTGGGACTCTGCTGAAGCCCCCTACCACCTAAATCTCTGCCAAGCCCCATCACCAACATTCCCTGAAATTTCAAACCACACCCCTGGGATTTGGTCGCAGAAGCATTTGTCCCAAGCTAACCTATTTCTTCCCCCTCCTCTTCCGTTCTTCTTTTGATTTTCTTATACAACTGAACATGTGTGTGTGTGTGTGTGTGTGTGTGTGTGTGTGTGTGTGTGTGTGTGGTATGTATAACCATTTCAGTTTGGCTTTCCTTTGGAAACTATAAATAGATTTTTATGTTCAGTATTTTTTTTTCTGTTGCAAAACCACTGTTTCCTGCCTTCTCTGAAAGCCACCTCCCCTCCTAGCAAACATTTTATGTGGCTAGCTATTATACAACATTCTCAGAGGCTTTGACGCTTCTATTTTACACTCAACAACTTGCTTTCAAACCTGCATTCTCCTTCAGTTAAAGCTTGCATGACTTGCAGGTAAATACTGTCACAAGCCACCCCAATTCCCAGGGTCCGTGTTTCCTTTTGGAAATGAGGCACAGAAGAGAGTTTGGTGCCTTTAGGATATATGGCTTATTTACACATATGTACAACCTGAGCTGCGATGGAGGGGTTCACAGCACTGACACTCAAAGAGGGTCTTGCTCTCCTATGGCTGTGAAGAACTCCACCATGGCTCTCTGACCCTCTGCTCTAGCTTGCTGTGTTTCACAAACTGCCACTTTCCCTCTCTCAACTCATATCCTTGGCAACTGAAATCCTAAACCACTACTCTCCTTCTAATCTGGTTTTTTCCCTGCTAACTCAGAGCTGTCCACCCCCTTGCTGATTGGCAAAACCTTTGCCTGCTTAATGGCTTTCCTAACGGTCCATTACTACCCCTTTGTATTTGGTTAATGGTCCATCTCCCAGGTGATTTCCTGAACAGGGAAAACTGGTTTGGCCTGTATTTTAATACTTTGCTAAATCCTGTGTCTGTCCCCCAGGAATTAGAAGGGTGGTCCAGGAATTAGAAAGGGGGTCCAGGCACCCCACAAGCCCATACAAATACATTTAGGACTAGGGTGCCACTAACCAGCACGGAGCAATCTCAAGTTATGCAAGGTGAACCTTTATCAGCTGGAAGGCTGCATTCCTTCTGCGTGTGCGTCACATATCAGTGGTGGGTGAAGCCAAAAGCAAAACTGAGCACAGTCAGAGATGAAGCTGAGCAGAACCAATTTGAATTTTACTTTTAACAGTAGCTTGGTTTCTACATACACGTATATCAGGCTCTTTAGGGCTGGATGAAATCTATTTCAGCCAGGTAAACATTTCCCCCAAAGGAACACTTTTGCATGAATATTCACCCTGCCAAATCTTGTTCAGTGCCATGGGTGGTTCTCCTTTCTCATTCATGGTTCGGCTCAATGGGTGACCCCAGCCAATCAGGAGTCATGTTGAGAAAGTGATGGCCATGGGTCACATGCTTTGCTGGCCTGTTCTAAATGTAGCTATGAGCTGTGCTTCTGGAGTATCTCCTAGATTTGTCAGGAAATGCGTTTCTTGTTGTTTTTCAGTTTAGTTTTCTCTCTCCCTTGCGAACAAAGAAGCTCAGAGATGGATCTGACACAGTCATTGACAAGACTCATTATTCCCCATCAGCAATTCATTAGGCTGTGCGTGGGATTTCCGATTCAGTTCCACTTGGAGTTTATTCCCAGCTCTTTGGACAGGAAACCCTATTAACCCAGCAGCTCTTTCCTCAAGCACAACACCGAGAATTTCCTTTAAGACAAAGGGAAGTTTCCTTCTTATTATTGACTCGATTCAGACCTTCTTCCGGCCAGTCCATAATCCAAGGCTGTGAAAAAACACATGTAGCTTCGCATTAGCATTTGTCAAACAATCCAGTTTTGTTTGGCCAATGCCGAGACGCTGCAGTTTAGAAAAAGATACACGTTTCCCCTGTCTGTCTACTTAGGTCTTAATTTTCAGATACCTGGATCCACTCCCAGCTCCTATTGACTTTGAGCAAGTGAAGAATGAAAAGCATGTCTATCCAGAGAGATTAGGAGGAAGGGGTTGGAACTAAGGTAGACGACAGGGGGATCATTTTTGTATTAGACTCATACATTTTACAACCATAGCAGGAAAAGTTAACAGACCTTTGCTCCCCTATGCTAGGATTTATGGGGTATATCATAGGAGGGGTGGGCCGTAGCTCAGTAGCAGAACAGACAAATGTGGATATCACAAGGTTGCAGCACATCTTCACCTTAGGGTGGATTAATCTCTCAGATTTGGTTCTCTCAATTCCTTATGTACCAAAGTATTTTCTTTTGTCCAGACCCAGGATTTGTCACCTTGGGTTTGTCACCTTTGTATCTATGTCTTAGGATTTTCTTTTTTTCTTAAATACAGTGGTACCTCTACTTACGAATAACTCTACTTACGAATGTTTCTACTTACGAATGGAGCTCCGTCCGCCATCTTGGATGCGGTTTAGATAGGATTTTTTCTACTTACGAATTTTTAGATAGGGTTGCTTCTACTTATGAATTTTTTGTCCCAATGCATTCCTATGGGATTTGACTTACAATTTTTTTTGACTTACAAATGTGCATTCGGAACGCATTGAATTCGTAAGTAGAGGTACCACTGTAGTTAAAGATTGTGTTTCTCATACTGTATAGTTATGGTTATTGTTAAGGGTGCTGAGAGACCTCATTCCCCTCACAGAGCCACAATTTCCAGAGTGAGTGGTTTAACATTCAATCCTTCTTCATGGGGAACTTTGGGGTTTGTAGTTCTGTGAGGGGAATAAGCGGCCTCCAAACCACTCCCAGCATCTTTAGCAAACTACGGATCCCAGAATTCCTTAGGAAATGTCATCACTATTCAAAGTGGTATCATGCCTACATAGCCCTGCCTTGCTCTTTATTTCTTGGTCACATGAGGGTGTAACAGAACTCTTGGAACTGTGTGTGTGTGTGTGTGTGTGTGTGTCTTGGATCAGGCCAATGGCCCATCTAGTCCAGCATCTTGTTCTTACAGTAGTCAACCAGATACCTGTCAAGAGCCAACCACCAGCACAAGAGCAAAGTCACTTGGCATGGTTTCCAGCAACTAGTATCAAGTCTCTCGTTTTTCGTGGGAAACCCCCGTATTTTAAACCATTTCCCGCTGGAAGCCTGGATTGGAAAAAATCCCATAAATCCCCCGGATTTCCTACCTGCCAGGGAGGTTCCATTTTGGGTCCTGGTGCCGCCCGATTTCCGGTGCCCATACATGGGTAGCGCGGCACCCGAAGTCGCTTCTGCACATGTCCGGACATGCGTAGAAGCGACTTCCGGTGCCACTCTGCCCATGCCTGGGCACCGAAAATCGGGCAGAGTGGCACCGGGAGTTGCTTCTATGCATGTCCGGACATGCGTAGAAGCAACTTCCGGTGCCGTGCTACTCATGTATGGGCACTGGAAATCGGGTGGTGCCGACACCGGAAGTTGCTTCTACGCAACTTCTGGTGCTGCGCTGCTGCTGATCCTGCACTTTTCAGCGGGAGACTTGGCAGCTATGAGCCACAGCTGGTCCAAACCTGTTTCAAAGCCATCCAAGTTAGTGGCCATCACTGCCTCCTGGGGCAGTAAGTTCCACAGTTTAACCATGCGCTGTGCAAAGAAGCGCTGGTTTTTCATAGGTGCCCCATCATAGATTCCCCACCCTCTTTTCCGCCTCCTCCTCCTCCTAGCTAACTCTTACCAGCCACAGAGCTCTCATGAGAAGCCAAGAATTTACAGCCAGTGTTGTGTGTGCATGGGACCCTCGGTGTTATTGATGACACAGGTTGTCCGTGCCCATCTAATTCCAAACAAAGCCATCCATCTTGGAGTATCCACAGGGCACAGCAGCTGCCAGGGACGTGGAGAGATGGAGCAAAATTGAGCTGCGGTGTTTTGGCAATGAGGCGTTATAGCGTAGGAGGACCCAAGGAGTATTCTGTGTGAGCGATGCTCCCCATAAATCTAGCAGGTACGGCACCAGCCCCTGCTAAATACATGCAGTAGCCTGTGTGCCAGCAGCACTGTATTTACAGTACACATCGCCTCCCAGTTATTTATACCGAGGTGGAAGGCAGATCTATTAACACGAGCAAGCCTCCCTTTTTATATTTTATATTGCTCCTGGATGCCTCTTCTGCCTTTGCCTGGTGGTCACAGCAGTGCTGATGTGCCTGCCTTATCGCATCCTCACCGTTCTGCCTGAACGATGGCCCAGATGGTTATTTTCAGGCTCAAGAAAATCTCCAGCGCGGGAGGACTGGTGCATTCTGCAAGTTCACTGCTCAAGCATGGAATCTGCTCTCTGGTGCTCAAACTGGTACCTTGGAGAATCAAAGATTTCATTTTGGAGAAGCTTTTTAACCAGCCTCCCCCACTATGGTGCAATCAAGTTGTTGTTGTTGTTGTTGTTGTTGTTGTTGTTGTTGTTGTTGTCGTCTTAACTGCATCTCCCATGATCCCTCAGCATTGGCCATGCTAACCGGGGCTGATGTGAACTGTAGTCCAAAACTGAGGGAGGGCACTTCTAGTGCAGCGGTCGTGAACCTCCAACTCTCCAGAAATTGCTGAACTACAATCTCCATCAGTCCTAATGAGCACAGCCAATGGGCAGGGATCATGGGAGTTGTATTTCAGCAGCATCTGCAGGGTTAGAGGGAGAAGCAAGCAAACCTGAAGGCAGTATCTGAAAGGAAAGCGGATAGCTCAGTGTAAATCAGAGTACATCCTACTAAAGTAATCATAGTCAGCCTCTTATGTCTGAGATTAAAGAGGTAAAGGGTAAAGGGACCCCTGACAGTTAAGTCTAGTCACGAACGACTCTGGGGTTGTGGCGCTCATCTTGCTTTATAGTCCGAGGGAGCTGACGTTTGTCCGCTCCGCAGACAGTTTTTCCGGGTCATGTGGCCAGCATGACTAAGCCGCTTCTGGCGCAACAGAACACCGACACCAGAGCAATGCACGGAAACACCATTTACCTTCCCGCCGGAGTGGTACCTATTTATCTACTTGCACTTTGACGTGCTTTCGAACTGCTAGTGGTATAATTGGTATAATGTAAGTGGTATAATGTTCCAATATGTTTAGTACATATACTATATTGTTGCATTCATGTTTTGCAGTCAATGAATATATTTCTAAGACCCACGACTTTGCTGATGAAGTAATGATGAAACAGTGAATTATCCAGAAATACTAGAATCATACTTTGGCCACCTCATGAGAAGAGAAGAATCCTTGGAAAAGACCCTGATGTTGGGAAAGATTGAGGGCACTAGGAGAAGGGGACGACAGAGGACAAGATGGTTGGACAGTGTTCTCGAAGCTACGAACATGAGTTTGACCAAACTGCGGGAGGCAGTGGAAGACAGGAGTGCCTGGCGTGCTATGGTCCATGGGGTCACGAAGAGTCGGACACGACTAAACGACTAAACAACAACAACAACTAGAATCATAGAGTTGGAAGAGACCACAAGGGCCATCCAGTCCAACCCCCTGCCGAGCAGGAACACCATCAAAGCATTATAGAATCATAGAATCATAGAGTTGGAAGAGACCACAAGGGCTGTTTATCTTGACAACTTATTATACTTCAGCATCGTTGGAACATTATACCACTTACTTTCCTACCGTATTTTATTTTCAACAATTGACTTTTTGAGTTATGACCAGCAGAGACTTTCATAGACTTTTGAATCCTGCTTTATTACGTATGTATTACTTATGTACTGAAGAGTATCTTCTATGAGTTGTTTATATTGTATACTATCACTTGCTGCCCTATTGACATTGTAAAGAGTTCTTTCAGAATTGGCATTGAATTCCCATGTATGGTCGCATGTTGCTCTTTGTTTGATTCTCGTTTTTTGTATTTTCTTGACTGCACATAGGACAGACTATGAAATTTGCTCCCACCAGATCAAGTGATGGCCACCAGCTTGGATGGCTTAAAAAATGGTTCAGACATATCATATGTGATGGGTTTGTAAGGAAGTAAAGGCTTTCTGGGAAATGATTTATAATGCAATAAAAAAAAATGTTGAAATACACATTTGTAAAAACAAAACAAAACCAAAAGCCTTCCTAATTGGTATTGTAGGTAGTGAAATTCATAAGCAATATAAAAGACTGTTTTTATATGCAACAATTGCAGCAAGAATACTATTAGCCCAACGATGGAAGCAGGAAGATATACCAATGAAAGAAGAGTGGCAGATGAAAGTGATGGATTATGCCGAGTTGGCGAAACAAACTGGGAAAATTTGGAACCAGCAAGACCAGAGTTTTCTGAAAGACTGGAATAAATTCATGCTGTATTTGGAAGACAAATGTAAACAATTGACATCGCTAGTAGGGTGACAAGAAGTTTTGTAAGGCTAATCTCACTAATTATTGTGAACTATAATTTATAATTTGTTTATTTATGGAAAGGACTTTATAGTAATAACTATAATAATAAAATGCAATACCAGAGAATAAGTTGGAAAACCATCAGTCGAGGAGGATGGAAGTCTTAGGCTGTTACAGCCCAATGTTTGCTATGTTATATATAAGTCGGATGTTATGTTTAAAAATACGTGTAAAAATCAATTCAAAATATTTTTAAGATAAAATAAACAGTGGTTCAGACAAACACATGGAGGACAAGGCTATCAATGGATACTGACCCTGATGTCTATGCTTTTGCCTGGCATCTAAGAGACAGCATGCCTCTGAATACCAGTGGCTGTGAATCACAAGTGCTCAGAGGGTTTTTGCACTCAGCTCCTGCTTGCAGGCTTCCCATAGGGATCTGGTTAGCCACTGTGAGAACAGGATGCTGGATGAGATGGGTCTTTGGCCTGATGCAACAGGCCTCTTCTTATGTCAAACGGGTGTCAGGCGTCAGGGAATCGGCTTCCTTCCCCGCTTTGGGAGTAGATAAGCAGAACAAAAAGAAACGAGTCTCTTACTGGTTGGAAACTTTAATGGTCACAGTGAGAGAACAAAGAATCCATTCCTAGGAATGATGGTGCTCCCAATTAAGGGTTCCACCCACTTACTCCCTAGTCACCCATGTCACTTCCGCAACTGGTAACCTGATCTTGTAACCACTGTGCTTTCTGTTCTTCCACTTTCTGAGCTCTTCTTGTCCTTGGTCCTTGGGCTGAGTGGAGGAATGCTGTCCAGAGACTGTGAATCTGTTAACCCTCTCTCTTCCAGTGTTTCTTCTCCTAGCTGTTCCCCATCCAGTATTTCCCAGCTTCTGCCTTCTTAACTACCGTATTTTTCGCTCCATAAGACACACTTTTTCCCTCCCAAAAAGGAAGGGGAAAAGTCCATGCGTCCTGCGTCCTATGGAGCGAATGCCAGAGCCAGAGCCGCACGCAGTGGGAAACCGACACTCAGGCTGCTTCCGTGACAGCGAGCGAGGTGAGAGGTAAGCCCCACCTCACATACCATATCAACCTTTCTCAACTTGTGGGTCCCCAGATGTTGTTGAACTACAACTCCCATCGCCCCTAGCTAGCAAGGCCAGAGCTCAGGGATTATGGGAGTTGAGGGATGATGGGAGTTGTAGTCCAACAACATCTGGGGACCCACAGGTTGAGAAACGCTGCAATTGATCTCAAGACAAAGTGCATGCACACTATATGAATGACAATGCTCATCAACATGGGGGGGGGAATTCCTCAAATATTTAATGGGGGAGAGCAAAGGCACCTAGGCCTCTAGGAGTTGGCTGCTATGCCTAGGACAATTCAAGAAAGCAAAATATTTTTTTCTTGTTTTCCTCCTCTTAAAAACTAGGTGCGTCCTATGGAGCCAAAATACGGTATGTCCCTCTGCAAACCACTGTTCCAAATCTATACTGCCCTCCTGCTCCTGGGAAAATTCAGGATCCGGATCAGGAGCAGGGGGAGGAGGCGGCTCCCACCATTCCTCCTCAGTGAAGCCCTTCTCAGCACAGTCCCTGACAACGGGCCTTTTTTGCAGTGGCTCCCTGCTTGCAGGATGATCTCCCCAGGAAGGTCCGCCAGGCACCTTCATGTACATATGTTTAGATGGCAGGCAAAAACTTTACTCTTCTCCTAGGCCTTTGGCTAATTCAACAATATATGGCCTTTCAAACTGTGGGGAGGGGTTGTTTTTGTTTTTGTTTGTTACTATGATATGTATTTTTGTGTTTCTATATTGCAAGCTGCCCTATGAAGAAATATACAGAAGAAGGGCAGTATAGAAATATAATTAATATAAATATAGATATAATAAATAATAATCTTCTTAGATCCTTTAGCCTTATGTCAGGGGGAAACAGTGATCTTTGCTATGAAGACTGCAGTGTTACAAACAATACCTCGTTTTCACCTATGAGATGCTGGAGAGCAGAAATTTATTTATTTACAAATGATCAGTGTTTCCTTATTCTTCTCATGTCCAAAATGGAAATCAATCTCGTGAATATGGATCCATATCCAAATGATACAGAACAGATTACATTTCCCTCCCTGTTGACATTGTGTTTCCCTTTGCATTGGAACGAATTGGGTGGAATAATGTAAGGACCATGTAATTTAGTCAGAGCGGACAGCAAGCCAAATAACATGAGTTTTTGTTGAAAGACGAACCGCAGCGGAAAGGAAGCAGTGCTGCAGGTGATGGGCATAGGGCAGAACGCAAAACAATGCCTTCTTACATCTCTACCAATGAACTTCCAGGGTCTGTCATTGCTAATGGAATGCCACTCTGCTTTTTGTAGGGACTCGTTTTGATCCTCAGAGACTCACAAGCCTGTCACAGCTAGGGCTGGGCGATATACCAATATATTGTCCAAAGCCGATTTGATATCATTATATCAGTTTCATAATTTTTGACCTGGCAATATATTGCAAATCATGATATGTGTGTGTTTGCTATGCAAAAATCACAGTGTGGAGGAAACCTTGAAGCCAGCCAATGCCTCTGCATAGCTCCATCCTTATTTCAGTCACCGTGATATACAGTCATACCTCAGTTTAAGTATGCCTCGGTTTGAGTATTTTCAGTTTAAGTACTCCACGGACCTGTCTGGAACAGATTAATCCACTTTCCATTACTTTCAATGGGAAAGTTCGCTTCAGGTTAAGTACAGACTTCCGGAACCAATTGTGTTTGTAAACCGAGGTACCACTGTATTGGTATACAGTAGTACCTTGTTTTGAGTCTGCCCCATTTAGTGTCCATTTCATGGAACGCCCGCGGCAAACCTGGAAGTACTAGAATGGGTTACCTTCGGGGTTGCCACCCACGCATGCGCAGAAGCGCTAAATTGTGCTTCTGCGCATGCGCAGAAAAGCAAAACCACTCACGTGCGTGCGCAGAGCAGCGCTTTGTCGAGTGTCCCTTTCATCGAGTGTCCGGGGCTCTGGAATGCATCCCAGACTCAAAATGAGATACCACTGTATCACCATGTTTAGCTGGTGAAATATCACAATGTCGAAACCAGATACCGCCCAGCCCTACTGTTCACCTTTACATACCGGTAATTCCATCCTTATTTCAGACATCATGATATATCGGTATATAGTCATACCTTGGAATTTGAATGGCTTAGTTGCCGAATGTTTTGGCTCCCGAACGATCAAAAACTAGAACTGATTGTTTCGGTTTTCGAACGTTCTTTGGAACCCAGACGTTGTACGTGACTTCCACGGCTTCTGATTGGCTGCAGGAGCTTCTGGGTGGTTCCCGAACGAATGGATTCCGTTCGACTTCCCAGGTACGCCTGTATTGCGATGTTTAAGCTGGTGGTATATGGCAACGTTGAAAACCAGACATCGCCCAGCCCTGGTCACAGCCACCCACAACTGTACCAGGAAGTCTAGCAAAGGAGCTACAAAATGCTTATTGAAACGGGGAGAAAAAGAGAGAGGGGGGATCCTTTTCTCCTTCCTCTGTCAGAGAACCCCTTTCTTCCTCCTTCCCAGAAGAGAGAATGCAACAAATGCTCCAATGACATCACCAGGAAGGGGCTGCTTGCTCATTCTCTGGAACATGACAAAAGTTAAGAGTTAAGGCCAACTCTTGCCACTTGTCTGATCTGGCATGCTCCAGCCAACAGCTGGTGGAGGCAACTAATTAGGCCCCTGCTCCATTCGGAGCCGCAGAGTACAGCTTTCACTGGCAAAGAAAGGCAGGCCGCATCAGCCGGTCCCCCTCTTTTTATTAACAGAGGCCTGCGCCATCAGATTACCTTGGCCAAGGTCCAAGGCCTACATGTCCCTTGCCTGCCTGATTTTCTCCATGGCAACAGGGATGCTAGCTTTGCCAAAGAAGCAGCTGGTAGATGGTTGGTAGATTACCTGCCAAACAGATTTACTAGCCTCAGAGCGCAGCAGCGGGGCTCTAGGATGGGTTAAATAAAGACTAGAAAGAGGGAAAGGAAGAAGAAGAAGAGGGAGGGTTTTTTTTTCTGTAACAAAAAGATGCTTATCCCTTTTTAAAACATCCCCCAGCTCCCCCCTTTTAAAGGTTTCCAGACATCCAGCTGCTGATTTGTGGGCAGACCACATCCCTATTCTTCTGGGTATGAAAGGCATTAAACAAATTAAGCTTTATCTTAATTTTAAGTCCCTCCTGGGCATTCACTCTACAAACAGAATGTGTGTGTGTGTGTGTGTTACCTCTATTTTCTAAAAGGCTTATTTCCATAACTGGATGTCCTGCCCAGTTTTGGGCGACATCTGTTGCCTTTTGCTCTGATTTTGACACGTCGGTTACAGATTCAGACCAGAACTTGGTGTATTTATTTTCATTTCTTTTTTCTCCCTGCCCCCCCCCCCCTGCAGCGAGCGAAAGCCTGGTGTTAGCTCCGGCTGCAAGGCTGGAACCATCAAGTCCATGACGCAAATTAAGAGGCAAGCCAATCCCATAAAACGAGAGAGGGCTTGTCGTGAAACGGGGAGAACATTATGGGAATGCAGGTGGTTTCATGGGAGTGCCTATTGTAAGAACACAGTGGTACCCTGGTTCTCAAATGCCTTGGTACTCAAACAACTTGAAACCCAAACGTTGCAAACCCAGAAGTAAGTGTTCTGGATTGCGAACTTTTTTTGGAAGCCGAACGTGCTCCGTTTTGAGTGTTACGCTTCCGATTTGAGTGCCACGCTTCCGTTTTGAGTGTTACACTGAGGTCTGTCTGTTTTTGCTATTTATTTTGCATTTTTGTTTTTGTGGCTCTTTTTTGTTTTGTTTTTGTGAGTGTGTGGAACCCAGTTCAGTTACTGACTGATCAATTGATTGATTGATTGTGTGACTGCAGTACATTGTTTATTGCTTTCATTTTATGGATCAATGGTCTCGTTAGATAGTAAAATTCATGTTAACTTGCTGTTTCAGGGGTTGTTTTTAAAAGTCTGGAACAGATCAATCCATTTTGCATTACTTTCTATGGGAAAGCGTGCCTTGGTTTTGGAACGCTTTGGTTTTGGAACGGACTTCTGGAACGGATTAAGTTTGAGAACCAAGGTACCAAGGTACGCAGAAGTGAGTGCCACAAAAACAACGTTCTATGTCCCAGACGCAGGGATAGGCATTTTGCAGGTTTTGGTCTCCAACAATGTTGGGTCAGGATTTGGACTCTCTAAGGATTACAATAACCTGTTTCAGACCTAGGCCCACATTCCCTCGTGAACAACCATCAGGGTCTATCTGCCATGTTTGTAAGCTATATCACACTGGTGTTGAATGATGCCCAAAGAGTCCGCAGTATGGAAGAAACACTTTATTAGCGCCATGAAAAATTACAGCTTGTCTCAAAATAGCCGCTACTCTAGGTTTCAGTTTTCTGTTGGTGTTCCTCCCAACTACTTCCCTCAATCCAGTGGTACCTTGGTTTACGAACTTAATCCATTCCAGAAGTCCGTTCTTAAACCAAAGCGTTCTTAAACCAAGGCATGCTTTCCTATAGCAGCAGCGGACTCAATTTACAAATGGAACACGCTCAACAGGAAGCGAAACATGTTCTGCTTCCAAGGCAAAGTTCACAAACCAAACCAAAACACCAACTTCCGGATTTGCAGCAGTTGTTCATAAACTAAGCTGTTCTTAAACCAAGGTACCACTGTATACCCATTCATGGAACTCTAATATCATTATAGGTCCCTCCCTCATAAACAGGCTGTCAGATTTCAACCTACGTAGCCGTGTTGGTCTGACGCAGTCAAAATAAAATAAAAAAATTCCTTCCAGCAGCACCTTAAAGACCAACTAAGTTTGTCATTGGTATGAGCTTTCATGGTATCTGAAGAAGTGTGCATGAACACAAAAGCTCATACCAATGACAAACTTGGTCTCTAGGGTGCTACTGGAAGGAATTTTTTTTTAGTTTGTTTAGATTTCAACCTAACAGACATAATTCATGAATGATGGTGTGTGCAGCTTTCTGTCTGCAGAATAGCTGACAGAAATTAAGGAAGGCGAGCTTTCCCTCACGTTAAGACAAGGGGGCGGGGAATGGAACATTTGTGTAGTGAAAGGTTGGATAGCCTTTTCCAGACCAAGGACCACATTCCCTCCTGTGAAACCTTCCAGGGGCCACATGCCAGAAGTGTGCACAGCCAAAGGCAAAAACAGTTCAGAGTTCAAGGACATATTCCAGCCTGGCAAAAACACTTCAGGAAGGTGCAAACCTGGGCTGATAAGGAGTGTGGTCTCAGGAAAGTGGGGCGTAGCTGTGGAGGGGGGGGTGAAGAGGGGAGGAGTAGGGGCAGGGGAGGATTCAGCAGCAGTGGGGGGTACAGCATTTCCCCCCTTTTTGCCTCTGCAAAAAAAGTTTTGTTAATATATATAATTTTGATTAAATTTTCTATTTTACAATCTCAAATAAACATTTTACAGACTTAAAATATCAATTAATTCCCTTCTTCTCTTTCCATGTTTCATTTTGCTTATCTTAAAGGTAAAGGTAAAGGGACCCCTGACCATTAGGTCCAGTCGCGGACGACTCTAGGGTTGCACGCTCATCTTGCTCTATAGGCTGAGGGAGCCAGTGTTTGTCCACAGACAGCTTCCGGGTCATGTGGCCAACATGACTAAGCCACTTCTGGCAAACCAGAGCAGCGCACGGAAACGCTGTTTACCTTCCAGCCGGAGCGGTACCTACCGTATTTATCTACTTGCACTTGACGTGCTTTCGAACTGCAAGGTTGGCAGGAGCTGGGACCGAGCAACGGGAGCTCACCACATCGCGGGGATTCGGACCACCGACCTTCTGATAGGCAAGCCCTAGGCTCTGTGGTTTAGACCAGGCATCCCCAAACTGTGGCCCTCCAGTTGTTTTGGCCTACAACTCCCATGATCCCTAGCTAACAGGACCAATGGTCGGGGAAGATGGGAATTGTAGTCCAAAACATCTGGAGGGCCGAAGTTTGGGGATGCCTGGTTTAGACCCTTGCATATCTTACATCCCTGCATATTTTACAGAAACTATTTCAACCGCCTTTCCACTATTACATCCATCAAAGATTATTTACTCTGTTGAATTGATCTTAATGTTGCCAGCATTTTCAGCAGTACACAGTATACTCAATAAAAGTTTTCCAATATTCTTTCAGGGCCGTCTTAAACGCCCCTGGCGCCATGGTGCGCCGGATCCGTCCGGCGCCCTCCTGCCCCGTTTCCCAGCGCGGTGGGCGGGGATCCGGCGCCCTCCCGCCCTGTTTCCCAGCGCAGTGGGCGGGTGGGCGCAGCGCGCAGCACGGCTGCCACAGGCGCTGCTGCGCGGCGGGTGGGCGGGCTGGCACGGCGCGGTTGCCGTGGGCGCAGCTGCACGGCGGACCGGCCGGCCAGCGGGCGGGCACAGCTCACGGCGCCCCCCTGGCGGGCCAGCGCCGTGGTGCCCTGTGCCACCCAGCCTGCACGTAGGGCCGGCCCTGTATTCTTTAAACATATGTTCTTCTGTTGCTGCTGTTACAGCCAGCAAAATGTTTTGGGCCAGCCCTGATATTTGGTATGAGAAGAGGGGTGAGTCTCTGTTTTCAAATCTCCATGCTGCAAGATGTCTATTATCAGAAGAGAGAATGTTCAGGAAGCTGCAGAAATCTAAGGAGATCCTGATTCGAAACTGTTGGCCACACTCTGAGAGCCTCTAGTGCAAGAGAAATATTTGCTGCTTCCTGTTTTGGGCTAGGCAGTGGCAGATGGCGAGGACACCTGTTCTTCTCAGATCAGCTTTTTGCTCTTGTCTTCTCTCACCCCGGTCCAAAGGGTGTTTGTTTATTGTGAACCCAACCTCTCTTTAGGGACAAGCGGGTGAAATTAGCACAATAGAATCTCTCTCTCTCTGTGTGTGTGTGTGTGTGTGTGTGTAATGTGGGTGTGAAGAGCAACACAAAAGCTTGAAGACGACAAAAGTCACATCAGGCCTTTTATTTGGACCTAATGGTTTGGCGACATCCTGCCCACTTCAGATGAACAGAACCAAGGTGCAGTTCTGCCGCCTCAAGCAGGCTGGAAAAGGGCCCTAGCTTAGGAAAGCTTAATAAATCCATCTGCCTTAATTGTCGAGTTCTCGGGGCATGAAAGGCAGAGACAAAGGAAGAATACTAAATGGGTCCTCCGCACTCCCTCCGAGCCCCCAAGGGAAGGGAAGTTTAAGGAGCTAAAGCAGAAAAGATTCATTATTGCTGAGGCTTTTTTTTCTTACGATCTTGCGTGAGCTTGCTTGTGTCGCTTTTCCTGTGGAGACAGCAGTTGTCAAGGTCGTGCCTTAATTACTTACCGTTTGGGGCGGGAGGAAGGAGAGGTCATCGCTCCAATGTCAGCATCAAATCCCAAAGGGCAACACGCAAAATGGCTGAGAGATACAATATTTATGAGCGCAACAGTGCCTATTTTCAACATTGTGGAGGACCCCGTCTTATCTCTCCTTGGATCCGGGGACTTCCGATTTGTCCAGTGTCGGTTTAATTGGTACATCAATCAACTCAAATTTTTCCTTTCAGCATAAAATCTGCACTCTGATACATCAGCAATGCTGTCACCAAGGGTCTGACTCTGTGCCGCCCTCGCCTTCTGCGGAGAGTGCAAAGACCTGTTCCCTCCTTTCAGTGCCAGTTTTCATAGTGGGGGGTGGGGAATGGGGAGATAAATTTCCCTTACCAGTTGAACCCGAATCTGCCAGAAATTTTGCATTTAGCTTGTAAAGGCAGCTTGGCTTTCCTTCTAGAAATCACTGGAACTGATGCCAACACTTCTACTAAATATGGATATCCCATGGTACTGGTGGGATTTGGAGTAGTTTGTGGGTTTGGTTTGGTTTGGTTTGGTTTGGTTTGGTTTGGTTTGGTTTGGTTTTTTTAAGAGGTGCTTTGGTGTATCACTACAGCAGGGTGTGCATTGGCACATTGTGTGGGCGGAACTCAGAAATATTTCCCTCCTTCCAAACCAAAGCATGATGTCAGCAACAACCCCCTCCCAAATTAGATCAGCCTCCTCCCCCAAAGCTTGGTGTTGCTCTTGCCCCTTACAACTCTGATTTTTATCTACCTACCTACCTACCTACCTACCATCTGTTGTTGTTGTTTAGTCATTTAGTCGTGTCCGACTCTTCGTGACCCCACGGACCATAGCACGCCAGGCACTCCTGTCTTGCACTGCCTCCCGCAGTTTGGTCAAACTCATGTCCGTAGCTTCGAGAACACTGTCCAACCATCTCGTCCTCTGTCGTCCCCTTCTCCTTGTGCCCTCCATCTTTCCCAACATCAGGGTCTTTTCCAGGGAGTCTTCTCTTCTCATGAGGTGGCCAAAGTATTGGAGCCTCAGCTTCACGATCTGTCCTTCCAGTGAGCACTCAGGGCTGATTTCCTGAAGAATGGATAGGTTTGATCTTCTTGCAGTCCATGGGACTCTCAAGAGTCTCCTCCAGCACCATAATTCAAAAGCATCAATTCTTCGGCGATCAGCCTTCTTCATGGTCCAGCTCTCACTTCCATACATCACTACTGGGAAAACCATAGCTTTAACTATACGGACCTTTGTAGGCAAGGTGATGTCTCTGCTTTTTAAGATGCTGTCTAGGTTTGTCATTGCTTTTCTCCCAAGAAGCAGGAGTCTTTTAATTTCGTGACTGCTGTCACCACCTACCATCTATCATCATCTATCTATCTCTATCATCTATCTCTCAATCAATCAATCAATCAATCAATCATCTATAGCTATCTGTTGTTGTTGTTGTTGTTGTTGTTGTTGTTTAGTCGTTTAGTCGTGTCCGACTCTTCGTGAGCCCATGGACCAGGGGTCAGCAAACTTTTTCAGCTGTGGACCGGTCCACTGTCCCTCAGACCTTGTGGGGGGGCAGACTATATTGGGGGGGGGGTGAACGAATTCCTATGCCCCACAAATAACCCAGAGATGCATTTTAAATAAAAGGACACATTCTACTCATGTAAAAACACCAGGCAGGCCCCACAAATAACCCAGAGATGCATTTTAAATAAAAGGACACATTCTACTCATGTAAAAACATGCTGATTCCTGGACCGTCCGCGGGCCGGATTTAGAAGGTGATTGGGCCGCATCCGGCCGCCGGGCCTTAGTTTGGGGACCCCTGGACCATAGCATGTCAGGCACTCCTGTCTTCCACTGCCTCCTGCAGTTTGGTCAAACGCATGTTCGTAGCTTCGAGAACGCTGTCCAACCATCTCGTCCTCTGTCGTCCCCTTCTCCTTGTGCCCTCAATCTTTCCCAACATCAGGGTCTTTTCCAGGGAGTCTTCTCTTCTCATGAGGTGGCCAGAGTATTGGACCCTCAGCTTCAGGATCTGTCCTTCCAGTGAGCACTCAGGGCTGATTTCCTTCAGAATGGATAGGTTTGATCTTCTTGCAGTCCATGGGACTATCTATATCTATCTATCTATCTATCTATCTATCTATCTATCTATTTATCTATATCATCTATATCATCTATATCATCTATATCATCTATATCTATATCATCTATATCTATATATCTATATCTATCATCTATCATCTATCATCTATCATCTATCATCTATCTATCTATCTATCTTTATCTTCCTATATAGATAAAAATCTAAGGTTGTCGTCACACTGCAGCACGATGAACTGCAGCAGGCAAGTGAGCAAGGAGCACAAACGGCAGGCAACCTAGGTGAGCTGTTTAACACAGCAGGGAGGTGTTTCGTAGCGTGGCTTAGCAAACCATTGTGTTAAGCGCCCCCCCCTGCCCCCATTAAACATGACTGCAGCGAGGTTCACAGAGGTAGGGAGGCTCTTCATACAGCCGTTTAGCACAGCACACCTAATGCCTACTGGCAGGGAGGCCAGGAATAACCTGTGCAAAGCATGGTGATCTTGGGAGTTCTGGTCTACCCATTAAAAGATTTTCAGCTTGGAGTTGTTGCTGCTTGCCACAGCAAGTGACAGCATAAGCAGCAACTGTGTTACCAACCTGTTAATCATTTTGCATCCTTCACGAAACCCGGGATCTTACATTGTTCAGGGACTTTGCCAAGGGGGAAACAGTGGGGAGAAAAGTGGGGGGGGGGAATTATCAGAAAAAGATGACCCTGAGAAATTTTGGCTCCACTTCCAAATGAGGGAAAGTGGAGAGGAGGGGAGGGGAAGAGAAAGAGGTGATCCCCCACTGCCAAAGCTCATTTAAGTTGTGTGAATTTGAACAGCGTCTCCAATGACCTTTTCGGTCACGGGGGCTCATTACAATTTAAAGCTTCTTCCACTATTTCATCTCTTCCTGCGGGAAATAATGGGCAGCATGCTTAAGTTGCCAGCCATCACCAGTATGGTACAGTGACTAGAAGGGTCAGGGGCGTACCCAGGATGAAAACGGGGGGGGGCAAGGGAAGCCATGGTCGTTCAGGGGCGTGGGGGCGCCAGGATCAGCCCGAAATGGGGCTGCTCCGACCCCCTCCTCCCCCTCCGCGATCGGCAGGGGCAAAGGGGCACCAGGATCAGCCCGAAATCGGGCTGTTCTGATACCCTCCTCCCCTCCATGATCGCCAGGGCGGGTGGAGGGAAAGCCAGCCAAACACTTTGCGCGGCTCTGGTGCTTTCCCTCCACCCACCCCACAGCCAGACGGGATTCCTTCTAGCAGGCTGGCTGTGAGGCGGGCGGAGGGAAAGCCCCAGAGCCACGCAAAGCGTTTGGCTGGCTTTCCCTCTGCCCACCCCACCACAGCCAGCCAGGGAGAAGGGAGACGTAAAAGAAAAGGAGCGGCGGCGGGCAGCGGGGCATGCTGGCCAGCGGCCCTGCTTCTAGTGGGGGGGGCAACTGTCCCCCCTGCCCCCCTGCCTACGCCCATGAGAAGGGTTGCTTTGGATCTCTGTTAAACATCCTTCCTCTGAGATGGACTGAGCACACAGCCTTTAAGAGATCGCTATCGTTAGACCTCGGTTTCGCCAGCTATGAAGTGGAAAGAAACGCTATCCTACCTTGCCAAGCTGTTGCATGAGCAGCACATAAATAGGCACCTGGCTGGCCACTGTGAGATCAGGGTGCTGGACTAGATGGACCAATGGCCTGATCCAGCAGAGCTCTTTCCTGCATTGCAAGGGGTTGGCCCAGATGACCCTTATGGTCCCTTTCCAACCCTACAATTCTTCTATGAGGACCTCATGGGGGGTAGGCAACATGATGCTCTCCAGATGTTGGACTGCAATTCCCCTCATTCTAGAAGATTGACAATACTGGCTGGGGCTGATGGGAGATGTAGCCTGCCAATACCTGGAGGGTGCTGTGTTGGCTTATCCCTGTAATAAAGATTATAAAGCACTTTGTGAAATCAAAGTGTAACATGCATGGCTTGTAGAGTAATATCAGCACATTTAAAAATAATAGCACAGCTCTGCAGCTCCTTTGAAGTTTTCAGGTCAACAACAACAGCAAAAAACCACACACCAATATCTCCTGCTGGTGTTTCCAACAGGTAGTTAAAAGCCACATTGAGTATTGTAACCAGTGTGCGAGGCATCTGCTTGACTTCACTCTTTAATTACATGAAAGGAAGCTAATCAGGTCAAAGAGCTCTATTAATAACTGATAAGCACAGAGCAAATATGATTAAAATTAATTACAGTGAGCAAAGCAATCTGCAGTTTTCAATAGCTCCGAGAGGGTAGACAGGAGTTCTTAGAAGTTCTTGAGGCTGATGTGAACTGAAGCAGCAGCAGCTGTACGAAGCACCCAGACAGATGTCTGTCTTGTAGAAGTGATGGCTGGAATACCTACTACCATGGCTCATCTGTATCTCCAGAATACGCACACTTTTATGACCCAGCTTCTTTGATCCGAGCAATCATTGCCAAGTGTTTGGCCGGCTCTGATGTGCATCTTTGTATCCTCCCCCGATGAATTCCAGCTTGGCCTCTCAGGAGCTGCCATAACTCAAAGAGATGGAGCTGTACCCTGTAGTAAAACTCCACTGGTGCAATGGAGCACCCTCTTCCTTTTCCTGTCCCCTCCAGCTCACTGTGCACTCTCGAAATCAGCTCTGGAGGGTTGGAGGACTGGTGGGTTGGAGGTTTGGTGGGGCATGCAGTGGGAGAAGAAGAGACAGAAGCACAATTGCACCGGTAGACCACTGCTGGCACAACATTGGATACAACCCATGTGGGTCCTTGCCTACATCAGCATCAGCAGCATCAGCATCATATTGTTATCTGGCTGGGGTGTCCCAACCACTCTGGACAGCTATACATCGAAAGCACTATCATGTCACTTTAATGGCCATGGCTTCCCCCAAAGACAATCAATCCCTTTCCCCAATAAAGCCTGTGAAGGGAATAGAGGTCTCCCAACTACTCTTCATACCATTATTAATAGAATTGTGGAGTTGGAACATAGCTGCCAAGTCTCCCGTTTTCCCCGGGAAATCCCCGTTTTCCCAGCTGTTCCTAGCTGAAAAAACGGAATTTTGTTTTGTTTTTCCCCAGTTTATTCTGGCGCAGCAGCCATTTTGGAACTGGGCGGAGCATGCTCAGAAGCGACTTTTGATGCTGCTCTGCCCAGTTCCAAAATGGCTGCAGTACGACTTCTAGCGCAGCAGCTATTTTGGAACTGGGCAAAGCAGCATCAAAAGTCACTTCTGAGCCTGCTCTGCCCAGTTCCAAAATGGCGGCAGCGCTACTTCCGGTCTGCTATTTCCGGCCCGGTCCCTTATTTCTCTGACAGCAACTTGGCAGGTATGAGTTAGAAGGGACCCTGAGGGTCCTCCTGTCCAGCTGCCTGCAATGCAGGCATCTCAGCTAAAGCATCCATCAGAGATGACCATCCAAACTCTCTTTAAAAACCTCCAGTGAAGCAGAGTTCAGCGTCTTCCAAGGGAGTCCATTCCTCTGTTGAACAGCCCTTGCAGGACAATCACATACTTGCACAGTTCCGGTGATTCTTTGGGGAAAGTCATGGACATTGAAGTGGTATAACAGTGCAGATGTGGCCTGCATGTGATAGTTCAGTGTGGTAAGCCACCAAACTGCAAATTGCTGCATTGAAATAGGCAGCAGAGTTCCCCCAGACCTTGAACTGACTCCATCCATCCAGACAGGCCACTGTCTGGTGTACAAGGGGACCTTTCCTGGGCAACATAGTCTACCAGAGATTTAGTGTGGCTCTGTATCCTTTGGTCCTGCCATTTTGTATGACAGCTGCCACTTTGAATTTCCCCAAATTGAAAAATAATAATATAGTTGCCGAGTACAAGTTAAGTTAAGGCTGCATCAATAGGAGTATAGCGTCTAGATCAAGGGAAGTAATAGTACCACTGTATTCTGCTCTGGTCAGACCTCACCTGGAGTACTGTGTCCAGTTCTGGACACCACAGTTCAAGAAGGATACTGACAAGCTGGAACGCATCCAGAAGAGGGCAACCAAAATGGTCAGAGGCCTGGAAACGATGCCTTATGAGGAACGGCTTAGGGAGCTGGGTATTTTTAGCCTGGAGAAGAGAAGGTTAAGGGCTGATATGATAGGTAAAGGTAAAGGGACCCCTGACCATTAGTTCCAGTCATGACTGACTCTGGGGTTGCGTGCTCATCTCGCATTATTGGCCAAAGGAGCTGGCATACAGCTTCCAGGTCATGTGGCCAGCATGACAAAGCTGCTCCTGGCGAACCAGAGCAGCACACGGAAACGCCATTTACCTTCCCGCTATACCTATTTATCTACTTGCACTTTGACGTGCTTTCGAACTGCTAGGTTGGCAGGAGCTGGAACCGAGTAACGGGAGCTCACACCGTCACAGGGATTCGAACCGCCTACCTTCTGATCAGCAAGCCCTAGGCTCTGTGGTTTAACCCACAGCGCCACCTGCATCCCCTGTTCATATATATATATATATATATAATATATAAAAGAATGTCATATAGAGGAGGGAGAAAGGTTTTTTTCTGCTGCTCCAGAGAAGCGGCCACGGAGCAATGGATTCAAACTACAAGAAAGAAGATTCCACCTAAACATTAGGAAGAACTTCCTGACAGTAAGAGCTGTTCGGCAGTGGAATTTGCTACCAAGTAGTGTGGTGGAGTCTCCTTCTTTGGAGGTCTTTAAGCAGAGGCTTGACAGGCATATGTCAAGAATGCTTTGATGGTGTTTCCTGCTTGGCAGGGGGTTGGACTGGATGGCCCTTGTGGTCTCTTCCAACTCTATGATTCTATGATTCCAAGTACAATGACTATCCTGTTGGGGCTCCAATTTGCTCCCCCCAAACAATTTTGTCTCCCCCAGTAAAATGTAGCCAAATCAAAACAACCAATTTTGAGAAGGGCGCAATAGCTGAGAACTGGCCTTTGTCAATTTGCTACATCTGATTCCGCTCTTAGATGTCAGCTTAAGCTTTCTGGAGTTCCATTTTTGTGTGTGTGGAATAGCTCATAGCATGTAGTACATAAAAGATAGATTTTGGTGAATAACTAAGATTTCATTATCTGAGAAGGCAGGAGGCTGAGACTGATCCGGAGGAGTTTGCATAAATCATTGCAGGGGGAATGATGAGATGTCACCTCACCTGCATGCCAATTCTAGCCAAAAATTGGCAAATCTCTCAATTTTGATCCAGATTTATTAATAAATCAATGCAGAAAGCAGAGCTGAGATGTGAAACTGAAGAGCAATTAACTAAGCAAAGTGCCTGACTCTACGGCTCAGTTTTATATATGCTTTGTAAATTTCACAGGTTTTCCTGCAGGATGTGAAACTAGGAAACTATGGTTCGAGTGAGCTCTGCAGAGCAGGTTTGCAAACCAGGATCAAGCCATGGTTTGCAATCCTGGTTGGGGGGGGGGCTTACTTTAACCACAGTTTATTGGTTCAGATGTAACAACAAACCATACAGTGGAACCTCGGTTTATGAACACCTTGGTTTATGAATTTTCGGTTTATGAACGCCACAGACCCATCTGGAACAGATTAATTCACTTTCCATTACTTTCAATGGGAAAGTTCACTTCAGTTTATGAACGCTTCAGTTTATGAACAGACTTCCGGAACCAATTACACCCATGCTTCGGGTTAAGTACACTTCAGGTTGAGTACTCCGCGGACCCGTCTGGAACGAATTAATCCCCTTTCCATTACTTTCCATGGAAAAGTTCGCTTCAGTTTATGAACGCTTCAGTTTATGAACAGACTTCCGGAACCAATTGTGTTCATAAACCGAGGTACCTCTGTAGTTTGATTGTACAACTGATGATCTAACAATGACTTCAGGAGCACAACTTTTATAACGTTGGTGCATCTGATCAGAGCCTAATAGAAAATCAATAGGAGTTCTACAACACCTAAGTATTGTATTATTTAGCAATATCAAACTGTTCAAATTAGAAGAGTCTGATCAGCAAGTCTGAGGCTGGAAATTTTATTTGAGTCTTTTATCTTCCGAGCTTTTTGTTCTAACTGAAAAACACAGCTGGAAAAAATAGTCTCGGTTCAGATGTCACCTCACAAGCCTAGCGATTGGCATTGCATTCTCTGAAGAACAGAACCCTTCCAAACCGCCCTCCCCCATACAATTAAACCTTGAGATTTGTTGTCAGTAAACTAATCTTCCCTTGTCTTCTTTAAAAATGAAGAAAATCTCTCATGTTTTGAGCTTCCAATTTCTTTAGAAACCTTCCTCTCTAGGGATGGAATGGACTTTAAAGCCCTACATTCCTACACTTTTTTTTTTTGTCTAATGACCTGGGGCCCAGTTAGATGTCCAACTGTGATCTTCTATTTCTTGCCTGGGTAGGGAGCAATCTCGCCCACAGAGGGAGACCAGACTCTCACACTAATGTCCTAGGGGAGCACTCCTTCCTAGGACCAGGGAGGTCATCTGCAGTTTTGCACTAACAGACAGCCAGGCCATTTCAGGCCTAGGATGGGAAATGGGTAGTGATTGGGGTTAACAATGGGATGAAAGGCATTCTCTAGAGCCACTAAACTGTGAGGAAATGAGGGAGGCCGCCAATTGTGGAGCACACAAAGGATTAAGGGGTATGAAGTGAGGAGCCACACCATGAAGAGATGCCAATTATAAAGTAATGAATCTTTTGTGCAAGGGGGGTGTTTCTTCAGAGTTGAATTGCGCTTGTGTGGCACACTGCATGGGGAAGCAAAGAAGCTTATGCACACATCATCTGCCTAATGTGGAGAGAAGAATGCAGTCCTATCTGGGTATATTCTCACAGAAATTCGGTCTTTCGTTTATGCAAAGATCTGTTTTCAGATTTATAAAATGCTTCCCAAGCCAAAGTTATCAAAGCAGGGTGCAACAGAATGAAATGAGATACCAAAGATTGCAGACATGGCAAACTCAGAACAGTAAGACTGTTTCTATGATTGTGCAAAGATTATTCTCTAAAAGGATTACCATTACAATTTCAGCTCATTGCACGCCCTTTCTATAAGGTCCCAAGGCAGGTTACAATGTTTTAAATCCAATATTAAAAATAGGTTTTTTTTTAAATTATAGCCACGGGGTGAATCCTAAAAACACACATCTAGGGTGTGAAAAGCTTGGGTAAAGAGGTGTGTTTTCCTCTACAATAAAGTATATAATGAGGTGTCAGGCACATTCCTGTGGGGATGGAATTCCACAAAATGACCAGGTCATCTTCAGAGAAAGTCTTCTTAAACAAAAATATATTCAATGGCTTCCTTAACATCAAATGTCTAATTACAGCTTGTCGACGATTCCAGAGGGATGAAGCTGCAACACTAGTGGAACAATCTGAGTGTGTAACAAGCACATCTCTGGGACATGTGGTCTTCTTAGCAGTGTCTAATATGGGGAACACAATTGCCTGATAGGGGTGTTTTGGTGTGGTGCCAGTTCAGTGATCAACGGAGTGAAGGACTTCTTATGGTCTTGTCTGGAAGGAATAATTGGTGCTCCACATTCAACTCAGAGCAGAGCAGGACACTGCTAAACCATCCAAGTCCTGAAGCAGCCTGAACATTGGAGAGCTATGAACAGTGGTGGCTGGTGGCCACTGGGACCGTTGGGGCAGAAAACAGGGAGACCAACAGCAACGTCATGGACCACTTGGATGTAGAGGAATAGTGGGAGGAACCAACTGGGGAACCCCCAAGGGAAGAAGGCTCAGAGCCCAGGGAGTGGTGGTGGGATGACAATGAATGGTCAGATAGAGAAGAGGGAGTAGACTGGGAAGAGGAGGTAACAGGGGAGAGTCTGTGGCAGAGAGTAGTCTAGAATCAGAGGCAGAAGCTGACGCCAGAGAATGGGATGAGGGAAGCCAAGGGGCAGAGATGAGTCAGGATGATGCAGAGTCACAGGGGTCCCCCCCCCTCCTGTTGCAACAATCTCTCCTCCGCCTTTGTCTGCCAGAACCCAAAGAGGCATGAAGAGGGTGGAGGAGATGTTGGCCTCACAAAGGCAACGAAAGCCCTGGATAAGACAGCTGTGGGGAGGTGGGGGACTTTCAGTCTTGGCAACTGATCCATGGGGCAAGACTTACTGGGGATGTGCCAATCTGTGCCAATCGCGTTCTTGCCAATAAAGCGTTAACTCCAACTTGAAAGGTGTGGTTTATTGGCGGCTCACTCCTGTCAAGAAGGTGGAGTAAGAGGCAAGGATAGGCAGAGGAAGAGATGATGGTAGCAAGAGCCAGCTCATTCTAATTCTGTCCCCATCCTCCTGCATGTTGAAATCTACAAGGGCAAAACTGAGACTGGGCTAGAGGAAGTACCCTCTGGCCTGATTGTAAGTAGGATGGCAGGCAGGTGGGGTCTGGGTGATGGCAGACTAAAGATGGAGCGCGCCAGTGTCCCCATTCTCCCCAATGGGAATCAGATGGGTAGCATATAAATAATAAAATGGCGATGATGATGAGGATGATGATGATGATGATGATGATGATGGTGCCAGTTGCCAGGACCAGTTTCCCCAGGGAAGAAATCAACAGGCACCATAGACAAAAGCTGGTCAGAAACACCCATTTTTGCATAGATTCTGAGAATCGCCTGCCCAACCCCTGTGGGAAAGAAAATGCT
This sequence comes from Zootoca vivipara, assembly GCF_963506605.1. NCBI lineage: Eukaryota > Metazoa > Chordata > Lepidosauria > Squamata > Lacertidae > Zootoca > Zootoca vivipara. The sequence goes on along the minus strand of NC_083283.1, from coordinate 11,236,631 downwards.
GAACTGGTTGGTTCTGCAGAGCTTCAATCGTCTTCATATGTGCTTTGAGAGAAAAGGGATGCAAGGAGTTTTTTTAAAAATAAATAAACAAGAAAGGAAAGGGAGAAAAGGAAATGGTCAGGGATTGCAATTAAACCCTTGTGGACTTTGGGCAAATGAGTCCAAAATCAGTGGTCTGAAGACTTCAGCCACAACATCCCTTTTCATTCAGGCTTCTGGTTTGCTGCAGGCAAACTTCACTGTTCAGTGTTTATTCTGCTGGAACTCGACACAGATCAGTGGGAAAGGACAGGGGTTTAATTTCTTCCATGTGTCCCACCAGCACCCTGGCTTTGTTCCCTCCCCGCTTCTTTAATTTAATGGTGGGGGGAGAGCTGCGGCTGAAGAGCTAAAAGGCCTAATTAGAGTCTATGTCAAAAGAAAAAAAAGAGGACAAGGAGGGCAACTCAATTGATTCCTCCTGACCAAAAAGGAAGAAAGAACGGGGGGGGGAGGACCTTTAAAGCAGCGCAGCCTTTGTATTTGCTTTGGTATGAAATGGCAGGTCCACCCAGGCTGGGAAATGAAAATGGGGACATAGATGCATAATCATTCACAATAATTTTATTATTTGTACCCCACACATCTGAATGGGTTGCTCCAGCCATGCTGGGCGGCTTGCAACATATGTTTGAATCCTGGAAAGACGAAGGTTCTTTGGGCAGCTGGTTCCCGTTTCTGGGGGATAGGCAAGGTCTTCCTCCCTCCGAAGAAGAAGCAGGTATGCAGAGTGGGGGCACTCCTGAATACATCTGTCTCACTAGAAGCTCAAATGTCTTCTGTTCGCTAGGAGGGATGTCTACCCGCTTCATCTGGTCCATCAGTTACAGCTGCTTCCTGGACAGAATGACTACTGGGTTGGTAATCTCGAGTCTGCATTATCGCAATGTGTGCAGTGTGGGGCCGCCCTTAAGGCTGGTCCAAAATCTGCAGCTGGTGCAGGCGATGGCTACACTTCTAATGGAGGTAGATAGCAGACATCATGTGACACCATTGTTAAAACATCTGCAATGGTTGCTTATCTGTTACCGAACCAGGTTCAGGGTCCTTGCAATAATTTGTAAGGCCCTGAACAACTTAGGCCCAGGACATTTTTGTACACGATTTCCCCTGTTATGGGTATCTTTGCAAAGCAATTTTCTTTAATATAATGCAATTTTGCATGTTACTGTTACTAATATATTATTGAAACAAAATAAAAAAATTCCTTCCAGCAGCACCTTAGAGACCAACTAAGTTTGTCATAGGTATGAGCTTTCATGTGCATGCACACTTCTCCAGATATGATATCTGAATATGATATCACTTACGATATCACACAAAAGCTCATACCTATGACAAACTTAGTTGGTCTCTAAGGTGCTGCTGGAAGGATTTTTTTTATTTTGTTTCGACTACATCAGACCAACACAGCTATCTACCTGTAACTAATATATTATTATTATTATTATGTTTAATGCATTAAATTATGTTTTTGTCAACATTACTTAGACGAAGAACCACATTGCAAAATTTGGAGATGCACAAATCTCAAAGGATGCGTATTGCATATTGTTGCATATTGTCTTGGAAAATGTGAATTAGGTAGATTCATTGTTAAAGATGAACACATTTATCACATTTATCTCCAATGACTACTATGTAACTATGCAGTGATTTGCTTAGCTCCTTGGCTTCTCGTATACAGCAGCTTCAGTAAGGCCAAACCTGATCAGATCATAGATTTCTCCTTTTTCAAAACAAAAAACAAGACAACCAGTATGGGAAAACAAACTTCATTAATAACACACTGAACACTTTACAAGCAAATTCCTAGTTTGGTTTCTGGAAAGATAAACATGTGGTCAGATTCCACTTGTGGATTTTACCACCAGCATTTTAACACACAAACACACAGAGAGCGATACACAAACACACCTCCCTTTTATTGAACAGAGTTAAATGGATCTTGGTGGGGCTGCTTGTTTTCTCAAGCCATCTTCTCCTCCCCATTGCCTCAAATGACAACCAAATAAATAGAGGAGCCTCTGCCTCCAGCAGTGACTTCACCCCACACACATTGCAGGTAATTGTTTTTAGATTTATGGACCACAAGATGCCATCATTCAGCTTTCATTGAATAAACATTCTGTAAATAATCAGAGGTTGAGGGTGTGGGTGGTGAAACATGTTTGGGAGAAGGTGCAGAACACCTTTTTGCGTGTGGGAAGGGGGAGAGTAAAATTAACCCTCCCCTTGGCTCAGTGGGACCAGTCATGTGCAGAAAAACCATTCGGAATTGGTCCATGCATCTGATGCTGTGATTGGCATTGCACAAAGAACAGCCAGACAAGGGAACAGAGGAAGACAATTCTGTTGGTCTTGTATGGGTGGGACGTTGTGAAGAGTTCAGGCCCAACAGTGGGTCGATCACGCACGCCAGCACCTCCATTTTGGGGTAGAGATGTAGTAAGCAGGGCCATCTTAAGCATATCCGGCACCCCCACCCCACCCCGTTTCCCAGAGTTGTCAACCTTTTCCCAAGCCTCTGCAGGGATCGCTCTCCTCCTTGGGCAGGAAGCTGCATGTCCGCCAGCCATATAGTTGTCAGGGCACAGCTTCCATCCTAAGCCTCTGCAGGGATCGGTCTCCTCCCGCGGAGGCTTCGGAGGCAAGTTGCATGCCCGCCAGGCATACGGTTGACAGGGCACAGCTGGCGGGCGTGCAGGAGGGAAAGGGGAGGCCGCTGGCAAAGCCGCTCAGCTCCCCCACTTGCTGAGGCGCCCCTGAGAGGCTGGCGCCCTGGTGCAAAGCACCAGTAAACCCAGTGGGGAAGATGGCTCTGGTAGTAAGAAAAAGAAATAAAAGATTAGGATGACAGCAGGTTTAGCAAAGGTTAAATATCTCAATGGCTGTCACATGGAAGATGGAGCAAGCTTGTTTTCTCCTGCTCCAGAGAGCAGGACTCTAACCAATGGATTCATGTTACAAGAAAGGAGTTTCTGACTCAACATCAGGAAGAACTTTCTGACAGTAAGAGCTCTTTGACCGTGGAAAGGACTCCCTCCGGAGGTGGCAGACTCTCCTTCCTTGGAGGTTTTGAAGCAGAGATTGGGTGGCTGTCTGTCCTGGATACTTCAGTTAAGATCCTCGCATTGCAGGGAGTTGGAATAGATGACCCTTGGGATCCCTTCCAACTCTACGATTCTATGATCCTATGGATCAAAAGAGCCAGAAAAAGTGGAGAAAAACAGATAAGGTAGAGCTGGGAGAGATCTGAGACACCACAGGCAATACTGAACTAGATGGGTTGATGGTCTAAGGCAGTATAATGCGGCTTCCTATATTCCTGGAGCTTTTGTGGGGGGAGCGCAGGGGGTGTAGCTAAGTGGAAGAGCATCTGCTCAGCATGCCATAGACCCCAAGTTCAATCCCTGGCATCTCCAGGTAGGGCTGGGAAAGGACTCCATCAAAAACCCTATGGAACTGCTCCCAGCCAGTGCAGACAGTTCTGAGCTCAGTGGATCAAGACTCCGACTCTGTGTAAGGCAGTTTCCTATGGTCCTCAAAGGGCCCGCCCCAAAACGTTGCGCGTTGTGATTTCCAAAGCATCACGCCACATCTCTATGCAGCATCTTTGATCCCAGGGGATTAGAAAGTGCTTTCCTTCCCTTTGCACAGGAGGTTCACCTACTTTGGAGAACGGCGGTGATGCAATCTGCGGGCTTAAAAGCCTCTTCCTGGGAAGCTCCAGCTGCTGGCTAATCCACTTACTTTGATAAGTGATCATATATTAGCTCGCCAAGCTTTCAAGGGGGGGAGGGGCATGCTTTGCCGTGATAAATGCAGCCCATTGGCAATTAACAAATATTGATCTCTGCTGCATTCAGGTGTTGCCTTGCTAATTGAACAACTTCGCCTTCCTTTTTAATTGGGGGGGGGGTGTCACATGGTGCCTTTCCAAATTCCACCATGGACTTTCCAAAGAGTGTGATGAATTATTATTATTATTATTATTATTATTATTATTATTATTATTATTATTATTATATCCCTACCTTTCCTCCAAGCAGCTCAAGGTGGTGTCCATGGTTCTCCTCCTCCATTTTATCCTCACAACTACCCTGTGAGGTAGGTTTGGCTGATAGACAGTGACTAGCCCAAGGTCACCCAGTGGACTTCATGGGCGAGTGGGGATTCTAACCCTGGTTTCCCAGGTCCTGGTCGGACACTTTAATCATGACATCATCATCATCATCATCATCATCAATTTATTATTTATACTCTGTCCATCTGGCTGGGTTTCCCCACTACACTGGAGAGACATGCTATATTTTACGCAGCAGCAAAACAGGAGAAAAAAACCCCTCACTAATGCTATTCTAAGCTGCATCAACAGATGTATAGTCCTAACCAAGGGTGGCAATATTGCCATTCTATTCTGTATTGGTCAGGCCACACCTGTCCAGTTCTAGGTACCACAATTGAAGAAGGATATTGACAAGCTGGAATGTGTGCGGAGGAGGGAGACCAATATGATCAAGGGTCTGGAAACCAAGCCTTAGGAGGAATGTTTGAGGGAGGTGGGTATGTTTAGGCTGGAAAAGATGAGGCTGTGAGAAGATAGGACAACCACCTTTAAATATCCCAAGAGCTGCCATTTGGAAGATGGAGCAAGCTTGTTTTCTCCTGCTCTGGAGGGCAGGACCTGAACCCGTTACAAGGAAGGAGATTGCTGCGTTGAAGAGGGTTGGATCCCTTCCAGCTTTACAATTCTATGATTCTGTTCAACTTTCCAGACCAGGCATCCCCAAACTTCGGCCCTCCAGATGTTTTGGACTACAATTCCCATCTTCTCCAACCACTGGTCTTGTTAGCTAGGGATCATGGGAGTTGTAGGCCAAAACATCTGGAGGGCCGCAGTTTGGGGATGCCTGTCCCAGACAGTTATTGCCTTCTCTTTCAACGTATACAGAACGGGAACAAATCTTAGCATCAAGAGGGATGCAGGATTGCGCAGAACTGACCGAACCCTTCCCTCTTCCCCACTCTTATCCCTGGAATGCCCTTCACATCAAGTCCTTCTTGCTCTGGAAGTGAAGCAGGTTGGGAAATGAACTACTGAAGAGAAGTGGGCTCAGCTCTCCTTACCTGTGGGCCCTATGTATGGATACTAGAATTAGACTCTCCTCTTCATATACAAACAGGACCTAAATGACCTTAACAGATTAGACAACTGGGCCAAAGCAAACAAGATGAATTTTAACAAGGAGAAATGTAAAGTACTACACTTGGGCAAAAAGAATGAAAGGCACAAATACAGGATGGGAGACACCTGGCTTGAGAGAAGTACATGTGAAAAGGATCTAGGAGTCTTGGTAGACCACAAACTTGACAGGAGTCAACAGTGTGATGCAGCAGCTAAAAAAGCCAATGCAATCCTGGGCTGCATCAATAGGAGTATAGCATCTAGATCAAGGGAAGTAATAGTACCACTGTTTTTTGCTCTGGTCAGACCTCACCTGGAGTACTGTGTCCAGTTCTGGGCACCACAGTTCAAGAAGGATACTGACAAGCTGGAAGAGGGCAACCAAAATGGTCAAAGGCCTGGAAACAATGCCTTATGAGGAACGGCTTAGGGAGCTGGGTACGTTTAGCCTGGAGAAGAGAAGGTTAAGGGGTGATATGATAGCCATGTTCAAATATATAAAAGGATGTCATATAGAGGAGGGAGAAAGGTTGTTTTCTGCTGCTCCAGAGAAGCGGCCACGGAGCAATGGATTCAAACTACAAGAAAGAAGATTCCACCTAAACATTAGGAAGAACTTCCTGACAGTAAGAGCTGTTCGGCAGTGGAATTTGCTGCCAAGGAGTGTGGTGGAGTCTCCTTCTTTGGAGGCCTTTAAGAGGAGGCTTGACAGGCATATGTCAAGAATGCTTTGATGGTGTTTCCTGCTTGGCAGGGGGTTGGACTGGATGGCCCTTGTGGTCTCTTCCAACTCTATGATTCTATGATTCTAGCACATATGCAAGTAACAAATGCTACTTTCATTTCCACCAGGTTGCACTCTTCTGTGTCCAGTATTGGAAACGATTTGTTCAATATATGTCCATCTAACACCATCAAAATCAATGCATGGTAATTCCCTATTGATTTGGGTTAACGAGATGGGCTGCTTTGCACCATTTGATGCTGATTTCCTGCGGTCAGCAACAATATAGCCCCCACCTCACCCTATAATGTCCTGATGGCTAGGGAACCTCATCGTTCTGTGCCTGCCTTCTACGATCATCTGTCACTTGGTTCGCGTTGCACCATCCGAAGCCCACAGCTTATCTGTGAATGTCTCTAACATGGCTCCATCTTGCTCCTTCTGCTGCTTGTAGCAATTTAGAGCTGAACAAGGCAGCTTGATTTCTTACACGGATATGAGCTTATGCATGCAGGATTCTGCCTTGGAATGCAGAAAATGGGGAGGAACACCAAGGTGGGAGGGGCGAATAGGTAGAAGTGGCTCACTGAGTGGGGAGGAGCTGCTGACTTAGCTTCCCAGCAGGTGGGTCTCTGGGAAGGGGGGGGGGTAGCTGTGAGGTCAGCATGGTGCAAATGCACTGGCCGGGACACCCGATTGGCTCTGCCAATGTGTTTGCAGAAAGCAGCTGTGCCAGCATAGGGCTGGCAAAGTCCCTGGTGCAGTGGTTGGCCACCAAAGGACTTTGGCAAGTGGGCTGGCCATTACTGTGTTGCGAAACGATTCATGTCTAAAAAGTGTGTCGGCAACATGAAAAGCTTCGAAAGCTCTGCTTTAGACCAAGGGTGATTGATTGATTATTTAATTTCTACACCACTTAATATATTAAAAAATATCTCTAAGCGGGATACAGAAAACCAAAGCAATAACAAACAAAGTATAACAAACAAAGACACTGTTACACATAAAAACTTCAGTACAAAGTCACTAATCTATTTTAATCTACCGTGTTTCTCCGATTTCAGGGATGTCTTATATTTTTCCTCCTGCTGCTGCCGCGGCCGGTATTGCTGTTGTGCCTATCACTATGTCTTATTTTCGGGGTATGGCTTATATTCCTTGAATGCTTAAAAATCCTGCTATGGCTTATTTTATGACTACGTCTTAAAGGTAAAGGTAAAGGGGCCCCTGACCATCAGGTCCAGTCGTGTCCGACTCTGGGGTTGCGGCGCTCATCTCGCTCTATAGGCCGAGGGAGCCAGCGTTTGTCTGCAGACAGCTTCCGGGTCATGTGACCAGCATGACAAAGCTGCTTCTGGCGAACCAGAGCAGCGCACGGAAATGCCGTTTACCTTCCCGCTGGAGCGGTCCCTATTTATTTACTTGCACTTTGATGTGCTTTCGAACCACTAGGTGGGCAGGAGCTGGGACCGAGCAACGGGAGCTCACCCCGTTGCAGGGATTTGAACCGCCGACCTTCTGATCAGCAAGCCCTAGGCTCAGTGGTTTAACCCACAGCGCCTTAAAATAGGAGAAACAGGGTATATCTATTCATTTTCCTTCTGACACACCTCTCCCACTCAGACTCCAGGCTCTCATCCAGGGTCGAAGAATGCTCTCAGCTCACCCATAAAAGTCTCACAAAAGTTCCTAGAAACAGCGGACATCACTCTTGTCTCTTGCTTTCAATTTGCTTCCGTGGTGGATGGTATTTCCTTCAGGCTGCCCACAACTGTGTCCTACTCAGCACCCTCGGCACCCAGTTCCAGGTACAGCAGGTTTGTCAATTTTTGCAGGGGGTCCAAAGGATAAGAAGAGGACCCCCTTCACCCTCACTACTCTTCCTTCACCCACTGCCCTCTCGCCCAGCTGCTTTTATATGAGATTTGTACATGGAGACTTCCTGGCCCTCAGCCCATTCTCTCTGTTTCCGTACTATCCAACAATTCTCCAATGAAAATAAAGGTAAAGGTAAAGGGACCCCTGACCATTAGGTCCAGTCGTGGCCAACTCTGGGGTTGCGGCGCTCATCTCGCGTTATTGGCCGAGGGAGCCGGCGTACAGCTTCCAGGTCATGTGGCCAGCATGACAAAGCCGCTTCTGGCGAACCAGAGCAGCACACGGAAATGCCGTTTACCTTCCCACTGTAGCGGTACCTATTTATCTACTTGCACTTTGACGTGCTTTCGAACTGCTAGGTTGGCAGAAGCTGGGACCGAGCAACGGGAACTCACCCCGTCGCAGGGATTCGAACCGCCGACCTTCTGATCGGCAGGCCCTAGGTTCTGTGGTTTAACCTCAAGTGCCCCCTGCATCCCTATGAAAATAGGGACAACCTATTCCATAATAATAATAATTTTACTAATTGTACCCTGCCCATCTGACTGGGTTTCCCCAGCCACTCTGGGTGGCTTCCAACACATATAATACATAATAAACATTAAACTTTTTATAAAAGAAAAAATCCCTTCCCTACACAGGGCTGCCTTCATGTGGCTCAGGTGTCGGATAACTCCATACCCACCAACATTTCTCCGTTGAAAATAGGGATGTCCCTAAGGAAAAGTGGGACATTCCAGGTATAAATCAGAAACTTATGTGGCATCTGTAAATCTGGGACTGTCCCTAGAGAATAGGGACGCTTGGAGGATCTGAGTTTCAACTCTTAGTTCTCTAGATGTTCTTGGACTACAAGATCCCTGACTATTGGCTATGTTGACTGGGGGCCGGGGCTGATGGGATCTGGAGTTCAACACCATCTGAAGGTGAGTCACAAGCTCCCCAGCTCTACAATAGGCCGAGGGCTGTGTCCCAGGTAAATGGATAATTCATTTTCTGGGGAGCACAGCCGTAGCTCAGTCGTGGCTGTAAATACTGTACTGCTGCACTGGAATGAGCCATATCTTATATGGTAAAACAAATGATGGCAGAGAGATGTATTTAGGCCACGAGCCCAGCTCTTTAGTTCTCCAAGTAAACATTTTACTTTTCTCTCCTTCCAGTCCGCAACCAAAATAGGAGAGCTCTGTCTAAAATTAACTAAGGCTCTTTCATCTTCAAGACATTTAGATTTGTAATTTCAAGCGAGGCGCAGAGAGAGGGGGGTTGGTTCTTTTTCTTGCAACAAACTCCCAAGCATTTCTGCCCTTAGCCAGATCAACAGGAGGCTTCCTTCACAAGTGGGAAACTGTTTTCTTTTGTTTTTAATCTCAGTTTATCCTCTTTTCTATAATTTTCAGAATACACTGGCCCAAGGTTTTGTTTGTCAGCGTTTTCAAGAGGACCGTTGCAACCGTTTGGCCATCTATTAATACGCAAGGCATTGGCAAGAGCTCCCTACGGTGTGGCGTTCTGAGCAAACTTTGATGGGGATGAAACAGAAAGATCTGGTTTTCTCAAACAGTCAAGGGGGAACTTCTCTCTCACACACACAAAAAACACATCTCTCTGAAAACCGCCACATTATCCTTCCTTAGAAAAGCTTCAAACCACCTTTCAATTAGCGTTGCATTTGGAGAGCCTCTGGAAAATCTTTTGTGTCTTGTCTTCTCGAACATGGGCCATTTCCAGCTGTGTCCTAGAGGTACCCTCATGGGGGAATGGAGCTATCAGTGGTTACAGGTCACAGCGAACACATTCTGCCTCCCCTGTCTGAGGCGGCATGCCTCTGAATGCAGGGGCGTACCCAGGATGAAAACTGGGGGGGGGGCAAGAGAGGGGAAGAGAGAGGGAAGGAAGGAGGGAGGGAGGGAAGAGAGAGAAGGGAGGGAGGGGAGAGAGGGAGTGAAGGAAGGAACGAAGGAAGGAAGGAAGGAAGGAAGGAAGGAAGGAAGGAAGGAAAGAAAGAAAGAAAGAAAGAAAGAAAGAAAGAAAGAAAGAAAGAGTCTGCCCCCCCCAGCTCAGGCTGCTCCTCCCCCCTCCCACATTCCTGTCTCTGGCTGCAGCCGCAGAGGGAGTGAAAACAGCCCGATTTCAGGCTGCTTCTCACCCTCCCCACGTTCCTGTCGCTGGCTGCAGCCGCGGAGGGGGCGGAAACAGTCCAATTTCCATAACCCTCAGTGACTTTTCCCCTTCAGTTTTGGGAGGGGGAAAGTGTGGGTTATGGTCCGTAAAATACGGTAATTTATTATTATTATTATTGCTTCGGGGGGGGCAGCTGCCCCCCGCCCCTCGCTGGGTACGCCCATGTCTGACTCCCAGTTGTACACGTGAGGAGAGGGCTGCGGCACTCAGCTCCTCTTTGTGGGCTTCCCACAGGCATCTGTGAGAGCAGAGTGCTGGACTAGATGGGCCATTGGCCTGATCCAGAAGGTTTTTCTTAGGCTGTTATGCTTAGGGAAAGGCTGGAGGACCCAGGGCCCTACAAGTCCCGTCAACCCAAATTATAGGCCACGTTGGATGGAGCTGATGGGAGTTGGGAGTCCAATGACATTGGAGCGTCCTCGGGTTTCTCACCCCCCCTTTAAGGCAAACTCAGTGAAGTGTATTACATCAAGGACAGCCCTTTCCATGTACCTGTGGCCCTTTAATGCCTCACATACAGGTATCCATTGTTGGTGTTCCCATCCCCATCTCCCAGCACACACACAATTTGTGTGTATAAGAGAGAGAGAGAGGCAGAGGCAGAGAGAGAGTGTAGGATTCAAAGTCTCCCCCCTTGGGCATATTCAGGATTCCAATGCCCCCACCCCAAATAAAGGGAGAAAAGACCTCCTAATATTTTAAAAGGAGCCACATTGCCTTTTGGTCCTTACTCATTCTACCACTGTAAAAAGAGATATAGCTGATTATTGGGATTGATTGGTTTACTGTTTAATTCCAGACCCTCCAAGTGTCCCTATTTTCTAAGGGCGCCCCTGATTTAGAGAAGCCATCCTGGTTTCTGATTTGATCCTGGAATGTTCCACTTTTTCTTAGGATGCTCTTCTTTTCATCGGAGAATTGTTGGAGGGTATGGCGTTATCTGACTCTTGAGCTGCCTAAGGCAATCCTGTATAGGGGTGGGTGGTTTTTTTAAAAAAATGTTTATTGTTTTCTTATGTTTTTATATATGTTGGAAGCTGCCCAGAGTAGCTGGGGTAGCCCCATAAGATGTGTGGAGTATAAACGGTAAAATGATCGTTATGGAATGGGACGTCCCTATGTTCATCGGATAAATGTTGGAGGGCATGTAATTCTATGTATTAATTCTATATATTAAATGCTTTGCATTAAATATAGGGTTGCCATAATGTTGAGCATTCGGGCAAAGTTGTTGAACTTTATTATTATTATTATTATTATTATTATTATTATTATTATTATTAAAAATGAATATCGCCAAAATCTATATTACTGACATGAGCTGCCATACGTTTGGATTTTCCCAGACATTTCAGCAAATTCTACCCAGACACTGCTTAAGGGGGCTGAATAACGGCTATGGCAACCCTAATTAAATACCTAGAAGCAAATTCACAATAAGAAGAATATCAACGATAGAAACCATTGCCCAATTTCATATAGAAAGCAATTACAATATTGTTTTCAAAAAAATTAAAAACCCTTTCATATGTGAAAACAGTTAGACACAATCCCCATGTGTTAAAAAAAAAGGAAAAAGAGCTGAAGGCAATTCCATATGTTAAAAAAAAAAACCAATTCGAAATCCAAAGCCTTTATAGATTGGGGTAAAGATCTCACTTGTTGAAAGATGAATATCTTCACCAGGTATTATGTGTTCCCTATACACATTTCTCCTCCTGTTCCCCTCAATGGTTCACATGATTTATTTGATTTTATTTGTTTTTTTAAGCAGAGATGAAGAGAGAGGTGAATAAGGAGAGAGTTTGGCACTGGGGTGTCAAGTACAATAAAAAATAAAAAATCCCCAACTGGTTATGATTTGAGCATATTTAAAATAGATATCTATATTTTAAAATGCACCTGTGTTCTCAAAACTGATGGAAAGGCTTGTGGGGGGTTAGATGGGAAAAGGGACATTTGCAAGACGGAGGTGTTCTTAACCTGTTTGCAAGTCCTCGGACCATGTATTGCTGGTGGGTTGGGGGAGAGAAGCATACAATTTAAATAAATGTGGGAGAGGAGGGGCCTCCTTGGAAAAGTGTGAGTCTGAGCAGAGCTTTTGGCCACCTGCCTGGGATGGATTGAACTTTCCCCTACAATCCTCACTCCGGAACTTCCAAGCACAGTGCCGCTCTGATAATTTACTTCTAGAAAGGAAGAGCTGTCTGGTCCTCTTGGCAGCATTTGCCAGCATTTGTCCAGGCAGCATTATTATGCTGGGATGTTATCTTTGATTTGCAAAAGCAAAAGTGCTGTGTTCTCTTTCCAGCTATTGAAAAGACGGTGAAGTCTCTTGCATTTCCTCCTGAAGTCAAGCTGCTGGGTGTTTTGTTCTCTCTCTCTCTCTCCCCTCCCCCCACCGAGATCTCTTTGCCAGCAATGACAGATCTCTCCCTGGCTCTCTTGCCTTTGCTGACACCTGCTGATCAACGTGTGAGGCCAGATGCTGCTAAGACTTGCATCTAAACTGGGGAGTTGCTCTGTGGCCTAAAGGGAATACAGTGGAACATGGATTCTGCTGCTGTTGTTGCCATTTATTGCTACAGGGGTGGGAAATTGAATCTGGTTGGGGGGGGGGTTAGACTCTTATACCTCACCCATCCACTCCTATGGGCCACATTTGACAGGTGGGCCGGGTAGCCATTTTCACCCCATGCGGTGCTTTGAAGCCCCGACAATCAGCTAATATTGGGGCTTCAAAGCGCACCACACAGCTCTCTACAGGCACCAATCCACCGGTTGATTTTCATGGCTTGCAAAGAGCCACACAAGGCATGATGCACAGGGCTTTTAAGGAGCCACTAATCAGCTGACTTGGGTTGCCTCAAAGCCCCTTTTTGGCCCAGTCGCATCTATACTTTTCCTACACCTAATGATTATGTGCTGGGCCAAACTATCTGCCCCAGCTGAATTTTGTTAGTTGTGGCTGGCTTCCAATATATATATCAAAATATAAAAAAACATTAAACATTTAAAAAACTTTCCTATGCAGGACTGCCTTCAGATGTCTTCTAAATGTTGTATAGTTACTTATCTCCTTGCCTTGGGGGGGTCAGACAACTCCATACCCTCCAATAGTTCTCTGGTGAAAATAGGGACATCCTAAGGAAAAGCAGGACATTCTGGGAACTCATAAAAAAACAAAGGTGGCTTCTGTAAATCAGGGACTGTCCCTGGAAAATAGGGACACTTGTAGGGTCTGAAAATACAACATGGTTTTGCTTCTGTTCCCATTCCGCCATGAGGCTTAACAGCTCTGCCACGTTATTGGGGTGGAGAGGAGCATTTTGTCTTAAGAGACACAAGCGAGAAGAAGTCAAGCCTTTTGCTGCCGGGGTGGGGGCCGCAGAGAGCAGGAGGGGTTAAGAGGCAAAGTGTTCATTTCGGCGCCTTCTAAAAACATTCCTGGTTAGACAAGCCTACGCAGATGCTTAGAAAGTGGAGGTAATTTTAATCTGTTCTGGTGCTTTAACATTTGTGCGTTTTAAAGTACATCGGACACCCCCCCCCTTGATTTTACTGTTTTATCTTTTGCAAACTGCTTCGAGGTTCTTTTACAAGCAAGTGGTGTATACATTTTATTAAATAATAAATAACTCAAAAGAAATGAGGGAATACCCCCCAGTCAACTCATGTTTTAAGACTGCATGCACACAAAATTCTCCTGTCTCTCCCACAATATTATAATCTCAGGCAAGACATTCAGTTGATTATTATGCCTCTTTCCCCCTTTCTGATTAAGATAAGCTAGTAGCTGCAAAGAGCACCACATTTCTAGCAACCACTAATAAAACAAGGGCCAAGATGCCACCCTCTGAGTTCTAAGTTATATGATTTTTTAATTTAGTTTGGCGATTTTATCTGTTTAGTTGCACTGATATACGCTTGAACCAAATTCCAACGGCTTGTAGTTGATGCAAATAAATGTCCTTCTATCTCCCTCCACTTTCGTGGGGGATGAATGTTCCTGCAAAAGTGCTGATGGCGGGAGATACTTAGACCAGTTTTATTTTCAAAATTGGTACTGGGGAATTCTGAAAAGGGAAAGTGGCAGGTTTTCATGAAGTTCATTCCCACTCCCACCCCCACCCCCCAGCATTGAGATTTGCCGTTTCAGAAGGAGAAATGTTTTCTCTGAAAGAATAACGCTCTTCTAGAAAATGATGATGATGATATCCAGACATAAATCATCCCCTCTTATCTTCCACTTCCTTCTCTTCCTATTCCCTTTCCTTTATCAAAATCTAGATTGCAATTTCCTTGGGGCAGGGCCTGGGGTTCTGTTTTGTTTCAGTTATTCTGTAAAGCAGACTCACTTTGCCTCTGGCTAGGACTGGCTCAACTATGGAGGCAAACTCTGCAACTACATAGGGCAGGGGCGTACAACCTCTGGCCCATGAGCAGCGGGGGAACATATGCCTGCGCTGCCCAGGACGGGAGCGCTCCCGAGGGGGGAGGGGCATGGATGGTGCCCTCCCAGGCGCAGGATAGCCACTCAGGTGTTCGGCGTGGCGCGCACACCCTGCAGCTGGGGGCGGAGTGAGCCGCTGATGGTGGACATTTGGTGCCCATGGCTCCCAAGCCTCCCCCAGCTGTCAAAACAAAGTGGGAAAGGGGGAATGCCGCCGGTAAAGCAGCGCAGCTCCCACCTTCCCCCGATGGCTCGGGGTAGGCTTGGGAATTGTGAGTAGGCGTTGTGCCAAATGTCACACACACCCCTCAGCGAAGACACTCGGGGCGGTCTGCCCCCACCGCATCCCCCTTCCTCCGCCCCTGCCCGTGGGACAGAATAGGCCGGACCCGACCTCCGCCTTTAGCTCACAAGGGCATTTCCCCCAAACCATGCCTGTTGACATTCCTGTCATCCCAGGCATCTAATGATTGAAAGAGATTTCCCTTGAAACCCTGAAATGATTCATTTGAGAGTACAGTGGAACCTCGGTTTACTTCTACCTCCGTTTATGAACGCCTCCGTTTACAAACGCCGTGGACCCGGAAGCGTTTACATCTGGGTTCCGCGGCGCTCAGATGCGCAGAAGTGATCTGTGCAGCGCATGCGTGCGCAGAAGCGTGCCTTCAGTGAGCAAACGCCTCCGCGAGCAAACGCCTCTGCGGAACGGATTGCATTCGCAAACTGAGGCACCACTGTAGATGTTTACTGGGCGTGGGGGGTTAAGTTTGGAAGTTTCAACTGTTTTGGACGTTTTAATTGTTTTGTTCCAGCACTGATGTGTTTGATACCCTAAGCTCCTTTTGTAGGAAAGTGTGGGATATTAATCTAATTTATAATAATACTGTGTTTTTCTGTGTATAAGACGGCCTCTCTCTTTTTTAAAAACCCTAAAGGATCACCCGAAGTTGTTGAGCTGCTTTTGGGGCTCT
This sequence comes from Zootoca vivipara, assembly GCF_963506605.1. Classification (NCBI taxonomy): domain Eukaryota; kingdom Metazoa; phylum Chordata; class Lepidosauria; order Squamata; family Lacertidae; genus Zootoca; species Zootoca vivipara. The sequence goes on along the minus strand of NC_083283.1, from coordinate 11,221,194 downwards.
GCAGCACCGCTAACACCACTCGACAAGGAGAGCCTGCAGCTGGTGGTCTCATTGCTGCCCAGCCATCTGCTGCTGCCACCACTGTCTCTGTCCATGAGTGCACAGGATGGAATGCCACCCACATAAACTCAGTGGTGGAGCATGCCCCACCAGTGCCCAGGGTGTGTGTGCTGCCCAGTGGAGGTGGGGCATGCCATGGGGACAGGGTATGCCAATGGAGTGACTGCGTCCTTCTTGAGCACCCTCCAACTGGAGGGCAGCTGAGTGGGATGTGGTGGGCTCCATGGTGTCCCCAAAGATAAGTTCCACCTGGGCCGACCCACCCCCTCTACATCCCCCTAGCTATGCCACTGTATAAGGCAGCCCAATCCTGCTTTTTTAAGAAGCTGGTTGGCAGTTCCTGCTCAATTCAAGCACACCCTAACTAGTTCCTGATGGGATACTGGCTGGCATTCCCGAACTTTGCAGAAATGAACAATGAACTCCCCACATATCAGCTGATGTGTGACAACTTCAGTCCTGATTCAGTCACTAATTGCATTACCTGGCCAATGTGGCCATTCTTTTTGAGATGGTAAATCCTTTAGTTTTTTAATCCAGGCCACAGACCTACCCTATTGCCCTTAAGACGGGATTTGAAGGATTTGTAAGTGAGAGAACTATCAGGAAAGGTTCCTCGAGACCTTTCCTTCTGCAGAGGAAACATTTTGGAGTAATTAGGAGAACCAAGATGGTTTTGGGGATTGTTCTGTGTGTAGGGTTGCCAGACTCAATAGAGGACAGGACTTCCGTGCCTTTAATTGCCCTGCTCTCTTTTGAGTCTGGAAACCTTACAGAGAAACCAGCTTGAAAGTTGTTTAATTTCCAAGCAAAGGGTCTGCTGGTTTCTCTTTAAGGTTTCCAGACTCAAAAGAGAGCAGGGCAATTAAAGGCACAGAAGTCCTGTCCTCTATTGAGTCTGGCAACCTTATTTGTGTGCTAAAGCAAAGTGTAATTTTCTCAGGGAATATTTCCTAAATTCTAAAGGATTGGTTTTCTGTAGAGGGTGTGTGTGCGCGCACCCTAAAATTTTATAATAGATTTAATGCCCAGGAAACTCTAGGGGGAAGGGATTTTATCCAGATTAAATAATGTGGAAAATAATTGTGCGATATCTACATTGCCAGAATTACAAATGAAAAGGAGAGAGTGGTTTCCTGGACGACTGTTGAGGATTCAATGTGTCATTTGTGTGCTACTCAGACTATGATAGAGTGCAAATGGAGTGAAGTAAAGCAAAGCATGTTAATTTGTCTAGATCAGGAGTGTTGGAGGGAGGGAAAACACAGGTGAAACCAACTATCTCCTGATGGCAGCTGCATAATCTCTCTCCCTATCACAGTTCTTCCTCTGGAAACAGCTCCCTTTTGAAGGCTCCTAAGTCTACTGGAAGAAGGAAATATCACCAGTGTTGCAGCAATGAATCTTCAACATCAACTTCATTGGACAGGTCATGTTGTTTGGATGCTGGATTATTATTTTGCAAAGCAACTATTCTATTCCCAATTTAAGAATGAGAAGTGTAATGCCGGTGGACAACAAAAGAGGTTTAAAGACTCTCTCAAGGCAAATCCTTAAAAATGGTAGTATAAACACGGACAACTGGGAATCACTGGCCTGTGAGCACTCCAGTTGGAGAACAGCCTTCACGAAAGGCTTCCTGGACTTTGAAGAAGCATGGACTCGGGACGAAAGGGAGAAATGAGCTAGGAGGAAGGCACATTGGCAAAACCTCACCGTGAACAACTCCTACCCAGAAACCTATGTCCCCACTGTGGAAGAAGAGAAGAAGAAGAAGAAGAGTTTGGATTTGATATCCCGCTTTATCACTACCCGAAGGAGTCTCAAAGCGGCTAACAATCTCCTTTCCCCTCCTCCCCCATAACAAGACACCCTGTGAGGTGGGTGGGGCTGAGAGACTTCAGAGAAGTGTGACTAGCCCAAGGTCACCCAGCAACTGCATGTGGAGGAGTGGAGACGCGAACCCGGTTCCCCAGATTACGAGTCTGCCGCTCTTAACCACTACACCACACTGGCTCTCACACTGGAAGGATGTATGGATCCAGAATTGGCCTTCACAGCCACTTATGGACACACTGTTAAGACCATATTCATGGAAGACAATCTTACTCAGCTACGAGTGATAGAAGAAGAAGAAGAAGAAGAAGAAGAAGAAGAAGAAGAAGAAGAAGAAGAAGAAGAAGAAGAAGAAGAAGAAGGTGAGAAAAGCCATCCCTTGGTGGCCAACACAAGAGTCTCTCCTCCCTCATCTTTGAAGTGTGGTAATGCCTCTCGCTTGCATGGATGGAGATGTCCACATGCAGAAACCTCCACTGAGAGCCAGTGTGGTGTAGTGGTTAAGAGCGGTAGACTCGTAATCTGGGGAACTGGGTTCATGTCTCCGCTCCTCCACATGCAGCTGCTGGGTGACCTTGGGCTAGTCACACTTCTTCTAAATCCGGCCCGTGGACGGTCCGGGAATCAGCATGTTTTTACATGAGTAGAATGTGTCCTTTTATTTTAAATGCATCTCTGGGTTATTTGTGGGGCATAGGAATTTGTTCATTTTTTTTTTCAAAATATAGTCCGGCCCCCCACAAGGTCTGAGGGACAGTGGACCGGCCCCCTGGAATGGAAGATTCTGGGGAAGGGCTCTAGGTGTCTGAAGTCCTGAATATGAAAACATACAGTGGAACCTGGTTACAGGTAGGTAGCTGTGTTGGTCTGAGCCGAAGCAAAATAGAAAAAAATTCCTTCAGTAGCACCTTAAAGACCAACTAAGATTTTATTTTGGTATGAGCTTTCGTGTGCATGCACACTTCTTCAGATACCTGGGTGGAACCTGGGTTTTCAAACATAATCAGTTCCGGAAGACTGTTTGACTTCCGAAACGCTCAAAAACAAAGGCACAAAGGGCGGCCTGCAATTTCAGTGGAGCAAATTGAAAAAAACCACAGCAGATGCCATTTGACTTCCAAGACGCGTTTGAAAATGGAAGCAATTACTTCTGGGTTTTCGGTGTTCAAAAACCGAAACGTTCGGCTTCCAAGATGCTTGAAAACTGAGGTTCCACTTTACTTGTAATATACTTGTCAATAATCTTATTTGGGGAATGTGTCGCCAATCGGTGGCTGATGAGAAGCCTTTTAGCTCAGCTGTTTCCTTTTCGTTGTCTGTTCACTGCAGAGACATATTCTCCAACATACAAAATTGATATAAAAGCTATCACTTTTATAGCATTTAGAGCTTTTATATCCATTTCTTATGTTAGAGAGCAAACAAGATTGCTTAGAAAACCTTTCCCCAGGGACTTGGAACTAATTGGGACATGTTTGAAAAAGACTTTAATGATCGAAATGGATCTACAAGCAATTGTTCTGTGGTGTTATTGTCCCTTGTCCTATTTTTCTGTGTTCGTTATTTGAAGTACGTTGCCAGTGTATTTTCACATTTGTGGGTGCTGTTGCTGATTGTATTTGATACGTAGGGCCCTTATGGCATATTTTCTACATTGCTGGCATTCTGAACAGCAGCACTTCATACTGTAACATTTTGTTGGAGTCTCCGCTCATACAGCCTTCATCAATCTGGTGCTTACCAGACGTTTGGGACTACAACTCCCATTGACTCTGATGGGAGTTGTGGTCCAAAGCATTGGGAGTCATTCGGGTTAAGAAATAGCACACTAGTACAATTATATCATCAGCATGAGTGATATAACACCATGCATCAAATTAAGGTTGTTAAGTGTGTTAATCACTGCAAACACTTTAATATCAGTATATCAGCATTACATTTTACGCAACAGCATCATACAGTAGTATGGAGTGGAACAGTTGAAGGAGATGGGTATGTTAAGCCTAGAAAAGAGGACACTGAGAGGAGATACGTCAACCATCTTCAAATATCTCAAGGGCTAATCACCTGAAAGATGGAGCAAGCTTGTTTTCTCCTGCTCCAGAGGGTGGGACCCAAACCAATGGCTTCAAGTTACAAGAAAGGAGATTCCGATTAAACACCAGGAAAAACTTCTAACAGTAAGAGCTGTTCGGTGGTGGAAGATTCTCCCTTGGAAGGTTGTGGGCTCTCTTTCCTTGGAGGTTTTTAAGCAGAGGTTGGATGGTCATCTGCCATGGATGCTTTAGTTGAGATTCCTGCATTGCAGAGGGTTGGACTAGATGGCCCTATGGGTCCCTTCCAATTCTACACTTCTATGATTCTATAGAACTTCTATGATTCTATAACGGGTGGCGCTGTGGGTTAAACCTAGGGCTTGCTGGTCAGAAGGTCGGCAGTTTGAATCCCTGTGACGGGGTGAGCTCCCGTTGCTCGGTCCCAGCTCCTTCCAACCTAGCAGTTCGAAAGCACTTCAAAGTGCAAGTAGATAAATAGGTACCGCTACAGCGGGAAGGTAAGCGGCGTTTCCGTGTGCTGCTCCGGTTCACCAGAAGCGGCTTTGTCATGCTGGCCACATGACCTGGAAGCTGTACGCTGGCTCCCTCAGCCAATAATGCGAGATGAGCGCCGCAACCCCAGAGTCAGTCACAACAAAAGGTCAGGGGTCCCTTTACCTTTATGATTCTATGATAATGTTGTATTATGAAATAATACTATAAGATAATGTTATAACTTGATATGGTTCATGTCAGAGCCCAAGCGCTCATCCAGTCCAAGTGAAGAAGTGTTTTATTCATGCACACATTCATAACAATCTGACCCCTATGTCTTTTGTGAATAAAGCAAGTTTCATTCACTTGTGGGGGGGGGGAATCTATTTTTTAAAAAATGTACATAAAAACAGCTGTCACTGTGTTGCGAAGTGTGCTTGTCACATTCCTGTGTGCTGAGGTACCAAGATATTCCCCCCAATAACTCACACATCACACAATATTTAAGTTTGAGGTTTTTGGCATTAATTTTGGCCACAACTTTATTTAAATATAACCGAATGTGAGTGGTTGCTTAGGCATTGGTTCATGCCATCTGCCCCCCGCCTGGGACAGATCTGACTCCCACTAGCCTAGTAGGGGAGCCAGTAGGTGAACACCCTCTGGGAGAGATCGGGGCAGGAGCCCAAGCCCTTGACCTTATCCCTCTGATGCTCCCCGAGGCTCATGCACGGTCCTGGCCCCTAACAGGGATAAACGGACAAACCTGTAGAGCCCCAGGATTCCTTTAACAGAATACTCCTAAAGGCAGCAGCAACCATGAGGGGCAGGCCCCTCCACCAATTAATTTGAACCAATGCCTAACCGCCAACCTTACAAGTTGTGACTTATTGCAGCGTAGTAGGCAAAAACCACCTGGCACAAGCCAATCAGCCAAGTGGCAAAATTCCTACCAGGCCCCTGATCCAAAACAGGCGACCCCCATGACAGGCGCAGCAAGGTCAAAGTGAGAACACCTAAATTAAGAGGAGGGCGGGCGGGAGATTCGACGCAAGCAGCAAAAGTGGGGGAAAGCTGCTTGCTCAACCTATTTAAATGCAAAAGCTGTCAATCAATCATTTGCTACATGCTAAATTCCCCAGCAACAGCTCAACCCACTAAACAACCATGTGGCCATCCAAACTGACCCACCTCTCCAACCCTGGGATATCTTGTTAACCCTTCCGCAACCCATGTTTTGCTTTAAGGGTAGAACCTGCTTTGCCAGGCATCTCTAATACAGGATTAAATTCAAGGGTGGGCATGTTGCGGTCATGCACTGAGTTTGCACAGCACCGTTATTTGTATCTTGTTGTGAACGGACCTGAGGAACTTTGATTTAAGGAAACCTATAAGTTACTGCAATTAATTGGCTGGCTGGCTAATTGGCTGCTTGATTAAGCTCACTAATCAGTGCAGCTTTTCAGTGTTTTAAAAATTGGTTACACACACACACACACACACACACACACACACACTTAGCAACATAGGAACATTTGCACGCACATGCACACAGGCACACACACCTCCATCGCCACACTGGTGACGGTGTGCTCATGTTGAGCTGGGCTTCCAGCAGTGGGGCATGTCAAGTGAGGGGGGGGCAGCTCTTTGGTGTGGAGTCAGGAGGAAGGGGCTTTGGTGAGGAGAAATGAATAAGGGGAAGGGGCTTAGGAGGGCAGCTTTGGGGAGGGAGGTTGGGGTTGAGGTTGGCCAATGAAGCAAGCAGGGACAGCAGCCCCAATATACAGAATGAAACAAGTGATAGCCACTTGAAATAGGGGATGGGAGCAATGTGAATCATGGAAACAGCAATCAAACAACTGTTACATTTTGTGCAGTTGGAAGGAAGATTGCCTGCCCCTCTGCTACACATCATCTATTCTATCAGTTGCTTCACACGACCAGTCATATCTTTCTGCCCAGGCCTTCCCTTACACATGATTGGAGCCTGTCATTACAGAATTCCTGTTTTTATCTCTTTTTAATAATCCCTTTTAATGCCGCATCACAGTTTTTATGGTGTTGTTTCAACATTGCATTCTTGTTCACCGCTTAGAAGCTTTTTTGTGCTTTTTTAAAAAAATATTAAGCAGTTTAGAAATGCTCTTAAACAAACAAAATAAACACAATCTTGGCAAGCACCCGGAGCTTTTAAGATCTCACCTCAGTTTGAATCCATCTGTTCAGGAATTCTTGGAAGGGAGGCTGATGGTGGGTATGTGTGGAGGGGGACGGGCGATGGGGGTCTTAAAAAGCACAAACTCTTCTGTTCTGGCTGCATTCCACGTTTAGTCATTAAACTCTAATTGGTACCACACTGAGCTTGGTATTGCCCTTTGACTACTCAGTATTTCCTAGGTCATGTCACTTCAAGATGTTCTCTGCCCCCCAGGCCCTTCTATGGCCTGCCCTTATGAACTCTTAATCCTATCCAACCCCCCTCCTCCCCCCAAAAGTATTAGCAGATTGGATCGCTCTTGAAACTACTAGATTTTATTTTTTTCCATGTGCTTAATTTCCCTCTTCCTTCCTTCCTTCCTCCTTTGGTGATCATTCAAGGTTGACTTCTGGGAATTTAATTGAAGGGCAGCAGGTCCAAGCCATGCATTTTGTGACTAAATTTCTGCCCTTGGTGAACGTTAGAAGAGCTTGTCTTCTGTCACGATGAGCCTCTCATCCTGTCCCTTTCCTGATAAATTAAAACCTTGGCTCCAATATTTGTACACACTTTGTCTTATGCATATTCAAACTGCATTCATATCGGCACTGGAGTCCATTAAATATTTCTTTATTGAAATGGCATTTGGCAGGGTGTTTATTGGGTACTAGAATAAGGTTACCAGATTCCCTCCCCCCCAATGAATCTGGGGACACTTTCCAGCAGGGCTGCCTTCAGATATCTTCTAAAAGTCAGATACAGTGGTGCCTCGCTTAACGAATGCCCTGCTTAACGAAATTTCCGCTTAATGAAAGTTTTTTTCTAGCGGAGGTTGCCTCGCTAGAAGAATGCGTTTTACGAAAAATTCGTCTAGCGAATCGCGGTTTCCCATAGGAATGCATTGAAATTCAATTAATGTGTTCCTATGGGCAAAAAAAATTCAATGCATTCCTATGGGATTCACTAGACGAATTTTTCGTTATAAGAAAAGACCTGTGGAACGAATTAAATTCGTCTAGCGAGGCACCACTGTAGTTGTTTATTTCCTTGACATCTGATGGGAGGGCATTCCACAGGGCGGGTGCCACTACTGAGAAGGCCCTCTGCCTGGTTCCCTGTAATCTCACTTCTCATAGTGAGGGAACTGCCAGAAGAAGGCCCACAGAGCTGGACCTCAGTATCCAGGCTGAACGATAGGGGTGGAGATGGTCCTTCAGGTATACTGGGCCGAGGCTGTTTGGGGCTTTAAAAGTCAGCACCAACACTTGACTTCATTGTCTGGAAGAGAAAAGAATGCCCTCTCGTGTCTCAGGCAGCAAAATGTCTTGAACCAGCCCTTTTCTTTCCTCAGCCCTCTAAGTTGTCTAAGTTGTTGCTTACACAACAACTCCCATAATCCTTGAGGATTGGCCGTGCTAGCTAGGACTGATAGGAGTTGCAGTCCTCTCTAGAGAGGACATCCCCCAGAGGTTCAGGGCCAGAGCAACTGGAAAGCCCCTGTTCTTTGCACCCACCTGCTAAAACTCTGTTTGTATGAAAGCTAGGGCAAGAGTTCTACTGTAAACTCATGCACTCAGGCCCCCTCTTCTCATAATCTCACCGGTTTCTTCATACGCGAGATGTAGTTATCATATCTCAAGTCTATTTCCAGAAGTTCCATGCCAAGCATTCTAGAACTGAGCACTCCATTCTCATGTTTCCCATGTGCAGGCCAAAGGCTGGTTTCATAACATGACTGGACAAAAATGGAGCAAAACATCTCATGTGTTGTGTCTTTTTGCAGTATATGTGTATTATCGCCACAACCCCAGCATGTTTAAGCTGCACCTTCCCAGTCTCTCTTGTCTTCTTTTCTGGAAACCAGATGTTGTTCATTAGCTAAAGGACAGCAGAGGGTGTTGCGCCGGTAGTTTCTAAGAAGCAAATAAGTTGTTCTCAGAAGGTGAGAAATCTGATGCAGCAGCCAGCAGCAGTTTTTCAAGAGTGACATTTTGGAATGGTAACATTTCCAAGTGCTCAGGCTGAACTTTGCAACTGCAACAGGGGCTTTAGAAGGTGCACTAGCCACCTGGAATTGGAATCTGTAACCCATTTGTTTATGTATTTTTTCCCTCCAACCATACAGCCTCCTAATCATGCATTATACGGTCATAGGAAGTCGAACAGAATCCATTCCAGAAGTCCGTTTGACTTCCAAAACATTCAACTTCCAAGGTGCAGCTTCTGATTGGCTGCAGGAGCATCCTGCAGCCAATCAGAAGCCACTGAGGATGTTTGGCTTCCAAAAATAATTCGAAAACTGGAACAATTCCGGTTTTCGATCGTTTGGGAGCTGAAATGTTCAAGTTTAAAACTGCTAGGTTGGCAGAAGCTGGGACAGAGCAACAGGAGCTCACCCCATTACAGGGATTCGAACCACCAACCTTCCGATCGGCAAGCCCAAGAGGCTCAGTGGTTTAGACCACAGCGCCACCCGCTGTAATACACATAAAATGGGGGGAAGCAACACAAAGTTCTTGCACATGGAACAGTGTTTCTCAGCCAGAGCTGAACCCAGGCACAATGGCAGGATACACCATTCCATTCCTTCCCAGTTTTCCACCACCCTAACAGTCAATCAGCCTTCCATAGCCACTCACTACTCATTGGGTTTTTATAGGAGGATTCCTTCTGCAAAGTGTTGAGACCCCTGCCCTTCCTACATCGATGGTACTGCTTTGGCTATGTAAACAATGGCACTCACCTCTGAACATTAGGGGGCAAATTTTGAATGGTATAATATGTATATGATGTTCACCCCCATCCCTCCCTGAACCACATGCATGTACATTTCGATATTTGGCATCTTTAATATCAAAGATTTGATTTTTCAAGTTTCAAACCTGAGTTTGGGGTGCCTGAAAGACAAGTCTGAAAAGCTCCATGGCAGATGTTTTGACTATAAAAGTTGGCTTCCACAAGTGAGATCGGCTTGAGATCGTGTGAGTTTCACAAAAATGAAGGTGCGAAATCCATCTTTCTAATTTGTATGTACTTGCAGAAGAAAACTCATTTCAAATACAGAGTGGAGTAGCTGGAAATCCAAACTGGTCAAGGAAATGGGACCAGATCAGTTCAGAACTGGAAGACCAGGATCTGAACTGGAGTTAAACCTTAAGAGCACAGCCAAGCCAAAATAAGTTGCTTTCCAACTTAGTAGCAGTTAGTTCAATTCCCAATAGGACTTATGCTGGGGTTGCACATTATCCTCTCAACAAGAGGCTGCGTGTCCAAAACTCTTCCATCTCCTGTGAGGCTTACCATTTCCAGAAGCCAATGCAGGCACCTACTGCTACAGAGGCTCCTTTCTTGCAACACGATCTTGCCAAGGAAAGATCTCCTTGATGTCTACTAAACCTCATGAAAACACCTTACTTTTTCTTGCCAATAGAGAGAATCGATAAAATAATGTAGCTGCTTCCATCCCTCACTTTTACCTGCTGCTTTTACCAAGCCCCCACCCCCCACCCCATGCCAAACTTAGGACAAGGGCAGGATGCAAGTGCTTTTACTGGAGCAGCACATTTTCCAGCTGTGGCTTAGGGCTTTGTACCTAGTTAGCCAGCAAATCTATGCAGAGCTTTCCCTGCCACCAAGCGAGCAGCAGGCTACGAACTTGGCACTGACGGAAGGATGTAAGAATTCTCTCCAGCAAACGCTTGACTCAGCTTTTGATGCTGAGCCATAGGCAGAGGCCGGGGCCAGGAGCACCGAGAAGCCAATCTGGCTTCGGGAGGGATGTTTTACATTTAAACTGGCAGCAGGTTTTCCAGAATTAGCCTCTCCCTTTGCCCAGCTATCCCAAACATTTCAGGCATCCCCGTTCCCTTCTTGCCAATGGCCGGAGATGAACTTTGGACTTGAGTGACATCTTGCAGCTGGGTGAGCTCTTTATTTAACACTTTCCAAGAAGGAATATTGGAACCGATCTGCCTTTCGTCATGGCTCCTTTTTTAGATCGAGAAGTAATTGTACAAGGCATGTTTCCATGATCACAGGTTGAAAAGCGCAAAAAAGGAGGGAAGTAAGATTCAGGCAGATAATTACCCTACCTTTCACTGCTTTGGACCCTGAGCTTCTTCAAGGAGCTCAGAGCTTAATGTATGGCATTATCCCATTAATAGTTCAAAATGTTGGTGTTGACCTTTAAGCTCTAAATAGTCTCAGCCCTGTATACCTGAAGGAGCATCTCCACCCCCATCGTTCAGCCCAGATACTGAGGTCCAGCTCTGAGGGTCTTCAGGCAGTCCCCTCACTGCGAGACATGAAGTTACAGGGAACCAGGCAAAGGGCCTTCTTGGTAGTGGCACCCGCCCTGTGGAATGCCCTCCCATCAGATGTCAAACAGATAAAAAAACGATTAGACTTTTAGAAGACATCTGAAGGCAGCCCTGTTTAGGGAAGTTTTTAATAGTTGATGTTTTATTGTGCTTTTAATATTTTGTTGGGAGCCGCCCAAATGGACAGCATATTATTATTACAGTCGTACCTCGGTTTAGGTTCGCTTCGGTTTGAGTACTTTCAGTTTAAGTACTCCGCGAACCTGTCTGGAACAGATTAATCCATTTTCCATTATTTTCAATGGGAAAGTTCGCTTCAGGTTAAGTACAGACTTCCAGAACCAATTACACTCATACTTTGGGTAAAGTACGCTTCAGGTTGAGTACTCCGCGGACCCATCTGGAATGGATTAATCCACTTTCCATTACTTTCAATGGGAAAGTTTGCTTCAGGTTAAGTACAGACTTCCGGAACCAATTGTGTACTTAAACTGAGGTACCACTGTATTATAGCCGTACCTTGGTTGATGAACACCTTGCGACTCAAAGGTTTTGGCTCCCAAACGCCGCAAACCCAGAAGTGAGTGTTCTGCTTTGTGAACGTTCTTTGGAACCCCAATGTCTGATGTGGCTTCTGTGGCTTCTGATTGGCTGCAGGAGCTTCCTGCAGCCAACCGGAAGCCACACCTTGGTTTCCAAATATTTTGGAAATTGAACGGACTTCCGGAATGGATTCCGTTCAACTTCCGAGGTACCACTGTATTATTATTATTATGTTGTTGTTGTTGTTGTTGTTGTTGTTGTTGTTTGTTTGTTTGTTTGTTGTTATATCCTCACAAGAACCCTGTAGGGTAAGTGGGACTGGGAATTCATGACCAACCCAAGGTTACTTGGTGAGCATCATGCCTATGTAGTGATTTTAATCCAAGCCTAATGCTCTAGAGCAGGCATGTCAAACCTGCGGCCCTCCAGATGTTTTGGCCTACAACTCCCATGATCCCTAGCTAGCAGGACCAGTGGTTGGGGAAGATGGGAATTGTAGTCCAAAACATCTGGAGGGCCGCAGGTTTGACATGCCTGCTCTAGAGTCTAGATCAGCAGTGGGGAAGCTAGGTCTGTGGGCTTAATTAGAACTACCAGGCCTCCCCAGCTGGCCAGTGAGGACATTTTGCCCAAGCCCTTCCCACCTGCTCTACAGGTGTGAGGCAGGTTAAAGATGCAGCTAAAGGTGGCACCTTCAGAGCCCTTTGCAAAGGTTGAACCAGGAGGGAGTCAGGCATCAGTTTGAACTTCTTGCACCACTAGGGCAATGAATCAGAAAAAGGAACTGCAGGAATCGATCAGCATTTTTAGCCAATGAGTGAAGTCAAACGTATAGGTTGTGAAGGTGTTGTTTGGACACCAGGCAATAGGAATCCCTCGAGTCCTAAAGGAATGTTGTTTTGCTCTCTCCTTTGGTGCATTTTCCTGCTTTTGTCTCATTGTCTCATCCCAGGAATCTCCTTAGTTTCCCTTCCTTCCACGATAAGTATAGGATTTTTCTTGGGTACAAAATGGCAACCTAGCTTTTTGTTTAGGGTTAAGCACAGCATAAAAACAGAGTTCTGCTGCCTTTAACAGCTGTGTGGCAGACGGAAATTCAACTGGTCAAATATTTTCTAGAATGGAAATACAACTGTTTCACCTGTTTACATTCTGTCTGTCAGATACCTTATTATGTGTGTGGTCACCAAATTATTTATCAGCCCTCCACTCCAACTGCAAAAATGGACAGAAATAGGCATAGGACACATATGCAAATCTGCACCCTCTTTTATGAGTTCGTAGGACAAGCTTAAAAATGCAGACCAGATGGAACTCCCCGCCATCTCTACTTAATCTGTGTGGACTCTCATTTTGTGGGGGATAAATTGCATGTTATTTCTTTTGTACTACCTAACAATTTTAGAAAGAAACTGAGTAGTAAAAACAAAAATAGCAGAAGAATTTAGATTCAGGGAGGAGAATGAGATCCTCAGTTCATTCAACTCTTCATTGTAGGAAGTAATCTTCAATTGTTTTAATTTCCAAGGTGAGTGTATTGTCATTGATGACTGACGACTTGAAATCAGCAGAGCGATGTCACTCAAACATTATGTCTTGCCCTTAAGACGTCAAGAAATTCCTCAGTACTAGACATGTTTGCTTGAAAGTAAGTCTGATTGATTTCAATTGCAGTTCCAAAGTAAGCCTTAAAGTATGGCGGAGCTCAAATCAATACGAGCAATCACCGGTCTAAGGTCACAATCCACATGCAGTGTACTGGGTCCAGAAAACCAGTTGGCGCCCCTGATATTTCCCACTGCAAAGATCCACACCACCACCAACGATTCAGTTAACAAAACAGATGAGACCTGAGCACTCCGGCAGCTTTTGGTAAGAAAAAATAGTGACGACCTCTTCCTGCTGGGACTGCAATTGGTTTTAGTAGAGGTCTGACATCTGGAAAGTCCATTCACTCCATTTCAGTAACTACTGATGTTGGAACTTACTTGGAAATAGATCTAACTCAAAACAGTGTGTCTTATTTCAATGGAAATATATTCAGGATCAGGGACCCAGCTGACTTCAAACAATATCTGCAAAGGCACAGCTCCCGCAGTATTTATTCCCTTTTTATGATCATCCCAAAGAACACCCTCGAATGAGCAACCCCGTCCCTTGAGCTGGGAATTCACAGACCCTGGAAGCTGTAATTTTTAGAATTTTGGAGGCCCGTTTCATGAGCGCACCACCCCACCTTACGACCCCGATGATGCCTTCAAAATATCTTTCATTTAATACTCCATTGCAAAAAAAACAGACCAGGATTAAAACAAAGAAGCCTCTCCAGGAACAAAGGACACTGGAGTATTGGTGAAGGCAGACTACCCGGAGTATACAAAAGTAAGAAGAAGGAGAAGGAGAAAAAACGTGGCTTATTCAGCACAATCGTGGAGATACTTGAAGATCCATTTGCTCTGGCTGTAATTGGGAAGCAGCTGTTTTCTTTGCCCGTCAGTCCGGTAGAAGGAAGCTGACAGATGGCGAAGTGTGAGCCAAGGAATAATATGTGCAAGCTTTGTCTGCCCCTAGAATTCATGGGGAGGAGAGATATTGGGAAAATGGGTCTATCCTAAAATGAGCCCTTTGTTGTCTCAAAGTGGAGGGCTCCCTGTGCTGATGTTTCCACTGTTTCCACAAGCTAAGAGGAGTGTGGGCTCCAAAAGCAGGCAGACCCAGCAGACAGCGAAACTTCCATCTCTAGGATCAGAGGAGGTGTCTTTGCCCTCCTTCTCCTTGGATTCAAGCAATCACTTCTCTGAACTACTGGCAACCCCAAAGAACCCTCCTCTTCTGCCCTACCAAGCCCAGGAACTGCAGAAGGCATCCTGTCACCAATGAATAGCACAGCCCCTTAAACTTCTGTAGCATTTGAAAGCAGCACGATCCACATCAGATTCATCATTCCTGTCTGATTTGTTATCCTGGTCCAGATCTGATCTCTTCAATCCAAAGCTGTGTTTCACATTCATTGCCTCTTGTCATGCTGAAGGAGCATGACAAGGACACCTGAAGGAGCGTCTCCACCTCCATCATTCAGCCCGGACACTGAATTCCAGCTCCGAGGGCCTTCTGGTGGTTTCCTTCCTGCGAGAAGCAAAGTTACAGGAAACCAGGCAGCGGGCCTTCTCGGCAATGGTGCCTGCCCTGTGGAACGCCCTCCCATCAGATGTCAAGGAAATAAAAAGCTATCTGACTTTTAGAGGACATCTGAAGGCAGCCCTGTTTAGGGAAGTTTTTAATGTTTGATGTTTTATCATGTTTTTAATATTCTGTTGGGAGCTGCCCAGAGTGACTAGGGAAACTCAGTCAGATGGGAAGGGTATAAATTTATTATTATTATTGTCAGAGGGTCGTCGTGGCTACTCTAGAGTAACTGCGCCTGAGTTCAGTTTGTCTTCAAAGACATTTATTGTGCTTTTTATTTACAGTGTAGAGACAGCTTAAAACATGACCTCTCATCCCGAATCAGAATCCGGCAATGGCGTACGTCTGTTCCTAGGCCAGCAAAGTAGTCTGGGCACCCCAAAACGCCGCCCCCTTGACCTGCGTTGTGGCTCTCTCCTTATTTCTTGCGCCGGAAGGAGCAATGCCCTTTCAGCTTCCTCCCTAAGCGGTCGGTGCCCTGGCTCTGCAACACCCCTGAGCGTCTGCCTGCATCCCTCCGCCCCCGAGCTTTCCCATTGTTCCTCCCTCTGATTTCTCTCCTCCTCCGAGTCTCCCCCTCCCCCTCTGGCTGCTTCAGAACCACTGGTGCTCTCTGTACTTGACGAGGTGGACGTCAGGATGATGGGGGCTGGCTCCCTGTAGGGAGTCACCCTTATTATTATTATTATTATTATTATTATTATTATTATTATTATTATTCTGCAGGAGATATCCTCAAGGGATAAGATCCCTTGCCAAGTGGCACAAATAATGACCCATTACCAAAACACTAACCCAAGAGTGTGAGGTTCAAGATGCTGCAAAGTCAGCAAAGCAAAGTCAAGCAAAGAGAATTGGTTGAGGTCCAAAACACAATCCAGGCCCTCCAAATCTTGCTGAACGACACCTTCAGCATCCCTGATCATTGACCAGGCTGGCAGGGGCTGATGGGAAGTATAGTTCAGCAACACCGGTTGACCATTCCTGGTGCAGGGCTAAACAACCATGAGAATTCCTGAAGACCTCACCACAGAGATTGAACACTCCTTCCCCTGCAAACTGCCAGCCCCAACCCTAGAATATCCTTTCACTCTTGTCTTACGTGTGGGGCGGAATAGCCCTGGAAACATCTGTCTCTGCTGAATTGCCAGAGCTTGCTGGCTATTGCTAGCTTTGCTTCTGAAAGTCTCACCATGATGGCATTTCTCCCTAGGCTTTGGGGTTCTGGATTGCCTGCTCTTAGCGAAAGCCCATTATTCAGTGGGTGAGTGCATGCTTTGCATACAGAACGCCCCAGATTCAATCTGCGGCATGACCAGTGAAAAAGAAAGATTTCTACCTGTGACACATCAAGGGCCCCAGGGTGATGTGGAGAGGGGGTGTAGTTTGAAGAGAGTCCAAAGCTCCAGAAATAAAGGTTTGGAGGTCTGCATTTAGGTAGAGGGCTTGAGATCCCATACCCCTGGTTTTCACAATAGCACACGGTAGCAATGTTTCATTTTGTTTATATCGCTTTCCCAGCCTGCCCAGAAAATGTGTTAGACATGGCAAAGGAGTCCAGGAACGGTGTGGGGGAGGCATCTGAGCTGGGAGGAAACGATCCTGCAGGCAAAACATTTCTTAGCAGAAGGAACGACTCGTTTCATGGGATGGTACCCCTTTAAGAGAAAATCTGAAAAATGCTCAGGAAGGCTTACGAACGGGCACCCTCAGCTTAAGCTCCACCAGCACACTTAATAGTGGTGCAGAGCATTGGTTAATGAGCAGTTATGGATTAATCTCTTGCAGTGTATCAACTGAAGAGAGGAAGTGCTTATAATCCATTTAAACATATATTCACACCCCTGCCTCCACTGCAGCCTCCAGTGGCAGCCAGCACCTGTCTTATTCCTGATGATAACATGTCATACTGGGAAATAAAGTGCCTTAATCAAATAGACTGTGTACTAGACAGACTACACTTGAGGGTTTGGGGTTGTTTTTTTTAAAAAAAGAACCCATTCTTCCATGCATCCTCAATTATGTTTGGAAGTACAGCTGATCTTATTCAGAACTGAGTGCATTCTGTAGTTTAATAAAGAAGCAATTGGAATTATGCACGCTGGTAATTCTGTGACTAGAAAACCAAGACTCTGCAGCCTGTATACCAGGGGTCCCCAGACTTACCGCGCAGTGGGCCGGTGCCCGCCGCGCCGACCGCGCGGCGGGCCGGAGGGCAGGGGAGTGCGCGCCCATGCGCATGCGCACACGCGCCCGTGCGGGGAAAAAATCGCCGAAAATCGCTTGTGCGCATGCGTATTGGCCTCCCCCGACCCGGAAGTGCATCGGAAATGACCTCTTCTGGGTCGGGAGAGGCCCATACGCATGCGCACAAAGGATTTTCGGCAATTTTTTGCCGATTTTTTAGATCGTCGCCGCGCCGCGCGCCGCAAGGGGGTCGTCGCGGCGGGGGTCGTCGCGGGCCGGATTGGGAGGCCGATGCATTGTATATGTGGTACAATACTGTGACACCGGATGGTGCTGTGGAGTCCCGTCTTTCCCTACCAGATTTCCCTGTATGAGTTTACAACTGAATCACTTCTTTGATGTGTCTAGATCCAGCCCTGGAGTGCATGGGGCATTGGTCTGATCCAGCGCAACAGACAAATTTGATATTTTCTTCTGAAGTTCTTGACTCTGCAATAGCAGATCTGTGC
This sequence comes from Zootoca vivipara, assembly GCF_963506605.1. NCBI lineage: Eukaryota > Metazoa > Chordata > Lepidosauria > Squamata > Lacertidae > Zootoca > Zootoca vivipara. The sequence continues at coordinate 11,203,823 of NC_083283.1, read as the reverse complement.
TCTTGGATACTCAAAGAGCCTTAGGGTCCTTTTGACAGCAAGTCATTGTAACAGAACCTTGGCTCAGTAGTAGTAGTTGTTTAAGTCAGGGATGGGCAACCTTTTTTGTTTGAGACTGATGGCACATTCCCATCTGGGCAACCTTCTGGGGCCGCATGCTGGTGGTGGATGAAGCCAGGGGCAAAAGTGGGTGGAACCACAAATGCAAATTTTACCCAGTAGTGGAGACTAATTTATACATACTGTACATGCAAACACACGTCCCTTTGTATCTTCTATCCTGGCAACCCAGACACGCTATCAGAGTTCAAGGACAAAATTTAGCTGATCAAAAATACTTAAGGAGGGTAGGAAGGAGGGCGGATGAGGGGTGTGGCCTGGGGGAAAGGGGTGTGACTTGGGGGTCCAGGGGGGCAGACAGAAAGGGCTCGAGGGCTGCATTTGGCCCTTGAAATTGGTGTTCCCCAACCTTATATTAAACATATTATCCTACCTCCCACTTTTGTTCTGTTTAGAACTAGAAGTCCCAGGGAGGGGCGAATCCAGATTGGGACTGTGCCCCACAGAGACAGGTGTGCAACCGTTTCCTGCTGCACTATTGCCCCACCAGAAATCCCCCAAGACGTCGCTGCAACAAATAGTGCCATTTAAGGGCCAGTGGCATCACAGTTCTTCCCTCACGTGGCTGCTATTTATAAACAAAGAGAAAGCAAGCAGGGAGGGAGAGACAATCGTCGTCTCATTTGGCCCTGGCATTTATGCATTGAAATGTCGTCTGGACTGCCAGACTATATCTGCTCCAGGATATATATGGCATTGCAAGCAGCCTCACTTTGCATCCAAAGCTGGCCTAGCCTTGATCTGTGATCAGCATCCAGGGGGTTTATTGGGGGGGGAACCTCCCCCCCCCAATTTACTTAGCCGTTCTTTGGTTTCTTTGCACATTGTGCCCCAAAGGTAGGCGCAACTCCCCCCACCCCACAAGCCCCAGCTTAAAGTCATTGATGTCAACGCTCCAAATTATTTATCTCTGTCTGAGTCAGCAGTCCAGCTCGCATGACAGTTTAGTTCAGTGAAGAAAACCGAATTGTTTATTTATAAGCTGGCTTCCCAACAGGGATCCATTTTTTATGGTTAAAATTAGTTAATTGCCTCCCCAACCACCCTCCCACCCTTTCGTCCTCCGTTCAGCTTTTCCTTGAAGTAAAGAGAGGTCATTGATTGCTCACAACAGATTTACGTGTGTTTGTGTGTGTGTGTGTGTGTGTGTTGGGGATGTAGAGGGGAGGAGACAACTTACTTGAAACATCCAAAGCTGCGCCACAGAGGAATCCTATGGTAAAGGGAAATCTGAACATTTCACTCTTTCTCTGATTCAGGCAAGTCTTGCTGTGGGTGTATTGACAGCAGAAACCCCACTCTTAGTGCCTGAAAGCTAACGTATTCTTTCTCATCTCTTTGCCGTTTATGGATGGACAACCCGAAACTAAGTCCACCCCGGGTTCTTTATCTCCTCTTTTGTTCAATATATTGATTTTGAGCTTCCTCTGGTTATCTGAGAGAATGAACACTTGTGTTTCAGGAAGAAGACATCACCGTCACAGCACATCCCAATATAATCCTCCTGCCTTCTGAAGATTTGCAGGGGAGAAGAAGAGGAAGAAGAGTTTGGATTTGATATCCCGCTTTATCACTACCCGAAGGAGTCTCAAAGCGGCTAACATTCTCCTCTCCCTTCCTCCCCCACAACAAACACTCTGTGAGGTGAGTGGGGCTGAGAGACTTCAGAGAAGTGTGACTAGCCCAAGGTCACCCAGCAGCTGCATGTGGAGGAGCGGAGACGCGAACCCGGTTCCCCAGATTACGAGTCTACCGCTCTTAACCACGACACCACACTGGCTCCCTTCCATAGAATCACAGGGTTGGAAAGGGACCCTAAGAGTCATCTAGTCCCACCCCCTGCCTTGCAGGAATATGTCTCTTTCTGAAGCCAGGCTGACAAGCACGTTTGCTTCCTAGCAGCAGTTTTCTCAGGTTCTCCACAAAAAGCAGGAGCAAGCCGGAAATTCTTCTCTGGCTTGGATTTTAATGTGAGAAAGAGAAGAATTTGGGGGCTTCCAACATTCGCTTCTCCTCTGCTGCAACCTCATTTCTGGATCTCAGCCCGGCACACCATGATGGCACCTCTACTGAAAAGCAGGAAGGCCACTGAGTATAATAACCTGATTGACCTTGGTGAACTTTCCCCCTTTGGCCATTGGAAGAAGCCTGTGTCCTGGATGTCTTTATTCCTAGCCTTGTGCAGTCTGGAGATGGCAAACTGTTTTGTTAACTTGGCAGCAAGAGGGAAGGAAACTCTTACATTAGCAGCGTAAGCAGAAAGTACGAGGGCGTGAATTTGAAGAGCATATAAAATATGAAGGAGGCCTGTCAACTCAGATTAACCTAGTCAGCCATTCTTTACAAAAAAAATTGTTGCCAGGGAAAGACAAAGAGTCATGGGGAAGCATTCTACAAATGCCTGGCCTTTTTTTTGGGGGGGGGGTGTTACAGTTATAGGTTGATGCATGCCATTTTTTGCATGAAGCAAAAAAAAAAATCCACATTCTGGTGGTGATGTTTCAGTAAAGGTAAAGGTAAAGGGACCCCTGACCATTAGGTCCAGTCGTGACCGACTCTGGGGTTGCGGCGCTCATCTCGCATTATTGGCCGAGGGAGCTGGCGTATAGCTTCCAGGTCATGTGGCCAGCATGACAAAGCCGCTTCTGGCGAACCAGAGCAGCACATGGAAACGCCATTTACCTTCCCGCTGTAGTGGTCCCTATTTATCTACTTGCATTTTGATGTGCTTTCAAACTGCTAGGTAGGCAGGAGCTGGGACCAAGCAACGGGAGCTCACCCCGTCACAGGGATTCGAACCGCCAACCTTCTGATCAGCAAGCCCTAGGCTCAGTGGTTTAACCACAGCGCCACCTGGGTCATGTTTCAGTAGAGGTTGCTAAATGAAGTTCATAGGCAGTGGTTAGCAACAGCAGCAGTGGCTGTGAAGAAGGCAAGTCACCACTTGTTGGTTCCATTGCATTCCCCCCCCCCTTTTTCGGTATGGTTTCCTTCAGCATGCAATGCAGGAATATTTGGGCCAACGTGGGGCTCAAACCTAAAACCCTGAGATTAAGAGTCTCATGCTCTACCAACTCAGCTACTCTCATAGACTGTATATGGACAAATATGATATTTGGACAACATTTATCTATAGTAGGCTATAGATACAGTCGTACCTTGGAAGTCGAGCGGAATCAATTCCAGAAGTCCATTCGACTTTCAAAATGTTCAAAAAACAAAGTGTGGCTTCTGATTGGCTGCAGGAAGCTCCTGAAGCCAATCGGAAGCCGCTGAAGCCACGTCAGACGTTTGGCTTCCAAAAGGACATTCGAAAACCGGAACAGTCACTTCTGGGTTTCGATCGTTTGGGCGCAAAACCATTCGAGAACTAGGCTGTTCAATTAGAACAATAATTCCGTTTATATACCATTGTATTAAATAAGTATTTAAGAATTAAAATATTTGGGTGTGGTTTTTGTTTTGGTTTTACAATGCTCTATTTGTTCCTTTTTCTTTTTCATTTGTTTCTCCACTTTATTTTGTTTAACTGAAATATTTTCAAAAAAAGTAAAAGATTTAAAAGTGGAGGCTCCTCCTTTGGAGGTCTTTAAGCAGAGGATTGACAGGCATATGTCAAGAATGCTTTGATGGTGTTTCCTGCTTGGCAGGGGGTTGGACTGGATGGCCCTTGTGGTCTCTTCCAACTCTATGATTCTATGATTCTATGAAAATTAAAGAAATAGACCTATGCTTTGATCCAAGGGATTTTTTTTTTAAAAAAAATAAACCTTATGTTTAATCCAGTGCTGCTATTCCATTTTGATCTTCCATTAATGGAAGAGGAGATTTTGCCCATTCTCCCTTCCTGCCCCAGTCCTCTGTACCCACTAAAATTTGCTTTATACAGTTGTAAGACCCTCCCAAACAGCTTGGAAGGCAGTGCAGTGGGTGGGGGGAGGAGAGAATGCACAGGGGAAGGGAGAATAAGAGAAAATTGCCTCCCCTGTTCCATTAACAGAGGCCTCTGCTGGAACGAATTCCATTCAGTCACTAGATTCTACCCCATTCTTCTCCCCACAGGTACCCCCTCTCTCTCTCTCGCTGTGTGTGTGTGTGTGTGTGTGTGTGTGTGTGTGTGTGAAAAAGAGAGAGAGAGAGAGAGAGAGAGAGAGAGAGAGAGAGAGAGAGATGAACTGCAGCCATCGCAGAAGTGTATAATGATTTAAAAGTCATGCCCCAATGCCTGCTGTTGCGCTCCAACCAGATTCTATCTTTAACAGCCATCAGGGAACGAGGTCTAACAAATTTGTTTCGCAATTTGGGCTGAAGTCCAGTAATTGTGCATATAAACCCTCCGTACCACTACTGCTCTTTCTTTTTGAGAGAGAGAGAGAGAGAGAGAGAGAGAATAACAATACTGTAATGTAACCATTTATAAAGACTTGGTAATGTACAGCGGGTCTATGGGGAGTTGCAAATCCTTCTGGTCCCATTTCAATTATTCATAAGCTTTTCATTCTTTGAAGGAGTCGGTTGATATCCTTCGCCTTTTGCTGTTGCCGTGTGTTTCTGAGATGGTTCGCGCAATGGAAATAACAGCATGGAACACGATCAGAGGTGGGCATGGAGTTGGATGTTTTCTGTCATCATTAGATGTAGACCCTGAACAAGAAGAATATCTTCAAAACACACACACACACACACACACACACACACACACACACACACGGCTCTTCTGCAGAACAGTGGGCATCAATAGTTTTTGAGGACTAGGAACATGGGCTAAGGAAAGAAGCCCTACCAAATGATAGTTGAACCTACACTGGCTTCAGATTATCCTCCAGAACAGAGACTTCCTTGTTTCACATAATAAATAAATCAGAATTGTATTTCCTCACTGACTTATTCAAATGCACAAATGATTCCCATGGGAAGCCTGTCAACAGCTAAGCTTCTCCTCATCATTTTCAGCAGATATGAATTTATAAACATTCTCTCTTAAAATCTTGTGGTGGAAAGGCTGTTCTGCCCGATAGTTTGCTTGCTACCCTTGGTGTATCCGTTAATACCATTTTGGCTTTTCCTACTGTCTAAGCCAGCTGTCTAAACATCTCATTAGAGACAGCTATTTTGCAAATGTGTTCCTCAACATTTTCGGCCTTTCAACACCATCAGATTTTAGAAGCTCATTTAACACCCTTTTTTTTAAAAAAAAAAAAAGAAGAAAAAGGAGAAGGAGAAAAAGAAGTGAGCTTTGAACTCTGTTTCCAGCTTGGCAGAGCACTTCATTATCAACACGTTGAAATTCCGTGGTGTTAAATAAACTAAGTACCACTGTGAAAATTTGCTGGAGCTTATTCTTTTTTGAACCAATGTATGCCTAAAATCTCACATGGGATTATGAAGCCTGCAATGCTACCTACATTTACCTGCATGTCAGGTCTCCTTGAATACAATGGGACTGCTATCTGAGTAGGCATGGCCAAATGGGTCAGTTTTGGTTACTCTCCCTTTCTCATTTTAATCCAGTCTTTTTTGCTTCAATTCCAAACCAGTTTGCATGTTTTCCACCTACCTGTCAAATTAGACCCATGAGGCCGATCCTGATAAGTATCTGGTCCATGGAGCCGAGGAAGTTCTCCACCCTTAAAGATTTGTTGTGCCTTTAAAATGCACTTCCCCACCATCTCAAGCCTTGTGAAGCATTGTATAACAATTCCCACAACTCCCAAAGCATAAGTGTAACTGATTTAAAAACAACAACCCACAAACATCAGCTCTGGGCAACATTATTTATTTACTTATTTAAGATATGCATATACTGCTTAATTATTCTCATTTCTAAGAGGCATACATAAAAAGCACAGGAAAGGGAACAGTTGTAATGAAAGGAAAACCTTACCATGAATTTCTATTCCCAGAGACTCCAGGCGAACTATCACAAAACCAAACACTACTTTCAAATCTCTGCTGGAACAAGAAATTATTAGTCAGGCACCTGAAGCTCGGCAAGGAGGGTGTCCATCTAAGCTCACGGGAGGCAGTTCCACAGGTTTGGGGCCCGTTGCACTGAATGTATGGTTTCTGGTAGCTACAAGCTATGTATCTGAGTCATGGGGGACCACCAACAGCGACTCCCCCAAATACCTGGAAAAGACAACCTGGGGTAGCTCAGTTGGTACAGCTCAAGACTCTTAATCTCAGGGTCGCAGGTTCAAGCCCCATGTTGGGCAAAAGATTCCTGCATTGCACAGGAGTGGACTATATATGTTGGAAGCTGCCCATAATGGCTGGGGAAACCCAGTGAGATGGGCAGGGTATAAATTATTATTATTATTATTATTATTATTGATGTCCCTATTTTCATTGGAGAAATGTTGGAGGATATGAACATGTAGGCAGTCAATACACGTGCCTGTGGTCATCTGTGCCCATCAACAGTCTGCAGAAGTGGTAAGGTCACCCCACCCAGGGTCACAGACCAGTTCATGGTCATGAAGTTTTCTGGATTATGTTGGGTTCAGTAGTTATCTCTGACTGCCAGTGTCCTGGTTTGTGTGTTCTGCACTGGCCGGACCCCTTGCGCTATCTACTGTTAGTGCGCTGAGTCGGTTTCATCGAGCCCCCTATTTTAAACTGGAGACTAGGTGCATTCAATGCAAGTTATTGAACCACCAAGCTCTGCTCCTGTCCCACAAACGTTCTGCCTCTAATGGAGCTGATTACTCCAAATATTTTATGAAGTGACCTTTACTACATTCCTCTCTTTCTGTGGCTTAATGCAAACTTCTGCAAAAGCATTCTGTCAGCTGCTCTAATCACCATTCTGACTTCTTTTTTTAAAAAAAAGATCCACGTTTTCATATGCGCCCTTCAAAACTACACTGGTGAGGAGTCTTGTCTCAAAGCCCTCAGGGCACAGGAAACCAGGGCATGCTTTTATTTTTCCACTCCCAAAGAAAAGCCACATGACCTAGGACAGGAAAGACATCTAACGAAGGAATGCCCTCAGCTTTCGCAGGAAATTGTTTTAATTTTACGCCATATTCTGTGACTTTTTATGGAGATGGATCTGACCTCCCGTGCTCTCGGCTAATCTTTCGGCTGCTGCAAGGAGGGAAGAGTGAAGGGGGTTCTCTGGGTCAGCGAGATGCCAGCGTTCAAGGCACATAACGACGAACAGACCCATCTTGGGAGCAAGTTGGCCACTTTCATAATGTGGTCCTATTTCACTCAAAGCCAGCTGGGAATCTGGGAGGTCTCCCAGCTTCATGAGTCCAACATACATTCATGTGTTCATATTACACCTTTCCTCCCCTTTTTTTCTTTTATTAAAACATCAACATAAGTACTGTGCCCCCACTCAAGGGAAGTAACTAACGGTACCACTCTATTCTGCATGAGAAAGACCACACCTGTGTGCAGTTCTGGGTGCCACAATTTAAGAAGGATGTTGACAAGCTGAAACTTGTGCAGAGGAGGGCAACCAAGATGATCAAGGGCCTGGAAACCAAGCCTTATGAGGAGCGGTTGAAGGAGCTGGGTATGTTTAGCCTGGAAAAGAGGAGACTAAGAGGGAGCAAGCTTGTTTTCTCCTGCTCTGGAGCCTAGAACACGTACCCACAAACTCCTTTCCAAGAAAGAAGATTCTGACTAAACACCAGCAAGGACTTTCTGACAGTGAAAAAGAAAGATATTGATTTGATGTGTGTGTGTGTACACACAAACAAACAGATAAACATATACTGTACACACTATATGCATTCTGTAGACATTTGATACCGCCTGTGTTCACAATACATCTTTAAAACATCTTCAAAACACACTTTCCCCGCAAAGAACTCGGGGCAATGTAGTTTACCCCCTTTGCAGAATTACAACCCCCCAGCACTCTTTCTCAAACTACAGTGCCCATAATTTTTTGAGGGAAAGAATGTGCCCTGAATGTCCTTTAAAGGGCATACTGTGTACACATGAGCACAGTTACAATAATTGTGCGACTGAATATTGTTCTGGCATTTGTCATTCCAAAACATTGCAAATAAAGATCATGCTTCTAAATACTTGGTCGTCCACGGGCTGTTATTAGGGAGTGAGTTCGGTTTTCCTTTTCACATGAACGTACGGCAGGTCGTGCCTGAACTGGGGAAATTTCTGTGGCTGTGATCACCCCATCCTGCTGTACCCTTATGCTCCATCTAGTAGACATTGGAGTGATGAGCATGCGTATGGGGATAGCACTGGCTGCAATGTGTTCTTGAGCTGTGATAATGTGCCTTGCTTGCCTGGATGGAGCGGCCTGTGTTGGTGTAGAGAAACCTCTGGCTTGCAGGGCTGCAGTGTAGCCTGTTTCACAAACTTTGCCTCTGGCCACGCCTACCTTTGGCTTGGACACCACCCACCACTAGGAGGTGAACCTCAGAAGGCTGCTACCCTCAGATTGACAAAAGGTCCCCCACCTCTGTGCTACTGCAACAATGGGACTTAGAAATATTGATGGCTAATGGAGAAGCATTTTGGAATCCCTTGTGCAGCAGAAAGGGAGCCAGAAAGAATCTCAGGAGATCAGATTTCCTAGAAGGAAACGACTTGACCTTCAGGAACAAATCTGATCCGGAGCCATGAAGAAAAAGAATTGCACATCTGTGCTTCTGTTCGTTTTTTAAATACATATATACAACTTGACTGTGATCGGGAGAAGGCTATCGGATGTCCAATGCGCAGCAAGATCAAAGAGGGGACTACAGCCTAATAAAAGTGGTGATCATGAGTGACCTCAGCCAACTTGCTAATAAAACGCTCTCCAGGCTTCCCAGGTAAAGGTTTCAATTTCCTGACACTCTTCGCCCTCCGTACCACACACAAAAAATGTTATTGCTCCTAGGAACAACTTTTAATCTGCTGCGTCCATTCTGGCTACTGGTAAACGGTTCGTTCCAGCAATTAATGCATTATTTCTAACAGCTGCACATCTTAGACAGATATACATAGGTGGTTTGGCATGGAGTGCTAAGGCCGGCACATGATGTAATGATTAAAACACAGCTCCCATGAGCCAGAAATCCTGGCTGACTCCTTCCCCCCTTCCCCAGCTCTTTCCAAGATTCATTATGTGACTTTATGTGAATGATACTTGACCCGCTGCCCTCTGTGAAACATGGATAATACCCAACCCGTGGGATTGTTGCAGAATTCCATTGGAACGTGCATATAACAAGCTTTGAGGTGTTCTGAGGGGAACAGTCCCGAAGGTGTAAAATGCGGCCATTGTTTCGCAACTCCGCCGTTCATGGTGGGCTTCGAGAAAGACGCCACCATCCTTTAGCAGATGTTCTTCTCAGTTGGTAGCATTCCCTCCGGTTAGGCTGAGAAAATATACTATTTTATATAAATATATACACCATGACTGAGACCAAGTAAAACGGAGCCTACAGCCATTATCTTCATGGAGGATTTAATCTGCTGTAGTGGGAATAGAATGTATTCTCTAGACTACCAAGGGATAGGAGCTGAAGTAGCTTCTCCATGCAGAAGCAGGGGTTTAAGCCGACCATCTTGACAGCACTTGGAAAGAGATGATGGAGAGCAATTCCCTTCAGCATCCAATTCCCTGTGGGAAGAACGCTGGATGATGGCAAGGACTGAGCTCCCCATTATGTATGGTCTCGGACGTCAAATTGTTTTGCATTCCCATAGACAGAAGGGTCATTTGTTAAATGCTCCTATTTCCTTGCATTGCTTCTTGTCAAGCCATGATGTCAAGGAAGCCCACGGGCTGTTTGCTCCACCGCTCCAAACTGAAATTCAACTCTTCATTCAAATCATGCACTGATGTGCTCCAGGCATCTTGGGTCGGCGCAATTTGTGACCCGCCAAGCAGAATGCAACCCACCAGCTGTGTGTTTGTGGCCTGATACTTGATGTGGGGAAGGGATTTGCTGCAGTACACAATTAAAGGCAAACCCACCTAATTGGCTTTTGGGAAACCAATATGCAAAGATGAAGCACAAATTCATGCTTCTCCGAATTTTGCAATGCAGTCCTCCAACCAAGTAACAGGTACAAAAATGCATATACTGGGTTTCTTTCTTTTTTTGTCTTTTTCTTTTCCCCATTAGAAATCTTGCAAATCTTTATTTAGTGGCAGAATAGGGAAGAATAATACGATTTTTTCTTTTTCTACAAACAGAAATTCATGCTTATCTGAATTTTGCAGTTCTCCAACCAAAGGAAGTGTACAAAAAGTGTGTCAAAGCAAAGCAAATCAGTGAAAACAATATTTAAAATGCATTATGCTTGGGGAGATTGCTAGCAGAAATGTGTGTATTACGTAAAATTGCATTACCCCCCCCCAAAAAAGCATGTTGAAGTATTGCTGAATTTCCAGGAGCACTTTGAAGGGAGAAATAAACACAGAGACTATTGTGGAAATGTGGAAAACTAGCCTTTAAGCTGCAAAAAGGAGAATGAAACTGAAATTGACAGATGCACACACAACACTCCCAGTTTTCCAGTTCAAGATAAGGCAGGTGGGGAAGCACAAGAGATCCTGGGGGGCTGCCAAGATGCTGAACAGAACTTTGCAATTCTCTTCCCTGGTCCATCATGATACCTTTGATGGGCGGCGTATGGCTTGGTTATAATGCACATAAACAGTGCAACATTTGTTTCCTTTAGAGCAGAGGCGGCTAACTTGTGATCTTCCGGGTGTGGCTGGACTCCAACTCCCATCAGCCTCAGCCAGCATGACCAATGTTCAGGGATGGTGGGCATTGTATTCCAGTGACAAATGGAGAGCCGCAGGTTAGCCACCGCTGCTTTAGAAGAGAGAGTGCTGGAGACCCAAGAGAAAATTATTATTTATACCCCGCCCATCTGGCTGGGTTTCCCCAGCCACTCTGGGCGGCTTACAACAGAAACATTAAAATACACTAATTTCTTAAACATTAAAAGCCTCCCTAAACAGGGCTGCCTTCAGATGTCTTCTAAAAATCTGGTAGCTGTTTTCCTTTTTGATATCTGATGGGAGGGCGTTCCACAGGGCAGGCGCCACCACCGAGAAGGCCCTCTGCCTGGTTCCCTGCAACTTGGCTTCTCGCAATGAGGGAACCGCAAGAAGGCCCTCGGAGCTGGACCTCAGTGTCCGGGCAGAACGATGGGGGTGGAGACGCTCCTTTAGGTATACTGGACCGAGGCCATTTAAATGGGGCTTGTGCCAGAGAACTTCCTGGTCCAATTAGTTGCTTAGTGGCTTCCCAAATAATCAATGAAAGTGAGCATAATCTGTTTCCTTTTTTGTCTTTTTCTTTCCCCCTCGACCCAATAGTCTTGCAACTTTATATAGCGGCAGTATAGGGAACAATACTACTATTTCTTCTTTTTGTACATTCTTTTAGTAATTATAAGAGCAGTCTGTTAAGCAAATGTTGCTATTATGATGTGACGTTTCTGAGGGGACGGCAGCTGAGATTTCCCTAAGGTTCATGGCTGAGGTGAGATCCGCACCAGGAACCTCTTAGCCACTTCCAGGTCTGAGAGTCCAGGTCAGAGTGGATCATTTAATTTCTAACTTTTTCGCTGCTGCTTTGCACAGAGTTGACATTTTCACAGAACGCAAAACAATTCCAGCCCTTCTCTCTTTCCCTGCAATTATAACCACGGCAATGGATTATGGCAATACTGCACCCATTTCAACCGCTTAAGACCCTAATGCTGTGCACACTAACTTTGTTGTTGTTGTTGTTTAGTCGTGTCCGACTCTTCGTGACCCCGTGGACCAGAACATGCCAGGCACTCCTGTCTTCCACTGCCTCCCACAGTTTGGTCAGACTCATGTTGGTAGCTTCGAGAACACTGTCCAACCATCTCATCCTCTGTCGTGCCCTTCTCCTTGTGCCCTCCATCTTTCCCAACATCAGGGTCTTTTCCAGGGAGTCTTCTCTTCTCATGAGGTGGCCAAAGTACACTAACTTTATCCCTAGACAAAGTTGATTCAGCGTTAAGTCCCCTTGATCTCAATGGGGACTTGCTTTCACTTCTGAGCAGAGATACTTCAGATCTTCGCCAGTCCCATCGACAACTGCCGGTTGCATCGTATATCAATGTTCTTGTGTTTATTATAAGAAATCATGTTGAGAAAAGGATTGCCAGACATACAGTGTTTGTTCTTTGCAAAAAGGGGGAAAAGAAAAAAGATAATTTCCTTACTGCTTAGCAAACTCTTTGAAACATTTTTTCCAGTTGTTTTTTAAATATTTAATTACCTATTCTGCTTTTACGAGCGAGCTCTGAACAGCCCCCAGGGTACCACTTGACATTTCACTGCCAATCTCTCCAGCTTCAGGTGTTCCAGACTTGGCGCTTCAAAAATAAATCTGGAATCAATTTATTTTAAACCATTAGGACTGCCTCACGCAGCATCGTGGAATTCCCCCCATTGAGATCCCAACTTCGAAACGTTTCCTTTGATGGGGAGTCTATCGACAGCCAGGCGCATGGAGCAGGGATTACCTAGCAGCCAGTTACACAACTGCACCATGCTTTTACAGCTAAGGGCGGTGCTTCTTTTCTGGAAGGACGCAGGGGTACACATACCCTTAAACATTTTGTGAATCTAATGAGAGAAAAAACAATTTTAAAAAATTACTGTATTTTCCCATGCATAAGACTAGGTTTCCCCCCTAAAAATTAATGTCCAAAATTTGGGGGCGTCTTATACATGGTTAGATCTCTTCCCCTCCCCCAATCGGAGTCTCAAAAAATAGGGGTCTTATACATGGGGGCGTCTTATAGACAGAAAAATACAATACTCTAGCATGGTGAATCGTCAGTTCTGTTCCTACCCCCAATGGCGGCCTCGTTTCCTGTCACGGTGTTTCCTGAGTCTCAGACGGAAGTGAGCGTTTAATGTGTGAAGTAGGAATTGGAATTTAGCACGGTGATTGGTCAGTTTCATTGCTACCACCTCCGATAGTGGCTTCCTTTCCTTTCCCGGTGATTTTCTTGAGTCAAAATAAGAGTACCCCTAAAAAAATTTAAGGGGGACACTGGCTAAGGGTACAGGCTTACTCCCCAGGAAATATTTGGGATTTGGGTGACAGTGGTTGTGGGGTTATTTGTCTGTTTTATAAAAATATTTATTCAAAAGAAATCAGAGTGGTTTACAACAATGGTGCATAAAACCATACATTAGAAAAGATGAAAATGTGAAATCAGGTAACTATTGTGGAAATATGTTTTTCTTCAGAACATAAGAGCAGTCTGCTGGGTCAGGCCAATGGCCCATCTCGTCCAGCATCCTGTTCTCACAGTGGACAGCCAGATACCTAGAACTATAGAATCATAGAATTGTAGAGTTGGAAGGGACCCCTGGGTCCCCAACAATGCAGGAATCTCAGCTAAAGCATCCATGACAGATGGCCATCCAACCTCTGCTTTAAAAGCTCCAAGGATGGAGAATCCACATCCTTCCGAAGGAGACTGTTCCACTATCAAACAGCTCAGAATGTTCTTCCTGATGTTTAGTCGGAATCTCCTTTCTTGTAACTTTAAGCCGTTGGTTCGAGTCCTACCGTCTGCACAGGTGAAAACAAGCTTGCTCCCTCTTCCATGTGTCAGCCCTTGAGATATTTGAAGATGGATACCATATCTCCTCTCAACCTCCTCTTTTCCATGCTAAGCATACCCAGCTCCTTCAACCTTTCCTCATAAGGCTTGGTTTCCAGACCCTTGACTTGATTACCCTTGGCAATCCCTTTCCAGCTCGACAATTCTATGGTTCTATGAAATGTAACTTTGCAAGCCGCCTTGTCAAAACCTTAAGCTAATGGTGCCATTAGCAATCACATCGCAAGCTTTTGAAAATTAAGTGCCGGGCAGAGAGAATGGGATTGTCATCTGCACCAGCCACGAGGAAGGGAGGTTTTAGTCTTCCTTCCCCGTCTGCAATCTCAGGACAACCCCTCACCTTCCTTGGATGGCGATTAGCACTAATAATAATAATAATAATAATAATAATAATAATAATAATAATTAATGATAATAAATTTTTATTTATACCCCGCCTTCCCCAGTCAAAAACCGGGCTCAGGGTGGCTCACACCAACAAAACCACAATAAAACATAAAAACAATTAATTAAAGTACAGATTAAAATACAGTATTAAAATTTAAAATGCAGCCTCATTTCAAATAGTCCATAAATCCGGGCCATGAGGGAGGAAAACACAGGGGTCAGGCTAAGTCCAACCAAAAGGCCAGGCGGAACAGCTCTGTCTTGCAGGCCCTGCGGAAAGATGACAAATCCCGCAGGGCCCTGGTCTCCTGGGAAAGAGCATTCCACCAAGTTGGGGCCAATACTGAAAAGGCCCTGGCTCTAGTAGAGGCCAATCTAGCCACCTTATGTGTGATATAAGTGTGAGAAGCCTTCCTATTGGCACTTGCCATCGCTGTAAACGAAAACATGGACCAAAATTATGCAGGGAAGGTGATTGGGGGGGGGGGGAGGACGGAGAAATATTAGTTAATGATAACATTCAGAGCCTCGCTTCAGTCGCACTCTCTGCATTTAAACCCAAGTATTTAGGAGAGGTGCTTTCAAGCATTTACCTTGCCTGACCTCGTTTCTTTTGGACCTCTCAAGGTGTAGTTAATTAAGCAGGGCATTGGGATTGATTGTGCATGTTGTGGGGTGTTTCTTGGAGGGGGAAAAAAACAACACTCAAAGGAGCGCCAAGCATCCGCCACAGGGAATGCTGTGCTTTGTGATGACTTGACCTGATTATGAAGGAATGCTTTTGATGTCACCAGAATTGCTTCAAGAAAGCGAGGCTTTGATAACGCTTTCGTTTGTCAGCAGTCAAAGGGATTCACACATCAGGCAATACCGGCAGGTTGGAATAACAATAATAATAATAATATTTATTTATTTTTAAGAGGGTGCTGACGAATGCTTCAGCAAATGCTTGAGTCTGCTGGGCTCTCCTTTCCCAAACTTGGGAGCTCGGCTCAGCAGGACCCATGGAACTGAATCCTCGGGCTGGTTCCCTAAGAGAGGAAGCAGTCCTTAAGCTCAGACTTTGCCGGGTCACAGAGGGCTCACAGGGCCACGCTGTACTGCCTGCTCACCTGTGTAGGTGGGAGCCCGGCTGGCCAGCACATCCCTTGGCGGGCATATTTTCCCAAGGGTGGCCGGGAAGCCATTCAGTGAGGGGACCGGGGACACACTGGTGAGGCCAAGCCAGGCTCTGGGGCCCAGAGACCCCTGGCGGCAGAAAGGGTGGGACGGGAATGCCTTCATAGGGGTCGCCTGGTTCACGCACCCTGAAAATTGTACACCTGGGCCCCCGTGCTATGCCCCTGCCCAAGCCTACCTTTCCATACACGTAAATTTCATGATGGTAAATGAAGTTCTGCTCCCAAGATTCCTTCTCTGAATTCCCCTCTTCCTGAGGTATGTATGTATGTATGTATGTATGTATGTATTTATTTATTTATTTATTAATGTGAAGTACTTCCCAGGTATTCTTATATCTGCATTTGACAACAGATAATATTCGGTGCCAAACGTCAAAGCCGAATGTGGAAACCAATGTTCCACATTGTGCCACCGGTGTTTCGGTATCTTACAGCCATGTCCCTTTTGTGGGTGGGTGGGACGGCTTTGACAACGCAAGCATCGCTTTCCATCGGTACTACATAGATATATGATAGCTGGCATGCGATGAAAGTGCTTTTCTTTTCCGGCTGCTTTTGACAAAAGACCTTTTAGGAGTCGGCCCTGAAGGCAGCGTTTTGAGACTGCTTTCATGTATACTGCTTTATTTGTCTTAACTGGTCTTATGCGTCAAATTGTTTCAAATGGATTGTTCCGTTCCTACTGTTGGCGTTCTTCATTGTACAGCCCTCTTTGTATCCTAGCGTGCCTGCCACCCGTATCAGTTAGGTCAGGGGCCACAAAGGTGACAGCCTTCTCTGTGGTGGCCCCATGGCTTTGGAACTCCTTGTCACTAGATCTACAGTATGTTTGAAATGTTTTGAAGGACTTTGATGCAGGGATGGTGAACCTGTGTCCCAGGGGCTGTGTCTCCTAGGCCACACCTACTCTCCCTGTGCCACATTCCTCGCCTGCCCTGTCTTGCATCCTCCTTGACTGTTTTTGCCTGTCTAGAATGTGTCTTTGAACTCTGGTAATGTTCGTTGTTAGTCTGCATTGTTGCAAATTGCCTTGGGCAGGCATTTGCCTGGAAAGGCTACCCAGAAATATTTAAAAATAGATAAATAAAATTATTATTTAATGTTGTAAGCCAGCCTGAGTGGGCTATGCCACAAAAGGCAGTATATAAATGATGGTTATATATTTTTTAAAAAAGTGGAAAGAGAACATAATAGCCATTGAGACTAGTAGCCACTATTAGGCCAATTTATCAGGAATTTTTTCTAATCTTCTATAAAGTCTCCCCAAGGAGCTGGCCATCATTACACCCTCTGATAATCTACAAAAGTGGTGGTGAGAGTAAAGAGTTCTGCTGGAGGCTCTGCTTCAAGGTGTCTGGTATCTTGCCAAAAAAATAAAATCCTATTGATTTCAGTTGGGGGGAAATCAAGTTCATGTTTGCCCCATGAAAAGTGATTAAATCTGATTGGGGTTTTCTGGAAAAAAGCTGCACCAAAATCATGGTGCATTTAAATGTTGCCTAGAGTGAACTTGCAAGCCCAGCAATATCTATAAACAATTATAAACAAGCCTTAGGAATGCAGCACGAGGCGGTTATGTTGCTACGCACTTGGGGCAGATCTATGGCTTGATTGATCTGTTGCCTTTTGCACCGTCTATTTGAGCTTTCAGATGAATGATTAATATGGGAAGAGAATCCCTCAGGCAAGCTCTCGCTGACTCTGGGGCAGCCCCTGTGAGGTCTAAAAGTCTGTGCCACAGATGAAGAGCAAGCAAACGGCTCTGCCAGGGCCAGGGAACAAAATGGCAGCCGCCCAGGGCTCAGCAACAAACGATGGGAGATTTGTCCTCTCTGCATCTGCCCTCTTCATGTATAATGGGGCCATACTTTGTCTGAGTCTTACGGAGAGCCGGATTTAGGTTTGATGAGGCCCTAAGCTACTGAAGGTAATGAGGTCCTTTATATGTCCAGCTGTCCTTTGTCAACAACAAATTGTCGCTATTTTTCGTGTTGAATATATGCTACATGGTAATTTATGGACCTTGTTGTTGTTTAGTCATGTCCGACTCTTCGTGACCCCATGGACCATAGCATGCCAGGCACTCCTGTCTTCCACTGCCTCCTGCAGTTTGGTCAAACTCATGTTTGTAGCTTCAAGAACACTGTCCAGCCATCTCATCCTCTGTTGTCCCCTTCTCCTTGTGCCCTCCATCTTTCCCAACATCAGGGTCTTTTCCAGGGAGTCTTCTCTTCTCATGAGGTGGCCAAAGTATTGGAGCCTCAGCTTCAGGATCTGTCCTTCCAGTGAGCACTCGGGGCTGATTTCCTTCAGAATGGATAGGTTTGATCTTCTTGCAGTCCATGGGACTCTCAAGAGTCTCCTCCAGCACCAAAATTCAAAAGCATCAATTCTTCGGCGATCAGCCTTCTTGATGGTCCAGCTCTCACTTCCATACATCACTACTGGGAAAATCATAGCTTTAACTATACAGACCTTTGTTGGCAAGGTGATGTCTCTGCTTTTTAAGATGTTGTCTAGATTAAGATTTATGGACCTAATAGGGATCTAAAGCCATTTGCCCATGTTGCCATGCAACCAGTCCATGCAGAATGTAGGCACCCTATATACAGAAATGAGCAAACCAGTGATATTTTAGGGAGCAGGCTAGCAGGCGGGGCCCATTACTTACATCATAGGAGCCTACCCAACACAAAACACTGTTTTGTATGTAGATTTTATTTTATTTGTTTTTTATCTTATATTTTGGAAATGTACATCCAGGGGTTTTTTCCTTTCAATTTTTTTGGGGGCCCCAAGAGAGAGGGGCCCTAAGCTATAGCTTGCTTAGCTTATATGTAAATCCAGCACTGGTCTTACGTCTAAAATAGGGCACAGGAGAGTGGAGCTGACCAATAGCCCCCCCGCCCCCCGCCCCCCGCATTGTACATTTAAAGCAATCTCATACCACAATAAATAGCCATGGCTTCTCCCAAGGGATCCTGGGAACTGTAGTTTAACCATAGCTGCCAAGTTATCCCTTTTTTAAGGGATTTTCCCTTATGCTGAATAGGCTTCCTCGCGAGAAAAGGGAAAACTTGGCAGCTATGAGTTTAACCATTCCCAGAGTTCCCTGGGAAAGTGATTGATTGTGGGTTAGGAAAGTGGCAGTGAAACACATTGAAAAGTGTGGAACAAATGAATGATTAAGAAGACGACGAAATTAAAATGCCCTTTTCGTTGGCCAGGTTCAACGCAAATCCATCGAACCTCCTGTGGGGAAGATTCTCGGGCAGGGTGAAGGATGAGAGGATCTGTCCGTGTCATGACCCTCAGGTGGAAAGCCTTTTACATATGGTTTTTCATTGTAATCTTTACGTCGACCTTCGTCAACAATTCCTGGACCGGCTCTGCATTCCCAGAAGGAGACCAGAGCGGGAAATCTTACAATTCCTTTTGCTGGGGAAGGACCCAGTCCTCACCAAGATGGCGGCTCAATATCTTAATTTACTATTTTCTCGTTGTTATACTCTGCAGTCGTCTGAATTATTAGAAGCCCTATTGTCGTGAAAGCGGATAGCGGATTATTCCCTTCTCTCTCTTAACACAGCGTTTGCCACAGTGACAGTTTTAATCTGTTATTGTCTGCGAGTTTGTTTGATGCCAAAAAAAGGTTTTACTTACTTAAAATGCCCTGCAAGCAAACGGGATGAATGTAGAAGGGATGCTTGTTGTCGTACAACCTCCCAACAAATGAAGCAGAACAAATATTCAATAAAAGCTGCCATTCGCATGGCAGTTTATTCTGTTTTTGTTACTTTCCCCAAACTGTTAGGCCCCACGTTGTATTTGAGTTTTTGCACAGTATAAAAGCCACATCAGTGCTACCTCGGGTTAAGAACTTAATTCGTTCTGGAGGTCCGTTCTTAACCTGAAACTGTTCTTAACCGGAGGTACCACTTTAGCTAATGGGGCTGCCGCCGCGCGATTTCTGTTCTCATCCTGAAGAAAAGTTCTTAACCTGAGGTACTATTTCTGGGTTAGCGGAGTCTGTAACCTGAAGCGTCTGTAACCTGAAGCGTCTGTAATCCGAGGTACCGCTGTATCTGCTTCCGGGGGGGGGGGGATCTGTTTGCAAATAATATAGAAATGAGTGCTAAACTTGTGCTGTATTGCACTGTACTTGGAATATGGAAGTGTTACATGTGGCTTTTACATCATGCAAAATGTGGGAATCATGCAAAATGTTAGGGAAACGACGTGAAAATGGAATAAACGGCAATGTGAATGCAGCTGGAGACTAGACACAATCTAATCTCCACATAAGCTTTGTGCAAGTCAATCAGGATGAAAGCTCAATAGTCAGATCATCTGAATACTTAAAAAGAAAACAAGCCTTTCCCCAACTATGGCAAAAAGACAGGTATTGATGAACTGGGGGGGGGGGAATGCGTCTCCCCCTTAATGATTGGATTGAAGTTATGTACAAACTCATTACACATAAACAAATTGCATACAAAAAGTAGACTTGCCATGGATAAATTCAATGATATTTGGAAATCATTTTCAGAAATACTGTGTTAGGTTAAGGTCTGGTTAACTCAGGCATCCCCAAACTTCGGCCCTCCAGATGTTTTGGACTACAATTCCCATCTTCCCCAACCACTGGTCCTGTTAGCTAGGGATCATGGGAGTTGTAGGCCAAAACATCTGGAGGGCCGCAGTTTGGGGATGCCTGGGTTAACTACAATAGAAAAGGGAAAACTTTTTTTGTTATTCTGATTTGTTTTCTACATGGGTACTATTTCTTTTCTTTCTTTTTCTTTGTGTGCCTTACTCTGTGCACTTGTAATTACATTTTTTGAAAAAAATCTTTCAATAAAGAATATAAAAAAAAATTAAAAAGAAAACAAGCCACAAAAGAATCAGGAACCATAGCCTGAAACTTGTGCCCCAACCATCGCTGAAGAAGGGACAGCATCCTGGGAATGATCTTGCATCTCCCTTAACAACCACCCATCCTTTTTTGGGGGGAAACTTCTGAGAACCATCACTTTGAGCTGGTTCTGAATCCAGGCTGTTTTCCAAGCCTAGCAAGGAGGATGCCAAGCGTGGTCAGATTGGTTAGTGTGATGTGGCACACACCCCCTCCTTCTCTGAAAGGACCTGCTCTTTCTGGACCGCCGGTGTTCTTGGAAATGCCAGCATTTTTCAAAATCGCCATTGCCATCCAAACCCCAAAGAATTCCATAAATCAGTAATGTGCCGTCAGAAATGCAGTTGTGCTGGCTCCTGTTTGCTTGCTTTTGCACAACTGTTTAGAGGTGGCTGTCTTTTGAGGTTATGTTGCTCAGAGCCCAGGGAAGCTATGTAATTTCTTGGTTCACAAAAAAGAAGAAGAGGAGGGAAAGCCAAGAAGGAAAGCTCAGTGATGGGAAGGAGAGAGGAGATCAGGCTCAAAGCTGGATTTTAAACCATTTCCTCCCTCCTCTCCTGCAAGGCCTTGGCACCAGAATGACATTTTCCTTAAAAGTTGCACTTCAGTTATCCCATTTGATCCAAAGAGAATTTGTACGGAATAACTGAAGGGGGGGGATAGAAAGCTGCTTTGGAAGGACTGTTTACTTTGCTGGCTCCTGTAAAGCAGAATTAGTACAGCAGAAAAAAAATGGAAATCAGCAAAATCACAGATTAAGGTGCGGCGGGAAGAGAGACATACTACCGCACAACTAATTTTGACAAAAGCCATGCCTCTGAGATAAGGTAACGGTAAAGGGACCCCTGACCATTAGGTCCAGTTGTGACCGACTCTGGGGTTGCGCGCTCATCTCGCATTATTGGCCGAGGGAGCCGGCGGATAGCTTCCAGGTCATGTGGCCAGCATGACAAAGCCGCTTCTGGCAAACCAGAGCAGCACACGGAAACGCCGTTTACCTTCCCACTGTAGCGGTTCCTATTTATCTACTTGCACTTTGATGTGCTTTCGAACTGCTAGGTTGGCAGGAGCTGGGACCGAGCAACGTGAGCTCACCCCGTCACAGGGATTCGAACTGCCGACCTTCTGATCAGCAAGCCCTAGGCTCTGTGGTTTAACCACAGCACCACCTGGGTCGCCGCCTCTGAGATAGAAGTAGCCATTTCTGATAGATTTCGAGGTGCTGAACATAAATAGGAGAATGAAAACACAAAACTGGCTACTGTTCCTTGGAGATCTGCAATAGTTTATTCTACAACTGAGGAATATGTACTTACTATATGTAGGAGACTCTTGAGAGTCCCATGGACTGCAAGAAGATCAAACCTATCCATTCTGAAGGAAATCAGCCCTGAGTGCTCTCTGGAAGGACGGATCCTGAAGCTGAGGCTCCAATACTTTGGCCACCTCATGAGAAGAGAAGACTCCCTGGAAAAGACCCTGATGTTGGGAAAGATTGAGGGCACAAGGAGAAGGGGATGACAGAGGACGAGATGGTTGGACAGTGTTCTTGAAGCTACTAACATGAGTGTGACCAAACTGCGGGAGGCAGTGGAAGACAGGAGTGCCTGCCGTGCTCTGGTCCATGGGGTCACGACTAAATGACTAAACAACAACAACAACAACAACAACAACAACAACAACAACAACAACAACATGTAGCAGTAAAAGCCAGTTCTATGCCCAATGCAAGTGTTCCAATTTTTCCAGGAACAATCCTGGAATTATGGAAGCCATCCCAGTTTCTGATTTGAGCCTGGAATGTCCTGGTTTTTCTTTTTCCTTCCCCCACAGGTCTTGGAGAACCATTAAAAGTGCTGTGTGCAAGTGTGTGTTGGATGGCTTTAGTTGTGATTCCTGCATTGCAGGGGGTTGGACTAGATGACCGCCAGGATCCCTTCCAACTCTACGATTCCTTGGTTTTATAAAATGTTGGCGAATTTTCATGAGGACTTTTTTTTTTAAAAAAAAAGCAATTTCAAATTGAAGCAGCTTTGCAGAGAACTGAATTTAAGAGTGTCAAATGAGAAACCGAGAGAAGCCAACACTAACAGATTTGTTCATCCTTACTTGGGACTGAATGCATGTAGAACTTACACAGGACAGAAATAGTCTGACCCTTCTGTAGAATTTCCCGCCAAAATCATTTGCCTGAGGCAACCTGACTATGCCTAATGATAGCGCTGGCCCTCATGGGAGTCTTTACTGCTTTGGCCATCTATTCTAAGTGCTACTGGAAAGGAAGTTTTCAACGTTTCAAACAACTGGAAGGTGACTTCTAGCTTCGTGTTCCTCATCTTGTGCACCAAAGCCTCAGAAGTCATAGGCTGAGAAATAGAACCAACTCAGGGCTTGCTTAAAAGAGCCTTCCTTTTTCGTAGCACCCCGAGAGAGAAATGTCTTCTGAGAATGGCATTCGAAAACATGCCCCTAAATTACAGTTGTGCCATAAATGTGACAGGCTTAAAACAAGGTGGCTGGAAAATTATAGATATGAAAAATTACAGAGATATGATCTTTCTGCACTGGTGCATAAAGATTTAATCTCCTGGGTTAAGTGCCCAGAACGCAGCAATTGTGTCAGGATAATAGATAGAAGGATTTGCCGAGCGGTGGGGGAGAGAAAAGTCCTTATGGTTAATTCTCACCGTTTGCTTGACTGACTCTCGCAAGGAAATGCCACGCAAAAGAGACAGGTGTGCAAAATTTGGTCACATCTGCCACAGCAAGCGGAGGAAAGGGGCTCTCTTGTGGTGAGGTGTTTTCTGAGGAAGAAGGAAGAGAGGAAACCAATAATCTGCAGAAGGGTTTGCCCACAAAAAAATTCTCCTCATTCACATCTCTCTCTCTCTCTCTCCTGGGAACCTGCTACTGAGAAAGTGGTAAAATCAGAAGCAGAGTCAATCAGGAAGAGCTTAGGCGGAGACAGCATCAGCATGCACAAGATTCTACCAATCTATGATAGCACTCATGAGCATCTCCCTTCATTTGTGCAGAAATATTAATAATACTTTTTTTATTTATACCCCGCTCATCTGACTCAGTTGACCCAGTCATTCTGGGTGGCTTCCAACCAGTGCTCCCCCCCAAAAAAATAATGTTTAGGGGTACTTTCATTTTGACTCAAGAAAATCACCATTTTATAGTTCAAATCGGGGAAAATAAATACAGCAAATGGACAAAACAAAGATTCACAAAATGTTTAGGGGTATGCATACCCGTCCGTCCCCCAAGGGGGGAAAAAGTGCTGCTTCCAACAGAATATTTAAAAATAATGAAACATCAAAGATTAAAAACTTCCTGATACAGGCCTGCCTTCAGATGTCTTCTGAAAATGGTATAATTGTTCGTTCCATGGAGTGGGTGCCACTACCGAGAAGGCCCTCTGCCTGGTTCCTTGTAGCTTCATGTCTCACAGTACGGGAACCACCAGAAAGCCCTTGGTGCTGGATCTCAGTGTCCGGGCTGGATGATGGAGGTGGAGACACTCCTTCAGGTATACAGGGTCAAGGCTTGGAAGAGTACTGAGCAGCTGTCCAACGTCTGTGTGAGAGAGAGAGGGGGGGGGAAGAGTGTGTTAAAATGCATATATTAGCAGAAAATAACACATACAAGTACATTGTATGCGGACCAAAAAGAAGGCTGATCGCCGAAGAATTGATGCTTTTGAATTATGGTGCTGGAGGAGACTCTTGAGAGTCCCATGGACTGCAAGAAGATCAAACCTATCCATTCTGAAGGAAATCAGCCCCGAGTGCTCACTGGAAGGACAGATCGTGAAGCTGGGGCTCCAATACTTTGGGCACATCATGAGAAGAGAAGACTCCCTGGAAAAGACCCTGATGTTGGGGAAGATTGAGGGCACAAGGAGAAGGGGACGGCAGAGGACGGGATGGTTGGACAGTGTTCTTGAAGCTACCAACATGAGTTTGACCAAACTGCGGGAGGCAGTGGAAGACAGGAGTGCCTGGCGTGCTATGGTCCATGGGGTCACGAAGAGTCAGACACGACTAAACGACTAAACAACAATAACAAGTACATTACGATGAGGAGTATGTGAAAATGTGTAGTTAAAGCCAACTTGCATACAGCAATAAATTTTCACAATGATTTTTAAAAAGTAAACTGGTGTGGCAAATTGAAGTTAAGATTAGTAAAGGAGAAACCAAAACTGAGAGATCTGTCTGTTCCTAGATGTAAAATAGGTTGAGAAATAGTGACTCTCTCAATGCCAGTTAGCAACGTCCATGGCTTCAAAGGGATTTGAACCAGGAAAGCTGTTAATCCAGCCAAATGTTAGATGTTGGACAGGATTCATTTAACTGTCAAAATCTGAGATAAACATTAAAAAAAAAAACCTTTCATGTTGTTCTTTATTCAGAAGTGATGGCAGTAGTGTGGTATATATGGCCTTTTTATGGGGGGGTGAACTTTTCAACATGTTCATCCTGATATTTTCTGTGGATTTATTATTATTATTATTACTACTAATGCTACAACTATTACTATTATTACCGTATTGTTTCTTCACAGGTTAGATTCCAAGAAACTCACCTCCCTGTCCCAGATGATACATCTCCTCAGGCTTTGTTATCCTGGCTTCTTCAGTTCATAATTGATTCCCATATATCACCATTTCAGACAGCACCGAGAAGATTACCAGGAGGAGATACAAACAAGGCAGGGATATAAATTACAGTAACAGATTTAGTGGCAACTAGAGTCTTCTCATCTACTTCTGCTTCATCGACTATTCAAAAGCCTTTGACTGTGTCGACCACAGCAAACTATGGCAAGTTCTTAAAGAAATGGGAGTGCCTGATCACCTCATCTGTCTCCTGAGAAATCTCTATGTGGGACAAGAAGCTACAGTTAGAACTGGATATGGAACAACTGACTGGTTCAAAATTGGGAAAGGAGTACGACAAGGTTGTATATTGTCTCCCTGCTTATTTAACTTATATGCAGAATTCATCATGCGAAAGGCTGGACTAGATGAATCCCAAGCCAGAATTAAGATTGCCGGAAGAAATATCAACAACCTCAGATATGCAGATGACACAACCTTGGTAGCAGAAAGTGAGGAGGAATTAAAGAACCTTTTAATGAGGGTGAAAGAGGAGAGTGCAAAATATGGTCTGAAGCTCAACATCAAAAAAACTAAGATCATGGCCACTGGTCCCATCACCTCCTGGCAAATAGAAGTGGAAGAAATGGAGGCAGTGAAAGATTTTACTTTCTTGGGCTCCTTGATCACTGCAGATGGTGACAGCAGTCACGAAATTAAAAGATGCCTGCTTATTGGGAGAAAAGCAATGACAAACCTAGACAACATCTTAAAAAGCAGAGACATAACCTTGCCTACAAAGGTCCGTATAGTTAAAGCTATGGTTTCCCCAGTAGTGATGTATGGAAGTGAGAGCTGGACCATAAAGAAGGCTGATCGCCAAAGAATTGATGCTTTTGAATTATGGCGCTGGAGGAGACTCTTGAGAGTCCCATGGACTGCAAGAAGATCAAACTTATCCATTCTGAAGGAAATCAGCCCCGAATGCTCACTGGAAGGACAGATCCTGAAGCTGAGGCTACAATACTTTGGCCACCTCATGAGAAGAGAAGACTCCCTGGAAAATATCCTGATGTTGGGAAAAATGGAGGGCACAAAGAGAAGGGGATGACAGAGGACGAGATGGCTGGACAGTGTTCTTGTAGCTACAAATATGAGTTTCACCAAACTGCAGGAGGCAGTGGAAGACAGGAGTGCCTGGCGTGCTCTGGTCCATGGGGTCACGAAGAGTAAGACACGACTAAACAACTAAACAACAACAACATACTTTCTGGATAAGACATAGACATCAGGGCCATCTTTAGCATATGCACTGCCAGGGTGCAAAGATCTACCCAGCACCCCCAAATTTAGTTAATTTTGCGTGCATGGTGCTGTTGAGAATGATAAGCGCCATCGTTAAGTCTGACAAGTGCCGCCGTTGTGAATGACAAGCGCTGCTGCTGGCGTGGCACGTCTTTGGTAAATGAGCGCACAAAGTCGAAAATCCTTTAGTGAAACAGTAGGTATACGTTTCGGTAATACCTAGGTATATATGTATTTTGTTTTTCTAGCTCGATCAAAATTATTTTTTCATAACAGGTAGATTGTTAAGAGCTTAGGTGGCTTCAGCGGTGGGCGCCGGGCGCCCCCCAGAATCCAACACATGGGTGCCCTTGTACCCCTGGGTAAAGAAGGCCCTGGTAGACATAACTGGTGGTTGAAGACTTGCTTTCCTCTTCTCTTCTGATCCCCTCCTCAACAATATATCACAGCATCTATAGGCTACATATAGCAGGGGTATTTAAAATGAGAGCCATCATAGCACCCTCTTTTTTGCTCTTGGCATCTTCCCTCAAGCTGATCCCTTGTCTGCCACTCATTAAATCCAATCATTTAAGTCTCAGCTCACTACCCTAGTTACTAAGGGTTAGCAACTCTTTAATAACTTTTGCCGCTGCTAAAGGTGGGGCTGGCTCCATGTTCTTGGCACCAGCAGCCTTCCAAGCTGCCAGCATCAGGAGCGAAGCTTGCCAGCTCTCTTTGTCGAGCTCCACTTCCTCTGCCTCTCTTGTGTTTTCTAAGCGATCCAAGGAGGAGGAGGAGTGACCCGCTGTGAGCCAATGCAGTGCCCTACAAAGGTATCATCCACCACTGTGGAAGCACGACAACAAATAACTCCAAACATGCAGTCTATCTGGCAACCATTGATGGACGCATCCACTGAAATTGGTTAGTGGATAGCTAATTCAATTGGAATTACATTTTACATCTTCTGAATGATCCTTACCTTCCAAGTTCCGGACTGCAGAATCCGGGACCGGCAGCCATTTGACACCGGAAGTTGCGTCAATGTAACTTCCGGTGTCACTTTGCCCTTCTATGGGCACCCAAAATGGCCGCCGCTGGCTTTGAAAGTCGCTTGTACACATGTCAGGAAGTGTGCCAACACAACTTCCGGTGTCGCTCCGCCCATCTATGGGCACCAAAATGGCCGCCGCCAACACCGGAAGTCACGTCTATGCACTTCCGGACATGCGTAGATGTGACTTTTGAAGCTGGCGGCGGCCATTTTTGGTGCCCATAGAAGGGCAAATCGGAAAGAAAAAAAATGGCCGCCGGCAGGAGAAAATAACGGAGAAAAACAGGAGATGAAGTGATACGGGGGACCACCGGGAAAAGGTAAGTAAAAAATGGGTTTTCCCGGGGGAAACGGGAGACTTGGCAGCTATGGAATGATCTGCAACTAAATTATAATAAAGTGCATGCATCTGGTCCTGGAGACGAATCACGTTTCTGCTTATTTTTAACTCTTTGCATCCTGTACCCAGTGAGGGTTAAGATCTATCAGAGGAAGTTGCTGAACTGGTCAGAAAAGCTTCTTTATAAGATCATGGCCTTTGCTGTCCACCTGAATGTCCTCATCAGCATCCCCCCCCCAAAAAAAATTAGCATGTTTCCAAGAGCTACAACTAAGTGATGGTTGCCCTCCTGGCCAACTTTCCTCCACCCCACCCTAGCTATTCTGTAGGACAGGCATCCCCAAACTTCGGCCCTCCAGATGTTTTGGACTACAATTCCCATCTTCCCTGACCACTGGTCCTGTTAGCTAGGGATCATGGGAGTTGTAGGCCAAAACATCTGGAGGGCCTCAGTTTTGGGATGCCTGCTGTAGGAGAACAATAGCCAGAGGTGGGAGAGAGAGCCTAGCTGGAAGCAGGCTGGAAGCTGGAGACACAAAGACATGCTTGATCAGTGATGGATCCACAACTGTGACTACTAAAGAAGCAAGATATGTTGGCTTGTTATGGCTGTGAGCCACTCCATCTTCTGCTCAGCTTGTACACATGGAAATAAAACAACTATGTCCTAAATACACCAGAGTTTTTGCTGACTTTCATTCCAAAGAAACAGAACCCTGGGTTCTCTCACCAGTCAGAGATTGGGGTGACATGTGTCAGGACCTTATACAGGGTTCCTTGCCTTGTAGCTCCTTCGCTTAGCCAGCCTTGGGGGATGCCACAAAGAACCCATTTTCCCGCCTGATGATCCTGCCTTTCACGGCTTAGGTTTGCCGAGAGCATTTTAAGTCCAGACACCGGCTCAATTAGCCAGAAAACTCCTCTGATCATGCTGTTCTTTCAGTGACCCAAGCAGGAAGAAGGTGGGATGCTGTGTTCTGTACTAGCTGGAGAGTCAGAACAGCTATCAAGGGACTTTGCACGTAGCACACACACCGTAATCTGCATTGCTGCAGTAAAGGGCATCTCTCACTTCAGCTGCTGATAGGAACATATTGGATATGTATATGCTTC
This sequence comes from Zootoca vivipara, assembly GCF_963506605.1. Taxonomy (NCBI): domain Eukaryota; kingdom Metazoa; phylum Chordata; class Lepidosauria; order Squamata; family Lacertidae; genus Zootoca; species Zootoca vivipara. Next base: position 11,175,212 of record NC_083283.1, on the reverse strand, counting down.
TGGCTTTAGAAAATAGCTGCACAGCTGCAAGAGCCTTATAATTACCCAATCTGACAGCAGGGTGGGGAAAATGCTCTTAAATCTTCCTAAGAGGGTTTGCATTTGTGGGGGGGTTTCCCCCTCCCCCTCCCCCGACCAAACTTGAGTCAGCACCCATCTGATTTCACTTAGTCGCCGTGCTAGTCTTGCTTGAAGTGGTTTCTTTCCACTCTGGCTCATCTCTTATAAACCATGGGCCAATGATAGGAGGTCCCACCCACAGATTCCCGATTTGTTAATCCAGGTCCAGCTGGAAGCAGTTCCTATTCAAGAAAAGAACAGCAGCAGTCAGCTGAGGGGAAGCAGCTAAATTGCTGACTCATGCCGTCTTCCCGTTTGGTTTCTCAGGAATCTAGCAAGTTTCTGAAATCTAGATCAGCGGGTTGTGGGAGGTGGGGAAGAACAGAAAACTGCCTCCCATTTTTAAAGAGAGAGAGAGACTGAAATTAGTCTCACATGTTGAATTTGACATTAATTATGATGCAAACGTGAGATGAAGCAGTGAATAAAGCAACACAGTTAACTAACATGCAGCGATGCTTGGACAAAACAAGTGATCTAATAGCTGTCTGCAATCATTATTTTACACTGGTCTGGAAACCAAGCCTTATGAGGAATGGTTGAAGGAGCTGGGTAGGTTAAGCCTGGAAAAGAGGACAATGAGAGGAGATATGATAGCCATCTTCAAATATCTCGAGGGCTGTCATATGGAAGATGGAGCAAACTTGTTTTCTCCTGCTCCAGAGGGTGGGACCCAAACCAATGGCTTCAAGTTACAAGAAAGGAGATTCCGACTAAACACCAGAAAAAATTTCTGACAGTAAGAGCTGTTCGACAGTGGAACAGTCTCCCTTGGAAGGTTGTGGAGTCCCCTTCCTTGCAGGTTTTTAAGCAGAGGTTGGATGGCCATCTGTCATGGATGCTTTAGTTGAGATTCCTGCATTGCAGGGGGTTGGACTAGATGACCCTTGGGTCCATTCGAAATCTACAATTCTATATTCTATGATTTGCCTTTCCTCCAAAGATGCTCAAAGTCAGGAACATGGTTCTTCTCCTCTCCATCTCATCATCACAAGGTCTGCCTGTCATTGGCAGAGCCTGTTGGTCTCCCTGCCTTCCACTGACTAGTCTCACCAAGCATCCGCAACCACTGCCCAGAAGTCATGAAATCTTTATAACCCAGCCAAGACCACTATCTAGGAAGTGTGATTGTTTAGACTGTGTCCCAGCATGTGTTAAGTAGATAGGTTGAATCCTGACAAGACAGAAGTACTGTTTGTGGGGGACAGGAGGCGGGCAGGTGTGGAGGACTCCCTGGTCTGGAATGGGGTAACTGTGCCCCTGAAGGACCAGGTGCGCAGCCTGGGAGTCATTCTGGACTCACAGCTGTCCATGGAGGTGCAGGTTAATTCTCTGTCCAGGGCAGCTGTTTATCAGCTCCATCTGGTACGCAGGCTGAGACCCTACCTGCCCGCGGACTGTCTCGCCAGAGCGGTGCCTGATCTAGTTATCTCCTGCTTGGACTACTGCAATGCGCTCTAGGTGTGGCTACCTTTGAAGGTGACCCGGAAGCTGCAATTAATCCAGAATGCGGCAGCTAGACTGGTGACTGGGAGCAGCCGCCGAGACCACATAACACCGGTCTTGAAAGACCTACATTGGCTCCCAGTATGTTTCCGAACACAATTCAAAGTGTTGGTGCTGACCTTTAAAGCCCTAAATGGCCTCGGTCCAGTATACCTGAAGGAGCGTCTCCACCCCCATCGTTCTGCCCAGACACTGAGGTCCAGTACCGAGGGCCTTCTGGCGGTTCCCTCGTTGTGAGAAGCCAAGTTGCAGGGAACCATGCAGAGGGCCTTCTCGGTGGTGGCGCCCACCCTGTGGAACGCCCTCCCATCAGATGTCAAAGAGAAAAACAGCTACCAGATTTTTAGAAGACATCTGAAGGCAGCCCTGTTTAGGGAGGCTTTTCATGTTTAATAGATTATTTTATTTCATTTTTCTGTTGGAAGCCGCCCAGAGTGGCTGGGGAAACCCAGCCAGATGGGCGGGGTATAAATATTATTATTATTATTATTATTATTATTATTATTATTATTATTATTAGAGTCCCATGGACTGCAAGAAGATCAAACCTCTCCATTCTGAAGGAAATCAACCCTGGGTGCTCACTGGAAGGACAGATCGTGAAGCTGAGGCTCCAATTCTTTGGCCACCTCATGAGAAGAGAAGAATCCTTGGAAAAGACCCTGATGTTGGGAAAGATGGAAGGCATTAGGAGAAGGGGACGACAGAGGACGAGATGGTTGGACAGTGTTCTCGAAGCTTCGAATATGAGTTTGACCAAACTGCGGGAGGCAGTATAAGACAGGAGTGCCTGGCATGCTATGGTCCATGGGGTCACGAAGAGTCGGGCACGACTAAACGACTAAACAACATTATTATTATTATTATTATTATTATTATTATTATTATTATTATTATGTCAGTGAAGGACATTCTTAGTCCACCAGGTCAACTCTTGGAATAATAAGGAAAGTAAGTTTATGGAAAGCTCCTGCAGGTGGAAGTCTCCACTGCCAGGGACAGTGTCTAGCATTTCCTTTTGGATCAGCAAAGAGCCCAATTTTTGGTGGCGGGCGGGTTTCCTGGAGCAGCCTAGTGCACAAGTCATCAATCTATACAACCAAGACAGGTGTTGGGCACCCTTTTGAAAAAAGATATGAACGGACAGTGGGGAAAGTAAATGGGGGCAAGAGTCAATGTCAGGAGGAGCTAGAGCCTATGGTGGGTGGGGCATCATCTCATATTGGGTGGGTCTGGAGAAAATGGTAGTCTCTCTCTCCCCCTCCCCCCTCCCTCCCTCTCCCTCTCCCTCTCCCTCTCCCTCTCCCTCTCCCTCTCTCCATTCCATCTTCCCACAAGTCTAGTGACCCCTAAATTATAGGCAGCCCCACAGAAGTGTAGAGTTTGACGGTACCCCTAGGGTCTTCAAATTCAACCCCCTGCAATGCAGGAATGCAATGGGAGGAGAATTCAAAAAAAAGTATCTTAGTATCTAAATCGTACAACTAAAGAAAATACATCCTCAAGTTGGGAAACATGTGCCTGAACCCTTTGCTTCCGAGGTAAAAAAAAAAAAAAAAACATGACCCGGCTCAATTTTTGTCTCTCATTCCTGGGTAGACTCTTCTTTGACTGGTTGAGTTCCTCTCAACCAGTTCTCCTTGCCCAAATGAATTACAGTTTAAGGCCCTGTATTCATTCTTGCCACGGTTCAATTATCTTTGTTTTTCCCCCCGCGCCGCTCAGCCCTGAATTGACAAACAGGAAAGGTCACAACGGGGTGTGCTTAGCTAGTTGCAAATGCCACAGTACATTATCTGAGACATGGAATATAATTATCTTTTCACAAGTGGCAATTAGTGGGAATACCTCCCATCACTTCTGTTTAGAATTCAACATTGCTAATGTCCTGGAAGGTGACAGATTATACCCAGGAAGCTCTAGATAACCCATGCAAGTTCTTAGTCTGATGCCAAAGATCCCTGCTTCTTTCCTTCCTTCCTTTCCCCCCTTATTTCTTAATATTTTTAAAAGCCGAATGGAAAATGGAAAATTAGTTGAAATTGCAAGTTGATCCATAGCAAATGTATGTTCTTCTTGTTTTTAAATTGCCTATGTGTCATTGATGGCTGCTTTTTCTCTTGCCGATTTATAAAATTGCATCACACCCCAATTCTATTCCATAAATTGTTTCAGCGGCACTTGCAAATATCCCTTCAATTGTGCATTCATTGTAGTTATGCTCATTATGATATCAGAGAGGTTATACACTTTAAACCAGGCACCCCCCAACTTTGGCCCTCCACATGTTTTGGACTACAATTCCCATCTTCCCTGACCACTGGTCCTGATAGCTAGGGATCATGGGAGTTGTAGGCCAAAACATCTGGAGGGCCGCAATTTGGGGGTGCCTGCTCCAGAACATAGCTGTCAAGTTCTCCCTTTTTTAAAGGAAATCCCCTTATCCCAAATAGGCTTCCTCGCAAGAAAAGGGAAAGCTATGCTCCAGAATTGCATTTTTTTAAAAAAAAAAAAATGGCAGGTGCCTAGTGCAGCAGGCTCTTGACAAAGCAACAGTGCATTGGTTGGGCAAACTGGCCTTCTTGAACCGATATTACATAAACAAAAATACATACACATCACTTGGGAAGACAGGCGAACTAATATCAGTGTACTGGAAGAAGCAAAGATCACCAGTGTTGAAGCAATGATTCTTCAACATCAACTTCGTTGAACTGGTCACGTTGTGCGGATGCCTGATGATCGTCTTCCAAAACAACTACTCTATTCCGAACTTAAAAATGGAAAGCGTAATGCTGGTGGTCAACAAAAGAGGTTTAAAGACTGTCTCAAGGCAAATCTTTTAAAAATGTAGTATAAACACTGACAACTGGGAAACACTGGCCTGCGAGCGCTCCAGTTGGAGAACAGCCTTTACCAAAGGTGTCATGGGCTTTGAAGAAACTCGATCTCAGGATGCAAGGGAGAAACGTGCTAAGAGGAAGGCACGCTTGGCAAATCCACACCGTGGTCAACTTCCGCCTGGAAACCAATGTCCCCACTGTGGAAGGACGTGTGGATCCAGAACTGGCCTCCACAGTCACTTACAGACCCATCGTGTTTATGACAATCTTACTCGGCTATGAGTGATCACCGAAGAAGAAGAAGAAACAAAAAGTATATAAAAGGCCAAGCTTGAATGACCATTTCCCCCCATTAAGTGTTACAATTTTATTTTTTATATAAATACTGAGGCACATGGACGTTCAGTGCCACCATTATCTGCAAATGTCTGGGTCATTTAAGACTATATAGAACCTTTATTCTCAATAATAATGGCACTTACAGGTAGATAATACTTTTATTTTTTTTATAAATATTTATTATTTGTAAGGAACATTTTAGTGTGAGCTCATTAGATTCCCAGAAGTGGATTTTATGTCCTGCGAAAGACTATGAAATACTTGAAAATTAACTGGCATGGAAACAATGGGAAGAAGGAATAAAGTGTAGGCTGAACGTAGCCAAAACTTTAAACTGGAATATTTGTGGTGTAAAAAGCTACAGGATTTGAGCTGGAGGTTACAGGAGATGTGCTGATTGGAAATGACTGCCCCCAAACATCTGCAGATACAAATATGGTTTAAAGCAGGCATCCCCAAACTGCGGCCCTCCAGATGTTTTGGCCTACAACTCCCATGATCCCTAGCTAACAGGACCAGTGGTCAGGGATGATGGGAATTGTAGTCCAAAACATCTGGAGGGCCGAAGTTTGGGGATGCCTGTTCTGGAGACTCCCAAAGACTGGGCATGATCCTTAAACAGATGAATAATTGTGGATGCCAAATGATATTTATGCATGGGATTTCCCCAGCAGATGAAGTCAGGCCTCACAGCCCTAGAAAAATAAGTTCCAATTGGGTTTCAAAAAGGAGGAGGAGCTACATTTAGAGCCTCGCCTCCCTGGCCTGACTATTAGCCAATCAGGTATGAGGAGAAGATGAAAAGGCATGTAGCCACGCCCCCTTCTTGCTTTGCCCATCCCCATCAGAATCAGTGTCTGCTTCTTTAAGCTCTGATATTTTTGCCAAGACCTTGGTTCACCAATAAATATTTTCCCTTTCCTTTGTTTCTGTTTTCTCCGTAGGTGCCTTCTGAGCACCCAAGTAGACTTACTTAATGGTCTCTGGTTACAACTGTTGGTGCAAAATAATAATAATAATCCTTGAAGTGGAAAAGCCTTTGGGCTTGATCAGCTGGGGTTCCGCTATGCTCCAGTAGCCTGATCATATCCAGATAGGGAAATTTCAACAGATTTTCTTTCATATCGTTTCTGGCAAGGATTGCTGCTTCTCTCTCTCTCTCTCTCTCTCTCCACCCCACCCGGCGCTCGCCTCGCTTTGTTTTCTGTCTCGGAGCTACAAGTGCCCTTTTGATGGATGGATTGTGAGTGAGAGACTGGCTGTCACTCCGCTGTGCTATTTTTACAGGGAAGGCAAAACCAACTGAGCTTGTTTGCTGCAGATATATACTCAGGGCAGGGAGCAGGATCCCTATCTGAATCGAGTTGAGTCTGGAAGGATGTCAAGGGCAGAAGCTGCTTCACAAATGGAATTAGGGATGGGAGGACTCACCTATCAGGACACTGTAGTGTTGGAAGCGACACCCAAGGATCATCTTTAGCCCAGTACTTCCCAAACTTGGGTCTCCAGCTGTTTTCCGACTACAATTCCCATCACCCCTGACCACTGGTCTTGCTAGCTAGGGATGATGAGAGTTGTAGTCCCAAAGCAGCTGCAGACCCAGCAGGCTCTTATTATTATATATATATATATATATATATATATATATATATATATATATATATATATATATTATAATATAATATAAACATATGTGTGAAATAGTGCATAACCATAACAGAACCATGCATGCAGCATATTCAGTATAAAATACGAATTACCCAGATGCAGTTACATTTAGCCAAGATTTTTAGATGAGTCTATACAGCCCAAACAGTGCCGGATTTACGTATAAGCTAAACAAGTTATAGCTTAGGGCCCCATTCTCTTGGTGCCCCCCCCAAAAAAAAATGTAAAGGGGAAAAAAAGATGTACATTTCCAAAATATAAGAAACAAATAAAATAAAACCTACATACAGCAACAGTGTTTTGTGTTGTGTAGGCTCCTATGATGTACGTCAGGGGTGGCCACCTCCCAAGAGACTGTGATCTACTCACAGAGTTAAAAACTGGGAGTGATCTACCCGCTTTTGAGGGGTTCAGGTCAAAGCTGTTGAGTTTTTTTAAGGAAGGGAAGCCCTGTTTTTTGGGGTTTAGGTCGAACGTGTTGAGCTTCTTTTAGGAGGGAGGGAGGCCCATTTTTGTTTAGGGCTTCAGGTCATAGTTGTTCAGCTTTTTTAAGGGAGGAGGAAAATTTTGGGTGAGCTTTTTTGGGGTGCCAGTGATCTAGCAGTGATCTACCACAGACATCCAGTGATCTACCAGTAGATCACAATCTACCTGTTAGACGTGCCTGATGTAAGTAATGGGCCCCTCCTGCTCCCTAAAATATCACTGGTTTGCTCATTTCTATATATATATACCGTAGGTGCCTACATTCTGCATGGACAAATGGCTTTAGATACCTATTAGATCCATAAATTACCATATAGCATATATTCAACACAAAAACAGTGACAATTTGTTTCTGACAAAGGACAGCTGGACATATAAAGGGCCCCATTACCTTCAGTAGCTTAGGGCCTCATCGAATCTAAATCCGGCCAGAAGCCCAATGAAGAGTGGGTCATTGGAGGAGTAAATATACGACTGTCCCTATTTGGCCAGCAACTCCAAGGTTTTTGTGGGTATCTTTGGTTTTTCAACCAGCTCAGAACAAGGGAGAAGAAAGCGGAGTCTCGTGCCTCCACAGCTGAATGATATTTTTGCCTCTGCAGCTGAATGGAATTGTGGTAATTACTAGAGTCTCAAGTTAGCCTTGAACTGGCTAGTTGGAGAGATAAGCAGGTGCAAGTACAGTCATACTTTGGTTTAATTACGCCTCGGTTTGAGTATTTTCAGTTTAAGTACTCCGCGGACCTGTCTGGAATTGATTAATCCACTTTCCATTACTTTCAATGGGAAAGTTTGCTTCAGGTTAAGTACGCTTCAGGTTAAGTACGGACTTCCAGAACCAATTACACTCATACCTCAGGTTAAGTACGCTTCAGGTTGAATACTCCGCGGACCCGTCTGGAACGGATTAATCCACTTTCCATTACTTTCAATGGGAAAGTTCGCTTCAGGTTAAGTACGCTTCAGGGGTGATATGATAGCCATTAGAATGAGACTAATCTGATCTCATTCTTTGACAGAATTACAAGCCTGGTAGATGAAGGGAACGCTGTGGATGTAGCCTATCTTGATTTCAGCAAGGCCTTTGACAAGGTGCCCCATGATATTCTTGTAAAGAAGCTGGTAAAATGTGGGCTAGACAATGCTACCATTCAGTGGATTTGTAACTGGCTTACTGACCGAACCCAAAGGGTGCTCATTAATGGCTCCTCCTCATCCTGGAGAGTAGTGACTAGTGGGGTGCCACAGGGTTCTGTCTTGGGCCCAGTCTTATTCAACATCTTTATCAATGACTTGGATGATGGGCTTGAGGGCCTCCTGAGCAAGTTTGCAGACGACACCAAATTGGGAGCGGTGGCTAATACCCCAGAGGACAGGATCACACTTCAAAATGACCTTAACAGATTAGACAGCTGGGCCAAAGCAAACAAGATGAATTTTAACAAGGAGAAATGTAAGGTACTACACTTGGGCAAAAAAAAATGAAAGGCACAAATACAGGATGGGTGACACCTGGCTTGAGAGCAGTACATGTGAAAAGGACCTAGGAGTCTTGGTAGACCACAGACTTGACATGAGTCAGCAGTGTGATGCAGCAGCTAAAAAAGCCAATGCAATTCTGGGCTGCATCAATAGGAGTATAGCATCTAGATCTAGGGAAGTAATAGTACCACTGTATTCTGCTCTGGTCAGACCTCACCTGGAGTACTGTGTCCAGTTCTGGGCACCACAGTTCAAGAAGGATACTGACAAGCTGGAACGTGTCCAGAAGAGGGCAACCAAAATGGTCAAAGGCCTGGAAACGATGCCTTATGAGGAACGGCTTAGGGAGCTGGGTATGTTTAGCCTGGAGAAGAGAAGGTTAAGGGGTGATATGATAGCCATGTTCAAATATATGAAAGGATGTCATATGGAGGAGGGAGAAATATTGTTTTCTGCTGCTCCAGAGAAGCGGACACGGAGCAATGGATTCAAACTTCAAGAAAGAAGATTCCACCTAAACATTAGGAAGAACTTCCTGACAGTAAGAGCTGTTCGGCAGTGGAATTTGCTACCAAGGAGTGTGGTGGAGTCTCCTTCTTTGGAGGTCTTTAAGCAGAGGCTTGACAGCCATATGTCAAGAATGCTTTGATGGTGTTTGCTGCTTGGCAGGTGGTTGGACTGGATGGCCCTTGTGGTCTCTTCCAACTCTATGATTCTATGATTCTAGGTTAAGTACTCCACGGACCGTCTGGAACAGATTAATCCACTTTCCATTACTTTCAATGGGAAAGTTCGCTTCAGGTTAAGTACGCTTCAGGTTAAGTACAGACTTCCGGAACCAATTGTGTTTGTAAACCGAGGTACCACTGTATCTACTCATTTGCTTGAAGGATGAAAGGGCTGCAAATCTACCCATCTATCCCAACCTCCCCTTACTCACCCTCCCTCTCAGAATCAGGCTAAGCCCTTAGCACCCCCAGCTGGCACTAACCTGGCACAGAATCCCAAATCCTGACATTGACCACCTGACCGGGGCATTGCTATACCCACCACTCCTGGATTTGGGTTCTCACTCGCCAACAGACATTGCTAATAAAGGGAAAGACATGCCATGAAATTTATGTGCTACTTTATTGTTGAAAACAACAACAGCAACAACTCCAAGCAGTTAGCAAAAAGAATAAGACAATTTAAATGACTGGTAAAAAACGGTTAAGAGCAACTATTTAATATATTCAACAAATGAAAATCAGCAGCAAATTAAAAACAAATTAGAACAGACATCAGCAGAAAACAATGATGAAGCAGGGCGACACCATCAACTCTTAGAGCTCATACTGTCAATCATTTCATAAGAATCGAAGACATCATAAATCAGGGAAAGGGGATTATTTCAAATTCAAGGGGCCTCATTCTCAACAGGACAAAGAGTTGCAACCTTTGTTTAATTACTATTTCATTTTTCCTTCACATGGAAGATTTTAAGTTTCAATTGTATTAATGCTTCATTAAATCCTACTAAGCCACGTTGCAATTTAAGACTGCAGTGTGGTATTCTATTTAAAAAGCTGGCAAACAAGAAGCAAATAGCCGGCATCTCATATAATTACACACAATTAATTTGGAAGGGAAGTTTTGATTCCGTACATTCACGGAAAAGTCGTTTTGGAATCCTCCAATTGGCACCTTGTGGCAACAGGCAAATGCTCCCATCCAGCAGTCTCTTCCGCCTACCTTACCTTTGATGCGCAGACTGGTGCTGCCTATGCACTTCAATGGGACATTTGTGTACACCTTTGAAGCTGAACCATTGTACTGAGTGGGGAACTTCACCTGTGTTGGAAATCCACGTGTGCTTATCAGTTGACACAGAAGGCTCTGAATTTTGGCGGAGCTTGAACCCCGGGAAGGTGGAGGCACTTTGGGCTGATGATTCCGGTGTCCTGTGAAATAAGACTTCACTTCTCCTAAAAAACAAAACAAAAAACAGGTTCAGTGTCTGGAGCTGCTCCTCGATCCATCCTTGTTGCTAGACGCTCAGGTAGCCTCAGTGGCTAGGAGTACCTTTTACCAGCTAAGGGTGGAACTCCGACTACAGCCATTCTTGAACAGGGAGAGTGGTATATGCGCTGCTAACCTCAAGACTTGGTTATTGCAATGTCCTGCATTTGAAGCTACTGTTGGGGATGGTCTGGAGGCTCCAGCTGGTGCAAAATGTTGTGGCTGGACCATGGTTTCCCAAGCTCAGGTCTCCAGCTGTTTTTGGACTACAATTCCCATCATCCTTGACCATCGGTCCTGCTAGCTAGGGTTGATGGGAGTTGTAGTGCAAAAACAGCTGGAGACCCGAGTTTGGGAAACCCTGGGCTAGACTGTTGATGGGGACAGGCTATCTCCAGTACTCAAAAGCTTGCACTGCCTGCACATGTGCTCCTCCATAATGCATCTCTGACAGCTCAGTCAATAGAGCTTGAGACTTTCAACCTCAAGGTTGTGGGTTCAAACCCCACATTGGGCAAATGATTCCTGAATTGTAGGGGGTTGGACTAGATGCCCCTCATGGTTCCTTCCAACTCTAAAATTATATATTATCCAAAACAAAAAAACACGTCGGACCACCCCCAGGAAACAGTTCCACTGCTTATATCTGGGATTCACAGTTTTGAAGTCCGGGTGAAACTGGCTTGGGGAAGAGAGTGGTGTAGTGCTCAGGGTGTCAGACTAGAACCTGGGAGACCAGGGTTCGAATCCCCCTTCAGCCATGATACTCAATGGGCAACCTTTGGCCTGCCGCTCTCTTCTCTCAGCCTAACCTACCTCGCAGAGTTGTTGTTGCTGTGTGGATTAAATGATGAGAAGAAGCATGTACAGTATACCACCTTGGGTTCCTTGGAGAGAAAGGCAGAGTACAAATGTAGTAAATAAATAAATAAATTAAAAATGGGGAAACTACATCCAAATCATCATCATCATCATCATCATCATCATCATCTTTTTTGCGGTCCAACGACCCATAACATGAATAAAATACAGATTCATACAGACAACCCCCCAGGGAAGGGAGACCGAAATGTTATTTGTTTAGTCATGGGTATGTTGATCTTTGATTCGTATGACTACTGAAAGAAACTTTGCCATGGCCACTGTGATATCATTGGACTTTTCGTCCAGAAGATACATCCAAATGCAGTATTTCAGAAGAAGCCAGTGGATTGTGGGTAATCATGTCTAAGGTTTAAAAAAGGTAAAGGAAACATGGACCGTTAAGTCCAGTCAAAGGCGACTATGGGGTTGTGGCGCTCATCTCGCTTTCAGGCCGAGGGAGCAGGCGTTTGCCCAATGACAGCTTTCCAGGTCATGTGACCAGCATGACTAAACCGCTTCTGGCACAATGGAACACCATGACGGAAACTAGAGCGCATGGAAATGCTGTTTACCTTCCCACCGCAGCAGTCCCTATTTATCTACTTACACTTTGACGTGCTTTCAAACTGCTAGGTTGGCAGGAGCTGGGACCGAGCAACAGGAGTTCACCCCATTGTGGGGATTTGAACCACCGACCTTGTGATCGGCAAGCCCAAGAGGCTCAGTGGTTTAGACTGCAGCACCACCCATGTCCCTACATGGATTCAAACAGGGGTGAAAACATACTGAAGCCGCATTGCTGCCAAGTCTCCCGTTTTTCGCGGGAAACCCCCGTATTTTGTTACTGTTTCCCGCTGTTATCCCGAATTGATTATATCCCGTAAATATCCCATAAAGCTCCTACCGGCGGCCATGTCCCGGCTCCTGGCTGTCTGTGCATGTCTAGACATGCGCAGAAGCGATTTCTGGTGCCCAGACATGCAGACACAGGCAGCCTGGCATCAGAAGTCACTTCTACGCATGTCTGGACATGCGTAGAAACGACTTCCGGTGCCGCTCTGCCCATGTCTGGGCACCGGAAATCGGGCGGCGCCAGCACCGGAAGTCGCTTCTACGCATGTCTGGACATGCGTAGAAGCGACTTCCGGTGCCGCACCACCGCGTAGAAGCGACTTCCGGTGCCACACCGCCGCTGATCCCGGATTTTTGGATTGGAGGGTATGACTGAAGCCAGAGTAATGGGTGATGTGCACAAACTCTCAGTCTGTAATGCCCCTCTGTCCCTCTCGCATTCTCACGAACTGCACAGGAGCACCCAAGATCAGGAGAGACAGAGAGACCACCCACACAGCTCTAATTAAAAGAAAGCATATGATCCAATCAAAGGTTTAAGCCTAAAGAGCAAAGAAACTGATACGATTCTCCTATTCTCTTTTAGAAATGTGGCAGGAGAGGGAGAGAGGGAGAGAGAGCGCATTACAGCAAAAGCTGTGCGGCACTCATAAAAAGCCACCATGTCAATCTGACATCCCAGAGCTGCCCTTTGAGCCACCCCATTCCCAAAGGCTTATAGGTATTTTCACATGGGATTCTGGGCGGATCATTGGAGGGGAGGCCAGAGGGAGGGGAGGGAGAGAGAAAATGATTGTATCTGGTGAAAGGAGTAAAACTGACATTTCTTTTGACAAGCCCCATAAGTGCTCTTGTCCCGGGAGTGTTATAACAGAGACAAGATTGAGCAGGTGGCAATAATTGGCATTACATGTGTTCAAGCATTTTCTATAATATGGATTACTGCGGAATTTCCTCCCCCGCTTCCCTCCCATGTCCCCAGGGAAGCAAACGCGAATTACAAGCTTTTTTCAGACCCCCTTTTTCGTAAGCCTTTCCATCAGCAATTTCTCAGCCAAAGTGAACCTGTTCTCTTTTAAAATAAATAAAGAGAAAGCAGCAGCAAGTCTATTTATTTGCGGTAAAAAGAAAGAAAGAAAGAAAAGCAGCCTCCCTATCTAGTGCCCATGCGCTTCTTGGGGCAGCTCGCAACCATTTACATTTGCAATGTGATAAAAACTTACAATGCGAAAAGTATACAACAATAGAACACATCAAATGTATTATTTACTTGCAGTCGCCGAGCCAGGGTTGTTCAAGAGTTCTGAGAAACCACAAAAAGAACTTTAGTTAAGACTGCTAACCATTGGAAACAGACCCTTTATACTTACACAAAATGAAAATTCATACGATTGGAAATTTTTTGTGCCCTCCATGTGAGGTTGGGAGGGTTGCAACACGAGAATGGGCTTTTTCTGTGGTGGCTCCCTGTTTGTGGAATGCTCTCCCTAGAGCAGCTTGCCTGGCACCTTCTTTATATAGTGTTATGAGTTTGTGAGTGCTAGACTCCCCTAAATTACCGGGTTCGGTAGGTGCTGGAATTTAATTAAGGCTTAGATTGTTAAAACATAGCCAGTCCTATGTGTATTAGACTCATGTGCATTAGGACAAAATCATGTGCATATTATGCTGTGTATTAGACACTTCTAAATTCTGTAATCAACACGTGTTAAAAGCTAATTACGCTATACACTTTTGATCCTCTGGAATTAGCATGTTTTAATGGCTAATAGCCTGGGGGTGGGCCATTAAGAAGAGAATAGAGCATCAAAGGCACGCTGTGAGAGACACCAAAGGAATGGGGCGCCTTTTACTTCACAGAAAAAGCAATGTGAGTTAGAAGCTTGGGGAGGAAGAAAGGCAGGAGGCAAGGCACAATGCCTGATGTCTGCTTAGAACAGGCTTTCTCAAACTCGGCCCTCCAGATGTTTTGAGACTACAATTCCCATCATTGCTGACCACTGGTCCTGCTAGCTAGGGATCATGGGAGTTGTAGGCCAAAAATATCTGGAGGGCCAAGTTTGAGGATGCCTGGGTTAGAACCTAAGTTGCAGCAATGGGAGAAACAAGATCCTCTTGGAATGCAAGAGGATCCCCTCCATCCTAGGCTCAAGTTGCAAATAAACCCTATGTCATAAAGACACCACATTCTCCTCTGTGCCTCATTTCCAAAAGGAAACAAGGACCTTGGGTAAACACAATCTTGCACCACTCAGAGATTGGGGTGGCGTGTAACAATATTTTTAGGCACCGGGCAAAACCATTCATCTTCAATCAGGTCTTGGGTTGATTAAACAGTCTATGCCGCTATGGTACCTAACAGCACAGCAACTAGCACTGATACGCCCATGAGCCTCACCAAAATGCTGGAGAGGATGCACTTCCACAAGCACATACCTCCACATGAGGTGGGAATGTCCTGAAATCCAACTCTCCTGGACATAATTCATACAAGAAATATGCAAAATAACTATGGATGTATCAGAAGTCACCCCAGAACTGGCCCTGCTGAACATCTTCCAAGATAGTAATGCCCACTCACATCATAAAGAGCTCATAACCCACCTACTCTCTCAGCAGCATGAAACATCATAGCCAGACACTAGAGAGGCCTGTCAGGAGTAAGCATGGACCAATGGTACCAAATTGTGTGGGAAACAGCCTTATTAGAAAAACTAACCGATAAACTGAAACTGACATGGGGACAAATGGAACGCCTGCACCCCGGTCTGGTTCCCCTTTATCACATACATAGCCCAACAATACATAGACTCTTGAGAGTCCCATGGACTGCAAGAAGATCAAACCTATCCATTCTGAAGGAAATCAGCCCTGAGTGCTCACTGGAAGGACAGATCCTGAAGCTGAGGCTCCAATACTTTGGCCACCTCATGAGAAGAGAAGACTCCCTGGAAAAGACCCTGATGTTGGGAAAGATGGAGGGCACTAGGAGAAGGGGACGACAGAGGACAAGATGGTTGGACAGTGTTCTCGAAGCTACGAACATGAGTTTGACCAAACTGCGGGAGGCAGTGGAAGACAGGAGTGCCTGGCGTGCTCTCGTCCATGGGGTCACGAAGAGTCGGACACGACTAAACGACTAAACAACAACAGCCCAACAAGGCAACAACAAGAATCCACCGACAACATACAAATCAATCTAGCTAACCTGATCCAAAAATCCAGACACACACACACAAACACACACACACACACACAAAACCAAATCTCAATACAGCAAACCAAAGACAGACAGCCACACCCTAGGCCACCCCAACCTCTCTCACTACCAAGGCAATCCAACAAGTGAATAGTAAGAGAACCCACACTAGTGACGCTGACACAAATCCCCACACATACACTAAGTAGAAGAATAGAAGCATTGCCACCCCACCCCACCCCACTCACCATTCCCCCCTGCTGCTCTTTCCTTCCTAACCTAATGCTGCATGCAACACTAATGTCTCACAACAAATGGAACTGATCTGTAGAAAACACAACTTGAAAAAAGAAGACAATGCACATACTGTATTTTTATGTAAACTAAGAAATAGTTAATAAAAATATTTTTAAAAACCAACAACAATCTATGCCCCTTTAAAGAGAGGGGCAGGTATTGTTTTGTTTGCCATTGTGTTGTGTAATTTTGTGGCTTTATACTGCAAAGCATGCTGTGAACCTCGGATGAAGGGTGGTATGTGAATTTAATAAACGAATGAATGAAATATGGTCCCATCTGAACTAAACCTTTAAAGTGGTCTTCCAAAGAATCATGGGAACTGTAGCTTCTAAGGGTGTCCAGAGCTGTTAGGAGACACCACACACAGAGAGGGGGGGGACTACAGTTCCCAGAGTTCCCTAGGAAGATGGATTGATTCTTCAACCACTCTGGGAATTGTAACTCTGGAAGCCACAGGAGGGGTGAGTGCTATTCTGCTTGGTTCCTCTTGGGTCCTGGTTTCCCATGACCATCTGGTTGGCCACTGTGAGAACAGGATCCTGTGGGAATGTTGTGGGTAACAGGAGAGGATATATTGATTAATATTATCCTTCCTAACTCGCAATAGCAAGTTTCTTTTATACAGCAGAGTGCATTCTCCCTTTATACAGCAAGAAGCTAGTTGCAGACTCGTGTGAGTCTCTTAAGATAACAAGCAATTCAATCTGGCTTGCCCAGATTTAGATATGTTCCATATCTGGTAAGATCCCTTGGTAAAAGGTAAAGGGACCCCTGACCAATAGGTCCAGTCGTGACCGACTCTGGGGTTGCGCACTCATCTCGCATTATTGGCCAAGGGAGCCGGCGTATAGCTTCCAGGTCATGTGGCCTACATGACAAAGCCGCTTCTGGCAAACCAGAGCAGCACATGGAAACGCCGTTTACCTTCCCGCTGTAGCGGTTCCTATTTATCTACTTGCATTTTGACATGCTTTCGAACTGCTAGGTTGACAGGAGCTGGGACCAAGCGACGGGAGCTCACCCCGTCACAGGGATTCGAACCGCCAACCTTCTGATCAGCAAGCCCTGGGCTCAGTGGTTTAACCACAGCGCCACCTAAAATCCCTCCTAAAAGAATAAAAACACAACAGTATTATTCGTAAATAACAAAAAGTAGTTCTGCTCACCATCAGGCACAGCACAGTGTGATCCCTGAAAGCAGGCTTTAGGCTTAAAGTTACAAATACAGTGGTACCTCGGTTTATGAACACAATTGGTTCCGGAAGTCTGTTCATAAACTGAAGCGTTCATAAACTGAAGCGAACTTTCCCATTGAAAGTAATGGAAAGTGGATTAATCTGTTCCAGACGGTCCGCGGAGTAACCGTTCATAAACTGAAGCGAACTTTCCCATTGAAAGTAATGGAAAGTGGATTAATCCGTTCCAGACGGGTCCGCGGAGTACTTAAACTGAAGCGTTCATAAACTGAAACATGGGTGTAATTGGTTCCGGAAGTCTGTTCATAAACTGAAGCGTTCATAAACTGAAGCGAACTTTCCCATTAAAAGTAATGGAAAGTGAATTAATCCGTTCCAGATGGGTCCGCGGCGTTCATAAACCGAAAATTCATAAACCGAGGTGTTCATAAACCGAGGTTCCACTGTATGTACAAACAGGTTTACCCCATATGGGAGATAACCTAGGGACAGCTGGCTGACAGTCAGCAGTGCAGTCCAGGTAAAGCAGGAAGCAGGCAGGACGAAAAAGAAGGGAGAGAGAGAGGTAGCTACGTGACTTGGCCTTTTACCTGGTCTGGAAAGGTCACTCCCACCTACTAGTCACATGCAAAGGGAAGATGCTCCAGTCAGGTGTAACAGGAAGTTGAACTGGCTGGACCTACATTCCCCGTGCATGTTCTCTCTAGGCCAGGCATAGGCAAACTCCGGCCCTCCAGATGTTTGGGACTACAACTCCCATGATCCCTAGCTAGCAGGTCAGGGATGATGGGAATTGTAGTCCCAAACATCTGGAGGGCCGGAGTTTGCCTATGCCTGCTCTAGGCAAACAGGAAATGTTGTACTTGACTGCTCCAGAGGATTGCATCCCACAGATCCCAGACTAGATGGGCCACTGGCCTGATCCAGTAGACTCTTCTGATTTTTCTTATGTCGTTCATCCTCCTCCCTGCCGAGTTATACAAGGGCAAAGCTGAAAGTAGGGAGGAGGAAGCTCTCAGCAAGCGCCACCCCCTGGTCTGGCTGTCAAGGAGGGAGGCGAGCTCAGGGCAAATTGAGGGTGGTTAGGCAGCGCCACTGCTGTAGGTTGCTGGCCGGAGGGATGTTCCTTTGGGGACCATGGCATGGGGGTGGGGGAAAGGCTTAAGACCACGTCTTCTTTTGACGGTCATTTAAGCCATGTTCAGACGCCAGATGCTAAAATAGATCTGTCAACTGGCTGGATATGAAGCAGATTTAAATCATTTTCCAAACGGATTTAATTGAATGGCGTCCCTGTCCTTTCCCCTCCAGCTGGGCATCTGAGCAGCAAGAGCAAGTCCAGCCATTTCCACTGGGATTGGTAATTAGGTTTGCCTTGCTCCAAGGAGATTAATTTCTCCGCCAAGCAAACAATTACCGCCCAAGACCCGCAACCAACGGAGGAACGGAACTCCATGGATGGGTTTCAATCAGAGAAGTTCAGCTTTGCTGACTTTTCCGGCCGCGCTCAGAGAAAAGGAGGAGAAAGACAGCAAACAGGATGGTTTAATTAATCCAGCAATCGTGGGGACATCACACAAAAAAATTCTCCATTTGTTTCCCCCCGAGGTGGGTGGGAGAAACAACTGGGCAGATCGATTCTACCATATTACTTTATCATAATGAACTGAAAGAAGGCAAAGATATGGGATGTGCTGGTGGGGATCCTTCATGGTATTTTTATTTATTTCAGTCACTGGGCTTTTAGGGTCATAGGATTGCAGTGTTAGAAGGGACCCCAAGGGTCATCTAGTCCAACCCCTTGCGATGCAGGAATCACAACTACAGAATTCCTGACGGATGGACATTCAAACCTGCAAGGAAGGAAAGTCTACCACCTGCTAAGTTGATTTGGTGTGAGTTACAGGGGGGGGGCAGGGAATAGAGTTTGAAAAGAAATATAGATTAAATGCCCAGGACAAGTCTGGGAAATGTGTGTCTGTGTGTGTGTGTGTGTGTGTATTTCTGTTTTACCATTTAAAGTACTTATTTTTACATCCTTAAGATATCAATGATTCTCTTCTTCTCTTTCCATGGTTCAATGTAAATGTACCCTTGTTCATTTTACATATCATAAATATGTACATTTTACATATCATAAATCCCTGCATATTTTACATAAACCAAACCATTCAGTATTCCATTATCACATCCATCAAAACTTATTTACACTGTTGAATTTATCTTAATGCTGCCAGCGTTTTCAGCTGTACACAGTTATTTCCCAGATATTCAATAAATGTTTTACAATCTTCTCTAAACGTATGTTCTTCTTGTTCTCTTATTCTATATGTTAAGTCTGCAGGTTGTGCATATTCTGTCAACTTAAGTTGCCATTCTTCTTTGGTTGGGACCTTGCTCATTTTCCATTTTGGGGGCTAACAAAACATGGGCTGCAATAGTGGCATACATAAATAACCTTTTTTGACACCTGGGGATTTCAGTCTGAATTATCCCCAACAGAAAGGACTCTGGGTTTTGGGGGGAAAGTACTTTAAAACATTTTTTTCAAGGCCACCCTCCTTAAACCCCGCTGTCCGCTGCTTGGGATTTTGCACAGAAAGGGGCACGAAGGAGGCCGCAGCGCTGGCGGGGTCTTCGGACTGGGCTTGGTCACTTGGCTGCCCCTGAAGAGGGTCACTTGCTTCCCGAGGCTGTGCCGCCACCTCTGCGTTTATTTGAAAGGGCCTCTTGGTTCGCCCAGCATCAGCACCGCTAAAAACCAGGTAAAAACTTCCTCGAAACCCAGATGAAGAGACCCTTTGCTCCCTTTGCTTCCCTGGTGCCCAGACATACAGACACGGACAGCCCGGCACCTGAAGTCTCTTCTGCGCATGTCTGGACATACGTAGAAGTGATTTCCGGTGCTGCTCTGCCCATGTCTGGGCACTGGAAATCAGGCGGCGCCAGCACCAGAAGTCGCTTCTACACATTTCTGGACATGCGTAGAAGCGACTTACGGTGCCACGCCGCTGCTGATCCTGGATTTTTCAATCCGGGAGTTGGCAGCTATGACCCACTCCATAATATGTGCAGCAGTCCAGTGTTAGAAACTCAGGTATATATAGTAGGGGTAAGCTAATCGCCAAATAGCACCCTAAACCTAGGCTACGGTCCCCACCATGGAATGTTGTCTAGGTGCCTTTTAAAACTTTTTTTACACAAAATTTTATTTTTATTTTTATTATTCGTTCCATTTCTATACTGCTTTATATTTTGAGGCGGGGGGGATCTCAAAGCGATTTACAACACATGAAAACATCATGTAAAAGGATCCAGAATAAAACAAATTCAAGCTTCAAGGAAACTATTTCAGATCCTTCACTAAGAGACATTCAGATCCTTCACTAAGAGAGCCAGTGTGGTGTAGTGGTTAAGAGTGGTAGACTCGTAATCTGGGGAACCGGGTTCGTGTCTCTGCTCCTCCACATGCAGCTGCTGGGTGACCTTGGGCTAGTCACACTTCTCTGAAGTCTCTCAGCCTCACTCACCTCACAGAGTGTTTGTTGTGGGGGAGGAAGGGAAAGGAGAATGTTAGCCGCTTTGAGACTCCTTTGGGTAGTGATAAAGCGGGATATAAAATCCAAACTCCTTCTCCTCCTCCTCCTCTTCTTCTTCTTCTTCTTCTTCTTCTTCTTCTTCTTCTTCTTCTTCTTCTTCTTCTTCTTCTTCTTCTTCTTTCCCCATATTTATTTACCTACTTACTTCATAGAGCAGCCCCATAACAGAAGAACTCTAGGAAGGCAGCATGCCCTAGTGGTTAGGAGTGTCAGACTAGGGAGATCAGGGTTCAGTCACTAAGCCCCCTGGGTGACCTGGGAGTCAGTTGCAAGCTTTTAACCTACCTCAAAGGGTTGTTGTAGGGATTAACTGAAGGCGGGGTGAACCATGGACTCCTTGGAGAAAAAGGTGGGAAATAAGTGCAGTAAATAAACTCTTCTGCTGAACTGCTTAAGAAAGATGGAGGTGTCAAGTAGCCAACCTGTCATCCAGAGATCTCCATGTGGTCACCATCGGATCAGTTTGGTTTTTACTGTCTTTAGTAAAAAATAATATGAAAAAAGGATATTAATATGAAAATAATAATGTTTATTTATTTGTTTGTTTATTATACCCCAGCCACTCTGGGCAGCTCCCAACCGAATATTAAAAACAGCATTAAACATTAAAAACTTCCCTAAACATTCCCTATTAATATGAAAAAAGGATATTGTACAGCCTGCAAAAAGGTTCAGAAAGGGGAAATCACCATTGACATTTCTTTATGCTGTCTCTTATTTTCCTTAAAGCTAGAATTGTTTTGAGTTGCAATTTCTGACGTACCTCACAAGGTTATTGTGATCGTAAAATGTGGGGAAAGAACATCTTGATAGACACACAGAATAGAAATGCAACCAATTAACGCTTTATTCCAGGAAAAATTAGCTTCACATGCTAAATTGCGGTGTATGAACTCTTTCATTAAAGACAAAGGAACAGAACCGGGCAGTAAAAATAGCAACCTTCACTGGTTCTTTCTTAGCTGTTTCCACACATTGCACTCTTGTACTTAATTTCCCGCCGACCCATCTATATTAGAAGAGAACTAAGCACACTTTGGAAATCTTGATCTTGGGTATGAATT
Source organism: Zootoca vivipara (assembly GCF_963506605.1). Lineage (NCBI taxonomy): Eukaryota > Metazoa > Chordata > Lepidosauria > Squamata > Lacertidae > Zootoca > Zootoca vivipara. Next base: position 11,153,693 of record NC_083283.1, on the reverse strand, counting down.
ATTATTCTATAGTGTTGACAGATCACATCCCATTTCTGCTTCCTCAGAATGTGTTCAATCTTATCCCTTTTGACTTCCTCATTTAACCCATTAACATTCCAAGATATTAATTTTAAATTCATCTAAGATTAACCTTTATTTGTAAATTAGTGTGATATATACTACTAATCTCAGGAGTTTGTACAGTAAGAGATATGGGTATGAATTATTCTATAGTGTTGACTTTATGCAGGTTTTTTTAAAAAAAAACCCTAAGAGTTTTACTTCTTGTTCGGATGCTGGGTGAAGTTTGAGGTCACTTCTAATTCTTTTCCGGACCACTTCTCCTAACCCTGATGTCGACTCGAGTGAGAAAGCAGCAACATTTACACACATGTTCTGATGAATATTTGATGTCCTTGCTGCTAGAGACTGCAAATTTGAATGCGCTCACTGTTCAGTTGTAAGAAACTGCTGGCTATTAGGAACATCAAGGCCACCTCATAATCCACTCCTTTCTTGCAAAAGAAACTGCAGCAGCAACAAATATATTTCTCAATATATTTGAAGAACAATTTTCATAGCAAAGAATGGAAGGGCTGGAGCTTGTGAGAAGCACCATAGCTTACAAGGAGAGCATACAAGATCTCCAAGTAGCTGTCTTATTACAAAAGAATTTCAGAAATAGACTGGAAAGAGAAGTTGCTGAATTACAACTTATTACCCAACTGAAAACCATGGAGAGACCTGGTCTGAATAGAGACATTGGATTCTTATCTCATTCTTATCTTAGCCATCTCACCCATTGCTTTTTCCTGTAAGATCAATTGCAGTTGTTACCAGTCGTCAACAGGTTTACCACTCCTATCAGCCAATCACCCATTCCCACCACCCTTCAGAGTAATACCCCTCCCCACCCTCCCACTATATATAAGGGTCTAGTGACTTCTGTTTCAGTGTATCTGAAGAACTGTGCATGCACACGAAAACTCGTACCAGTGACAAACTTAGTTGGTCTCTAAGGTGCTACTGGAAGGAATTTTTTTTTGTTTTGTTTCGATGGAGATATAGAAAATGAGAAAATAAAAAGATAGGGATTAATTAGAATATATAGTGGAAACGAAAATAATGAAGTGAACCAAGGAAAGGACAGGGGGGGGGTCAAAATGAAATGTGTATTTAGTATTTGGATAACCATTCATTGTTCTTATTGTAAAATGAAAATGCTAATACCAAAAAAAAACCCATGGAGTTGAGGCATTAAATTTACTAGACATGGCAGAGTTAGGCCCATTCATTTTGATGGGTCTACTCTGAGCAGAATTTAGCTGAATACAACCCAAAGACAATACATCACCAGGGCCGTCTTAAGCATATCGGGCGCCCGGGCGCTGTAGTGCAATGATCGCTCCGGCGCCCCACCCCGTTTCTCACCGCGGCAGACGGGTGGGCGCCGCGTGCAGCGCCGCTGCAGCGAGCGTAGCCACGCGGCGCCCCCCTGGTGGCCCGCCACCCGGGCTTGCCTTAGAGCCAGCCCTGTACATCACGTGTGTGTGTGTATGTGTGTGTGTGTGTGTATGTATATATATATATATATATATATATATATATATATATATATATATATACATACATACATACACACAGCATTTAGAAACAACCCGTATAGACAACCACTGGCTATCTATACAGTGGTTTATATGTAACGTATACTGACTTAAATGGAAAAAAACCTCATGCAACTCTATTTCCCATCAATTATTACTAGGGCCTGGAATTATTATCTGAAGACAAAAGATTATAGGTTTTCCCCCTAAAGAATCATGCACAGGTGTTGTTAACATAGGATGATAATAATAATAATTTTTTAAAAAAAACCAATGACATCCACTTGTGAACAGGACAGTGAAGAAACAGGCTTACAGGAGCATCAACAAATATTCTCTCTCTCTCTACAGAGGAAGAAGATCCAACTCATCATTAATCCCACATGGGAGCAAAGTTTTTAACCTCAATATCTGCTCCACTTGCTTTCCTTAACAAGATCTTATCATCATCTGTATATCGCTTTTCCACAGCCCAAACTTCAGACCTGTTGCAGATTGATTTTGTTCCATAAAGTAACTGACTAAAGTGGTAAGCGATATTTTATTTGTAGAGGCTCCCTTGAGCTTTTCTTGGCCTGTGGTGCTTACAAGGGAAAGACCTTGACTTTTTATCCCATATTAACAACACCTGTGTACGATTCTTGCCTTCGGTTAACAATTTCAGTCCCCGGGTTGTTGTTACTCGCAGATATAGCTATCAGAGTTCCCTGTAGACTGTTTTCCCATTTCACCTAATTCAGTCCCCCCCCCCCAAAAAAAGGTGAGTACCAGTATATACAAAGGCCTTTAAACAAATATTGGCTGAAATGTGTTTGGCTGCTTTGAAAATAAAATCTATTTTATTTCTAAGCACCTGGAGACGCATTGTCTTTTGCTTTGGGATCAAGCAGCAATTTTCCATCTATGTTGGAATACAGTTGGACACCATTTTGAATCAATATGGCCGAATGAACCTTTCAAAACTGCACTGATCTTTTGGTTAATTGGAATCCCCAAACAATGCCGGCCATGAGGCTGCTAGTGAATCAATAAATAGAAAATGATTTTGGCAACTGTTTTGTTACAGGTGTCAAAAGATGGAAAGGAAGGCCAGGGAGAAGAGGGATGCAGTAGTCAAGGCAAGATATGGCACTACCTTAATATGAATGAGAGTTTTTATTATTATTATTGCAGCTTTTCTTTTAAAAAAGTTTTTACTGTACAATTTAATATTCAGCCATATAACAAGATATAATATTTACCATATAGAAATAAACCCCCCCCTCCCTATGACTTCCCTCAGCTTCCCCTTCTGGTTCTTAAAATATTTACTACTTCTGCTTAATTGTTGTCTTATTTTTTATGATCTTACACAAAAATGCTCTCATTTTCTTATCAATTTTATACCAAATTTTCTTTCATAACTACGTCTTACACTCAATTACATTTCATATTATTGTTTCTTAACCTTTCAACTTGTTTTCTTAGTTGTAAGTGTTTAAACAAACCCTGCTAGTGAGTCCATTTCTTTACCCTATTTCTGTAAATAGAACATGAAGAGTTCCCAGTCTTTTTAAAAATCTTTTGCTAAGGAGACAGAGAGGCAGAGTGAATTCCTGTGGTTGGGGTGAGAAATGTGTGGGCTTCAGATCAATTTCAAAAGTAGGGGTGGAAGATTCTGCCCATTTTGGTTCTCTCCCTTTCTCATTAAACTTGGTTATCCACACTTCTGCAGCAATTTGTGTTTTGCTGCAAATTTCCCCTAAGAAGCACAATTCTGGAGCAGTTTCTCCAAATACGGTGCATTGCTGTATGCCAGTATCACCAGGGTTGAAGCAATGATTCTTCAACATCAACTTCGTTGGATTGGTCATGTTGTGCGGGTGCCTGATGATCGTCTTCCAAAGCAACTACTCAATTCCAAACTTAAAAATGGAAAGCGTAATGCTGGTGGTCAACAAAAGAGGTTTAAAGACTCTCTCAAGGCAAATCTTTAAAAATGTAGTATAAACACTGACAACTGGGAAACACTGGCCTGCGAGCGCTCCAATTGGAGAACAGCCTTTACCAAAGGTGTCATGGGCTTTGAAGAAACTCTATCTCAGGACGCAAGGGAGAAACGTGCTAAGAGGAAGGCACGCTTGGCAAATCCACACCGTGATCAGCTCCTGCCTGGAAACCAATGTCCCCACTATGGAAGGATGTGTGGATCCAGAATTGGCCTCCACAGTCACTTATGGACCCATTGTTAAAATCGTGTGTATGGAAGACAATCTTACTCAGCTACGAGTGATCGAAGAAGAAGAAGAATTTTCATTTCATCCACATTCTCCCCCCGCCTCCCCAGTATATGCAATTTCATAAACATTGTTGGGTTGGAGAACTGCATTGCGTATTTCAGGTAAGTGCAGATTTTGAAGGGTGGCTGTTCTTCGATTCCCACATTGCATTGGGAACTGCCAACTTCATATAATTTGATAGATAGGCTTTGAATGAGTACTGAATCAAATTTCTCCCTCATCTACAAGCTCTTGATTCAGCATTCTTTCAAGAATTATCTGTCTCCCTCCTACTGACCAGGGGTGTCAGAAAGAGGCAAAAGGGAGGAGCTTTTTTTGTTATTGTTGTTCTGGCAGCATGCACCCCCAAAAAAATTACCCCCAAGGAAAAGTGATGCTTGGCAGACAGATGATTGCCTGGCTCTGTCATTTTACAGGGAGAATCTTTTCGTGTGAAGACATTTTCAATCATGATCCTCATACAGCCCTTTCCCCCCAATAGTCCCCATTTTCAAAAGTGGGGGGATCAGTCTGAAGAAGGGGGGGAACCGTTCTACAAAACTTTTGTGCAACAAGAAGACTGTTCACAGCACTGAAACGCATTAAGGCCTTTGCGTTTAAAAGCCTCGTGGCTCCTTCTCCAGGATAAATGCTTGATTCTCTTTTAGCCAGTTAAAACCATCCTCCCATCCTTTGAATTGAAAATTCTGCTAAAGGGCATTTGTCATAGCCCCATAACTGCCTAATGAAACCATTGGCTGGTTCTGTTTAACAGAGATGAAGATTGCGGTGTGTTCCCAAAGCACTTTTCAATGCTCTTGAGATCTATAAACCGTTACACTTCATCAAGTCGTTTTAATTGTCAATTGCGGTACTGAAGGGGGGGGCGGGAAACAGAATCCCGAAAATTCAGTATCTTAATGAGCAAGGAAATCACAAAACAGAACCTGAACCATCTTCATTTCAACTGCACTTTGCCAAGCCAGTGCATCGAGGATCAAATAGCATAAAAACTTTTTTCTTACTAGCTTTAAAATAAAATTTTGAAAACCAGGGTGCTGCTTTTCAGGTAAACTGGTGAGGAGCAATGTTAAAACACTCATGTGGAAACAACCTACTTAGCAAGTGAGAGGAAAGAGGGCAGGAAGGACAGAGGGCATTTACAAAAAAAAAAAAAGAATCAAGTGCAAACAATCTTCCAGCGTTCAAAATACTTAATACAGAGACAAGCACACATGATTTTTTGAAGCTGACAGCCCATGAAAAGACCCTGGATGCTGAAATACTGAATGAAGCTAACTTTTACAACATTTGGCACAACTTCCGCACCCACCCCACTTAACTATAAGAAGAATAAATTGAAATAGGATTAGTCCCATTAAGGATGCAGAGGGAGGGATGGATGGATGGATGGCTGAAACTGTTTGTCGTTTTCCAACCTAATTTGTCACTTTGTCGTTTTCCCAACCTAATTTGTCATTTTCCCAACCTAAAAACTCAGCTCACCCTTACTCTGCAGGATCGAACATTTTCTGCCCCCGTTTGAGATAAGGTTTATAAAAATGTACATGTTGAGCATGGAAGAACAGACAAGCACCCGGAGATGCCATACCTGGTTCCCCTCCAAAACAACCAGCATGTATGTATTTGAAGGCATCTAAAGCTTCTCCTCTGACCCACCTGCAGAATATAGATCTGTTTTCTCTTATGCCAAACTCCCCCCCTTTGTCCCAAATGAAAAGCGTGTCCTCCCTAAAACAGGGCACGTGTTGCGGTGAGACCTGGAGACTGACCTCCTTGTTGTGGGTGGGTCTATTGGACAGCCACAACACCCGATTGGTAGGTCCCTCGTTGCTGGATTTAATCTGGCCAATGGGGTGGAGTCTAAACAGATCAAGGGACCTATATATACCTATGCACGTGACCCAGAGCTTCCTCTTTCGGTGCATGCATTCGGAAAACTCACCCACCTCTCCCTATATTTAGGGCATTTTGTGATTGACCTTGCTATGCCGTCGTGTGTCGTCTGTCGTTGGGACAGGGGCACGGCAGGAATTTTCCCCACTTGGCTGATTGGCTGTTGCCATTTGGGTTTCGCCTTCCGCGTGGCAAATCATCACAACTTGTAAGGTTGCGGATAGGCACTGGTTCAGGTGATAGGGATGGGAGAACGGTCTCGCCATCCCTATGTGAATGGGTATTCCATTAAAGGAATCCAGGGACTCACTAGGTTTGGTCAACCCCCGAGAGGGGGCTGTGCCCGTGCCTGAGTCCAGGGGAGCATCTGGGGGAGTGGACATAGCCTGTTCCCGGGCTTTCTACCTACCTCAGGTGTTCACCCTTGGCTGACCTGTGATAGAGCTCTGTGTTACCACTACCTGCAAGGGTGCAGGGAGCTAGTCGAACCAGAGCCTATGCAACCACTCACATTCTGTAATCAATAAAGTTGTGGCCTTAATTCTGCCAAAAACCAAAACTAAAATTTGAGTCAAATGTGTGTTTATTTAGGGGGGAGGTCCCTGGGTCTAAACATGCAAAATGCATAAAAATGATCCTGGGTTACCCTGGCTGGTGGACTCTCCTTCCTTGGAAGATTTTTTTTAGCAGAGGTTGTCTTTTGTGATCTTACTGAGATTCCTGCATTGCACGGGGTTGGCTTAGATTACCAACAGAGTCCCTTCCAACTATACAATTCTATGAGATCATGAGAGCTGCTGTGTATGTAGAGCCATGTGGATAGAGTGCCAGACTAGGCCCTAGGAGACCAGGGTTCAAATCCCCACTCGACCATGAAGTTCACTGGCTGATCTTGGGCCAATCGCTGCTTCTCAGCATGACCTACCTTGCAGGATTCAATGAGGAGAAGGAGGGGACATGTATGCCACCTGGAAAAAGGAGGGATACAAACACAACAAATAAATAGGTACACCCGGCTCTCTCCCCAAGGATCTCTGCAACTATGGATCCTTCCACCTGCCATAATGATAGGTACCTTGCTAGCTAGCAATGGGGTAGCCAGAGGTTGTCAGATGGTTGAACTGACAATGGGAGATGAGTGTCATAACCTGCAGAGATGAAGATAACCAATTGTCTAATATTTTATGTCCCAGATGTTGTTGGACTACAAATCCCATCATCCCTGACCCTTGGCCTTGCTGGCTGGGTATGATGAGAGCTGTCATAGAATCATAGAGTTGGAAGAGACCACAAGGGCCATCCAGTCCAACCCCCTGCCAAGCAGGAAACACCATCAAAGCATTTTTGACATATGGCTGTCAAGCCTCTGCTTAAAGACCTCCAAAGAAGGAGACTCCACCACACTCCTTGGCAGCAAATTCCACTGTCAAACAGCTCTTACTGTCAGGAAGTTCTTCCTAATGTTTAGGTGGAATCTTCTTTCTTGTAGTTTGAATCCATTGTTCCGTGTCCGCTTCTCTGGAGCAGCAGAAAACAATTTTCACCCTTCTCTATATGACATCCTTTTATATATTTGAACATGGCTATCATATCACCCCTTAACCTTCTCTTCTCCAGGCTAAACATACCCAGCTCCCTAAGCCGTTCCTCATAAGGCATCGTTTCCAAGCCTTTGACCATTTTGGTTGCCCTCTTCTGGACACGTTCCAGCTTGTCAGTATCCTTCTTGAACTGTGGTGCCCAGAACTGGACACAGTACTCCAGGTGAGGTCTGAATACCTCAGAGCAGAATACAGTGGTACTATTACTTCCCTTGATCTAGACGCTATACTCCTATTGATCCAATAACATCTAGGGCAGGGTTTCCTACAACACCCACCATCCCTAGCTAGCAGGGCCAGTGGTCAGAGATGATGGGAATTGTAATTTGGGAAGCCCTGGTCAAAGTTTGAGTTTGTCAATGGGTTATCTCCATCTCTGTAGGTTATTAGACTCATGTCTCGATATCAACCAACCATCCATGTATAATTGGCTAAATATAGCGGCCAGATGGCACTTCAGTCTCCTAGCCCAATTACTGTAGCAGGAACGAAAGGAGAACGTTATAGTGAGCAGCGAGATTTCCGTACTTTAGCACGGATTTGTTAAATAGCGGAATGATTGTGACCCATATAAGACCAGTGCCAGACTGGCTCAGACGAGTGAAAACTGAATTATTGATACGGCACTGCAGTTCTGTCTGTGTTCAGCAGGAGAAGACGCACCATTAACCATTCATACCCTTCCACTGGCTGACCTCTCTGTCCTCCCACCTCCTCCAAAGAAGGGCACAGAAGGCTCCTCTTGAATATTTTTCTGTACTTGGAACACTTTAGGATAAACACATCAGTCAGCTAGCTGGCTCGGACAGGGTTGCTTGAAGAATCTGAAATGATCCGATCTGCACCTCCCAGACTAACGTGCAGATTGGAACCATAATTATCCTCTGGATTTTGGATGTCTCTGTCCCCGGTGCCCAAAGAAAACGCAATGCGTTTTTGAAGGCATTGCCTTCAAGTGCAATGTGTCAAGAAAGAGGTGCATTGACATAAAATACAGGTTTAAATGCATAGCTCGTGATAAAAGAGAGCATTTGAATATGCATTTAAATACATTTTTGGCATACAGTGCTCTTTTTCTAAATACGGATTAATGCAGAAATGGGGCAGACAGATCTGTGACGGAACATATTAGAAAATGGTACAGGCTGGAAATAGACCGATCTCTTCAACCCTAATTGATTTTATTTAGGACAAATTAAAACAGAGACAGCACATTCAAGTGGTAGTATTTTTGCAGATATATTCAGCAACATGACACTGGTGCAGGGTTGCAAGGAACCAGGCAGAGGGCCTTCTCGGTAGTGGCACCCGCCCTGTGGAACACCCTCCCACCAGATGTCAAGGAAATAAACAACTATCTGGCTTCTAGAAGACATCTGAAGGCAGCTCTGTCTAGGGAAGTTTTTAGTGTTTGATGTTTTGTTGTGTTTTTAATATTCTGTTGGAAGCCACCCAGCGTGGCTGGGGAGGCCCAGCCAGATGGTCGGGGCGGCAGTGTAGCTAACCGCTCAGGTACCTGGTGTGGGGGGGTGTCCTGCAGCCAGGGGCGGGGCGAGCCACCCATAGGGGCGGGGTGAGCCTCTCTGATGCTTAGAGCCTCGCCGCCGCCTCCCCCTCAGCTGTAGGGTGGATGAGGGAGAGGCAGTAGGCAGGCAAAAGTCCCTTGCTGCTATTAAGGCAATGCGGAACCTGCAGGCACGTAAGCAACCACGTCACTCCTAAAAAGTTTCGTGAGCCCATTTTTTTAAAAAAAAACACCTCATTTTGTCACCCCTCCTCAGTGATGACACCTAGGGTGGGCCACACACTCCTTCCTCTGCCACTGGGGCAGGGTATAAGTAATAAGTTGTTGTTGTTTGTTGGTTATTATTATTATTATTATTATTATTATTATTATTATTGCAGTGGATTTATACGGAACCATCCACACATTGTTGAACTTTATCAGTTGTTCTGTGCTGCTTCCCCAATATAATCACCTTACCTCACAGCCGCTTCGATGGACGGAATTGGCACTACGACATAATACCCGTTCCGCATTTGTAAGAATGCAATCATTTAGTTTGGCAGCACCTAAACTTTGGAACTCCCCGCCTATTGAAAGCAAGCTGTCACTGTATTCTTTCCAGCACCTGCTTAAAAACGTTCTGGTTTACACAAGCCTACCCAGATGACTAGAAATGCTGGTGTGAAATTTAATCTGATTTGGTATTTTAACCTTGTAAGAAAAATTAATGTATTCTTTATTTTTTGACATCTGATGGGGGGGGGCATTCCACAGGGCAGGCGCCACTACCAAGAAGGCCCTCTTCTCGCTTCTCGCAGTGAGGGAACCGCCAGAAGGCCCTCGGAGGAGGACCTCAGTGTCCAGGCAGAATGATGGGGGTGGAGATGCTCCTTCAGGTATACTGGGCCGAGGCCGTTTAGGGCTTTAAAGGTCAGCACCAACACTTTGAAATGTGCTCGGAAATGTACTGGGAGCTAATGTAGGTCTTTCAAGACCGGTGTTATGTGGTCTCGGCAGCCACTCCCGGTCACCAGTCTAGCTGCCACATTCTGGATTAGTTGTAGTTTCCAGGTCCCCTTCAAAGGTAGCCCCATGTAGAGCGTGTTGCAGTAGTCCAAGCAGGAGATAACCAGAGCATGTACCACTCCCTACAGCCGGGGGTGGAGCGAGACGCACATGGCAGATGTTCAGCACACCACCCTCCCACAACTCCCAAGCCTCTCCCAAGCTGTCAAAACGAAGGGGGAAGGGGGAATGCCGTTGGCAAAGCAGCACAGCTCCCCCCTTACCCCAACAGCTCAGGGTAGGCTTGGGAATCGTGGGCGGTGCACCAAATGTCACCCCCCTCAGTGAGGGCACCTGGGGCGGACCGCCCCCAACGCCCCCCTTCCTACGCCCCGGCTTGTTACCTCTTTAGCTTCTGACACCTCCCCTCCCAGTCTTCTCCCTCTTCTCCCTCTGACCATCCATTTTCGTCCCACCACCAATCCCTGGGTTCTGAGCCTTCTTCCCTTGAGGGATCCCCAGCTGGTTCCTCCCACTAGTCCTCTGCATCCAACCAGTATTGTTGGGCAGAGTGTTACGAAGAACTTCCTGACAGTAAGAGCTGTTCGGCAGTGGAATTTGCTACCAAGGAGTGTGGTGGAGTCTCCTTCTTTGGAAGTCTTTAAGCAGAGACTTGACAGGCATATGTCAAGAATGCTTTGATGGTCTTTCCTGCTTGGCAGGGGGTTGGACTGGATGGCCCTTGTGGTCTCTTCCAACTCTATGATTCTATGAGAAGCCTCTCCAGGGTTTCAGAGGAGTCTTTTCCAACATGAATAATGTGGGGATTGAACCTGATTGAAGCTAAGCTTCTCCTTGGGCATTCAAGCAGATCTGTAGGCGTCTTTAGTGCTATTTTTTGTTATATATTATTAAATGTTCAAAAATTTTGCATATACATTCCAATACATAGCAGATTTTTGTTTTGTTTTGTTTTGATGACTTCCCATCCCTTATCTATGGTGCTTTTTTATCCACCCCACCCCACCCCCCTTGCACCCTATCTTCTCTCTCTCTAGTATCATGACAATAATATTTGTTGTTGTTGTTTAGTCGTTCAGTCGTGTCCGACTCTTCGTGACCCCATGGACCAGAGAACGCCAGGCACTCCTGTCTTCCACTGCCTCCCACAGTTTGGTCAAACTCATGTTCGTAGCTTCGAGAACACTGTCCAGCCATCTCGTCCTCTGTCGTCCCCTTCTCCTTGTGCCCTCCATCTTTCCCAACATCAGGGTCTTTTCCAGGGAGTCTTCTCTTCTCATGAGGTGGCCAAAGTATTGGAGCCTCAGCTTCAGGATCTGTCCTTCCAGTGAGCACTCAGGGCTGATTTCCTTCAGAATGGATAAGTTTGATCTTCTTGCAGTCCATGGGACTCTCAAGAGTCTCCTCCAGCACCATAATTCTGTCGCTCATAGTTCAAATTCTGCTCGTGAATTCATCATGCTATAATATTTAAATAGGCCGAAAAAATGATTCCATTCTTCAACTACAGCCATCTTTAGAACTGCTTTTCAACAAATGTCTGCCTTGAACTAACACTTAAATGACCCAAACTCATTCTCTGGTCCAGATGACAGAATGGGCAACCCTTATTATGGAAAAATTTTGGTTTCATACCGAGCACTCGATGTGCAGAAGCTTTCGAAGATTTGGTTTGCTTCCAACCCTTTCCTTCATTCCTGCAATTATCCTTAATGCATTCCCTACCCGGAAAGTGATGTGAATATGCCCAGTGGTATTGCCGGCTGTTCTCCCCTACTGGGTAAGTCCTATATTTTCGTTCTGTGGTCATGGCGAGTTTGTATCTGTTTCCGAGATCAGATAATTATGAAGTGTTCCCTGAGAATAGTTTTACAAGAAAAACAGCCAGCCAGAGCCTTGGGTTTTTGCAGGGAGGGAGGGAAGCGAAAATGCAACAGGGAGAGAAGCATGAAAAAGGAGATTAGTGGGGGGGATGGATTCGCACATCTGATACCAGAGATCTTGAAGGAAACAGCTGTTCCATAGCAGATTAGTTACTTAACATAGATTGTAGCCAGAACGCCACTTCCACTACCCTGACTTTGCAGTAAACACCATGATCCTATTATTCTCTCGCCGGAGCTGCTGTGCCGAAATCAGAGCATGAAAAAGAAGCTATTTGTTTACTGACGCAACTCCCTGTAACGTCAAATCAAAAACGCCATTCTTCACAGTGCATAAAATCACAGAGTCAGAGGGTGGAGGAAAGCAATTAAGTCCCATTTTCTCCGAAAAAGATGGAATTGTGCCGCAGCTGTCTTTGTGCGGCTGTGTGTACGTACACGCACTTGCGAGCAGGGTACTGAGGATGGCCCGTAGCAGCAATGCGGGCTCAGGTGATTCGTCCCGAGACATGGCCCAAACCTCAGTTTTCCTTCTGTAAAATGGGCAAAAAAAATGGTGATTTGTGAAAGTGAGTGGAGTGTACTGTGTTATTTATTTATTTCATTCATTCATTTATTTATTGCATTCATTTACTGCATTTATTTACTGCATTTGCACCTTGCCTCTTTCCCAATCCGTTGAATTCCCACAACAAGCCTGTTAGGTAGGTTAGGCGAAGAGACTGTGATTGGCCCAAGGTCACCCAGAGAGCTTGATGACCAAGTGGGGATTTGAACCCTGGTTTTCCAGATTCTATTAGTCTGACACTCTCTCATCCCTAGTGAAACAAAGCCAAAGTATATGCAATTGAGCCAAACACATCATACCCTACTGCTTTTTGTTCCAATGATCAAACTCAGGTTTGTAAGCTTTTGGGGGCAGAGACCCAATTTCTTTGTTTCTCTGCAAAGTTTCCTATGCACAGAGATGATGAAAATGGCTAGAGGACTGAGCTGTACATTTCATGATTCGAATCTTTCCTCTGCTACTAACTCTCGATGTGGCTTTAGGGAAGCTGCTGTTCTCCTAATCTCAGCCCTCCCTTTTGCACTGCGTAAGCCTACCTAGCAGATTGGTTCTTAAGGATGTATGGGAAATGCCAGGAACATTTGAAAGTGCTAGAAAGAAGCTTATTACTGAAGATTCGTGAGATCAGGATATATTGTTAGATTCTCTTGGGGGATGTTCATCTTTCAAAGCAGCAGCTGAAATTCAAGAAACGGGGTTGAGATTGTCAGAGAGAGAGAGAGAGAGAGAGAGAGAGAGAGAGAGAGAGAGAGAGAAAGAGAAAGAGAGAAAGAGATGACTTTTGCCTACACCCCTAGGAGCCAACTCCTAGCGGCCAAGGTCCCTTCACCACCACCCCCATAAAATATATTTGAGGGAGCTAGACCCCTGAAAAGTAAATAGGCATTGTCATTCGAATGTTGTGTGCCTGCTGCATCATGTGATTGATACAGGGTGGGGCTTAACTGCCCCCCATATAACTGCCCCCCATAAGTTAGCACCCTTGCTTGCCCCTTACCCAGGCACATAACAGCAGAGAGAACGACATACCTGCCAAGTTGCTGTCGGAGAAATAAGGTACCGGGCAGAAGTAGCAGACTGGAAGTAGCGTTGCCGCCATTTTGGAACTGGGCGGAGCATGCTCAGAAGTGACTTTTGATGCTGCTTTGCCCAGTTCCAAAATGGCCGCTGCGCCAGAAGTTGCACTGCAGCCATTTTGGAACTGGGCAGAGCAGCATCAAAAGTCGCTTCTGAGCATGCTCCGCCCAGTTCCAAAATGGTCACCGCGCCAGAATAAACCGGGGGGAAACAAAAAAATCCGTTATTTCAGCTAGGAACAGCTGGAAAAACGGGGATTTCCCGGGGAATACGGGAGACTTGGCAGCTATGGAGAACAATGAGGTTCCCATCTCATCCCCTCTTCCTGCCATTGGCTAACCCACCATGACAACATGGAATGTTCACTAACATCCTCACTGCTGGATGAGGAGGTATCAACATTAGACTGATACTGAAGAAGTAGTTCATGCAAAGGACCTTTAAAAGCCACACCCTACCACACCCCACTAGCTCCCAGGTAAGATAGAATCCCTCCCTCCAGAGGTGAAGTCAAACCGCTGTGTTAGCTGCACGGAAGTGACCTCCCTAGGATGAGAGCCTAGGCAGTGTGTATGGCAGTCTTGAGCTCCCCAGACAAGACCTCCCTCTTGGCCTTGCTGATGTGATCCAAAGAAGAGCAGATATAATAAAGGGGGGAAATAGATGGTTTGATTATAATATGCGGTAAAGGTAAAGCGACCCCTGACTATTAGGTCCAGTCGTGACCGACTCTGGGGTTGCGGCGCTCATCTCCCGTTATTGGCCGAGGGAGCCGGCGTACAGCTTCCAGGTCATGTGGCCAGCATGACAAAGCCGCTTCTGGCAAACCAGAGTAGCACACGGAAACGCTTTGACGTGCTTTCGAACTGCTAGGTTGGCAGGAGCTGGGTCCGAGCATTGGGAGCTCACCCCGTTGCAGGGATTCGAACTGCCAACCTTCTGATCGGCAAGCTCTAAGCTCAGTGGTTTAACCCACATCACCACCTGCATCCCATGATTATGTGGCAATAGTGGGAAACTAAAAGGAACATTGGAAGGAGAGGAAGGGAAGTCAGAGACTGATGCATTGTTTTATTGGTTATTGTATACAGTAAATTGTTGTTTTCAAAGCAATGATCCTTCAACATCAGCTTTGTTGGACTGGTCTTGTTGTGCAGATGCCTGATTATCGTCCTCCAATGCAACTACTCTATTCCGAACTTAAAAATGGAAAGCGTAATGCTGGTGGTCAACAAAAGAGGTTCAAGGACTCTCTCAAGGCAAATCTAAAAAAAATGTAGTATAAACAACGACAACTGGGAAACACTGGCCTGCGAGTGCTCCGATTGGAGAACAGCCTTTATCAAAGGTTTCATGGGCTTTGAAGACACTCAAACTCAGAACGAAATGGAGAAACACACTAAAAGGAAGGCACGCTTGGCAAACCCTCACTGTGATCAGCTCCTGCCTGGAAACCTATGTCCCCACTGTGGAAGGACGTGTGGATCCAGAATTGGCCTCCACAGTATATTACGGACTCACTGTTAAGACTATGTTCATGGGAGACAATCTTACTCAGCTACAAGTGATTGCCAAAGACCAGGGGTCCCCAAACTAAGGCCCGGGGGCTGGATGTGGCCCAATTGCCTTCTAAATCTGGCCCGCGGACGGTCCGGGAATCAGCATGTTTTTACATGAGTAGAATGTGTTCTTTTATTTAAAATGCATCTCTGGATTATTTGTGGGGCATAGGAATTCATTCATATTTTTTTTTCCAAAATATAGTCCGGCCCCCCACATGGTCTGAGGGACAGTGGACCGGCCCCATGCTGAAAAAGTTTGCTGACCCCTGTCAAAGAAGAAGAAATATGGAACAGAATTTATTTTAATATATATATATATATATATATATATATATATATATATATATATATATGAAAGCAGAGCAATGTGTTTGGCACCAGCATAGCTGCAGGAGTTGCCAGAAGGAGACAGAAAAGGCACCACCCAACCATCGTAGGGGCTGCACTCTGGATAGGAGTAGGGTTTGCTCCCTTAGCCATTAATTACATTCAATTCTCCTTCACAATCTTACTGTTTTGAAACTTTTCAAAGGAGTCACCCGCTATTGTGGTGATCAGCTAGCCTAGATATTGACTCCCCGAGTTACGTTTCTGAAGCAGCTGGCAAAAAGATCGGGTGCCTCCTCCAAAATTAATGAATGTCTTCCCTTTGCTGGAAAACATCATTTCTTTTTAAAGTGAACCAAGATGCTCTAATGCAAAGTGGCACTTTCCCTAATGAAATAAGATAATTGCACTAATGGCATGACCAGGGATGCTAAGTTCACGATGTACAACTTGTAATGAGGCCCCAAGATCGATACGTCTCTCTTTGCCTCATCACACTGGGCACCGCTGGGTTATAATATGTTTGAGGAGATTAAAGGCTTTGGGAAATTGTTGGAAATTAACCCTGGAAATCCTGGAACAATCCTCCCCAGAGTCAGCTGATGCCCCCACGCCACCCGCTGAATGGGCAGCATATTTCTGTGAAAAGTGTTAAGGAAGTGAAACGGGTGCAGGGGTCCTTTTCAAGAGTGATATACTTTTTCATTAGTTATGTTGCTGTTGAGATTCTTACTTCTCAGCCCAGAAGTGTGGGTTTCAGCAGATTGAGATGGTTGTCTCAAGGTAGATCCAGCCTGGAAGAGATTCCTGCCTGAAACCCTGGAAAACCAATGCCAATCAGAGTAGACAACAGTGAGCAAGATGGACAGGGCCGGCCCTACGGCCAGGCTGGGTGGCGCAGGGCACCACGGCGCCAGCCTGCCAGGGGGCACCGTGAGCTGCGCCCGCCCGCTGGCCGGCCGGTTCGCCGGTCCTCCGCGCAGCTGCGCCAACGGCACCCGCGCTGTGCCTGCCCGCCCACCGCGCAGCAGCGCCTGTGGCAGCCGCACTGCGCCCGCCTGCCCACTGCGCTGGGAAATGGGCCGGGGGGGCGCTGGAGGGATCCGGCGCACCACGGCGCCAGGGGCGCTTAAGACGGCCCTGAAGATGGACCAACGATTCAGTAAAAGGCAGCTTCCTCTGTTTCACAATCCTGTTTCCTGAACCCCCTCCTAAGCCTAGCCAGGGGACTTTGCCCCACTTCTCCTGCTCCAGCCACAGTGCTCATTCACCCACTGCCTCAATCCTGTGACCCCCACAGTTTCCACACAGGAGGCTTCCATTTCATCTACAATCACCTCTTGCACACAGAGATGTTGGGATCTGAAATGGGGCATCCCTCTGCATTTCGCCTTTTCTGAGTCGGCTGAATTCCTTCAGGGTAGAAATTTCTAACCAAGCCTCTTAGGGATCAGGCTTTGTGGAAATGCACACAGAAGTTAGCTATGCAGACATTCCAGGCTAGGAGCCTGCAAATGTGTATTCCTGGCCCAGGGGGATAAGGGTTTATTGGAAGAATCACATCCTCAATGGAGAAAGGGAGAGGCATAAAATACACCTCTAATCTGACTATGTGTCCTGTTCATGTGCTGTCTGCTGATTGGTGCTACAGCTTTGCCGCTTGTAGCATCTGTCAAAATGAGGAATAACCTCAAAGACATCTCATTTGGTTTAGATCAGCTTTTCCCAACCTGATGTCCTCCAGAGTTTGTTAGACTACAAATCTCATCATCCCTGGCTGTGGGCCATGCTGGCTGGGGATGATGGGAACTGAAGAGGATTTTTTGGAGAGGATAATAATAATAATAATAATAATAATAATAATAATAATAATAATAATAATACTTTTATTTATATCCCGCCCCTCTGGCTGAGTTTCCCCAGCCACTCTGGGTGGCTCCCAACAGAACACTAAAAACAGAATAAAACTTCAAACCTTAAAAACTTCCCTAAACAGGGCTGCCTTCAGATGTCTTCTAAAAGTCAGGTAGTTTTCCTTGACATCTGATGGGAGGGCGTTCCACAGGGCAGGTGCCACTACTGAGAAGGCCCTCTGCCTGGTTCCCTGTAACCTCACTTCTCGCAGTGTGGGAACCGTCAGAAGGCCCTCAAAGCTGGACCTCAATATATCAAGGAAGGATGGCTTAAGCACACACACACAAAAAATTATGCTACCTTAGGCACACTTTAAAAAAAAAGAAGAAGGAAAAAATCACATGTGCAAGACAAAATTCTTCGTGCTCAGCATGACTCAGCACTCTACGGGTAAGGTTTCATCTCTGAAAAACAAAACAGAGCTGTTTGGTAACAGCCAATTTCATTTCACTGTGCACAGATCCTTTCCAGCTATGCCAAGCCTTTTCAGTTACGCCATCCTTGTTGTGTATTGAGAGGGGAGGTGGAATTCAGTTTGTTTTGCATTGTAATGTGAACCTGGCCTCAAGCTACTCCGTCTGAACTTTGCGAAACAGACTGAACAGAACGCAGCCAGCCGCCTCTAAACTTCACAGTACAATTCTCCAACCAAACAGCATGTACCGAGGTGTGTATATTAGGGGAGAGTGTGCACTAAAAGGCATACATTGTGTTTTTCCCCAAAATATTATTCCAAATATTATAGCCCGCTCTTCACCTCAGGGTCCAACAAACATTTTAAAATATGAATATACAATACAAAAACAAGAAGTGTAGGTGGGTTCCCATGAGGCAAGACACAGCGATAACAGCAAGGACCTTTATTAATAAACTCACAGAACTGGACAACAGGGGGAAAGCAACTGCTTATATACATTTATGAAGGCCTGGGCCACTCCCACTCCGAACATGATTGGTTGTCTAAACTTCCAAGCTGCGAATCATAACTCAGAGCTTAAGGGCCAATGGCAGAGGCCCAAATCCTGAAATATTATGTGATTGGATATCGTGTATTGAATCAGAGCACAGGGGTGCAGAATCCTTAGTCCAGACTCAAGCTCAGGCAAACACAGACCACTGAATACATAACAAAAATAATCACAAATTATCCGCAGCTCAACAGTGGCGGACCTTGGGGTCTCAAATTTCAGTGGCACCCTGTGCGACACCAAAAATCTCCCCCACCTGCCTCTTGCTTTCCATTCTACATCACAGTTGTGGCGCCCCCTGTGGTGTCTCTCAGGCTCCTCACCCAGTGTGACCGAACCAGCTGCGCTTCCCTAAATCTGCCTCTGAAATCAAGTGCCAGCGGAAGCAAATTAAAAATACAGGCTCATATCCAATGTAGCACGCAAGGATTCCTGTTTGCACCATGAGACTCTTGCCTTCTTCTCTTCTCCTCCACACCCCATCTGTCCTGGGAGTTTTCCCAAGCCTCTGGAGGAGATTTGATTTTTAAAGAGGAGAAGCGGAGGGAAATCAAAACGGACAGCTTTGTCAATACGCTGTATGTGCAATTGATGTGCCAACTAATGCAAATACAGATCTGCGTTCCTCCACCCATTTAGACTGTACTACGTGTGTGAAATCCATACCTAACCTTGTTACCATGTCAGAATTCTGTACCGCATACAAAATCCCACTTTAAATGTTCACATTTAAAGGAAAGTCGGCAAATACACGGGTCATCCTACAGCTAGGATTCTGATTCCTGACAAGGACGCTGAAATATACTCGGAGTCGAGAGTGAATTTCATGCTCTTTATTCAGCTCATATTCATCAAGGAGAAGAAGAGAAGACGAATCGCTCTTTTACCAAAACCATCTGCTTATATACAGTATTTACACAATGGGCCTTGCGTGATTGGCTACTTCAGGGCTACACCTGTGGGCCAATTATATTGTGGATTGACTTCTGCCTGCAGCCTGATTGGCTGCTCCTACAGGCCAATCAGGTAGCAGATTCACTTCTGCCAGCCGCCTGATTGGCTGCTCCAGCAGGCCAATCAGGTTGCGGATTCACTTCCACCTGGAGTTGGATTGGGTAGCTCCCGCTGATTCTGAATCCTATTGTTCTAGGATTCAGCTCAGTACATAACAGACGCCAACTTGGGCCCATAGCTGCCAAGTCTCCCGTTTTTCACGGGACACCCCCGTATTTTAAACCGTTTCCCTCTGGCAGCCCAGATTGGAAAAAATCCCGTAAATCCCCCGGATTTCCTACCTGCCAGGGAGGCTCCATTTTGGGTGCCCGCGTCGCCCAATTTCCAGTGCATGGGTAGCGCGGCACTGAAAGTCACTTCTAGGCATGTCCGGACATGCGTAGAAGCGACTTCCGGTGCCGCGCTACCCATGTATGGGCACCGGAAATCGGGCGGCGCCGGCACCGGAGGTGCTTCTATGCATGTCCAGACATGCGTAGAAGCAACGTCCGGTGCCGCACCGCTGCTGATCCCACATTTTTCAGCGGGATACTTGGCAGCTATGCTTGGGCCCCAGATTATGGGTATGTCCAATGGCACCCGTGACGTTATGATGTAATGTTACACCAGTGCTCCCAAAGCCTCGCAGGGCCTCAGAGATCACATCGGAGGTCTCACGAGGCCTTCAACACGACTTCTGGTTTCTACCAGAAGTCGCGTTGGGGGCCTGATAGGGCCTCGGACATTGCTTCCAAGGCCACGCAGAGCCTCGGAGGTCATGTCCGAGACCGTGCAAGACCTCTGACGTGACTTCCGGTTTTCTGCTGAAAGTCATGTCGGAGGCTTCACAGGGCCTCAGATGTTGCCTGGGGGGTTGTGTAGGTGTTGAGCCCCCAACAACAACAATTGTGGGGGGGGCAGGCACCCAAGGCCCCCTAGAGTTGGCTCCAGTGATTCCCGATAAATCTCTTAATTAGTTCCGGAAGTCCGTTCTTATCCTGAAACCGTTCTTAACATGAGACGCGCTTTCGCTAATGGGACCTTCCACTGTGTGCACACCTCTGACGCACGACTTCCGCTCACATCCCAGGGCAAAGTTCGTTTCCAGGAGCATCTACTTCCGGGTTAGCAGAGTTCATGCCCTGAAGTGTTCGCAAGGAGGATGGTACGTAACCAGAGGTATTGCTGTGCTTCTCCGCTCAGATCAGCCTGCTCCCTTGGCCACTTTTGAGTATTCTGTGAAGACCAGGATTCCTTGACCTAGTTTTGGCCGCAGCAGAGATGCTCACACTGCCATCACCAAAAGGGGTATATGTAAACTCCCTGCAGCGTAGCTCCTCCTGACTCAGCCTTACAAACCAAAACGCTACTCCATAAAAATTCTCGAGTAATTATTTATGAACAGCAAACACTGCCGTGCCCATAGCAAGGGAATCTGATGCTTTTTTAATCAAGAGCACTAAATTAATCATAATCCACTGTGCCTAAACGCAGCCGGAGCGTTGTTTAGTTACGTTCATAATGATTGTATAAATGATTGTATTGGTTCTATAAACTGATCTTTAATTACCTCTTTATTGCTGGCGGGAGGCAATGGCTCTGGTATTGACAGCGCAGCGTCTATACGATGGATTTTATTTCGGTGCGGTTAAAAAGAAAAAAGAAATCAATCCCAACTTATTAGACTTGTTTCCTTTCGTTTGTGATCTGGGTTTTTAACAGGGAGCTGCAGTGCTGCGAAAACCACCAGCCAGGTCTAAAAATGTGCAGACTTCGTTAAATCCCATCTTCTAAATGGCGGTATCGAGTGATTTCCCGCCCCCCTCCTTCAAAAGTACTTAGTCTTCCCTCCCCACCCACCCTCCACTGCCTTTTGAGCTCTCGCCAGATAAATAGATTAATGTTCCTGATAGCTCAAATCAAGAAGCTGAGCAAACATCCTCTCGTATAATGCTTTCAGGTGGACTCACTCCGATTGGCTACGGGAATCTACTGCTTCTGTCCCCATGGTAACCAAGGGAAAGAGGAAAGCTTGCAGCAGGCAGATGGTTTTGCCGCGAACAACTCCTCGACGCAGACTGTTACAGTTCAGCAAGTCTAATCTGCTGCCAGCGTTTTAAAACTCAGACGACTCTGTCAACACTTGCAGTGTTTGCTTAGCCAAGATTCGGGGGACTTGAGCTGATTGTCTCGACATCAAAGAGGCTCAGGACTAGATGTGGCAGCAAATTCATAGCTGCCACCAAAACCAGCGGCCTCGAGTCTCCCTTTCCTTTTCCAGTAATACCAGACAGTCGCACCTTGCAGGCTGTCCATGGCTCAGGGGCAGAGTTTCAGCCTAGCATGCAGAAGATCTTGGGTTCAATCCCCACCATCTCCCCACCATCTCCAAGTACATCTGAGTGCATGTATAGACAATTCTGAGCTCACTCAGTACAAGGGAGCTTCCTATGTTCCTAATATTAGAGATCACCTTGACACCTTTCATCTGGAAAGTTTTCTACTCCTGCTCCACTTCGTTGGCTAGTTCTCCCTGGAGACAGAGGTGCAGTGAGGCAAAATCACATACTACAAAATGTATGCTCCCTAAACAGTCCTAAGGGATAGAATTCAGTTCACATTTACAAACCAACTCATCCAATTCACACTTTCTGAAACAATACACAAACCCAAAAATAGCCATCCCTCAAAATTTGTGATTCTCGTACTTTTGGAATGTTGGTTCTCTCAGCCAAGTGACACGTTTAAAAATGCAATATATGGGGGAAATTGCCCTGCACAAATATATTAGGCAAAACTACATTTATTTAAAAAATGTGAATTTTGGGATAAATTTACCTTAAAATGCTGGTGAATTTTCACGAGTTTTGTTTTGTTCGTTTGTTTGTTTTAGCAGATTCACAAGCTGATGTGGAAAACTGAATTTACAATTGGGAAAGGGAGAAACAGAAGAAACCAAAATGGAGCAATTTGCCTATCCATATATTACTTGGGGGAAATCTAATACAAGATCAAAATTAACAGTGGGGTGAAACTAGCTTAATCTTCAGTGTTGGTGAAGATCTGGCAATCGTCCAAGGGGCCACTAGAGGGCAACAGCTAGAACTGAGGAAGAGGAAGTAAGGGAAACTTCCTGCTAGTTAACTTCCTGCTAGTTAGAAAAGTTAACAGTGACTTGTAACCAAGGTAACAAGTCCATTAGAAATATTAAAAGTGGCTTGTAACCAAGGCCAGTTTTGAACATCCCTGCTTTAAATGCATGAATGCTTACGAAACATTATAACAACGTCAACACCCAAGGAATCTCATTTCAGCATTTCGGCTGCCCAAACCTCAGCAAATTGAATTGACCCTGCTTCTATGATATCTGCATGCAAAACTGAGTCAGATGTAAATTAAAATATCTATATAAGTCAGTGTTGATTCCGCACTGCTCTGGTTTGCCAGAAGCAGCTTTGTCATGCTGGCCACATGACCCGGAAGCTGTCTGCAGACAAACGCTGGCTCCCTCTGCCTATAGAGCGAGATGAGCGCTGCAACCCCAGAGTCAGACATGACTGGACCTGATGGTCATGGGCCCCTTTACCTTTACATTTACTACACACACACACACACAAGCAAAAATGTAGGCAGTGAGAGTAAGGAGAGCTTGCTAATTTGTGGGTTTGGGGTGGTTAATCCAGCCATTGATCAAATTGTCCAAGACGCCATGCACACACACATGCATGCATGCATGCATTCAAAAGCACAAAGTGAATCCATTCAACATTTATCACGCAGGTCTGGCGATAATGAAACATCTGTATGTGCTGGAAGCCCAGCCATCCCCAGTTTGCCGAACATACCGTAATTTAATCACAACTCTGAGCAATTTATCTGCAACAAGGACGGCTTCTGTTTCTCCATAATGAGCTGATTATATCTTGTCAGAGGAGCCTTAAACCCATCAGATCTCAAATGAATTATACCAAACATATTATTTTCATAGCAGCTGGAGATGACTAACGAGTGAAACAGAGCCCTCCATTGTCATATTTCATTGAGAATGATAATATACAGTCTGTTAAAAGGGAAGCATATGACACCAATTCACGTAGGTCACCAATTTCATAAATACGATCTTGATCGCTTACTCAAAGATTGGCTCGGGCTGTGGGGGTGGGAGGCATACTTCCCCATAAAGCCGAAATTCACAGGTTTTCCCCTGTGCTTAGCCAATTCTCACACTTAATCCCAGTTCTCACAAACAGCAGAGGAAATAGTAGATCTGTTTATGGGCTGTACAACTTCAGGTTACAGCTGGGAAATGGCACGGTGTTGAATGCTTCTGCATGAAAATCTTCCCTCTATGTAGAAAGGTAGCATGCTGGAGAGAAAGCTAAACTAGAACCCTTGACCCTGACATGCTGCTTTTCTATGTGAGGGGGTGTTGGTGGTGGTTGTTTTTAATGAGGCACATAAAATCTTATGAGCTCCTACCTGCAGTGGTACAGTCCAGAAACAGGTACTGTTTTGTGAGACCAGGAGTTTAAAAAAATATAAACCTTATAGGCTTGTTTCATTCTTCTTTTCAGAATGTATTTTGTGGATCTGGCCCCATGACTCAGTTGTCCTCGCCTCACCACCCCTGTTAAAATCCCCTCCTCTCCAGGGCTTTTTCCAAGCAATTGGAGACTGTGCCTGCATAGAGTTTTCCACTGCTCTGCCCATTTCAGCTCTCTTCAGATTCTAGGAAATAAGCGGGGAGAGGAGCTTGTCACAGTAGGAGGGGAAGACACCCATGACTCTTCAACAGCCAGATTCATCTCTGCCTGTCATCCTCCCTCCTCTCCTGCTTCAGTTTCTGTCTCTGATTCTGGACTTCTCTTTACTGTGGACTCTCCCAGCTCACTTAGCCCCTGTATCTCTTTAGCTTCCAACTCCTCCTCTTCACAGTCTTCTCCCTGTGACCACTCATCATTGTCCTACCACCACTCCCTGGGCTCTGAACCTTCTTCCCTTGTGGGCTCCCCTGCTGGTTCCTTCCACCCTTCCTCTGTGTACAACCAGTCCGTGACACAGGAGCACCGGGGAAAATAGATCACACAGCCCTCCAGCACAGAGGGAGCTAGGAACCTTGAGGGACATGACACTCCCATCCTGTGTCTCCAGGAGGCAAGAAGAGGATTAGGAGGGCAGAACAGCTGGAGTGGCTGGGAAGATGAACTGCAAGATTGAGAGCACAGGACTCACCACCTGAAGCCAATTAAGTACCAGGCCATAATCTGAAACCAATGGAGCCAAGACCCAGGTAGCGAGTCTTTGCCCAGCAGCTAAGGGCAGAGAAAATGAGTGGCAATGCCTTGAGGAGCGTGCCAGCTCTCTCTGGGTTCAGCGAGAGGCAAGGCATTTCTGCCACTCGCCTCCTCCACCCTGGGCAGAGTGGCAAGTTTGAGGAGCCCCATGGCTCTCACCAAGTCTGGTGAGAAAAGGGGCATACTGGCAATGGCAGTAGGTGGGGGAGGGGGAAGCACTTTCTCATTTCACCCCAGGTGGCGAAACATGACATGCCACCCCTGTGCAGATTCACATTTCATAATAATGAAGCTGTTAAAGAAAATAAGCGCTCCAAGCAAGCCAGCAGGGAGAAGTAGCAGCAAATCTCTCTACACCCCGCACCCCCTGCCCGGCCTTCATTTTAAAAATAAAATCCAGGATTTTTAAAATCCTGGATATTGACCCACATAAGCAGCAAGTCTGACTATCCCTAAACCAGATGCTGCAGCACTGTTTTCAACATCTATGGTGGTTGCAATGGAATGTGTCCCATAACTTCACACTTGCATTCTCATCTGGATTGCATAACAATGTGCTGATGATGCAAACAGCATCCACTTTTTTGGGGGGGGGAGTTTGTTTGAGGGTTGTTTTGTTTCTTATATGGCTGGTTTTAATTGGATGCACAATGAATGAGACAACTGGAAAGGGAAGGTACTTTAAGGCACATTCAGAGCCCCAAAGGAAACCCAAGGAAAACCCAAGGAAAGACTTCCCATTTTCAGGAAATTTGGCTGTCGTACAGAAGTAGGGTTGCCACCTGTCCTTGTTTCCCCAGCCACTCTGGGCGGCTTCCAACAAAACATTAAAATACAATAATCTATTAAACATTAAAAGCTTCCCTAAACAGGGCTGCCTTCAGATGTCTCCTAAAAGTCTGGTAGGTGTTTTTCTCTTTGACATCTGGTGGGAGGGCGTTCCACAGGGCGGGTGCCACTACCGAGAAGGCCCTCTGCCCCCTGGTTCCCTGTAACTTGGCTTCTTGCAGCGAGGGAACCGCCAGAAGGCCCTCGGCGCTGGACCTCAGTGTCCGGGCAGAATGATGGAAGTGGAGACGCTCCTTCAGGTATATTGAACCGAGGCCGTTTAGGGCTTTAAAGGTCAGCACCAACACTTTGAAATGTGCTCAGAAATGTACTGGGAGCCAATGTAGGTCTTTCGAGACCGGTGTTACGTGGTCTCGGCGGCCGCTCCCCTATTTCCATGCAAGATGCTATGTCCTTTATTGATATAGTTTTGTCCTGTATTTCAGGTTCTCTCTCTCTCTCTCTCTCTCTCTCTCTCTCTCTCTCTCTCTCTCTCTCTCTCTCTCTCTCTCTCTCTCTCTCTGTTCCAAGTTAGGGATTCCCTCAAAATGCATGTGTTTGAAAGGGTGTCTGAATGGTCATGTATTTAAGCTCTGTGTAGCCAAGTACAGACAGATCCACAAATTCATGCGTATGTGTGAGTGTGCATTTCCAATAAATTCCAGAGGGGCCACCCTGTTAGACTGCAATAGATTGTTATGGGTTGGTTTGAAGTCACTTCAGCACCATATCAGGAGGGGGGAATCGCCCTCCAAACACCCTACCTGGCCCTGTATTTTGCCAGAACAAAGGTGGCAACCGCTACGCAGAAGTCACATCAAGACACAAACCCATCGTTGTCCAAGTCTCAGTCTCAGGGTTCCTCAACAATGGAAGGGGCAGGAATTGGCCTCAGGGACTCAAGAAGAGCTGGAACAGGCCAATGGCCTGTCTAGTGCAGCACCCTGTTCATACAGTGGCAAATCAGCTAGAGTGTACTGATAACGCCAAGGTTGCAGGTTCGATCCCCGTAAGGGAGATCTGCATATTTATGTGTTACGGGGGGTTGGACTAGATGACCCTCTATCTTCCAACTCTACGATTCTATGGGAAACCCACAAGCAAGACCTCCGGGCAACATTGTTCTCCCCACCTGCAAATTCCCAGCAAGTGGAATTTGAAGGCAGTCGTGGAGAGAGAGCATAGCCATTATAGCTAGTAGCCATTGTCCTCCATGAATTCATCTAATCTTTTGAAGCCATCCTGCTGGCTGTCACTAGTTCTTGTGAATTCCTCTGCTACAGCAATACATAATTGCCTTTTCTTTGACTAAGGAGAAAAACCATGATGTGTCTCATCTAGTCTTTCAACCACAGTTTTGCAAGTGTTAAGAAAAACAAGCATCAATTATAGTTAATTATTTTAAAAATTGCTAAATTGAGATCAAGCTTCAGAGTTTGTGAGCAACACCTGTTGAGAGTCAAAAGTCTGAGCAAGGCTCGATTGGTTCCTATAGATGGAGGTTAGAACAGGAATCTATGGCCCTCAATATGCTGTTGGACTCCAACTCCCATCATTCTGTCAACCCCAAAGCCAAAGGTGAGGAATGATGGGAGTTGGAGTCCAACAACATCTGGAAGGACAGGTGTTCCCCATCCCAGAAGTGGAGACCTGGCACTCTGGAGAGCTCTTGCCCTTCCCCATGAAAAGAGGAGGCAGAATAAATTATGCCAAATAGTAGTATAAAATATGTAAAATTAGAGAAATCCTGCAAATTGAATCTGCATAATTTGTGATGGCTAAGGAATTCAGCTTTGCTTGGCAGAGAATTCCGGTTTTCTTTTTTAAAACAAATGTGCAAAATTCTGCCAGCATGTGAGATGGGATTGTCTTCCCTTCAGCCTCCTCCAAACTCTGCTGTTGCATGTAAAGACTCTCTGATCTCACTCCAAAAAGCAGGGCAAGGGTTTATGGAGAAAGGCTTGGAGGACTCTCGTGTTCCCCATTACATTATCACCGTTTCCAATCAGAGATGCATCGGTAGGTTTAGCTTCATGTTAGGACTCTGTGAACACCATATGTTAATATGTTACCGTATGCCTAGTCCCAGAAACCCAGCTCAGAATAAATTACAGATCCAAAGGAAGGCGGTTTTGCATAGTTAGAACCTGGATTTTGGGGGGTGGGGGGGTGGGTGATCTGCCATCCTTATTTCCTCTTTCAATGTGCTGCAGCTCTGAAAAGGGTAAACTCAGCAATGGAAATGATTTGCTTAGGAAGGGGACAGAAAATGAAATCCAATGCTTGGATATAAATCTATTTTGTGCTCCCACTTTGAATACTGTGTTTCATTCACTCTGTTTAGATTAGGGATGGACACATGTCAATGTTAGTATCCCTTAATTTCTTGTTCATATCCTCGGTTCACTTCTGCATCATTTTTTTTGGCCATTTTTAAAAAGTCCACATGAAAATTCACCTGTGTTTTAGTGTGCACCTCTCAAATATACACATTTTTGCAAGCAATTTCCCCAAATATATTTGTGTGCCATTTTCACCAGCAGATGCCTTTTTTTTTAGAACGCGCAGTTTCCCCAAATATACGCATATTTGTATACGTCTTGTTGTTGCTGTTGGAAAACTGCATCAGAAAAAGGATTGGTCCCGGTTTTGAGGGGAGGCTGAGTCAAAGGGGTTTCTGCTGGGAAGCATCCTGCCTCAATGAGCAGCTGTAGTGCTGGACAGCTGAGAGCAGCCCTTTAAATGCCTGTCCCTCGCAGACAACCGCATTGCCTGGAGACAGACAGACAGGCTGTGCATCCACAGCAGTGACCAGATGAGGAGCGCAGAGAGAAGAAAGGGCATGGTGCATCTGCAGTAGCACAACCGGATGCCTTCATCTGCCCCAGCTGCAACAAAACATGTCCCTCCCATGTCAGTCTCTACAGCCACAGCAGGTCCTGTAACTCTCCAATGGTTTGACTTCAACCCCAATGACACACTCCTCCATTGTCTCCCGAGACAGACAGATGCCAACCAAATGTACAAAGCATTAGGGTCAGGCGAACCCTTCTGTTCCGTTTCCCCTATTCCTCATTTTCCTAAACTTAAGTTCCGTTCTTCTCATTTCCACATCAGCTTGCAATTCATTTGTTTTTGTCAATTGCCCTCATGAAACATTACCAGCATTTTAGAACCATTTCCTCCTAATATGCATATTTCTGTACACAATTGTTTGCCTAGTGTACACATCTCTGCACATTTCCCCCAGTATTCATATTTTTCCCTGACATAATGCCTCTTGCATTTTCACCAACCTATGTATTTATATGCAAACTTACACATAGCTCAGCTGGTACCCCATAAGACTCTTAATCTCAGGGTCGTGGGTTCAAGCCCCACGTTGGGCAAAAGATTCCTGCATTGCAGGGGTTGAACTAGATGACCCTTGTGTTCCCTTCCAACTCTACAATTCTATGATTCCGTAATTCTGTATGCATCACTTGGCTGGATAACCGCACTGCAAAATTCAGAGAAGTGTGAATTCCGAACAACGGAAAGTACAAATTTTGGAAAGTACAAATTAGGCAGATTTGCCTTTAAATGTGAAATGATTCAAATGCCTTCCTCACTCCACAAAACCAGCCCCTCCCATGAGCAATACATAGATGTTGTGATTTTTAAATGAAAAATGAAAATACTTTCTTGTATCCTGATTCTGGAAGAGGAAATTTCCTGACCACTTTCATTATATTCCGATTCAGTGCCATACACGATGGGCCCACTCCCTGAATTCCCTCCACAGCAAGTTATCTGCCGATTCTTATGGCCAGTGTCTGTTGAGAGCCCCAGGAAGAATGATTGCCAACAGCTGGTGCCTGTAAAATCTATTATTCCTCCTGCTCTGGCATAATGAATGAATTAGATCCCACCCATTCTGGAACCTATATACTTTGTGTACTTGTGTGCCCATAAAAGGCATTAAAATGGAAGAGGCTTGAAATAATAATAAAAAAGGAGTGTAATTTCACCTGGTTTTTTTGGACTTTTTAAAAAAGATCCCTACCCATTCTGTTGTTCCATTCCATTTTTATTTTTATTTTTAGTGCCTTTTAAAACAGTACAGTGTTTAATTGATAAGCCTGGAATTGCCGGCTTGCTGCTGGAATGCAGCTTTCTCCGCAGGGAACATCCTTTGTGAAACTATTTGCCGATGAAACAGCATCCTTTGTCAAGCTCAGCAGTGCTGAGTCCCACTACCTACCAAGCCAGAAAACTCTGCTGGGAGCTCATCAGCAGGGGCACTAAGGTGGTGGGCATCCTGTGCTGTTTGTCCTCAGCAGCTGGCACTCAGGCTCAGGGGTATTGTCAAGGGCAGGATTCTGGAGGCTAATGTCCATGGGCCTACTTAGCAGAATGAGCAGGAGGACACACCCACCCCCTTAGAGTTGTTCAGCACAATCCATGATTGGAATCCTGTGTAGAAATAAATGAGCTTTCCACCCCAAGAATGTGTTTCAAAGTGTTACTACAGAACAGTCTTAAAACTAAAAGGTAAAGATAAAGGGACCCCTGACCATTAGGTCCAGTCGTGACCGACTCTGGGGTTGCGGCGCTCATCTTGCGTTATTGGCTGAGGGAGCCGGCGTACAGCTTCCAGGTCATGTGGCCAGCATGACAAAGCCGCTTCTGGCGAACCAGAGCAGCGCACGGAAACGCTGTTTACCTTCCCGCTGTAGCGATACCTATTTATCTACTTGCACTTTGACATGCTTTTGAACTGCTAGGTTGGCAGGAGCTGGGACCGGGCAACAGGAACTCACCCCATCACAGGGATTCGAAACGCTGACCTTATGATCAGCAAGCCCTAGGCTCTGTGGTTTAACCCACAGCACCACTTGCGTCCCAGTCTTAAAACTAGTTACATATAAATGTTACAAGGAACAAAAATACAAAGTAACACATTGCACTCAAGCAGCAGTCAATACGGTTCAGTCCTTTACTACAGTCCAATATTTTCTATCTTTGATCCCTGAGAAAGACTCCATTATGCTGGATGCTCCTTCTCCCAACAGACAGCTGGTGATTTCTGTTCTGGCTTCCCACAACACAGCTGGCATCTCAGGTCTGATGAGGGACCTGCTCAGATTTCAGATGAGTCATCAGGTAGCCTAAACCCTCCAAAATGGAAAAGCACCAGCCTTCCGCTCTCACCTAGAGTGAAACCTCTTGCTTAATGAAAACTTTGTTTTGCTAATGCAAACTTTTACATAAGTTTTCACTTTAGTGCATACTAGCATCACATTTTGTGCTTATTGAACACACCCATACTGACCATGGCTGGTCTACCATGAAGCAAAACAATACACATTGGGCAGTATCCAACTATTGCATACTGTTAGCACAATGATTTTCACTTGTTCCATGGGAGTTTCCTCCCCAATGTGTGGTCTGCCCCCTCTCCAGTTCTGCTCCAGAGGGTTGGGGGGGGAATCCCTAGAACACGTTTGAGAGTATGGGCAGAGGAGAGGAGGGAGGTCCTACTATGCAGGAAGAAATCCTTGTGCTGCTAGAAGAGTGACATTCAATGCAAACCACAACAATAAACGACACATCTCTATAAGACCATTAAGTGCAGGAGAGAGACCTTCCAAATGTTTCTGGACTACAACTCCCATCATCCCTGGCCACTGGCCATGCTACCTAGGTCTGATGGGAGTCAGAGTGTCACACTTGGAGGGCAACACATTGGTTGTTGTTGTTGTTTAGTCGTTTAGTCGTGTCCGACTCTTCGTGACCCCATGGACCAGAGCACGCCAGGCACTCCTGTCTTCCACTGCCTCCCCCAGTTTGCTCAGACTCATGTTTGTAGCTTCGAGAACACTGTCCAACCATCTCATCCTCTGTCGTCCCCTTCTCCTTGTGCCCTCCATCTTTCCCAACATCAGGGTCTTTTCCAAGGATTCTTCTCTTCTCATGAGGTGGCCAAAGTATTGGAGCCTCAGCTTCACGATCTGTCCTTCCAGGGAGCACTCAGGGCTGATTTCCTTAAGAATGGATAGGTTTGATCTTCTAGCAGTCCATGGGACTCTCAAGAGTCTCCTCCAGCACCATAATTGGTTACCCTTGATTTAAACTTTTGGGGAAAGCATACAGTACAGACCATCTAGGACATTCATGTGAGAGGACTGTACCATGTCAGAAAAACGTAAGATTAACTTTGGTAGATCTGATCAGATATCCATCTAGTGCAGGCTTCCTCAAACTCGGCCAGCCAGATGTTTTGAGACTACAATTCCCATCATCCCTGACCACTGGTCCTGGTAGCTAGGGATCATGGGAGTTGTAGGCCAAATCTGGAGGGCTGACTTTGAGGAAGCCTGATCTAGTGCAACAAGTTTTGGCCAACAGCACCTTGCCAGATATTTTTGTGAAGCCTTCAAAAAAGGCAAGGATCACCAATTTTCCTAAGACCATGAGCACATTGGGAGTGCCACTCCGGGCACTTCACTCCCCCATATCATCTCCCCCATGAGACTGAGAGAAAATATTTGCATCCACCCTTCACTTTTCCGGAAGATCTGTGTAAAACCCAAATCCAGTAGAAATAATCTGAGCCTTGAAAAGCACATAGAGATGAAAGAGGAAGTGGGAAGACTCTTCCAACTTCCTCCTTCAGCTCTGTGTACTTTTCAAGGGAGAAGTACATCTCATGACCAAGAGGCCATTATTAAGAGAAGGAGGACTCAGAGACACTGTGAGTACATCGGGAAGCCATCAAGGGCACACTGTGTCCGCAAACATAGAGTAATAGAAGTGTTGAGTTGGAAGGAACCCTGAAGATCATCTACTCCAACCTCCTGCAATGCAGGAATATGCAGCTGTCCCATACAGGGGCCGAACCTGCAACCTTGGCATTATTAGCACCATGCTTTATCCAACTGAGCTAGCCAGGCTCATGCTGCTGATCCCTGAAGTAGGGCATTTTGCAACTTTTAAAAACACGGGAGCGTTGCGTAAGTTGATGCCCTCTTGGAATCCAGGGAGATCACACACAAAAATGCAACTCCGCAAGGCGTAAGGGAGCAAGAGTCTGTTTTTGCCACCTGACAGAAGGCTTCAGTAGGTAGCTAATTCCCTCCTGTCCATTTTTGCCTCTTTATTTCTCTCTGAATATGCCTGTCTCACGTCATTTCACAGCAATATCGCATGATAAATGGCTCCTGGTTTCTCAGTGGCACATCACAGTTTCCTGGCTCACTTATTGGCTGGAATTACTGGTGTGCCGTTTTCCTTGGGAAAACACGGGTTTGAGGCTTCCTTAACAGATGCCATCATTCTCTCCAACGGAAACCTATCAAGTCTCACCGTTGCTTGTCATCTTAATTAAACGTAGGGAAATCATGCACATCTCCCTCTTTGTTTTAAAGGTTTCATGGGCTTCTTTGTGATGCTGTTGCAGATGGTGATGTATTGTTATTTAACATTATAATCAACAGTCGGGCAGCAGGAGACCGAAGTAGGACAGTTTTCCCCAAAACTTTTGGTAAGCTGAGATTTCACACAAGTTAACACTCTGGAGGCAGTGAAAAAACCCCACAACACTTTACTTTCAGAGTGTATGAGGGTAGAACTACTACTCAGATGTGTGACTAATTTAGGCCACATTCACACTACACATTTAAAGCAATATTATGCCGCATTAAAAGTCAGGGCTTCCCCAAAAAGATCATGGAAACTATAGCTATGGTTGCTAGAGTAGTTAGGAGACATCTATTCCCACCACGATCGCCGAAGAATTGATGCTTTTGAATTATGGTGCTGGAGGAGACACTTGAGAATCCCATGGACTGCAAGAAGATCAAATCTATCCATTCTTAAGGAAATCAGCCCTGAGTGCTCACTGGAAGGACAGATCCTGAAGCTGAGGCTCCAATACTTTGGCCACCTCATGAGAAGAGAAGACTCCCTGGGGGGGGGAACCTGATGTTGGGAAAGATGGAGGGCACTAGGAGAAGGGGACGACAGAGGATGAGATGGTTGGACAGTGTTCTTGAAGCTACCAACATGAGTCTGACCAAACTGCAGGAGGCAGTGGAAGACAGGAGTGCCTGGCGTGCTCTGGTCCATGGGGTCACGAAGAGTCGGACAACATTCCCACCACAGAACTACAGGTGGCAACCATTTTGTGCATGTCCAATTGATGCGCATGTTGCTTTAGACACTGGAAGGGGGAAGGGTGGGGCAGAATGGGTTGGGGGGTGACCTGGAACGCAACCTCTGTGCAAACAGTTGCCTATACTGTTCCCAGAAATCATTGGGAAGAGGGATTGATTATTAAACCACTCTGGGAATTGTAGCTTCCGGAAGGCTTTGCAGTCGCAAAATATGCCACCGGGAGACACTTGTGACTTACCTGTACTATGGACGCGGGTGGCGCTGAGCCTCTTAGGCTTGCCAATTGGAAGATCAGCAGTCCGAATCCCCACAAGGGGGTGAACTCCCATTGTTCTGTCCCAGCTTCTGCCAACCTAGCAGTTCGAAAGCACACCAGTGCAAGTAGATAAATAGATGCCGCTGCGGCAGGAAGGTAAATGGCGTTTCTGCGTGCTCTGGCACTCGTCACAGTGTGCCATTGCGCCAGAAGCGGTTTAGTCATGCTGGCCACATGACCTGGAATGCTGTCTGCAGACAAACGCTGGCTCCCTCAGCCTGAAAATGAGACGAGCACCACAACCCCTTAGTTGCCTTTGACAAGACTTCACCATCCAGAGGTCCTATACTTTTTTTACCTGTACTATATGTGATGAAACAGGGCTGCAGGTGGCGCTGTGGTCTAAACCACAGAGCCTAGGGATTGCCGATTGGAAGGTCAGCAGTTTGAATCCCCACGACAGGCTGAGCTCCCGTTCCTCGGTCCCAGCTCCTGCCAACCTAGCAGTTCGAAAGCACGTCAAAGTGCAAGTAGATAAATAGGTACCGCTCCAGTGGGAAGGTAAACAGCATTGCTGTGCGCTGCTCTGGTTCACCAGAAGCGGCTTAGTCATGCTGGTCACAGCAACCTGGAAGCTGTCTGCCCTCGGCCTATAGAGTGAGATGAGCATGCAACCCCAGAGCATAGCTGCCAAGTCTCCTGTTTTCCCCGGGAAACCCCCGTTTTTCTAGCTGTCCCCAGCTGAAAAAACGGATTTTTTTGTTTTTCCCTGGTTTATTCTGGCACGGCGGCCATTTTGGAACTGGGCGGAGCATGCTCAGAAGCGACTTTTGATGCTGCTCTGCCCAGTTCCAAAATGGCTGCAGCGCGACTTCTGGTGTGGCGGCCATTTTGGAACTGGGCACAGCAGCATCAAAAGTCACTTCTGAGCATGTTCCGCCCAGTTCCAAAATGGCCACCGCGCTACTTCCGGTATGCTACTTTCGGTCCAGTCCCTTATTTTTCAGAGAGGAACTTGCCAGGTATGCCCCAGAGTCGTCCGTGACTGGACCTAACAGTCGGGGGTACCTTTACCTTTATATGTGATGAAACTTTAGAGATGCATGCACAGTTTTGAAAACACGTGGAAGTCTAGCTCAGTCTTTTACAGATACAGAAATGAATCCAGCATTGTCACTCCATGAGGTCCCCAAACATGACTCCCCCCCCCTCTCCTCCCACTCTGTGCCCCTACTTCCCCCCAAATCTGTGGGTGCAGTGGGTCCTTATGGAGTGCTCAGGGTTTCAAGAGGAAGGGACTGTTCTGTTTTGTCCATGGATATTGTTTCACTTGCGCTGTGACTTCGCTGGATTCAACCTCATTTTTTCTCAGGTGGGTCTTCTTACTTTGCCCCCGTGAAAGCTCACTCTACAAGTTCATCCCAGAGAGCTAGGCTTTCTATTCTCCGTTTAAACCCAGCTGGACACTGCAAACATTGAGTTGTCTTTCTTTGTCTCTGGAAAGAGAAGACCCTCCCCTGTATGACATAGGACTAATGCCTTGGTTCCATGTAGTAGATTTTTTTTTAATATAAAAAATGTTTATTTTTATTTTTGAAATACCAATAATAGTAATTGCAGCATTTTTGGCAATCGTTCTCAACTGTCAGCACATAATTTGGTGTTGCAGCAGTTCGCAAACAGTAATAATTATGTAAATGTTTGTGTGCCGAACGAACAACTGTCATTGGCGATAATGTTCCGTCAAGTTATGGGCTTAACAAACCTTATTCAGCATTATTTTTTTATTTGAAATGGGAGCAGGGCAATTTAAATCATCACAGGCCATGTTTTCGCTTTTAATTAGATTAAAACGTGGCTGGGGCTGCAATCCGCCAAGCTGTGAAACCGGGTAGTTTAGGTTGATCCTAAACACACACCCTGATATTATAGATACAAGACGCAGCCATGGCGGGGCTCAGTGTAGCGATGTGTGCAATGTCATTGCTATAATGTGGGGCCCGCTGACCTTTTTAATCCTTTGGGCACATTTGGGTTTTGAGTGAAGTCTATGGGCACCATCCTTTCTGGTCACAGAGAAAGAGAGAAAGCACTTCACTTTTCCAAGGGATCTGAGACCAAGTTGGATCCAGTAGAATTAATTGGAGCCTCGAAAAAGCGCATAGAGCTTTCCCACCTCCTTGCTTCAGCTCTGTGTACTTTTCAGAGGTGGAAGGGGTAATCACCCTCACAACTTCATGGCCAGGGAAGATGCCCATTGCGTTCACAGGCACAGTATTTCCTTTTAAAAAGGTAAAGGGGCCCCTGACCATCAGGTCCAGTCGTGTCCGACTCTGGGGTTGCGGCGCTCATCTCACTCTATAGGCCGAGGGAGCCGGCGTTTGTCCGCAGACAGCTTCCGGGTCACATGGCCAGCATGACAAAGCTGCTTCTGGCGAACCAGAGCAGCACATGGAAACGCCGTTTACCTTCCCGCCGGAGCAATACCTATTTATCTACTTGCACTTTGACATGCTTTCGAACTGCTAGGTTGGCAGGAGCAGGGACCGAGCAATGGGAGCTCACCCCGTCGCGGGGATTCGAACCGCCGACCTTCTGATCGGCAAGCCATAGGCTCAGTGGCTTAGACCACAGTGCCACCTGGGTCCCTATTCTCCAGCTTCTTTCTCCAGTTTCATTGGATGACCCATGATTCTGGTATTATAGGAGAGAGAGAGAGAGAGAGAGAGAGAGAGAGAGAGAGAGAGAGAGAGAGAGAGAGAGAGAGAGAGAGAGAGAGAGAGAATTCCCCTCTGCAATCATTCTTTTCCTATAGCCCCCTTGTAAGTGATACCTGTTTACAAAAAGATAGATAGATAGACTAGAAGAGAAGAGAAGACTCCCTGGAAAAGACTCTGATGTTGAAAAAGATGGAGGGCACTAGGAGAAGGGGACGACAGAGGACGAGATGGTTGGACAGTGTTCTTGAAGCTACAAACATGAGTTTGACCAAACTGTGGGAGGCAGTGGAAGACAGGAGTGCCTGGCGTGCTCTGGTCCATGGGGTCACGAAGAGTCGGACACAACTGAACGACTAAACAACAACAACAGATAGATAGATAGATGGACAGACAGACAATCAATGATGATGATTTTATTATTTATATGCCACCCATCTGACTGGGTTGCCCCACCCACTCTGGGCAGCTCCCAACACAATAAACCATCAAACATTAAAAACTTCCGTATACAGGGTTGCCTTCAGATGTCTTCTAAAAGTCAGAAGATACATAGATTCAGGGCTGTTTTTCTAGAAAAAGGGGTGCCGGAACTCATCACAGATGTCTCCCTTGTTCTCTTAAAATGGCAATGGTGCACATCTGAGAGGTGCTGGAACTGAGTTCTGGCTGAAAAATTATAGGCAGACAGAAAGACAGACAGACAGAAACTGACACAAAGAATAAGTAAGGCCCCGTGAGCATTATGTTCTTGTGAAATGGTTCATCTATAAACATATTCTGCTGAGTACTTAGCACAAATCTTTGCAGAACAGAGCAGAGGTAGTTCGATTCCTATTTATTTTAATAATAATGAAAATATCTTTACTGCTCTTTGGATCCCTCCCCTCCCCTTCCCCCCCCCCCGGCTTGTAATTGCAAAGATTTTTTTATTGGATGAATGATTTGCAACACACAGTAATATGCATCTCTCTTTGCCGGTATTATCTCGAGAGCAAAGCACAGCCTTAATGATGTTTACGCTTGTAAAAATAAAGCATCATAAAAATGCAAGTGGGTAGCACAGGGTGATATCTCCTTCCTGACAAATCGCTCGCAATGAAAACCATTCCTCCGCTGGGCTATCTGAAAGGACAGATCCACAAGAACACCCTAGAAAAGGCTCTCTTTGGAGGTTAATTTGTGAGATTCCCTTTCCGGAAGAGGTCAAATGACATCAGTTCGCCCATGCGAGCAAAATGGAGCCTCCAGCTTCAGAGGCATAAACCCCTGAATATCAGTTGCTAGAGGTCAAACAATGAGGAGGGTAGAATCATAGAATTGTAGAGTTGGAAGGCACAATAGGTCATCTAAGTTCAATGCCATTATACTCCTTGGATTCCTGGAATAATCTGACTGACCACGGTTGACAAACCAGACAGAAAGCCTAGGTGAACAGATACATTTTAAGCAGGTTCCTATATGCCAGTTTTGCCTAATGTTCTTTAGAAGCACATTCCAAGGGGCCACCACACAAAAGGTCCTCCTCTTAGAGGATGTTGGACAACCCTGAGTAGCGCAGGGCATTGCTAAATGCATCTTTCCTTGGTATCAAAATGATGGGACTGGAGTATGTTCCTGAATGTAACCTTCTTTGAAGTTCCCCAGGGCTTTATATGCCAATAGCAAGACCATAAACTTGGCTCACGTGAAAAGCTAGTACCTGCACCTCCCACTTCAACAGCCTCGCTGCAACATTCTGCACTAGCTATAGCTTCCTAACAACAACAACAACAACAACAACAACAACAACAACAACAACAATTTATCAATTTATTATTTATATCCCGCCCATCTGGCTGGGTTTCCCCAGCCACTCTGGGTGGCGTCCAACAGAAATATTAAAATACAATAATTTTTTAAACATTAAAAGCTTCCCTAAATAGGGCTGCCTTCCAATTTCCTCTAAAAGTCTGGTAGTTGTTTTTCTCTTTGACATCTGGTGGGAGGGCATTCCACAGGGCGGGTGCCACTACCGAGAAGGCCCTCTGCCTGGTTCCCTGTAACAGAGAGGGAACCGCCAGAAGGCTCTCGGTGCTGGAACTCAGTGTCCAGGCAGAATGATGGAGGTGGAGATGCTCCTTCAGGTATACTGGACCGAGGCCATTTAGGGCTTTAAAGGTCAACACTAACACTTTGAATTGTGCTCGGAAATGTACTGGGAGCCAATGTAGGTCTTTCAATATCGGTGTTATGTGGTCTTGGCGGCTGCTCCCAGTCACCAGTCTAGCTGCCGCATTCTGGATTAATTGTCGTTTCCGGGTCACCTTCAAA
This sequence comes from Zootoca vivipara, assembly GCF_963506605.1. Taxonomy (NCBI): domain Eukaryota; kingdom Metazoa; phylum Chordata; class Lepidosauria; order Squamata; family Lacertidae; genus Zootoca; species Zootoca vivipara. The sequence continues at coordinate 11,114,941 of NC_083283.1, read as the reverse complement.
GGTAGCCCCACCTAGAGCGCATTGCAGTAGTCCAAGCGAGAGATAACTAGAGCATGCACCACTCTGGCGAGACAGTCCACGGGCAGGTAGGGTCTCAGCCTGCGTACCAGATGGAGCTGATAAACAGCTGCCCTGGATCAGAATTAACCTGTGCCTCCATGGACAGCTGTGAGTCCAGAATGACTCCCAGGCTGCACACCTGGTCCTTCAGGGGCACAGTTACCCCATTCAGGACCAAGGAGTCCTCCACACCTGCCTACCTCCTGTCCCCCCCCCCACAAACAGTACTTCTGTCTTGTCAGGATTCAAGCTCAATCTGTTAGCCGCCATCCAACCTCCAACTGCCTCCAGACACTCACACAGGACCTTCACCGCCTTCATTGGTTCTGATTTGAAAGAGAGGTAGAGCTGGGTATCATCCGCATACTGATGAACACCCAGCCCAAACCCCCTGATGATCTCTCCCAGCCGCTGCATGTAGATGTTAAAAAGCATGGGGGAGAGGACAGAACCCTGAGGCACCCCACAAGTGAGAGCCCAGGGGTCTGAACACTCATCCCCCAACACCACTTTCTGAACACAGCCCAGGAGGAAGGAGCGGAACCACTATATGACAGTGCCCCCAGCTCCCAACTCCTCTAGACAGTCCAGAAGGATGTTATGGTCAATGGTGTCAAAAGCCGCTGAGAGATCCAGCAGAACTAGGAAACAGCTCTCACCTTTGTCCCTAGCCCACCGGAGATCATCGACCAGTGCGACCAAGGCAGTTTCAGTCCCATGATGAGGCCTGAATCCCGACTGGAAGGCATCCAAATGGCCCGCTTCTTCCAGGCGTGCTTGGAGTAAAACCCTACATAGAATGCATTGCCGTAACCCGGTCTGTAATTTACCAAACACCTGGACTGTCATAGAATGATTCCCAGGGACAAGTGTACGGGCAGTGTTAAAAGTGTTAGGGATGTAGACCCAACTCAGAGAAGGAGGCTGCTATACCATTTCCCCTCCGCCCCAGAAAAATCCTGGAGCTCAGTCCTTCAGAGATCCCACACAGATGCCTGAATTTCCAAGGCCAGCTGAGAAACCCTGCTTTTGCTTCAGCTGCAGTTCATTTTCGAGTTCATGAATCGAGTCCAGGAGCCCGAGACTCTTGTTTTCAGGGAGCCTAGCTACTTGTTAGACTTCAGGAAGAGAAAGGGCAGCTGCTCTGATTTTCCCAGCCCGTACGTCAGCCGTAAGAAATCTAGACAGGTGCCCTTTGCTTAGCGGGGGTTTTTTTGGAGGGGGGAATACATGTTGGCACAATGGAAGGGGCGGGGGGAATAGGTATCTGTGGACATGTGGCCTTTCTAGACCCAGAGGGCTACATATCAGTATTATGCGAGTCATGGAACATGTAGGTGACCTGTCGTTCCTACTAACATCTGGGAAATGGCTGGGCATTACATTTCTGAAGTGAGGCCCTCCATTTGTTTTTCCCAGCATGCCCCAGAAGATCTTTTGCATAAGGGACCAATTTCACCTAATGAGCCGTCCAGGCTTTTCCTCCATTGCAATCCAAAGACTGGTTAATTAGGGAGTTAATTGCATGCAAAATACCATTCCAGTTTCCGAAGCAACGTGCATGGATGCCTGTGTACTGTATATCTGAGAGAGTGTATATCTAGCCACTGAATTCCAGTTTCTGGGAACCGCAAGTCGGGAGAGCGCTGTTGCACGCAGGTTCTGCTCACATGCTTCTCATAGGAATCTGGTTGGCCACTGTGAGAACAGGATGTGGGCCAGATGGGCCTTAGTATGTTCTTGTGAGAAAGAGTTCTGTGTGACTCAAAAACCTGCACATTGCATTGGATCTGTTTGTTGATTATAATAACACTGTGTTGTGTTGTGTTGTGTTGTGTTTGTTGTTGTGTTGTGGGGTGTTAAGGGAGGGGTAGTATCTCTGTCGAAGTGATGATTCTTCAACATCAACTTCGTTGGACTGGTCATGTTGTGTGGATGTGATGATCGTCCTCCAAAACAATTACTCTATTCTGAACTTTAAAATGGAAAGCGTAATGCTGGTGGTCAACAAAAGACAATTAAAGACCCTCTCAAGGCAAATCTTTTAAAATGTATAAACACCAACAACTGGGAAACACTGGCCTGCAAGCGCTCCAATTGGAGAACAGTCTTTACCAAAGGTGTCATGAGCTTTGAAGACACTCAAACTCAGGATGAAAGGGAGAAACGGGCTAAGAGGAAGGCATGCTTGGCAAATCCTCACCATGATCAACTCCCGCCCAGAAACCTATGTCCCCACTGTAGAAGGACATGTGGATCCAGAATCGGCCTCCGCAGCAGTCACTTACGGACCCACTATTAAAACCATGTTTATGGAAGAGAATCTTACTTAGCTATGAGTGATCACCATAGCTGCCAAGTTATCCCTTTTTAAAGGGATTTTTCCTTATGCTGAATAGGCTTCCTCACGAGAAAAGGGAAAACTTGGCAGCTATGGTGATCACCAAAAAAGAAAGAGGAGTACCTCGGGGGGGGCACGTTGTGCTCCTTATGGGGCAGTTTGTCCATCTTTGGTCTTCATCCTGCACTCAGTTCCCACCTGTGGCTCCTAGAAGCTGTCAGCATGTGACAGCGGCCACACTCCAGGAATGGATTCGACCGGCCAGCTACATCAGGTAAGGGTGGCCAATGGGTCTCGAACCTTCAGTGAGTTCCTCTGGATGGGAAGACAGATTGTGGCGAGACCAAGAGTGGGTCCAATAGTTAAGAAGGTGGTTTCTGCATGTGCTGCAGAGGGAAGTGAGGGGCAGATTGGGCTCGTCCACCTGGGAAGGTAGCCCATCTAGGAGAAGAAAAACCCTGATCCTAAAGCTCTGCTGCCTTGCAGGATGTCAGGAGTATGGGCAGGAGTCAGGCTCTGGGGCCTGTAGTGCTTTGCAGGACTGGGGCCTGCCTCAGCTTGTGCTGGAGAAGCAGGGAGTGGCCACTCAGGTGAGGCCTCAGCGTGTGCTGGAGAGGCAAGGAGTGACCACTCAGGTGAGACCACTTGATATCTCACTACACCTGGTGGCAGGAGCTGGGAGAGATAAAAAGCTCAGCATTTTCCCTTCAGCTCTTTGCCACAGCAACGCTATCCCTGCCTGGTTGCATCTGGCCTCTTGCTCCTTGGACCCTTGCCTTGCCGACGCCTTGCTCCTTGGACCCTTGCCTTGCCGACGTCTTGCTCCTTGGACCCTCGCCTTTGCCGACGCCTTGATCCTCGACCCTTGGACCTTTGCCTTGCCGACGCCTTGCTCCTTGACTCCCAGACCTTCGCCTCTGCCTTGCTCCTTGACCCTGCGACTGCCTGCTGCTGGACCCTCAACCCTGCACCTGTTCCTGCTTCTACACCACCATCTTGCCTCTGGTCCTGACGTCCTCAGCCAGGGCTTCAACCGCCCACCGACCGGACCGTGACACAGGACATCCTCAGGAGAAGAAAAGGGTAAAGGGTAAACCCTACACAAATCTGGAGTGGAGTCCCTCAGGCGGTTGGATGACATCTTGTATGCCTCCTTCTGACAACTCCAGCAGCCAAGCTGGTGCCAGACATATTGCTCTGCATTTCTTTGGACCACGGCTAGGCTGAGAGGGGGGGTCTTGTCATCTGGGCAGCCCGGGACCTCCATACACACTGCCCAGGCTTGCATCCCAGGGAGGTCCCTTCGGTGCTGCTAAAACAGCAGATTGACTTCACCTCCAGAGGCGCACTCCATTGTTTCTCCAGACAGATGGGTGCCAACAACAGCAACCCCATGAATTTTGTTCCGCCTTAGAGGTGGCGAGCGAGATCTGCAATTGGTTCTCCCATGCACCTCTTCCTCTAGTGAAAATCAGATGAGGAGGGGGCAATTTGGATCAGAGCCTTGGTGCTGGGAAAGGGACTGTTAACTCTTGTCTCCTGTGCTGTTCCCCATGTTTATATTGCCCCTACAAAAGCTACAGAGAAGATAAGAAGTAGAATATGGATCCTTGCTTTTGTTCCCCACCCTTCAGATAACATCAGCTTGGGGAAAAGATTTGGATTTTGGGTGCGGGAATTGGGTTAACCCCCATTCCCCATTGCTGTGCCCCTGCCAAGCTACTTTTAAGCTAAGAAAAAATATGCCTAGAGATCTGGTCACTGATCTCTCAAGCCATGTCCAGTTTGACCCAGAGTTTTGCTCCCAGAATGTCCATCCCTATCCAGTTCGTTGCTATGATCTACCAGAAGAACATGCTATTTATTTTCTGGAATGGTATCGCTGCTCTGACATCTCAGGATGCTGCAGCACCAAATAAGGCAAATTCCACGTTAGGAATTGTTAAGAAAGGGAACAAGAAAAAGAAATGGCAGAAGTTGCTCGTCGCAAAGCAAAAGATTTGAGAAATTTGGGTTTGGCTACTGCTTTACGATCTATTGTAGAAGGGACCCCAAGGGTCATTGAGTCCAACCTCCTTCAACGCAGGAATCTTTTGCCCAATGTGGAACTCAAACCTACACCCCTGAGATTATGAGTCTCATGCTCTACCAACTGAGCTATACCAGCTGGGATACATTGCAATAAATTCGCACTGAATGTGGCCCTCCAAGCCTCTCTATCTGGGACACAGAGTTCGCTCCAAGCCACACGCCTTACTTGAAACCCAATCCCTTGATCGATCCAAAAGGATTGCCTTTTTCATCTGGAAAAGGTATAATCTCTCCCCCCCCCCCCTTGCAATCTGAAGTGGTACATGCCAGCATTTGGCAGGTCACATGAGACTGCTGAGGGTGTGGCTGGGCTATTTATAGGGTGAGACTGTGAGCACATAGAAATGCTACCTGTCCCCGCATCGCGAGCACCAAAAAGTCTGTGCTCTGTTGTATTCCGTGTCTGCATTCACTCTGAACTGGGGAAATGGTGGAGAATTAATCTGGCTGTCGGGTTTGGCTCCGGTTTAACTGCTTTGGAATAACCATAAGGGGCCATTTCAAAACCAGCCGGAACAGCTGCAAAATAAGTGTGTGAAAAGGAAGTGAAGCATGACTCCTTATTGCTGGATAGCCATTAATGCGCAGATTAACCACCTTCGAGATGCTTTTGGAAACACAAACATCAGCACAAATATTCCAAGGAACAGCAAGCTAGGGTGGATCGTATCAAAACATATTGCTCAATGTGAATGTGAGCCTTTGGAGTCAAGATGAGGTTATCTAATGGTGGCAAAGAACGGGCGCAACCCTCAATATTTATTTATTTTTGCTTCTGAAAACTGAAGCACACCGAGACTTTGTAAACCGAAAAATTTTCATGCTGAAAAAAAATAACTTGGCCAAATGGGTTCGCGTCTAACCTCTTTTCGTTTGGGACAGTAGTCCCTCCACACACAAACACACACGTGTGTGTCATGTCACACAATTCCTGCACACCTGTCTGTAAACACACTCAGCCGTTTCTCTGTCTCCTGCAAATTCTGTCGCTGCTGAGCTCCAATTGCAGTATAGATGCTACAGCTGAGATATGAGGCTTGAATTATAGGGCTGACATACATCTGGAATTTCTCAGACATATCCAGGCTACGTCCATCTGAAACAGTGTCCGGGTGGAATTTCTGAAAATCTGTTAAAATGTCCATGAAAACCCGGACGTATGAAAAAAGCTCGACAACTTTGTCCCCCCCAAATTTCCACTTTTTGAAATATGGCAACCCTAAATTATTCCATTGCCGTACCACCGGGGGGTGGGGGGGGAGCATTGGGCACCAGCCAGAAAAGGCCCTCTTCCTGATGGTTACCACTGGAAAACACTGTATTCTGAAGGAATGCAAAAGTTCCACCTGCAACATTAAATGGAGTAGCCTGTTCACACATGAGTCATCACTCCAGCCAGCAAGCGTGTAATGTGTGAACCAGTCTGGCTCTTTTGAAGCCCCGCAAATGGAGCACACGGAATGAATTAAATCAAGAAGTTCAATGGGCTCCTCTTTCCTTGCTGGCTTCCCACCTTTCGCTATCTATTGTCGCAGATTCTGAACTACTTGAAATTAACTGTGATAAGATCCTTCATTGGAATTTACTAACTACGGGGCGTTGACAGATGAATCTAAGTGTCTTGCCCCATTAATTAACTCGAGATTTATTCATTTATCAAGACTCCCGAAACAGGCATGTTTAATTGCCCTCTTTATTAATGTTTCTAAGAAAGCTCTAGCATTTTACTGGCATTTAAATGAGGGCTCCAACAAGATGTGGTATCAATTAATGGTCTTGTTAAAAGTCAGACGGCATTTTTACAATGCCAGCCCGACTCCCTCGCACCCCCCACCAACCCACTTTGAACAATATTGGAAATACATTTCGCAGACCAGAAGGGGTTAGAAAGAAGCACATCTCTTCTGTTTGTGATGTTCTGCCAATACTTCGAACAACAAACTCCCACCACAATCCTCCTTCCAAAAGCCAAGCTGCATGTGAAGCTCAGTCATGTGTCCTTTCCCTCTGGTTACTTTTCTTTTTTAATGCAGCCATGGAGACTGCAACCTTCCTCCCCTTTGCAGCTTCTGCACTTAAAAAAACCCTCCTTCCCCACCGCTGCTTTTCAGAGTGGAAAGGGTTAAGGTGAAAAGCCCACATGCAGCTGCCTTTTGCTGGGCGTCTCACATCCGGTCTGACGATTGCCACTTTTCTATTGTCCTAGACAGTGCTTTACTTCTAGGAAAAAATGGTGCCAGTACTATAAATCAGGATGGAGGATTGATAGGGTTGTGTGTGTAGAAACTCACCTTCTGAACAAAGGTGAAATGTATGTGCATTGCTCTGCCTCTGGCCCTGCCCACCACTGCCACCTGGCCCTCGGAAGCTTGCCTAGGAGGGAATGTGGCCCTCAGAGCACAAATGGTTCACCAGCCCTGGCCTAGACAGATGCTTGGCCTGATCCTGTCAAGCTGTCCTTAGGCGGTCCAAAGTTGTTCACCCAACTCATGTATCTGGAGATTATAGGAAAGAAGCGGGACTCTCGAGTCTTGCAAGGGGCTGCTGAAGCAAGCAGGCATCTGCTATGTGCCACCAGCTTCTGTCACGTTGGATCAGCTCAAGCAGACTCTCCTGCCTTCTCTCCCTCCCTCCTCCCTGGTCCTCCATTTCCCTGTCTCCACAGATCCTCTCCCTGCTCTAATCAGGCTTTTACAGCCTTGCTCGCAGCACAGGCTCTCTCGCCAGGAGTCAGGCTGTCCTGACTTTCGGCTGAGATCTCAGACTCCCACCAAACAGCCTCTATTTCTCTGGGCATGTGGTCAGCGTGAACTCGGCGCGCTCTTCTCCCGGAGCCAAGGAGGCAGAGGAGACCGAAAAAAGCCATCATTATGTGCGTTCCTTAAGAAACCGCCTAGAAAATTAGAAGGCACAGCAGAAGAGCTCAAAGCAACCTCTCTCTCCTTCTCTCTGAACCTGTTCACTTGAGATTATCAGGGACAAATTAGGGAAGCAATGAATGGCTAAGCTACCTTGTAAGGGTGTGTTTGTGTTAAAATCAGGGTGGAAATCGGGGGGGCACACCAGAGCCCACTGCCAATTCCTGCCAATGCCTCCCCTTCAATTTGTGGGTCCTTTTCTCAGGTAGGGCTTGTCAACCTGGGAAGGGAGCCCATCTAAGAGAAGGAAAACGCTGATCCTAAACCTTAGCAGTCTTGTGCCTATACTCATTCATCAGTCGTGGGTGCTTTAGCCGAGATTCCTCCATTGCAGGGGGGGGGGTCTTGTGCGCCTCCTTCCGGCAACTCCTGCAGCCACGTTGGTGCCAAATGCATTGCTCTGATGGACCGCATCAGTGAGGCCAAGAGGAGGGGTATTGTCACCTGAGCAGCCCAGGACCTCCATACACACTGCCCAGGCTTTTACCCCAGAGAGGCCACTTAGAATCATAGAGTTGTAAAAGACCACAAGGGCCATCCAGTCCAACCCCCTGCCAAGCAGCAAACACCATCAAAGCATTCTTGACATATGCCTGTCAAGCCTCTGCCTAAAGACCTCCAAGGAAGGAGACTCCACCACACTCCTTGGCAGCAAATTCCACTGTTGAACAGCTCTTACTGTCAGGAAGTTCCTCCTAATGTTTAGGTGGGATCTTCTTTCTTGTAGTTTGAATCCATTGCTCCGTGCCCGCTTCTCTGGAGCTGCAGAAAACAACCTTTCACCCTCTTCTGTATGACATCCTTTTATATATTTGAACATGGCTTCACTTCTCCAGGCTAAACATACCCAGCTCCCTAAGCCGTTCCTCATAAGGCATCGTTTCCAGGCCTTTGACCATTTTGGTTGCCCTCTTCTGGACACGTTCCAGCTTGTCAGTATCCTTCTTGAACTGTGGTGCCCAGAACTGGACACAGTACTCCAGGTGAGGTCTGACCAGAGCGGAATACAGTGGTACTATTACTTCCCTTGATCTAGATGCACTTTGGTGATGCTAAGACAGCAAAAACAATGCAGCAGGCAGCAGTAAGAAGTTACTGGTCTCTGCAGCAGGCACTGTGATCATTAGGAATTGGTCTTCACCTCCAGAGGTGCACTCCATTGTCTCTCGAGACAGACAGACACCACCAACAACAACAACTCTGAGTAGCACCATCCGAAAACAAAAGGAGTATTCTCCTTGCTTTAGAAATGCCAGCCTGTATTCAGTACAGCATCCCATCCCAGCATGCATTTCTGCTTGTGCAATTGAACTTCCCTCCCCACCTTATGCCACCCTCCCTGCCCCCACCCCCCCAAAAATCTGCTTTTGTCCCTTTAAGTGTCCTAATTCCAGTTCTGTGGCAATTCCAGTTGCTACATGCAACCATAGCAACCCAAAAGTTCCGTAACTATGGGAACCTTGTGCTTTGTGTGTTGTCTTAGACCCAACTGCTACCACAATGTAAGCCCACAGGCAAGAGGTCCCACCAATGGGGGAGCACTTAGGAACACTGGGTGAGTGCCCTATACCAAGTCAGGACCATCAGGTCATCTAGCTCAATATTGTCTACACTGACTGGCAGGGTCTCAGGCTTCTCTCCCAGGGTTCTCTCTCAACTCTACTTTGAGACTCCAGGGATTGAACCGGGCACCTTCTGCATACAAGACAGATGCTCTGCCACTGAGCTATGGCCCTACACCTTCCCAGGGACCCTCCTAGCAAGTTCATCCCAAGCCTTCACCTATTAATAATGTTACAAAAGTTGGGTGCTTCCTCCTTTCTCTGCCAAGTGGTGGCAAGAGCCCATGCGGGTCCGGGCACTCACTCAGTGTCTGTGGTCCTTTGCAGAATTGAAACACGGCAGAGACTGCTGTAGCTTTAAGAAATATGATTTATTCACCTATTTACACCTGTCTGCATGGAGGGAGTCTAGATCTTACAGCATGGTCATTTCAAGAGGGCCTGGCCCCCAAACAGCAGTGCAGTCCAGGAGTCCAAGGATTTCTCCCAACCTGCCTTCAGCCAGCCTGCCCAAGATGGATCCCAGTCTTTCTTCCTCCTCCTCCTCCTCCTCCTTCCCATAACACCTTGCTAAAAACTCTCTTTGCCTGTCACCTCACACCCAGTTACCCTGGCCAGCTTTCTACCACCATCACCCCGACTCTGTTCGCACCTTGGAGCAAAGGGGGGGGGGAGGGCAATTCTCTTGCATTGCCAATGTCTCTCAGTGGCTCTATATTGTTTCTTAATAGTCCTCGCCTGCCCTGGTCGTTTTGCATAGGCTAGCCCAGGTATTCCTCTGCAGCTTGTGTTTCTCCTTTCACATCCCAAAATAATCAAAATCCTGCCATTTATTGATTTCTAGGGTTTAGGAGGGCGCCCCTCCCAAATCTATAACACCACCAACAAACAAACAGCTCTAAGATTGCCATCGCAGCAGCAACATTGGCATTCCAATTCTCTCCCCTCCCTCTCTTTTCATGCTCTGATTATATACTTGTCAGGTCAATATAGCCCATCTGCTTTTTGGACGATTCTAGTGCTGCGCGCATTAAATTAAACTAGATTTGATCAGTTAATCTTCATCAAACATACAATCTATTCCCCCCCCTTTGCGGTACTCTGCGGAGTGAATTACCAAACCCTGACATGCTACTGATCCTCATGGGACGGCGAGAGCACATTTAATAATGCCAAATTAAACTTGTCTTTATTATCAACTATTATACGTGACAAAACAGGCAATTTGCTCTCCATCTAACGCAGACCTCGGCTGAACTCGGCTGTGTTCCCTCCCACATGGGGGACATGATGGAGGTTTGTAAAGTTGTGGAACAGCTGGAGGAAAGGGAAGTTTTTCGCCCTCTCTCACAATCACACAACTCCAGAGGAAGAAAGCCACTTCTAGAATCCCCGAGAGCTGCTGCCAGTCTGTGTAGACAATACTGAGGTAGATGGACCAATGGTCAGTATAAGGAAGAATTTCTATGTTCCTATGATCACCCATTCAAGCCGGTGAGCAGACGCTTCAAAACACTTCACACATTTACTTCAGGGACTCATTTCCAGAGCACGGTGCTGAGAACCAGAAGAACTGGCTCCATTTTTGATGCGGTGCTCAGCAAAGTGCCCTCTATAGACCCCCTTCTTCTGTCTATAGACAGTTGGCTCCTAACTGTGGGCTTTCGAAGCACCAATGGACACAAGCCAACACAATGCCCTAGTGATGTGTGCAAGGCAGCGTTGCTTGGGAAATGAAACGAATGTCCCTGCTGAGCCCCAGAGCACTGTGGGAAATTCAACACGGAGGTTCAAAGACACCAGATTCTTGTTAAATCCCACATTATATAACCAGTGTCCTCCTGGTTCCTTATCAGAAGGGCTGACCATGTTCTTCAGTTTGGGGAGCCAGTTCTTCCTCAACCTTTCGGGGTTGCCCCTCCCAGTCACTGCTCTCTAACCATAGAGAGACTCTGTTGGAAAGGACTATAGCTCAGAGGTAGAGCACATCTCTGACATGGAAAAGGTCTCTGGTTGCGTGGCAAGGCATTTCAGGCATCCCGCAGCCCCAAGCCATCAAAGAAACCACATTGAATTGGACTAAAGAAGGCCACAACCATGGGAGTCAACTTCTAGGGGCCATGGGGGCTTTGGCCCCCACAATAAAATAGTTGAGGGGTCCGGACCCCCACAAAGTTAATGGGCATTCCCTTTCAAATGGGGTGCGTGCCCTGTATCATGTGATTGATTATGTGGGGCAGGGCTGATAATAATAATAATAATAATAATAATAATAATAATAATAATAATAATAATAATTATTTCTACCATGCCCATCTGGCTGGGTTTCCCCAGCCACTTTGGGTGGCTTCCAACAGAAGGTTAAAAATGTAACATCAGTCATTAAAAACTTCCCCAAACAGGGCTGCCTTCAGATGTTTTCTAAATGTCATATAGTTGTTTATTTCTTTGACATCTGATGGGAGGACGTTCTCCTGGGCCCCCACAATATTTTATTCAAAATGGCACCCCTGGATGAAACCAGTTGGCCTGCTTGAAGTATCTTCCTATGAGGTCAATCCAGAAGCGAGGAAGTCCTATGACTTACAGTGGTGCCTCGCTAGACGAAATTAATTCGTTCCACGGGTCTTTTCTTAAGACGAAAAATTCGTCTAGCGAATCCCATAGGAATGCATTGAAGGTTTTTTTGAATTTTTTTTTGCCAATAGGAATGCATTAATCGAATTTCAATGCATTCCTATGGGAAACCACGATGCGCTAGATGAATTTTTCGTAAAACGAATTCGTCTAGCGAGGCAACCTCCACTAGAAAATTCCTTTCGTTAAGCGAAAATTTCGTTAAGCAGGGCATTCGTTAAGCGAGCCACCACTGTACATGGAAAAGGAACACCCTCACCAGGTAAGCCACTTTGAGGAGTGCTATGCTCCTAGCCCCCACCTGGGTGTCTGGACAAAAACACCTCCTCCAGGATCCCTTTAACAGGATCCCAGCAACCCAGCCAGATTTGCAGGGTATAAATAAAATTATTATTATTTCTCTCGAAAGGACAGGCTGACAACCTCCCCTCCAACCATGACTAAGGCTTACCCAGTGCCCAAAATCGCCCAAAGCTCTGACAATTAATACGATATGGGGAAAACCTTCAAACAGAGCCGATTAGTCTGAGGGGGGAAAGCCTTCCCAGGCCCGAATATGGCGACCGATTTCAACAAATTGACAAAATATAGACTGCAGAACGCAAAGGGAGGCTGCACAGGAGATCCAATGATGTGTGCCAAGGCCAGGCTGTGTTTATATACCCAAGGAGTGGACCTGATTGCAGCATGCAGGTCAGACAGCTCCGCCCCCTCCAGGAATGCCCACCCCTAAGCCTGCCTGCCATTGGCAGATTTGACACACAGACTAGATTCAATTTGAGTGAGTCACTTTGTCTCCCCAGTGGCTAAGAATTCCCTGGCGGAGGCTGCCCAAAACACAACTGCGCTTCGAGAGAGGTAAGCAGATTTCCCTGGCATCCCTGGGAGTGTATCTTGTCTGAAATCCTGGAGAGGTCAGTGTTAGCAATACTGAGCTAGGTAGATGAATGGTCTGGCTTCCACAGCAGCCTCAAATGTTCATACTCTTCTGTCTGCCCCTGTCTGAAAACTTCCTCCAAGCGTTAAAGGAAAGCTCTGGGACATACTTCCTGTTATCTCTGGGAATGAGTCCAGCCAGCTGGCCATGAATTTTGAGAGCAGAGATTTGCCTGGCCGAAATGTCACTTTTCAGCATCTCGGCATGTCACCAAAAAAGAGAGAGGAAATACATCACTTAAAAAGAGGACATAGATGCGCATAAAACCTGTGTATATCTGAATGCATGTGTGCATACCCGCCAACATTTCTCTGATGAAAATAGGGACGTCCCATTCCATAATGATAATTTCACTATTTATACCCCACACATCTTACTGGGTTGCCCCAGGCACTCTGGGCAGCTTCCAACATATAGAAAAACATAATAAAACATTTTTTTAAAAAAACTTCCCTATACAGGATTGCCTTCAGATGGTTCTGGGGTCGGATAATTCCATACCCTCCAGCATTTCTCCAATGAAAATAAGGACATCCTAAGGAAAAGCGAGACATTCCAGGATCAAATCAGAAACTGGAACGGCTTCTCTAAATCAGGAAAGTCCCTGGAAAATAGGGACACTTGGAGGGTCGGGTGTATGTATGTATGTATTGATGCAAATTTATAGATAACTGCAATGCCTCTCCCCAAGGGGAGAAGACTGGCCTGCTGCTGTGAGGTACACTCATACCTCCTTTTGCGTCCAGGATCCGTTCCAGAGCCCTGGACGCTCGACGAAAGGGACACTCGACAAGGTGCCGCTCTGCGCATGCGCGAAGCGCGATTTAGCATTTCTGGACATGTGCAAGCAGCAAACCAGTACTTCCGGGTTTGCCGCAGACATTCGATGGAATGGACCCTACCAGTAAATGGGGCAGACTCAAAACAAGATACCACTGTAAAATCAAGGGCCTTGCTCTACCTTCTTATGGATGTGTTATGGGGCAAGCATTTGCCCTTCATTTTGCAGCTACTTGGCCACACTTAATCAACAAACAAACAGCAGCTTCCACCCAGGCAGGGTTTCACCAATATCAGCATAGCCAGCCCCTCATTTTTAATGACCAAAGGCCTCATTTCCTTAGGTGTTACGTTACACACACCAGACATTGCAGAGAATGACCCACCACAAAAGGAAAGCTCCGTTTGTGGGGAATCTGAGGAGCCTCCGCATCAAAGGAGGTCAAAAGGCAAAGGAAATGCCAAGAGGGGTGATCCCAGCCTTAGTGCCTTATCAGCCAGCATAAGGCTACACAATCTTTTAAACTGTAATTAAGCACCATCCCTCCAAAGTTAAGCACCCCCTTTAATTGAACTTTCCCAATATCGTGCCCCATGATGTACACTCTTAACGTTCACAAAGTTAAACACCCTGAAGGACCAAAATAATGTGATGCGGAATATCTGTGATCAAATTGGATGTCCCAAATCTTCCTCCCTCCCTCCCTCCCTCCCTCCCCCCCCCCCTCTCTCTCTCTCTCTCTCTTTCAAATTGTGTAAACCACTTTGAGGTGGTGGCTGTTTTTGCAACCAAGCAGCATAAATGGTGCTTGCAGGATTTGCTCAGGTGATACAGCATGAGATGGGCTGGGTATAAATAATAAAATAATAATAATTAAATTATCAATCTCAGGGCCATGTGCTTGAGCCTAAGGCTGTGTCTGCGAATTGGGCAGGAAAATGTCGTCCAGGAATATTTTTGGCGAATCGGCATAATGTCCTGGAAAACCCGAACGTATTGCAAGGGGGGGGGTTGTGTGTGTGTGTGTGTTGTTGTTGTTGTTGTTGTTGTTGTTTAGTCATGTCTGACTCATCATGACCCCATGGACCAGAGCACGCCAGGCACTCCTGTCTTGCACTGCCTCCCGCAGTTTGGTCAGACTCATGTTGGTGGCTTCGAGAACACTGTCCAACCATCTTGTCCTCTGTCGTCCCCTTCTCCTAGTGCCCTCAATCTTTCCCAACATCAGGGTCTTTTCCAGGGAGTCTTCTCTTCTCATGAGGTGACCAAAGTATTGGAGCCTCAGCTTCACGATCTGTCCTTCCAGTGAGCATTCGGGGCTGATTTCCTTCAGAATGGATAAGTTTGATCTTCTTGCAATCCATGGGACTCTCAAGACTCTCCTCCAGCACCATAATTCAAAAGCATCAATTCTTCAGCGATCAGCCTTCTTGATGGTCCAGCTCTCACTTCCATACATCACTACTGGGAAAACCATAGCTTTAACTATACGGATCTTTGTCGACAAGGTAATGTCTCTGCTTTTTAAGATGCTGTCTAGGTTTGTCATTGCTTTTCTCCCAAGAAGCAGGCGTCTTTTAATTTCGTGACTGCTGTCACCATCCTGGAGAGTGAAGTCAAATGAGCCTTAGAAAGCACTGCTAATAACAAGGCCAGTGGAAGTGATGTATATATACAAAAAAAACCCAAAAAAAGACATATATTTAGGTGAGATACAACCTTGAGCAAACCAAACCAAAAAATACCGTTGTCTGGATTTTCACTTCTGGGAATATGGTAATCCTATTCGAGCCCCACGTTGGACAAAAAAAGATTGTTTTCTGCTGCTCCAGAGAAGCGGACACGGAGCAATGGATTCAAACTACAAGAAAGAAGATTCCACCTAAACATTAGGAAGAACTTCCTGACAGTAAGTGCTGTTTGGCAGTGGAATTTGCTACCAAGGAGTGTGGTGGAGTCTCCTTCTTTGGAGGTCTTTAAGCAGAGGCTTGACAGGCATATGTCAAGAATGCTTTGATGGTGTTTCCTGCTTGGCAGGGGGTTGGACTGGATGGCCCTTGTGGTCTCTTCCAACTCTATGATTCTATGATTCTGATTCTTGCATTTCCAGGAGACTGGACTAGATGACCCTCATGGTCCCTTCCAACTCAACGATTCTATGATTCTGTCCCAGAGAGGGACAGGCCCGATAGATCAGGCCTGGCCCGCCTTCTCATAGCTTCCCCTAGCTTGTGGCTGTGGATACCCTCTCCTAGGACAGCCAAGTCCCCCCCCCCCCGCGGTATCTTTAACAAGATGAAACGCCTTCTCGGCTTTAAACAGATGGGAGACAGGTGGCCACAGAATAAAATGTCTCCAGCATGCAAGAGGCAGAGCAAAAGCAGTCGGGGAGCAGGGAGGGGGGCTTGTGCCTGCGAGGATTTGGGTGCTGATACAAGCATCTCCCTGCTTGCGCATCTGTGCAACCTCGGAGGGTGTGCAAAATGCCAAGTGAGGCTGGGCTTTAAAACTGTCTGCCGTTTGGCCTGACTTGGAGGTCAGAGGCAAGCGAAGGCTTCTGAAGACCAGTTGCTTTGAGCCGCGGGAAGAGAGAGAGTGTGTTCTTGTGCTTGTGGGTCCTGCTGCTTGCCAGGTTCCCAAAGGCACCTGGCTTGACATGGCGAGAACAGGATGCATCCCTTCCAACATTTCTCAGATGAAATTAGGGACGTTCTCTCCTGCATCGGGTTGCTTTTCCCACATCTGATCACTGCTTACTGGAAGGACAGATCCTGAAGCTGAGGCTCCACTACTTTGGCCACCTCATGAGAAGAGAAGACTCCCTGGAAAAGACCCTGATGTTGGGAAAGATTGAGAGCACAAGGAGAAGGGGACGGCAGAGGATGAGATGGTTGGACAGTGTTCTCGAAGCTATGAACATGAGTTTGACCAAACTGCGGGAGGCAGTGGAGGACAGGAGTGCCTGGCGTGCTCTGGTCCATGGGGTCACGAAGAGTCGGACACGACTAAATGACTAAACTACTACAACAAAGATGGCTTGCTTTCAAGTTTTTCAAATATTTTCTAAATTTGGACTGGAATCTTGTGGAAAATTGTGCACACACCCCTTTACAAAGGGCAGCTGTACCGCGACAGTTAACTGCATGAGCTGTGAACTGGGAAGATCTCAGTTTAGCTATGAACTCACTAGCCGTAGCCACATTTCATGATAAGTCATGGCTAATGGTTTGCCACGAATGCTCAGACTGCTGCCGCTAGCGGGGTGGGGGTGGGGTGGCGAACTGCAAATGGTGGGAATGACTAGATTTCCACCATCACCACCAATGGATTTTTTCCATACATACACCCACCTATCTGGAATCAATAACTGCAAGCCAGCAGATTTGACTCCAAGAAGGTCACTCTGTATGGCTTGACGTGGGTGATTAATTGGATGCGGGGGTCCACATGCGTATAAACGTCAGCGCTGGCAATACATGCTGCTGTTTCAAAATGAGTCTGCTGGGGATCAAGACTGCTAATTCCCTGCGACCAAAAGGGTAATGCTAACATGGAAATATGTGGATTCGATGGGGTGGGTTTTTCTGTCGTGGGAAGAATAATGATTAGTGTGAATTTAATGAGCTACTCAAGGATACAGGCAGTGGCGGAGCTTCAAGCTCTGGTGGGGGGCGGAGAGCAGGGGGAGGGGCTGGCGCACGTCCCAGGGGCGTGGCACACGGCTGCAGCGCTGGGGGGCAGCTGCGATGGCACCCTACCAGGATTGTGCCGGCGGCGGTGCACTCCCCCCTCCCCGCACCCCTGCTCTTCCGCCAGTGGATACGGGAATACATCACATAGGATTGCCATTTCAAGAAGTAAAAAATCTGTAAAACAAAAAGCTTTTCTTGGGAAAGTTGTTGAGCTTTTTTGTTTTGGGAAAACCGCCCAAAAGAAAGTTGCTGAGCTTTTGGGGGGAAGTTTCAAAAGCTCAGACATTTCCTAGAATTCCACCCAGAATCCAGATGCATGGCCACCATAATAGGCATAACCGGAGTGGAAATGGTGTCATGCATGTCTGAATTCGGCAGCAGAAAATTGCAGCTTCCTTTTTAAAAGCAAGCCTCTAGTCCTCAGTGTAATACAGAAAGAGATGAATGTGCATGTAACTAGGGTGGGAGGATGAGTTTATCAGTAGCTACTAGTGGCAAACCCGAAGGCACCCCGCCGTGGGACAGGGCGTCCATTGTGTGCATGCGTCGTGCGTCATGACGCATGACACACGTGGTGTGAAGCATGACGCATGTGTGCGCAAGAGGCCTATGCAGCAAACCCCACAAGCAAGCCGCGGAGTGAGGCAGTCTCGCTCGGAGCAGTGGCCGTCGGAGGTGGTCAGCTCCATCCAGGGCCGTCCCTAGGCCCGGGCTGGGTGGCGCAAGGCGCCAGAGTGCCTGGCCATTAGGGGCGCGGAAGGGGCGCCGAACGCTGGTGTCTGCCTCCGCGCGCCTCTGCTGTTGAGCAGCTTCAGGCAGCTCTCCGGAGGCGCGTGGGGAGCGCGAGCCTGGAGCCGTCTGAACAGCTGAGAGGCGCAGCGTGGCGGCCCCAGGCTCGCGCTCCCCGCACGCCTCCAGAGCTTCGTGCGGAGAGTGGGAGCCTGGGGCCGCCTCCTCCGCGCCTCTCAGTTTTTGAGTGGCTTCAGGCCGCTCTCCGGAGGTGCGCAGAGAGTGCGCAGAGAGTGCGAGCCTGGGGCTGCCTCGTCCGTGCCTCTCAGCCTCCCGCGCCCCCCTCCTGCCCGCCTCACGGGGGCACCGGAGGGATCTTGGCACCAGGGCGCCAGATATGGTTAAGACGGCCCTGGCCCCGCCCAGCCTGCTGCCCAGGGTGGCAAGCCCCCACCGCCCCCATCTTAAGATACCACTGTGTAAAACCACTTGTAGTTTCACAAGTGCCTCCTCTTCCTGTTGGAGAACGCAACTTCCAGCAGCCTTTTGCTTGAGACTGGCTGGAAGGGGAGGGAGCAGCAGCTAAGATGCTGCTCAGGCAACTTGGGGAACCAAGTTTCATCCAAGTTCCAGCTCCTGCAGAGAACTGGCTCTGAGGTGCTTCATTTCTCCAGTGGAATGGAAGTGGAGGTGGCTGTGCCACGTGGATGGAGCGCCCTCTCACCCTCTCGAGGTTGTTAGACTCTAACTTCCATCCATGGGCGTACCCAGGATCAAAACTGGGGGGGCAAGGGGAGGGGCCAAGGCACGGAAGGGGAGGGGCCACAAAGTGGGCGGGGAAAGTGCAGTCAGAGGCGCCGGGCTGATGGGCAGAGGCGGAGCACAGCCCGACAGAGCGCACCGTGGCGCGACCTCCCTCCAGCTGGGAGAATGAGAGAGAGA
The DNA here is from genome assembly GCF_963506605.1 of Zootoca vivipara. Classification (NCBI taxonomy): domain Eukaryota; kingdom Metazoa; phylum Chordata; class Lepidosauria; order Squamata; family Lacertidae; genus Zootoca; species Zootoca vivipara. The sequence goes on along the minus strand of NC_083283.1, from coordinate 11,096,251 downwards.
TTGAGAGAGAGAGAGAAAGAGAGATCTGGAACTGCGCAGACGCCCCTCTCTCCTTGCGACCCTGTTCTCAGCAACTGCCGACCCCTGCACGGTTTTGCATGCGGGCAGATGACGGAGCCAAGCTCCTCCCGCTGCCTCGCGATGGCCCAATCGAAAAGACCCTGGCCAAAGGCGGGCGCCTTTGTCACAGAGAGGAAAGCTGGGGAGGCGCCGGCAATAGTGCAGCCGCCGCTGCGCCAGGAAAGGGGGCAGCAAGGCAGGAGTTCGCCAGGGCAGGAAGGCCCCCCTGCCGTGCTCCCTGGTTCCCCGCCGTGCATGGCTTTGCCTGAGGGTGTGACGGGGAGCTGGAGGGAGAGCGCGGCGCGACGGGCGGGAACGGTGAACTCGCGCTCTGCTGGGCTGTGCCCCTCCCTAGAAGCAGGGCTGGTGGGCGGAGACAGAGCCCAGCCCAGCGGAGCGTGAGTTTGGCGTTCCCGCCCGCCGCGCCGCGCTCTCTGGTTCCCCGCCGTGCTTGGCCTTGCCTGAGGGCGCGCCGGGGAGCTGGAGGGAGGGTGCGGTGCGGCGCGGCAGGAATGGCGAACTCGCGCTCCGCCGGGCTGTGCTCCGCCTCTGCCCACCAGCCCTGCTTCTAGGGAGGGGCAGCCTGCGGCCCCCACTTGCCCCGCGGTGGGTACGCCCTTGTGGGGGGGCAGCTGGCTTCTAGAGTAGGGCAGCTGCCCTAACTTGCCCTTGCTTCCATCAGCTCCAGTCCACATGATCGGTGGTCAAGGACGATGGGACCTGGGAGTCAAGCAAAATTGGGCAGGCGATGGCTATACTGCCGAGCAGTTACACATTGTAAAGAGATCTCAGAGTACCAAGGGCTGCCATACGTCCGGGTTTCCCCAGACACGTCCAGGAATTGGACTGTCAAAATGGCATCTGGGAGGATTTTTGCCAAATGGCACACCCAGACATATGGCAACCAGGGGTGGAGGAAGGCAGTGCGGTGGAAGCAGATGCCCCAGGTGCCTTCGCTGAGGGGGGTGACATTTGGCAGTCGTGGGTGGGTGGCGTGCCAAATGTCTGCCATCGGCGGCTTGCTCCGCCCCCAGCTGCAGGGAACACGCGTCGCTCCGTGCACCCGAGCTGCCTGAGAGGGCACCCTCCGCGACCCACCCACCTCGGGAGCGCGCCCATCCTGGGCGGCACGGACATATGTTCCGCCGCTGATGGAAACTAGGGTGATTTTTAAAGGAAAATGCTGTTTTGTTTTGTTTTTTTTCAAAAAAGCCCAGAAAAACTCAACAACTTTGTCCCAATTTTCACTTTGAGGGATATGGCAACCCTACATTCACAGCACTGTGAGCCTCTTTTTTAATTTTATTTGAACAATTTTTCTTTCTTTCTTTCTTTAAAATTTATAATCCACTCTTCCATAAAGGAAGCTTATAAAAATCATTCTGGGGGGGGGGGAGAGGGGAGAAAGAAAGAAAGAAAGAAAGAAAGAAAGAAAGAAAGAAAGAAAGAAAGAAAGAAAGAAAGAAAGAAAGAAAGAAAGAAAGAAAGAATTTGCAAAACATCATTTATTTGCAAAACATCATTTATTTGCAAAACATCATTTAAATAGGTTGGTTTAAAGCAAAATTCATGATGCAAAGACTTGTCAAAACAGTGCAGTTTTCAGAAGATGCAGGGGTGGGGGAAAGGCAAGGGTGTTTCCTGCCAAGCCTCTACAAATAGTTCAGTCCCTAGTAGAGGCCAGCTGACCCTCAGGGGCATGGGGAACCACCAGAAGAGGGCCACCAGAGGATCTCAGGTGATTGAGTTGGCATGTAAGGGATCAGGGGGGGGGGAAGCCTTTTGGTCCTTACTGCTGGTCTTAGCCTTCAGAGTGCTCCATGTTTTCATCCTTGGTTGAAGAGAGCCTAGAATGTGTGCTGGAGGTAAACTATATAATAAAATAGAGACAGCAGCTGTGGGAGGCTGGGAAAGATCCAAAATTGAGCAAAATGCACCATCTAGAGGTCTAGGAGGAGAATGGACTCTTCAGTCTTAAGAAAAGGCCCAGGGCCAGGACAGTTTTGAACTAATTGCAGTACACCCAGACCAGACCGCTGGCTGCATTACACTGCATTCCTGTGAGTTTTCCAGCCTTTCTGCTTCCAGGACTGGATCTCATTTTTCTTTAAAAGGAAAAAGAAAAACGTTGGATTTGCACCGTTGCACCTGTGCAACTCAGTCACCTCGCCCACAGTACCTTTGCCTCTGTTTGCTCAAAAATGATGGCGGGAGTCGGAAAACTATGGTGGGCAGCCAGGAATCTCTTCTGCTACCAAGACATTTGGTGAACAGGCAGGTGGCTGAAACCAGCAAATAATGTGTGTCTCTGCAATGGTGCAAATTCTGCACTGATGATTTTTTTTTGGGGGGGGGGGTCCTCCCTTCCAATGTATCTGCCCCTCAGACGAGGCTTTGCTTTGAGGGCTTGAGGGACAAGGCTGGCAAAGGAACGGAGCCTTTTCGGTGGTGGTGCCAACACCGTGGAATTTTTTAAAATATCAGTTCTGGGCCTTAAGGCAGAGCTGTCTCATGGAGGGCCAAACACTACAGAGGTGTTTTGTTTTGTCCTTTACTCACACAACTGGCCCAGTCTTCTCTGAGAACCTTAGTGTCACCTGGTAGCAACATTCCCAGTGGGAGAGATGAGAAGTTGTTAGATCTGCTGAAAAGCCGTCCGATGGCTGCCTCCTTCTGAGCTGTTCCCACTTCATAAAGCAAATTTTAAGAATTGACACTGAAGTTTGCTTCCCCCCAGCTCTTCCATTCCTGTCCCTTTTGTCTTTATAAGTCGGCACTTATAGATTAGAAGTCTGCAAGCAGGCACTGCCTTGTTTTTATTTACTGTACGTAAGACGCTCTGGGAGCCTTGGGTCTGAAGAGTAGGGTGCAAATGCTCTAAATAAGAAAGTGTTAGAAGCTTGTCAATCAAGTTCCTATGACGTATCCCAAGCCAGAGAAGATATTGAAGCAGCAGCAACAGCACAAAGGTTGTTGCTGGTGATGATGATGATGAATTAAATTTGTATAATGCCCTTTATTTATAGTTCTTGGAGCTGTTCACAAAATAAAAATACAAGGATAAAAAACCCCTTACACATCACCCCAAAAGAGGAAACACATCACAAATAAAGAAAAAGGACACCGATTTGCTTAAAATTTGCCCATGCTAATTTTATATGTATAGATGAGATATAATTACTGTAATTATTTTGAATATTTAAAGAATCTCAAGCTGAGCAATCCTGAAAGAGGCAATATCATTAAACCAAATATGCAATATAAAATCAATAAAACAGCAGTATGGGATCATATTTGAAACATATAAAAACAGCTCAGTCAGTGGAGCACGAGACTCGTAATCTCAGGGTCTTGGGTTTGGGTGAATGGCAGGGGGTTGGACTAGATGACCCTTGTGGTCCCTTCCCATTCTACAATTGTATTCCAAGTGAAACAGGGATTCTGGGAATTCAGACATGATCCGATCCTATAGGTCAGGAAAAGCCTGCCCAAATAATCTGCCAGTGTACCTACCCAGAGGTATTAGGAAAACTGTGTGTTTGAACAAGAGGAGTGGTAAAACTGGTCTGATGCGCATTGGTTATTTTGAATTTCTTTACTGTAAGTTTATAAAGTATCAATATGAAAAAGCCAATAATAACTGTTGATAGATGGTCTCTCTTTCCGGTACATGCAGTTCCAAAGGAAACGATCAGTCATTAGATCAGGACAGTGGGGGGGGGGGAGTTTTTGAAAGAGCTTCAAGAAAAGTCCTGCTCTCATTCATTCATTCATTCATACTCATTCTCTCATGTGGGTTTCCTGTCGTTTGAGGGCTTGCTGGTTTTTTGTTTTGTTTTTTTAAAGAAACTTCCAGAATATACTTTCTGTTCAGCTTTTGCAATTTCCCGTGAGACTGAAACATCCGCCAGTGTTGGCTTGAACCCTCTTCCAACTTGCTTTTTTTAAAAAAATTCGCCTCGGCAAATGAAACCTTCACGCTAGGAGGAAGATCAACTCATAAAGAAAGGTTCCAGCTTCCCTTTCTTTCTGTCTGGCTCTCTCTGCAAACCTAATTCATTCAGAAAAGAGGGGGGGTGCAGTTAATTCACACGCAAAAAGTTGTGCAAACAGCCATCGGCCAGTGTGGCTCACAGGTGGTCGATGTTGCGTTTCTGCAAAGGGCAGCGTGTGCTTGTCCTTCATACTTGACAAACCCCTAATGGCTGCCAAGTCTGTTATCTGCCCATAAGTGCTTCCTATGTTCTTACCTGCCAGGAGACATCCTTAAGAAAAACTAGGAGCTATGACAAATTGAAGTGGAGCAGGGGGCAATGAAAGAAAACACGGTTTGGTTTTACGCCGGAAACGTCTTTCAAACTGCCTGTCATCACCTTCCTGCAAGGCTGTCAAACCAGGGAGAGCATTTTGAGTTGGCTAATAAATTACCTGCTTCTGTTCAAATGCACCTGTGCACCGCTGACACCTCGATATAGGTGCAGCTTTGAAGGGGGTGTTTGATAGGATGCGATTTAATAAACAAAACTTATAGCTTGTTGTTAGAAGCGAAGTATTAAACAGCTCCTTTTCTTGCTGTTACAGCAACACTCCAGAGCCACACACACAAAACCACACAATTAAACCAGGGTGCCTTTATTTTGAAAGCCCACGTCATTGATTAAAACTGGCCTTTGCAAGAGAGAAATCCCAGGCACAAGAAGCTAGCATAAAGCACACAAGTATAAATTAAGCAGATGTAAAGTGATTCCGTATCCAAACCGCGTTCAGCGCCAGGGCTACTGCCGCTGTTCTGCCTAAGCTTGGCAGAGGGGAAACAAGCCTTTAAGAATGCAAGGAAAGCCTCCAGGATCAGGCCATTGGTCCACTGAGTCCAGCATCCTGTTCTCACAGTGGCCAACCAGATGCCTGGGGAAAACCTGCAAGCAGGATTCGAACACAAGAGCCCTCTCAACCTCCTGTTGTTTCCAGCAACTGGTATTCAGAAGCATTGATGCCTCCAGTTGTGTTCTGTGCTAAGGTTTGCAGGTCACATGCCCAAGTTGTACAGGTTTCAGTGTAAGGGTTTTTTTTAATTACGCTTTTTTCTCAAAATACAGTAAAATTACAAGTACAATAGGGGGAAAAAAGCAAAGGAGAGAAACAGAAAAGGGAAAGAAAAGCAATAGAAGTGAAGGAAAAAGAAAAAGAAAGAATAAAACAAGGAAAGCAAAGAGAAACAACAACAATTATTATTATTATTATTATTATTTATCATTTATACCCCACCCATCTGGCTGGGTTTCCCCAGCCACTCTGGGCGGCTTCCTACAAAAATATTAAAAATACAATAAAACGTCAAACATTAAAAACTTCCCTAAATAGGGCTGCCTTCAGATGTCTTCTAAGATATAAAGGAAGAACTTCCAATTTTCCATCTTCCGGTTATATAAAAAAAAGAAAATATGATTATTTAAAAGCTTCTGTCCAGGCAAACATCCATCTTCTCCACTTTCTGTTAAACAATATTTATTTTAAGTCAAGGTATCTCAGAAGCATTCGTTTCTTTTTCCTTCAAAAAGCCCAAGATGTTGTTATTATTCATAAATGCTAACCATATATATATATATATATATATATATATATATATATATATATATAAAATTTTACTTCTATGAATTCTCAAAGTCACCATGGGAAATATAAAATAGTGAGCCTTAATGATGGGCACCCAATTTCTTATAGTGAGAGAACGGCAGCCATTTTGGTTGTCGTGATCTCGCCACAGCTGCCAAGTCTCCCGTTTTCCCCGGGAAATCCCCGTTTTTCCAGCTGTTCCTAGCTGAAAAACGGATTTTTTTGTTTTTCCCCAGTTTATTCTGGCGCGACGGCCATTTTGGAACTGGGCAAAGCAGCATCAAAAGTCACTTCTGAGCATGCTCCGCCCAGTTCCAAAATGGCGGCAGCGCTACTTCCGGTCTGCTATTTCCGGCCTGGTCCCTTATTTTTCTGACAGCAACTTGTAAGGTATGGATCTCGCGCAATTTTGCAGCACGATTTTTGGGGAGGAACTGCATCGCGAAATCGCACAAAATTATGGCAATGAAAATAGCTGCCATGTTCTTGTGATTTAAAAAAATGGGACACCCAGGAAGATGGCATCCCAGATTTTGTTGGAGGATGCGCTTTTGTATTGTTTGGCATTTATAAGTGGTCCATGTTTCACAAGCATATAGCAAGGTTGGTAGTACAATAGCTTTGTAAACAAGCATTTTGCTTTCCCTGCGAATGTCCCAGGAATGCACTGACCAAAAGAGGAAGCTCTGAGTCACGTGCATGGGCATATATAGGTCCCTTGATCCATTTAGCTAACATCCCATTGGTCTGATTCAACCCAGCATCAAGGGACCTACCAATAGGGCGTTGTGGCTATCCAATCGCACCTACCCACAACACAGGGTTTGGTTGCCAGGTCACACTGCAACATATGCCCTCTTTGAGGGAGGACACAATATGTCTTCACACGCCTTCGTGGTGAAACCTGGATTCTCAGGTGCATTGTCAGCAAAACACTTCTGTGTGAGGGCCATTTGCCTGCAAAAGGAACCAAATAACTGCACATTATTCAGCCTTAAGACCACAAAACCCATGATGCCCTGTGTTGGCGAAGTGAACCACACACAGCTCAACTTGACCCTATGAAGGAAAATGGAAGGAACGACAGAGAGGAAAGAACCAACTGAAATCCACATCGACGGATGGATGTTCTATAGAGATCTTCATCTGTGGCTTAGGGAAATAGAACCAAAAACAGAATTCCTGTGGCAAGCTTTGCACATGCCGAGACTCCAATAATGGAAATTTGTGGAATGCTGAAACAGCAGCAACACTCTGGAGATTAACTCAGCCACTGTTGTTTTTCTGGGCCTCACAAACTTCCCAGGTCCTCGAGGTTGCAGCTACATAAACGCTGTCGTCTTATTGTGTTACAACAGCAACGGAATGAATGAATGATTGCATGAATGAATGGCTATCATTGGCTTATGGTTTTCATTCATCTTCTCGTTTTCATTGAGGAAAAGAAACAGATGATGGGGTGCCTGTCATTCAGCGGCTTATGGCTTGGTGGGAGGCTGGTGGAGCACTTTATTTGAAAATGACTAGAAGCTTTCCCCACTGCGTGTGAAGGTTACTTCGCAGCCATGCGCGCGCGCGCACACACACACACACTGTGAGTCAAAAACAGAAACGGTCTTCTCAGAATGAAACCGCTGCTTTTTATATGCATGTGCTCACAGCTCCCTAGAAGGGAGGCCAGGCACCCTTTGCTAGCTTGCATCCAGACATCCTCTTGGTGCATTTTAAACGACTCTCCGGTGGCCAGAAACCAGGTGGGTGTTGGACTAGATCAGGGCTGAGGAACCTGTGACACAAACACACCTGCCCAGGTGTTGCTGAATTGCAGCTCCCATCAGCCCAGCAAGCATATTCACTGGCTAGGGGTCATGGGAATTGTAGTTCGGCAAAGGTTCCAACGTATCCCCCACACGTGAAATAGATAAGGCCCCTGCAGCTGTTATGATTCTAAGAAGGCTAGGGGCAGTCCTCCCTTGAGGTAAGGCGTGGCGACCACCTCAGGCGGCAGAATCCACAGGGTCAGCAATTCCCAATGTAGATCTTTATTTAGGGCCGGCCCACCCATGAGGCATGGCGAGGCGACTGCCTCAGGCGGCAGGAACCACAGGGGCAACAGATCCTGATGCCAATCTTCCTTCAGGGCTGGCCCGCCTCACGCATGAGACAACCACCTAAGGCAGCACGATTCTCCGGAGCAGCAGATCTTGATGTCAATCTTTCTCCACCCCTTGATCCTGGCGGTGGAGGGAGGCCGCCATTTTGGGGTCCTCGTCAGGTGCCAAATTCTCCTGTGCTGGCCCTGCTAAAAAGGCACAACCTCGGGCACAGCCCTACCAATCCTAACAGCAGACACGCATCGCTTGCCTGGGCCTTTCAGGACTCGGGGGCTTCGTGTAGGAAGAATTCCATTCTGAGGGTGGATGCCGAGTCTGTTTTTTTTTTCCCTGGAGCGGAGCAAATTTCTCCAATCTTCCAGAATGCAGTTATGGCAGTTAATATGATTATTAGCAAACGGCTGCTCTTTATTTGTTCGAATCAAGGCTCCTGGGCATCCTCTGGGAATGAAGCCTTTCTCCAGAGAATTCAGATGGATTGCAAAAATGTGCCATGGATGTTTGAGCTGATTTACATGAGCAAGACAAAACAAATTGAGGTGGCGGGAGGGGGGAAAGCACCGGTTGACAAGATGAGTGAGGGGATCGTTCAGTGTTTGTTGCTTTTACATTTCCTGCAGTAATTAAAGGACACTGCAACTCATCAAGCGGTCAGCATTTCTTTTTCTTTTTTAGCAGCCAGGCCCAAGATCGAGATCGAAATTTAGCATATGGTAGAGTTGGAAGGGACCCTGAGGGTCATTTAGTCGAACCCCCCTGCAATGCAATAATCACAGCTCTAGCTCCCTTCTCCTCTGACAAAGGAACAACTGTGCGAATTAATTCCCTTACAGCCCACCACTTTCGTTTTCCTGCCTCCAGTGAAATTTCTGAAGGAGGCTGATTTACCTCAGTTTGCCTCCCTGTTTTGCGTATTTGTCCTGAGTTACAAAAATAGAACAAAAGATCATTTCCTGTATGGTAACTCCCCTCTTGCCCTTTTCAGAGTGAAGGTGTCAATTACAGGGCCTGGGTCTGCATGAAAAGACAGCACTTACTGTCTCCTTTGAAATCCTCCCTCAAAACTTAGTTCTCCCACGGAGCCTTTACTTAGCCCAGCAGAGTCTGTGTAATACGCTCACTTGCATCCATCTCTTCATACCGTTGCTTCTCCGTTCTCTCGGTTTTTGCCAACATGGTCAAGCATTGTTGACTGCAAGTTCCTTGGGGCAGTGATCTTGCGGGCCAAAGCCCCGTCTAAGTTAAGACACGAAACCATGCAATTTAACTCTTCTTACACAGGGACACAAATTCAAGCTTGCAGGAAGAGAAATATCACAGCAGCAAAAAGAGAGAGAGAGATGCTTGATTAACCGATCTCTTGTTATATTCCTCTTTCAACACTTAGTTTTTCAAAAGTGCTCTCTTGGTCTCAGGGTGGAGGCCTGGGTAGAGGGGAGAGAGAGAGGTTTGCACCAGTGTCCTGCCTGGGGCCACATCTCCAGCTGAAATCTAACTAACTAAGAAAGATCAGGCTTACCAAGAAACCCTGACCACATTTCAAGCCCTAATGGAAAGCTGGACCAAAATCTGAAGACAGAGGCTTCCCTTGAACAAGACTGACCCCTGCAGTTTCTGTTAAAGCTTCGGTTTCTACCAGACAACACCCCAAACTGACATTCTCAGCAAAGAAATCCTCCACACCCAGGACTAACTGGGGCAAAAATATAAGCTGCTGTTTTAATGACAACAATGTTGTAGGGACACTGGGAGGCGGGAGGAGACCATAGGTGAAGACCATCAATTTCATGATAAATTCTCATCTGCATGATTTTGCGCAGTAAACGCTGGGTACTAGGGTGGTGCCTTTTTCTCTTTTTTTCTCTCAAAAATTATTTCCTGTAGCACAGATGGATGAACCTTTGCCTATTATTGACTAAAATGAGGTATATTCCATTGAAATATTTAAAAAGGTCACGCACAAACCATTTTTAATTTTTTTGTATGCCGTTCTACCATTTCATAAAATTGTATTAACAATTCTATATATATTTCGTATCAAATTTGGACACAACACCACATTCCGCAATGGGGAGTGTTCTTAGCAACATAGGGTATACAAATGTCACACCTGCGCAAGGTAAAAGCCCCTTTTGGGGACCTCAAAACTCAGTCAGCAGACCCTGCCGGACATGCTGGGAAAAGAACCTACAGGAGAGGTAGCAAAACATCGTCCTCTAGCGGCGTCTATACTGTTACTGCAGCTAAAAAAAGCTTCCTTGTGTGTTTGATGACCCTATATAACGTTGTATATATGTGACTCTAAAGCTTGGGTTCAATTTTATATCTGCTTACAGTGACTTCAAAAATGGTCAAAAAACTGATAAATAAAAATTTTAAAAACATTCTGTGCGTAAGGTTTTTTTTATCAAATATCTTTGAAAGTAAGATTTTACCTAATCTTTAATGAAAGCTCATCAAATTATGATACAGGGAAATGAGGTTGTAAAAAAGTCATCACCCTACAGTGGGTACATTTCTGGAAAAAATACTTTAACGATATTTATTTAAAAAACAACAACAACACTATGGCCTTTTAAATGGGGTAATTTTTTTTACTATGTTCTGTATTTTTGTGTTTTTATATTGTGAACCACCCTGTGACCCTTGGGTGAAAGGCTGTATATTAAACAAACAAACAAACCTTATATTCTCCCCCAGAATTTGATCCCACATTTGGCTGGGATGCTGCCTCATACCTTAAGGCATATTGGACCATATTGGTTCTGTCTGACCCACATAGCTGAATATAAACCAATGCTGGAAATCACATGTGGGAAGCATGTCAAGTGTGCTCACGTTCTCCTTGCAGGGGCATCTAGCTGAGCACCATGAAAATTGAGACAAGCTGGGCCTGATCCAGCAGGCATTTCTCATGTTCGTATACACGGGGTTCCTTCTTGCCCTGCTGTCTTCCTTTCCTGGGACACTTAGAATCATAGAATCACAGAGTTGGAAGAGACCACAAGGGCCATCCAGTCCAACCCCCTGCCAAGCAGGAAATACCATCAAAGCATTCCTGACAGATGGCTGTCAAGCCTCTGCTTAAAGACCTCCAAAGAAGGAGACTCCACCACACTCCTTGGCAGCAAGTTCCACTGCCGAACAGCTCTTACTGTCAGGAAGTTCTTCCCTGGCTGAGGGTGGAGGAGAATCAGCCCGGGAGCCAAGGAAACCCCCAATTCAGACAAGTCCCCAAGAGTTTCTGCTGTCGTTGAGAACAAACGCCTTGGATTGTTTCAACGCTGCGGTGAAACTCAAACCAGCCTTATCAAATGGCACTGCAAGGAAGACCCCCCAGCTGCGATGATTGGAGTATCAAAGGCTCCAGGCCTCTGAGAGCAAGCAGTCAGCCTTCAAGTGGGGAAGAAGGAATGTGGGAGTAAACAAAGGAGCAAGCTTGTAAAGGAAACAAAGTCAGATTGCAGGGCAGGGTTAGCCCATTCAGCAAATGGCAGGCCGAATTTCTGCGGCTGGAGGATACCTTTGCTGCAATCGAGGTATCCACTGGCATGAGCCTGCTTTCAAGGTGCAAATCAGTGATTCCCAAACTTTTTCTGGACCACCCATCCCCATTGGTTCCGCGAACTTTGTCCCCAGTGCCCCCTCCCCTACAAAAAAAACATTATTCAAAATAGCGCTTTGCACAACCCCACTTGCAAATACAGTCTCAGAGCAGCACACTTTTAGGGAGCAATCGATGTGTCAATTTGGGTTTCTCATTTTCCCAATCTTAGATGGTAATTGTTATGTATTGTTTATTAAATTTCTACAACCACCCTTCGTTCAAGAATCACAGGAGCAGTTGAACAATATAAAAACAAAACGAAAATACCTAACATAATTGCAAACAAAACAATACTACCTCACACACACAGTTTGAAAGGCCTGGAAGAGGAATGTTTTGGGGAGAGCATTCCACAAACGGGGAGCCACAGCAGAAAAGCCCCGTTCTTGTTTTGCCACCCTCTGGACCTCTCCGAAGAAGAAGAAGAAGGGCCTTAGATGATGATTGCAGAGTCCAGGTCAGTTCATATAGATGAGAGGCAGTCCTTGAGCTATTGTGCTCCAGAGCCATTTAAGGATTTACAGCTCAAAACCAGCACTTCAAATTGGGCCCAGGAACTAATTGGCAATCAGTGCAGTCGGACCAGGATCAATGTAATATGCTCACACCATCTTGCTCTGATGAGCAACACGGCCACTGAATTTTGCACCATTTGCAATTTCCAAATCATTTTCAAAGGCAGCCCCAGGTATAACACCTAGCAGTAATCTAACCCAGACATTACCAGAGCATTGAGACTAGTAGTTAGGCTACCTCTCTCCAGATAGGGGCACAGCTGGGCCACCTGAGCACATTTTCAAACCTGTCCTTGTGAAAATTCACCAGCAAATTAGCACGCATTTCTACTATTTCTACACAATTTTGGCAAACCATTTCCCCTGGACTAATGCATTTTGCTGTGTTTTTTTTTCATTAACACGTGCATTTTCACACACATTTCCCCTTGCGTATGGAACATTTTTGTACACGTTATTGGGTAAGGACAGGTGCGTCGCAAATTTCGAAGATGTGCAAGGCCATTGGTGGCGGCTGTAAATCCTTAGGCTTAGTTACAGCAGAGTAAGGATGAGTAACATTTGACCCTGCAGATGCTGTTAGTCTCCAGCTCCAATCATCCCTGACCCCAGACCATACTGTCTTGGGTTGATGGAAGTTGGTGTGCAGAATTTCAGCCTCCTCCTCTTCTCTGCTTTCGACCCTGAGATTCTTTTTGTCCCAGAATGATTTGTTTCCATTGTTCCTGGACTGCGTTTGTATCTTGCGGGGAGGGGGTGGGTTGTATGTTTTGGGTGCACTTTTTAATTAAAAAATTAAGCCCCCTTTTTGGTTGTTGAAAAATGTAGGGCGATGGAGATAATGATGAACGTTGTGGCGATAAGAACCACTTGATGGTGATACTGTGAATCAACTTTTCTTTTTCAGTGGATGAAAGACTTCATGATGATGCTCTAATAGTACTAGATGTGATGCAGCAGCTAAAAAAGCCAATGCAATTCTGGGCTGCATCAATAGGAGTATAGCATCTAGATCAAGGGAAGTAATAGTACCACTGTATTCTGCTCTGGTCAGACCTCACCTGGAGTACTGTGTCCAGTTCTGGGCACCACAGTTCAAGAAGGATACTGACAAGCTGGAACGTGTCCAGAAGAGGGCAACCAAAATGGTCAAAGGCTTGGAAATGATGCCTTATGAGGAACGGCTTAGGGAGCTGGGTATGTTTAGCCTGGAGAAGTGAAGCCATGTTCAAATAGATAAAAGGATGTCATATAGAGAAGGGTGAAAGATTGTTTTCTGCTGCTCCAGAGAAGCGGACACGGAGCAATGGATTCAAACTTCAAGAAAGAAGATTCCACCTAAACATTAGGAAGAACTTCCTGACAGTAAGAGCTCTTCGGCAGTGGAATTTGCTACCAAGGAGTGTGGTGGAGTCTCCTTCTTTGAAGGTCTTAAGCAGAGGCTTGACAGGCATATGTCAAGAATGCTTTGATGGTGTTTCCTGCTACTAAAGAACTTCCTTTGACATCCTTCACAGAATGGCCAGGACTTGGCCCAGGCAGATTTTTTCGTATCTGACTCATTTTCGCCTGAGAACATACCTGTGCAATTTCCCGTAAGGATTACACACGCCAGCTTACAAAACATAATTATTGTTTTTTTAAAATAAAAAAGCTTCCCAGCATGCCTCTCTCTCGATCTTCCATTCACAAAACTGCTCTGTGTAAGCTTGTGGTTGCTGAGCTCCTTGGATAAACCTCTTACAGTAATTCTCACCACAATGCTCAAGGTGCACTAGGAGATTGTAAGGAACTTGTTTCTTTCTGTTGGTAACCACAGGACTTTCTCCGAGGCCTTTGTGTTCATGATTCCTAGAAGAGGAGGGGTGTGTGTTTGTTTGTGTAATAGGGGGGGTGGGCAAAACACCCTTTCTCCCTGGTTTGCCACACATCCAGACTCAACTGATAAGAAGAGTGGCTTACAGACCCTACCTTCTCAGAACTTTTTCCCCACCAACTTGTCTGCTGAAGAATCCCAAATAATTTTTTTGCCATGGGACTCTTGGATATTGCCAAGGATTTGGGGGGGGATGTGCCTGGGGAGGGGGCAGGTGGGGCTCGTCAGCCTGGGAAGGTAGCCCATCTAGGAGAAAGAAAACTCTGATCCGACACCTCTGGCTCATTTACGTCTTTTTTGAGATCTTGCAATTCTCTTTGTAACATTAGTTGGATCAATCTCCCCAGCTTGGCTCCCCCTTCCAGGCTGCAGCCAGGGCTCTCTTCTACTCTGTGCCAAGCGAAACTAAAATATTGTGCCATTTTAAATGTGCATCCTGCCACTTGTATAAATCACAGGATTCATCTGCCTAATTTTGTGCATTAGTTTATTCTGCAACATTTGCTACTTGGAATCGTTCCGTTGACTTCCCTTAGGCTGCAATTCTGTGCTCACTTACCTGGGGTCAATCCCCCTCGAACTCAATGGCACTTACTTTCCCATAGACTTCTCTAGGATCGTGCTGCTAGCCTTCAGTTTCGTTTCGTGGGGAGGGAAAGGGCAGGAGATGAAGCGTTGCATCATGCTTCTCAGAAGTAAGTCCTGCTGTCTACTCAGAAGTAAGTCCTATTGAATTCAGTGGGGGCTTACTCCCAGGTAAATGGATCAGGATTGCAGCCTAAGTGTGGCATAACAGTTAGAGTGTTGAACTAAGACCTGGGTGAGCCGGGTTCAAGTCAGCCATGAAGCTCACTGGGTGACCTTGGGCCAATGACATGCTCTCAGCCTCACCTACCTCACAGGGTTGTCGTGAGGCTGAAACAGGCAGGAGGAGAACCATGTACACCACCTTCAGATCCTTGGAGAACAAAGATGGCATATAAATGTAATAAAGAATGACACAAAATAGTAGGTCAAAATGTTCAAGCTAGTAGACACAGCACGAAAATTCAGATTTGGGCCTGAGCTCAGGGGGAGAGAATCAGCTTTGAAAGCAGAAGGTCCCAGGTTCATCCTTTGACAGATCCAGGCAGGGTTCCTTGTTTGAAACTTTATAGAGCTGCTGCCGGTCAGTGTAGGCGATACTGAGCTAAATGGGCCAATGGCTTGACTCTGCATAAGGCACCTTTCTGTGTTCCTTTGTTCCCATATAAGAGCCTAATAATAATAATAATAATAATAATAATAATAATAATAATAATAATAAATTTATACCCCGCCCACCTGGCTGGATTTTCCCAGCCACTCTGGGTGGCTCCCAACAGCTATTAATAATAATTTTTTAAAAAGCAATAAAACATCAAACATTAAAAACTACCCTAAACAGGGCTGCCTTCAGATGTCTTCTAAAAGTCAGATAGTTGTTTATTTATTGACATCTGATGGGAGGGCATTCCATAGGGCGGACACCACCATTGAGAAAGCCCTCTGCCTGGTTCCCTGTAACCTCACTTCTCACAGCGAGGGAACCGCCAGAAGGCCCTCGGTGCTGGACCTCAGTGTCCGGGCAGAATGATGGGGGTGGAGACGCTCCTTCAGGTATACTGAACCGAGGCCGTTTAGGGCTTTAAAGATCAGCACCAACACTTTGAATTGGGCTCGGAAACGTACTGGGAGCCAATGCAGGTCTTTCAAGACCGGTGTTATGTGGTCTCGGCGGCCACTCCCAGTCACCAGTCTAGATCAGATCATGATTTTATAAACTCCTACCACCTCTCCTTTGCCTTTTCTCTGAGCCAAAAAGTCCCAAACTCTGCAGCCTTTTTTCATAGAGGAGCCACTCCACCCCCTTGATGGTTTCGGTGGCCTTTTTCTGAACCTTTCCAGGAGCACGACTGCCCTCCACCTGCCCCAGCATCTCGAACAGCTCCCTGTGCATGTAATTAAGCTACCACATGCCCATGTGCAATGAGCATGTTTATGGGGAAGGTGTATAGGAGAGGGATGCGCTCAGTAACAACCGGCCACGAATTACTTGACAACAAGCAAGGCGACAATTCGTCTCTGTCAGTGTATCGGTTACAGGGAAGCATCTGCTAGAAGAATCTATCACAGCCAGAGGAGCTGGGTAAACATGGGGGTGGGAGTCTGGACCTAATCTGTTGTATGCATCAGAGGGAAGCTTTTGAGCAGGGAGCTCATCTCCGAGGGATGTTCTTGAACTGCTTCGTCCTGCATGTGCGTTGCTAAAGGACAGAGCCAGCCAGGGTACCCCCTGCTTAAGAAACCAAGGCTCAGTTGCATCAATGCTGGGCTACCGCTGTGCACTCTGTGTGGGGCGGCCTTTGGAAAATGCTCAAAAGCTTCCGCTGGTCCAGAATGCTGGAGCCTAGCCAGGGCTGGCCAGCTCATGAGGCGAGGCGACCGCCTCAGGCAGCAGAATCCATCAGATCCCAATGTCAATCTTATAGAATCATAGAGTTGGAAGAGACCACAAGGGCCATCCAGTCCAACCCCCTGCCAAGCAGGAAACACCATCAAAGCATTCTTGACATATGCCTGTCAAGCCTCTGCTTAAAGAGCTCCAAAGAAGGAGACTCCACCACACTCCTTGGCAGCAAATTCCACTGCCGAACAGCTCTTACTGTTAGGAAGTTCTTCCTAATGTTTAGGTAGAATCTTCTTTCTTGTAGCTTGAATCCATTGCTCTGTGTCTGCTTCTCTGGAGCAGCAGAAAACAACCTTTCTCCCTCCTCTATATGGCATCCTTTCATATATTTGAACATGGCTATCATGTTGTTGTTGTTGTTTTGTCGTTTAGTCATGTCTGACTCTTCGTGACCCCATGGACCAGAGCACGGCAGGCACTCCTGTCTTCCACTGCCTCCCGCAGTTTGGTCAAACTCATGTTCGTAGCTTAAAGAACACTGTCCAGCCATCTCATCCTCTGTCGTCCCCTTCTCCTAGTGCCCTCAATCTTTCCCAACATCAGGGTCTTTTCCAGGGAGTCTTCTCTTCTCATGAGGTGGCCAAAGTATTGGCTATCATATCACCCCTTAACCTTCTCTTCTCCAGGCTAAACATGCCCAGCTCCCTAAGCCGTTCCTCATAAGGCATTGTTTCCAGGCCTTTGACCATTTTGGTTGCCCTCTTCTGGACACGTTCCAGCTTGTCAGTATCCTTCTTGAACTGTGGTGCCCAGAACCGGACACAGTACTCCAGGTGAGGTCTGACCAGAGCAGAATACAGTGGTACTATTACTTCCCTTGATCTAGATGCTATACTCCTATTGATGCAGCCCAGAATTGCATTGGCTTTTTTAGCTGCTGCATCTTTCTTCCCTTTGCAACCTTTGCTCCTGATAGAGATCTTTCCTGACCCGATTCTTCCCTGGTGGGGAAGGAGATGTAGAGGCGACATTAGGGACTCTTGTCTCGGGTGCCAAAATGCACCTAGCTGTCGACAGGAGATGTTATTTGGAGCATTGCAATGGCTTCACTGTCTGCCATTCTGTTTCTGGGTCCATTTCAGACTGATAGTTATAGGTAAGGTAAAGGACCCCTGGATGGTTAAGTCCAGTCAAAGGCGACTCTGGGGTTGTGGCGCTCATCTCGCTTTCAGGCTGAGGGAGCCGGCATTTGCCCACAGACAGCTTTCTGGGTCATGTGGCCAGCATGACTAAACCGCTTCTGGTGCAACGGAACACCACGACAGAAGCCAGAGCGCACAGAAATGCCATTTACCTTCCCGCCACCTATTTATCTACTTGCACTGGTGTGCTTTTGAACTGCTAGGTTGGCAGGAGCTGGGACAGAGCAATGGGAGCTCACTCCGTTGCAGGGATTTGAACCCCCAACCATCTGATGGGCAAGCCCAAGAGGCTCAGTGGTTTAGAACACAGCGCCACCCGCGTCCCTGCACTGCTAGTTATGTCCACCAAGCTAGTTATGTAAACGGCTTGGGTGCAAGAAGGCTCAAGGACCATCTTCTCCCGTGTGAGCCTGCCCACTCGCTAAGATGTCCTGGAGAGGTTCTCCCTTTCATCCCTCCACAAGGTAGGAAGTGCTCTGCTAGATAAAACGAAGGTCTCCTCTAGTCCAACTTCTTGTCTCCCAAAAAACCTGACCTATGGGAAGCTCCCAAGCAGGGCATGGAACACAATGGCATGCACCCCACTTCTGCATGTGCTCAATGACTTTCTCCCCACTTCTGCTCCCCAGCAACTAGGATGGCTTAAAGATCTGCTGCCTCCAATATTGGAGGTCGATAAATAGCTTTCAAGACTGGGCTGCGTTTGGCTGGAATGTGGGACAGGGCTTGCTCAACAGCAGCTTGCCAGCTCAGGAGGCTTTCAAGGAGGATTAGACAAATTCATGGAGGATGAGACTTATCAACAGCTACTGTTGCTCTTCCTCCACTGTCGGAGCCAATATGCATCTGAATACCAGTAGCGGGGAGTCTTCAAAGAATCGTAGAGTTGGATGGGACCCTGAGGGTTTTTTAGTCCAACCCCCTGCAATGCAGCAATCTTTTGTCCAACATGGGGCTCAAACCCACATCCCTAAGATTAAGAGCCTCATATTGACTGAGTCACAAGTACGGAGGTTGCTGCTGTGCTTGCATCCTTCTTGCAGGCCTCCCTTTAAGTTTAGGGCATCTGGTTGGCCTCTATGAGAACAGGCTGTTCTTACTTTCCTAGATCTGCCCAGAAGTTGGCACTGCGGAGTTCAATGGGTCTTTCTCCCATGAAAGTGGGTTGTATAGAATACCGCAGCCCACATACCATGCAAAATATAATCAAAAGAGACTATATTCACTCACCCTGCCCATGTTTGGGAAGCGAGCTTTCCTGAGAAACAAGTGGATTTTCTGCTAACCTAAGAAGCAGCTATAGGCCAGCCTCCCAGAGAGACCCCCCCATTATCCCTGATACCATCTGGGCTGGGAAGATTAGGAGAGGAGGGACTGTATAATAAAAGGAGGCAGGGAGTCTTTTCTGGAGTGGACAAAACAGATAAGGGAGAGGGGAACGAGTGCCGGCTCCTACCAGCAATGTTTGTGCATCACACCAAGGGATCTTATCCAGTGTCCTCCTCTGAAACTCACTGTTTATTTGCTCTGGGACCACAGATAGCTGGAGGGTGGGAGGCTTGCGGTGTACTCGGGCAAACAGTTGGCTCATTTCAGTAAACAATGGGGCCCACAGAGGAAAATCGCCAAGCCTGAAATGGACTGACTAGCAAGGTCTGGCCGTTATGAGTATGGGACAGATGAGATACCTTATAACTTAAAGCTTGTGGGTTTCAGGCTCCTGCTTGTCCCTCAAGCTCTCTACTATGAAGGGGTCCTTGTGTGGACCATGACACAAGATAAAGACATAAGACTCTTTCCTTCCTAAGGGTGCCACCAATTTCCACTCCTAGTTCAGATCCGCAGGCAGAGTTTTTTAGGGGTACGACACCACCTCTGAACAAGAATGGACACATTCTCCTGCAAGAGGGAACTTATCACAAGACAAAAGTCAGCACCAGTTCGCATACAACTGCATAAGAAGTTCATATGCTGGTTAATACACAGAGATTCAAATTTAGGAATAATTGCTAGGATTTGAATAGAAATAATCTCACTGTAATAGGAGTCAGCTATTAGGAACCGAAGAAGAGCCCGCATGGGACTGATGGGGCTCATCAATCTGGGAATGTAGGAGAATGAAAACTTTGACCCTAAACCTCCACTGCATCATGGGATATCTTCAGGGGCAGGACTACACACATCCAGAGTGGAGTCCTTAAGATGGTTGGATAGTGCCTTGTGCGCCTGCTTCTGGCAACTCCTGCAGCCAAGCTAGTGCTAAACGTCTTGCTCTGCTTTCCTTTGGATTTGGACCACATCAAAGAGGCTGAGAGGGGGCCTTGTCATCTGGGGAGCCCAGGGCCTCTAGACACACTGCCCAGGCTTGCGCCCATTGGTGCTGCTAAACAATGTGGTTTGACTTTGCCCCTGTGGGCACACTCCATTGTCTCTCGAAGAAGAGCCTGCTGGATCAGGCCAGTGGCCCATCTCATCCAGCATCCTTTAGTCACAGTGACCCTGTTGGAAGCCCAAAAGCAGGACACTACAGCCCCAGTTTCTAGCAACTGGTATTCAGAATCATGTTGTATCCGAGAGTGGCCTACCCACCAGCGAGAGTCTTATCTTCTGTGAATTTGGCAGAATTTTGAGCCAGGTGTGATTAGCCTGGAAAAGAGGAGACTTGAGAAGAGATAGCTCAAATATCTCAAGGGCTGTCACACAGAAGAGGGAACAAGCTTGTTTTCTCCTGCTCTGGAGGGTAGGACTCAAATCGACGGCTTCAAGTTACAAGAAAGGAGATTCCGGCTAAACACCAGGAAGAACTCTCTGATGGTAAGAGCTGTTCGACTGTGGAACAGGCTCCCTCGGGAAGTGGCGAGCTCTCCTTCCTTGGAGGTTTTTAAGAAGGGGTTTGGTGGCCACCTGTCATGAATGCTTTAGTTGAGATTCCTGCATTGCAGGGGGTTGGACTAGATTGCCCTAGGGGTACCTTCCAACTTTCTATGATTCTTTAGTTCTCGTTTGGCCTTGCAGCCTGCCCCAGTTTGTTCTTACGATGCCAAGCTTGGGAGGGTGTTGGTGGAGAGGAATAGGAGGGCACTCGGAGTGAGGAAGGGCGGAGGGCAATGTCCTCCCAGTTCAGTTAACGCTCGCAGGAAGTGGTTTGGCAGCCCCCGGTTGAGCGCCGATACCCCTTCTCAGAAATGAACATGCAATTCTCTAAAGATAGATTGCGCAAATCGAGACGCAAACCCACCAGGGCCCTCGGGAGTCCACAGCTGCAATTCCCCAAGCATGGGCTTCCAGAAGACCATTACAGAAATAAGACACAGGGGGGGGCGAAGAAAATGCCCCCACCCCGCCTGGCCATTTTACGCAGCTGCTTCATGGACCTAACCAACCAACGCTCCATAGCCAAGGAGGTCTCTTATGCAAGTTTCTCTTGGGTTTCACATCCGCAGAACCCACTTTTTGTCCAGAGTGTGGCAGCTGCACACATCCTTTGACACACACACACAAACACACACACACACACACAGCCTGTGTAATCTCTTAACTGTAACCTCAAACTATGCCTCATTTTCCCGGACGCCGCAATGGCAACGAGGAGCCTGCTGAAAATTGGGCACCGCGAGAAGACTTCCCACTTTGGGGTCTTTGATGAAACAGGTGCTGAGGGGGAGAGAGAGAGAGAGAGAGAGAGAGAGTTGTGGGTGGCATTGCAAGTGACAAGGCAGCAAGTCTTATCTCTGTAATCCAGGTCGATTGAGCATATCACCTCCCACATGTTCCCATAGTTAAGGGGAAACTGTCCAGTGTACAGATTTATGTATTATAATAACTCTGGTGGATCAGGCTCACAGCCTGCCCAGCTTCTTTCTTCTTTGGTGATCACTCATAGACGAGTAAGATTGTCTTCCATGAACATAGTCTTAACAGTGAGTCTGTAAGTTACTGTGGGGGCCAGTTCTGGATCCACCTGTCCTTCCACAGTGGGGACATCTTTGTAGGCCCTTGTGGAAAGATAACTGCCCAGGTAGGAGAAGTGATAGACATTTCCCAACGTTTCACCATTGAGTCGGATTTGCAGAATGGGTTGTTTTGTGCTTGTTGGTGCAGCACTTTGGTATTTTGGATGTTGAGCAACAGGCCAAGGTTTTCGTAAGCTTCTGCGGAGATATTTAGGATAGATTGGAGGTCATCCTCTGAGTGTGCACACACGACGTTGTCGTCAGCATACTGAAGCTCTATGAAGGAAGTTACGGTAACCTTATTCTTTGCTTTCAGCCTGCTCAGCATATTTGCTTTCCAGCATCCTGTTCTCACTGTGGCCAAGCAGATGCCTGGGGAAAATCTGCAAGCAGGATTCGAACACAAGAGCCCTCTCCCTTTCTGGGGTTTCCAGAAACTGGTGTTCAGAAGCTATCACCAACTGTGGAGGGCAGAGCGTAGCCATCATGGCCAGAAGTCTTCTATAGTCCTCTACCCCATGAATTTGTCCAATCCTCTTCTACAGCCAGCTTGTCCTGGGAGAGCCCAGGTTCCTCCAACTCAGGCTCAGTCATTCTGCCCTCGTTGATCTAGAACAGGCATCCCCAAACTCAGCCCTCCAGATGTTTTGGGACTACAACTCCCATCATCCCTAGCTAACAGGACCAGTAGTCAGGGATGATGGGAATTGTAGTCCCAAAACATCTGGAGGGCTGAGTTTGGGGGTGCCTGATCTAGAATATCTGAGGAATCGACAGAGGGCAGAATCCTGTGGCAAGATCTGTGAACATGAGCAGGATAGGATCCAGCAGATCTCAGGCTGAGGCGGGAGATTCCTCCTCTTCATTTTTTATTCCCCACCCTTCTGACTGGGTTGCCCCAGCCACTCTGGGCAGCTTCCAACATATATAAAAACACAATAAAACATTTAAACAAAAAACTTCCCCATACAGGGCTGCCTTCAGATGTCTTCTAAAGGTTTGATTGTTACTTAACTCCTTGGTTTGGAGGGTCGCATAACTCCTTACCCGCCAACGTTTCTGCAATGAAAACAGGGATGTCCTAAGGAAAAGCGGGACATTCCAGGATCAATTCAGAAACCGGGACGGCTTCTCTAAATCAGGGACTGTCCCTGGAAAATAGGGAAACTCGGAGGGTCTTTGTGTCATGGCACTTATGGAGGACTGGTGTATTCCTTGGATAGAATTATCTCTTGCACACAAGCTTGCAAGTTTTCACATTTTGTATTAAAGGACAAGAAAAAGCGGCTTCTATCACTCTGTTGGGGGGGGGGACGACATGCCCACCCAGTTACGACGATCGTAGAACAGAGAGGAAGGAAGCTCTTCCATTTTCTTCTTTTCCTCTGTGTGCAAAACGGGAGCCTCTGGGGATTCCTGCCTAGCTGCAAATCCCACAGCTATTAATAAAGAGCCACGGCATTTGCATATGCATGGCCCCGCTTCAAAGCCCTGTACGACCTTTTTTTAAAAAAAAGAATGAGCAGGCAAGCCAACAATCCTCCCGTGGTTCTTCATATCAATCCCGCACAGCATCCCGAAGCACACTTTAGGGGTGCCATGCTCTCATGAACGACCCCAGAAGACGTGTGTCCCGATTTTTTGCCTCAACATGTTGTAGGGTGTGCCCTATTTGCCCCCTCTTAAAAGCAGTGTTCCATGTCGGGTTGCCATATTATGTGATCCTAAGGTGAACAGGCTTAAGATCCAGCTCAAGTCCACCCTCTCTGGTCCCCTGTCCCTGGAATGCTCCTTCTGGGGGACTTGCACCAGGATATCTTTGGCTGACTTAATGCTGGCTCCCCTTAAGTTGCTCATCCCAGCAGATCATAGAATAGAATCATTGAGTTGGAAGAGACCACAAGGGCCATCCAGTCCAACCCCCTGCCAAGCAGGAAACACCATCAAAGCATTCTTGACATATGGCTGTCAAGCCTCTGCTTTAAAGACCTCCAAAGAAGGAGACTCCACCACACTCCTTGGCAGCAAATTCCACTGCCGAACAGCTCTTACTGTCAGGAAGTTCTTCCTAATGTTTAGGTGGAATCTTCTTTCTTGTAGCTTGAATCCATTGCTCCATGTACGCTTCTCTGGAGCAGCAGAAAACAACCTTTCTCCCTCCTCTATATGACATCCTTTCATATATTTGAACATGGCTTTCATATCACCCCTTAACCTTCTCTTCTCCAGGCTAAAGATACCCAGCTCCCTAAGCTGTTCCTCATAAGGAACCGTTCCTCATAACGGCTTCCTCACGCCCCTTGCTCTTCAACATTCTCAGTTCTCTGGTTTTTGATGCAGTCCTCCAACCAATGCATAGAAAGAGGGATACCTTACGGAGCACGGGTGCTCAAAACGCAGACATTAGTGAAAACGGCTTACGAAAAGGCCTTCCACTGGGGGAAACTGCTTGCAAAAAAAAAAAGTGCACATTTGTCAGAACAGCATACCAAAAATGTTTCGGGAGAAATGCACAGGAACATGCTTATATGTATTTTCATGGGGGGGTTAAAGGGTAAAAAAAAAATTGCAAGATTCAATGGAGAACTGAATTTCGGGCTGGAAAAATGAGGAATCGGGGGACGGGGGCTGAAAAATCGATGGGTTTGCGAAAAATGGGAAAAAAGAAATAATTCCAGCAAAACAAGAATGGCAAGATAAATTATTTAGTTATGTCGAATTGGTAAGATTGAAAGATGCAATCAGATGTTATAACAAACAAAAATTTCAAAAAGATTGGAAGAAATATAGCAATTACCTGAAAAAGCAATGCCCGCAAATTACTACTTGGACTTGTTCTAATTAACTTTTGCAAATGGATTTATGGTTAGAATAAAATATTTAAAGAGAAACATAGAGTTAATAAGAAGATAAAAGGAAGCAGATTATTATGGTTGGCAACAGACCCGCGTAGAGGATGAAGGAAGTCATAAAAGAAAATGGACCTGAAATTTGGTTAAAATATACTGTCCATTTTTTCCTTTTTTTCCCTCCATTTTTTCATTTTTATTTGTTAAATAATGTATCTCTCTGTGTTATGTTTGTTTGTCCGCACATGAAATAAAAAAAATAATTAAAAAAATAATAATTAAAAATAAAAATTGACAGGTTTGGCCCATCCCTAATTTCTGAAGCTGGCGGTCATTGGTGCAACTTCACACCAGTTGGCCGGGAATGTTATGTGTAAGCTGCTGAATCAGGCAGGGAAACATGGGAGGAACGACACACCACAGCCTGTCTCGGCATTATGTGTACATCCCTTTAAGCTCGCCTTGCATTCCTCCTTCGCCTGGCATTCCCACACTGGATGGAATCGCGTTGTATAATTTAGTGAGAGGGGCTCCCTCCTCTTCCTCCGGCACAACAAAGAGTTGGCCACACAGCAACAGAGGAAATGAGCAACATCTGTCCAGCTTCCTCTCTCTCTGGTAAGCATCGCAAATGAACAGCTGTGTCTGGTATTTCGTCCAGCGCAGAAATCCATCATGCCGTATTTCTCTCTCCCTGCTCCCCTTTTAACACACCCCTCAGTACAGGCATCTGCGCTCAGGCCAGAAAGGTAATCCAAGTATTTTTATTTCCTCCAAGATACACTCGCTTTGTTGTTCGAGTTTCTCCTCAACAGGACTGGCGCAAATCGGGCTTTCCCTCCCCCTTAAAAATTAGGAACCCTTTGTTCATATTAGGACCCCCTTCATTCATATTCTGGGGTCGCTTCATTCATTTCTTCCCATCTGCTTCTTTTTATAAGGCACACATTTGTACGCCTTACTATTTTCTTTATACAAATTTTATTCGATTTGTATATCCCAGGGTGGTTCGCAACATAACATCGCAAGATAAAACCACCAAAAAAATGGCAACAAACACTAAATACATAGTTATAGGCATTTTTTATTTTTTAAAGGATTTTATTGCTTTTAAACTGATCTTGCATTTGGTAGACTTTTTTCCCTGTTCTTCGTATTTCAGTGACAGCATAATATTCTTATTTATTACATTTGTATATGTAGGACCCAGGTGGCGCTGTGGTTAAACCACTGAGCCTAGGGCTTGCTGATCAGAAGGTCGGCGGTTCGAATCCCTGTGACGGGGTGAGCTCCCGTTGCTTGGTCCCAGCTCCTGCCAACCTAGCAGTTCGAAAGCACGTCAAAATGCAAGTAGATAAATAGGAACCGCTACAGCGGGAAGGTAAACGGCGTTTCCATGTGCTGCTCTGGTTTGCCAGAAGCGGCTTTGTCATGCTGGCCACATGACCTGGAAGCTATACGCCGGCTCCCTCGGCCAATAATGCGAGATGAGCGCGCAACCCCAGAGTCGGTCACGACTGGACCTAATGGTCAGGGGTCCCCTTTACCTTTACCCTTTATACCATCCTATACCCATAGATCTCAGGGTGGGTCACAACATACAATATGAAAAACACAAAATATATAATAAGAATAAGAACAAGAACAAACCAATAACCCACCCACCCCTTCCATAATACGTCAAGGAATGCCTCTCTCCCTTAAGATCATCATTTAAAGGGGCATCAGATGTCGATCAACCCAAGGCCTGGTTGAAGAGGGACATGTTCGTCTGGAACCTAGAGATATGCAATGAAGGAGCCAGGTGAACCTCCCTGGGGAGAGCATTCCACAAACAGGGAGCCACTGCAGAAAAGGCCCTTTCTCCTATACATGTTTAATTGGAGGTAAGGGTCGCTGATTTTCACTAGTCTCCCAAGGTCTTAGCCTGCCAGTGCAAGGAGAACCACGAGGGAGCCAGTCTAAGAAATTCCACAACATGGAATATGGAGAGAGCCTGTGTGGTGTAGTGGTTAGAAACTTGGGCCAGGACCTGGGAGGCCTGGGTTCAAATCCCCCACTCAGCCCTTAAGCTCAGTGGGTGACCTTGGGCCCGTGTCTGCCTCTCACCTTGCCTACCTTGCAGGGCTGCTGTGAGGATAAAACGGGGTGGGGAGGAAAACTGCACTCCTTGGAGGACAGGTGGGATATAAATTCAATAATTAAATAACCCAGTATTGTCAGTAGATCAGAGACCTTTGGTCCAATGGGGCCTCGGTCCTGAATACTTTAGCTGAAGTGCATTTAGGGCTGTTCTGCAAATTGCAAATTTGGGTGCTTGCATAAGACTTTTGTGAGGTGGATCTGAAGCATAGCTGCCAAGTCTCCCGCTGAAAAATGCAGGATCAGCAGTGGCGTGGCACCGGAAGCCGCTTCTACGCATGTCCGGACATGTG
Source organism: Zootoca vivipara (assembly GCF_963506605.1). Taxonomy (NCBI): domain Eukaryota; kingdom Metazoa; phylum Chordata; class Lepidosauria; order Squamata; family Lacertidae; genus Zootoca; species Zootoca vivipara. The sequence goes on along the minus strand of NC_083283.1, from coordinate 11,069,599 downwards.
TAGAAGCGACTTCCGGCGCCGCGCTACCCGATTTTCGGTGCCCAGGCATGGGCAGAGCGGGAACGGAAGTCGCTTCTACGCATGTCCGGACATGCAGAGAAGCGACTTCCGGTGCCGCGCTACCCATGTCTGGGCACCGGAAATCGGGCGGCATCAGGACCCAAAATGCAGCTCCCTGGCAGGTAGGAAATCCAGGGGATTTCCGGGATTTTTTTTTCAATCCGGGCTGCCAGCGGGAAACAGCTTTAAAAACGGGGGTTTCCCGCGAAAAATGGGAGACTTGGCAGCTATGATCTGGAGCAGCAGGGAGGCCAGCCAGATGTTGTTAGACTCCAACTCCCATCAGCCCCCGCCAGCATGGCCAAAGGCCAGGGGAGATGGGAGCTGTAGTCCATCAACATTCGGCAGGGGGTCCCATAGGTTCCCCATGCTTGTCTTAAAAATGGTTTCTGAACCTAAAGAGATTTCTTTCCCCCCCAATCACCAAACATTCCAGGAAAAAAACATTTTATGATTCTTTCACGATGTTGCATTATATCATCTAATGAATTAAACATCCTCATGCCGGCTTGGAGAGATTTTGCTCGACAACTGAATGTGGATTCATCACATGGGGGAGACAAAACGTATCTGGTTTGTGCATCTTCTAAAAAATGCAAACAATCGTTGCGGTAATAAAATACACTTTGCTACCCACACAGACATTGATTGAGTAATCACAGATGGAATTCATGGAGAGTTTGTTAAATTCAAAAAGATGCCGTGTTCCTATTTTTTCTAGGTTGTAGCAGAAGTAGGCCAATGCTCCATGTTGCCCCAAATAAATCTGTCACATGTTTCTGGGGTTCCGAAGCATGGGGTTCCTCTGGAAAACACCTCAGAAATTGCTACATTCATTCTCTTACATGTGTGTTTTGTTGTCCATATCAAACTCACACAGGATCATGGGCTTTGTAGTGCTATATAATGAAGAATCACTGAAATAGAACAACATATCTGTTCATCAGTTTAGCACTGCATCATGGGATGTACAGTGCCTGGTTTGGCCCTTCATGGCACTTGTCTGTGTTACTTAAGTGTCTTTGCTGTTTCCAGAGAGAAAATAAGTCCTGATAACACTTTACTGTGGAAAAAGAACAACACCAGAACATAATTTGAGGAGAAGTGAACAAAGAGGTTTTGTCTTTCTTAGTCCAGGCGTAGCATAGCAGGGAGATATTCAACCAAACATACAGAGGAAAAACTCCCACAGAACGGCACGGCCAATCAGAGCATGTGATACCTCAGCACTCTGCCTGGTTGCTAAGCAACACCTCCACCTGTTCTCCTCTTGGCTAGTTGAGAACAGAATTAACCCTTAAGATGCAAACTGAATGATCCCTACTGCTAGACTTCCAACACCTGGTGCAGAGAATTTTGCAATTGAACTACTTGCCTTCCCATCAGATGTCAACTAGTTAAACAACTCTATGTCTTTTCTGAAGACAGCCCTGTTTTGGGAAGCTTTACATGTTTGCCATGTTTGTCCCCCTCCTCTGTATTTTGTTGGAAGCTGCCCAGAGTAGCTGGGGCATCCCAGTCAGATGGATGGGGTATAAGAAATAAATTATTATAATCTAATTATTACTGCCACACATTACTTTACGGTGGAATCGTCTCTGCCAAGTGGACTGGGGAATAAGTGGTAGCCTTGGCCAAATCTCTCTCTCTCTCTCTCTCTCTCTCTCTCTCTCTCTCTCTCTCTCTCTCTCTCTCTGTGTGTGTGTGTGTGTGTGTGTGTGTGTGTGTGTGCTTTCATAGAATTGTAGAGTTGGAAGGGACCCTGAGGATCATCTAGTCCAACCCCCTGCAATGCAGGAATATGCAGCTGCCCCATACAGGGATCGAACCTGCAACCTTGGCATTATCAGCACCACGCTCTAACCAACTGAGCTCCCATAGGAACAATTATTAGGAACATTCCCATGCAGACTGCAGAACACTGGAAATCTACCATGCGAGATTTCCTTCATCAAATCCACTACCGCAGAAACATTACCCAGAGGATTTGCCTGCCATATATAAAAGAAAGCACAAAAAGTTGAAAAGGCTTGCCATTCTCAATAAGACAATAAGCATATCTGCCCTTACAGTTGTCCAGCTGGCTATGAATAACCCGATACAGCAAGACATAGCCCTTGTGGGCTGCCCAAAGTCCATTTTTTGTCTTGGGACTGTGGGAGAATGTGCAAATCCGAGGGGGGACGGGGACATGGGGCTTAGAGACCAAAGATGCGCCTGTTTCTGCCAGTTTGGTCTCCACCTCTTCTAGCATCTCTATTTCATTGTGATATTTGGCATTCCACGAATGCTTTGGGTGGGAACCTAAGAAAACAGCCTTCCGCTCTTTAAACCAGCAGAGAGAAGGACACAGTGCAGAGTCTGCTTCACAGAGCCAGAGGAGAAAAGGGAAAGAAGCAGAGAGCCCCGCTCACATTCCAATGCGAAAGGATGCAAGACAACATTGCCAGATATTTGGGACTGCAACTCCCACCAGCCCTAGCACGGGCAATGGTCAGAGACGATGGGTGTTGTAGTCCCAAAAAGAAATCTGAAAGGCACCAGGGGGGAGAAGGCTGAAATGCAACATGAGAGCTGGTGTGGTGTAATGGTTAGAGTGTTGGACTAAGACTTGGGAGACCAGGGTTCAAATCCCCACTTGGACATGAAGCTCACTGGGTGACACTGGGTCAGTCACTGCCTCTCAGCCTAACCTACCTCACAGGGTTGTTGTGAGGAGACGCCCGACATCTTGAGCTCCTTGGAGGTGGCATACAAATGCAGTCCATGCATAATGTTCAGACATATTTGCAGGGCGAGCTCCAAAGCAGAGGGGCTCCTGTGATGTTGGGCTGGAAACCGCCCCCCCCCCTTGAGATTGGTGTGAAAATCCGTTGGCGTAAACCGCAGGAAGGGAAAGGGTTATTATATTCAACTCCTGCTTGCAAGTTGTTGTGGAAATTCTACTCAGTATTGATCCAGAGTAGATTCCAATGTACAGTTAGCAGAGTCAAAACTGAAACACGTTGCAGGATTCCCCCCCAAAAATAGACCAGAGACAATTAATATTTCATCCAGCAGAGCTTTACTGCTACTGAAGGCAAATGAGCATAATGGTCAAAAAATCCAATACATTCAGGGTTGGCACTGTCCATAAGAAATACAGTTACAGTAGACTTAGGTAAAGGTAAAGGGACCCCTGACCATTAGGTCCAGGCGTGACCGACTCTGGGGTTGCGGCGCTCATCTCGCATTATTGGCCGAGGGAGCCGGCGTACAGCTTCCAGGTCATGTGGCCAGCATGACAAAGCCGCTTCTGGCGAACCAGAGCAGCACACGGAAACGCTGTTTACCTTCCTGCTTGAAGCGGTACCTATTTATCTACTTGCACTGGCATGCTTTCAAACTGCTAGGTTGGCAGGAGCTGGGACCGAGCAACAGGAGCTCACCCCATCGCAGGGATTCAAACCGTCAACCTTCTGATCGGCCTAGGCTCTGTGGTTTAACCGACAGCGCCACCTGCGTCCCTACAGTAGACTTAACCAGTGCTTTTTTTCTTAAAAAATGTTTAGGGGTACTCTCATTTTCCTACTCATATTGAAATACTGCCCCTCAATGGGGCCAAACTTAGATTCACAACATCCCCCCAGAAAAAAAAAAGCACTGGATTTAACTTAAACTTACAATAACTTATAATAAGTCTAAACCAGCCCTGAGTGCTCACTGGAAGGACAGATCGTGAAGCTGAGGCTCCAATACTTTGGCCACCTCATGAGAAGAGAAGACTCTGATGTTGGGAAAGACCCTGATGTTGGGAAAAGACCCTGATGTTGGAAAAGACCCTGATGTTGGGAAAGATGGAGGGCACAAGGAGAAGGGGACGACAGAGGACGAGATGGTTGGACAGTGCTCTCGAAGCTACGAACATGAGTTTGACCAAACTGCGGGAGGCAGTGCAAGACAGGAGTGCCTGGCGTGCTCTGGTCCATGGGGTCATGAAGAGTCGGACACAACTAAACAACTAAACAACAACAACAAGTCTAAACCAGGCATCCCCAAACTGCGGCCCTCCAGATGTTTTGGTCTACAACTCCCATGTTCCGTAACTAACAGGACCAGTGGTCAGGGAAGGTGGGAATTGTAGTCCAAAACATCTGGAGGGCCGAAGTTTGCGGATGCGTAGTCTAAACCTCAACATAGATAATGTACAGAACACCACACCAGAAGGAAAAGAGACAGAAAGAGAAATGAAACTTTCTGACCCTACTTTTTTTAGTCAGCATGACCTTGACAGAAAGAGATAAGAGAACCAGTTTAAACCAGCTGTATTCGAATTCTCTGAAAGTATAACCCAAACATCATGAACCTTCTGCTTGCTTCTTTCACGCAGAGAAGCTTCCAGAAGCCTCTTGAATTAAGTAGAAGAGGAAAGATCTCTACACATCAGATCAATACTTTCTGTACTAAGAAATGCAAACTGACACAGAACCTTCCCATAGGTTTCTGCTTATGGACACGAGACGAGCCTGCTGGATAAGGCCAATGGCCCATCTAAGCCAGCATCCTGTTCTCACAGTGGCCAACCTGGTGCCCGTGGAAAACCTGAAAGCAGGACCCAAAAACAAGGGCACTTTCCCCTGTGAAATCAGGACGCTGGATTTGCATATAAGCTAAACAAGCTATAGCAGGCATCCCCAAACTTCGGCCCTCCAGATGTTTCGGACTACAATTCCCACCATCCCTGTCCACTGGTCCTGTTAGCTAGGGATCATGGGAGTTGTAGGCCAAAACATCTGGAGGGCCGCAGTTTGGGGATGCCTGAGCTATAGCTTAGGGTCCCACTCTCTTGGGGGCCCCCAAAAAAATTGAAAGGAAAAAAACTGGATGTACATTTCCAAAATATAAGATAAAAAAACAAATAAAATAAAACCTACAAACAGCAACAGTCTTTTGTGTTAGGTAGGCTCCTATGATGTAAGTAATGGGCCCCGCCTGCTAGCCTGCTCCCTCAAATATCACTGGTTTGCTCATTTCTATATACTTAGGGTGCCTACATTCTGCATGTGCAAATGGCTTTAGATACCTATGAGGTCCATAAATTACCACATAGCATAAAAAAAACAGCGGCAATTTGTTGTTGACAAAGGACAGCTGGACATATAAAGGGCCCCATTACTTTCAGTAGCTTAGGGCCTCATCAAATCTAAATCCAGCCCTGACTAGATGCCTACCCCAAAAAAACATTTCGGGAGCACAAATCAGGACACACACAAATGACACCATCCCGCCACCTCTGCTGCTTGCCTGCTTGCGCTGACCCACCCAACCCTTTCGTCTGCCTGCTCCCTCTCTCCCTCTCTTTCCCCCTTGCTCCTTCACCCTCTGCATCCTCCTCCGTGGCCTCTGCCTCTTCTGCCGCTGCCACGGCTTGCCGCGACTCTCGACATGGCTTTGACGCGAACCATTGATGATCCTAAGGGGTCCCAGAAGCCCCTCCGTTGCTTCTCAGCAGGGTCTGTCCCAACGGGACATTCTGGGATCCAAACAGAAGCCGGGATTGGCTCTTTGTGATCCGGGATGTCTCGCTTAGAACTGGACAGTTGCAAGGTACGTAGCTGGGCCACTGGCCTGGGTCACAAATAGGTCACAAACGGGTCACAAAAGTCAACGCAAAGACAGGGAGGGAGGGAGAGATAGAGCACCCAGGAAAGTGAAACGAATTGGCAATGGCCTTGGCCTTCCTTATTAGGGCTGCGCTGCCTGCGTCCTTCTTCGCAGGAAGGGGGTCGGGGTGCCAGTTTATTGGGGTTGCGTAATGATGAAATAAATACCCACCCTGAGTTTACTGAGAAGCGTTGGTTGCAGCCGCAATTGTTGCTGCAGCACTTTCTGTTCCTCCCAGGATCCAGAGATCTGCCAGGCGCACACCAGCAGTTATGTAATAGGAAGCCCCCGTTTCCGCCCAGTTTCCACATTAAGGCATTATATAATGAACACATTGTTTTGGAAGTGACCAACGACCAAGCCACAGGAGGATGCAACTCTGACAGGAGAATTTATGTCTCTCTCTCTCTCTCTCTCTCTCTCTCTCTCTCTCTCTCTCTCTCTCTCTCTCTCTCTCTCTCTCTCCTTCCTCTTTGCTCCTTTGGGGCTTCATTGCCAATAACACACGCTTGCTCCTTCACCTTTCACCCAGTCCGTTGAACCAGCCGCTCACTCCTTCTGCACCCAGAATGGTACCACTGCTAAGCTTGGTTACGGAAACCCTAGTGCAAGCATGTCCAAACCATTTTCACCCAGAGAGCCACTGTGGTAGGTGGCAAAAGCAGGCAGAGCAAGAAATGTAAAATTTGCCTTTGACTACTTGGCTGGTTTATTTTTCGTTCTCTCTCTCTCTTTGCCCAAATCGTTTTCGTTGATTTTCCAAATTTTATCAGATCAACCACAAATTAAAGCAAATTTAATGCAATCTTTTACAAAAATTGGCTTCCCGCCCTATGCTTTCCATGTGTCCATAGTTTCCTCTCGTTGCTGCATTGTTTTCCCAGCTACAGTCGTACCTTGGAAGTCGAAAGCAATCCATTCCAGAAATTTGTTCGACTTCCAAAACTCTTGAAAACCAAGGCGTGGCTTCCGATTGGCTGCAGGAAGCTTCTGCAGCCAATCAGAAGCCACAGAAGCCCCATCGGACGTTTGGGTTCCAAAAGAATGTTCACAAACCGGAACAATCACTTCCGGGTTTGCGGCGTTCGAGAGCCAAAACGTCTGAGTTCCAGGGCTTTTGAGACTCAAGGTACGACTGTATTTCTAATTCATATTCCATTCCTTGCAATTAACCTCCTATTACAATAATTCTTTGTTGTTTTCCATGTATCATCCTTAACCACCTACTACCCACTTGCCAATTCCTGTTGCTACTTGGCTGGTTTATACACACTTTGAGACACCCCCTCTCTGCCCTGCATCCGGGATCAGAGTTCAAGGACTCAGCTAAAAACACTCAAGGAGGGTGCAATGCAGGGGCTGTGGTACATCACAGGGAGCGAATGTGGCCTGAAGAGAGTTTGAATAGCCAGAGTGAGGGCCTGGATGTGGCTGCCCATCCTGGCATTAGGTCCTAGTGCAGTGTTTCTCAAACCTGGGCCTCCGGCTGTTTTTGGACTACAACTCCCATCTTCCCTAGCTAGCAGGACCAGTGGTCAGGGATGTTGGGAATTATAGTCCAAAAGCAGCTGGAGATCCAGTTTTGGGAAACCCTGTCCTAGTGCAACACTCTAACACTACACCGTTGTTGTTGTTGTTGTTGTTGTTGTTGTTGTTGTTGTTGTTGTTGTTGTTATGTGTGTTTGTGTGCTTAATGTTAGCTGCCTTGTTGTTGTTGAAATATATATTAAATAAACAAATATTAAAATTGCTTCTTTTATTATTACAAATCACAAACCTGATTTCCAGTTCATCAGAAGCACCTCCCTCCTTGGCTCAAAATATTTCAGCTTGATTTAACTCAACAATGGTTTGTCTAAGCAATGTAGTCCTAATCGTTATCATCATCTCATGTTGACGAGACTGTTTTGGAACTCCAGAGTTCTGCTTCAAGTGTGTGGTGCACATGGTGTTTGGCCCATCTTTGTGGAAGGCAAACATTGTGTGTCGTCTCTCCTGACTTCAGTTTTTAGATAGATAGATGATAGATAGATAGATAGATAGATAGATAGATAGATAGATAGATAGATAGATAGATAGATAGATATAGAGTCATACCTCATGTTGCATCCACTGCGGGTTGCATTTTTCCAGGTTCCAAACGCGGGAGACCTGGAAGTGTTTACTTCTGGGTTTTGCTCCACGCGCATGCGCAGTAGCATTCTGCGCACTTCGCGCATGCGCAAAAGCGCCACTCAGGTTGCGGACTTTTCGGGGTGTGAACGGCACCCCGGAATGGATCGGGTCCGCAACCCGAGGTACCATTGTAGATAGATAGATATACCGGTAGTGGTTTGTGTGTGTGTGTGTGTGTGTGTGTGTGTGTGTGTGTGTGTGAGAGAGAGAGAGAGAGAGAGAGAGAGAGAGAGAGAGAGAGAGAGAGAGAGAGAGAGATTTAAAAGGGGTAAAAAAAATGCAGAAAGTATGCTTTCCAAGAAAAGAGGGTGAATAAAGTTCAGTTAACTTATTTTTAGACCTGTTGGCCAGTTTTAAGCTGTGCGTCACTACTGCTGACATTAAAAAAAATGTGCCCAGTCAGCTCAGAGAATTATAGAGTTGTAAAGTTGGAAGAGACCCAAAGGCTCATCAACCTCCTGCAATGCAGGAATCACAGCTAAAGCATCCCAGAGAGACGACTGTCCAGCCTCTGTCTAAATACCTCCACCACCTTCTGAAACAAGCCATTCCACTGTCGAATAGCTCTTGCTGGCAGAAAGTTATTCCTAATGTTAAATTGGAATTTCCATATTTTAATTTGTAATCCATTGGTTGGGGGCCTACCCTCCAGGGCAGCAGAAAACAAGCTTACTGGTGCTCTGCCACTGACTGAGTTCTGGCTCCCCTCCTTGAATCTGCATGGAGGTTTCTGCTATAAACCTTCAAATCAATTTATTAAGCAGCTGCAGCCGATTCAGAGCCGAAGAGCAGCTGCATCTCTTAACAGCAGCCATCAGGGCTAGTAAATAAGTTTCTAGTCCTTTTGGCTGGAAAATACATATATATTTTTTATAAAGGTGGCTGGGGGTGGAGGAGAACATTTGCCCAAGTGTAATTCCGAGCATGCAAAATCCATACAACCCCAGTGTGCAATCTAAAGTTAAAACTTCAGCGGTGATCATCGATCAGGTCCACATATCAGCACGGAATACGATAGGAGTTGCAGAACTCAGCATTCTTAAAATTGCACGTTTATGGTTTGGGTTGTTGTTGTTTTAAAGAAAGAAAGTTTCCTAGATCTCATGTCTCTAATGAATTCGATTCAGAGCAAGGTGCACTTAAGCCGATTGATTTCACTGAACTTAAACATGTTTCAGTCTAAGTAAGATTGTGGGGAAAGCATGTAACCAGGATTTCCTGTTCGCTAGCTCTTTACTCCTCTCCGTGGAATAAATGATCAAATGCACACAGTTTCCCCTCAATTGCATAATGTACGCAGGCTGCAAAATTAACCTTCTCTTGGCATTGTGTTCGTGATAATAGATTGGAATTTATTTCATTTTTTAAAAGTTACAGACTAGGTCCACACCTGCTAGTGATGTAGCCTGTCTGCTCCCCTCCTTGATATCCCAATATCCTGCCATGCGATTCCCTGAGAAGCTAAGTCAGAGTCACTGCAGCCACTTCTTTCACACACACAAATGCACGGAGTTTCCTTTAAACTTAACCTCCCATGAGGCCTCATCAGGCAACAGCAGCTGCTTTGCTCGGAGACTGGAGCTGTTCCAAGTGTGTAGCTTGTCCGAGAAAGCCAAGAGATCAGCTTAGCTCTTCCAGGCCACCATCTCTTGCCACCCAGATTCACGGGCCTCTGCTGCCATCTACTGCCTCTCCGGTTTCCCGGGGAAATCATGTCCGCTCTGGCTGATGGAATGTGTGGGGCGGAAGCAGATCCCGCCATGGGGCAAAGCAGAAGAGTTAAGAACATAAGAAAGCATCGCTGCCTCTAGCTGTGGGGTCAGAGGACAGCCAACATGGCTGGTAGCCATCGATAGCCCACTCCTCCATGAATGATGGAGATGTTTCAACAATGAATGCTTTAGCAATGACCTTCTTTAAACAACCCCCCCAAAAAAAAACCAAAACGAAACAAAGTATATTTATCATAATTTCAAAACATCAAAGAGTAAGTCCATATTAATACTGATTTTCTCACTGTGTGTATAGATTACTATAAGCATGAATTTTGCATTCACCTTGTCTGAGACTTCTCAAAGGAATTTCAAACACATAGGGCAGGATTCAGCTAATAGGTCCTGCTAGCAGAAGCCCACGAAGGATTTTTGCTAGTGAGTGCACTTTCCTCCCTGCTCATAACCCCGCATGCCCATCCAAATTGGCCAGTGTGATGTAGTGGTTAAGAGCGGTAGACTTGTAATCTGGTGAACCGGGTTCGCGTCTCCGCTCCTCCACATGCAGCTGCTGGGTGACCTTGGGCTAGTCACACTTCTTTGAAGTCTCTCAGCCCCACTCACCTAACAGGGTGTCTGTTGTGGGGGAGGAAGGGAAAGGAGAATGTTAGCAACTTTGAGACTCCTTTGGATAGTGATAAAGCGAGATATCAAATCCAAACTCTCCTTCTTCTTCAAATTGACTTGTGGAGGGAAGAACACCCCCCCCCAACAGCCCATGTTTCCCTCTGTATTTCATATTGATGAAAAAATTAGTGTGGCACGAACAAATTTTTATTCTGCAAGTGCGGTTCAGAGAAAAAAATTGAGAACCGCTGACTTAGGACCATCAGTTTCAGTGAGTCTGCACTGAATAAATACTAGTCGAAAGCAAGCCATATAAAACAATTTTGCACATGTATGTGAGCCAGCATGGTGCAGTGGTCAGAGGTGTCAGAATAGGCCCTGGGAGGCCCTGGAAAGAATACATTGAAAGAGCCACCCTGGTATCAATAGGCAGGGCGTAAATAAATTGTGAGTGCTCACAATCAATAATCATTGCAATTCTCACAGCCTTACCACGCAGAGAAGCTATAATATTTGTCAGCACCCATATTATCTGTTTTTCATACGTGCAATCAGTGGGAGCAATCAAAACTGGTTCTGTAACTGTATGCATTTCTGCAGCTTTCCAAATATTAACCAGCCATTATTTAATCACAGGCCGAGCCATCTTCAAATATCTCAAGAGCTGGCACACAGAAGATGGGGCAAGCTTGTTTTCTCCTGCTCCGGAGGATAGGACTCGAACCGATGGCTCCGAGTTACACAAAATGAGATTCTGACTAAGCATCAGCAAGAACTTTCTGGTAGTTAAGAGCTGTTTTAGTGGAACGGTCTCCCTTGGGAGGTTGCAGAATCTCCTTCCTTGGAGGTTTCTAAGTAGAGGTTGGATGGCCATCGGTGATAGATGCTTTAGCTGAGATTCCTGCCTTGGACTACAGTGGAACCTCGGTTTATGAACACCTCGGTTTACGAATTTTCGGTTTACGAATGCCGCGGACCCATCTGGAACGGATTAATTCACTTTCCATTACTTTCAATGGGAAAGTTCGCTTCAGTTTATGAACGCTTCAGTTTAAGTACTCCGCGGACCGTCTGGAACAGATTAATCCACTTTCCATTACTTTCAATGGGAAAGTTCGCTTCAGTTTATGAACGCTTCAGTTTATGAACAGACTTCCGGAACCAATTGTGTTCATAAACTGAGGACCACTGTAGATAAGTCTCAGTGTGATTGAGACAAGTTTCCCTTGGCCACAAACTTGGACCGAGTAGGAAGATTTCAGCCACTCGGAATGCACAATGCACAGTAAACTTGCAGTCACTGTCCTTATTTCATGTGGATGGCCCATCTTTAGAATAATACAACTATAGAGTTCCAAGGCATCTAGTCCCATTCACGCCCCGCCCCGCCCCCCCGCCAGGAGACCCACCCCTCCAGCATTCCGAAGAGATCACTGTCCAACTTCAGCAAGAAGACCTCAAGCAAAAGGAAGCCCAGCACCTCTTTGAGCAATTGGTTCTGAAGCTGAACTGTTCTTCCAGAAAGTCTTTTTATGCTGTGTCGGAAACACAGCATAAAACATGTCGGAATCCAGCCCCAAACTGGCACGTGTTCGCCATCTAGTGGGATGGGCCAGTATTAGGAAAATGATAAAACTGGACATATTCACCTATTCCTCGTTGTATATGACCCAAAGTCAGGGACCTGCAGCATTGCAAAAGGTCCTGGGTGCTCATCTCTAGGACTGCACCATGCTTTATTGATGTGGCACCCCGAAAATACCGACACACTCTTCGTAAACTTTGCATGTGCTCTTCTGCACCTGGGTCCCAGCTTGCATCCTCTTCCCACCATCTCAATCCCCAGCTCTTATTCCTCTTCCAAGGTCGTGTGAATTCTGCCCTAAGCAGTATAGAATTTAAAACCCAATAGGAGCTCAAAAATCCCTTTTGGCGAGCTGATCGCATCACAGGAAGGTGGAATTAGTCACGGAGAGGGGGAGCCTATAAAAGTTAGGACCAGCTCCCAGCAGATTTGGCATTCCAGCCTCTTGCAAGTGCCCTCTGAAACCCAAACACTTATGGATTTTTATTTTAAGAAACCTCCCAGGGAGGCAGAACCATGTCCCCCAGGAAGAATAAATGTTTGTTTCCATGCTATTGAAACCTGACAAAGTTGGGTGCAAAGGATAAAGAAACTGCTGAAACATTTTTATTTTTGCGGAAAACCCATCTACTTTATTTTGTTGTGTGCATCGTGTCACCTACTCATTCAGTTAGTAGCTATTTCTTATTGTTTCCCTTTGTTTTTAAAGATCAAGCCGTTTATTTGCCACCTTCCCTTGCCTCCAAGGAGCTCATGCATGGTCCTCTCCCTCCCAATTTTCCCCTCATCACAATAACCCTGTGAGGCAGGCTAGCCTGAAAGACTGTGAACTGCCCAAGGTCACCCAACGAGTTTCATGGCTGAGTGGGGGATTCAAACCTAGATTTTCTTCACATGAAGGGCCTTGACCGAAAACAGGTTGGCCTGGGAGATGGAATGAAATATTTGCTCACAAGAGTGCTTTTGTAAGCAATGTCTCTTTCCCAGAGGATTCTTTGCAACAGAAATAAGGGGTCTCCTATCAACTCTCAGCACCCTTTACAAACTACAGTTCCCAGGCGCCATCCAGTCATCTTAGGGACCCCACTCCCGATTTGTGTAGGGTTTACTCCTTAGCCTTTTCTTCTTCCGACGATGTCCTACGAGGCAGCAGAGGTTTAGGACCAGAGTTTTCCTTCTCCTAGATGGGCTGCCTTTCCAGGTGGGTGAGCCCCATCTGCCCCTCTCTGGCACATGCAGAAACTGCCTTCTGGACCGTTGGGCCCACTCTTGGTCTCATCCGCTCAATTCCCCAGGGCCTGTCTGCATGCAGAGGAAGTCCCTAACTCACCCAGGTTTTGAGACCCATCGGTGGCTACCCTTACCTGGCTTAGCCGGCCAGTCAAAGTTGTTACCCAGGGAAGCCCTGATGGTTTAGAGGGGTGTAATACTACTTAAAATGTATGGTGTGTATGGATCCTTAAGTTTGATCCAACGGGGTTCTTCTTGTGCTCAAATACTTTGCACAGTGCTAACAACTCTCACACAACCTGGAAGCCACCTTGGGACTGAGTCAGACTAGCTCATATCTGTATCATCTACAGCAGGGGTGGCCAACTCCCAAGAGACTGCGATCTACTCAGAGTTTTCAAAAACTGGCAGTGATCTACCCCCTTTTGGGGGGTTCAGGTCAAAGTTGTTGAGGTTTTTTTAGGAAGAAGGCCCATGGGGGGGGGGGGGTTCGGATCAAAGCTGTTGAGTTTTTTCAGGGAGGTAAAATGTTGAACTTTTTTAGGGGAGCCACAGTTGTTCAGCTTCTTTGGGGGGGAGCAAGTGATCTACCAGTGATCTACCGCAGACATCCAGTGATCTACCGGTACATCACAATCTACCTGTTGGACATGCCTGATCTACAGCAACTGACAGCAGCTCTCCAGGGTTCCAAGCAGGACAAATTCCCTGCCTTACCTGGAGATGCTGGGAATTGAACCTGCGGCTTTCCGCATGCACGGCCGATGCTCTACTGCTGAGCCACAGCCCTGCTTGTCAGCCCCGTTTCCTTCAGCTCAAGACTCTTCTGGGCTGAAGGAGATAACTCAGCCGAGTGGTTAATTCACAGAACTGGGACGCTGGGGAGGAAGGTGTGGCCCTAACAGGCATTTTGGGTAGGCGTATTCAGAGAAAGGAGTAAAGGGTCTTCTATCAGCATTGCTGGCTCAACGCTGTGATAAGAAACCGTTTGCTCAGGAGAGAATATCCCAGAGAGAGGCTGGGAGTTTTGCTTGCAGTCCTGAACTGATAACTTCAACATGTGCAGCAATATGGAAGGTGCCCAGTTATCCCAAGTGCAAAGGATGACAAAACAGGTGGCGGTGGAAGGAATCCTTTTGTGCCGAGCTAGCTGCAAGGCTTTCAGCTCCAGGAGGCAAATTAAAAGTCCAGACACACATACACAGGTCATCTCAGAGGCTGAGCTCTCCAACACGCTATTATTTTCATGACGAATGCCTGTCATTGCCACAAGCCGGCCAAACGTACCATCAGCACCAGACAAAAACATTTTTATTCATCGAGGCATTTTAAGCTCTGCAAATCTCTGCTCTTGGTGCTTTTATCTGCTGTGTTGTTATATTTTAGTGTGCCAGGAAGCAATCCACCAGGATGAGCAACTTAGGATGCAATGCATCTCAGGCCCACTCAGCCAGTTCCTAGCTCAGCCGAAAGTCAGTCCCTAACCTTGGTTCAGCCAAAGATACACCATAAAGATACACAGCCCTCAGACATGGGTGCCCACCAGCAATTGATATTCAGGTGTTTACTGCCCCGGAATAGGGCACGTCCATGTAGCCACTCAAAAAGTTGTCACTAAAACCATCCTACAAAGTTGCAGTTCCCAAATTTCTGTCTGCTGAGCAGCTGTCAATGACTTAAGAGCCTTGCTCCCTCCAAAGACAGTAGCACAAATACAGAGGCGAGGGGAGCAAGCAACCTTGACTCGGCAACAGCCCCGAATAAAAAGTGGATGGCCCCTTCTGTCTTGCAAAGATTATTGCCTTTCAAAGAGCTGCATGACTATGGGGGAATTATCTTTGGCCGAAACAATGGGTCTGCAGGAAGACAATTCCTTGCATGGGGTAGTTTAACAGAGTTCAACTCCAGGGCAAGCCTGCAAAGCACCAGTTACAAGAAGCCAGGCCCAGGATGGCTCCAGGAAGAAACACACCCTCCCATACCAGCAACTATCAGTTGCTGTACAAAGAGGCATGGTCCAACCATAGAGATGCAAACTTGCAAACCACTTTGGGCAGGGATGGAGAACCACGGGCTCCCTAGTTGTTGCTGAACTCCACTGCTCATCACCCCCAGCCAGCATGACCAATAGTCAAGGATGATGGGAACTGGAGTCCAATGGCATATGGGGGCCACAGGCTCCCTATGGTAGGCTGAACAGGGACATGGGTGGCGCTGTGGTCTAAACCACTGAGCCTTTTGGGCTTGCCGATTGGAAGGTCGGCGGTTCAAATCCCCACAACAGAGTGAGCTCCCATTGCTCTGTCCCAGGTCCTGCCAACCTAGCAGTTCAAAAGTATGCCAGTGCAAGTAGATAAATAGGTTCCGCTGCGGCGGGAAGGTAAACAGTGTTTCCGTGCACTCTGGCTTCCGTCACAGTGTTCCGTTGCACCAGAAACGGTTTGGTCATGCTCGCCACATGACCTGGAAAGCTGTCTGTGGACAAACGCCAGCTCCCTTGGCCTGAAAGAGAGATGAGCACCACAACCCCATCGTCGCCTTTGACTGGACTTAACTGTCCAAGGGTCCTTCACCTTTTCCTTGTGGTAGGCTGGCTTAAGGGGGGGAAACTCTAGGAGGCTACGTTTAGGAAAGAAAAGACCTTTTTTAAGAAAGAGAGAGAAAAAGAAAGAGAGAGAGAGAAGGTGTTCAGATAGAAGTTTAAGAGCTGGCCAGCTGAAGGATAGATTCCCCAACATACTAAAGCAACCTTTGCTAACCATCCAAGGTATAAATGTTTGCAAACAGCTTTTGGAAGCTTTGCAATTTGAGTGGATAGAAAATCTCGTTGTCATATCAAGGATGAAAACCTTGAGGCAATTTAAACAGTGAAATAAGCCCAGGCCCAATGGTTTATTAAAGGTGGTAATCATAGGATCATATGAGTTGGAAAGGACCCTGAGGATCATCCAGTCCAACCCCCTGCAATGCAGGAATATGCAGCTGTCCCTTACGGGGATCGAACCTGCCACCTTGGCATTATCAGCAACATGCTCTAACCAGCTGAGCTATCCATAGCTAAGTTCCATAGAAAGCAATTAGGAACTTCTAACGCGCTGCTTCGGTTTCGAGGGGACTTTGTTATGACAAACCGTCACTGGAACAGAGCAGCGCACATTAAGGCTGCAATCCTATGCTTACCTGGGAGTAAGTAGCACCCAATACATCAACACTTATCCCTGAGAAAACACACACAGGACCCAGTTCCATAGGGGTTCACTTTTAAAGCTCAGGAACCTAGCAAAAAGCTACTGACCACAGGCCTCTCAACAACACTGGTAAAACAAATCACACTTAGAAAAATGAAAGCCGTTTTTTTATTGTAGTCTCCACAGCCAATCATTTGACACGAACATGCATACGTAATTTGGCTACGCACACACCACTTTTCTTTTTAAACGTTAGTTATTAAACATACAACAGATATCCTTACAAAAATGAGTCAAAATGCAAACTTAACTTTTTAAAACAAACAGTTTTACTCATTTATTTATTTTTTTCTTTAAAAAAAACCTTTGTGTGTTGGGTACCATTTGTACAAACACAGTTAATTTAAACAAATCTGCTCTTAAGTTTCCTCATGGTTGCACATAAAAAAGCTGCAATACAAAATGAAGTCACTGAGAGTTTCTTTCTTTCTTTTTAAATAGCAGAAATAGGCAGTTTCGCCATGCACAAGAAGCAATATTAAATATTAGTTTTTCAAAAAAAAAAAAAATCCACGTTTAAAAATATTTAGTTCAAGTCACAGAACTTTCTCCAGTCCAGAGAAATCCAAAACGCAATGCAGAATTAGCTGCCACAGAATGGCCATTCTGAAAGGCAAAATAAAAAATAAAATAAAAAATCACCTCCCAGGGTTGATAAAATTTTCAATGATTTTGGCACAGAAAAGAAGTTATCAGCTTACTCAAGAACAAGAACATTTTTTAAAAAATGGAGAAGACAAGAAGAG
Organism: Zootoca vivipara; assembly: GCF_963506605.1. NCBI lineage: Eukaryota > Metazoa > Chordata > Lepidosauria > Squamata > Lacertidae > Zootoca > Zootoca vivipara. The sequence continues at coordinate 11,052,573 of NC_083283.1, read as the reverse complement.
GAGGAAAATCAAAAGCAAGACTGAACAAGATAGTAGTTGCAATCACTTAAAAAAAGAAAAAAGATCTGTGCATCTCTGTCATTGCAGAATACTGTTTACAGCAGAGCATAATTTCCAGGTAACTGTTATTGCAACATAGATTTAATTTGCTTCGAGGTAGTCTCATCATTCAAATGTTTTGTTGTGTACCTAAAAAGGAGGGGGGGGAAAACAAGTGTGTAAAAACCATGCACATATGCCTGCATTGCAGGGGGTTGGACTAGATGACACTCGGGGTCCCTTCCAACTCTATGATTCTATGGCCTTGTACATCCCTGGCAGTCTGATCCTAAATAAAGACTATTTTGGGGACAAGAGGGCATTCCTGGGGCAGTGCAGTTTTGGGAATCTTTGGGCTGGGTGTTCCTGCAGAATCCCCGTGCACATAGGGATTTGAAAAATTATAAAATGCTGTACCTGCATTCACACTGTACCAGTGGTCCTTATTTACCAGTGCTAACCACTGTTTTCCAACAAAGAAGAGTTGACACTTACAGTAATTCCATGTTCAAAAGCTAGATACCTGAGAGCATTTAGAAGGCCTTCTACACTGTTTGGAGGCTGGTCTTTGAGAACTTTGATGCATCCTTTCATCTAGAAATCAACACAAAAAGGTTGGGGGGGGGGACAGGACACACACATTAATTCACAACAAACCAGCGTTGGATGTAACCATGACACAACCTTCAATTTCACTTTTCAGAAAGGATCCAGCCCCTCATGTCAATACGATTAGCTCAATCACTGGGACGGCAATGACTTTAAAAACAGCAGCCCTCGAAGGAAGCCAAAGCAACCATAGATAGACTGCCCATGATTCATATAAATAGCATTTTCACACAAGTGCAGCCTAGTCAAAGCCTGGTGGCAGTCACAGGGTACTCATAATGGAGCTGGCATAATAGGGGAACTGGCTCGGAATCATCCGCAACCTTTTTATTGACATGCAGAAGTGATCAAAAATACGTATTTTAAAAATGAATATCTTCTGTGTTCCCTTCTTGCCTCCACCCCACCCAGCTGGCCCACCGAGAGGAAGGATAATTCACTCAGCCCCAGAACTTACATCAATTTTTGACGTTTTAGCAAATGCGCCTACTGGATGCACGTGGTCATAGAGAATGATGACGCCCACCATCACCCTCAGACAGAAGGATACCGTTTCCTCATTGGTGAACCTGCTTCTGTATTCCCTGGGATTTTAACAAGACACGGCAGTAAGCACTCGATTATCCAAAGCTGAATTCTAAGGCAAGCGTCTCAGCCCCAAACGTAACAGCCTTCTCAGAGTAAAGTTTCTTCCTTCCCAACTTCAAATCGCAAAGCCTTGTGCTGCCGTTTCGCTCCTACCTTTCTCTAACAGTGCGGCACAGCTTGCTAAAAAAACACCCGCAATATCTGACTGCACAATGACCATTTGTAGCAGGTTCGGGTAAGGGAGCCGTGTTGGTCTGATGCAGTCAAAATAAAAAATAGTCCAGTGGCACCTTAGAGACCAACTACCCAGAAAAAACTTAAGTTGGTTTCTAAGGTGCCACTGGACTATTATTATTTTTTTTTAAAAAAAATCCTTTGTAGCAGGTTAGGGTGATCAAGCACTGCAGGTCAACGCTGGAAAAGAGGCTCAAGATGCATGCAAAGTACGCTCCAGGTTCTTATATCTTCCTGATTTATGCATGAGATAAAACCATTTCCCAAAGCGTACAGATGCCTTCCGATACATTCCAGTGTTGAAATATTTAAAAAAACTGTTCCTGCAAAAACTAGCAATCTGGCGCGTGTCCAGCTTAATCTGAAAAGGGCATTACAAAACTGGAAGTGTTGAGACCTCTCAAAGAGAGCACCCTATCTATCATCTCCAAGGAGCACTATCAATAGCAGCCACTTCTGCGGAAGACAGTAAAATGCACTTGGGAAACTGTTACGGAAGGAATGGCCTCTACACAATCCACCCTGTAGGACACAGGCTCCTTCCCTGATCCTAACCGGACCATATCATCTGGGTCAGATGTGTTCAGTCAGGAAAACGGCATGGTCCAATTCAGGAAACCAGACTTGGCCCCACTCCTTGCTCTGCATATGACCAAGACTCTCCACCCCCTTCCCTCCTCTATCTGCCATATTACAATAGTTTCTTACTAGTTCAATACGACTGCAGTCCTGCACTTGGGTACATACCAGAAAGGAACTACCAGGTTCTTATCTTATTCTTCCTTAATTCTAGGTTCTGGTTTTCCTCAAATTGTTTATACCTTCAGCAAATTAACTCTGAATTTGTGACTTACTATCTATGGCTTATCAAAGTATGATTCCTTTTTAGTATTTGAAACTTCTATGTAAAAAACAAAGAGGCTTTGCTTAGGGAGATGTCCACGTTTGTTAAGTAAATAAAATGGTGTTTTGATGAAATGTTATGTCTGAAATAGCCTCTGTACTTACGGGGTTTCCAGCATAACTCGGCAAACGCTGGCCATGGTGCTTAAGCAGTCTGTGGTGTTCTCTATAGGCAAATTTTTGTTCTGTAAGTGGCGTAAGAAATATATAGTTACTGTAATACAAGGAACAATCCATTTCTCCAAGCAGGACTGAGAATGTTTCCTGTTCGAAACCCTGGAGAACTGCTACCTACTGGCGTAGACCAGTGTTTCTCAAACTTGCTGGACTACAACTCCCATTATCCCTGGCTGCTGCTTCTGCCCGGTAGGTATGATGGGAGAAACACTGATCATGTTGAGAGTAATATTCTTCCCCTTGGTTGAGAAGCTTCAGTGACAAGAGTTTTAGGAGCCAAGTGCAAAAGGCAGACAAGCTGTTCCGCATTACTGAGTTGCGTTGAGATGCTGCCATCTATGACGAGTCACAAGATTTACTGAATAAAATTCTGAAGCCTCTCTTCTATAACTAAGTCAATTCTACAGCCCTTAACACAGGCATCCCCAAACTGCGGCCCTCCAAATGTTTTGGCCTACAACTCCCACGATCCCTAGCTAACAGGACCAGTGGTCAGGGATGATGGGAATTGTAGTCCAAAACATCTGGAGGGCCGAAGTTTGAGGATGCCTGCCTTAACACCTTCAAATCACACTGCTGACGTGTGAAATTCAACATTAAGATGCACCCAAAAGTCTGTAACACGGAGTCTCGTCAGCAGCGGAAGCTAGTTTTACGCAACAAACTTGTATTTTCCACAGTTATCCAAACAATAAGGTCTATTCATGCACATACCTCTGAAACGAATTTTGTCGTGGCATCGCTTAAGGTTTTCAACATTGGCGTTGCTTCGGCATAAAATAAAGACATTCTGTTGGCCAATTCATTATTTACTTCATTTTCTCCTTCTGCCTACCAAAGTATAAAATTTTAAAAATCAGAATCTTCACTGGTCTTGAATAAACAGCATAAGGGGTAGAAGGGTCACAAAGAAATACCTTCTTCACTGCTACAGAAGGGTACTTACTGGAACATTATTGATCCTCATACGACTCAAGGTTCTTCTGTAGTAGCTGAAGTCATTCTGAATTGCAGGATTCGTCATCTAGAAGGGAGGGGGGAGAGGATGTATTGGTGACAAGTCTACATCGTACCCTAACTCATTCTGAAGGCGTCCGGGATTTCGGTTCCGTGAAGACCTGAGAAATGAGGCCAGCGTCTTGAGGTCCTGCACTGAAACGGTGGGTCTAGGACAGGATCCTAAATATTATTTTGTCAAGGCAGAATCCTGCATAACTAGGCTATTAAATATCCAGAATACTACGTAAGACATAATGTGATTTCACGTATGTTGCCTAACATCATAATATGCAAACAGGAATAGATAGCAGCCGAATCAAGCAAGCATTAGTCGCTGCTGTTAGTGGGACAGATAGCTCTGCCTGGATGCTTATAGGTACAGCCATACTGTCCCTGCACGGAGAACCTCCAGCCCCCTGTGCCAGTATGAGGAATGGGATATTGGACTAAGATGCTCCTCTCTTCTGGTCCAGCAGAGTTCTTCTTATGCCCTTAGTGATGTGACGAGCTTGAACAATCAGTAAGATCAGGGTGAACAGTCCTTGGTTGCCACCCAGGAGCAAAAATGGAAAGGGCATTCCATATTTGTTTACGGCAACATGTGATCAATGGGACAAACAAGCACTGTGAAATGCCGTAACATGGATCACAGCTGCTTTGCGACCGTCCAGTTTGTACAAGCGCTATGCGGGGATCATTCTGAACTTACCTTCAGCTCATCAAAACGGAGTGTGAAATGAAGGATTTCCGCAAACTGTTTTGCAAGAGCCTGCTCTCGCTCCAGGTGCTGCGTGGGAGAATATGGGGTGCTTGTCAGAGCCCCAAGAAGACCTCGCAATGCAGCTTCTACATGCAAGAACAAGGGGGACAGTTATGTAAAACAGTGTGAATGTGTTGAATGTCCTGTCGTTCTGGATGATTACTAAAGCAGGCCGCAATCGAGGTGTTATAAAATCCTAGGTGCCAGTGGACTGCCCTAAATAAATAAATAAAAAGTCCTTCAACCTTCCTCAAAAGCAGTTTATATTGGTGCCTAGATGCAATAGACTGGAAATTACAAAAAAACAAACCTACCAAATTAGCAGTAAATGTCAACATTTCTGTGTAGGTGGTAAATACAAGTCATTAGCAGTAATGTCAACAAATTCTACCATGCTAAAATATTTAACACCGTGGGATCCTGGCCTTAATTACATGTAGATCATACAATAAAGGTAAAGGTAAAGGGACCCCTGACCATTAGGTCCAGTCGTGACCGACTCTGGGGTTGCGCGCTCATCTCGCATTATTGGCCGAGGGAGCCGGCGTATAGCTTCCAGGTCATCTGGCCAGCATTACAAAGCCGCTTCTGGCAAACCAGAGCAGCACATGGAAACGCCGTTTACCTTCCCGCTGTAGCGGTTCCTATTTATCTACTTGCATTTTGACGTGCTTTCGAACTGCTAGGTTGGCAGGAGCTGGGACCAAGCAACGGGAGCTCACCCCGTCACAGGGATTCGAACCGCCGACTTTCTGATCAGCAAGCCCTAGGCTCAGTGGTTTAACCACAGCGCCACCTGGGTCCCTGCCAGATCATACAATATTAGGAAACAAATCAATCAATTAGTTACTAACGACACTTACCAAGTCTTTGAGAAAATTCATAGAATTTCTTTAGTTTGCCCACTAGAGGGACTACTGCACCCCATGCCTTTTCCTGGAGCCTCTCATCAGTGGGATGCTGTATTGCCTGGAACAATTAAACACGAGCAAGAATGTTTGCTTCATAATTATATTTGCTTTATTGTTTTCTCTACATTTAAATCATATAAAAGCATGGGGCAACCAAGCCATAAGACCACAAAACAGAGACATTGTTCTGTGTGACCATGCACATTCCCTAGAGGAGCTCGGTGGGGGGAGAAAAAGCCTAGATGAAGCTCTCACAGTACACAAGTCTCACTCTCATGTCAATAGCCTGCAGCGTGGAGAACATTGCAAAGGCAAGAGCGGGGGAAGAAGGGAAATTGCACTGCTGATTAATGTGACTCGTATTATTGTCAGATCATTCTTCCACCAACTGGCAGCTGCTCCCCAAGGTCTCAGGGCAGAGGTCTCTCCCAGACCTGGTGCCTGATATCCTTTTAACATGAGATGCCAAGGGCTGGAGCCTTCTGTATGCAGATATCATGCTCCACTGCTGAGCAATGGTGCAGCCCAAGCTACCTGCACGACTACATGTCATGCAACAATATCAGAAGAATGTCAAGCACTATCTGGGTGACGGATTCCCCCAGCCCAGCAACTAAATATTACAGATGGTTAAAAAGTAGGGGAAATGAGATACCCTGAAAGAGAATTGTGGCACCAATTCACGCTGCGTGTTTGCAATATAAAGCTGATTATCCGGAAAGGGTCCAAAATGACCTCCGTTTCAGGGCTGCTGAGAGCGCAGTTAGAACAAGATAGTAAAAATTACTTGCACATAAGGCATGCTATTGGTAGTGCACAAACTGTTATTTAAAAGTTATAGAGACATTGGCAGAAACTGAACCTTTAACTGATCTGTATTAAGGTCATAATCACCAATGCAAAATATGATACGTAGGATCACTAAATCAATTACAAAATACTCCATCCAATTATGCTTTTTACCTCTCGTATTTCATGACCGGCTCCTCTGTATGACTGCAAGTCTTCCAGGATTCCTTCTGCATCCTTTAACACTACATTTACCTGATTATAAATTTCTTTTTCTGATTCTGTAGGTTGAGCATCTAAACAACAGGACAGCATATTAAGTCATATTTGCAGTTACGCAATTTTCAAATATAAAGCTCTTGAACGTGCTTGAATATACTCCTGAAAATAAATAGTGTTTAAATATATATACATGGTTTGGGTTTCTTTTTCCTATCAAAATATACTTGCAATCTGTGCATTATGTATAAATGCAACTGGAATATCTACAGCAGGGTCCCCAGACTATGGCCCCCGGGCCGGATGCGGCCCAATTGGCCTCCCAATCCGGCCCGCGACGACCCCCGCCGCCCGCTCTTGCGGCGCGCTGTGCGGCGGCGCACTTCCAGATGTGAAAAAACTCGCCGAAAATCGTTTCTGTACATGCGTATGGGCCTCTCCCGACCCAGAAGAGGTCATTTCCGGTGCACTTCCGGGTCGGGGGAGGCCCATACGCATGCGCACAAACAATTTTCGGTGATTTTTCCGGCCTGGAAGCGCGCCACCGTGCCAGTAAATGGGTGTGCGCATGCGCACTGGCGCGCACTCCCCCGCCCTCCGGCCCGCCGCGCGATCGGCGGGGCGGGCACCGGCCCGAAGGCGGGTAAGTCTGGGGACCCCTGTGCAGCTTACTTATAGTTATTAATGTGCAATCCACCAACGATTTTCTTTTAACCATGTACTCATGGATGTCTAATTCAATTTTATTTTATGGTATTCTAGAAGCCTTGTTTTTCAACACAGCTTTGGTCAGTTCAGCATTTCCCAATCCACATAGTAAAAGCCTTCTAGGTTAGAGAAACACATAGGGTTAGGGCTGACATATCCAGGATTTGCCCGTCGAAAATAGAGTCTGGGCAGAATTTCCAAAAATTGGGGAAATGTCCAGGAAAACCCAGGAGTATGGCTGCCCATGTCAGAAGTGTTGATTTCCTAAAACCTTTGTGTCCGGATTTTCAGTATTTGAAATATGGCAACCCTAGCATAGGCTTACTAGGTTTGGGAAGAGGTGCAAATGAAGCAAGAGCTCATAGAATGTGGATGGTAATATCACAGCTGTGGGCAAGTGAGGAACCTCCTTATCAGCTGAATACTGATTTTGTGTGAAAACAAGAGGCGCAGAATCAGTAAGCTGAATAATCTTTTTTAATATCCGAAATCAATAAATAGGCATCTACAATTTTAATCAACCTTGTCGTGCAAGACACAAGAAGGGAAGCACCACAGATCAGAGCAAATGCTTTGTTAATGGCATCTTCCATTAAAAGGATCCCAGGCATCAGGTGGTGGGGGAAGACCCTTAGATGCTGGAGAGCAGCTGCCAGTCAGGGTATACAATACTCAGCTAGATTGACCAAAGGCCTAGCTCAGCAGAAGGCAGGCTCATTTGCTCCTACGAAATAATACCAACAGGTATGTGGACTGTGTGGCATTTGTGTACACTGCGTGGGCTTGAGTCCTGGGAGTTGGGCTTTCATCAGTGCTCCAGATGAAAAAGAGAAGGTGCCTAGCTGGATAAAAGCTGCACACAGACCTTTGGTCAGATGTTATGAGTGGCATTTAGGAGTAGAATACAAAATTAGATACTAATACTGTTCAAATCCACGTTGGTACAGCATCTGTTCTATTAAAAATTCCTTGGGTGGTATTCAGCTAAGTTTTACTCAGAGAAGACCCTTGGTAAAGCTAATTTAAATTTCAGTGACTCTCCTCTTGAGTAAAACATAGTTGAATACCAATTCTTATTTAAGATCTGGAATTCGCATGCCATTCTAGAAAATTTCTCTATTTAACAGCAAAATTATACTTGCTACCGCAAGTATAATCACTAGGTCTAGCTCAGAGTCCTGTCGGATACCATTTTAAAACAGTTCCATCATTGAATACACGTCATAGCTGCCAAGTCTCTCATATTCCCCGGGAAACCCCCGTTTTTCCAGCTGTTCCCAGCAGAAAAAACGGATTTTTTTTTTCCCCCAGTTTATTCTGGCGCGGTGGCCATTTTGGAACTGGGCACAGCAGCATAAAAAGTCACTTCTGAGTATGCTCCGCCCAGTTCCAACATGGCGGCAGCGCTACTTCCGGTCTGCTACTTCCGGTCCGGTCCCTTATTTCTCAGGCAGGAACTTGGCAGGTATGATACACGTGGTATTAGGATACCTCCTTTAAGGAAATGCAATTCTAAACAGATCTTAATGACCATTTAAAATAAGCAATGCTGAAGTTACATGCAACTCAGTGTGAGCTAGAAACTCACAGAATGCAATCAGACATTTGCCGCTTGGTTTAATTTCCAAGGATATTCACAGGCCTTTTGCCTGAACACATGGACCCTTCAAACACCGCCTTATGAATTATCACAGTTTCCAATTTCATCTGAACAGGGAAGTAGCTTGGGGGTAAGTCAGGGTCTTAAACAAAGTTTAAACTGTGGTTTAAGACCTTGGCATGTTCTGAAGCTGCTAGCCATAGTTTTCCCACTCAGATGAAAGGGGAAACTGTGGTTAATTACAGAATTGCTGGCTCCCCCAGGTGTGCCATGAAGGAGCTACATCTGAGACAAAAGGCTTGTGCATCCCTTGGCTTATTAAGATGAGACATGAACTTCTGAACTGGGTGTTAAGATGCAAAAGGCATAAGGTAACAGGCAGATTCTTTTACAACTTAATCAAAGGAGGCCCAGAAGCACAGCAGCATGTGATTTTCACAGCAGTAAATATAAATTGATGTTAAAACATTGTAAATAATAAAAACAACTACTTAAACCCCCTTCATTCACATGCTACCTCTGCAGTTGCTCCCAAAGTTGATGCTGTGTTTACAACATGCACACAAATAAAAGAACATGCAAAATGTACATGGTAGACTCTCTTTGGACTACTTAGGACACAAGATAAAAGATACATATTTTTAAAATGTTCTCACTTTCAAAGTCAAGGAAGAAATTTGGTCCCTGCTCAAGGTCTGTGCACGTCAAAACTTTAAGAAGGTTCCCCATGCTAAGGTACCTGTTGAGACAATGAGAAAAGACAAATAATGTTTCTATTAAAAAAGAATAGGAGATTAACAGTGGGGAAATGCATTAACTTTCCAGGTACTCCTGTATTTTCAGTTCCTGGTATGATCCAAGCAATGGAGTACTGTTTCCAACTTCCCAACACATCCAACAGCTGAAAAGTAGGTTATCCAATAGCAGATAGAAAAACATCCATCAGAAAGCAAGAGAAAATCTCACGCCATGTAGCTCCCCAATTGTACTCATAGAAGTCAGATGCCCATAATACACTGTTCATAAATTAGAATTTCAAAATATCCAATTCTGTAGTAGATGGCCGTATTTCGCAGGCACCCTCTTCTCATACTGTTTCACTTCAGAATAACTATGGATGATAGCCATGTTTGACAGCCTTTTCTGCTTCATTTTAATGGATTCAAAACCCCCAGTCCGAAATGGGAGTGAGGCACCTGCACCCCTTCAGACGTTGCTGGACTCCAGTCAGCCGACATGGCCAATGCTCAGCGATTGTGGGAGTTGTAGTTCAGAGACACCTGGACGCTGCAGGTTCCCCATTCCTAGTCTATAAGAACATTTCAGATACCCAGCAATACCTAAAAAGCATTTTCCATTTCTCTTCTATAGTCAGCCTTCTCTTCTCTTGGTATATGCAGCTACCTGTTCTACCTCCCTAGATCCTTCCCCCTCCCCCAAAAAAAAAATTGTGCTAGGTAGGGAAAGGTGGGTCATGCCTATTGTTTATTTGATTGTTTGCACTTTTATTATAGCCAATTAAATGTTTCTTGAGGGTGGTGGTCGGTACTCCTAATGTAGCTGAGTGGTTTGAAAGGCAGAGGCAGAATGCAAACCTAAAGGCATATTTAGATTGCACCTCTTCACAATGCAAGCCGAGCTCCACGTGACCAAACTCTTCTTTTGACAAAGGATTCTTTCCATGTAGGAAACTAAACACTGGGGGTTTATTCATATTTCCTGAGAAATATGGGATAAAACGTAGTTTTCTGCTGTATCTAGTCTTTGCTTCAAAAATTGCTCCGCTTCAACCACGCAACGGACAGCGTCCATTTTTGTGCAAGCATGTTATTACGTTTTGAAAAGGGCTGCAGGTCCATTAAGATGGATGGCACCGCAGAAATGCCTCGTTTTAGATCTAAGAATATCAAGTGCTGACAGTTTAACAAGATGTCAAGTCTGTGCTCCAAGGTATCACGTTGAAAAGAAAGATATTCTCAGAAAGCCAGCATAGTGTGGCTTGAACGGTGCATGAAATCGTCTGTTCAAAAAGCCATTACTGGTGTGTGAAGGATAAAGTACTTGGCCCTCAATAAAACTGGCAAGGCTGTAAGCTTGGGTGTTTTTACAGCAGAAGTTTGTATTTCGGAAGGCCCTGCAATACAAAGACTGCCATACCATACCGAGATAGATTTATTCCCCAAATACACCACAGCATCACCATTTTCCCCCACTCCACCAATTCAACAGAGTCCACACCTGAATTGTCTGGGAGGGGGGAGGGGTTATTGGTTTGTTCTCTTTTTCATTTTGCTTTTAGGATGCATTTTGTGCTTTTATCCTGTATTTTTATGCTGTGAAGCGCCCTGAGATCTTCAGATGAAGGGTGGCATACAAATTTAATAAATAAAATAATCTGGCTATGACAATTTAATTCATTTTCTTATCCAGCTATAAGAATTTCTTTTTCTAAGCCCGCTTCCCATGAGTTCTCCTTGGAAGCAAAATTAAAGTTCAGTCTACCTAAGAATACTGCTTTATTTGGAGTGGGGGGAGGGAAAGCAGCGAAGAGCCTCACTAACATAATATACCAGTCACTTCATCTCCTGCCAGCAAATGCTCTTGAATAACATCCAATGGGGTCAGCTTCCTTGCAGAATGAATTTCCAGATTTGGGGAGGTGGGACAGGCATGGCAAAAGCAGGAGAGGAAGGGGGTGTGTTATTGTGTCGGGTGGCTTCTTAAGAGTTTATAAAGCTATTCAATGTACCTGTCATATTTAATTTGAAAAACCAGCAATTCTTGCTTTGTGACTTGAGATTCTATTGTTTTATGATAGTTTCTGTCATTGCTGCTAGTACTACATACCGCCCCAGATGATGGTGTGCAATGGCAGTAACACTGTCTTGGAATCTAGCAGGTCCCAGGTCGGCTCAGCCAGGAGAGCTAGGAGAAGGGGGCTTGGATTGCTCTGCTTATCAAGTCAATTTGTTCTGGCCATAAGACACACATACACACAAAGTAAGCAACCGCGGGAACCAAACAGTGCACTGGTACAAATAATTGCAATGAACTGTAACATCATTTTTTGATGCCACTTGAGAAATCAATTAGAATGAACAGAGACATCTTTTCATATCTCATCAAGCTGAACAGTCCTTTGCTGATGTTCAGCAAGAGGGGGAAATACGTGAATGCCACATATGAAAGAATAGTTCCTAAGGATTATAAATATTCCTGTTTGTAAAAAATCAGAAAAGGCTTGCATATTATTCCCCGCCCTTAAGCTCAAAACACATGTATCTACTTAACTTTAATCCTTAGCTTTTGTCTATTTCTTTGGGCTCACTTTCAATCTCTGATGCTATTCTATATAGGAACTGCAGCCCTAACGCCTGCAGCCGTGTGAAGCCACACCACTAGTCAGAGCAGATTATTACACCGAGGATTCCTTCCAGGGCCTAAAAATAATGCATCAAATTTAAATGCTTTTTGCCAGCTTCGGTTTCTAATGGTTGTGTACTAAAGACTCCTGACTGCCCTTGCTTAGCGTCTCCTAATCCCTCCCAGCGGTTTCTATGGTATCAGCAAACAGCTCTCTCAGGCCCTGTGGAACCAGGTTGTGGGAATCACAGAGAAACGCTGCTTCCAACTTGACCTACTTTCGCAGAATAAGACATACGGGATGCCACATTGGATTACAATGACTCTGCCCATTACAGCCTTATGGGGTTGTCTGATGCAGAGTGCCGTGTCAAATTCAGACAGGCGGAAAGCCGAGGCATATTTTCAAAACAACACTGGCACGCATGGCCTTCATTCTGAAAACATCCCAGGCACATTTCAGCTTGGGCTCCGTGGAGATAAAACGAAAGAGAATTAGGGGTTGTAATAGAAATTCCCAAGAACCAGAGATGACTCCCCTCAGGGGTAAGAATAGGTTAATAACTATTTTGTTCCCAACTGGTGAACAAGACTCGTGGCTCAGTGAGTGGTAACCTCGCTCCCTCATTTTCAACATTTATGGAGGAACAAGCAGAGATACTGAATTCCTCATTGCCAAGAACTGGCAAGTTGGGGGGGGTGGGGAGACTGTTGTGCTTTTCCGCTTGGAAAAAACAATGCGGAAGATCAAAGTCAATAAAAGAAGATCCCGATAAATCAGACCGAAAAATATAGCATGATTTTAGAGCTAATTCTTTAACCACAGAAGGAGGCATGACTTCTACAATGTGCCTTTTTCTTATTAATTGTCAAAGGCACAGAGTTTCAAGAGACTTAGCTAAAGAGTGAAATCCAATGCTATGAAAGCAGATTCCCCCTTTCTCTGCTCCCACTGCAGCCCCCCAGTATTTGTTTGAGGGTACCCCAACCTCCAGTGCAGAGTTTGGAGGCTTGTGGGGGGTTGCAAGGCGGGGAGAGGGAGGTGAACTCCCACTGGGCCAGCAGATGTCTGTTTGGAGATAATCCTGTTAAAATTTGTACAGAATAAGCTGGAATCACACAGAAATTTCCCCCTCCCTGCAAAAAAGCAACTAAGGCCCTGATCCCGTTCTCATCATGAGAGAGTTATAGACCCAACCATTTTCACCTAATGCTGTGTTTTAATAAACGTAGCTTGAGGTTGTTCATTAAACTGATGTGCTTTGGTTGCAAGGAGCTTTTAGTTATTTTTAGTCATTTGTCATGTTTTTTTACTGCCACCTATATTAGCTGTTTTGAGTATTTTTTAAAAGAGGCATAAAATTGTTCGGCCGTAGGTAACACACCACTCTTGTGGTTTCCTCTTCCCCTGTCGGTAGAGCATGAGACTCTTAATCTCAGGGTTATGGGTTTGAGTACCAACGGACAAAAGATTCCTGCATTGCAGGGGGCTGGACTAGATGACCATTGTAACCCTTCCAATGCTATAATTCTATATTACCATAGCTGAAGGAGCGTCTCCACCTCCATCGTTCTGCCCGGACACTGAGGTTCAGCACCGAGGGCTTTCTGGCGGTTCCCTCATTGCAAGAGGCCAAGTTGCAGGGAACTAGACAGAGGGCCTTCTTGGTAGTGGCGCCCCCCTGTGGAATGCTCTCCCATCAGATGTCAAAGAGAAAAACAACTACCAAACTTTTAGAAGACATCTGAAGGCAGCCCTGTTTAGGGAGGCTTTTAATGTTTAATAGATCACTGTGTTTTATTTTTCTGTTGGAAGCCGCCCAGAGTGGCTGGGGAGTAAATAATACTCGGGGTATAAATAATAAATAAATTATTATTATTATTATTATTATTATTATTATTATTATTATTATTAAGCTGTCAACTTTCGGATTTGAAAATAAGGGATCAGCAGCCTCACCCGTCCCGGGGACAGTCTACGGTATATCTAACAATCCAGGATAGCAGTGGGAAACGGTGCTGGAATAAGGGAATTTCCAGCAAAAAAAGGGAAGGTTGACAACTGTGGCTTGGAATAAGGGAGTTTCCCGCAAAAAAGGGAGGGTTGGCAGCTATGGATATTACAATCTGTGAAAATGGAATAAGGCTCTGTTCTAACAATACACAAACTACAGAGTTCTGTAGCTTTCAAGCTGCACAGCCCTGTCAAGTTAGAATGGTGATATATAACTTCAAACAGGACAATTATCACTCAGTTTTTTCAGTTCTAAAGAATTAACTGATTAGTATTTACTACTACTGTACTGGAAACAACATGGCAGCGACTGCGTGCAAACTTAATTTGTGCAAATCTGCTTGACTTGCATAATGTATTCCTTAAAATATGCAGATTTTTAGCACAAAATTCCAAGGCGCTGGCTGCATGACATTGTAAAGTCCAGGAACATTAGACAAGCAAGTCAATCTGAATACTGAAATAAGAAGGACTAATTGCAGGGCATCTGGGGGAAACAGGATTTGATAACATCCTCTCTTAGCATGCCACAATTCTGAGCTGCAGGCTAAGAAGAGATTCTTAACACAGATAAGATTAGTCAGGTAAAATGGCCCTTAGCAACAGGCGACATCCTAAACTGAGCTGCCAACTGGTTCTCTTTATATACCCAAGCATGCTACTTATGAAAGCAATGCACAGAAACTAGCCTTGCGAAGTGAGCTACTGGTGCTCATCCTTTTCCAGCAAGAGATCTTCAAAAAAAAAAAAATCATTTGGAGAGGCTGAAGCTGAACCTAATTCCACAGAGAGAAAATAACAAAGAGAATATAAAAACTCACAATTACTTCTAAACACACTAAAACATCATCTCCAGGCCAAACTAGATGTGATAGGGCAAGCCATGTGGATTTTTATACAATGCTTGCTCCGCGCCTATACAAAAGGGGGAGGGTGCACTCTTTATACAAAAAGGAGGGCACAAGGGAGGGGAGGGAAATCAACTTTTAAGTCATTTTTCGCCTGCTCAACACAGTATGGGAAATGGGCTGAAGAAAATGAGCTTTAAAAGCAGCAGAGTGTAATAAGATATGGCAATGGAGGTTTGTTCTCTCACCCAATGCTTCTTTTCAGATAAAGAAAGCAGATTGAAACACACACATAGACACAATTTAATTTTTTTAAAATACAGAGATGTTGTATGGCTACCATAGGCTCCTTCAGGAGGAAGACCAAGATAAACATACATTAATAATAATAAGCAAATAAGGAAGATAAATTACTATAGCCCTGTCACATCTGGATTGCTCCTTATTTTATTATACTGGTAAGTACTGTAGATGCATTAATAATAATAATAATAAATTATTATTTATGCCCCGCCCATCTGGCTGGGTTTCCCCAGCCACTTTGGGCGGCTTCCAACAGAATATTAAAATACAATAATCTATTAAACATTAAAAGCTTCCCTAAACAGGGCTGCCTTCAGATGTCCTCTAAAAGTCTGGTAGTTGTTTTTCTCTTCGACATCTGGTGGGAGGGTGTTCCACAGGGCGGGTGCCACTACCAAGAAGGCCCTCTGCCTAGTTCCCTGTAACTTGGCTTCTCACAGCGAGGGAACCGCCAGAAGGCCCTTGGCGATGGACCCCAGCGTCTGGGCAGAACGATGGGGGTGGAGATGCTCCTTCACCTGAAAATGTTAGGAATCAGGGGCCATGTTGTCAGTGGTGACTAGACTTTGGATTTCCTTTTCACTACCATGTTGTAAGTCAAATCCAAAGAATGCACCACACTTATTTTATTTTAATGCCACCTTTCCTCCAAAGGTTCCCAAGCCTGTATACATGGTTCTCCTCCTGCACATTCAAGTGCCTTCCATCAGTTTTGGATGGTGGCCCAGGTACGCCCCTATCTGGACAGGGACAGCCTAACTACTGGTGTCTATGCTCTGGTAACCTCAAGGTTAGATTACTGCAATACGTTATACGTAGGGCTGCCTCTGAAGACAGTTCGGAAACTTCAGCTAGTGCAGAATTCAGTGCTCACTGGAGCAAGACGGTTTAAGCATATTATACCAATCCTGATCCGACTGCACTGGCTACCAATTAGTTTCTGGGCCCAATTCAAAGTGCTGGTTTTGACCTATAAAGCCTTAAATAGCTCAGGACCACCTCTCTCCTTATGAACCTTCCCAGACCCTGAGATCATCTTCTGAGGCCCTTCTTCATTTGCTTCCTCCTCGAGAGGTCCAGAGGGTTGCAACATGAGAAAGGGCCTTTTCTGCAGTGGCTTCCCGTCTGTGGAATGCTCTCCCCAGGGAAGTTCACCTGGCACCTTCATTATACACCTTTAGGCACCAGGCAAAAATGTTCCTTTTTAACCAGGCCTTTGGTTGATTTGACTAACATCCCATGCCCTTTGAAAATGTGGGTTTGGGGGGGGGGGCAATATTGGGTTTTTATTTTGATTATATATTTTGTGGTTTTATATTTTGATTTTGTTTCGAACTGCCCTGAAACCTCCAGGTATGTTGTTGTTGTTGTTTAGTCGTTTAGTCGTGTCCGACTCTTCGTGACCCCATGGACCATAGCAGGCCAGGCACTCCTGTCTTGCACTGCCTCCCGTAGTTTGGTCAAACTCATGTTGGTAGCTTCGAGAACACTGTCCAACCATCTCGTCCTCTGTCGTCCCCTTCTCCTAGTGCCCTCAAACTTTCCCAACATCAGGGTCTTTTCCAGGGTGTCTTCTCTTCTCATGAGGTGGCCAAAGTATTGGAGCCTCAGCTTCACGATCTGTCCTTCCAGTGAGCACTCAGGGCTGATTTCCTTAAGAATGGATAGGTTTGATCTTCTTGCAGTCAATGGGACTCTCAAGAGTCTCCTCCAGCACCATAATTCAATACCTCCAGGTATAGGGCGGTATATAAATTCAATAAATAATTGTAGTAATAATAATAATCTTCACAGTCACCCTTTGAAAGCATCATCACCCAGTGAGCGTCATCGCTGAGTGGAGACTTAAAATAGTGTCTCTTTGGTCCCAGTCAGATACTACAATCATTATGCCATGCTGGTTCTAGAACTGCATTGCTTTTCTCTCCTCGTGCTACAAATTTTGGGTCACATTAGTTAATAACATCCGATTCTAGTCTACTGCTGTTTTGCCTCTGCAACAGCTTAGATCTGGAGAGGTCTACTCCTGCCATAACATACAACTCTATCAGGCACAATTCCACCTTGCTGGGACCAACCCACTGTTTGCCTCCTCCCTTCCCAGAAGCTTCTCCAGCAATGACCATTATGTAACGGCAGGAAAGACTGGACACCTGAAGATAACCTGTTTTCCTTTCCCTTTCCTATCCATAGAGTTGAGTTTAGCGATCTCCATATATCTATTATATATAGATATATCTATTAATGCATATTGATAAAAGAGATCTTTTCACAGAATCATAGAGTTGGAAGGGGCCATGAGGATAATCTAATCCAACCCTCTGCTTTGGCAATGCAAAATCTTATACATTCACTTTTATTCAGGAGACTGAGTAACAAGTCACCAGATTCTCTTTTTTAAAGTCAACGTAACCAGAGATGACATAAGAAACAGATTTTAGGGGATACTGGAATTTACTTCCACACACATCCAAGACTTGAAAGAATGCTACTGCCGTAATTATACATTTATTGTGAGCATGAAAAAATATTTTATGAATCCGTCATGTTTGTCATTCCTACCCCATCATTTAGGATTCTCTTTTCTACTGCTGACATCTAGTGGCCAATTTTAAGTATGCCAGCACATGTTGCCCAAAGTAATACAGTATGTACATAATTTAAGAGGTCAGAGCTGCAGATAGAATAATACTTCTTAATGGTTCTCTCTGAAAAGCTGTCAAAACTGAATGCATTTTAGAAACTCTACTCTTCACAGTGAGGAGAAATTGATCTCAACATGTTGTGCAATATTTATAATAATGAAAGCAACTGGGGGGAAAACTCAAGGGAAAACCAAGCACGGGAAAAGGCTTGTGGGCATACGGATGGATCTAAGCCAGAGCTTTCCAAATTGTGTGTTGTGACATGTTAGTGTGTCAGCTGCAGTATGTAGGTGTGTCCCACGAACACTCCCTGCACTCCTTCCGGGGCTGGAAAGGGGTTAGTTTAACCTCCGGTTTGCAAGTACAGTGGTACCTCTGGTTATAAACTTAATTCATTCCGGAGATCCGTTCTTAACCTGAAACCATTCTTAACCTGAGGTACCACTTTAGCTAATGGGGCCTCTGCTGGCGCTGCGCCACCACACAATTTCTGTTCTCATCCTGAGGTAAAGTTCTTAACCCGAGGTACTACTTCTGGGTTAGCAGAGTCTGTAACCCAAGGTGTTTGTAACCTGAGGTACCACTGTAAAACTGAATTACTCTGTCTCAAAATGATACATGTCCTAAAAGTGTGTCACCAACATGAAAAGTATGGAAAGCTTTGACCTAAGCTGTATTTAAATAGATACTAAATATTACTATACTCCTAACCCATTTTTCTTGGGTCTCCCCAGGGTCTCCAATCCAGGTAACTAATTACACCCCACAGTCACTTAGCTTCAGCAATAATTGCAGCATAGGGACATTTATTGGACCCAGTATTTAGACTGCTTGTCTTATCAAGTATGTGACTGATGAACAGAATAATCTTAAACACGGCTACTCAAGAGTAAGGCCTATTACATTGGGATGGTCACTTGTGTTATTCAAAAGCATGTCACAGAAAAAAGAAGAAAAGGACATGAAATAAATGAAAGAGCATTTTCTTATTTAGTATTCTTATCTACTTGTCTACTATTTCAACAAAAAAAACCTTTCTTTCACTAGGGACATCCTATAAAGTTCTCTCATACCAGTTTATGGGTACTACCAAAACCAAGATTGTTTCTTAGGTGATAAACTTCATTAGAAAACTGTAACATAAAGCAGACACTTACACACACAGATGACTGCAGCTCACGTGAAACTCGGATCAATATTTAGGATGACAATATTTTTGTGCAGACCAAGTATTTGTGTGCCCTTTAAGATGATACTTTTGAAGTACTAAAACGTGAACACCTGTGCCAATACTCCTGAAAAGGAGCAGGCCAGTGCTTATATCCTGCCTTCCTGTCCAAAGGATATCTAACGTGTGTTAGCATTATGCATAGCAGTGACTTGTGAACAACATACACAGTGATTTAGTTCCCTTAGACCAGTCTTGGGACCTGGTGCCCTCCATTTTTGGATGACAACTGCCCCCAGCCCCCAGTTAGCACGGTTAATGGTCACAGATGTTGTAGCCCAACAACATTCGAAGGGCACCCTGACGGAGAAGGCTGCCTTAGCCAAAACCTAGGCGTGAGACACACACACACAAAGAGAGAGAGAATGAAATTCTCACCTTTAGCCAGTGCTTCTCTCTGTTTTTGTTCCCAATCTAAAAACATAAAAGAACATGTGAAACCATCTCCAGTAAAATTTCACACAACAGTTCATGTATTTTCTCTCTCTCTCTGGTCAATGGTATAAAAAGGCACTGAGAGGTCGAAGAAGCACTACTACTACTACTACTACAATATTGAATTGTGCATTAAAGATCCTTGTTGTTGTTGTTTAGTCGTTTAGTCGTGTCCGACTCTTCGTGACCCCATGGACCATAGCATGCCAGGTACTCCTGTCTTCCATTGCCTCCCACAGTTTGGTCAAACTCATGTTTGTAGCTTCAAGAAATCCTTAAGATCCTTAAGAGCTCTTAAAGAAAGCAAGTAGTGTATTTAAGCCCTTGCTTAAATACCAGCCTATTTTCACGAGCATCCACTTCTCTTTATTTTAAAAAGATTAAGGAAAAAAATAGTTTGAAAGTATCAATATAACCTGTTCCTAAGTTGTTCCACTTTAATCAAACACTTCATGTCCGTATTCCCAGAGACTAAATGCTCCCGAGTAAAGAGCAGAGAACAATCTTAATGCCCCTGAACACTTTTTGAGTATCTCTCTTACACACCAAATAAGCATTAACACATGTGTGGCCTGGTAGTCAAATTCAGACCCCAGGGGATCAAAGTCCCAGATCCCAAGGAGGTGAGGCTTTGTGCATATGAGGTGCTTGATCGCACAGAAACGACCTATAGGCGATGGGCTCATTGACCCTGTCGCTTCCAAAATGAACTGCAACAGAGGCTCCAACGGAGTTCTCTCCTTATTATGCACTTCAGCTGCTCGCTCCTGGGTAGAATCCAAAACACATATGCAACAAGTGGAGCAGCTGCAATGCATATGGCAAGAATTTTGCTAATGCCCCAGTTGTTATTCAGATAGTGGTGTGTGTGTGTGTGTGTGTGTGTGTGTGTGTGTGTGAGAGAGAGAGAGAGAGAGAGAGAGAGAGAGAGAGAGAGAGAGAGAGAGAGAGAGAGAGAGTTAACAGGAGCCGCCAAACAGCACCTTGTGTGAGTCAGCAGGTGGAGCCAATGTTACCAAACCTTCAAAGTCCTCTCAATTTGAATTAGAGGCCCTATTACAAGTAATTTGTTGACTAAGGGACTGACGTATCTCTGATGCGCCATCTCAGCTTGTGGGGTTTTAACATAAAAATCAGTATTACAAGGTAACAAATTTCTTGTCACAAGTAACTGAACATGCAAGAAAAAGAAGACAACCTCGCAGTTCGCCACTGTTCAGTGATGTGGGTCCAATCAGAAACCCATCATTAGTCAGAAAAGCACCAACCAATTTGGACATGTCAACTGCAGACAATTGCCATCAATAGGATTTCTTGAGAACAGCCACTGTGAATGCTAAATCACAGAAGATGACCACGTTCTACTACATTTCGATGTTTTCTCATTTCATCTGTGAAAAGAATGGCAGGGGGCACTTTGCTGTGCCAGCAAACCAAAAGACTGCTCTGGTTTCCTTGGACAGCTACTGCTTTGCTTTCTGGGCAAAGACTGCTAATCCTGCACAAGCTGGGAGCTGGTCTGCTTACCTGAGCAGCTGAAACTTGAGAGTAAAAAACCCAACCTCCCAAATCACCAGGAAATATGTTTTGGAAATCGTAACGTTTGGAGGAATGAGTGTGCCCATTCTTTATCATACTTGACAAACAGGTCTACAAAAATGCCCAAACATACCTATGTTGGCAATCTGTGGCATTACCAATAGCCCGAAAGAAAAAAACAAAGTGTATTCTTCCATTTTACAAGAGCTTCTTTGCTCTGCTGCTCGAAGGGAGCAGCCACAGGCAATCAGGCAGTTTGGCTATTTTACAAAATGCTCGTTGGACAGTTTCACGTGATTCCAGAGGGTGGTCTGAAAGCTCACCAGTAGGTAATCTATTTCACAGAAACCAGTTTGTCATTACATCTGAACAGAGCAAACCATGGTTTGTATCTGCTGTCAAAACAGGATTGATAAATTAATAGTCCTTCCTCTTACCAAGGAACCCGGGAGATAAAGTGTTGTATCCAACATTAGTCATTCTGCTAGCACAATACTTCTATTCATGCTACAGAACATCCCCCTTCTCCCCTTCAACATATCCTAAAAATCTAGTCCCCCCAGAGCAGATTTTGGGAGCATGCAGGGAGACAAGAGGAAAGTCCTGTTGCATGTGCAGAAGTCCACACATACAGCTTCTGATACAACTCTAAAAATTTGTGGAAGGCAGAATCTACATTATCACCAACCTAAATTTCCCAAAATTCTTTGTAAGAATCCCTGCTTCTTAAATTGACATGAAGGCAGATATACCTTTAAATTCTAGACGTAAGATATATCGTGCTTTTTCCCCTTTTAGGAAACTGTAATCCAGCCCTCACATAGAAGGAATAGCTGCCAAGTAGGTAGCAAGCTTATGTGTAGCTTTGAACAGTAAAAAATCAAAGTCTATCACAAAGAGTGGGGAAAAGATATTTATAGGCAAGAACATCTAACAAATGCTTACCAGGTGACAATATTGTCTTGAAACTTCTGTAGACTCTCACTCCTTAAAAGGCAGGCGTAGCAGCTTATCTGTGAAACCTGAAAAGATGAAAGAATAGAACATATGAAAAACTAGACAACCCAGCCTAAGACATACTGGTATTTGTCACTCAGAGAAGTAAGTATAACCAATTCCAGGTGACCAAATCTAATAAAATATTGAAATATATGGGTGACATAAAGCATTGTCAGCCTTGAACAACAGATTTCCCCTTCCCAAAATCTGTTTTGCAGTGTTAGGGAACCCTCCACAGCAGATGGGAGCAAAGGGGAGTTGATAGGAGAAGTTTATTGTGATGTTGGATATTCCAAATTTAAATAGACACACAAACACAGTGTACAATTCCCACAACCAGTGGGGATTAAGCACACCATGGGCTGAAGTATCTTTTAGTTTACCTGTTTTATGATCAGGGGGAAAATGAGTACCATATATACTCGAGTATAAGCCTACTTTTTCAGCACCAAAAATGTGCTGAAAAAGCCGCCCTTGGCTTATATTTCAGTGAGGCAGGCAGCGGCTGAGAAAGGCACAGGACCGGGGGTTCGGAGAAGCACTGTGCTGCGACTCTCTGAACCCCCGTCCTATGCCTGCTCTGTGCGAGGTGGAGGGGATGAGAAGCGCCGAGGAAGGGATCCTTCCTCACCGCTTCTCCCCACCCACCCCCACCCCGCCGCCGACAGCTGGGAAAGGCATAGGATGGTATTTATTTTTATTTTTGAAATTTACCAGTAGCTGCTGCATTTCCCACCCTCGGCTTATACTTGAGTCAATAAGTTTTCCCAGTTGTTGTTTTTTGAGGTAAAATTGGGTGCCTCGGCTTATACTGTATTCAAGTCGGCATATACTCGAGTATATATGGCAATTAAAATATGTACCCTCTACTGTACCCATAATAGGGCCATCCATATTAGATCACAGTTTCTCTACTCTGGCTTTTAAAAAGTAAGGTCAGGGAGTTCCTTAACATATTATAAAAAGCATGGCCATCAGTTTATTTATTCAAAAAGCAGTGTGCAAGTGAGAGAGAAAAGGGCACCAAACATCAAAGGGCAACAGAATAGCAGGAGAAATTAACTACCTACTATTTGATTCATGAGGACTACCCACTTGTCCCAAGATTACTTAACATGCTTACAACACAAGGATGGCCAAACAGTACAGATACATGAGCCAGGCATGACCTAGAAAAGCATTTAATTCAGCCTCTGGAGGCTGAGCAAATCTGGAGTTGTAGTCAAAGTCTGAATATAGTTTAATTTGTATAGGACCAGAGGTGGGGGATCAAGCTGTAAGATATAAAATATTAAATTGTGGAAACTCCTCTTTCAATTTTGTAAGTAGTGCCCAAGCACCCAAGCACCATCCTTTGCAGTTCCTACAAAAAGATGGCACCAATCTTATAAGAAAGCCTGGAAGTCAGGTTGCATGATTTCTATGTTAGTCTATTGCAGCAAAGCAACAAATGGTGATAACCAACTAAGTCACAGAGCAGGCCCATTCATTTCAATGGGTCAAGTCAATTGATTCCAATACCTCTTACATACTCCCAGTATCACTAATATTGTATATCAGTATATACCGGTATATACAGTGGTACCTCTACTTACGAATAACTCTACTTATGAATGTTTCTACTTATGAATGGAGCTCTGTCCGCCATCTTGGATGTGGTTTAGATAGGATTTTTTCTACTTACGAATTTTTAGATAGGGTTGCTTCGACTTACAAATTTTTTCTCCCAATGCATTCCTAGGGGATTCGACTTACAATTTTTTTTTACTTACGAATGTGCGTTCGGAACACATTAAATTCTTAAGTAGAGGTACCACTGTACATTGTGTATCACTGTATATCAGTAAACAGTATTGGGGCACCTTAAAAACTATAGTCCACAAAAGCTTCTGCCATAATCAGTAAATTTTTATGCTACTTTAGTAATGCTTGGCTTGAAAGAAACAAACAGGTACCAGTCAAACCAAAATCAACACAGGTAGAAGTACATTGGCATGAGCAGCAGCCCTGTAATTACATCAGCCAGTTATTAACAGAGATTTCTGTGGTTACCCCAAGGGAAAACAGCAACTACATCATCTGGAACTTAATTACCCTTTTCGCCAATTGAACTAAAGTTTGAACCCATCTGCTAAAGATTCAGCAGCAGACTTTGATAACAGCTGCCTCTGGTCAGAGGTGGGTCTGATCTCTGCACTGCTTCTAGTACAATTCAATCCTATATTGCAATTCAACAACCAAAGCCCCCACTCCCCCATCACAATTGGAAAACTCCGTTTCCATAGGGTTTGTTTTTTATATAAAAAAAATCAAGTATCCCAAGAACAATAAAGCCAACTAAAACAGTATCCACAGTACGTTAAAATAGTCATAAAGCAAATTCTAGATCATAAGCAGTTCAGAAAAAGTCTTGTTTAGCTGCCCAAAAGGCCATGATTGGGGTACAAAACCACACCACTTGAAGTTATTCTGCAGTCCCAGAGTCACAATCGAGAAATCCCTGTTCCTCATTAAAGATGAATAATGCAAAATAAAGGGGTGGGGGTGGGGGGACACCAGAGCCTTCATACAGACATTCAAGCTAGCACTACTTTAAATGTCTGAAATGAACAAGGAAGCAAACTGTATTCCCCCCCTCTACCCACTACCCCAGGAAACCACAGAATAACTGCTTAGTGACTCCATCAAGCATGTTGACATTTCAGATCTGACGTCTACTGACATTCTGTTCTCCTGCATGAAGAGCTTTGTATAAACTGACAATTTGCATTGTCTTGCACCGAGGGAACATGATCCTTCTACAGAAGGATATCACATTACCAATTTTCTGTATTTCTCTGTAATCAACCTGGGAATACTTGAAAAGCAGATTTCTTTTAGAGGCATGGGCACTGGGCACAACAGATGCCAAGGCCCTTCCCATCCCAAATCATTATGTCTTGAAGGAGAGAGGGAGAAGGTTGGTTTGTCCCAGTACATTATTATAATTATTATTATTTATTAAATTTCTATACCGCCATTCAGCTGAGGTCATCACAGGGCAGTTTACAATATGAAAACACAAAAATGCATAACATAGTAACAAATAACAACAACAACCCCCCACACCATTAAATAGACCATTGATTTATTTTAACTAGCCAAAGGCCTGAGATAAGAGGAATCTTTTTGCCTGGCACCCAAAGATATGTAACAAAAGTGACAGGCTAGCCTTCCTGGGGAGAGCATTCCACAAATGTAGAACCGCCGCAGTAGGGTGGGCAATGTCTGGTTTTCAACATGGAGATATATCACCAGGTAAATATCGTGATACACCAATATATCACAATGTATGGAATGAGGATGGAACTACAGTGGTACCTCGGTTTATGAACACAATTGGTTCCGGAAGTCTGTTCATAAACTGAAGCGTTCATAAACTGAAGCGAACTTTCCCATTGAAAGTAATGGAAAGTGGATTAATCCGTTCCAGACGGTCCACGGAGTAACCGTTCATAAACTGAAGCGAACTTTTCCATTGAAAGTAATGGAAAGTGGATTAATCCGTTCCAGACGGGTCCGCGAAGTACTTAAACTGAAGCGTTCATAAACTGAAGCATGGGTGTAATTGGTTCCGGAAGTCTGTTCATAAACTGAAGCGTTCATAAACTGAAGCGAACTTTCCCATTAAAAGTAATGGAAAACGAATTAATCCGTTCCAGATGGGTCCGCGGCGTTCATAAACCGAAAATTCATAAACCGAGGTGTTCATAAACCGAGGTTCCACTGTATGTAGAGGAGAGCGGGACAATGTCCTGGCAACTGCTACTACTTAGGGATCTAAAAATGATGAAGTTTTAATTATCTTTAACATATTGCTACAACTGTTATTTTAACGTACAGTGGTGCCTCGCTTAACGAATGCCCTTCTTAACGAAATTTCCACTTAACGAAAGGTTTTTTCTAGTGGAGGTTGCCTCGCTAGACGAATTCGTTTTATGAAAAATTTGTCTAGCGAATCGCGGTTTCCCATAGGAATGCATTGAAATTCAATTAATGTGTTCCTATGGGCAAAAAAAAATTCAAAAAAAATTCAATGCATTCCTATGGGATTCGCTAGACGAATTTTTCGTTATAAGAAAAGACCCGTGGAACGAATTAAATTCGTCTAGTGAGGCACCACTGTACAGATCATTTTTAATTAGCACATTTTCTCTAAAATTAAAAGCTGTGGATATCAAAGGTAAGGTGAAAGAATGTTTTCTAAAAAATTAATTATGGTACATTACTAAAAAGAAAAAAGCCAATTCTGTGTCACACTTTTAGATATTCAAATATAATTCACTATCGGGTCTTAGTTGACTACATGTATACATTCCACACCACCAGTTCTTTTGAGTGTTTGTCAATTTTCTTTTATAGACCAGGCCAAACTAGAAAGAATGGATAAAAATTTACAGAACAAAAATTATTAGACAATTTTTTAAAGAATATGCCCGGAAAATTTGCATTTCAGCATTCTCTAGCAATAGAAACACTCTTTTGAAGAACATTGCCAGCCATGCTGAAAACACTTCCACACGGCACACCTGTTCCTGGGATAGCTAAAAACCTCTTTGCAAGCCCCTTCAACATTGGGAAGGATGCCTCCTGTGCCTTTCACCACATCAGAAGGAATTAATCAAAATGCACTCTTGGCACAGCCATATAGTCTTTTAGCTCTCCTCCTGCTTTCAGTATAGACAATGGTGCTAATCCATCATCTGCCGGGCCCTCTTCTTCCTCTAAATCATTTTTTTTTTGCCAACCCTTTTTCTTTTAATGGAATTGGCCAGGTATTTGGCTCTGTAGAAACAGTACACAAACACAAACACACAGAGGAGAGAAGTGAGAAGGGAGACATAGAAATGAGGGACACACACACACACACACACACACACACACACACACACACACACATATATATATATATATATATATATATATATATATATATATATATATATATATGAGGTTTTTTTAAAAAAAACCTCAAAAGTAAATAACTTTTGTTTATTGTTCCCTGGGACATGGGGCAGCCCCAGTGAGGGCAACAGCCATTCAAAAGACAGGGCTGGGCAGCAACATGGGGCTTTTGGTAGGCAAGGTGGAAAGTGCTTTCTGGTCTTGAGGGGACCCCAGTGGGGTTTGGGTCTCAGGAGGAGCTGGGGTGTCAGGAGGCACCCATGGGAGGGCCCTGCCAGCAGACACAGCCCAAAGAGAAGGGAAGGGGGAAAGGTGCTCCCAGCAAGAAATTCAGACTAGCATCTTTCTCAGCCACCAACCAGCCTGGTGCTTGCATTTAAAACAAGGAGCTTGTGGGTGTCTATATTACTTAGGAAAGTTCCCAGATAGGCTGCTTTCTTCAGCATCTGCTCTTGTGGTTCACTGACCCCTGCAAGAAGCAGGGGAGAGCTGAGAGGCGGCAGGAATCGCAAGAGAAGCAGGGACCGGCTTCACATTTTCCCCCACATGATGATTTTTAACATAGTGCGCACGAACATCATGATTCGCAATACATCATATTGATACACCACCCAGCCCTACACTGCAGAAAAGGCCGGTCTCGTATTGTCACCCTCTGGACCTCTCATGAAATGATGGTCGCAGGGTCCGTTCATATGGGGAACGGAGGTCCTGAGATATTAGTTTCATGCCTTAGCTTCAAAACATTACAACACTGTCTGGGCAATGGCTATTTCCCAGCAGGCTCCTCCCACAACACACTACTAACATCATGATGTGCTATGTAGATGGCTCCTGGTGCCAAAAATAGAAGTAGCTGCAAAAATAGGAAGAGAAAAACCCTCACATTAACCAGTTTTCTCACCAAACTTGAAAGAAATGTGTTGCAGTTTCAAAGATTGCTTGGTGCAACATCTGCTTTCTGAAAGTTGCTTTTGTTGCCAGCAGTCTGGAAACTCCATACAAGATGGGATGTCCTAGACCTAGGATGTATGCTAGCATGTATGCTAGCAATGAATGTATTTTAAATCAAAGAACAATCAACACCACAAAAACTCACTGGCTCATAAATCATTTTTCTTCAGCACCCCATTACGGAGACGAGATTTTTCCCTAACTAGTAAATTCACCTCACCGTTTTGCAGATCTGCAAAATGGTCTATAGTCACACTTGATGTCATTCTATTACTGAAGTTAAGCAAGATTGGTCTTGTATGTTACCTGGATGGAAGACGAACCAGGAACCATATGTAGGTAACTCTTGAGTTCCTTGGAAGAAGATTGACGCAAATGACCAGGAGCCCACAAATATTGACTGACCTCTGTAGTCAATCATTATTTGTAACTGGTCACAAGTCTGGCCCCTTCCAAATTCTCCAGCACACATGAAGGACTTTGGGGAGGGGAGAGGTCAGCTTCCCATTCAGCAGGCACTCTAATAATGCCTTCAAAGAATTGAGCACAAGAAGTCAATTAATTCACACCAAATTTTGAAGGCAGTTAGAATCAGAGACAGAGTGTGTGTGTGTCTTGCTGTCATAAAAAACACACAGAAAAGCTTGGATGCCAAATGAAAAGGGGACACGCACACACACACACACAGCTATCACTCCATCACAAGAACACAAAAGAAGATCAGCTGGATTAGGCCAAAGGCCCATCTAGTTCAGCATCCTGTTTTCACAGTGGCTAATGTGATGCCTATGGGAAGCAGGATCTAAATGCAACAGTGCTCTCCCCTCTTGCGATTCCCAGCAGCTGGTATTCAAAAGTTTTCTTCTTCTTTGTATACATGAGATCAGGAAGGGTGAGGTGTCCCTCTCCCACTTAGTACAAAATGGAAGATTGCTCCCATAGAATTGTGCCTGGCAAATTAGGCACGGGGAGGCATCTTGACATAATGGAATCAAGTCGATGGCTGCCAGAAGAAGTTAATGATCATCAACAGCAGCCACATTTGCGGAAATCCATACTACTGTAAGAAATAACTCACTTTCAGAAGGATGCAAAGATAAAACTTTTTTTGTACACAGATGAGTACTTTAAAGGAACCTAAAAAAAATTAGAGGAAGTAACAAGGAAAGTAAATGAAACCACTGCAGTACATTATGTGCAAGACTTGCTGTATTGCTTAACTGCAAACCAGTTCAATTGCTCTTTGGCACACCTGCAAAATGTAAGCGCTCTTTCCTAAAGTCTGAATACCAAGTCAGCATCAGAACTTTATAGGAGCACTAAAAATGCTTTCCAAGTAGAAATTGGCGTTGGACAACTCAAGCAAGAAATATCAAGACAGGAAAATGAGAGGCCTCTCAATCAAAGCAAACCCTGTCATATTTAGAAAACCACAGATGCTGCCCTGGGAAAGTTGATGAAGGATGTGTTAAGACCCACAGCTTCGTGCATGATCAACTACAGAAGAAAAGAATCACACAAGGAAATGGTATGGGCACATTGTTTGCACAACCCTTATTTTCCACCTCACATCCAATTATCTTTCAATTTTCAAAGTTAAAATATACTAGCCATCACACACAAAAATATACATTTTACGTAATAATGCTTGAGTCTCCCTGACTGGCTGACCCACAGAGGTATCAAAATTGTTAGGACACCCTTCCTAAAGGACAAAAAAACTGAGATTCGTAGTACGTGTAATCCAGGACATACCGTTTCCTAAAAATGAAACGTGTTTTCTTCTAGCAAACTGCTGCCTGCCTTATAATAGCTACCAACTCTCCTCAAAAAGCAAGCCTGGCCACACATGCGGTGGAATGCAAGGGTGTGGAGTTTTCCCTTTATACAGTCATTGATGAGAGATGGAAATTTTGGAGGCAGGCGGGAAGAATACACAGAGTAAATGCAGCCTTATATTCTGCCACCACATTCCTGAATGCCACTGCAAATACTCTACCTCCTCCCTAGCTTGTTCCAATTTTAGACTAACACTCTCAATGAATGACAGTGCATCCCGCCCCCAATACCTTCTCCTATAAGCTTTGTTTGATCGGGTTTCCATTTTGCTGTGAAGTAACAATGGTGTACTAAGATTCCTTTCCCACTTTTGAATATAACAGTCAATATTTCAACAATTCTATATTTCTACCAATTAATAGCACATTGATTAAAAAGTAATGGAAACCCACTTTATATTTTTATTGCCACTGACTGGTTGTGCCTGAAACTACAAACCCCTGGTACTTGTCACCCAGTGGGTCTGGCATGCAGTTTTCTCCAAATCCAGGCTCACGGTTTATTATCGCCAAACCTTGGTTACGGCTTGTGGTTTGCTTGGAGATTCTTGGTTTGGATGACATGACAAGCCACACCAACCAGATGCTGGCAAATCCTAGGTTAAGACAAGGAAACAGATAGCCCAACAGAATATGACAAGCTTCAACAGTCAATATATTCTATGTCAGGCTTGGAAGACAAGGTTTGGTGCACCTAATGAACCAGCCCCATATCTCAGAATAGCAATATTTAAATTTCCATGCATGCATTCATATGTGCACAAAAATCATTGCGGTTTCCTCTTCTGACTAGAATGCCTTGTGCTGCATCAAATAACCTTCTGGCAGGTCTCTAACTTTCAGAAGCTGCTTTTTGAGAGACACAAAGGCTGTGGTAGGAAGTGGCACAGTGTGCCGCTATTTGGATCCCAGATGCTTCATGTGTTTGGTTTAAGCTACCTACTACTGATGGACAAGCAGGCAAGAGATTTATTCGTCTTACTAAACTATTGCTTTGTAGCTTTAATTCCAGGGGCCATCACTAGGTAAAAAGCCAGTTA
Source organism: Zootoca vivipara (assembly GCF_963506605.1). Taxonomy (NCBI): domain Eukaryota; kingdom Metazoa; phylum Chordata; class Lepidosauria; order Squamata; family Lacertidae; genus Zootoca; species Zootoca vivipara. The sequence goes on along the minus strand of NC_083283.1, from coordinate 11,021,887 downwards.
TGGAGAAAGGCAAGCAATAGTCTGTGGTGCACTCAGGTAAATAATAACAGCAATGAACTAATTTAAGATGAAATCACAGTATGAAAAATAATAATCTAATCCATCATGATACTGGACTAATAATGATCATGGGACAGGCCCTCGTGATTTCATTCTATCCAAGACCCACAAGAGAATATCATAAATATGGTGAGCAATGGAAAATTATATAGAAATACTGTACCAGTATGAATCACAAACTGAGGTGGATCTTGAAATGTTAAGAACACACTATCCTTTCTTTCTCTCATGCACATACATTGCCTCCAGTCAACTGTGAAAAGCTAAGCATAGCAAAACCATGTTATTCTACGTAGTAGACAACTAGTCGGCATGGAAAAAGATACTACTCTTCAGCTTCAGCTTCAGCATATCCCAGCATTTTTAAGAATGCACTCTCCATACAAATAGTCTCACAGTTCATTAAACAACAGCAACTGCAGCTTGTACTTTGTTTGACCGCATCTCTCGATAATAGGTTCTTTGGTGACAAGTCCACATGCTTAGGAACCAAAACATGCAAACAACACAAAACAAAGGACTCAAAGAGCAGTGAAAAGTGAAGCCCACAGCTAATTTGCTTAGGCTTACAGGTAAACATTAACATTCCAAAATTCCCCATTTCATTTATATATTGAAAGGCATTTATAAACAACTTAATGTTTTTAAAAACCTCTAAGCAGCATATAATATAAAAAACAATCAGTATCATTAAAACAAATACAACCTAAAACCAGCAGCACAGTAATATAAAAGTGTGGGAAAGCATATAAAAGCAAATAAAAATTCAGAAAACTCAAGCAAATAAAGCAAAGGCCCAACCACAAGGGTCAAGGGACACCCTGAGGAAAAAGACACATCTTTACAATGACTCTTGGGGTCCCTTCCAAAGCGATTGATGGTTGCCGCTTCATGTAAATTTTGAGACGAAAGCACACAGGCGCATGTTTCTAAACTCCATGTTGCACAGAGGATTAAAAGTAGGATGCTACAAATGCAAACAGATAAAGTACAAAGAGGAAATAAAACTCCACTTAACTAGTTCACAACCGTTACAATGTACAAATCAAGATTCCAAGATCTCCCAAGCTCTGCCTCGTGTGTTGTATTGAGGCTAACCTTTCTAGAAAAAGAACATCCTGAAAGTGTAATCAGTTACAAGCTAGGCCAATCACACAACTGAAAGAAGCAAGTTGGCTGCAGGAGCAGCTCGTAAGGTATTTTCAATATGGCTTGCAGCGCTGGGAAAGGTTACCTACCGCTGCACTAAACAACCATCTTGAACACTGCTGGCAAGTGAAAGATTTTGGTTCTTTAAGCAACAAGCTATGTTCAGAAGCAACTGCACACCGCAATAGGCTTGTCACAAGTTCTGCCTGCATTCAGTTAATGTTTCCTTCCTTCTACTGGGTTGAGTCACATCCTCCAGTTTGTTTCCCTTTTTTTAGAAGAAACTAGGCTATGTTAAGAGGCAAGGGCTGCAATTCTGCATACATTTATATGGGAGATGGCAGCTTCCTCGCTGCTTCATGTATGTTACCGCAACTATCATTGCACTATTCCAAAAGACAGACTCGTATTATTATCATCCCTGTAATAGAGAAATCTTGATTTCATGACTGAAATTTGAACTGCACCTTCAACAGCTCATGCTCTTTATCAGTGTCCTATAATGGCTTTCCAGACTGCCATTAACTATTGTTGCCCCAGGCCTGCTAAAACAACTCCCAGGAGAGAAAAAGCCCGTTCCTGATTCAGTGGTTTCAACTGAATGTTGCCCTGACCACTGGCCATGCTTTCTGGGACTGAGGGGAGTTGCAGTCCAAAACATCAGAAGGGCACTAGGTTGGGAAAGGCTGGCATAGGAGAAGCTTACAGTGGTGGATAAAATTTCTACACATGTCCCAAAAGATTCACCAAACGATCACTGGAGCCTTCTGTAATGTCTTCCTGTATTGCTAAAAAGTGGGGTGGGGAGACAGTCACAGCTACAATTTTAACTTAAATTGCCACACAGCTTTGCACAGAAATGTAAATTATGATAATTAGGATCATCCAGCATTAGAGCGAGAACACAGCATCGACACAAATGATCATTTTAAAGGACTTTGCAACATATTTCTTTTAAGCCAAACTGGTTTCTTATTAGTGTGCTTTGTATGAGGAAGTGAGAACTGTGTGCTTGTTTTTTCAAACAAATCCTATTTTTAAGGGCTATATTCAGACACTCTTCTATGAAGCGCTATATTAAATGTTCCATTTTTAGAACAGTATAATTGGGAAGCAAACTGGCATTCTGATCATGTTCATATTTGTACTTCCTGTTAAAAAAAGAACGGGGGAATTTTGTTCATACAAGAATTTGAATAGTAAGCAAACTCAGTCATCATTGAACAGGGTAGGCAGCTGGAAGGTACCCAAGTCTGCCATGCCCTATCCTAGAGGGGGAGGCTGGAACTACCGTAGATGTGGGCCTGAGGAGGATTACCAGTGTACTGGGAACCCAGCCAAAATGCCATCCATCCTTGGGGTTCAAATGGTTAAATTTGAAAGGGGATAAGAGAGGTCACTTCCATTCAGCTTCAAAGAAAATGCCACTCCAAAGAGGCACCCCTCCCACAAGGATGCTCATGGGAGGACCATGCTCTTCCATTTTTCTCTGTATCACTAGAAAAGACCGAAGGCTGCCCTGCTGGGCTCACAAAATTCATTCATTCAGTTTGCCGCTTCACCTGCTCCTCCCCCTTTTCTGGTTCTTGGCCGACTGCTTACAATTCTGACCCCAATAATAGGAAAGCAATTTGCTTCGCCTGCCAAACTCTTTGTACAAACGCTCAGCTTTCTCAAATGATGGTGAAAAAAATTCCTAAGTAGTTGCTGAATCCACAATCCATAGACAGTGCCATGTATACTCTTCACTTCAAAATAATGATGATAAAGATTTGCTCCAAAAAAGCACCCTGAATACTGCAACTTGTACAAATTATGTACCTTCAGCAACTGTGCATAATTTGTCATTTTGCACACATTATTCTGCTGTTGTTAGTTACGTGAGAGAGACTAAGAACTATGCAGGGCATATAAGCCCCATTCCAGACCACTGGGACTCGAGCTAGTTCCCTGGTTTGTAAGATTTTGACAGCCATTGCCTGCAAACTTTTAAGCATATCATTTGCAGTCTAAATGGGCAGACACATTGTTTTTAGTGGGGGTTATCTGCGAACTGAATTCTGCACATATTCTATTTTGTGCTTTTTTGGTGCTCTCACTGAATCACAGTTCAGCAGAGATACACATGCATGCCTGTGCATAGTCCAATCCCAGATGAAAGGTGATGACAGCTTGCAATTTGGCAAGCCGGCTGAAAGGAAGGCATTCTGTATCTGCTTTCTGGAAAGGCTGGGCCAAGAAGAAGTAACAGCATATAAACTACTTGGGTCAGAATTATGAACCCGCCTTCCGCCATGCTGAAAGAAATGCAACTCCAACTGTGAATTTAATGAAACTGCATAGATTTAGTATAGAATTCATGATGAATAACTACACACCCTTCCATAGTATATACTTTTGATGTGAGAATAATGAAACTGGCCTTAGCAATTCAGCATCTATCATTCACGGAAGCTCCTTGAACTGGATGAAGACAATGCATTAAAAAGCGAGGTGCTCTGGATATAGTTGTCAGGATGGAGAGTCCCATCTATGTCACTTATGCTTGTAAGAGATTACCCATCCACCTCAATGGAGCGTCCATTCCAAACAAGCCTTCCTCTGTATATGTGAACTGCTTCCTTCCAACAAAGGAAATAGGGGAAGCCAGGTAGAGATTCATTAGGCATGGTTAAGTGTCCATTTTGGCTTCCTAGCAAAAAGAACAAGAATGAAATGCAGTGACCTGGAACTCTTACCCCTCCCAGTCCACTCGCCTGTTGAAATACCTGTTTAAGAAACCATCTCTTAGTTTTGGAATTCCCAAACTCACCTGACATTTCCCTTCTACTCCCTTTCTTTCCATGTCTTAAGACTGTAACTGTGCAAATGTTATATGCAGCACATTGCTACTCCAAGCATTTTATAGAAGACCTACAGAAATACTAAGTAATAATAGAGATTCATTTATTTTTCTGTTCAAGACCTGGCATGAGAATCACTGTCAGGTGGAGCTGCAGCTGACAAAAAGGACGGTAAACCCCACAGCCCCTTTCAGAAGTCTACTGTTTCTACAGAATTCAAAGGGAAATAAATTTGCTTAAGCATGACAGGCCTCTCTTTTTACTCCTAATGCCAACTACACCCACCTTGTGCCCAGTATGGTGTTTTAACATGCACATTTTAATCCCCCTCTCAAACAAGTTATACTACCTTTCCTTGCATTGTACAGTTTTAAAAAACCACAGAAAATTCACCCAAAGTATCAAAGAAGGGGAAGTTGCACAGAACCCTCACCAAGAATCTAAGCACAACACTTTAAAAGAATGGCACCTGAGGAACTACTCAACTTTTACAGATTCCCAGTCCACATGAGGCTGTCCACTAACAGGAAGAAGAGGGTCTTCTTCACACAAGCATTTTTGGAATCCACAACCAAAAGATGTGGCAGCCATCACCAGCAGCCATGGGTTTGAAAATAGGTATTTCCATTGAAGGATAGGCTTATTAGCCATGGCAGCTAAAAAGAACTTACATGTTCAAAGCATACTTGGATGGTGGATGCTGGTGGCAAACAGAACATGATCACTGTGCTGCTTGTGAGCTCCCAGAAACTGGCCACTGCTGGAAAAAGAATGCTGGTATTAATGGACTTTGGTCCAATTCAGCAAGGCCATCTTAAGTACTGTACCATCAATACCTTCTGCAATTTGGAAAAAAGCAGCATTTTCTCCAGCTCCCTTGGCGATTCCATTGCATGTAAGTTTATTTCTGACCACACAACTACACTGAGCTCTCTAAAAGGAAGCGCACAGCAGCTTACATGGGTTCTAATGCAGACCCCCACCAGGGCAACTTCAAAGGCCAGAACTACCTTGATTCATCACAAAGATTTCTACCCTCTTCTGGGCCAGTTATCTAATAATTTGATTTCAGAATTAATGTTGAGCTTTACTAACTTCCTGGTGTCAAAAGTCAACCCTCATGGCTAGGTAGATATCAGCCTAACAATTTTGCAGACACATCAAAAGCTTGTTTATGGCATTTTAAATACCAAACAACCAAGTTGCCAAGCTTGTTCTCTCTTTGCACTGTTTGATGATAATCACGATCAGTTTTAATCCGTTCAATTACATTGGTTAAATGAGAACAAATAATCCTGTTTTCTGACTCTTGATTGGAATATGCCAAAATTAACTGTGTTCCCTTGCAATTTACTGTATAAATGGAATCTTTTATAAATACAATTCTTGCTCATTGAAAATGCTCCTATATTTAGGATGCTCGCCCTGCTAATCATATCCACAAGGCCATGCTGCACGAATTTAGCCTTAATGCTGGTTTCCAACCACCAATTGCCTACACCTGCTTAAAACCCACAGCAGGGAGGGCAAATCTTTCAGAACGAAGTCCCTGCTGTTACTTCAGTGTGCCTTCCAACACAGCAAGGCAATGAAGTTATAAAAATCTGCCTGGAATAGTTGTGGGTGGGAAACCTTTGCCAAAGAGTGTGGGAGTCTTGCCAGCATTTGCTGTAGAGTTTAAACTTCAATTTTAAGAGAGGGAAATAATACTGCACACCACCAGCAGCTTTCAAATGATTTAATAAAAGGATATTTACATAACAAGTCACTTCACTCTGATCTAGGAGGTCCCTACATATGGAAGATCACATATGGAAGATCCAGTAGCATCTCTGGAACTTAATCCAAGCACTGATAGGCTGCTGACAGAAAGGGGGAAAAAAGTCAAAGGAAGCCGCTTTAGATCAGGTTGTATCATTGGTCCATCTAGCTCAGTAATGTCTATATTGGCAGTGATCATTAAGTTATGGTTTGTTTTTAAGCATGGTTTGTTCAACAAACCACAAGTCAGTTTGCAGACAAGCAAACAAACATGAGCTTCACACTGTAGTTTGTTGGCAGAAAGCAAACCACAGGCAGTATGCAGGCTTGGGTTCATACATTCAAATATATCATAGTTAGACTAAACAAACCAAGGCTTAGTATTATGTGAAAACCAGCCACTGACTGACAATATCTCTCCAGGGTTTCAGGTTGGCATCTTTTCCAGTCCTGCCTGCATATGCCAGGGACTGAACCTTGGAACAAAGAAGGGTTGTCGTTTAGCTTTGGATGACCTTTTTTTAAAGCATCAGACAAACTTATGGACAAATTACCATCAATAATTATTTGCCATGATAGATATATGGAGCTTCCATATACTTGGGCAGTATTCTGCTGAATACCAGGTAGTAGGGGACAGACAACAGGGGAAAGGTCCCTCTACTTTATGTTCTGCTTCTGAGCTCTCAGAGGTTTCTAGTTGGCCCTGACTAGATTAGGTATGACCAAGCAAAGCAATTTGCATATTCCTAAATTACTTGTTCTCCAGAAATTCCGTAAGTACACTGAACCAGGTTTCTGGACCAGGCTCATGATGATGGTGATACATCACATGTACTGAAGGTTGTTTCGCCCGCCCGCCCCCCGCCCCCAATAAATCATTGGACTCACTTGATGAACACAAACAAGTGAGATGGATGCAGGTAGAACCAAGGAAAGTAGCATTGCTTTCGCCAGAATTTTACTAGCATTTTTAAGATTAAAAATCAAGAGGGCAGTGGTTTGTTTGAAAGACTCAGTGCCGTTTTAAAGATTGAGACAAGGCATTCTAAACTTTGCCTCTGAGTGACTCCAGCTGGCTGCAAGATGCAGCTGACAAGGCATGGTCTAGCAGTTTGGTAGCCAACCTTTTTACTACCGTAATTTAAAAAATTCCTTCCAGTAGCACCTTAGAGACCAACTAAGTTTGTCATTGGTATGAGCTTTCATGTCATGTGCATGCACACAAAAGCTCATACCAATGAAAAACTTAGTTGGTCTCTAAGGTGCTACTGGAAGGATTTTTTTTATTTTGTTTTGACTACGGCAGACCAACACAGATACCTACCGTACCTGTAATTAGAACCTTTTTACTGTAACTGTTATCCACATTAAGACAGAGAGAGAGAGAGAGAGAGAGAGAGAGAGAGAGAGAGAGAGAGAGAGAGAGAGAGAGAGAGAGATACAGAGAAATGTGGAGGGTTTGTTGCCTTCTAGCTCACAGCACTTTTCCATGAGACTCAAGTCCACCCTTTCTTTAAAATTATCTGTTCTTGCTGTACTTCTCAAACAGAAGCAACACGCTGAGCATCTCTTCACTCAGCACACAACTATGCCCTTATGTCTGACCTGAATGATGATCTGCTATGCCATAACCAGCTCAGCGCTGAGGCTTCAGACTAAAGCTCACAGACATTAACAACAGGACTGGAAAATTCCAATTCCTAGGCATCAGAATAAAAGTGCAGTGTCACCTGTTACCCAGAACTCTTATAGCTACAATTTATATAGTGCTTTAGAAAGTACATTTCCCACACATACTGACTTTAGTAACCCTTAGAAACCCACTCCAACCCTTAAGCTGGGTGAGCATTATTATCCCAAACTGTTGACTGGGAGCAGAAGGATGATTGTCTAAGACAACCTAATTCATCCCACGAAACCATAGGGAGAACTGTCAAGTTCTCCCTTTTTTAAAGGGAAATTCCCTTACCGTATGCTGAATAGGCTTCCTCGTGAGAAAAGGGAAAACTTGACAGCTATGCATGAAACTCACCAGATTTGTATCTGCAACTTTCTACCTCAGTATTCTGGCCACGTTACTCATTGCCAGAGCAACTGAAGTTCATTTTACAACCTATGTTTTTTGTTTTGTTTTGTTAGGCTAGGCTAGGCAGTGGTGTCCAAACTTTTTTCAAAGAGGGCCAGATTTGATGAAGTGAAGGGCCGTGAGGGCCAACCAAAGGGCCAGCCAAAGTTGTTGACCTTTTTTTAGAATTGAAGTTGTTGAGCTTTTTTATGATTTTACCCCAAAGTTGTTGAAATTATTTTAGAATTTAAGTTGTTGAACTTCGGTCAGTTTAATCCGGCCGGATTAGGCCCCTGAAACAGACTTTGGACATGCCTGGGCTAGGGAGTCAAATTAAGTATTCATGGCCAAGCCAAGCGGCCATCAGAAACTGATTCAGAGAATGCTACAATGTACTAGGTTTGTTTCTGTTTAAATATGAGCCACTCCGCATAAATTCAAATATTTCAACACTAACCATGTTGATGAAGCACAGACATGCAAGGCAGGTAGGTTGTTTCAGATGGCTGGCACTCTGGAAAGAGCCGCTCTCACACTGATAGTAACCAGGCTGGGATGAGGAGCTGTGATGCACCTTCTGCCACATACACAAGAAGAACAAAAGGGAAGTTGGACTGTGCTTTCACAGTGCAGGCCACAGCATATTTAAACAGACTTTGACTACAAGAGAACATCCTGTGGTATTTCATGGTTGATAAGGAGAAATAAAATCTTCAGGGCTCATTTTATAATTGCTGGAAATGTTTTGATCCCATGGGGCCAATTTTACACGCCTAAGGTGGAAGAGCCTTTGTTGAAATAAATTTTTTAAATGTTTTGAAGGCTATTTATAAAATGACATGAGTAAAGACTGTTGTTAGATCGTGAAGTTATTCCATTCAGCTGCTAGGACAACGCAATTAATGAAGGAAAAAAGGAACTTTACCGAAAGTCCACTTGTTGTAAAAATAAATAAAAAATAAGCATAATATTAGAAATCATAAAAACAACTAGAATGCATACAACAATGCAATGTTGCCATACTAGTGAAAATTATCACCTTAATTTACACTTGAGGACAACTTGGCAAACAATTTCAATGCATCTGATTAAAGGGGTTTGAGCCCCAGAAACCTTTTATTACAACAGATTTCCAAATCTTTTAAGGCACCACAAGACTCTGATGTTTCTGATAGTCATCACTTTCTAAAGATTTCTGCCTGCCTGCAGACTGCTTAGTCATTCATTTTTGGCTTCATAAGGATTGCACTATGCAAAAATAAAAATCTGTTAAGATGTAAACGTAAAGCTTAACTTGTCCATGCTACTTTATATAAAAGGTAAAGGCAAAGGACCCCTGGATGGTTAAGTCCAGTCAAAGGTGACTAATGGGGTGCAGCGCTCATCTCACTTTTCAGGCCAAGGGAGCCAGAGTTTGTCCGCAAACAGCTTTCCAGGTCATGTGGCCAGCATGACTAAACTGATTCTGGCGCAACGGGACACCATGACGAGTGCCAGAGCTCACGGAAATGCCATTTACCTTCCCACTGCAGCAGTACCTATATATCTACTCATGCTAGTATGCTAGGCTGGCAGGAGCTGGGACAAAGCAATGGGAGCTCACCCCGTACTGCGGATTCAAACTGCCAACCTTCTGATCAGCAAGCCTAAGAGGCTCAGTGGTTTAGACCACAGCACCCCCCAAGGCCCTGATGCTTTATATGCAGAAAGGGGGGGTGTGAAATCTAGAAAAACAGACAGGCACAAACATGATGGTATCAGCAACTTTTTTTAAAAAAAAGACACAGAAGTACATTACATCAGGAGATGACTGAGCAGGGGCGGGAAAGGAAATCAGAAACTTTCTGCTGATATCCTGAAGTGTGTTTGTGAGGAGCAAGTGTTTCCTCATTTGTGAAGTGGAACACTAGTGGGACACTAAAATGTTTTACTCTGTATCACTGTATCCGGAGCAAGCAAGCGAGGCAGAACTGTGACTTAAATGAAGGAAGTAAAAGTAATTTCACTTTCAAATCCCCTTTGTGCAGCCAGTAAAACCAAAATAAGTGAACGCCAACAACGTTATGTGGATATGTTTTCACTGTTGACGGTGGTAATTATTCAGGACTGGTCTATCCACACTGGAGAATCAGATGAATAAAATCCCTTAATCATCAATGGGTTTTGCCTTTAATTTATTGTGGATTCTGATTAACCTGCTGTTTACCTAACAGATTACAATTTGGAGACTGAAGGGGGGTTTGCTGCAAGATGGCCCTACAAACCAAATAATCAACAGCTCAAATCAGGGCAGTTAATAAATGAAAGTTCAATATGGACTTCCGTCCTGAAGCTTATTATGTTTACATTGGGAATACAGTGGTACCTCTGGTTAAGAACTTAATTCATTCCGGAGGTCCGTTCTTAACCTGAGGTACCACTTTAGCTAATGGGGGCTCCTGCTGCCGCCGCACCACTAGAACACAATTTCTGTTCTCATCCTGAAGCAAAGTTCTTAACCCAAGGTACTATTTCTGGGTTAGCGGAGTCTGTAACCTGAAGCGTTTGTAACCCGAGGTACCACTGTATGTCTCACTTGTTTGGGTAGAACTCACTTCCAAATACTTGGGCTACAGAAGGGCCATGGTGCTATACAAGAGACAACCAAATTATTTCTTCCGGAACCAGCAACATCATGTCTTAGCAAAAAGCTTTATTGCACATAGATGCAACCCAATCAGATGGGCAGGGTACAAATAAATTATTATTATTATTATTATTATTATTATTATTATACACAGGGCAAGCCACATTTCCAGCAAATCATGTCAGTAGGGTAGGCAATCATCATTGGGCTGTCACTTGTGACTGGGAATTTGGACTACTAGACAGAAGAATCCGAACACCTAGCATACAGAAGAATCCGAACACCTAGCATAGACAGACAGCTTTGGTCACTGGAGATTTTTTTCCCAGCTGCCATTATGTCTTTTTTATATATAATTTATTTATTTGATTTTACAAATTAAAATTTACATTCATAACCAGAAATAAAGAGAAATACACAAAGATTCCCCTGAATCTTTGGACTTCCCTCCACAGGTTCCGTTACTAATCCTTTTCCTCTGCATATTTTCAGTCACTCCGTTTTTTTTAAATACTCCACTATATCCATCATTCTTGTTACATTACAAGTGTTTTTAAAATCCTGCTATAGAGTTTAGCTGCTTACAGTTGTATCCTAGATAAACTATAAATTTCCCCCATTCTTTATTAAAATTTTGGTCCTCCCGGTTTCTGATTTTCCCGGTCATTTTCACCATCAGCTTGGTCTGCCATTCTTCTCTGGTAGGGACTTTGTCTTCCTCCCATCTCTGTGCTAAGAGATGGAGGATATTCTTACATGCCATAGATAACCAGGTGAATTGACATTTGCAGAACAGGTAAAATTATACTCAATTGGTGCAATCAGCTCATTTTACTCTCTGCAGGCATAGACAACACAGTGCTGTAACACTGACAAATATTTTTAAAGGCCCTGGTGCAGAAATTTAAGCAGCTTGCAGCAGAAATAGCACACTGTGCTTGAGGAATTAAGTTAACTAACACTTCAAGCTAAGGAGAACAGTTCCTGAGCGGCAGTGGAGTCAGGTTCCTTTGCATCTTTAATAGAATATGCAATTACATGTCATCTTGTCTTGCAATAGAGTTAAACTGCTGAGAACATCCATACATTTTTAGGGCTGAACAGATCGTCCACATCCCCAGTGCAATTTGCAAGCAGTGATCCATTTAAAGACCAAGGGCTACTGCAAAAAAGCTCCTGGAGACTGAATTGGCCTTAAGAGTGAGGTATAAAAGCCATCTGAATTAGCTCCAATATGACTGTGGTCTCCTGAGCAGCAAGCAACATAAATATGTGATAAAATAAAATGAACAGCTTACTCAGGTTCTGCTGCTTACTAGTTATCATCATTTACGTTTTCACCATCCCTCTTACATTCATCACAATTTTTGCTCCTCCCTAATCATATCCCCATTTCAGCAATGGAAGGAAAATGAGGGCAAAATTGAATTATTTGCTGGCAAATCAATTCTGAGTTAATGATTCAGCAGGGATCTGTTCCCAGGTCTCACAAGGAGAATCCCAATGTGAAAAAACAAAGTGTCCAGAATATAAAAATATATAATAATGTACAGTACTAACAACTTAATGTGGCATTCATTATGATGAAGCATAGGGGGACTGATTAGCTGTGGTTGGGCAGTCAGAAGAGCTTCTGGGTTGCTACTGGATCAGCTGCTGTGAATCCTGCTTAGGTGCTCAGATAATAAACCTTAATAACATAGGCAGTCAGGAGACAAAAAAGACAGACTAAGTCTAGGAAAGGAAAAGGCAGGAGTTAGAAAAAATGTAGGCTATGGAGATTCCTAGGAAAGGTTGTTGAGTGGTCCAAACCAATACAAAGAGGACAAGACCAAAGGGAGGGTGGGACAGTCAGAGAGGAGAACAGCATGGCACCAGGAGTTGGCATATAGAATTAAAATATTAAAGCTAGGTTTTTAGAAACCCTCTATTAAATGTCTTTGAACAGAAGTGGACAACTCATGATTTTTGTGCTTAAAAAGATTATTTTTGTGTAGAGAAGACTTGTAAATAGCCATTTTGATTCACTGACTTCGACACCAACACAACTTTGTGACATAGCAACTTAACATATCAATGTAAGCTGAAAGCACTGCAGAAGAGTTCATTTTAACTAGTAATGGGTCCCTCTTTTAATACCCATGCTAGTTCTTCATTGGTCTTCTTGTAAAACTTCAAACTCCTAAATCTCCAAATCTTCACCTCTGCCTAATTCACTTTCTCCACCTTGCCAACCAATTAGGCCCCATACTGTGTCCTATCTCACACCTGCCTTTGTGCTATGTTCTCCTCCTGCATCTGGCAACACACTGGCTTTTCTACCTTCAAATAACTACCAGTATTCTGCAAAGTCTCCCTCCTACCAGGTCACCACCCCTTGCCTCACTTTATCCTCTCTGGACAGAGATCAGATACAGAACACAAAATAAACAGCCACCTCTAGTACACATCAAAAAGGAACAGGAGAATTAAATACTTCCCCCAAAGCACTATGGACTGTCTTATCAGGTGGTCTGTAGAGCTGTTGCACTAGTCAAGACATACCGGTTTGAAAACCACTCCTAGGAAAGCTTACTGTTACAAAGTTGTGTTTTTGTGCTAACAGCAACTTAGTCTCTGTATGCCACCTATTCACAACTCCTAAGAAAATTAAAAATTGGTAAGAAAGAATACACCACAATTAAAACCAATCAGATAATAGGTTGAAACCATATGCAGGGTTTTGCAATTGAAGAAGGCCTCTGCCCAGGTCTCACCAGCTTCATGTAACAATCACATGAAGTTAAGAAGAAGGAATCAGGTTTGAAAAGAGCCATTTGTCTGACTGCCTTGGCTGAATAAACATTACCTTTGTATAACAGAATAGATATTGGGGGGGATTCTACTTCTTTCAGGCCATCTATTTTGACACTTGGAACTCACCCTTCCTTGCAAAGCTTGGACTCCTAGCAGTCTTAAAATGATGAAAGTTACTGGTAATCTGTCATGGGACTAAGATATGGGAAACCCTTTCAAGGGCAGGAGGCTGAGTTGCATGACTTTCAGATCCTCTCTGTCCTGTGACTCCACATATCTTATTAGCTTCTTTCAAAACAGTACAGAAGCAATGAATTCATATTAGCTCTTCAGTGTGGGTAAAAGGAAATCTGGACTTTTCTGTTATCAAGACAGTTATCCATATATTTATTCTTTTTTGTGCAAGATTTCTTCAGAATGGCCACAAGAGGTTGAACGCGAAAAGAGCAAAAAGTAATTAGAAAACTGAAGTACAGTGGTTCATATAGAAAGAAAGCAATGCATTTACTCAATTCTGTTTGTGGGAAGTAGGCACCAAAAGAAGAGAATGAATTCAGAAGCCACAGGTAGGAGATACATAATCCTAAGTGGAAGGGAAGTTTCAAGAAAGGCCTCTCTAGACAAAACAGAAAAGCTTAACAGAGATAGCAGGTAGACCCAGAAAGCATTACAGAAGTCTAGATGTAGGTGAAAACTTAAATTTCTATTTTAAAGGCATCATATAAATCGGTAATACAAAATTAGATGCTTGTACTACATGGGGGCTACTAACATGAGTTTGACCAAACTGAGGGAGGCAGTAGAAGACAGGAGTGCCTGGCGTGCTCTGGTCCATGGAGTCACAAAGAGTCGGACACGACTAAACAACAACTACTACTACATGGGGGGGGGGAATCAATATTACTGGCATTCATTTTTTAGATACTTCTATGTGCTCAGCTTTACAATACAGTACATAGAATTAGTGCATTACTTTTATTATACATGTAGTGCCTATGAAGAACCATAGAAATATCATTTCTGGATCAGACAAGAAGTCTACCAAGTCTACCACTCTCAATAATACTAGCCAGCTGCCAATCCCGAGGATGTGGAAACAGCCACTCCCTGTTTGCACTCATCCTCTGACAGAATTATACAACCCCTAATAGCTACTGGTAAAGCTATCTAATCTTCTTTAATAGCCTTCTAAGCTAGTAGTCATAAAATCATGTGGCAATTAATAGAGGGCACAAGGTGAGGCATTTCAGAGTCCTAGATTCTTAACTACACTGAACAGCCAACTGCTGGCATTAAACTGGGGTTAAAGTACTGGGGTGAAGACAGATGTACTGGGACCATTGATTTCTAACAAAACATTCCAGTATGCAAAATGCTTTATGGTTTCTGGCTTATTTATCTTCATGACAGGTGTGGCAGGGTACAAGGAAGAGAGGGGTTGAAAGTCAGATCCACCTACAGTTATCAGAGGAAGGGAATCAAATGAAATACAGACAGGCCACACAACTGCAAGAGACAGGGATTTTGGGAGGAAAAAGTACATACTGTAGCCTTAATCTATGCAAAGGAATGTGTGGGCTTGAAGAGGGAGGTAAGAAATTGTTTTGCATCAGAAAATAGGGAGAATGCAGAGAGGGCAAATGGGATCAGATCTAGGTGGAGGGAGGGAGCATGCAGTTAAAGCATCTCTACTTTGAAGTAGTCTCCAATATATTCAATGGGACTTATTTGCTAGTAAACTGATAGGGGATTACATCCTAATAGCAACAGGAAAATAGGAACATGAGGAGAGGAGGAGAAATGATATGGAGGAGGGGGGAGTGTATAGGGACCATAGGAAAATGAGACTGGTGGGAGGGGGGGATCGATGCACATCCTAAATCAATGTAAGAGGACTAGGAGGAAGGATTCTGCTGCCAAAAGTTAGGGAATGGGCAGGCTGTTATCACCATTACAGTATTATTATAGATTTGTATACTGCCCAATACCTGCAGGTCTCAGGGCGATTCACAGGAGAAAATCACAATATAGAAACACTAAATGCATAATAAAAACGAAAAAGACTCGATAACAACCCCCAAAAAAACGTATTTTAAAAGAGCATTAAATGTTACATTCCAGTTATGCACTTGCCTCCTTTACCTTTCAGATCCTCTGACACAAACCCAGTGAACAATCATTTTTAAAAAGCCATCGGGGAGAAGACTGGTCTTCCAGATTCTCTTTTTTCTGCAGAGGTTCTACTAACTTATTCCAGTATCCTCCATTAGAAGGAGAGACCTATGAACAAGTACGCTTGAGAAATCCCCCCCAAGGGATGTAGTAACGCAAAAAGCGCGTAGGAGAAAAATCAGGGATTGGAGGGGGGGAGGAAAAGGAAGACGAGCGGAGCCACGAGGCGGGAAAAAAAATCCGAAACAGACCCACGTGGAAAGCGAGGAGGAGGGAGAGTGGCGAGGAGGCGGTTTCCATGGAGACAGAGGAAGAGGCGCGCGATCGGCGCAGGGAGGGAAGGCGGGGGAGCCGAGGTGGGTGGGGCCAGCCCATGTGCCGAGGGGGCGGGACGCAGCGTTCCCTGAGAAGCGAGCCAATCAGGAGCGAGCGCACCTCACACACTGAGAGGGGGGGTGGTTGGTTGCGCGCGCGGCGGGGGTTAATTGTGAGGGAAGGGTCTCCCCCCCTTTCCTCCCCCCTTCCCATGTTTAACGGATAGTACTCACCGCGCTGCCCCCTCCCCCGAAGCTGAGGGGAGGGACCGATGTGGGGCGGCGGCGGCAGCAGCGGCAGCGCCCGCAGGGACCAGGCTGAGGCGGCGGCTAAGGAGACGACAACCGCCGCCGGGCGTGCGTCACGCGCGTGCGCGCGCCCCTCCGCCCACTCCGCGCAGTGACCCGGATGTACCGGGCTAGGCTGGGCGGCTTGCTGTGGAGGGGGCGGCGGCGGCGGCGGCAACGGGTCGCCGGCGGCGGCCGACGCTACTACGCATGCTCGCTCGGCACGGCAACCTAAAACATAAAAAAGAAACGCGCCCGCAGGTGATCTTTATGTTTCTCGGCTCGGGCGGGCGGGATTAGCCTCTCTAATCCGTTTTCCTCTTAAAAGCGGTTAAATCTCGGGATGATTTCGGGAGGTAATCGCGTGGGGCTACCCCCCCCCCAAACACCTGATTAAAACGGAGAGGATTTGAACGATATGGTTAAAATTAATAAAATTTCATATTTATGCGCTGCCTAAAGAACAGCTAAAACCTATTTTTTTCAAAAAAATCATTTAAAAAATCAATTGGAACATTAATAGAATTAAAACTGCTGTGCGTGTGGGTAAATCTTTGTATTTGTATCTTGCATTTATAGCTTCGATTTTCCCTGTTTCCAACCGGTTTGGAGAGCACATGTGTGTTCCTGTGCGTGTGCAGAGAGCCCATGGCAAAAGCTGGCACAGCGTCTCCTGGGTTGCCGGCATCTTCCAGCCACCAGCCTTACTCATGGCATGTTCCAAGGAGAAGTGCTAGCGACGATTGGTTTAGCTTTGGAAGAAGAGGTAACGGGGGAAAAACAGAACAAAAACCTTCACTCTCTGCTTCTTCTGGGCAGCTGTCCATCTGCTTGAAGATGCACTGTGCCTCTGGCCACCTGCAAGTCACAAGACTGACCCCAACAAGGGGCTAGTCCTCACTGAGGAGGTGAACTGGGGCTAAGGGCTGGATGCTTTGGGGTGGTGGAATCCCCACACATAGAAAACGGGGAGGGGGGGGGAGATAGGCGAAAGCTAGATCCCTTCCCTGGGGCCAACTCCAGGTTAGAGGGGTCTTTGGTTGTCTGAATCCAGGCACAAGCAGTTACCAGCTGCACAACTGAACAGCTACTCTGTTTCCCCAAAAATAAGACACACCCATAAAATAAGCCGTAGCAGGATTTCTAAGCATTTGCGCAATACAGTGGTACCTCGACTTACGAAGACGATCCGTTCCGCGAAGCTCTTCATAAGTCAAAGTCTTTGGTTGTCAAAGCGCCCGTTT
Organism: Zootoca vivipara; assembly: GCF_963506605.1. Taxonomy (NCBI): domain Eukaryota; kingdom Metazoa; phylum Chordata; class Lepidosauria; order Squamata; family Lacertidae; genus Zootoca; species Zootoca vivipara. The sequence goes on along the minus strand of NC_083283.1, from coordinate 11,004,566 downwards.
TGCGCATGTGCGATTTTGCGCTTTTGCGCAGCACAGAACGCACGCACGGCGAAAAGACTTCCGGGTTTGCCGACTTCGGAAGTCGAAACCTTCGGAAGCCGAGTCATTCGGATGTCGAGGTACCACTGTATAAGCCATACCCCGAAAATAAGACATAGTGATAGGCACAGTTCTGGAGGGCCCCAAGGAAGAGGCGAGGCTGGACGTGTAATAAAAATAAGGCATCCCCTGAAAATAAACCATAGTGCGTCTTCTTGAGGAAAAATAAATATAAGACAGTGTCTTATTTTCGGGGGAACCTGGTATTTGTGCCAGTAGTAGCCACAGGCTTGCCCAGTTGGCTAAAATACACATCATGAGGTGGTGGGGGGGTGTGCGCTATTTCTCGCCCTCGCCTTTTCCTTGCAAAGGAAGCCAAGGCATTTGCCCCGCTGCTTCTCTTCACTTAAAACAGCCTTCTCCTCTCTCAAACAGCTTCTCATTTAATAAAACGGCACCAGGGCTCTATTCCACACATCTGTGCGTTGGGTGCAGTATGAAGCAGCCTCTGGTTTTAGCCCAGGGATAGGGTGGCCCTCTGGATGTTACTGGACTCCCATCATCCCTATAAAAGCACCACATGAGAGGATGGCTCTGAATAAGTGAGAGTACTTACTTCGCTGCCTCATCAGTTATCTCCAGCTGTTGTGCCACACTGATTTGCTGCTGTTTTTTATTACGTCTCGTGATTATATTGTGGCTTTATTTGTATTTTGAAACTTCGCCGCCCACCCTTGGACCTTTGGGTGAACAATAAATCTCAAGAATGCATGATAAATCAGGGCATCGCTGTCTGATTTAAGATTGCCACTTCCCTGCTATTTCTTTGACAGGTGAGCTTGGCGGGAAATCAAACAGGTGATGTCTTCTGCCAGGCTGGATATACAGCAATGGTCTTCGCTTCACCTGTTTAATTTCCACCTGCCCTGCCACTGATAACAGCGCAGGAGCTCTGGCATGGAGGAGTCAGACTGTGGCAACCCTCCGCTGGCATCTCAAGTAGCTCCTGCAGTTAATAACTTTGCAAATCCCAAATGGCTGGTGCAGTATCGCACCACTGGCAGGCGATAATAGTTTCACTGACCCAGCAACCTCATTATCTTCAGACGGGGAGATTTCTCTGGGTGCAGCACCAAGAAAGCTTGTAGTTCTACCATTTTTAATCAGAAAGATGCCCCCGGCTCAAACTGCATATTTGATATTTCTGACCTGATTCCACCAACGGTACTTGGAAACTGGGTCAGAGGGAGAGGAGGCCCAGGCACCAATTGCAATACATCACTGTAGCTCACCCTCCAACTGAAAAGCAGTTAAAAGGCACAGGCAGGGACCTCATGACCCTCCAAATGTTAGATTCCAATTCCCATCAGCCCCAACCAGCATGTCAAATGGCCAGGCATGATGGGAATTGTAGTCCAATAATATCTGGAGGGCCACAACTGGCTTAAGGAACAGCAACCAGGAGCACTGCAAAAACAAACACGGCGTAAGGACGATATTATGTGTGCGCATGAGGGAGGCTGATCCATAACTTCTACAGAGCAGTTACAGGTAGGTAGCCGTGTTGGTCTGAGTCGAAGCAAAATAAAAAAATTCCTTCAGTAGCACCTTAAAGACCAACTGAGTTTATACTCATACCAAAATATAAACTTAGTTGGTCTTTAAGGTGCTACTGAAGGAATTTTTTTATTTTGCTTCTACAGAGCAGTTGCAAATTTGGCATCTTGTTGTGCCTGGACAGTGGTTAATGGGGACCCTCCCTCCCATCGTCCCCAGTGCATAAGTAAAAGGGAACAGAGGAAACTTGTTGGCTGTTATAAACATTATTGGCTGTTATAAAAGGGAGAGACAGAGAGGGAAATTGAGCTTTAGGATTGCAAGATCTTAAAAGTGAGGAAACGCAACCTGTTCTAGAAAGAAAGAAAGAAACCCTAGTATGCAGAAGCAGCTGACAGGCTCAGCATTATTTCGTTTCATTTTATTTTTTGATACCTCCAAGGTTTGATTAGTCAGTCTCTTTGATCTCTGTAAGTTCGCTCTTATCTCCGACATATATGGCATTAGGAAAGTAGTCCCACTGGGGCCTGCGCTCCTTCTGGAGCTTTTCTGCACTTAATGAGAGAGCTGGTGCAGCAGAGATGCTAACTGCAGGAGCATGGGAACACACACACACACACACCCAAGTTCAAATCTCACCCCAGCCATGAACTTGCAAGATGCCCTCAAGGCCAAGCCTTGGTCCCCTCAGCCCTTACTCTCCATGTACAGCCAGTTTGCAGAAGCTACAACTAGGTCACAATGATGAAACCCATCCAACGGCGTCCGGAAATGAGACTGTGCAGCTTACCAACGGTGTGGCTCAATTCGAGGAGCTGAGCTTGACATTTCTAAACCAGGTGTGGGTGACCTGTGGCCCTCCAGATGTCATTGGACTCCGACTCTCACCAGCCTCCGCCCCGGGGGGGGGGTCAGCATGTCCAATGGTCTGGGACAACAAGAGTCGTAGCGTATCTCAAAAGTGGACAACAACCAAAGCAATTGAGGCTGGATCAAGTCCCTTAAAAGGAAAGTATGGGGGACTTTGTGGTTTGTTTGTTTAAAAAAATAGTAAGATGGACATTTTTCTGTCTTGGATAATAGTATGGAAATATATTCCAACTTTGCTACCAGTTGGCATTTGTCTGTCTCGAGAGAATGGAGTGTACCTCCTGGGGTGAAGTCAGCACCAAAGTGACCTCTCTGGGGCGCAAGCCTGGGCAGTGTGCCTGGAGGTCCCAGGCTGCCCAGAAAAGACCCCCCCCCCCAGGCTCGCCGATGCGGTCCAAAGGAAAGCAGAGCAAGACATTTGGCACCAGCTTGGTTGCAGGAGTTGCCAGAAAGAGGCATACAAGGCTCCATCCAACCATCTCCACTGCAAATTTGTGTAGAGTTAGTCTTTTCTTCTCCCGCAGTGGGCAGTTTGCTTCTGTTGATGGAAACCACAGGAGGAAAGAGTTACATTAAAGGGCCATTTGAAGTAAATCTGACTTCAGCACTGGACCCCATTGCTGTCCTCAGTTCTTTGGCACCACAGTTATCAAGAAAAACCCGAGAGATACCCAGCTAGATGTGAGCTCATTTTGACCTTGGCAGAGTTGTTTTGTCTGCACTACTACTTTCCTGTCGCCATTTCCTCCTCCTTTGGTGTAAGCTGTGCTTCGGGGAAGGGCTGGCAGCTCAGCAGCAGAGCACATGTGTTGCATGCTAAAGAAAAGGTCCCCAGTTCCTTCCATCCCTGGCATCACTCGGTAAGGTTCAGAAACACCCTTGCCCCAAATCCCAGAGTGTCACTACTGGTCCATGTGGACAATACTGAGCTACATGGGCTAAAGACCTGACTCTGCAGGCGACAGTTTCCTGTGCATTCAGGAAAAAGGGGTCTTCTCTGTAAATAACGGTAGGCAAAAGGTTTGAAGGAAAAAGCAAGTTAGTAGAATTAATCACACAGGTGCCCCAGCCGTCCTTCATGAAGCCCCTCCATCTGTCCTCACAACAACCCTGCGAGGAAAGATAAGCGAAGAGCTGTTGTCCCAAGGTCCCTCAGTGAAACTCACAGTTCAGCAGCATTTAATTCGAACGCAGCTCCCAGCTGTACAACATTACAAAGCATTTTTACAAATATAATCCTCGCAATTGCCTTATCATTTATTTTATTCACAGGCCTTTTGCCCAGTTAAGGCAACATTACCTTAGTAAATATGGGACGCAGGTGGCGCTGTGGGTTAAACCACAGAGCTTAGGGCTTGCCGATCAGAAGGTCGGCGGTTTGAATCCCCGCAACAGGATGAGCTCCCGTTGCTCGGTCCCAGCTCCTGCCAACCTAGCAGTTCGAAAGCACGTCGAAGTGCAAGTAGATAAATAGGTATCGTTACAGCGGGAAGGTAAACGACGTTTCCGTGTGCTGCTCTGGTTCGCCAGAAGCGGCTTTGTCATGCTGGCCACATGACCTGGAAGCTGTACGCCGGCTCCCTCGGCCAATAATGCGAGATGAGTGCCGCAACCCCAGAGTCGGCCACGACTGGACCTAATGGTCAGGGGTCCCTTTACCTTTACCTTAGTAAATATATGAGTGGTTTCACAGCACAGTCTTTAGAATGTGTCACCCGCAGACTGTGACCTCCCCTCTTCACCTCCCACACAAAGCAATCAGGGTTTTATTTACGCTTTCCTCGCCCCCGCCCCCCAGTGGCTTCTGTTTCTGCCAGTGTGTCTGTATTGCTGCCATTGGATGCTCTGGGCTTTCTGCATGAATAACCCTCTCTTAGCTTCACTTGGCTCAAGAGCAACCTGCTGATCTATTGCCTTTGCTGGAAAGCAAAATGAATTGCCATATCCGATACATTAATTGACTGGAGGACCCCTGAATACTTCCAGGGCACCCAACGCCTGACAGGTTCAGACCTTAAAAGAATGGCAGGTCTACCAAAAGCCCAAGCCTGGTACAGTCTGCAGCCCACAAGTTCCTGCCCTTTCTTCCTAGCCAGAGCAGCGACGTTACTCATGCAAATGCTAATGGCTGTATTCCTTTTTAAGAAAATAGCAGCAGTGGCACACACACACACACTGCAAATCCAGATTAAGAAACTCTACATAGAACGGTGGGCTATCACCCTTCAGAGCTGCCACAGTCTTAATCTAGGTGGCCCCCCTCCTGCAGCTATTTGCATGGGGTGGGAAATTGCAATGCAAATAGCAGCAGCTGCTTCTATATTTACCTGGTTTACATTCGCACAAGTACCTAACTGCATGAATATTGCACCTGTTGCGTCTGGAACTCGGAACTCGGGCTCGCCTGTTCCCCAATGGTTCCTGCCTGCTCCTTTAGCACAAGGGTCGCCAACACACTACCCGCAGGCACCAGCGCAGCTTCCATTACCTCCTAGGCAGTGTTTGAAATTAAAGGTAAAGGGGCCCCTGACCATCAGGTCCAGTCGTGTCTGACTCTGGGGTTGCGGCGCTCATCTCGCTCTATAGGCCAAGGGAACCAGCATTTGTCCGCAGACAGCTTCCGGGTCATGTGGCCAGCATGACAAAGCTGCTTCTGGCGAACCAGAGCAGCGCACGGAAACGCCGTTTACCTTCCCGCCGGAGCGGTCCCTATTTATCTACTTGCACTTTGATGTGCTTTCGAACGGCTAGGTGGGCAGGAGCTGGGACCGAGCAACGGGAGCTCACCCCATTGCAGGGATTCGAACCGCCAACCTTCTGATCAGCAAGCCCTAGACTCTGTGGTTTAACCCACAGCGCCACCTGGGTTTGAAATTACCCAGGCACATTTTGCACCTTCTTATGGGCATCTTGCAACCAGGTGAAGATCTGGAGGTGAATGTTCGGGGATTCTTGGATCTGGACTCTCTTCACACACTAATACCTCATCCTGTGGAATTCTATCCGTTCTACTTCATCCACAGAATCGGAATGAATTTCAGGAACCAAAATGCTTTTTCTATGCAGCCTAAGCAGCAGTGGTGAACGACATTATAGTTAATGGTTGTCACTTGTCTTCACTCACCATTGTGAAGAATATTCTTATGTTATGAATGGTCAGAATGGGTCAAGATCTATGTGTCCCAAGACTTTTCTTCTTTAAATTCTCAAAGCTCTTAACCTAGCTCACTCGGCCATGAAACTCACTGGCTGACCTTACAGTCCAGTGTTAGAAACTCAAGATATATAATCTAATCGCCCAATGGCACTTTGGACCCGGTTTATTGTCACCACAATGGAATGTCTAGGTGCCATTTTTTCCTCACTGAAGCTTGCTGCTGTTGTCAATATTATTAATTTCATTTTTGTGCCACTTTATATTTTAAAGAACAAACCTCAGCGTGGTTGGCAACATATTAAAACATCAAATAAAAGCATCCAGAATAAAACAAATTCAAGCTTCAAGGAAAATATTGCAGATCCTTCTCTAGGGGACATTTTTCTTTCCCCAGTTGCCAACCTGGCATCCAGAGATCTCATGTAGTCGTAATAAATTATTATTACTATTATTATTATTTATTATCTATACCCCACCCATCTGGCTGGGTTTCCCCAGCCACTCTGGGCTGCTCCCAACAGAATATATTAAAAACACAATTAAACATCAAGCATTTAAAAACTTCCCTAGACATGCCTTCAGATGTCTTCTAAAAGTCAGATAGTTGTTTATTTCCTTGACATCTGATGCACCTGCGCCAGTTGCAAAATGTGCCTGGCACACGGGTAATTTTTAACACTGCCCTACACCACAGGGCTGTTGTAAGGATAAAGTGGAAAGGCCCAAGAGGAAGGAATAACTGGTGTCCAAACTGTCAATATTCCACTTCTGGTTTTAAGATACAACCGTCAGAAAACTACAACCAAGAGAGGGGAAGGGAAGCTGAAATCTTGCTATGCTATACACCACACCACAAGTGGAACATATTGCAATGGTGTTGACAAAGGAAAAGCTTTTGTCTCACCTTGAAAATGGTTGGTGCAAAAACCACAAGAGGGTTCTCAACAGTTTCAGTCTAATGGGGAGACTATTTTGATGCAGTGACATGGGAACCTAAAGACAGTATTTCAGGTACTCACAAGCACACAGAGGTAACCAAAAAGGGAGAGCATCAAAGTTGTGGGAGATGCATGCCTGGGGATCCTTGGATCTTGACTGTTTTCACACACGGATCCCACATCCTGTAGAATTCTATCTGTTCTATTTTTTCTGCGTAATCAAAATGAATTTCAGGAACCAAAAAGGTCGTGTTGAAAAACACAACTTTTGAGCTGCCTGCCCCCCCCCCCCAATGGCAACTACGGTAGACATTCCGTTTTGGCGACTGTAACCCTGGTTTTAAGGAGCCATTTGGCGCCTAGCTTACATATCGGAGTTTGTAGCACTGCCTAGTGGCCTGCCCACCCTATAAAAAGCATTATTCAGAACAGCTTTTTGCACAACCCACCAAGGAAGAGAATAACACAAGCATTAAGAATTAATTGCACATTTGTTCAAAACCCAGCTCAAGCTATTGGGTTTAATTAATTCAAAAAAAATGGATGAGCTTGATCCTGCGATACCAGCTTTTCAAGGACTCGTCTTATCTCAGTGGGCATTGTGGGAAATTTTAAAGCGGTGGCGGCTCATAGACTGGGCTGCCCAACACGGAGGACCTGGGCTTTGCTGGACCAAGAGCAACTGCCTAAGGGTGTCAATGTTGATACTAGGCCTAAAACTGCAACGAAGGAACTGGCTCTGGGCAGCTCCGAAGCAGTGTTAGAAATTCCTCGGCGCCAGGAGTGTTTTGAGACCGATTTTGAGGTCCAATTGCGACCACGAGCAGATCTCTAGGTGCCAGGTTGCCCAAAGACATCTCCACCTGGCTGGCTTCTCCTGCTTTCTTAAGCAGGTAAGCCGAAGAGCTCATTTACTGCATTTTATCGCACCTTTTTTTCCAAGGAGTACATGGTTCACACACACCCTCCTCGGTTTATCCCTACAACGACCCTGTGAGGTAGGTTAAGAAGCTGCGACTGACTCCAAGGTCACTCCATGAGCTTCAGGACTCGAGTGGAGATTTGAACCCTGGATTCAAATTGTTTTGTTTGATATTTTAATGTGTTGTAAAATATCCTGGTGACCCTGTGGGCTAAACCACTGAGCCTAGGGCTTGCTGATCAGAAGGTCGGCGGTTCGAATCCCTGTGACGGGGTGAGCTCCCGTTGCTTGGTCCCAGCTCCTTCCAACCTAGCAGTTCGAAAGCACATCAAAATGCAAGTAGATAAATAGGAACCGTTATAGCGGGAAGGTAAACGGCGTTTCCATGTGCTGCTCTGGTTTGCCAGAAGCGGCTTTGTCATGCTGGCCACATGACCTGGAAGCTACACGCCGGCTCCCTTGGCCAATAATGCGAGATGAGCGCGGAACCCCAGAGTCGGTCACGACTGGACCTAATGGTCAGGGGTCCCTTTACCTTTACCTTTTTAAAACGCTTTGAGGTCTTTTATAAAAAATATATAAAGCGGTGTATAAATGAAATGAACAACAGTAATAACAAATTCCACCACGGGGGGGGGGGAGGCACAAAGATATTCCGTTGTGGCAAGATGTTACTTACTTTATGTATGTTACGACGGCAGCAAGGATACTAATTGCAAAATATTGGAAGAAAACAGAATTACCAACCATAGAAGAATGGCAGGTGAAGATGTTGGACTTTATGGAACTCGCGCAACTGACAGGGAGACTCCGAGATCGAGCAAAGGAGACGGTGGAAGAAGATTGGAAGAAGTTTAAAGTATATTTAGGGAAATATTCTGATGTATAAAAATTTGAATATCTATGGGAAATTTTTTTTTCCTATTAGGCATTAGGGATGAAAGAAGATCTTAGAAAAAAATATATAGATGAATTTAATATAATTGATTTGATGTAAAGGATATGGGATAGCTATGGTAAATGTTTAAAAGAATGAGTAAGAAACTGCTAAAGTTGATTTGAAATGGAAATCAGTTAGGAGGGATCTGGGGAAGTCCCAGAAATAATGGTTTGAAAGTTAGAAGAAAGATAAAAAGACTGTAGGTATTATTATTATGTGTATTTTCTTTTTTGTTTTTGTTTTTTGTTTTGTTTTGTGTGTGCTATATTTTTGTCTTTTCTCTTTTTATGTATATTGCTATATGTATTTTCCTTTTTTCTCTTGAATGTATAAAAACAATAAAAATGATCATAAAAAAGATATTAAGTTGTGGCGACTGCAACGCTGGTTGTATTGCGGGGGGTTGGACTAGATGATCTTTGGGTCCCTTCCAACTCTAAGATTCCATGAGGTTTAAGGTGTTCCTTTGGCGATTAGCTTATATATCTGAGTTTCTAACACTGCTCTAAAGCCCAGGTCCATGTCCACTTACAGGCCAACCTGACCCATGTTTAACAGAGAACCGAGGCTGTTGGATCTCGGCAACAGATGTAGGAATTTGGAAATGCAAACAGGGAAGACTGGAAAGTCTTGGGGCCCAGCATCTGCTGTGACATAAGGCGATAATCTGCTTTTGTCCAAATGAAATCTAACCAGCTCAACCTACGATAAGTAGCCTAGCATGTGGTGGCTGCTAACACATGGATAATTACAACCAGAAACACATTAAAAAGAGAGGGAAGGATCAATGTTTGGGCTGCAGCCCTACAGCCACTGTGAAACAACTACACACAGCTTAATGCAGTTTAGTAGCTGATATAACCTGGGATGTTGTGTTTCATGAAGAGTTAAGTTGGTGTGGCAGATAACCACCTATTATGGGAGACCCGGCAGATTTCGATTAAAATCCTCAGGGCAGCCACATAATTATTTTCGGGCTTCCACCTATAAAAAGAGGAACAACTGTTAGCTAGCGCTCCTGGTTGTTATGGGACTTTAAAATTTGAAAAGCACTTTGTAAGCTTTGCATGAAAAACCAACATTGCAAGGCTAGGATTTCCCCTCACTTCCTGCAGTTTCCCAAATCTGCTCAGGAGCAGATTGTGGAGGCATGCAGGGGGATAAGAAAAGGGGGGAGTCCTGTTGTGCAAATGGATGGACACATTTGGATGTCCCCCCTCTTATTTGATGTTCCCTTGAAACTGGACCACACTGTTATTCTCATATCACACGGGACGTGAAGCGAGGCTGAGGACTAGTGACTTGGCTATAAACGGTCACATCAAAATTAAAATGCAGCACAGATCTCAGTTCATCCCATTAGGCTCATCCTGCTTCAACTCAGACCCAAAGGCTCATCTCATCCCGGGAAATCTAACTCTTCATTTGGCCCCACTGACTATCAATGAAAAGGCGAAAGTGGTTGCCTGCAAATTTTATCCACTTCTGCAAAGAAATGAGAAAAGTTTTAGGTCTCCCTTAAGGAAGAAGAAGAAGAAGAAGAAGAAGAAGAAGAAGAAGAAGAAGAAGAAGAAGAAGAAGAAGAAGAAGAAGAAGAAGAAGAAGAAGAAGAAGAAGAAGAAAGTTTTACAGGCACCTAGCACAGAAGCCCCTGAACCTACTTGTCTGACATTTGGCAGGCTTCCCAGAAGGGGTGGCTAATTTCATCCAATTTTTGCCCATTTCCGACAACGGGGGGTGGGGATCCCAAAAGCTAAAGAAGCCTCAGTTTTTTCCAAGAGTTAGGCTTCAGATCCCAGCTGAAGTGGGTCACACCCAAAGTGTTTCAAGGCAAAGCAGCTCACTTTCCAGGGTGCCAAGGCAGGATCTCAACCAGATCTTCTTTCCAGTGCCCATCCCAAGGCTCCATCACTTCCCTGAGTCATCCTGGAGCCATGCTACTGTGGGCACATTCTGTACCGTAATAGTTTTCTGCAGTCTGAATCATGCATTTAGGGGGATGGGTGGTGGCTGGCTAGTTCTGTCTCCGCCAGTGGTTTAACTCCATAGCTGCCAAGTTATCCCTTTTTTTAAGGGATTTCCCCTTATGCTGAATAGGCTTCCTCGCGAGAAAAGGGAAAACTTGGCAGCTATGTTTAACTCCCATGTGCTCAGCACTTCTTAGTCTTGAATGCATCTACTAGGTTTTGGGCGTGTGTGTATTCTAAATCAGAACTCAAGTTAGATGCCATCCCCAGCGGATCTCATAACAGCTTTCAGCTTCTGTCTGCCTTGCAACGTGGAAATGCTGATTTGCCTTCCCCAGTTGTTGTTTTCCAGTGACACTCATCATGTCTTTACGGCAGGAAGGAAGTGCAAAGGGCCTGTGGAATTTCTGGCCAAGGCTGTTCAACTATTGCAAACATGTGAGCCTCACAAACACAAAAGCATCCATGACTGATGGCCACCCAACTTCTGCTTAAAAACCTCCAAGGAAGGAGAGTCCACCACCTCTCGTGGGAGTCTTGCTGTTCATTTGCCAGTATACTTCTCTATTTACACAAATCTTAATTACGTATATGGAAAAGTCTTCTGTTGTTACTAAACAGCTTCTATTGGTAGCCTTTACTGTTTCTTGTAATCCGCTTAGAGCAGTGGTTCCCAATCTTTTTTTGGCCATGCCTCACCTAAGCATCTCTAAAATCCTGACTGCCCCGCCCTCCCCGGTGACATATAATTCTTATTATTCAAAAAGTGAACTCCTATTCACGTGGAGGAAGCCTAAAAGGCCATTAACTGTTAATAACTCATTCTCAAATTGCCCCCCTGGGGGGGGGGGTGCCCCACGTTGGGAATCACGGGCTTAGAGGTTGTCCTGCAATCAAATGACACATGTGTTTTGTTAAAATTAATGTTTGGGGGAAATGCTTCAGAATAACTAATACAGTGGTACCTCGACTTACGAACGACTCGACAACCGAATTTTTCGACTTACGAATGGGGCAAATGGCCGCGCGCTTACAATTTTTTCGACATCCGAATGGAAACCGCGGCGGTTTTAGATAGGGTTTTTTCGACTCACGAATTTTTAGATGGGGTTGCTTCGACTTACGAATTTTTCCATTTCAATGCATTCCTATGGGAAATCGCGTTTCCAATGGCGCTTTTCGACTTACGAATTTTTCAACCTACGAAGGTGCCTTCGGAACGGATTAAATTCGTAAGTCGAGGCACCACTGTATGTGAATACTGTACCACTGGAAAAAAGCAAAAGGACTATTCCGAGAAGTGACTTTCATACAGGTCTTGACTTCTCCACATCAAGGGATTCTTGGTGACAGCAGGTGAATATGTGGTTTGCGTACATTTAAAATAATCATCATTGTGAGGGACAAGGGATACAGGGAAGTCCCTCCCATCTTAAGTTCCAGCCCATCCCCAAGCGCTGGAGAGAGCAAGGAGAGCTCTGCCTCCAGCGGAGAGTCAGGAAGTAGTGTCCGAGGCTCAGGCAAGGTTGCGGAGCCCATGCCCCAGGTGGGACAGGAAGATGGGAGCAGGGGGGGAAGGCCAATTCCCCCAACTCCGGAATTGCGACGCAAACGTAGGGGGAAGAGGTTGGGTCTTCCAAAGCTTCTATGCTGGAGGAAAACGCGCCAATCGCCATTCGGAGGTTCTGACACCTCACCTTAAGGATGTACATTAACCGCTCTGAACACTGTAAATAATCAGCACTTAATAAAAGCCTAAAAAGACCATGCTGGAGTCGTTACTCTAGAGTAGCCACATCAGGCCCTCTGACAATCATCATCATCGCCAGACAGGCAGTATAAAAGGTTGCTGAACACAGAACAAGCCATTCATGTACAGAGATGAAGCCATTCACACATGCAAGTCATCAACAACCCCTGAGCATGTATGTGTGAATCGAACTTGGGACAATGGGCAGCTGCAAGTGCGAAGAGACCTCCCTGGAAAAGCACTGAGCTTCAGGTCATGGTTGGCATTCTAGAAGGTTCCGGGCGCAATGTTTGAGTCATGCTTCTTCATGCACACCTGCAAATAAAAGCCCGTTGCACAGACAAAAAAATTCCAGGATCTCCCGGCTGTTAAAATCTTAGGCTGAGATTCACTTTCTGTGCACCACTACAATAAGGTCCAGAAGATGTCAACCTAAGGCTTTGCCATTCTACATTACCTTAAGGAGCTACAACTCTCCGGCTCACTCTGTGAAGCAGGGGTTAATTCTGTTAGTGTTAAAGTCAACTAGAGAAGAGGAGAGATGCATCAGAATTTGTGGAATCATCTGTGATCAAATGGGCACAAGATGTGGGTCAAAATAATTGATCTGAACCTGTGGGTTTCCACATTTGTGGAAAACAAATTCACTGCTAGTTACACGTCGAAAGAGAACTGTTCAAAAATTATTCATAGGTGGTACTTGGCGCCAAGTAAATTAGCTAAAATGTTTAGGTCCAAAAGTGACCTTTGTTGGAAATATAAAGGAACAATTGGCACATTTTATCGTTCATGGCCGTCTTGCAGAATAATAAAAGAATTCGGGGGGCGGTATATAACAAACTTAAGAAAAGGTTTCCTAAAAACCCAGAAGCTTTCCTTCTGGGAATAATAACAACAGAAATTCCAAAAAAGCAAGCTACTTTATGGAACGAGGCATCCCTCCCCAGTCAAGATGCCTTGTAGTCTTTTCTTGAAGCCACTTCGCCATCTCCCCTCCTCTTTCCAGTCCTCCTCCTCCCAGCTGGGAATCCTCACCAGTTTCCCAAGGCTGAACAACCAAGGCCCTATAAATCAGGAGGGGGCATCTATCAAACTGCCAACACCCTTTCCCTTTATTCCCATTATCCTCCCCTCCCCATCTCCTATGAATGCAAAACGGGCCCAAGTTTCTGTTCTTAACAGCCCACAATCTCATGCACACTTTGCAGGGTATATAGGGGGCAAAGCTCAAATATAAAATGGGGGGGAGGGCTACTTTCAACATCTAGGATGCGGCTGTGGGGTTGCAGCTCCACATAGCACATAACCCTAACAAAAACTGTGTGATTCAAAAGCATTTGTGATGGTTGCTTTCCTCCTTTAGACACACTGAAAGCCCTATAACATCCAGTACAGTGGTACCTTGGTTCTCAAACTTAATCCGTTCCGGAAGTCCGTTCCACAACCAAAGCGTTCCAAAACCAAGGTGCGCTTTCTCATAGAAAATAATGCGAAAACGGATTAATCCGTTCCAGACTTTTAAAAGCAACCCCTAAAACAGCAATTTAACATGAATTTTACTATCTAATGAGACCACCAATCCATAAAATGAAAGCAATAATCAATGTACTGTACTATAAAATAAGTAAGACAGTATTGTAGATGATAAAAATTAATTTCTTTCTTATTTGCACTGATGATAGCTATTGTTTGGATGGGGGTGGGGTGGGCTCTGATCCATTTCCACAGTCACACAATCAATCAATCAGTAGCTGAACTGGGTTCCACACAGTCACAAAAACAAATTAACCGAAAAAGCCTCAAAAACAAAAACACAAAACACAAAGTCAATAGCAAAAACAAAAGTGCCAAATACAGTGGTACCTTGGTTCTCAAACTTGATCTGTTCCAGAAGTAGAATCATAGAATCGTAGAGTTGGAAGAGACCACAAGGGCCATCCAGTCCAACCCCCTGCCGAGCAGGAAACACCATCAAAGCATTCTTGACATATGGCTGTCAAGCCTCTGCTTAAAGACCTCCAAAGAAGGAGACTCCACCACACTCCTTGGGAGCAAATTCCACTGCCGAACAGCTCTTACTGTCAGGAAGTTCTTCCTAATGTTTAGGTGAAATCTTCTTTCTGGTAGTTTGAATCCATTGCTCCGTGTCCGCTTCTCTAGAGCAGCAGAAAACAACCTCCCTCCCTCCTCTATATGACATCCTTTTATATATTCGAACATGGCTATCATATCACCCCTTAACCTTCTCTTCTCCAAGCTAAACATACCCAGCTCCCTAAGCCGTTCCTCATAAGGCATCGTTTCCAGTCCTTTGACCATTTTCGTTGCCCTCCGTTTGACTTCTGAAATGTTTGGGAACCAAGGCACGGCTTCTGATTGGTGCAGGCGCCCAGGAAACAATAGCCGACAGCCACATCGGACATTCGGCTTCCAAAAATGTTTGAATACCGGAACACTTACTTCCGGGTTTTCGGTGTTTGGGAACCAAGGCTTTTGAAAACCAAGGCATTTGAGAACCAAGGTACCACTGTACTTACATATAAACTTCTATGTGCTTTGGAATGTTGTTTGTCCACTGTACAGATGGCCAGCTTTTAAGAGATCATTCACGTGAAATTAAGGGGCAGGTCTCAGTCTCTTTTTGGGTACCATTTTGAAACAAGGTGACTGGCGGAAGCTTTCCATGCTCGCAACAGTTTTCACTGCTGATTTCAAAAGCGCTCTGAACTTTTGGCTCCTTGGGAGTTCCTGAGCAATGCCAGCTACTAGGAAAGCATGAGATTCTTTACCTTGGGGTCGTGAGTTCGAGCCCCGTGTTGGGAAAGATTCCTGCATTGCAAGGGGTTGGACTTGATGACCCTCGTGGTCCCTTCGAACTCTGCAATTCAATGATTGTAGGTATAACTGTGTGGGGTCTAAAGTGCCATTAAAAGAATTGATCTAATCTTTGTTTGCTGCTTTCCCGACAAAAACGAGCTCCACACTGAGTAGCTGACTGTACAGTGGGACCTCGGTTCTCAAAAACAAAACCGCAAAATAAATAGCCAAAACAAAAGTGCCAAACGTAATCCGTTCTGGAAGTCCGTTTGACTTCCGAAATGTTTGGAAACCAAGGTGCAGCTTCTGATTGGTGCAGGCGCCCTGGAAACGATAGCCGACAGCCACATTGGACGTTCGGCTTCTGAAAAACGTTTGAAAACCGGAACACTTATTTCCGGGTTTTCGGTGCTTGGGAACCAAGGTACTGTACCACTGTAACAACAAAGCCATTCGCATTTAGGAACTCAAACATTTCCATTAATGTAAGCAAACCATATTGGCAAAAAGCCTTGTGCCAAATATTTAAATGAGCAGTTAGTGCAGTTCAATACAAACTCAGAATAATTCATCATCATCATTATTATTATTTGCATCCGCCCATCTGAATTGAGTTGCCCTAGCCAATCTGGGCAGTTTCCAGCATATGTTGTTGTTTAGTCGTTTAGTCGTGTCCGACTCTTCGTGACCCCATGGACCATAGCATGCCAGCATATACAAAAACAGAATTAAACATTAAAAACTTCCTTATACAGAGCTACCTTCAGACCTCTTCTAAAATCAAGATCCCAGGGTGAATGTATTGAATAATTTACTAGTACTTATTTATTGCATTTATCTACTGCCTTTATCTTTGAAGGAGCTTTGAACCAGCCTCACAACAATTCCAGCCTCACAACAACCTTGTGAGGTAGGTTTGACAGAGAGATGGTGACTCGCCCAAGAGGCCACCCAGTGAGCTTCGTGGCTGGGTGGGGATTCGAACCCTGCTCTCTTGGGTCCTAGCCCAACGCTCTAAACCAATACACCACAAAGGGACGAAAAGAGCAGCTGCGGTTACATCCTCCCACAAATCTGGGGACAGTTTGCATCTTCTGAGTCACATTTGAAACTGGCCTAAGGGGGTTATCTTATACAGAGTCAGACCACTAGGTTCATGTACCCCAGTATTGCCTACACAGGCTGGCAGTGGCTCTCCAGAGTTTCAGAGTTCCCCTCCTGGAGATACCTTGGATTGAACCCTGGTCCTTCTGCATGCAGTGCAGATCCTTCTGCATGCAGTGCAGATGCTCTGCCATTTAGCTACCGTCCCCCTACAATACTGAGCAGGCCATTGATCCATCCAGTTCAATATTGCATACACGGGTTGGCAGCAGCTCTCCGGAGTTTCAGGCAGGTGCCCCACTTATATATGCCTTGGATTGAATCCTGGTCCTTCTACATGCAGTGCAGATGCCTTGCCCTTTAGCTATCGTCCCCCTACAATACTGAGCAGGCCCTTGATCAATCTAGCTCAATACTGCCTACACAGGTGGGCAGCAGCTCTCCGGAGTTTCAGGTAGGAGCCCCACCTGGAGATGCCAAGGACTGCACCTGGGGGCCTTCTAGCAGCCAAGCAGATCTCCAATACCGAGCTCGAGCTCAACTTCCCTCTCCCCGCCTCCATCAGCGCCAAAAGAGGAAGAAGAAGAAGAAGAAGAAGAAGAAGAAGAAGAAGAAGAAGAAGAAGAAGAAGAAGAAGAAGAAGAAGAAGAAGAAGAAGAAGAAGAAGAAGAAGAAGAAGAAGAAGAAGAAGAAGAAGAAGAAGAAGAAGAAGAAGAAGAAGAAGAAGAAGAGACAGCCTGCCCTTCCTCTATTTCTTCCGCCGCCTGCTAGGAGGTGATCAAGAAAAGGGTACCTATGCAAATCGATCTAATTCTGCACCCTGCACGGCAAGGAAGGATGCCATTCGAACCCCACTTACCTGGGAGTAAGCCCCACTGAAGTCAACAGGGCTTACTTCCGAGTAGATCTATGTTGCACCCCATGGTGTCAGAGTCAGAGCCCCTTCCTCCCCACTGAGCCGCAGCGCGGAGGATCGGGTCGCACGTACGCAAGGTGCGAGGCTGCAACCCTGCACTCGCTTCCCTAGCAATAATGCATCCTCTTGGAGTCACCAGGCAGAGGATCGGGCCGCACAAGACAGCATGCATGCAGTTTCCACCCTCTATACACACACCGCCAAGGATCGAGGCCACAACCCCATGCAGGCTTCCCCGGGAATAAAGAACACCCACTGAGCGACACTCCCTGCCGAGGAAGCAGGCGGAGGATCGGGCCCCGGCCGCACATCAGCGTGGGGATCGGGCCTGAGAAAGGCCTTGCCATAGGAGGGGAGGGAGGCTGCGTTGCTTTGTCACCCCCATTCATTGGGAAAGGTGGCTCCCCCATCCCCCATTTTGCTTCCCCCTGTAAATGAGGCAGCCTGGAAACCGCAACGCTCCGCTGCTCCCCACCCGATCCCTCGATCACTCCCCATAGTGATGCTCTACCACGTTTGCTTTGCGCTGAAACCGGTTTGAATGACTTAAAAGACGGAGGGGGGGAGAGAGAGAGACGAGCAAGCGATGGAAAGGCGCGACGGTGTTGCAATCAATCAATGCAATGCCAAATAATAAATGATAATGAAAAAAAATCATAATAACCAGGTCACACTCACCGTTTCCGCTGCGCGCGGACGAAGCGGATCCGAGGGAGCGGGGTGGGTGCAAGCGAGCCGCCGAATTGCAACGGGTGGCGGCCAGGAGAAGGAACCAGATTTCTGCAGCCTCTTTTGCAAAAGGCAACGGAGCTTCCGGGTTGGTCAGTCTCAACGTCACTGCTACAGGTTTGCAAGGAAGAGGAGGCGGCAAGCTGCGTGCGGGAGACAAAAAAGATAGCTATAAAAGGAAGGGACCCGTAAGGGGGAAGGAGGAGGAGAGTCCTGTTTACCTCCGAGATGCTCGATCCGTGCCCCGATCCTGAAAGCGTCTACCTGGGAGTAAAGGTTGTTTTTTGACACACAGCCGGCAGAACCTGAGCAAAGCTTTTCCTAGCTTGTGCCATGCATTAGGAACGGGAGGGGGATCTGCGTAAAAACAGCCCTGCGGGATCAGGCCAGGGGCATCTCGTACTCACAGGGGCCGGGCCATACAGATACCTGTAGGAAACCTTCAAGCAGGATTTGACCACAAGAGCCCTCCTCTGCCCCTCCTGCTGTTTCCAGTAGCTGCTTTTCAGAAGCGTGCAACTGTGAAGGCAAAAAATAAGCCGTCATGGCTAGTAGTAGCCATTGACAGCCCCTCATACCCTCAGAGCATCCCAATTTCCCAGGGAAAGTCCCGGAATTATAGAAGCCGTCCCGATTTCCGATTTGATCCCCGAGGTGTCCCTGTTTTCCATTTTTGTCCCCTCCACTTCTCGGAGAACAATTAAAAGTGGTGTGGGTGGGTGGGTGTGTTTATACTGAAAATAAAGGTCACAAATCCACTTTAAATTCTTTAAATACTTCAGCAGCCAGCCATTTCTTAGGAGTGTTTATTCCTTTCTTGTAAATGGAGCTTACAGCTATCAATTTATTCCATTTGCCGGTGGAAGATACAGGATCCCTTTCCTTGCACATTTTTTTTTCTTTACAACAACCCTGTGAGGTAGGTTCTGTGGAAAGGTTGCAATTGGCTCAAAGTGACTGACGTATATGTGTATTTGACAAATATGTGTGCAGGGAGACCAAACGTGGGAGCAGCTTCCTGATGTAGAATAGTAAAAGTAAAAGGACCCCTGACCGTTTACCTTCCCGCCATAGCGGTACCTATTTATCTACTTGCACTTTGACATGCTTTTGAACTGCTAGGTTGGCAGGAGCTCAACCCGTTGCGGGGATTTGAACTGCCAACCTTCTGATCGGAAAGCCCTAGGCTCTGTGGTATGTGTATTTGACATATGTGTGCAGGGAGACCAAATGTGGGAGCAGCTTCATGATGTAGAATAGAATGTCCCTATTTTCATCTGATAAATGTTGGATAGGGGTATGAGCCCTCTCCTCCATGAATTCGTCCCGTCCTCTTTTAACGCCATCCAGGTTGGTGAATGTCACTGCCTCTTGCAGAAGCGAGTTCCATACTTGTTACTACGGTATGTACTGCGGGGAGGAAGTGCTCTTGCCTTTCCTGAACCTTCCAATATTTTCCACTTCCTTGGATGTCCACGAATTCTAGTGTTAGGAGGGAGAAAAACTCACGACATTTGTCAGGTGTCTATAGACACCGGTGCTTTGAACCTGGCCGCTTTCTGGAGGAAAAGAACCTAGAGGCCCCCACAAGATTTGATATCTAAGATATGGAATTCCTTTCCACCAGAGGTAGCTATGCCCACCAGCTTTCAGACACTGACACAATAGCAGTCAATTGGGGGGTGGATTTACACTGGGCTGTCTAGACATTGCTCCGTTAGTGCACGTCAGTGAGGCCGAGATGGGGGTCTTGTTGACTGTGGGGCCTGGGACCTCCACGCACCCTGATCAGCCTTGGCCCTTGGGGAGGTCCTTTCCAATGCGTTGGTTTGACTTCACCCCCACAGGTGCGCTCCATAGTCTCTGAGACAGACGGATGTCAACAACAGTGCTTTTTCTCCAGAATAAAAGTGCCCAGGATGAGCATCTTTGACTTAAGAATGTGATTCAGGTCTCTTGCTGCTGCCAGAGAAGGGAGAAGTCCAGCATCTCCCCACAGCTTACCATGACTGCCTTGTCACATTTTGATGTGAAATAATGTACATTAGCATTTGGGGTGATTTAGGCCTGACTAAGTCTAAAGTTAGGGATGCGGGTGGCGCTGTGGTCTAAACCACTGAGCCTAGGGCTTGCCGATCAGAAGGTCAGGGTTCGAATCCCCGTGACTGGGTGAGCTCCTGTTGTTCCGTCCCAGCTCCTGCCAACCTAGCAGTTCGAAAGCACCTCAAAGTGCAAGTCGATAAATAGGTACCGCTCCAGCGGGAAGGTAAATGGCGTTTCCATGCGCTGCTCTGGTTCGCCAGAAGCGGCTTAGTCATGTTGGCCACATGACCCGGGAGCTGTCTGCGGACAAACGCTGGCTCCCTCGGCCTATAGAGCAAGATGAGTGCCCAACCCCAGAGTTGTTCGCGACTGGACCTAATGGTCAGGGGTACCTTTACCTTTTTAAGTCTAACGTTGCTTGGCTGCAATACTGGACAACTGTAGTTTGACTTAGGCTCTGTTTATATAGCAATTGCTGGCAGGTCAGAGACAGAAGCTCAGCCTGCAGCTTGATCCCAGGCCCAGGCCCAGGCAAATTCAAGTCCCTTGGAGAGCCACTGAGAGTCAGTTTAGGCCAGGTGTGGCCCTCCATATGGGCTAAACTACATATCCCATCAGCCCCATCAAGCATGGCCAATGCACTGGGGATGATGAGGCGATGTAGTTGAGCAACATCTGGAGGGCCAATGAGCTAGATGGGCCAATGGACTGGCTTGGTATAAGGCAGCTTGTGGAGAAGCCTAGTAGAGATGCCACCTGTCTGATATGTAACAGCAGGGAGTTTCAAAGGGTGAGTGGTGTCACAATGAGGTCCATAGCTACGGGCAGGGCCGGATTTAGGTTTGATGAGGCCCTAAGCTACTGAAGGTAATGGGGCCCTTTATACTGTATGTCCAGCTGTCCTTTGTCAACAACAAATTGTCGCTGTTTTTTGTGTTGAAAATATGCTATATGGTAATTTATAGACCGAATAGGTATCTAAAGCCATTTGCACCTACAGAATGTAGGCACCTATACTGTATATAAAGGTAAAGGGACCCCTGACCATTAGGTCCAGTCGTGACCGACTCTGGGGTTGTGCGCTCATCTCGCATTATTGGCCGAGGGGGCCGGCGTATAGCTTCCACGTCATGTGGCCAGCATGACAAAGCCGCTTCTGGCAAACCAGAGCAGCACACGGAAACGCCGTTTACCTTCCCGCTGTAGTGGTTCCTATTTATCTACTTGCATTTTGACGTGCTTTCGAACTGCTAGGTTGGCAGGAGCTGGGACCAAGCAACGGGAGCTCACCCCGTCACAGGGATTCAAGCCGCCGACCTTCTGATCGGCAAGCCCTAGGCTCAGTGGTTTAACCATAGCACCACCTGGGTCCTAATAGGTAATAATAATAGGTAATAATAGGTATTTAAAGCCACTTGCACATACAGAATGTCGGCACCTATACTGTAGGTATATAGAAATGAGCAAACCAGTGATATTTTAGGGAGCGGGCTAGCAGGCGGGGGCCATTACTTACATCATAGGAGCCTACACAACACAAAACACTGTTGGTGTATGTAGGTTTTATTTTGTTTTTTTATATTTTGGAAATGTACTTTTTTCCTTTAATTTTTTTTTTGGGGGGGGGACCCCAAGATAGTGGGGCCCTGAGCTGTAGCTTGTTTGGCTTATATGTAAATCCGGCACTGGCTATGGGCCAGGATCTTGCTGCCTTGAAGACGAGCAGGATAAGAGTTGCCCTTTCCTACAGCTGGATGCCTTTCACAGCTGCCAGCAGGTTGAAAGACAGCAGGTGAAGCTTTTTCTTATCATCATCCCCCACCCACCACCCTGGCCAATACAAGCTTAACTGATTTCTATGTGACATGGAGCAGTTAAAGGCTGAGTAGCTCTGATTAAGTCAAGGTTTCCCAAACTTCCAGCAGTTTGTGGACTACAATTCCCATCATCCTTCTAGCTAGGGGTGATGGGAGTTGTAGTCCAAAAGCAGCTGGAAACCCAAGTTTGGGAAACCTTGGATTGAGTGAAAACACACACACACAGCATATAACCCCTAGCAAGTCATAGCACTTACTTGAGTTGTTTTCCATCTGACGGTGTAGTGAGGAAGCAGAACCGAGAAACGGCACTTCCTTTGAAAGGGTTGCTTGCCATCGAGTCACGCAAGATGGAAGGGCAATGATGTCAAGCGTTGTGGCTAACTTGCAGAAGCTGCAGCTGAATCTTACTGCACCACTGGTGGCCGGAGAGCTTCCTCTGCTGTGAAAAGGCTTAATGGGGGTTTAAGACCCCACTGAGCTCCTTTGAGAGGGGAGGGAGGGATATCTGCAAGGTTAATAGCTATATGTTTCCTAAGAAAATGTCTGGGATTATTTCCAGGCCAAATGTAGGACGTAACAAATGAACAAATAAACAAAAACCCTTTGCTATGAAAATAAGCAGATGCAAAAATGCACCCGAAAAATAGGCAATGTTTATCCTGTCATCACTGCTTTAAGCTGCTCACTTTAAAATACACTTCCAAGGATGTTTTCCGAAATAGCAACCCTGCTTGGTATAAAAGGTACCAGAAATCCACATTTGGTGCATGCGTAGCAGAGAAACTAATGGGGCAAGGTTACCATCTATTCTTTAAATATAATAAGGGAATCTGAGGTAGGATTAGATAATTGAGGGGCAGGCCTGATATGCCAGAGCTATAGCATATTCACAGGTGAGCTTCTTCTGTACAGGACCCCCACCCTCCCATGGAAAATGGATTAGTGCAGGCACCCCCAAACTTCGGCCCTCCAGATGTTTTGGACTACAATTCCCATCTTCCCTGACCACTGGTCCTATTAGCTAGGGATCATGGGAGTTGTAGGCCAAAACATCTGGAGGGCCGCAGTTTGGGGATGCCTGGATTAGTGAATGAGTGTGTGTAAATCATGGGAGAAGTTGTGTGTGTCCCTCCCCACATTTTGCTTTAGTCATGCCCCATTATCATTGGGATGTGGCTCCCCACAACTTCCTGAAGGGACTCTGTAGCCCTTGAGCATCTCCCACCCAAAGTAGCCCACCCCTGTTTAAGAGTTGGGCAGCTTGTACAATAAAGCCAAAATGCACACAAATCTGGCAGCTGCTCGCCCTTAAAGCGTAACAGCTGCAGTTGCACAGAAATCTGTTTAAAATGAGGGTTAAACAGAGTGGACTTCATTTTCTATCTTCCACTGAAATAAAAGGACTAATGAAGGTGACTGCAGATCTATCCACCCCCAATTCTCTACCTCATGGCATGCGCACACAGGTGGAAAAGTTAAAGATGCTACTGAAAAGCAACACTTTTTGTACCAGCAATGAAGTTTTAGCATTTAACACTTGGGAGCTGCGTATTAGGACCAGAAGAGAGACTGTTTAGTATAAACTACCTGCAAACAACGGAGTAAGAGACCAAGAGACAAGCATTTCAGTGCATCCAGATTCCACCCCCCCCCAAATACAATCTGTGCACAAATCTGTATGAACACCAGAATGAATGGATATATTTATCTGGTGCTCTTATCTCTTTACTGAATAGAAACTGAACATGAGCATCAGAAAAAAACACATGCTCTGTAATTGTATGTGGATTAGATCTACTTTTTCCTCCTATAGCAGACTCCAGTTGATAAAAGGACATTCAGATGTCTGGGATCAACTGAATACATTTATTTAAAAGCAATTTTAAATATTAAAAAAAGTAGAAATTAACACATACAGTACTCAAACTGTCACATTAAACACGTGAGGAGACAAGTGTACTGATGTATTGTGACTGTAACATTCAAATGAGACTTCAGTTTCCAACTAGTGGCTCTAACCAGATCTGCTTTCTATACATGTTGATGCACTAATGTCATAAAAAAATAAATAGCAATTGCTGTTCAACAGTAAAATAACACACCATTTGCAGAACATACTTCCCTCTCCCCAGGGGAAAAAACCCCCAAAACAAACAAGACTTCCCAAATACGTCATGTACAAAACTGCAGATAGTGGCTCTGAGTTTAAATACAATATTGTACTTAAAACTCTACCTATATATCATACATGGTATTTTAATTCTCCTATGGACTCTCAAATCACCCAGAATAGTCAAGTCTTGTTCCTGATGGAACTCATTTTATTTTTTAAAAAATTCATTATTATACTACTTCAAAAAAGCATACAAAATAATAGACATTTTGACTCTACATCATTTTACACATCTGGATCTCCTTTATATGAGTTGCGCTTTCTCTCTCTCTTTCAACCAGTGGATTTTGAGATCATTTTAAAATATACTTGACAGAAAAGGTAGATCATTTTGTTCTTTAATGCATCTGAAGCACACTGCATTGATGAGCAATATGGAATGCAAAGTCATTTTTTTTTTGTTCCGGCTTTCATATAAACAGCATGAGTCTGAGAAAACACTGAAATCGGTAGCACGGCAGAGTCAATGCCAGCAGGCTCAGTCACTCACTTGAAAGCTTATATCTTTTTAACAGAATGTGTCATGACACAGATGAAGCAATAGTTTAAAAAACCACTTTCCAATAATAGCTGATAAATATTTTGCTCTTTTTCATGCAAGATTTCTTAAGTTGATTATGTTCTGTATGTTAACCATTTAAATAAAAATAAATATTCACTGACTACAGGTTTGTAAAACATCAAAAGCGAAAGCCTCGGAGCGATTAGTGTGAACTTGTGCTTTTCGTGAAATGGAAACCTTTTGACAGGGAGTCACGAGAATCTGCTATGAAGGAAAAAGAAAATCGGGCTGTTGCAAAAAGCAGTTGTTTAAAGCTGGGGTAGCTAACTAGTGGCCTTGGAGATTCGTCTATCTCCAGCTCGAATTGGCTCCAGCCAGCCTAGCCAGTGATCAGGGATGACTCTAGCCTAGCAACATCGGGGCAGACACGGGTTAGCCAGCCCTGTTTTAAGCCAGGCGAACCCAGGAAACCACATGCAGCCGCACTGTAAAACGTTCCATGAATCATAAGCAAAACAAGAACATTCTGCTTTGCATATTATAACAAAGATCAACAAATAAATAAATGAAACACCATATCCGAAATGAGCATATATCCTTAATACATTGATCAGAATAAAGAATGCGTTTTAGATGCAGGGTGGAAACTCTAAAGCCATCTCAGATCAAAACATACCCTTCCTAAGTTCAGCTCAGTGGTTTCAAGATTGCCAGCTGATTCTGAAAGTTCAACCTCGAGCCATAATTAGGATTCCACAAAAGCAAATTAAATTCCAGATGTTACAGTCTGGCGTTTCATGATTTAACAGGTGATAATTTGCATGAAAGGTCATCTTTCACTCGTTTTGATAGCTGGGTTTTGTTTTGTTTTTAATTATTATTATTTCTCCAGGCGACAGTACTAAGAGAGCATTATGAATTAATAGCTCCAGTGGGTTGAAGGCTCAAATCCCCCAACAGCAAAGATATCCCCTAAATGAGCCAATTAGTTAGCACACACTAATGCTCACATAAACTCATATTTCAAGTCCGTGTGGCAACCAGATTGTAACAGGAGTGCACTGTGTGAAAACTTGAAAAAGCTGACAGACACTTGTAACGTTTCTGCATAAACAGAGGTTGTAGGGAGTGGTATATGCTAATAAGCAGATGGGGAAGGGCTGTTTTTCTTTTAAGACCCTGGTGCCGTTAAAGGGAAACCTCCAGCCAAAAGTCCCACAAGTGTTCCTTCATTAGACAGAGCAATTTTAACTGAAGACTTTCAGATGGTGTTAGGTGAGGTAAATATCAGAGGGAGAAACACCAACGACATAATACAAACATGAAATGCCTGTTCACACACACACACACCACAAAAGACTACTGTTTAATCTGTAGCATCAGTGAATATTTCTTTTGTTTGATGTGTACATTGAACACTTTCTTTGACAATACCGAGGAAGTAGATTTCGCAAGCTGTAAAGTGTGTACATTGGTAGCTGTAAACTGGGCTGTAAATGAGCCAAAGCAGTTCATTTTGAAAACTGAATCTAACTCTCTGCTAGTTATCTATTTTAGGAATACTGATTTATTAGAGATGGTAATTTCTGTAGTTAAACAGGACCGGATGAGACCAACCACATTTAGGGAGCTGGTAGTTCATACACACAGACAAAGAGATGTAAGTGCTTGATGCCAAGGATGGCTTGAGCAAACCCAAGAAGGCATGCCAGGTCCCAAGGCTACCGTAATACTGGCAAAGGCAGAGTAACACCGTTATTTACAATACAAGTATAAGTCACCTCGCTGGGTGAGCCGTAAATGAGTTCTTGTTCCGTAACAGCAGTTATATATACATATATATCCACAGTTGTGCACAGAATTACAGGGAGGGAGCAGCTGTTTGCTTCGTGCTAAAAGCCCGTCTTGCAGGAAGGATGTGCAATGCTCAAGTTTCCGATTCGACTTAGTCTGACAAAATATGGACGAAGGATACTGGGAAGACCCCTTTTCTCTCTGGCTTTCCTTCAATGTGGCCAATCTGCAGAGAAGAACAAACAATGTTGGCTCAGAAGGCATTGCGCCCCCGCCCCCAAACCTCTGCATTTGCTATCCCAAATGGAGCAATAACGTATGTTACAATCTTGACAGTCAGTAGTTTTATGCTTTGATATCTTCATTCTGAACTTGGCCACTTTTATATGGAAGCAAGTCTAATGAATAGATACCTGAAATCTGGGAAATACCAAATATTTCAGCCATGATCTTTATGTGGGTAACAGTTATGCAGTTACATTGGTGGGTTTTTAGGGGGGGAGGGGGGTCCTCCCTCACTAAAGGTTTTTGAGCAGGGCCTTGACAGCCATCTGCTGAGTTTCAAAACCCAGTTTGCCAAGCAGACTTGCCATGCTAGGAATGCACACCCAAAAGCACCAGTGGGTGATGAAATTGGTTGTTGTTGTTTTTTTAGGTTGGCCTAGATGTGCAGGTCTGCAGACACACAGTGGGCTCCTAGCTGTTAAGATAGGGATAGGGTTAATATTATTATTAATGTATGCCCACTTTTTTTTCTGTACAAGGCCTCTTTTGTTCTCTCAGTCATCAACCGCTGCTCTGCTGCAATGGTCTGCTGCAGTGAGACGGGGGTAGCCAACCTAGTGCCCTCCAGATGTTGTTTAGCCACAACTTCCATTATCCATGGCCATTGGTCACTCTGCTGGGGACTGATGGGAGCTGCAGTCCAACAACATCAGGAGGGCACCATGTTGGCTACCCCCGTGCTAGTAGGATAATACCATGACCTATGCAGCTGTTCTGCTGCAAGGAATCTTGTACCCGAGCCTAACCCACTTTCTGACTTACGTAGCCAGGTCACTTGGGTCCAGTCCATTCCCCACTTAAATCTGCGGCAAAATGTGCACTCTTTTTTAATGGAACTGCACATGATACTTTAATTACAGAAAAAGACTAGCAGTTATAAGCAAGTTTTAAAACGCAATTAGTAACACAATGCACGCTGAAACTATATTGCTGCGCCATTAAAAGAAGTGTTAGGCAATGCCTGAGTTGTGTGGTGGAAGATTAATTTAATTTAATGTTAGAAACAGTATGATCTTGGTTGGCGTTATTCTGCTTTTCACAGATCTGTAACCACTTAATAAAACTAGATTCAGTTTTTCAAAGCAGGAAGATACATACCCACCACTCTTGGTCCTCTTCACCTGTCACAATGATAACTTCTCCTTCAACAAATGTAAGCTCATCATCATTATCTGCCTGGCAATCATAGATTGTCTTCACTCGCCTAACTTTGTTCTTTCCCTAAAACGTAAATCACATTATAGCTAAAAGGCAGGAAAATACCTGCTATAGAACAAAATTTTAACGTAAAAGCAAAAACACTGAATGCTACAATACATTTAAACATTTCAAATACTTTAAACCAACAGAGGCCTAAAGCCCTCAAAATTTTTATGTATATATTGAGTAATTTAACATTTTCAAAAAAAATTAAAAAAATCTTACACACTGGATTTTAAAAGCTACCCACAGAACATTTAAGAAACAAAGGTCCTGGTGTACAATGAATTACAGAAGAAGATGCAGGTGTACCCTGAAAGGCTGCAGCAGGGAATACACCGCTTGTCTTGGAGGCACTAGGTGAATGCATTTTTATTTCTCCAGGTGTTTCCAAAGGGATGGAGAACTTGTGACACTCCAGGTGTTGCTGGACTCAAACTCCAGTCAGCCTCAGCCAGCATAGTCAGTGATGAGGGGCGATGGAAGGTGTGCTCGAGCAACATCCATGGGATGCACAATGCATACATATGTGATTGGGTGGGGGTTATTTTTTGTTATATATTTTTTGTATTTTTATACCCTACTCTTCACCTGAAAAGGCTCCCAGAACAGCTTACGTAAGTACAAAGGAGGCAGCCCTTGCGTTCTAAAAGACAGAACACAAATGGAAAAGAGGATCTGGTGCAAAAACATGCCATGCCACTTGGATCCCAGCCAACAGTATTTATTCCTAATGCCCCCTTCCTGGCATGTGCAGCTCACCAAGATGTGTGAGCAGTTATCAGAGCAAGAGGATAGAGAGTCTATAATAAATATTAGCTAAAACCTTTATGGCCATTATCTAGAGAGCCTCTTAAGAGATTTAGGACCAATTTCTTATTTTCTGGCTGAGTAGCTCACTATCATAATGTTGTGGCAGCAAGCAGAGGGCTGCCAGGCTGAAGAAGTTAGCCAACCCTGTTGCATATGTAGATTTTATTTACATTGAGATTTCTATCCCACTTTCCCCCTTCAACTGATCTGCTCAAATCACAAATGATTTGGGGGGGAAACAAAAGGAACAACTCTCACTCACAATAGTTCAACCATTAAAACAACTCATGACAAATCCAATGGTACATTTCTGCACAACAGAAAATCCACAATGGAACTGGGGGATTCTTTTCTCTGCACTCCAGCCTCCCACACACCCCGCAAAATCTGCTCCATATATGGGCAAGAGAGGAAGAAGAAGCCCTACTGCAGAAAGAGACACCCGTTTGTGCTCATTGGGTCTCACCCTAAATAAAAACAAACACATCTCAAGACACTCACAAAAATAACTCCAGAAAGCCAGAACATAGTAAGGGCAACGAAATCTATCTAGCAGCATTATACATTCCTAGATAGAAAAAAAAAACATTTTCAATGCTTTGCCACCGGCAGTTATATAAAGACAATTCACCAGGCAACATTGGCACTTGAGAGTTTGCCTTTGTGAAAGTGGCTCAATTGCAATATTAGTTTCTTCTAGACAGGCAGCTTCCCGTTTCTGCGGGGGTTGCATTTCTGGCCAAAGCACGCATTGGTGGAGCATGCAAAAATCTGCCCACCCCCCCTGCTCTGCCCTCACTCCTCCCTCTTCTGGGTCCAAAAGGACCCCCGCATTGGCAGATGTGCATCAATTGGATGCACCAAAAACAGTCACCGCTTGCGTTGCATTTTTATAGGGATTTAGGAGCCAGGTTTATTCCCCAATATTTTATATACACTTTGGGAACTTAGATGAAATTTGTTTTTCAATTTTCACAGTCCTCCAGCCTCTCTGCCTGGCTACTAAGCCAGAATGCAGCAGCTAGACTGGTGACTGGGAGCGGCCGCCGAGACCACATAACACCGGTCTTGAAAGACCTACATTGGCTCCTGGTATGTTTCCAAGCACAATTGGTGCTGACCTTTACAGCCCTAAACGGCCTCAGCCTAGTATACCTGAAGGAGCGTCTTCACCCCCATTGTTCAGCCTGGACACTGAGGTCCAGCTCCGAGGGCCTTCTCTCCCTGCGAGAAGCGAAGTTACAGAGAACCAGGCAGAGGGTCTTCTCGGTAATGGCGCCCGCCCTGTGGAACGCCCTCCCATCAGATGTCAGGGAACTAAACAACTATTTGACATTTAGAAGACATCTGAAGGCAGCCCTGTTTAGGGAAGTTTTTAATGACTGATGTTTTAATGTCTTTCATTTGTTGGAAGCTGCCCAGAGTAGCGGGGAATCCCAGCCAGATGGGCGGGGTATGTATGCATGTATGTATACTACTGGGACTCTCCAGCTTCCTGTTTTGTCACGCTGGTACATCTCCCTGCACTCTGATTTTAAGATGGGGGATATAGTGGGGTGTGTGAGCATGTGTAGAAATCAGCCTACTGTACAAGGGTCAATTTTACATTCAACGCTCCATCTGCTTTTGCCTCTGGCCCCGCCCATGCTGCTATGTATTCCCCAGAAGGTTTCATATAAGGATTGCAGCTTTCAAACTGAAAAAGGTACCCCTACCCTAGTCTAGATAACTGGTAACCTCCAATGGTGCCGAGTATCTGCAACCAGGTGGTAGTTATTGTAACCTCAAGGTCAAGGAAGGGACACACTTATCATCCCTTTAAGGGCAGTAAGCGCCACTCGCTTGTTCTGCAACACACTGATCATAACCTGGACCACGCTCAGTCAAATCCCCTTGGCTAGCTTGAAGAAGCCTTGATGGGCAAGGATAAAGAGCACATGGTTAAATTACTGCAAGCACCTTGTCCACATAATCAGGCTGATCCCACAAAACAGGATTTGATGGGGCACCGGACACCTCATTTGCACATGTCCCAACAATGGCATTCAAGTAATCATGAGAAGAGAACAATTTTTTTCGTCCTCAAATTGCCTATGTTAGTCATAGTTTATCAGCTAGGCTATTTTGAAATACATGATTGTGACTGTGCAGCAAGTGATTAAAGTCAGCCAAGAAGCATTGGGGCAGCAAAATGCACCAGGAAAGCTGTTTTCTTCAAGCAGCTTCGCTGTGTACTTCAAATTCCCCTGGTGTTATTTTCTGCACAGAACTCTGCACACCCCAAAGCAGGGTTGGCAGCAACAACAAACCCTCGCTGCCCTCTAAGAGAATAAACCATCTATCTACTCACCACGTTAATTTTTCTAGGAAGCGGCACTGGGGTCTCTGGCAGTGCATGGGTTACATCATTGGAGTCTTCAGATGCTTGCTTTTGGACGGTCTCTTTCGATTGTACCTTTGGAGAAAGATCCACAGAATGAGACTTTTGATTTGCCTCCGAGGGCTGAGGTTTCGGTGACATTTCTCCAACTGGAGTTTTAGCCAAAGCATCTCCTAGCTGAGGCTTGGGAGGAAGGTCCTTCATTTGCGGCTTCGGAGGCAAGTCTGAGAGCTGTGGTTTCGGTGGCAGGTCTCCTAACTGGGGTTTGGGGGGTAATTCTCCTGGCTTGGGGGGCAAATCTCCAATCTGAGGTTTCTGGGGTAGTTCCATAGGTTGAGGCTTGGGGGGCAAATCTCCAGGTTGTGGTTTCTGTGGCAGATCAATACAAAGTGAAATGGACTTCTGAAAGGTTTCTGATTGTTGACTGGACTTGTCTATTGAAGGAAGGTGAATCGTCTCTATTTTTCTTAGTGCCACTGAAACAGAAAGGAAACACAATGAAATTAATTTCAGAACGGGTTGGTGGTCTAATGATCTGATTTAGTATAAAATAGCTCTGTATGTATTCATGCTCACAGATATACAGTACTTACCTTTTTGAGGTAGTTTTGGAAGAACTCTTGGACCCAGTGCAGTCTTAGCAGTCCCAGTGCTGATGAACAAACACATAATGGTTTACATCTCTATAATGAAATACCCCAATGCCTTCTTTTTAGAGTACCAGGCATCAACATTAACAGCACAAACATTTCCCACAGAACAGCCTGAAAACCTCACAAGGGTGTTGACTGTGGGCTTCCTTTACTCAAATATAACAAGGTTTGTATATAAGAATTCTATTATTCTAAGCTTGTTTTAAAAATAGGCTACTGAAGGAGTATGGATATTGACCTGTTCAAATAGGACAGCACTGGAACAGAAATCAGAAGTCAAAACAGAACCAAAAAAGAATCATGAACTGGGGCAGGGGAGATATGTTGGTTCTTTGAATTCTGAATTATTTCAGCACTGGATGATCAACTCAAGGATATTATTAAAAATAAGTATATATATATATATATATATATATATATATATATATATATGCCATATTATGATCTCTTGTACCTGACATGTTTGAAGATTTGCACTGATTCCCACATTTACAGGGGTTATTTACTTCTAAATGCGACATTTGAAATTTGATCAAACGGTTTTGAAACAGTGCTAGTTTAAGCACAAGAAAGCACAGCATTGCCTTTTTCTAGCAGTGGGGTGGAGAGGAGACGTCTGCATAGCCTATTTCCTCAAAGCTAGCAGTGCAATAGATTATTTTAAAAGAGTTTTAAAGACGAAAACCTTGCAAGTTCACTGGTGCTTCAGAATTTTATATCATGGGTTACAAAAGCCATGTGAACATGTGCCAGAAAAGGCTTTTCGTGGTGTCAACAGGATCCTTTCTGAAATCAGGCCTGAAAGAAGCCTCCTTCTACTGACAGCTTTTCTACCTCTGTGAACACCTCTCTTTTTTAGATAGAGTGGCTAGAACTGCATTGCACGTGGGGCTGTATCACAGACTTGTCTGAAGAAAACATGATACTGGCTTTTACATTACAAACCCTGACTGTGCGCCTAGCAAAAGCCATTAAAAAGAAAAGAGAAGGTGAAATGTAAACAAGCTGAGTTTAACTATAAATATGTAAAAAAAAGAACAATTTTCTACTGACTCACAAAAATCAATTATCTGGATTAATATCATTGTTTGGCCACAGTGAACAAACAGGAAATATAAAAAACCGTACCCTGACTGTTGAGACATCCCCTCAAACTTGTTTGCAGTTTTTGTGGCTGGAGGACCCAAATCATTACCTATGGATTAAAACATTAAATAAGTATTTTGATTTTAAATTGGACGAAGTAGCAGATATCATAAACAATGTAAAGACTTTTCAAGTAGAAGCTATAGGATCTCACCCCTACATATTTTTTAAGGCATAGTGATTTAAGGCCAGAAAAGGCATTTATAATCTAGAATATGGCCTCCTATGCAATGTTAGTTTTGAGCAATTAAAGTCCCTCTGCTAATAAAGTATTTAAAAGAATTATACTATAACAGCATGTTTGTACAGGAAGTGCATTGAACACTGTCTGTTTACACATTATGTATGTGATTGTGGCTAAGGTGCTATGAAAGAAGTTAGGCAAGAGTTAAAACTCTGTGATCTGAGGCATTTTCTCTTTTGAAAAATTGTTAACACTTCAGTCCATATAGAGAACTTCCTATTTCTGTAATATTAAAAAAAAGTGCTAAGAAGCTGGAGGTAGCACTCTAATTTACTATTGCAGGGCACTGGCTATATTGCTGAGGTTTCACATTCTGATACTAAAAACGCACCCTGTGTCTACGAGAACTTTAAATTTTATCACCTTCTTTTACCACAAACTGAGAATCAATTTCTCCCAGAGAGGTTGAATTTGTTGATAACAATTAATCTAGTGATGCGAATGAAGAAATGCAAATAATCTTTCTGAAAATGTGTGCAATTCAACCCTAAGAACCCAAGTGATTTAATATGATTAAGGCCCTATTCACACAAATGGCAATCGCTTAGAATGCAGGCGCAGAGCTTTTGTGTGAACGGGTCCTCAGAGAGTTAATTTGATAGTATAAAAGGAAACCACATTCTTGGCAAAGGAAAGGACTGGTATGATGGGTGAATGAGTTGCCGCCTGAACTGTGCCTCTTGCCTACAAACCTGTTTCAGACAGCCCAAAGAAAGAACTCTTCTTTGAGCCAACTCTCTTCCCAGCTGAGAAGCCAAAACCTCAGGCCAGAACAGCACGCAAAAGTTGGATGGGGGCAGCCAAAATGTGTTTAAGCATGTGGTTTGCTTCACAGTGAGGAGGAGCAGAAGACAAGAGACCACCTTTAGTGGCCACCCAAGCAAGGAGAAAAGCCAAAAGTTCTGGAAATCTGGAGATTCAAGAGTACTGTATGAGCCTCCCTGCGTCCCATGGAGAGGACAAGGATAAGTTGCAAATAGTGGGGCAAGGCCCCCACTTAGAAGTAACTCTTGTTCCTTTGTCCTCACCCATCCCAGTTAAAGAAGCTTTGTTTTGATTGTCTTGTTCTTGTGTACCCTCTAAAGGACACTAGTGGGAGTGCAGTCAACTCCAAGACTTTTTATAGCTGGAAAGGTTCTTATTCTTCTAGATCAGGGGTGGCCAACTCCCAAGAGACTGTGATCTACTCACAGAGTTTGCTGAGCTTTTTTTTTAGGAAGGAGGAAGGGGTTCGGGTCAAAGTTGTTGAGTTTTTTAAGGGAGGAGGTAAAATGTTGAGCTTTTTTCAGGGGAGCCACAGTTGTTCAGCTACTTTCGGGGGAGCCAATGATCTAGCAGTGATCTACTGCAGATGTCCAGTGATCTACCGGTGGATCACAATCTACCTGTTGGACATGCCTGTTCTAGATCAAGGCAGCCCAACTTTTCATACCAAGCGGGCCTGCAAGTGTACTTCGACACGGAACCTGTGGACCGCACACTGCCTTGTCGCTGGGGTGGGGTGGGGGCAGGTAGGCCAAGATAAGCAAGGCACCAGGCTTGGGGAAGGAGGTGTGAGGTTCTGGCAGGTTCTCCTACCTCCTTTCCACAACCGAGAAAGCGCTAGCTAGGCTTTGGAAAGGAGGCGAGAGGAATATAGGACCCTGTCAGAGCCCTCACACTTCCTTCGCAAAGCCCAGTACCTCACTTACGCGGCTCATCTGTTGCCGAGTTATGTGTTGCCCAGTTATTTCCCAACAATCATAGTTCTGTTATAGTTTATCAACAGTTGCCATCTCTGTTTTATTTAGAAATTTCAGAGAATGTTATACACTGTTGCAACAACAACAACAACAACAACAAAAGCCACTTGAGCCAAAGCCAAAATGAGGATGGTTTTCTGCCACAATACATTTGTTAGTATTTAAGGTGTCACAGGAATATCTTTGTTGTCTCAGTCTGGAGGTGACACAAGCCAGAGATGCAAGCCAAAGATTTACAGTTACAAGCAGCACACGGATACAAACACATAACTAAATTTAGTGAATAAAGGGCAGTTAACTAAGCATAGGCATTCCCTTTGTCATGCAACAGCTAATTAACTTCTCAACACAAAAAACAAGTGCAGTCCACTATTGGCTATGCCAGCTAAAAAGGGAACCCCAAAGAATAATGCATCTGTTGTTAGCTCTGCCACAGTCCTTGTTTGCATGTAACACTATGCCAAACTGTGGCTTAGAGTGAACAAGGATGTGGACTCCCAGAGAGGAGATCCTAGCTGCCTTGCTCCTCACCAGCTGTTCTGCTACTGTGCTGAACTGAAGGATCGTCTGGGCTCATGGTAAACTATGGTTTCTCCAGACAAACCATTGCACAAAGCTTGTTACAGCTTATAGTTTGTCTGAGGAAAAGTACTGTATGGCCACCTTTACAAAATGCTATTTTGTATGGCCAGAAACATTTTCCCCTATTCCTGAATTTCACTTTTTTACATGGACATGACAGGGCCTGCTGAATTTCTCAACTTTCAAATTCCAAAAATCAGGGGGGCTAAAAAGATATTTTGGTTAAATTAATGTAGTTTAGTTTTGCTTGGTAAGTCAATTGCGTGTAAAAATGCATAGAAAAAAAACCCTCATTGAAGAAATTCGCAAAAATAAAGTTTCACTTCCTAAAATGACAAGTTATTGTGACTTGTAACATTACCCTGTAACAATGCTCAACCACTTACAGATGAAGGGAATTTTGATCTATAAACTGACACACCATTTCCCGCTTATTCAACTGTTCCTGGATTGGTTGTTTTTTTTGGGGGGGGGGGAGGAACCATGAATCAAGTCCCAAAGAAAATCGTACAAATATCATACTTTTTCCCTAAAGGCTGAGCACAAATCAAATTGTAGATTTTTCAGGTTAAAGCTTTTTGCCATTGCAGTCAAAACCTATCACCATATTTGAAAAAAATAGGTGAAGTAATTCCTTAGAACACTTTCAGAACTAAAGTCAAGGGCTTTAAAACTAGATATGTCAGGCAAACTTGATGTATAGAAATGTCACACAAGACCAGTTTGTGCATCATGGTAAACCATAGTTAATGGTTTGTCATGAAAATGAAACCACTCTTGCTTCGCTATCCCCTAGCGCAAGGAGAAGCAACAAGCCATGATCTCTGACACAGCAGTACACCAGAACCATAACTGGCAAGACAAAATGTAGCATTGGCTTCACACTGTAGTTTATCTGGTGCAAAATAAAGCACAATGCCTAGTTAGGGATTGTGGTTTGTTGGCCCTACTAGAGGAGTAAAGCATGAGCCACCTGTATGCTCACAGTAAGCTACTGACTGTGGCTTACTATGATATGCAAACAAAGCCAGTGGCAAAGTAATTTAGGCTGCAATCCTATACACACTTACCTGGGAGTAAGCACTCAATAGGACTTACTTTTGAGTAGACATGTACAGGACTGCACAGTAGTAAAGGAAAATCTTATAAAAACCTGAAATTTACTTGGCCAGACACAAAAAAAGTATTCAGCTTTAGTTATTGCACTTTAGCAGAGCAAAGTACAGACTATGGAGGCTAGAATGTTTTCAGCAGAGTACAAGGCAACATGGTAGCCTAGGGACAGCAGCAGCTTAAAAAT
Organism: Zootoca vivipara; assembly: GCF_963506605.1. Taxonomy (NCBI): domain Eukaryota; kingdom Metazoa; phylum Chordata; class Lepidosauria; order Squamata; family Lacertidae; genus Zootoca; species Zootoca vivipara. The sequence goes on along the minus strand of NC_083283.1, from coordinate 10,968,183 downwards.
CTTATGAAGAGTGTGTGGGTGTGTTTTTGTAGGGTGTCAAGCAAACACCTTAAGCTCTGCATAAACTGGTGTGATTTCCCACTTTCTGCCCCAGAGGATCTTCCTATCAATCTAAATAGAACTATGCTAACAAATATTGGAAATAATTAACTGCCCTATTATGAATGTTCCATCAGCGGATGCCAGATGGAATTATCTTCCCTCTATTCCCCCTACGTGCAATCCATGGGAGGTGTGGGTGTGTCTCCTGATCCACAGTGGCAATTCTGTGGGGGTACCGGGGGGGGGGGATAAGCCCCATTGAGCTAGTGAGACTTGTTGAGTGGGCTCCTAATAGCAAAACTCAGGGGTGCCCTAACTTTTTTCAAAGAGGGCCAGATCTGCTGAAGTGAACATGCATGAGGGCTGGTTGTTGAACTTTTTTTTAGGATTATGCACCAAAGTTGTTGAGCTTTCTTTAGGATTGAAGTTGTTGAGCTTTTGTTGGAATTTTCCCCAGGGAATGAACTGCCACAAGGGTCGGATTCAACCAACCAGCAGGCCGGATTAGCCCCCCAAAACAGACTTAGGACACGCCTGGTTTAGGTGAACCAAGCTCAACATGTTTAGTAACTGTGTTAGCTACTTCTGCACGTTGTTGCCAAGAGAAATAACCAAGGTAGCTATGAGCCTTCGGAACGACACTTGGCTTGAGCATCTCCCTCTCACCCGAGTGTTGTTTTAAGTGTTTTAAAACTCACCCCAAGGAATTTGGCCCTTATTCTGGGGTCCATGAGGTAGTGGACTTGGTGGGTCAGAGAGGGTTCTTTTGTGTCCAGGGGGTGGGGGAGGGGGCCTCTTCTTAGACAGAGTGGAGCTGCCACTAGTGGTTTGAGTGCTTAAAGGAAGGGTTGAAGGAGGGCCAGGCGGACCTGCAAAATCAAACAAACAGCCTTTTACCAACACACAGAAGGGTTAGCACTAAAGCAGCACAAAAGGAACTACAAAAAAAGAGCACCAGACCACATTAAAGCAAAGGACTGAAAAGCAACAATAAGCAATTCCAAACTTTAACAACACTCTTGTTACACTCTAAACCTTTCTGGCTATGTAAGTATTTTGACTGGAACGGTACACGTATACACAAACACACACACTTGGTTACCTGCTCATCATTGCTCTACTAGAAGTAGAATATTTTACTTGATTGTTTCCACCATGGTCTGGATGAGGTGGGTTGATCTAATGGAGTGTCTGACGTATGGTACTTATCTCGTCAATTTAGCATTAGAACTGTGAGCAGAATGAGCATTAACCAAACCTTACTCAAGCAACTCTTTCTTAAAGTTAAGCAAGCACCTGAGTGCTGCTGGATACCTGGCGCTTTAACAAAAGAGGTTTATAATAGCCTTGAAACTATTATTGACCATTTATGAAAGAGAATTATAAACCTTCCATTTGACCCCTGAAAACATTTCAAAAAGGAAAATCCCAGTTAACCACAAAAGTTTTACAACATGTGTTTTGTATTTAATGACATACCTTTACCAGCATTTCTAGGAGGGAGTGGAGGGGCATCTACTGCTGTTGGAGAAGTTGTGGAGTCCATGCTTGCGGAGACAAAAATCTGATTGGGGAAGGCTCCATAGGAGAGTCGCTGTTTGTCCCTTGGAGTGCTAAGACCAGGAAGAGCCATTTTGTCTTGGGGAGAAGTACTGGAAGAGTGACAAAAGCTCTGGGGTCTTGGGGAACGCTCCTTCTTTATCGGACTAGGCTGTGGGGAAATTTAATACAGTAGACTCATTATAATTGTGCACCATCCAGTTTTTGTTTTTTCAAAGGGCAATGCTGATGAAAGAGAAAGAACTATTACACACATATATTTTTGCTTTTCAGACTTTGCAATCCCTCTGACCAGGAGGCAGCACTATACAATTTGGCTTCAGTTGACTCTTACCTAGCAGACAACCCAAAATCAATCTCCAGCTTCACTAATATACCGACTGCCATGTTTCTCTTTACTTCGGCTTTCTGTCTAACCAGGAAACTGTCTTTCGCTTAAGGCCTGAGACAGATGTGGGTAACAGTAGGCCTTTATGTTTTCAAAAATGGTGATCTGTTCAAAAAGAAAAAAAGAAGAAGAAAGGGGGATCTGCCACTGCTTCTTTATCCCAGAATAGTAGGTGTAACCTTAGGCACCTAGCAGAGATTAATTCAATCAGTTCCCAATCTCAATTAGGTGACTAAATGCAGACCTCATGGTCACAACATTCAGCCTTATTTTGTACTTTTTATACTTCTGGGTACCCCCTGACTCATCTTCCCACCTCCTGCTTTTTGTAATATCCAAACTGACGAAGAATTCTGGAGTGCCATAAAGCCTGCTCATTATTTTATGACATTTTGGTTGGTCCCTACTGTGGATTTTGGGGTTTTTCACAGCAACCAATACGGTTCCCTCTTTGTTTGTCTGTTTTAGAAATATATGAATACTGTTAACATAGATGCAAAAAGTTGCCAAGGAAGAACTTGGAAAAAAAGTTCACGCAACCCAACTATATATAAATTGATCTCCTGTGTAGTTAAGAATGTCAGTGTTAACTGTACACACACAGAGCTTTGCAGTACACCTTCTGTTATGTGAGCAAACCTGCTCCCAACAGCAGAAAATAAAAGTAATTCTCTAAAACCACTTGGCAAAACAAGTTGTAGCATAATGCTTGAACTTGGACAAAAGATAGCTGTTTATTAACTATGTGGTTCTATTTGTTTGTACAAAGCTTTCCAACATGTATAATGGAGCATGAAGATTTTTTAAAAGACAAGACACAGCTTTTGGTGGAGGAATTTGTCAGAGAAGCAGGTAATGGGATATAGTGCTTAACGTCCATAGGAAAATGTGCATTTTTAACCCTATGGGGGAGGTGCTGTTTCTACTCCAAATTGTGTACCACCACTACCGGTTTCAAATTGTAGGTTTAGATCCTTATGAGGAGAGGGAGCAATTGGAAGGAGAAAAATTACAAGTACAAGGAGGGTTAAGCACTCCCCTCCCACTTCTCTGCTCTGAGGGTTGGATCCAAAGTTTGTTCATTCCATTATTTTTAAAAAGAAATAAAAGGGGGAAAGTGTACATCAGGATTCTATTATGTATGTTTGCACATTGTGTAGCTTGCTTCTAAGTCCCAGTAACTTGTCGACAGTTTAGCTAAGTAGTCATTCTTTATTTGAGAACAAATTTTATATGATTCGTTGAATGCTAGGTAAACGTTTTAGTCTCTTCCAGTCCTTAGATCTCTGACATCTTCAATATGTCTACAGACCTCTCGAGTGCTTGAGAACTTCCCCATTTTGTGTTAGTCATTAGTTCTATATTTTATGATTTCATGATGGCTTAATGATTTTATTGTATGCTGTCTTGATATTTTTCTTAATCAGATGGTGGTATATAAATGTTCTTATAAATGAATTAAACAGCCACACAGAGTGGCTGGGGAAACCCAGTCAGATGGGCGGGGTATTATTTATTATTATTATTATTATTATTATTATTATTATTATTATTGGCTTGTAGGTCTGAAACCCTCCATGGCCTACTAATTAAAAGCTTCTTTATGGCCAAACTAGCACCTGATGTTGTGTGACGTCAGGTTGTTCAACTTTGAGCCTGCGGCTTGCAAAGGAAGAATCAGAAGCAGCCTTAGAATATACTCTCAATTCTTCCTTGACAATATGTCAGGCAATGGAAGAGGTGAGCATAGTTTGGGCCACACCATGCTGTAGGTCAAATAGAAAAGCCTGGCAGGCTGGAGGTTCCCCACCACTGATTTACAAGTTACTGAAAATATCTACAGTATTTGTGAGATTAAGATCAGTTACTAATCCATAGACTACTGGTACATAAAACTGGTTTAATGCAATTATAGCTACTCTTTTCTAACGTGCTGATCGTTCTCCACAGCTCCTGGATAAGCTTAGCATTCCTTCAGCAACGTTTTTGGACACAAACTCGGCTTCTAAACTTCCTCCTTCTGCACTCCTTCAGGCAGCACGAACCATCTATTCCCAGACAAGCACATTAAGACTCTCACACAACTGCCTACGTGCAGTCTACTTATATATGTAAAGAACAATTGATTAGAACAGTGATTCAATATTAATGGCAGTAGAAGAGGAACAAGTAGAACTCCTCTTAAAAACAATATACGGAGAGAAATTTTTAGATCAAAGCAACAGCTCTCACTGAGCTTCAGACTTCAGAGACCAGGGAGGAATGATGGGTGCACTAAGAGTGCAGTCACCCCCAAAATTCAATGTCTAATAATTTGATCCAAGACTATTCTTTACCTTGTCATCCAAGTCATCATCGCTTTCATCCATTTCTTCCTGGCGAAGATTCCACTCATACTCTACGTGTACATGTGGATTTAGCTTTCCTGCTTTGGCCTGAGAAAGCTGAAAAGACATGCATTTTGGAAATGTTAATCTTAGCTCTTTAAGGAAAGATTAATTGTGTCCTTTCCAAGGGCAATTTTACCATGGTTTGACTTATACAAGCTCTAGACCAGGCATCCCCAAACTTTCCACCATCCCTGACCACTGGTCCTCTTAGCTAGGAATCATGGGAGTTGTAGGCCAAAACATCTGGAGGGCCGCAGTTTGGGGATGCCTGCTCTAGACTATCAATAGCAAGCAGAAAACTCTAAATTCTTGTTCTGAGTCTGCTTTAAAAAATAAAAGACCCAGAACCCTGTGATTTGGCCTAGGCCTACAGGCTTGGTTACCCTTCTGTGAGTGGAATTGGTCTGCCACTCACAAAAGGGAGACAAGGAGGTAACTTTTGTTGACACCCCCATTTCTTCCCATGCTGTACAGAAGAGTTCTCCAACTCACTGTAGCAGATAGGGGGGGGCACAGGAGAAACTGATGAAAACCACCCTGCTCTACCATGAGCATAACTTCACTAATAGGATCTATGGAACCATTCTACTGAAAGATTAGAGTAGGGTTACCAGACATCCCCGGTTCCCGGGGACAGTCCCCGGATTTGCAAATCTGTCCCCCGGAAAGTCCCCCGATTTGCAAATCTGTCCCCAGGAAACGTGGCAGTGGAAGCCTCAGCAGCCCAGAGCCAGCCTGGTAGTACAGTTGGCTCTGGCTGGCTTCAGGAGCTTCTCACTGCTCACTGCGTGGCACCCACCATTTTTCCTCGCTGGAAGTCTCCATATGATGTGTCTTGTGCACAACACATCATATGGGGGAAGGGGGCAGGAGATCGGGGAAGGCTTGGGAGTCACGGGTGGGCAGCACGTCATTGCTCAGGAGGGGCGCAAGGCGTGCAGTTTCTCTGCTGGGCAAGGTGCATAGCCCTTCTTTCGCACCCTGTGAAACATAAATGCGCAGAGTTTTTTTAAAAAAACTGGGCAACAGCGCGCTGCGCGCCCATGACTCCCGAGCCTCCCCCGATCTCCTGCCCCCTTTCCCCTTGTTTTGACTGATCAGGGGAGGCTAGGGAGTCGTGGGCGGGCAGCTGTTGCCCAGTTTTGTAAAAAAAAAAACTGCGCATTTATGTTTCACAAGGTGCAAAAGGGCTTTGCACCTTGCCTGGCAGAGAAACCGTGCGCCTTGCACCCCTCCTGGGCAACGCCCGCCCACCCATGACTCCCAAGCCGTTGCCAAGTTTTTAAAAAACTCTGCACATTTAAATTTCACAGGGTGCGAAAGAAGGGCTGTGCACCTTTATACAATATGCATGTGTGCTTGGGCCCAGGGTCTTTTGCCTCACCATCCCCACTAGACTCCCTGTTGCTACTCAGCTTCAAAAAAAAAGAAAAAAAAGGGGGGGGAGAGAAGTGTCCCTGGATTCATTGAAAAAAATCTGGTAAACATACATTAGAGGAATTTTCAGACCCTTTCCCCTCTTATTTCCATTTGTGCAACATAGCATCCCCCCCCTTACCAAGTCTTCACACTGGATAGATTTCAATCTCTTTGCTGTGTCCAGAGCAGTCTCTCCAGTTTGGTTTACTAGAAAATTTAAATATGATATTAAATAGTCAAACAGTGCTGCAAAAAATATAATAAAATCCAGGACTCTATATTTTAAAAATAGAATATGAAAACCAAGCTATTGATATTCACAACAAGAATGATCTTGGAGAACAGCAGAACCCACTGTTCAATGGGAATAATTCAAGTTTATGAAATTACCACAGTTCAGAACTAAGGAATTCAGTTTTAGCTAGAATGTTGTACAGAATGAAAGGGGATTTATTGCTTTTCTTCTGCAAGCAATGCTGATGTGCAGTGGTTAGTAACTGAGAGCTAGGTACTAGAAGCAAAAGAACGGTATGGGGAGCCTGGAGTGCTCTATGATTGCTGGATCCTGGAAATGCTCTTTATTTTGGGAGTACTACAACAACACCCCAACTATTACTTCTCAATTGTAAAGCTGTATAGCTGTGAATCTTCAGAGTCCAAAGGCTCAGAAGGAACATTTTTTAAAAAATGGAAGTTGACCTTGTAAATGTTACTCTGAATTTTCGCTATCTGGGAAAGCAGGAGGAAAGCAGTATCTTATTTTAACAAGTTAACATCAAAGGCAATATAACTGAGTCAAATGATCAAAGGTGCAAATGAAATATGAGAAAAATGCAAATCAGGAAGCACCAAGAGATTTGCACCAAGGGATTTTTTTTAATTACTTGGGGAAGATTTTTTTAATTACTTCAAGTCTGTGTCTAAGTTAAACACTTTTCTTCTTGGTCAGCTACACCTTTTCTTGGGTAGTGAACTCTTCACACCCCTGTTTAAAGATTTTATCCTTTAAAACCTTTCTGTATGGAATATTGAAAATATTCTGAAGGTACAGACTTGCTCACCTATATCTATAGTTGGCTTCCCCTTCAAAAGCAATTTCAAACATTCAGGCTTATTATATATACTGCAGTAGTGCAGAACCGTATTCCCCAATGCTGTCTGTTTATCCAGGTTTCCACTAAAAAGCAAAGGGGAAAAAAACAACATTAGTGCTTTATAACAAATAATTCATATTGTGTTTGTTGTGTGCCATGCATGCACATGCACACACATGAATGTATATCATTCTATATTGACAAAAGCATTTAACAAGAAAAAAAAATAGTGATAGGTTTTTGGACCCTTTCAGTACGTGGATTACCCTTTGAGGATACTGAAAGGTATTCCAATATTGAGGTACTTCAATAACAAAAGCCATCCTGTTCCCCAATCTCATCTGTGATATATCTCTAGCATGCAAGCTTTCTATAATGTAAAATACTATTGTAAGCAATCTTTTGGCCCCCACACCCTGGCCCCTACACCTTGGGTGTATTGCTATTCCCCTCCAAAAATACTGCAGCACAAGGAAAGTGGGCTGGCTAGGTCCTTTCCTTGCTATCTCCCCCGAACCCCCCAAAATGCTGGCATTTGCCCATGAAGGTTTTGCTGATTGAAAATAGCTTTGGGGGGGCAGCTTGGGGTGTTTTATGGCAGGAAAACAATGTTGGGAAGATGGGCCCCTGTATGGCTGCTTTTTGTGAAAAGAAGAAGAATAGGCTAGTTGCCCGTTTTAAGTGTAGTTAACCCTTGGTGTGATAGCTCCACAACTTTTCTTAACCAGAATATCAGGTGTAATTAGACTTTCAAAGTCTGGTGGAAATTGATTTTTATGTTTGCAGCTAAGATGCAAGTAGGTAGCCTTTACCAGTTTTGTACCAGGAAGTCAACCAGGTGGAGTGAGGTCTGGTCAGCAGTCCGGACTGCTAAATGAAGGGCTGTTTCACCCGGCTCCTAAGGATAGGGGGGGGGGGGAAATGGTTGCAGGATTAAGGATTCTCAGGTTCATTCCAACCAGGTAAAAATGTTATGACGCAAATTATTTCTCCCAGCCAGAACATATTAAACCCATCACAGAATTACTACATCAAAGGTGAAGTAGATACAACGAGCTACTAATCTCATGTGTGCACAAGAATTTGTTAAAATTTAATGTAAATTTTCCTCTTGACAAAATAATACACAGTATAATAGAAACATGTGCCAAGGTGAGTTGCATAGCTGATCCTTATCAGCTATTGTTCAGCTGCATGTTATCTATTTATAGTGTTGTGTGTTGTTTTAATGCTCACACCTTACATATTTTGACTAATATCTCACCTGTCCAGTCTCCAGCAGTGGCTCCATTAGTTCGACCCCTTCTGCATAGACTTGGATTAGTGCAAGTAAATCCCTGGATTTAACAGTCTCAAGTAGTTTATTCAGTTTAGCTGCTGCAGATGCACAAGTCTTTCTGGAGAACTTATGATCCACATACTTAGCAGTAATAAATTCTTTACGTGCAGTCCTGAAAATGGGGAAAATGTTACTAGAAGTCCCATAGGAATTAGCAGAATGCTTTTAAAAAACAAAACAAAACAATGAAATTAATTTTTTTATTTAAGGCCACAAATTCAATTTAAAGCATTTAAAAAGGTATTCCTTATCTGAACAACTTAACAGTAACTTGTTCACCTATTCTCTATAGAGACTATAGTTTGCTTGATGCTTTTACAAAAAAGCCCTCTAAATCAAAAATTGCCCCCTGCACCAAATCCTATGTATTGTCCAATTCCAGATCAGTCTAGAAATGCTAACCAAAACATATTAACTAAAAGTATTTTTTGTGTAAGCAAGCTATGTGTTAAAATTCTGAGATAACTAGCTTATATTTTTAAAGCGTAATTTCAAACCCTCAAAACTATGAAGAACATCTTAAGACGATTGCATGGAGTGTCCTAGGGAACATTTCCTAAACTGAGCCAGTGAGGAAAATATGACTGGTTCACAGATACTCCTAAATCCATGTAACATTCCTCTTTCAAGCTGAGATTATAAGCAGGTAAGCGTCTAAACAGGTAATTCTAAGCAGGTAAGCAGGTAATTGTCCAAACGCCATACAGAAAGTGATAGCTTGAAACTGCAGGAAGGGATGAGCAAAAAGATGAAAGAGGGAAGTAGTACTAAAGAATGAAAGAGAGCATGGAATCCTTAAGGGCAGAAGAGGATCAGAATTGGTTAAGTGAGTGGCTGGAGAACAGGAGGTAGCCACACAATGGCACTCTTTTTCAAAAAATCCTATTAGATGGGCCTGAAGTGGCGCTACAGGCAGAAATGCAGCTCAGGAAGTAAACTTAAAGCAACGTGATTCGCTGCATTTCGCCTTCATAAGACATCATTCAGAAAGTGTGTATTATTAGATTTTTACCAGCAGGCTAATAAAAATGTCAGCTTGTACATCTCAATGGCCTCGCATGAAAGTTTGATCTTTTCTTGTCTTTTCACAAATCACTCAAAATAATCAAACAACAACAAGAAGACTGGTTGTACACCCCACCCCCCACCCCGAACCACTGGTTTGGGAACATGAGCAAAACTTTATAAATTCACTGCAATTTGTTGAGAAAAATGAATTAAACTATTAAGAGATGGAACTAGATGCACTAAAGGACAATAAAAGCATTAGCTTAACTTAAAGCATCTAAGAGCAAATTCAAACATTTGCTTGCAAACTTGCAATGTCTCAATTGGTAGCAAAAAAAGGTCTGTCAGCCATGTGAAATCTGCACCTCTATTAGCAAGCTCGGAATAAAAAAAGGGATTTTATTTTTAGTGTGAATGCAGAAATGGGACTAAATCTTATTGTGGGAAAAGTAATCTCTGCCCTGGCTCTGAACTTCACTTTTTTGTTCACCGTAATTATTGGGGCCCAAGCAAGGCCAGGTACAAGAGACAATCCACAGGTTTCCCCCACCAATTCTTTCACATTACAACTAATGCTTTTCTTTCATGTTGCCATTGGTATTTATTACAAGACTTAATCCTGTCTTCCCAAATTAAAAATGCCTTATGCAAGTATGAACACAAAACACATGCTGCTTCTGCTTATTATGCTTTTTTTAAAAAATAGTAAGCAACGTGAATATCAGCTGGGGAAGAGTCAATTTTGTGAGAAATTGCCATCTGAAAAGTTGCTCAACATTTGCTGCTTGTTAAGAAAATTAATGTATCGGCTTTGTTTTATCGGAGTCTGTCTAGGTCCATGAAACAAGACGTATATTAATTTTGTCCACATACAATACTTTCCCCCATGACTTACATATCACTTGATGGAGTAGGTTTTGGAGAAGGACTTGGTAAATTCCCCTCCATAATTTCATTAAAACTATTGTTTCCAATGTTCTTGGCCAGCTGTGGAAGATACAGAACAAGAGTATTTGTCTAAAGACTTTTAATGTGTAGTATTTGAAGTATACTGGGTTTTCAAAGACACAGCCAGGTAACCCCTCCCCACAGAACAGCATTAGGCTTCTGAGAAACCTTCCCCTTAGAAACTGTAGTCTGCCATTACCAAACATTTTGCACTCAAGCAAATAGTACAAAAATCAAGATACCCACCAGAACTGAGCACACTGAAAGAAAAATAACATAGTAGTTAACTATAATAGCAGTTCGAAAACAAGTCAAAGTGCAAGTAGATAAATAGGTACCACTCCAAGCGGGAAGGTAAATGGCATTTCCGTGTGCTGCTCTGGTTCACCAGAAGCGGCTTTGTCATGCTGGCCACATGACCTGGAAGCTGTACGCCGGCTCCCTTGGCCAATAATGTGAGATGAGCGCCGCAACCCCAAGAGTCGGTCATGACTGGACCAAATGGTCAGGGGTCGCTTTACCTTTTACTATCAGGGATATAGGAAGCTGCCTTGCTGTGGGAGAACTGAGAAGCAGAGCTCACTTCATCGGCTCTGCTTAGCCAGGCCAGCTCCATCAGGCTTCCGCTCCCACAACTGGTTCACCTGGGGACAGCCATTCTTTCAGATTGCTACAGTAGGAGAGATAGGCAGCAGGGCTCACTTAACCAGCTTTGCCGGAGGGCCCAGCTCCATTAGGCACCTCCTGCCCCTGAACTGTGCCAACTGGTCATTACAGGAACTGTTTAGACATTGGTGTCATAATTTTTATTTCCCTCTTCCCTCCCTGTCCTTTCCCCCCTTATGTGTCCTGTTATTTTAGGCTGTAAATCTGTAGGTGGGAATTTGTCTTGTCTTGACTGTGAATGAATGAATTTATTATTTTGGTCACAGACTAGTTCCAGCTCACATACAAAATCAGGGAAGTCATGAAACACAATAGGGATACATTTAAATTAGCAGTTCGGTATAACAGGGACAGTACAGATATAGCAGCAGTTAAAATATATAAATTACTGTATTTTTCCGTGTATAAGACTAGGGTTTTGTGTGTTCCCCCCCCCCAAAAAAAGGTTTGAAATTGGGGCTTGTCTAATACACGGGTAGTGCTGAGGGGTGTTTTCTTAATTTGGAGTCCCCCCAAATACATGGAAAAATACAGCAGATCTTACTCATTAAAATATAACCTGTGTCTTGAGTGTATATAAGCCCCTCTGGGAGCCTTTTTGGCCGAAAAGTAGGGTACAAATGCTCTAAATAAATAAATGTTAATAAACATATCAAGCCAGGCCACTGGTCCATCTAGTTTCAGAAAGAAGCCTTTCCCTGTCCTTCCTGGAGATGCCAGGGATTGATCCAGGGACCTTCCGTAGGCAAAACATGCACACTGCCATTTCCACATCTTTGTAACATTATGCTTAGCAGTAACTACCCAGATATATTAATTCTAAGCCTGGTGAATTTAATATTGCTTACCAAGAGTTCAGATGTTCCTAATTTGTCTAGCTCTATAGATTGGATTCGAGAAATATGAACACCCATTTCTCTATGTATTCCGGAGCACTCTATACAGGTTAAAATACCCAGGTTCGTTGAAAGCCATGTTGGATCTAAACAAAAAAACAGAAGAAAAAACAAATAGCATTTTAAAAAGTATTTTTGATCTGTTAAACTTTGAATCCGTGTGATGAATAAATCCCTAGAAATAAAACATTTGGACAAGCAGTTTCCACATTAGGAAAAAAGTATTTAATGCACGTAAAAAATACCTGGCGATCCACAATCACAGCAGATATCATTTCCAGGAAATCTCTGTATGTCATCAATAATGGCTTTTGTAAGATCCTCTAAACTATTTTCCCCTGCGCTCTGTTCTCCACGGAATGCCATATTTAAAGCTTCTTCTTTGCTGTTGGTCAATACTGATATCCATCTAATTTAAAATATGAAGAGGTTTTTTTAAAAAAGTATTTTCCCAATGTAAAAAATCTATAAAAGACAACTGTCTGAAGGCAGGAAAGAGCAGAAAGATTATAGCACATGCTAATGGTAAACAGCAATCTGAACAGTAGAAAAAGACAACACAATAAATGGAACAGGTTAGAAATAAAACCTGTAGGAAAAGTAGTAGAAAATGTGGGGAATATATATTAGTAAAGACTAAATAAAAAGTCTGCCAACATTGTGCAGCAGAATATTAACCACTAAAGTACTGCACTTATGGAATATGTTAAAAACTCAGATCTTCTGTTTGCTAAGTATATGGCATGTCAGGAGACGCAGTCTTGAAGTAGCAGGAATCCTTGTAACTAAGATTTTATGATCCAAATAACAGTCGTTGGGAATAAGCCAGTTCATTAACTTGTCAAGAGGTTAAAGAGATAGCTAACTTTAATGTTAATTAAGCTGTGCCAGCTCCGAGGCTGGCGCAGCAGGGAAGCCCAGATCAGGCCCATTACCATCATGTTATTGGCAGAAGGGCTGGCTCAGGATCCAGTAGATCCTTTGCCAACCCATTCCCCTTTTGGGGGGTTCTTCTGGCTATAACCAGAAGCTTTTGCCTGCTCACCTGTGCAGGTGTGCTAAGGTGCCCCATCAAGCACAGTGGATCAGGGTTTGGATTGCATGGTAAGCAAGCATATATAATGGTGTTATATTTTAATTACTATGAATAAATATATTTACTTATATAGGTGGGATCTGCTAGCTTAATAGAAAAGTACATTTGCCAGAGACATCTGGGCTTGGGCAAGGCTAGGATAAGAGACTGCCAGAAAGAACTGTTGAAATGGAAAAGAATAGGAAACAGAAAGAACTAAAGTACTGGGATAAATGAAAAAGAGTACTAAACAAAAGTGTACAAAATTCAAAACATACTTAAGAAGAGCGAGCAAGAATAAGTGGACACCAACCTTAGCAAAGTCTTCTAAAACACATTTCTCCAACTGAGTAACCAGTCCATCCCCAAATTAAAAATCTAACCTCATTTTAATAGGCACATTTTAGCTATCATATTACTTTATGAGGTATATCATGAAATGTTTTAAAAACTGAACAACTGATTTCCAAATAATAATAATAATCAAGTATATTGCAAACCAGATAAACAAAATCTCATAAAAAGTACATGATGCCATTTTGTTTCATTTATAAGTAATTCTCTGGAACAAAATAGAGATGAACAAACAGCACTGCAATTCTCTGTAATGCATTAAATTTCTGAGACAGAAATTTGTTATTAGTTTTCATTCAATTCACCATGCACCTTAATTTTATTTGGCAAGTCTAAAACAGCCAATGTAGCATCGACAGTGTTAAACAGTGCTCTGAGCAGCAAATATCCACAGCAGCTGCAGTTGAATGGCCATTACTTTGTTCTGTTGGATTGTGTTATAGTTAATGTGAAAGTACACTAGCTTGAGTTTTCATGGTGTGCTGAAAAATCTTTTTCTGCTTCTTCCTTGGTGGAAATTCTAACTAGCAGGTTATTCCCTGTACCTCCTCCCTGTAGAGTCCTCCCCATCCTTTGCACATTAGTCTAGAAGTATGGAAGGAGGAAGTGTAGCCTGAGCTTCCTTTTTCAGAGGGACCACAAAACACAAAAAGCTGTTTCCATGCAAAACTATATATGGACAAAGGGTAGGCGGGCTCAGGCGAGCACAAGCTATGGCATTTTCTCTCTGTATGACTGGAAGAAAGCTGTTTCAGGCCCAGGCTGTCTGTTGCAGCAACCCAAAATGACAGATGGCAGAGAACAGGAACCACATGGTGAATTTACACCTTATGAAGTCCCATTTACTAGTCCCAGCCTGGGGGGAAAACAGGTAACAGTAAAGGCAAAGTGTTAACTCAAAACTGCTCCTGTAAGTACCCTTTTTGGAAGGTTCTACTGCCCATGATACAAGGAAGGACAACAGGGATTCTCCTCCCAGAAGTGAACTGCCAATGAATCAAATCGTGCCTTCAGGCCATAGGAGGGGCATGACTCATTTCACATCAGGCTGGGGAAGAATATTATTTTCCACCCCCCCCCCCTTATGAAATATACAAAAAATTGATCTACTGAAAATATTTTTAAACTATATGATTCATCCTTTATAGAATATATATCACTGCCAGAGTAACAGGAGAATAAACGTGTGCACTTCAGTAACGAAATTCAGGTTTTTGCCAACATAGCAGGCTATTAAGAATGAGATGAAAACTTCCCTTTCACAGTACGGATACCAAGTGCTAAACTCTGAAGGGCAATGACGTGAGCCAGTTTATAGCAGTCTATAGCCCACACATACACTGGCTGCAAATCAGCCCCCTAAAAACCGGCTTCTGCAATTACTGGTGCCAGATCAAGGGCATGAGATAAGCAACAATCTGAAGAAGTAGAACAAAGACTAGGGACTCAGCTATACAGCTGCAAATAAAACATTTTAAGTGTGTTTTGAGTGCAATATACAATGTGACGCTAGATGGTAATTGTGAGCCTTATGGAAAATTCAATGCATTTTTTATTTAAAAAAACCCTTTAAAAAAAGCATTTTCAAAGCTTTTTTTATATGTGTGTAGATTCCACCCAAGAGAAAAGCTCGGGAAGGGAGGGAATGGGACTTACACAAAGCTTTCCACCAACGAGTTCATCTCTGGAACTATTGGTAGAGAAACGGAATGGTGTGTTCTACAACTTTATTTATTTATTTATTTAATTTATATAAATAACTGAACTGGCAACGAAGGGCTTGGTAGAAGCACAAGGCAATTAACCAAGAGCCTTGAACTTAATTTTCTTTATTAAAAAAAACCTATAAAATTATGCACACGCAATAATACAATTTCATACAATCGGGCTATGCAGGAAAGCATCAGTACAATCACCTGAGGGGAAAGGGCTATCAAATTCATTACAATATATTCTTAAGGGCATTGGCAGGTGTCAGTGGCAACTCTCCCCTGGAAACCAGTTCTGGTAGAACTGGAAATAGAGTGTGATGCGATGGGTTGGGTTCTTATCTTCCTTTGATACAAGGCGTAAAAGGAAAATGGCAAATGTGGTTGGCAAGCAGTTCCCATCAGTTTTCTGCTGGGAGAGGCACACATAGTAAGCAATTGCCACCAGTTTAAAAACCAGTTTTGCAAGCAAATTGAGTCAAGGAACAAAAATAGTCTTACGCTACATAGTCTTGCTCGTCCTCTGCCTGAAAATGGTATGTTCTGTTATCTGGAAAACAAACACGTAAAGAAAATTATTGAATATATGAAATGAATTTTACATTGGGCTTTACATTAGATTATTGAAGCTTTCATGCCTTAAGTTAGCAAAGCCTATTTGGCAACCAAGGACATGCGCTGAAATGAATCATCAACCCTTAAAAATATCTACTTCAGAAGGCAGCGTTTTGATCATGTTAAGAAATATACAAGTTAGCTCACTTATAAGAAGTATCTGGAGGGGCTGATTTTGAAGAAAATATGCAACTTAGAATAACTATGCATGAGAACCTAATTCATATAAATCTACAATACATTGGCTAATTAACTTTACAGATAACATACGTGATATCAGGTCAAATGATTTCTTGTCCTCTGCATTTGGTTTCACCTGGCAGGTTAGCAAATTCAATTTAGCAGGTTGCCTGTTTGACTGAAAAAGAAAAGTTTTTTATAGCATTCTTGATTCAGAGACAATATACAGATGTTCTATTTTCTTCCATGCATTTTTATGTTCCTTCTGTGCAGCAACTCATCTACATGCTGAAATATAAGCATATTCTAGAACTGAAGAACTGCATATTTACCATCTCATTCAAACTTCTTTAAAAGAAAATTTATCAGAAGAAAACCTATTTTGATACAAACGCCGAGGAATCAATTTGTTATGACCTTCTGGCTATGTTATCCCTTATGAATGCTTTAGTTTTCAGTCTCATTCAGCTTGTACCTAACCATCATGTAATAAGCAAATAAGCTGATGCCCTCCCCCAGCCCTTAAAAAAACCTGCACCCAGAAAGGTTGTTTGGAAAGCAAAAGAGATGGGCAGGGAAAGAGAAGAACCCCTTTTCTCCAAAATGCTGCCTCCCTGGGGATGAAAAGGGAGCCCTAGAGATTCCGCAAAACACATTTGCATGCAGCATGTGGTATACAAAGTAGTGCATGTGAAGTATTTTATTAAAGACTGTACAGGAGAAACATTACCATATACTGTATCAAGCATCAATGCATTGATCATAATGCCAATGCCAAACAGTTCTTCAATATTGTTTTTAGTACCAAATTCAGAAGCTACAGTACTGTATATGCATCTGCTGGTTTGGCAAGCAAGTTTGAACACAAGGGGGCAATGTCTAGTAAAGATTTGTAAATCAGAAGGAATCCAACTACTGCAATCTTGTCTCACATGCCCAGCAAATGTTTCCCTGGAGCAATTTATATGTCCTCTTTTCATTCATCTACTTTCCCATACTTTATCAAAAATATGATAATCTCTATCTCAAATTCATGCAATCTTAGGGTGTTTTTTTAAAAATCCACAATGACATGAGCAGCAGCTGGTGTTCCCAAATACAGACTTGTGTGACTGTGCAGATTATAGACCCTCTGAATATAAAGTTTCTATTACATAATGCAACACTGATAAACACAAAAATAACCTTTTAAAAACGCTTTTGACTGGAAGCATTTCATGGGCTAGGTCAAAGTCTTTGGGTGGTGCCTAAATATTTGGGGATTAACAGGATACTCATTTTCTCTTTTTGTTCTGTCCTAACGTAAGAATACCAGCTCCAGCCTTTCCTGGACAGGAATATTAATAGCTGCAGCGGTCCACGCATTGGCAATCTCACAATTAGGATTACTGGAATGTGCACTACATGGAGCTGCAATGTTTGGTCCAGAAGCTGCAGTTACTGCAAAGCATTATCTGACTTGTGGCTAAGGCGGGGGTTATGTTCTGAGCCACCACGAGCGTCAGTGAAACTGTATAATAAAAAAATTCCTTCAGTAGCACCTTAAAGACCAACTAAGTTTTTATTTTGGTATGAGCTTTCGTGTGCATGCACACTTCTTCAGATACAGTGAAATGGAAGTTTCCAGGCACTTATGTAGAGAAGGGGTGGGGAGGGGTGGGGATGGGGAGGGGGGATCACTCAGAAGGGTGGTGGAAATGGGTGATTGACTGACTGATAGCTGTTGATGACCGCAAACGACTGCAAATGGTTTTGCATGAAAAAGCAAGGGTTGAGATGGCTGAAGATCGCTTATCATGTATAATGAGATAAGAACCCGATATCTCTGTTCAAACCAGGTCCCTCCATGGTTTTGAGCTTGGTGATAAGTTGCAATTCAGCAACTTCTCTTTCCAGTCTATTTCTGAAATTCTTTTGTAGTAAGACAGCTACTTTGAGATCTTGTATAGAATGTCCTGGGAGATTGAAGTGTTCTCCTACTGGTTTTTCTGTCTTCTGGTTCCTGATGTCAGATTTATGTCCATTTATCCTTTGGCGTAGGGTTTGGCCTGTTTGTCCAATATAGAGAGCTGAAGGGCACTGTTGGCATTTGATGGCATACACAATGTTAGAGGATGAGCAATTAAATAGTCCTGAGATGGTATGTTGGATGTTGTTGGGGCCAGTAATGGTGTTGTCTGGGTGTATGTGGCAGCAAAGTTGGCATCTGGGTTTATTGCAGGCTCTGGTACCAGTGTCCATGTTAAGTCTGGTGGTTGTATTATTGTGGGTGAGGAGTTGTTTAAGATTGGGTGGCTGTCTGTAGGCAATGAAAGGTCTTCCTCCCAGAGCTTGAGAAAGGGAGCGGTCATTGTCCAGGAGAGGCTGTAGATCTCTGATGATGCGTTGTACTGTTTTAGCTTGGGAGCTGTATGTGATGACTAGTGGTGTTCTGTTATTTTCTTTTTTGGGTCTGTCTTGCAGCAGGTTCTCTCTAGGTATCTGTCTGGCTCTGTTGATCTGTTGTTTAACTTCATCAGGTGGATATTTTAGTTCTAAAAAGGTTTGCTGTAGATCTCTTAGGTGAGATTCTCTGTCTGTAGAGTTGGAACAGATGCGGTTGTAACGTAAGGCCTGGCTGTATACGATGGATTGTTTGGTATGTTTGGGATGGTAGCTAGAAGCATGTAGATATGTTTGTCGGTCAGTTGGTTTTCTGTATAAGGTGGTGTCTATACGTCCATCCTGTATTTTTATAGTAGTGTCCAAAAAATGTATTTCTTGCATAGATTGGTTCATTGTTAGGTTGATGGTGGGGTGAAAGTCATTGAATGTCTGGTGGAAGGTTTCCAGGGTCTGCTGTCCATGTGTCCAGATAATAAAAATATCGTCAATGTATCGCAGGTACAGGAGAGGTTTGAGTGGGTAGGAGTTAAGGAAACGTTGTTCTAAATCTGCCATGAAGGAAACGTTGTTCTAAATCTTCATGGCAGATTTAGAACAACGTTTCCTTAACTCCTACCCACTCAAACCTCTCCTGTACCTGCGATACATTGACGATATTTTTATTATCTGGACACATGGACAGCAGACCCTGGAAACCTTCCACCAGACATTCAATGACTTTCACCCCACCATCAACCTAACAATGAACCAATCTATGCAAGAAATACATTTTTTGGACACTACTATAAAAATACAGGATGGACGTATAGACACCACCTTATACAGAAAACCAACTGACCGACAAACATATCTACATGCTTCTAGCTACCATCCCAAACATACCAAACAATCCATCGTATACAGCCAGGCCTTACGTTACAACCGCATCTGTTCCAACTCTACAGACAGAGAATCTCACCTAAGAGATCTACAGCAAACCTTTTTAGAACTAAAATATCCACCTGATGAAGTTAAACAACAGATCAACAGAGCCAGACAGATACCTAGAGAGAACCTGCTGCAAGACAGACCCAAAAAAGAAAATAACAGAACACCACTAGTCATCACATACAGCTCCCAAGCTAAAACAGTACAACGCATCATCAGAGATCTACAGCCTCTCCTGGACAATGACCGCTCCCTTTCTCAAGCTCTGGGAGGAAGACCTTTCATTGCCTACAGACAGCCACCCAATCTTAAACAACTCCTCACCCACAATAATACAACCACCAGACTTAACATGGACACTGGTACCAGAGCCTGCAATAAACCCAGATGCCAACTTTGCTGCCACATACACCCAGACAACACCATTACTGGCCCCAACAACATCCAACATACCATCTCAGGACTATTTAATTGCTCATCCTCTAACATTGTGTATGCCATCAAATGCCAACAGTGCCCTTCAGCTCTCTATATTGGACAAACAGGCCAAACCCTACGCCAAAGGATAAATGGACATAAATCTGACATCAGGAACCAGAAGACAGAAAAACCAGTAGGAGAACACTTCAATCTCCCAGGACATTCTATACAAGATCTCAAAGTAGCTGTCTTACTACAAAAGAATTTCAGAAATAGACTGGAAAGAGAAGTTGCTGAATTGCAACTTATCACCAAGCTCAAAACCATGGAGGGACCTGGTTTGAACAGAGATATCGGGTTCTTATCTCATTATACATGATAAGCGATCTTCAGCCATCTCAACCCTTGCTTTTTCATGCAAAACCATTTGCAGTCGTTTGCGGTCATCAACAGCTATCAGTCAGTCAATCACCCATTTCCACCACCCTTCTGAGTGATCCCCCCTCCCCATCCCCACCCCTCCCCACCCCTTCTCTACATAAGTGCCTGGAAACTTCCATTTCACTGTATCTGAAGAAGTGTGCATGCACACGAAAGCTCATACCAAAATAAAAACTTAGTTGGTCTTTAAGGTGCTACTGAAGGAATTTTTTTATTTTACTTCGATCCAGACCAACACGGCTACCTACCTGTAACCAGTGAAACTGTATGTTTGAAACACCACTGGGAAAGTCTGCAAACATCACAATTGCTCCCTCCAAACCTCATTGCTCAAACTCCCCACCAGGTCTCAAAGGCTGGTGCAAGGGCTCCTGCAACTGCACTTGCAAAGGCTTGCGGGACTGTTAGGTGCAGTCTGAGTGCCTTTCCCCCCTTTCTGGGCTTTTCTAGGGCCATTTATGCCATTTTAAAAGTAACTTCCGGGTCTGGCGCAATGCACAGAGTCGCATGTCAACTGGTCATTGCCTGTAATATTATACAAAAACCCTCAATGTACTCCTTTCCCAATTTTGAATCAATCAGTTATTCCATATCCAGTTCTAACTGTAGCTTCTTGTTCAACATAGAGATTTCTCAGGAGACAAATGAGGTGATCAGGCACTCCCATTTCTTTAAGAACTTGCCATAGTTGACAGCAGTCATGAAATTAAAAGACGCCTGCTTCTTGGGAGAAAAGCAATAACAAACCTAGACAGCATGGTTTTCCCAGTAGTGATGTATGGAAGTTAGAGCTATGAGAGCAGGACCATAAAGAAGGCTGATCGCCGAAGAATTAATGCTTTTGAATTATGGTGGTGGAGGAGACTCTTGAGAGTCCCATGGACTGCAAGAAGATCAAACCTATTCATTTTTAAGGAAATCAGCCCTGAGTGCTCACTGGAAGGACAGATCCTGAAGCTGATGTTCCAATACTTTGGCCACCTCCCTGGAAAAGACCCTGATGTTGGGAAAGATGGAGGGCACAACGAGAAGGGGACGACAGAGGATGAGACGGCTGAACAGTGTTCTGGAAGCTACCAAACTGTGGGAGGCAGTGGAAGACAGGAGTACCTGGCGTGCTCTGGTCATGAGGAGTCGGACATGTCTAAACAACTAAACAACAACAACAATAAAAAAACATCTGCCTGATCTTTATAGGGACTGATCTGTCTGAACCGGAATTTGCTAGTGTAAAATCAGAGGGCTGAAGCATGCAGAAGTATGGCTAATCACACAATGGAGATGCTTGGGATAATGGAGGATCTACCATGGGATATGAGAGATATTATTTCAGGGCATAGATAAGGGAAAAATTCTGAGGTTCTCAAGAAAGCACACTTATGCCGCTCAGGCAACAGTAACAAAGAAACTGAGGAAAGTGCCTTGGCTCTCTCCCTGAGCTATCAGAGGCAAGGGAGTTAGTTCCCTGCGCAAGGCGATGAATGGCTGAGGATCTAGATATTTCTCAATGCTGTTCTGAGCAGGCACAGATCTCTTGCGTGTGACAGAATAAGAGATTCTGCCTGGAGCGTAGTTGTGAAATACATCCATGCAAACAGTCTGTATGAAAAGAACAGTCAAAGACATATTCAAAGTCCCCTTCTTCTTCTTAACGTAGATGAAACCTTGCACATGCTAGATGTCCACCCTCACTAGCTGTGCGTGTAGGTTTATCCCAGGACTCAGGTATCTGCATGCAGGACGTTATTTCTTCTTGGGTTTAGAGTCCTCTGGCTCTTGAACAATGTACGTTCAAATGCTTTCTTGTCAAGTCTGCAGAGGTTATTTTCCACAGATGTTTCAATGAATTACTGCCAGCAGACAAGTCCAAAGAAAATGGAAATAATGGATATACGCAGCTGGGGAGAAAGGACACTGCTGTTTCAAAGCAAAAAATGTTACATATAAACACGGTCGGAAAGATTTGTACAAACAGCATTTTTTTCATTATGGTATTGCTCTGGGCTTTTAAAAGAAAACATCACGTTGGACCAGCTTGTAACACAATCTTATACACGGCTACTCAGAAGTTCATGCCATTTTCAGTGGGGCTTATTCCCAAGGTAAGTGGGTATAGGATTGTAGCCTCAGTGATGTCAATTGATATAAGACCTTGTCAACGAATAAAATTAGGGTGGTATAGTACTGTCAAGTTCCTAACAAAGCCTATGCTGGCTTCTAGTTTACCCCTCCTGAACTCCAAAGCATACACATATAAAACTTAAAACAACTTCAATTTACAAAAATAAAAAAACAAATTGCCGAAGAAAACCCAACAAAAGCAAACAATAAAATAAATTATGCTTTAACCAAACAGGCTTAAAAATCACGCCACTTAATTAAGCCTTTCAAGGAGAATACCTCCCTAGGTGCTTTACACATATTATTTTGTGGAAATCCATATCACAGCACTATATTATTATCATCCATTATCTATTGTTTTTAATGCTGCTTTTGTTTTCTAAGGAATTTTTATCTTCTGATTGTAAGCTGCTTTGGATACTTTTGGAGTAAAGTCAGGCGGGATTAACTTGTTAAACTGGACCTGTCGAGGACTCAGGTTGGATGGTGGTAAATTCACTGAAGACCAGGTGGTTTGAAAGTAGCCTCTACCTGTATATATTAAACCCCCTAAACATCCCTGAATTTGTTGGTTGCACTCAACATATCCCCAGGCTATGTGAACTTGCTTTGGCTTTCCGCTCAAGGTGCGATCTTCTTAGAAAAAGGAGACACACTGTAGGGAGAAGAGCATCCAGAAGTACCATACAAACATCACACTTACAGAGCTGGGTCAGTCTGTAATTTGGCAGGTTAAACCTTTTCTCTACAAGGCACTATTTTTTATCTTTCTTAGCAAACTTTTAACTCTGCTTCATTAATTTACACCCCAAACTTTGAGTTGTTTTTGAGGAGAAACAAAGGAGATTTTAGGCTAGCTGGTAATAGACAGTGCTGCAAAATAAAACAGCTTTTTTTTTTACACGGTGGCAGTGCAAAACTCTAAAGCAGGGGAGTCCAATACGCAGTCCGCCTGTAGCCCTCAAGGGCTTTTCGGGTGGCCTTCAACAGCATTTGACACTCCCCCGCCCCAGCCCTCGTGCTGCCTTCCCAAAGCTGCGTAAGCGAACCAATGGGCTTTGGGAAGGAGGCAGGAGGGCTCTGACAGGGTCCTGGGGGAGGGCGTCAAATGTTGACCTTGTTCCCTCCCTCCATGGGTTCCTTGTCAAAATACTATTGCAGCCCACTTGGTATGAAAAGTTGGGACACACTGATTCCCAGACTGTCCGTGGGCCGGATTGAGAAGGCGATTGGGCCGCATCTGGCCCATGGGCCTTAGGTTGCCTACCCCTGTTTTTGGTGCTGAAAAAGTAGGCTTATACTCAAGTATATAGTACTTACAATGTTAGGTTTTCTTAAGTAGCTCTATCCCTAGCATCCAGCTCTGTACTGTATCTAACAATGACAAAGTAAACCCATGATACCTTAAACTACCAACAAATGTATTACAGCATAAGCTTTCTGTATCAGAGCATACTTCACCATGGAGATATAGATATATATGCACACCACAGTCATGAAAAATCACTGTTTGGTCACTTACTCTGGAAAAGACTAACTACCAAAAAGTTATTTCAATGCTTAGCTGTGCTAGAAAAGAGCAAAACAAGAAATATGTCACTTCAATTTCATCTCCTTCCAAGTATGAAACAAAAATTCAAATAGTTAGCAATTATGATTATTGTGCTTTATTGTTTGGTTTTAAAATCTTAAAAGCAGTATCATCAGTGAGTTTAAATGGCAAAGAAAACAAATATTGCTATAGGAAAAGAATGGCATGTTTAGCTTTGGTATTTAAATGACCACTTGCTATTTTTATATTTGCCAGAAAAATCTGCCCACTACAATTTTACCTCCCTTTTCATGGCCTCTAATCCTTCAGGCTTTATAATATTTAACATCTTTCCCCCTTACCCTTTGAATTCAACTCATGAAAGTCAAGTTACATAAGAGTAGAGGGATGAGATATTGGCATTCATCTCATACACAGAGAAAAAGATAGGATAAAGTAGTGATCTAAGTGATATTTAAAGGCAGCAGGAGGGGAAGAGAAACAAGGAATGTGTCGTACTATTTATTGGATAATTATCAGAGAACCTTTCTACTTCAGGCTACCAATAACCCTACTATTTTCAATAATTTTAAAATAAATACAGCACTGTCCAAAATTTCATTTACAAGTAACAGATGTCTACACCAAAACATCCAGTCCTGCACTGAGCAAAACACCTCGGAAGCCTGTTTCATAAATGACCACTTTAAAAAAGAGTTTTTATTACAACAGTTCTAACAATGTCAAGACTACATTAACAAGGATCTTCATTTGCATCATGAATGCCTCTCTGCTGTATTAATAACACTCATGTGTAAAGTAAGGCAAGAGATGTCTCATGTATGAAAATACTGTAAAGCTGGAATAAGCACTATTGAAGTATCCAAACTTCTACTAATGCATGGCAACCTCAGATACAGAGGTGCATCAGGTCTTGATGTAGAGCATGGGGAAGCATAAATTAGACCAAATAAAAGTGTGCTTTGTATTACTTAATTAGGTTAAACAGTAGGCGGAAGAGACAGGCATTTACATGTTCTGGATATCTCACACCCCTGTGCATAGCCAGCAAGAGTCCATCACTAATCAATCAATCAAAATCCAAACTTTTGCCTCGATATACCACTGCTTGATATACCACTAAGAGGCAATATAGAAATTTATTGAGTCAAGCTGCTGGGGGCACGTTTAAATGACAGTAAGGCCGAGCTCCTCAATAATATTTCTACGACCCTCTCAGCAGCTTTCCTGAGGGCACCGGGGGCTTCAAGAGAAAAGAGGAATTGGGAGACTTCTTCCTCCAGGAAGAGTGGAATTCTTCTGAGTGTGTCTGGATCCAACCCATTGGGTCTAACTCCAAGATGGTAAATACCACATCTTAAAGCTGATTCTGGAAGAAGGGCCAATACCTCAGAAATGACTACAGATGACTATGGCTGGGAATAGATGCAATTTCCCCCACTCTCTTAAAAAACACCTATAACTTTTACCTCCTCCACTCACAAATGTATATTGATCCTTCCATCTCCTGTTCACGTTTCCCACTTTCCTTTTTTGGTGCTAATTATGACAATTGTTAGATATGTGTCAAGTTTAACGCTACACACAACTAGCTTTAATTTTACATTTAAAACCCACTTTCATGCATTGTTTCAGAAATACAAACTCTGGTTGAAAATTAACTCTGCTTGGCATCCAGGAATGCAGACACAACCATAGTTAGCACTGAAAAAGGGAGGGGAATTTGAGTGAGTGAGCGGAAAAACAGCATGTGTGCCTGAGGGCTGCCCTTCATCTCTCATCCATGGCTATATTATACAGCCTTTAAGTTTATAAAGTCTTGATTTCCATGATCATGAAACTTGACTACTCGAGGAATATAAAAATGAACAAAAAAACTTACTTCTGAATATCTTTTCTAATTCCAAAGGCCACTTAGATTTTTCTATTTGAAAGAAAAAATGGGGGAGGCAAAGGATGATTCAACCAAAAATCATCTGCCAGTTATCTT
The DNA here is from genome assembly GCF_963506605.1 of Zootoca vivipara. Classification (NCBI taxonomy): domain Eukaryota; kingdom Metazoa; phylum Chordata; class Lepidosauria; order Squamata; family Lacertidae; genus Zootoca; species Zootoca vivipara. Next base: position 10,942,664 of record NC_083283.1, on the reverse strand, counting down.
GCTAACAAATTTAAAACACGATCTCAGAGATTTAAAAAGACCAAGGGCTTGTTCAGAAGCAATGACAAACCAAAACTTTCTAGCATAAAATGCACCTGCTAGGTTACTAACTTTATTATTAGCTTACTACTATACAACTAACCTTTGAACTAGCGAATTACAATTTGGTTTTCCAACTTGGTTCGCAGAACTCGCACAAACAATTGTTTGCCAGTTTGGATGGAATGAAAAACTATGGTTTCTCCAAGGAGTTGCTGAAAAGTGAAGCACGTCAGGTGAGGGGCAACGTAAGAGTATAAGTAATAACAAGTCATGGTTTGGCATTAAACCTGAATCAAGCCACAATCTAACTCTGGTGAAAGTAAAAATCTCTTTCGACCAAAGCAAAATTTTAAATTAATTATATATTTTATATTTTCCTTTCAGTTTGAAAGTTCTGCAAATTTGTCATGTAATCCAATCAGCAAAACAAAATCGTGTTAAGTCGAATGTACATGCAGGTCCCACTTTTCAAGCACCATGTGTTCCCTGGAAATCATTCAATGGGTGAGCATTCACATTATGAGTCAATGATTTCCATTAATTCCTATGGGGAAAGTTCTATGGTGTTTCTGACTATGGAACTTTGACTCCAAAACACACAAAAGACCCAGAAACCCCCAGAAAAAAATGCTGTTCAATTCCTCCCCCTCCCTCCCTCGGATAACCAGCAAAAGGCAAACAAGGAAGTAGAAAAAATGCTTTCTATTTGGATATCTGAATGTGCATTGCATATAGTGAGGTTTGGGTACCAATTCCTTGTGTTCTGATAAGTGAATTTCTGCAGAGTGAGCATTCATAAAGCGGGACCTGCGTGTACAAATTCTACATACTCTACTTGGTTTGTAGACTTTAAAAAATCTGCTGCTCCATGAATATGTTGTGAAAACAACTACGTTCGCATTTGACGTTTGGTACAATGACTAAAACCCATTTAAGGCAAGGCATATAAAGAAATCACTTTTATTACTAAAGACTATACCATAAAGGAAAAGGCTCCTTGAAGAAAAGCTGGTTTATTAATTTATTTATTATGGATAAAGATGAGTAACAGCCCTGTGATGGGAATTTTAAAAATTTCCATGTGATGTCTTCCGTCACATTCATTATCATCTGCCAGAATGAGCTGTTCATTTCATCTGCTATCGCCAAAGCCCTGCCTCAGCACATTTAAGGTGGGTGATCAGTGATGTGGTTGCACTAGACTTTACTATGTTGCAAAATCCACCAGACTAACAGCTCACCCTGTGAAGGTCAGCAGCCATCATGAGACACTTGCTCATCTGTAGCCACCTGTGTCTGATTACAGCTAATTAAAAGGCCGCAGTGTTTAACCAGATACGGTACCATCAGTAATGGATCACAGGCTTACATTCAGATGGAGCTTCACATTTGCTATTAACGCCCAAGGCTATACCAAAACTAAACATGCAGAATGAAACAGTAGTATGAGTGGTGGAGGGTAACCACTAATTAAATGGCAAGAGGTACAGACGACTGTTCAAAAAGTTCCTATTTGTCAGCAAAAAGCAACATGAAGAAGAAAATCCACCACTGTTAAGATCCATACTATTTGAGTAAGGGAGAAGCTGCACTCCAAACCTTTAATTACTCAGATTGGAGGACAGAATTTGGGTAGTATAAAACCCTCCTTAGCTTGAGAAAAGTGACATAAGAGAAGCATAAGAGAAGTGACATAATGAGAGGCAAGCTACCAGCTCATAGAAGGCTGGGAAACTTAAAAAACCCATCCTTAACGTAAAAACTACAACAAAATAAAAATGTCTCATTCCTTTGTGTGTTTTTAGCGGGTGTGAGAGAGACCCCACAGTGTTGAATATTAATTTTTAAATTTGTGTAAATTCCAATGCAATGCTAATTATATTTTAGGGACAAAACTATAGAAGACCATAGTTTACATCTATGTGAAGCCTTTTTATGCATGTTTAACACACACACACACACACACACACACACACACACACACACACGATCTGTAACTATATCAAATTTACGTTAACTGGAGCAGAATGCAGTTGGGGTATAACTGAATATAAAAGTTGCAGTATAAAAGACTACTTACGGTTGCATGTGATATGGTCAGAATACCATTTTTGACAGTGCATTTTCTTCTTTGCCAAACTTTCCGTAGGCTAAATATGGAAGGAATGTGGCATAGTAAAAAAGCTTTGAAAATATTATTGCAACTACTGGTTGTAATTAAAGCTTGATCCTTTAATTTTCCTAGTACCTTAAGACCAAGACAACATCAATAATTTTCACATGATAGCTGCAGCAAACTTTGGTATGCAAAATATTGTGAAGATCACCCAGTTCCATTCATTTCTAAATGGTAAATGAATTAATAGGTCATTCCCTGGACAATTACAAGACTTTTGGGCCCTTGACAAGATTTCAGCTTAAGCCAATTTTCAAGTACAGTCGTACCTTGTTTTGCGGCTGGGATCCGTTCCGGAGCCCCGGCTATTAGCCGAAAAGGATGCAGGGCAAAGTGCTGCACCTGCACACGCGTGCGGAGTGGTTTGCACCATTCCGGTACTTCCGGGTTTGCCAGAGACGTTCGCTGGAATGGATGCTAGATGAGGAGGACATTTGCGGAGGTATAACTGTAACTGTAGGGACCCAGGTGGCGCTGTGGTTAAACCACTGAGCCTAGGGCTTGCTGATCAGAAGGTCGGTGGTTCGAATCCCTGTGACGGGGTGAGCTCCCGTTGCTTGGTCCCAGCTCCTGCCAACCTAGCAGTTCGAAAGCACGTCAAAATGCAAGTAGATAAATAGGAACCGCTACAGCGGGAAGGTAAACGGCGTTTCCATGTGCTGCTCTGGTTTGCCAGAAGCGGCTTTGTAATGCTGGCCAGATGACCTGGAAGCTATACGCTGGCTCCCTCGGCCAATAATGCGAGATGAGCGCGCAACCCCAGAGTCGGTCACGACTGGACCTAATGGTCAGGGGTCCCTTTACCTTTACCTGTAATGTAATGTTTCACAATATCCTAAGCTAAAATAGAAGGATTATGCAGGTGCAGCAGGGGCCTTTTTCATGCAAGAACCCACTATGCATTTTACAGCACTAGCTGATTCCACTTATCAAATACTGTGCTCTTAAGTACTTACCCATCACTCTTCTTTAAAAGATAACCCTTCTTCTCACTGCCATATTCCTTATTTCCCTGAAGCTGGTGCATACTATATCCTCCTTGCCTGCTCTGTGAATCCTAGAGAGAACATAAAGGAAAAAATAATACTTCTCCTTATTCCTCTTTTCTTAATACCATTTCAATCCCTCCATTTATAGAACCACTATACAAATACACAGTTATCTTGTTTTGAACAACAGTCCCAACTTTTTACATGGACAGTTTCTTTAGTATGTAAAGGATAATGGTATGTTTTCACAAGGTGATGAAGGTGTTACTTAAAAAAATAAACCCAGAACGTTTCTGCGGAAAATAAAAATGTTTGGCAAAATATTGCACACAGAAGAATCAAGTAAGCTATACACCCAAAGTGTATTTGCAATACAAATATTTTCATTATTTAAGTAGTGTTACCAAATTATATTAATTGGCTTAGCTGATGGTTTAGAAAGGGTGGAATGAAATCCAATGATCCAATGTATACAAGTGTGTAGATGTCTGTATGCATATATATATACATATATCGCTGATGATTGAATGCAGCTACTAAAAGCTGTACAAATTCACTACAATAAGCAATGATTCATTAAAGCGTTGACTTACTCTCCTAGACTTCGATCAGGAAAGGCAAAGGCAACATAGGAAGAAAAAAGTAGAATATTTTAAGACAGCATTTGTTAAAAGGAGTATATTCATGTGCATTTTGCAGTCTCTTTATTCCAACATTTCAGTCTGTAGTAAAGGCACAGATAGGCATCTGTAAGAAATAGCTGTGTTTAGATTTTCATAGCTAATGCTTGATGGGTAATGGACAAATGTTTCATGGCTCCTCAAAAAAAAGGAAAAAAGGACTAGCTTGGTAAGCAACGAAGGATAACCATTCCGCAGCTAAAGCATTCTCATAAAGCTGCTGGTGATTCTGAAACAATGATTATTTCTACTAATATCCAGCCTATATTTTACCACCTCTCTTGCTCAAGTTTTAATACCTGCAATTTCATTAGCAGAGCAAGGCTCAAAGCTGAAGAGGTTCCACATCTTCAAGTTTTGATTGATATTTATATGCCATGCTCTTCCTGGGTTTAGTTCCTTAATATCAAGTGGAAAGTAGCACCTGAATTAATTTACACATTCTTACTTTTGGTGCACAACTAGGTTCTAAAATATAGCTTGCAAGTGAGTTACCTATCAGTTGCTATTCTCCTTATGGGCGGTTATGGCCTTCTATAAAAACTGAGCAATACTGGGCTGAGGTGGTTTCAGAAGGCAACCTGCCCATGCAATCAAAAGCTTTATTTAAAAAAAAAAAACACAACACATAAAAACCCTAAAAATGGATCTGAATGGATGTTGTTAATTCCAACTCCCATCAGGTCCATCCAGCATGGTCAATGATCAGGATGATGGAAGTTCAGTCCTAGGGGACCACATATTTGAGAACCAGTATGGTGTAATAGTGATTAGAGACTAGGACCTGGGAGATTTTCAAATCCCTACTTGACCACGTAGTTCAGTTGGGTGACCTTGTGCCAATCATATAACCAGGATTCCATGATGCAGGTGAGATGTGCATGTGAGGATGTGGGCTGGCTATAACGTATATAGCAGCTCTGTCCTTATGGTGGAAAAGAATAGCTTCATGGGATAGAATGAAAGAGTTTTTACAAAAAAGGGCATGAACAACTCTGGCAAAGCAACAAAGGAAAATCCACTAGAAATCTGGGATTAAAGCTTTTGGGGTTTCTTTTTCTTTTTAAAATTTTACAAATTGACATGACAATATCCATTATTCTGATTACTGTATAAATGCCATAATTTCAAAGCCATAATGGAACACTGTATAGAAAAAAACGCCACACAAGGTCTTTCCTTAAAAATGCACATCTTCAATCACTAAAAAATAAGAGTACTAGCTAAATGATAAACAAATGTTTCTTTAAAATTGATCATTGCCTCTCCAATTTTCCGCAAAATCTGGCTCAGTGTTACTGGGGATTATTTACAAACATCTCGAGTAAAGTCATTTGTTGATTAACTTAAAAAAGAATAATTAAGGGGCAAAATACACACAAATGTTTGTAAGCCCTGACCTTTTAAAAAAAAACAATAAATGAAAAGCAGCAGAATACTACTGTGAGAGAAAGAGACACCTAGGTAGGTTGAGGAACAGATGCTTAACCTTTTTCATGTGAGCTGTTTTATAACTCAGAATTTTCTTGCTCACTAAAAGGCTTTCCATTTTGAAACATGTCAATTAGGAATCACACACATCAGTTTACTGTGAAGTGTCCCTAAGGTTACACCAAGTCTTTCTTCGACAATTTTCCTACTTCCTTTAACATGGCCCTTGTTGTTTGTGTTTCTATAGAAGAGCAACTCCTCTGCCCAAAAGCAGTTTGTTTCCTTACATTAATTTCTCTCCCTGGGCTCCAAATGTAGTTGAATGTGATCACAAAGTTCCAACTAAGCCATTGTTTTATAGTTTTTAAATGCCAAATTTTAATATGAAATTAGAGAGAATTATACATGTGAAAAATCTACTTCCAAGAAATGTTTTGTATATTTCACCAGCTTGATATTTTGCTCTTTTGTTTGCAGAAAGCACATAGATTAAATGTAGAATGATGCTCATAATAATTTAGAAGCACAATCAATAATGCTGTCACTGAACAAAATATCACAAGATTGGTTTTTTATTTTATAGCTGCATTTTAATGATATACTTTTGTAAACAAGTATATCTTACTGTGATTTGTTCTCATGAAAGTTGCAACCAGTGCTGAAAATCTAAATAGATTTTAATTACACACACAAAACAGAGCAAAATCTTGAGGTCACCCCTCCTATTCATCCTATTAAGAAACTCAGAATACAGATGTGAATGTACTCATTATATTCATTTATAATTTGTTTCCACTCAAATGTATGCAGTCAAATCTGTGAAGGTTTTGTTTTTTTCATTTAAAGGTCTGTGGACTATTAATCAACTTAAATTAACACAGTTACAGTCATACCTCGTGTTATGTTTGCTTCACGTTGCGGCTTTTCAGGTTACAAACGCAGCAAACCTGGAAAGGTTTACTTCCAGGTTCGTCGCGCGCGCATGCACAGTAGTGGCACTCTACTTTGCGTTCCTAAGTAGAGGTACCACTGTATTAACTTAGTTCAGTCCATGTTGGAGTGGGGAAACAATTTAGTTCTATGGGCCAGATCCTCATCAGGCTCAGCCTCACAGGCCAAATTTGAAGGTAGTCAGGACTGCTCAGTTGTCAAAATCCCGTATGTGGGGTTTCAATGCACCCAACAGCCAGCTGGAAGCACCAAATTTAGGGTTGGCAAAGAGCATCTTTCTCCCATCCTCCTGAAGAATTTCACAGAATATAACCCCTGCTTGGCATCTCTCAAGAGAGAGGTTAAATATTTGTTTGGGCTGCACATGCCTGTTCCCAACAAAGCCATTTGAAAGCCCCTCATTTTAAGCAAGATTCCAATGCAAATACCCTTTTGAATAAGAAAGGGGTTTGCGTTGGAACCCCTGTGCTTAAACAAAAGGTATAAACCTTCCTTTTAGCAGGGTTTTCCATGTAAACTCTTTCCTGGATCTGGAAAGGGTTTGCATAAAATCCTGGAAACTAAACAAGATTCAACCCCTGGTCATCAGTTGAGCAGGGTTAAATCTTGATACCTTAGATGCATGCATGTGATCCCACCTCAGCCAATGCAGAATTTTAACTCCATCCCCATGCCCACCAACTGATGTTATGACTGATGTCAGCTGAAGGGCAGGTGGGTGTGGTTTGGGGAAAACAAATTGGACCCCCCCCCTGAGATCAGCCTGTGGGACAGAGGTTCCTTTACATGGTAAGAATTAGAGAAAATAAAATTCCAATGGCAAGTATAAAAGTTTTCTCAACATGAGAGGTGGACATTTGTTAACTTCTCACAAAGATGTAATCTTTATGGTTAATTAAACAGACCATCTGCTTGAAGAATAATTAGTATACTTTTTTGTGCATAGAACCCAAAATACATTCTGGCTGCCTTTAAAATGTGCAGTTAAAAATGGTATTTGTGTAGGATGATTTTCTGGCTAACAAAGCTGGTGGTACACTTCTGAACATCGTGGTCATATGGCCTAGTATAGGAGTTCCCAAACTGCAGTCCGTGGTTCACCAGTGGTCTGCAAGCTTCATCATGTAGTTTGCAGTGTATCTGGGAATTTGTAGACAGCACAACTACATTCGTACCTTGGTTCTCAAATGCCTTGTGACTTGAACGTTTTGGCTCCTGAACACCACAAACTCGGACGTGAGAGTTCCGGTTTGCAAACTTTTTTGGGAAGCTGAACATCCAACGTGGCTTCCGATTGAGTGCAGGAAGCCCCTGCAGCCAATTGGAAGTTGTGCCTTGGTTTTCAAACGTTTTCAGAAGTTGAAAGGACTTCCGAAATGGATTCAGTTTGAGAACCAAAGTACCACTGTATTGTATTAAATTTTGCTGGCTTCTTATATTTCTTACATTGTAATAGAAGAAAATGCAATATATAAGAAGTAAAAGAAGCAATAAATTACAATTTAAAAAACTATACAGCATCCAGGATAGTGCACTACAAGTGCTACAATAGACAGAAAATCATTGAGTGGTCTGCCAAGACCATCAGCAATTTTCAAGTGGTCCGAGGGGGCCGGGGGGGAGTGAAAGTTGGTATGAAACAGCTTTTCTAAAGTTCCTGGACTAGTTAACCTGTATGATTTCATCAGTGGGCATTTCTGGCTTCTGAGTATTGAGTACCGTATGTGTTCTGCATATTAAGTATCTGAAATAGTGCCACTACTGAAAACTGAATCTCCACCGAATTGAACATTAATTTTGAGCAGTACTTAATAAGCCAAGCAAGCACCATACACTGAAAAAGATCCACTGGGTAACAGACAGGGCATAAATCCACATCATACCAACTGTTAACTATATGTACTTATTGAAAGATAGCATTAGCTGCATTCAGTGCTGTGTAATTTAGTGCTATGTGAATTAGTCAAATCCTCTTTTTGTGCCCACACATTCCTCTTTCTCTTCCTCTGCAGCCAAGAAGGACTACTTTGGAAGCTTTCACTTTGGCTAACTCAGCTTGAATTTCATCCAAATCAGGGATTAAGTTTTTAGCATTAAACATAGTTAGCCAGCATCATAAAACAAGGGTTAAAATTGGCTTGCTTTGAAACCACCACAAAACTGAGACAGCACAACCGATCAGGCAATAAAAATGTTGTGAGGGGAGGGGGATGAGCACTCCAGGTACTAGAAATGGAATGTATTGCAGGCCCAACATGTTTTTTTTTTGTTTTTGTTTTTAAGTCTTCAAGGGCACATTTTAGAAACAATTATCTCCAGTTTTGTTGGATGTGAGAACTGTTTGTTTGTTTTTTTTAAAAAAGCCCCTGAAACTATAATTTTCTGAAAGGTTTTGGGCCTACAATAATTTTTCTGAAAGGCATGGGACCTACTATAAGTAAGATTTTCCCTCCCATTTTGTTCTTGTTTTTAAAAAGTCATAGATAGCAATAGACCATTTCCCCCTTATTTGGAGGAAACAAACAGGGCTTAATAAAAAGCAAAAGCTTTTGAACACCCTTGCTTCCATGACTGGGAGGAGAAAAGGAAGGAAGTGCATGAGACCAGGAGGAAACTAGGCTCAGTCATGTATTACTGGCTCATTCATGTATTACTTGGCTAAACCAAGAGTAAGTGTTAGTTATGTCCAAACACTGGCATTATGCACTTTAATGTACATGTAACTGTGCACTTTTAATAAATTCTGGTAAGTTCAGCCCATAACTAATAGTTTGCTTAAGATCCTTACCTCCTTCTGGTCGAGCTGTAACGAAGATTTTATCAAGTCTCTGAGTGCAGTGAGCTGTTTTTTCTCTTCATCTTGTGTCTGCTTTATCTAGAGTAAAATGACCAAACACTACTTCAGTTTTTAAATAGAATCTTAGAATTGGAAGGGACCCCAAGGGTCCTCTAGTCCAAACCCCTTCAATGCAGGAATCTTAGCTAAAGCATCCATGACAGATGGCCATCCAACCTCTGCTTAAAAACTTCCAAGGAAGGAGAGTCCATCACCTCTTGTGGGAGTCTGTTGTCAAAACAGCCCTTACTGCCAGAAAACTTTTCCAAATGTTTAGCCGGAATCTCCTTTCTTGCAACTTAAAGCCATTGGTTCGAGTCCTACCCTCCAGAGCAGGAGAAAACAAGCTTGCTCCCTCCTCCATGGGACAGCTCTTAAGATCTTTGAAGATGGCTATCCTATCTCCTCTCAGCCTCCTCTTTTCCAGGCTAAACATATCAAGCTCCTTCAAACGTTCCTCATAAGGCTTAGTTTTCAGACCTATGATCATCTTGGTTTCCCTCTTCTGCACACGTTCCAACTTGTCAACATCCTTCTTAAATTGTGGTGCCCAGAATTGGACACAGTATTCTAAGTGTGGTCTGACTAAGGCAGAATACAGTGGGACTATTACTTCCCTTGATCTGGACACTATACTTCTGTTGACGTAGCCTAGAATAGCATATATAATGTGCCTATTATACATATTAATATATCCTAGGTCCAGCTTTTCTTGGAAAGGTCCAAGATACACCATTTTAAATTCCAAGTAAAAGTGTGTGTGTTTGCATTGCTCTTGCATTGCTCTTGCATGTGTTAAGTTTTGTTCATTTCTATATATATTGAAACTTACTGAGCCAAGCTAGTAGAAGATGGTGCTTTTTCAAACCATTTGTCAGAATATTCTTTTTCAAATGTTGTGAGAAGTGGCTCATAATGGTACAAAGGGGAAATTATTCTACTGGACTTCATACTGAAATCATTAACCAATTTATTACATAGTTTTATTAGGAAAAAATATAGATTGCTTAATCACAAAACTCTAATTAGGATACATAATAACTAGTCTAATTTAAATGTTTGAAAGGTTGCTGCCTCAAAATAGATTTGTAAAAAACTATTTTGTATATTAAGATGCCTAAAACCGAAATGCTTTTCCATTTATTTAGCAAATATATTCAGAAAACAGTAATCCAAACAGGCAATACTCCTGTCTTATGAATGACTTACATTATATAAATCAGCAGCCAGTTTTTCAATATATTGTTTTAGTTTATCAGCCGTCTTCAAGCCATCTTGGAAGAAACTACAATGGAAAATGCTTGTGATTTATCAGCAAATCAGTACTTTCCCCACTACCCTATCTGATGTCTTTTGACCATTTCTCCCCATCTGCATATCATTTAGCTATAATAATGAATTACTTCAGAACTTGACATTTACAGTCTTCTCACAAATATAAGCAGACACTTTATTCAGGGATGCACTGACTTTGGTCATTAAGAAGCATAACAGATGTGTGAGCCCAGTGGACTGTATTCAACACTGCTGTTCCACTCATGACCTCTGGTTACACAATGAAACTTCCTCCTCTCCTCTGCAGCCCCCCCCCCGCTCCCCCCCCCAAATCTCTTCTGGGGTTGGAGGAACCTCTGAAACAGATTTTGAGGCAGGTGTTCTAGAGGAAAGAGGCAATCCCATTGCACAAGCAGAACATATGCAGCATTGGATACAACCTACTGTAAATATGTCCACGCAAGAATACAACAAAGATTGAATCTTGCAGAATAGTTTCACCTACTGGCCAATTTTCAGCCCTTTAAAAATCAGCAATCAACTGATGAACTTGAGGGCTTCTGCGTTCGGGCAATGCTCTGTCGTTCCCCTCCCCACATGGGAAGGGAAGCAAACACATGTCAAAGGACTGGAATATTGAGGCAAAACACCCACTGAAAAGATCTCAGACAGTTCTACCCATCAGCTCACAACCTTCAGAAAGTCCGGTTGCAAGGAATATTGGTTTCTAAATGCCAAAAGAGCTAAAACACACACACACACACCCTGTTACAAAGCCAGAATCTTTCCTAAGTTGCCCTTTCCCTCTTTCTGGAAAAATTCCATGCACAGAGCTGCCAAATCTTCTGCAGACAGGCCAAATTTTAAAACTAATTTATATGCCAGTTGAAAGGGTAATAAAATTTGGACTTCCACATGGTAATAGTAAGAAATGAGCACACTTATTACAAAGGGTGGCTTGAACTGCAGTAGAAATAATTTTATTTAATTTATTAAGGAGAAAAATTATAAAATCTTGCAAATCTACTATAAAACAGCAACAGAAAACACCAAAGCAAGTCAGAAAAGTATGATCAGTTTTAGCTAAATAATTATACTTACTTGCACTGTGCATGATAATACTTAATAAGATTCTGTAGAAGGTCCACACCTTTTTTTGTCTTGATTTCATTAACCTTAATGAGATACTATAGAAAGAAAAACCAAAGCTCAGTAGATAATTATATATTGGGGCTTCAGCTGTGCTCAAACACAAGCACTATTTCAGATCTGTGTAACAAATTCAGCAATTATCATGGAGGTTGCCTTGCAGTTGACATCTGAAACCACTCCACCAATACAGTGATTACGATTTTAGTGTAGACAAAATAGATCAGTATGGCATAGGAAACTTAAATTTATTTAGAAGTAATTAAAAACAAACACCATGATAAACAGATGGTCCCCACCCCCAAATTGTTTGAAGCTGTTGGTTTCCTCTTCCTCTCCACAATTTCTAACCCATTCTTAAAACTGAATAGTGCCTTAAGTGTGAATGAGCCCTGAAAGTCAACATGGAATTGGCTAGATGAAGCTTTATGTAACATTCAGATTAATAGGAAAAGAAAATTTGCTGTGCCACTGAGTTGTCCAATGTACTATTTCCTACCAAGCAACATTTTGTAACAGGACTTTTAGAACATTTCAGTAGAAATTTGAATAAAAACATTTCAAACAATTTGTCACTTACTTCACACATCTGCAGCTGAAATAGCCTTCTTTCTTTCTCCATTTCTTCTGCTATCTCAGCTCCAGTTATCTCTGTTCGTATCATCCCATGCTGTTTTGCATGTTCTCTTTTTTCCTTTTCGATTTTTGTGCTGAAATTTCAAAAGGATACATTCAATAAACAGCATGTGATATCCACCCAAAAACAGTTAGACACAAAGTTCTAGTATTATAAATATTTTACACGTTTTGGCAAGAAACAAATCCAAGCTACAGTCAGGTCACCCAAAACGTAATTATACTGCAAGCTGCTCTGGATAACAGCACAGGGGGGAAATGGATACTTAGGAGGTCCAACACAAACCTGCCAAGAATGGCTCAGCATACCTGTGCCAAATCTGCATCAAGATTTGGGTCCCATTTGCGTGAAACGTTTAAAAGCAGTATCATACCACTTTAACAGTCCTTAAGAATTCTGGCAACAGAAATCAGTTAAGGGTGCTGAGAGTTCTTACGAGATCCCATTCCTCTCACAGAGCTAGTTCCCTAGGAAGAGGGACTGACTGTGCTCTACCAACTGTAGCTCTTTGAAGGGGGTCTTCTAACAATTCTCAGCATCCTTAAACTACAGTTCTCAAAATTCTTTGGGGGGACCCATGATTGTTTAAAGTGGTATGATACTGCTTTAAACATATAGAGCATATGGGGCCATGGTTTCTAGCTTTTCTGTGGTACATTCCGATCCGTAATATTGCTCTTGTGCAAAAAAGGGGGGAAGGGGGGAGGGAAAAAAAAGAATAAAAGGGATTATAGGTTCCGGGTTAAACTTTGGGGCTTCCTTACACTGTCTTGACTTGTTGTTGTTGTTAATTGAATTTATATACCACCCTATAACCGGAGGTCTATTATGTATTATACAACCTTTGATAGGCAGTGTGCAAAATCCTGAGTGGAATAAGGAGGTGATTTTATAGCAAAACAGAGTTAAAATATTATGTAAAACAAGGCAGCAAGGTTTCCTGACACATTTCACATGTAATGAATGGGGAAATTTTCAGACTAACAAGATATATATTCCTGTATGTTTACCCGAAAGTTCAAGGTTGAGGTCAGCTTTTTGTGTTCTTTTATTTTGTTCCAATATACAATCTTAAGGATCAATTTCAGGAGAAACCCATTTCTCCTGTTTGTAGAAGATGCAAGCAAGTACACAGCACTCATTAGCTGACTGTGAGACACATTGCCACTTCTCACTTTTCCTGCATAGTCTTTCAATTTTCAAATACCTGTACTCTTATCTTTTTTCAAAAAGGAGGAAGCAGGAATGAACACTTAAAACGGATGAAGTACATGCTGCACTTCAAAAAACAAAAATAAATCAGACAGCTGTCTGAAGCATGTAGAAAGGAAATTTAACCAGTGTTCAATTCACTTAGCACAACTGTCACTGACATTATAGAGCTTGAATGGCTGCAAATCCTATTTTCTTATACCTCTGAATATGACTCTGCCTTTCAAAAGTGTTAATAAACACATCTTTTTCATTTTCTTTCTGCTTCATTATTATTTCTGTTACATAAGTCATGGGATTGGAGCCAAAATAAACAAGAAGCATACAGAATGAACCAGAAAGTGAAAAACAGAAACCACACTTTGCCATAACAACATCCTTCAACTACCACCGCTATTCTTTGTAGTTTATTTCTATCCACATTCCACCGTTATACGTTTAGCATTCAGTTTCAAACATAGCATTTTGCTCAACATATTAATCCATTTCTCCAGTTTTACACCAATACTGCATGGATGCAGCCAGCAACTCACCAAAGTCTATCAAAGACCTACAAGTCTCTGCATTGCTGAATTCCTTCAAGTGCAAGTTGTTAGATCAGCTGCTACTTTTGCAAATTTATGAATAGTTCCTCAGAACTAGAGACTTCTGCTGTATCATTTCTTTTCCAAGTATTACAAATACACAGAGCAAATACACAAAACATATATTGGAGTCCAACTGAAATCCACCAAAACCAAATGAAACTGGCTTATATGAAGTTATTGACCATAATCTTCCATCGTAATTTTTTCAGGCAGTAGTGTTGGGCATGAAATATCAAATCTGTTAACAATTATGCTCATTACAAATAAAATTATATATCTATTGTTGAAAACAGTAGGTTTTTTTAAAAAAATATATGAATTATTTGATTACATATTTATTTTCCCATAAAGAGTTGACACCATATGTAATCCCCCTCCAAAGAAAATCAGAAATCATCACAATAATCCTGTGAAATGGGATAGCTTGAGTGTGTGTGACTGGCCTAGCATCATCTAAGCAGTTTTGTAACAGAGCAGTCCCCACCCCCACTACTCCAGTGCATTAAAAGAAAAGAAAAGGGGGGAAGGGAGGGAAGCATATCCTTCCTTTTTCAAATAACTGCAGTTTGTGTTTATGTATGAACCAAAGCTTTAAGTAAGGCTTGCCTGAATAAGCCAGCTTCAAACAAAAGTTTACAAACCTTGCTTGTATGGACAAGCCATAGCTTAAAGTGCAGTTTTCCTGATTCAGGCATAACAAATCATTGTAAGCTGAAAGCAGAAGCAAATTCATCCAATCTCCTTATGCTTACACTACAGGAAGAAGAGAGAGGTGTGGCGCACACATAATGCTAAGCCATAGTGTGAATGAGGCCAGTGGCATTCTTGTAATATTTGTTATCGCATGATATTCACTAAATGAGGAATAAACTACTGTATACTAAACCAGGTTTGTCAATCCACAAGAACATATTCTCGAGTATCACTGAAATGCGTAACTCTACTATGTGCCTGTTAAATAATTCCATATCATCCACTGACACTGAAGAAAGTGACAGACACCCCCAGAAAAGCACAAGGCTTAAAAGAAATGCTTAGGTCACATACTTAAAGCTGCTGAAATGTTTACCCAGAGTGAACAATACTTACAATTTGGTCTCATAATCCTTCCAGGCTTTGTCAAAAGGCTTTTTAAGATCCTTAGGAAAGAGAAAATGCACTTAAAATAAGTTTATGACACTGCTTTGTTAAAATGTATATACTTAAGATATTCTTTCAATGTTATAATTTACTTTTTTTAAAGAAAGAAAGGCTTCTCTTTTTATGACTTTAAGAATGTCTTTCCCATGGATCTTAAGGCACATATATCTCAAGCTTTGAAGAAGGAGCACGAAATGTAAAGCATGCAATTACAGCTGATTCTACAGAATTTTATGCAGATATGATGTCACCACAAGAACACTGATGGGAAAGCAGCAAAAGCCCATGCAACAAAGTCAGCAATACTATTATAGTTCTCAAGCAAAAAACTTACCCCTTTGACACCTTTCAAATCTCCTTTTAAGAGGGAATCCAAAGTGAAGATGACATTGTGGCTCAAGCCTTGGAGCTAAGAAGGAAAAGGAGTGTTTTTCAATTTTTAAAAGTGAGCTACCAATATCCATTAACGTCTTGTTTCTACTAATGTGGCATTTACACCTATTGCTGAAATTTAGATTATTGTTTGAAATAAGCGCTTTATAAAGCTTCATATCATGAGGGTCTTCAAAGGGAAACAATACCAATTCATGAAACCAGAAAAAAATTCCAACAGCTTTGTAAAAAGTCAGTTTTGTTCTTGAAAATGGCTGAAAGTATTTTGAGCTTTACAACGCTCTTCCTTTTTAGAGGAAGAACAGGTTCTCTTTTTACACTGGGGGTTGGCAGGAAAGTCAGGTACCATCCAAATGTATCTATTTAAAGGTTATCCTTGAAGAAGAGGTATAAAGCACATAAGCCTGAGGCTTGGCTAATGATGAAGCATAAACCATATTGTTCTCATTAGGAGGGTATAGTGTGAACAGATCTAAGCTTTGCAAAGACAAAAAAAAGAAACAAAACACAAGATTCCTTTCAGCTCTCTGTTCTGCAATACACTCTAAAAAATAGCACACTGAGGGTTCCATTAAAAATCATATACTGTACAATGGGCTAGAGCCATAGGCATGTCCATGATTTCTGTCAACTTTCTACTCCAGCCACAGCCGCTTATTCAATATCCCATGTCATTCTCAAACATTTTTCAACAATCAGAAACAGCTTTTTTGGGGGTGGAGAGGAGGCAGCCACTCTGTTCCATGAGCAATCATCACAATCCACTCTAATATTGTAAATAATTCCCTGTTGAATGTGTTTTTAAAAAGCACTAAAAAATGAAGTAAGACCTTTTAAGGTTTCTGACCATTTCTTTAGTGGCACAAAGCAGTTTGAATAAATCAGAAACATACAATGATCACATTGTATTGGTCTACGAGGTCTTAATGGTTTAATTAAGTACAGTAGCTCCTTTTTCTGTTCCATTCAAGCACAGACTGCACTGAATGCCACCTCTGTAGCACACGTTAAAACATTCCTTGTCATATGCAGAGCTAGAAAAATATCATGCCTAAAAATATGGTGTGTTGTTGTTTAGTCGTGTCCGACTCTTCGTGACCCCATGGACCACAGCACGCCAGGCACTCCTGTCTTCCACTGCCTCCCGCAGTTTGATCAGACTCATGTTGGTAGCTTCGAGAACACTGTCCAACCATCTCATCCTCTGCCGTCCCCTTCTCCTAGTGCCCTCAATCTTTCCCAACATCAGGGTATTTTCCAGGGAGTCTTCTCTTCTCATGAGGTGGCCAAAGTATTGGAGCCTCAGCTTCAGGACCTGTCCTTCCAGTGAGCACTCAGGGCTGATTTCCTTCAGAATGGATAGGTTTGATCTTCTTGCAGAACATGGGATTCTCAAGAGTCTCCTCCAGCACCATAATTCACCATAATTCAAAAATATGATGTAGTATCGATTAAATGAGATATTCTCCCTGTCTTTATCTGCAGCTAGAACCAAACACATGCTGCTGCCTACAGAAAATTTGAAAAGTTTTTCTAGAGCGGACAATTTGTTACATAAATGAAAGCAAAGCAAATACTTGTTTAAAAAGTAAATATTATGAAGAAAGAAAACATTAGAAACTCCTTACCAGATTTTTCAGGAGTGTTGATAATTCCTTAGTCAATGTAGAAAACTTCACAAAAGCAGTGCCCAGATCTGGATTATCTCTACTTAAGAAATTACTCCCAAATTTATCTAGTACTTGTGCATAGTTCTCTTCATTTTGGACATGTTCTGAGAGGGAAAAATATAGAAATGGTTTTTTTCCTACGAATGAGAAACAATATTAATACTAACAATAGTATTAAGAACAACTTTAAATTGTCCTCTTGCTTGTAGTATTATTAAAGTTTTGAAAGCAAGATTACCACTCAGAATAATATTTCAGTGAGAAAGATGCTTATTTTCCTGTTAGTCAGCCCTTTGGTCCTGAAACAAGTGCTGCAGTTCACCTAGAACAAGAAAAATGGCTAAGAAGAAAGAATTTCGTGTAAAAGCCGCACCACCGCTACAACCACAAGAATTGCTTGTTATAATGATTTTAATGTGACTGGACTAAGCATCACCGTGTATTTATACAGTCAGGTCATCCAAAAAGATGTCTGCAACTACTGTGTTTTGATACCACAATATAAACGTGAACATCCCCCTGTGGCTAAATGGCTTTACAGGATGTGGTGGAAGTTTGGTATTTGTGGCAAGTGATGGATGGTTAACAGGAAGAGAGGTGAGCTTCTTGGCTATGCCTGGAACAGTTGACAGCATGACTTTAAGATACAAAACATAAGCACAAAAACACCAATCAAATCCGCCTTTGGACTGTTGTAAGTGGCAACTAAACTATTACACGATGATGGGTAGGCACTTCTTTAAGCTCTTAACATACTGTTAATGACACAAGTGTGTCATAGTGGCAGCACTTATCAGAGAAAAGATAGTGGGCTTGGTGGGATGTACATATATTGCCCCACTCTTGTAGTACTTATAGCATTTAATTTTTAATTTTAATTTCTGGTGTTCTAAATACGCACACTCAATTTGCTCATTAAAATTCTGAGCCATGAGGAAAAGGAACAGCAACTGAGACACATCAGAATGTTGTGAACTTTCTTTCTTTCTTTTTTAAGGTGACTATAGACCAAAATATGTGAAGATGGCATAGACACACATTACGTTTAAAAGAGACCACTTGATTTAAATACATCATTTAGCAGTTATTTTCTTTGCAGGTCATACTTATATATTCTAGGAAAGCCTTAACTGATTAATGGAATCATGAATCACACTCGCTTCATTCACAGGCATTTTTTAGGACACGGAAAAGTACGGGGGGGGGGGGAGAGAGAAAGTGACAGAAGTCTAAAATCATGAGTAGAGAAAGAAAAAGTACTCTCAAAATACAAAACTCAACACTCCGCCAATGAACTAAGAAATATCAATCACAATACAGCCAAAAGGAAACACTTCTTTTTGAACAGAATACGGTAATCCTTATGACGTTGTGTTTGTTTTGACAGCCAAAGATTGTTGAGCAACAGATTATGCTGTTTTGGGGTGTGTGTGTGTGTTTTGAAATCTCACAAAAAATTATAAGTACCGGTACCAATGTGCATTGTTATTTCAACCTGCAAAACAATTAAAGCTATGATAAATGGAACTGGTAAACTCTAGTTCAGAAAAAATATATAAAAGTTCCTTTAAATCGCTAGTGCCTTTCAACTGGATATTTTATCTATAGGCATTTGACAGCCATTTCTTGAATCTTAAAAAGAGTAAAATGGCAAGAAATATTAACACTGTTGAGTAACTCTTTATTATGATTAAGAAAAATAAAGCTTACCTTGCCCAGAATTATATATAGATTTTACGGATTTTTTAACTTTTTGTAGTGCAGTTCGGTCCTGATCTAACGCCTGGGGACAGAAAAAGAAAGACTGTGTCAAAGGCAAGCTACTTCTATTTTGAATTGTACACCTGAAAACCTGAGCATGAGGCTCTTGTAAGCAAATATCGAATAATGTCAGAAGCTGCCAGTACTGTACAGTAGAGGCATTGTTATTACCCTCCAGGGAGGTCTTCAGTCACTTCAAGTCAATTAAAGAACTCTGAACTAAAGAGCTCCTGAGGCATAAAGCATCTTGAAAATGATTTGGCAGACCTAGGGGGGTAGTGCTATATGGGCAGATTGAAATCAAACAAATACAGAATACTAAAATTTATAGTACAGTGGAACCTCGGTTTACGAACACCTCGGTTTATGAATTTTCGGTTTACGAACGCCGCGGACCCATCTGGAACAGATTAATTCACTTTCCATTACTTTCAATGGGAAAGTTCGCTTCTGTTTATGAACGCTTCAGTTTATGAACAGACTTCCGGAACCAATTACACCCATGCTTCGGGTTAAGTACGCTTCAGATTGAGTACTCTGCGGACCCGTCTGGAACGGATTAATCCACTTTCCATTACTTTCAATGGGAAAGTTCGCTTCAGTTTATGAACGCTTCAGTTTAAGTACTCCGCGGACCGTCTGGAACAGATTAATCCACTTTCCATTACTTTCAATGGGAAAGTTCGCTTCAGTTTATGAACAGACTTCCGGAACCAATTGTGTTCATAAACCGAGGTACCACTGTAGTTTCACTATATCTCAGTTGAAATTCCACAGATTTAAGTGTCATGCATTTCTCGGACTTCAGCTACTAAAAGGTAGCTCTACAAAAGCAGAGTAACAAGCAAAACAAACATAAGGGTCAGGTCATACATAAATATTTTTCTTCTGTATTTCACCCCACAGAATACTAGGCATGTCTACCTGGAAGTAAACACCACTGTGTTCAGTGCGATTTACACCACAGTAAATGTGCTTGGGAGAAATGTGCAGCTTTAGCATAGGATAACGCTGTGGGTTAAACCACTGAGCCTAGGGCTTGCTGATCAGAAGGTTGGTGGTTCGAATCCCCAAGATGGGGTGAGCTCCCATTGCTGGATCCCTGCTTGTGTCAACCTAGCAGTTCGAAAGCATCTCAAAATGCAAGTAGATAAATAGGAACCGCTACAGCGGGAAGGTAAACGGTGTTTCCGTGCGCTGCTCTGGTTTGCCAGAAGCGGCTTTGTCATGCTGGCCACATGACCTGGAAGCTATACGCCAGCTCCCTCGGCCAATAATGTGAGATGAGCGCGCAACCCCAGAGTCGGTCACGACTGGACCTAATGGTCAGAGGTCCCTTTACCTTTACCTAAACAAATAAAAAACACTAAATTCCAATACATACTAGGAAAAAAGTACATACTGTATAGTAAAACAAGTTTAAAAATATTAAGTGGCAAATAAATTATGGCATCTATTTCGTAAAGCCCTATGAATGATAAATAATCTGTTTTTAAAATCACAATTTAGCAGCATGCAAGACAGAAAGCAGAATTATCATTATTTGTGGAAGAGTATCAATGCATACAAAATGATATAGAACATGTATTTATGTATCAAAGTAGCTTTGGTTTCTCTCAATGATTCTTCCATTGTTGCTGGTTCTTGAAACAAAATAGGGTATCTGATGTCTTAGGATATAGTAATGGGATAGACAGCGTTTCACCCCTAGGTCACCAAACTAATCCTGCTCAGATCAACAACAATTCACAAATGTTACCATCTGCTGGGTGTCTGGTGTCTCAGGTGAAGTGACTTAACACTTTCAGTTCATTTCTACTAGTGGTAAAAAGTAACAAGAATGAAAAATGCATCTTAATTAATGGTGGCTAAACATTACTGACCATAGATATGAATGATGATTGTGCATTTGATACTTATAGAATGGAAATTAAATGAGGTTTGCCAACTAGGTTGTTTGTATTTAAAATGCCCTTCATTCTGAAGGATCCCAGGACAGTGTAAAAACACACACACTACAATCAGAATTACCCAAATCAGTAATTAGATTTAGAAAAGGTGCCTGAAATTATCCATCGCCCTTCCCTCAGGAAAAAATGGAAAAACTAAAATATACTAATAAAAATTGCCAAAATGTCTTTTCCTTCCTTCTTTCACATATTTCTTTATTGAGTTTAAGTCGGAAATACCGACAACAAGAGAGAGAGGGAGACATACAGAGAAGAGAGATCGCTTGTCATTACTGCATGCAAGGGGCCCTTTGGTCTGAAAAAGGTCAACACTCTATCTAGGTTCAGGTAGGTAGCCGTGTTGGTCTGATGCAGTCAAAATAAAAATATAAAAAATTGTCCACTAGCACCTTTTACACCAACCAAGTTTGTTCTGGTATAAGCTTTTGTGTGCACTGGACAATTTCTGTTGCTACGGGACAATTTTTTTTATTTTATTTTTTTATTTTGACTCTATCTTGAAAATTCCCTGTTCCATGCAATTCATGGATTGGTATTGGGGGGGGGGGGGGAGAGAGAAACATGTAGGGATTTTCTGAAGGCTTGGATTAGAGCTGCGAGTTCATGTAACAATTTTGCTTTGCACTCACCATGCACCCCCAAATGTGGTTTTCAATATGGAAACTGCTGTGCAGTGATATGTATTGCATTTTAAATTAAACTCCCAAGAGATTTTTGAGGCCCAACTGGGAAAGAGAGAGGCACACTAAATTATCTGCATACATCTAAATTAAAATCTTTCTGTTCCTAATTACTAGGGAGGGGGAGTTTGCATTGGCACCAAATCATCAATATAAAAGTTAAAAGGAGTGGGAGCCAGAATGCAACCCTGTTTCACTTCTCACAACATATTTAAAGCATCACTCACACCACCATTTAAACCTACTCTGACTCTCATTTCTGTGTTATTTTATTGATACTATTGCTACAAGTTTGTCATGGCCTTTGGCTAAAACAATAAACTTATGTACTGGCAGAAAAATAAACTAAAAAAGAGCCTGAATATATCATTTCCACAAGAAAAACTGAAAACTTTCCTTGTTAGTGATTTTTTTAAAAAAATAATAATGTAAAAACCAGTTGTCTAAAAGTACATAAAAAACAGGCATAAACAAATAAAAACAGAGCCTGACTTTATGGGTCAGGGAGAGCCTGGGTAAAAAAAAAGATGGCTCTACAAGATGCCTGAATGAGGTTTGTTAAACTGACAACATAGGAGAATTTCTAGGACCCAGAAGGAAGCTTTGATTTCTTTTTGAAGCACATTTTCCTTTTTACAGAGAGTTGTGTCTCAGCTGGTATATAGCAAATAATTTTCTCCGTGTTCACCACATGAGGAGATACCATTCCAGTGGTATAATGTATAATTCCATTATACAATGTTGTAAGGGTTGTAAGGGTTTAGCACAGATTGTACTGCAACTAAAGTAGGGTTAGGGATGTTTGAGGAATTTGATAGTTGTGAATTATTATACAAAACTGATCTGATCTGCCCCTTCTAACCAATGTGTGTATCCATCCACCAGCACTTACACTTAGAATCATAGAATCATAGAGTTGGAAGAGACCACAAGGGCCATCCAGTCCAACCCCCTGCCAAGCAGGAAACACCATCAAAGCATTCTTGACATATGCCTGTCAAGCCTCTGCTTAAAGACCTCCAAAGAAGGAGACTCTACCACACTTCTTGGCAGCAAATTCCACTGCCGAACAGCTCTTACTGTCAGGAAGTTCTTCCTAATGTTTAGGTGGAATCTTCTTTCTTGTAGTTTGAATCCATTGCTCCGTGTCCGCTTCTCTGGAGCAGCAGAAAACAACCTTTCACCCTCCTCTATATGACATCCTTTTATATATTTGAACATGGCTATCATATCACCCCTTAACCTTCTCTTCTCCAGGCTAAACATACCCAGCTCCCTAAGCCGTTCCTAATAAGGCATCGTTTCCAGGCCTTTGACCATTTTGGTTGCCCTCTTCTGGACATGTTCCAGCTTGTCAGTATCCTTCTTGAACTGTGGTGCCCAGAACTGGACACAGTACTCCAGGTGAGGTCTGACCAGAGCAGAATACAGTGGTACTATTGCTTCCCTTGATCTAGATGCTATACTCCTATCGATGCAGCCCAGAATTGCATTGGCTTTTTAAGCTGCTGCATCACACTGTTGACTCATGTCAAGTTTGTGGTCTACCAAGACTCTTAGATCCTTTTCACATGTACTGCTCTCAAGCCAGGTGTCTCCCATCCTGTATTTGTGCCTTTCATTTTTTTTTTGCCCAAGTGTAGTACTTTACATTTCTCCTTGTTAAAATTCATCTTGTTTGCTTTGGCCCAGATGTCTAATCTGTTAAGGTCATTCTGAAGTGTGATTCTGTCCTCTGGGTTATTAGCCACCCCTCCCAATTTGGTGTCATCTGCAAACTTGCTTCTCTCAAATGTTGCTTCTCTCAAACACTTCTCAAATGTTCTTGCAGTTCTTGGCTCAAGAACTGTATAAATACTTTTGAAATGCTTATTTTGAGGGGAAATGCATTATAAAATAAATATTAAAAAGGTAAAGGTAAAGGGACCCCTGACCATTAGGTCCAGTCGTGACCGACTCTGGGGTTGCGCGCTCATCTCGCATTATTGGCCGAGGGAGCCGGTGTATAGCTTCCAGGTCATGTGGCCAGCATGACAAAGCCGCTTCTGGCAAACCAGAGCAGCACATGGAAACGCCGTTTACCTTCCCGCTGTAGCGGTTCCTATTTATCTACTTGCATTTTGACGTGCTTTCGAACTGCTAGGTTGGCAGGAGCTGGGACCAAGCAACGGGAGCTCACCCCGTCACAGGGATTCGAACCGCCGACCTTCTGATCAGCAAGTCCTAGGCTCAGTGGTTTAACCACAGCGCCACCTGGGTCCCATATAAAATAAATATTAAAGTATGTATATAAAATAAATATTAAAGTATGTATATAAATACAAATATTCTTTCCTTTTTTAATCCACATGAAAAATACAGAACTGTAATGGAAGAGGATTATGGATGAACAATGCAGAAGTGGCATAGAGATTGCGCTGCATCCACCTATATTTTACTCAGAGTAGACATATTAAATCTAACGGACCAGGTGACAATCTCTACATCACAAGCCCACAAGTACCTCAGCAAGATATGAAACAGAAATTATTGATATACTCTCTCCTGTCTATCACTACATATACATATATATGCAGCAAAGACAGAAAGAGAACAAACTATAATCTAAAAAAATTCCTTCAGTAGCACCTTAAAGACCAACTAAGTTTTTATTTTGGTATGAGCTTTCGTGTGCATGCACACTTCTTCAGAAGAAGAAGTGTGCATGCACACGAAAGCTCATACCAAAATAAAAACTTAGTTGGTCTTTAAGGTGCTACTGAAGGAATTTTTTTATTTTACTTCGATCCAGACCAACACGGCTACCTACCTGTAACCAAAACTATAATCTATTTCTAAAAGTACTGACTAGCAGCTGGCAAAGTAGGTATAGCAAGAGTACTATTGATACTTAAGTTCAAGTCCTAGTAATTTCTGAAGCAGACCCTGAAAACACAATGGTAGGAAGATTCTGGCTATATTCAATAGTCATATTAACTTTATTTTGCAGAAATCCTTTGTATTTGTGGAGTTCATGCACTCTAGTCTCCTTCTTTGGAGGTCTTTAAGCAGAGGCTTGACAGCCATCTGTCAGGAATGCTTTGATGGTGTTTCCTGCTTGGCAGGGGGTTAGACTGGATGGCCCTTGTGGTCTCTTCCAACTCTATGATTCTATGATTCTAAAATTATATCCTTGTAGTGTGGGGCAACAAAAGTGGATTCTGGGAGCCCTTATGGTGGCCAAGATATTTTATATTGAAAGGCTGGAATGATAAACATTCGCCATCTAGTACCCAGTGGTCTGAAGTTCTCACTGCCCTTTCTACATTTGAACACATGACTTATAAACAACAATCTCGTTTAGATACCTATTTGGACATATGGACTGCTCATCTTATTACTGAAATAACATTTTTATTGTTAATGTCAGCTGTGTTATATTTGCAAATAAAAATCCTATGCAAACATTTGATGGATGAGTCTTTAACTCGCCTCAATCACATTTTCTGTAGTAGCAGAGTAGTTAGTAATTAAAAGTTTTATTTTTCCCAAACCACAAATTTTAAATACATGATTACCACTGTCTCTGCAAGAACTGCTGATTTCCTTCACTCTAGAATAAAGCAACACTTTTCTTAGATACAACCTTATCTAGCAAACTGAACACAACATAGAAAATAAGAGAATAAGAAGATGGAGTTAATAGCCAGGTAGAAGCAGCAAGTGGAATTAGTCCTCCCCTTTTATCTTCAGGGCTAAGGTTTTGCACTGCTCACATAGAAATTACTAAACCCTGGTTTAATACGTATTTCTAAACATCCGCTACCTAGCACAGAGCAGCTAAATTTTGTTCTCTGCTTACCTCTCACAGTGTGGCTGGGCCGAGGGGGTGGGGGCACAAGCAGTGGTTCACATGCAACACTTAGCCAGCCACTGCACTGCTTGCTTCCCCACTCTAGCGAAGGAGAAGTGAAACAGGAACTACATGAGCTGGGTACACCAGCACACAGTCCATTCACAGGCTGATTTCCCTAACTCTGATTATGGTCAACATGACGTCTGTACATGGCCACTGTAGCAGGCTTCAAATTCAACATCATATGGAATATCCAGAATTTGAAGTATAAGCAAATTACACCAAAAGTAGTGGATTACTCCCCGACTCCCACCCCCAGATACGTGAAAATGCCTTCAGATGTATTTTGCCTATGGATTTTCAATAATCACAGAACTAAATGAATCATTTTCTTTGCAATTGTGAAGAAAAAGAAGGAAAACTTATTGCTACCTGTTACAAAAGGAATTATCAAGTTTTAAAGGGTAACTGAGTGCTTCTCTTAATTCTCTTTAAATACCTATTTGAGAATCTAAAATCAGGTTATTCTCCATTAACTCATGCCGACATGAGCATATATTAATCTTGACAGTTCAAATATACAGCATCACATGTCATTAAAACATCAATGCAATTCAAAAATTAACAATAATATACCAGTTATAGGTCCACCGATGTCTTTAATGCAATTATTCTTGTTGCACACTGATGCAGGTATAGCAGCTATTGCTTCATGTGCACAACACCACAACAGACCACAGACATATAAATTCTGGACTTTCTGCTACTCCCCTGGGGCAGTGACTCGCGATCTGCTTATGCATCTGCTTATGCTAGCCATTCATGTCAAGTATAAGCTCTGTTCATGGTGGGGCTCAAGCCACTTGCTGCCTCATTAGAGAGAAGCAAAAACTCAGATGATGTGAGGGTGTGTGTGGAAATATTGTGGGCTGCCCATGTCTCCCCTGCTCCTCTTTCTTCACTCATTAACCTCAATGTGTGTGGGCCACAGTTACTGTAAAGTTATTACCATTAAGTTGCATTAAGAGGAGTAAGGGGGAATAAACTGTCCATACTTGCTACTTTTTTCCCTATTCCCTTGTTCATAGGTAGAGCTTCTATGGGTTGGTGGTGTGGGAAGAGTATGATTGTGCCCCCCATTACCACATCTCTTGCAACTTTGGAATCACATGGCAGCAACAGCTGTTATGAATAAGGCTATCAATGAATACCAACCACAATAGCTATGCTCATAGAATCATAGAGTTGGAAGAGAAAACAAGCGTCATTTAGTCCAACCCCCTGCAATGTTGTACTCCCACTGTCAGCTGCTGGGAATCCCTTAAGCATATGGTTGGGCACTATGAGAACAGGTTGGTGAACAATCCCATAGGGCAGGGGTGTCAAACTCAAATTCATCGGGGGCCGCATCAGCAGTTTGGTCACCCTCAAAGGGCCGGTTGTATCTGTAGGACTATGTGTCCACTCTTTATTATCATAAATTATTGTCACTGCATTCAATTATTACTGTTTTTTGTAATAATGTAAATAATAACTAGCTCTGAAAGCAGAAACATAGTCAGAATAATGGCAAGTAGATATTCAAATGTACAATTATTGTACAATTTATTGAAAAATGATTTTTGGTAACTGCACTGGGTGGTGGAGGCTCGCTAGGGTTTCATGCAGGACCTTGCAGAGTACCTGGAGATGCTGGGGTCCTTCTGCATGCAGGACAGATGTTCTGCCAGTGAGCCACCACCCTTCACCAAAGGGACTGGCTGAGGTTGACTCACTGGAGCTGCTCTCCTGGTTCCAGGGTTTAAGGGCCAGAAGTATAAAGCAGCATCCTATGTTTCTGAGGAGAGGGAGAGGGAGGGGAGGGGAGGAAGGAAGGAAGGAAGGAAGAAAAGAGGGAGTGGGAGGGAGAGAGGAAGGAAGGAAAGAGGGGAGAGAAAGAAGAGTAGGAAATAAGGAAGGGAATAAAGAAGAAAAGAAAAAGAAAGAGGGAGAGAAGACGGAAAGGGAGAAAGAAGGAAGGAAGTAGAGGGAAAGAAAGAATAAGAATGAGGGAGAGGAAGAAAGATGGGAAGGACGGAAGGAAGAAAGGAAGAAAGAAAAGAGGGAGCAGGAGGGAGAGAGGAAGGAAAGAGGTGAGAGAAAGAAGAGTAGGAAAGAAGGAATAAAGAAGGAAGGAAAAAGAAAGAGGGAGAGAAGACAGAGATAAAGAAGGAAGGAAGGAGAGGGAAAGAAAGAATAAGAACGAGAGAGAGGAAGAAAGAAAGGGAAGGGGGGGGGTCGCTGCCTTGATTCAGCGCCAGAAAAGAGCGCGAAGGGACCCAGGGGCAAAAAGCATTTCCTGTGCAGCGTGAGGCAGCGGGTGTCCGTTTTAGGAGAAGTGCGTAAAGCCTCAGAGTTGCACGTTTGTGAGGCTGAGCCGCTGCTGAGCTCACGTTCATGAGGCTGAGCCGCGGCAGGAGGAGGAGGAGGTGAGGCAAGAGGAGGCGGCGGAGGCGGCTTGCCGGGTCGGTGAGTCCTGAGCCTCTGGGACGCAGCAGTGCTCTGTAGCACTTTGAATCCTCCTCCTCCACGCGGCGCTGCTGGGTGCTTTGTCTGTGCTTCAGCAGCAGCAGCCGTTTCCAGGCGCCGAGCCGTGGCAGGAGGAGGAGGATTCAAAGTGCTACAGAGCACTGCTGCGTCCCAGAGGCTCGGAACTCTCCGTGTGGTGCTGCCGGGCATTGACCCAGCAAGCTGCCTCCTCCTTCTCCTGCTGTGGCTCGGGGCGCTCCACGCAGCGCTTCTCTGGCCGCCTTTCTACCCCCCCCCCCGGTCCCAGCTGTTTGTCGGCGCTTTGCTTCAGCAGCAAGGTCCCGCTGCTGGGTCCCGCTGGCTGGGGCTCTCGGCGGGCCACATGATGAGGTCTGGCGGGCCGGATTAGGCCCCCGGGCCTTGTGTTTGACACCTGTGCCATAGGGCAATGTTCTTAAATAGGATAAATAAAAAACAGGGCACTCCTAGCAAAATTCAATTTCCCCAGAGTCAAGATACTTGAAATCTCTTATAGAAACTGCAGTGAATTTAGCAAACTTTGCAAGACGAAGAACATTATTTTACTGTTCTTGCTATTTTTAAAACAAACAAACAAACAGAGATGAACCACAGCATAGCAATAATTCATGTAGTACAATACTTTCCTTCAAAGCAAAATAAAATATTTCTATTTTATTGGTAGGAGTTTAAGTGCTATTTACTATTCATTATGTTTTTCACTTCAACAAAGCTTATTACAAAGAGAAGATAAAAATATATGACTAAGATAAAGGAATGTGTATATCTCAGAATATGGCAGATAAGGAAAGATGAAATGTTTTCAAAGCCTGCTCTAAGATTAAATGTTTAAGGTTGTAGGAAATTAAAACCTACTGTTTTCACTTAAAGGTGAAGTGCATATAACATCACCAGCATGGGAACAAACTTCATTTAAATGTCCATGCCTTCACTCAAATAATGTTCCATTTTCTACAGTATTATTTACATTCCTGTTGAGGACTGTGTTTAATAATGAACTGTAGAAATATAACGGTGGTACTAAAGTGATATATATACTGCAAAAAAGGAACCTCCTTTCCCGAGATGTCTTCTTTGTGTTTCTGAAATGGAGTTTCTGCCTTTTGTGTTTGATGTATTTTGCTTGTGTGGGCTTTTAGCCGCAATAAAGAATCTATCTAACCTCCTTTCCCCATCTTATTTATTAAAATATTTATAGACTGCTATTTCATTAAAAAAAACACCCAGCAAAGCAGTTTACAATATACATATATATATATATATATATATATATATATATATATATATATATATATATATATATATAACACCACACAATAAAAACCATATAAAACAGTTAAAAACAGTTATAATGGTTACCTGGTACTCTGATAAAGAGCAGGATACAAAAAAATTGTCGAGTTCCTAAAAGGCATGTTGAAATTGTTCTTTTCTTAGAAGATACTTTTTAGAGTGTTCCAAAATGAGTAGGGAGTTGCCACAGCTACAAAAAGCTCCCAATGATAGTCACCTTCCATAAGCTCTGCTAAAAGTCTCTGTTCCATGAATAGCAACAACGGGCAACAGAGGTAGCACACTCATCTTCATCCCAACTCCCTACACCTGAACACAAGTCACTGAAGAAAGCTTCAGCCACTCATTGAAATGAACCAGGTTACAAAGTTACTGACCCAGTTAGTACCCCACATTAAATCGTAATTTAAAATTGTTGTTGTTGTTTAGTCGTTTAGTCATGTCCGACTCTTCGTGACCCCATGGACCATAGCACGCCAGGCACTCCTGTCTTCCACTGCCTCCCGCAGTTTGGTCAAACTCATGTTCGTAGCTTCGAGAACACTGTCCAACCATCTCATCCTCTGTCGTCCCCTTCTCCTTGTGCCCTCCATCTTTCCCAACATCAGGGTCTTTTCCAGGGAGTCTTCTCTTCTCATATCTTAATATGAACAAGCAAGCGAAGGCTCATGCTGCTCAAACTGTCCTATGGTTGTCCTGCCCTGGTCCTGTTATTTTGTGAACAAAACAAGCCAGAGGTCTGGCTGGTTGTGTCACTCAAACCAGGACTCAATGAGTGTTTCTCTCAACAAACCACAAGCAGTAAGCCCAGAACAAACCTTGGTTACTGCCTGTAGTTAGGAAAGAAACAAATCT
The DNA here is from genome assembly GCF_963506605.1 of Zootoca vivipara. NCBI lineage: Eukaryota > Metazoa > Chordata > Lepidosauria > Squamata > Lacertidae > Zootoca > Zootoca vivipara. The sequence continues at coordinate 10,912,555 of NC_083283.1, read as the reverse complement.
CAAGCCCAACCACAGACATGACAAGCCTGACTTTGGCATTTCTGGCAAAGGGCACCATATCAATGGCATTAAAAGACATTCTAACAGCTCCAAGAGTTTCCTAAAAATATAAGAGCAACAAAGTAAATAATAATAATAATAATAATAATTTTTATTTATACCCCGCCCTTCCCAGTCAAGACCGGGCTCAGGGCGGCTAACAACAAATAATATCAACACAAATATAAAAGAAACAATTCAGTTAAAACAACAGAATAATACAATGTTAAAATTCAATTTTAAAATTAAAAATCTACGAATAAGATAAAACCATTATAAATAAAACCTTAGGGGAGGGTAACCGTGGGGTCAGACTGCGTCAGTCCGAAGGCCAAACGAAACAGCTCTGTCTTGCAGGCCCTACGAAAAGATGACAAATCCCGCAGGGCCCTAGTCTCCTGGGACAGAGCGTTCCACCAGGTCGGGGCCAGTACTGAGAAGGCCCTGGTCCTGGTCGAGGCCAGCCTAGCCACCTTGTGACTCGGGATCTCCAATATGTTATTATTTGTGGACCGTAATGTCCTCTGTGGGTCATACCGGGAGAGGCGGTCCCGTAGGTACGAGGGTCCTAAGCCGCATAAGGCTTTAAAGGTCAAAACCAGCACCTTGAACCTGATCCTGTACTCCACCGGGAGCCAGTGCAGTTGGTAAAGCACTGGATGAATATGATCCCGCAGCCGGGACCCCGTAAGGAGCCTCGCCGCGGCATTCTGCACCCGCTGGAGTTTCTGGGTCAGTTTCAAGGGCAGCCCCGCGTAGAGCGAATTACAATAATCAAATGGGAACACATGTGGGCTTTTTAAAAGATGAAATTAACAGAGATCAATCAGCAAAAGCCTGTTAAATAGTCTTATGTTTCACATTGTTGCAAACTCTCTTGCTAAACAGTAATGTATGACAAATTCTACTAATTTAATCATTGGTTTCTCATTTTCAATAGTAGTTAAATATTATACCAACAATTACAACCAATTACAATTACAGTGTCCTGCATGCACAAATGGGACTTTCCCTTCCTCTCTACAGCCCCCCTCCCCAAATATGCACTAGAGGTTTGGGAAGAAAGCAACCTAGAGGAGGCGAGGAAGGGGAATATGGTTGCCTTAGCTGGAACAACATTGGATCTCATCCTGTATCTTATACTGTACTGACTCAGAGTTCAATGCAGAGTTCTGTGAAACTTTAACCCTGCATCCTCTAACATTAACTTGAGATGATGTTAATTTACCAAAAGTAAATCTGATTTATTTTATATCACCTCTCAGCATAGCCGCCAAGTCCCGGTTAGAAAAATACGGGATCAGCAGCGCCAGCAACGGAAGTCGCTTCTACGCATGCCCAGACATGCGTAGAAGCAACTTCTGGTGCCGGCGCTGCCCGATTTCTGGGCAGAGCGGCACTAGAAGAAATCCAGGAGAATTATGGGATATTTTGACATTCGGGATGACAGCAGGAAACGGCTTTAAAAACGGGGGGTTCCACGGGAAAACGGGAGACTTGGCAGCTATGCCTCTCAGTACCAAGGTATACTTAGCACTATCCCTTTAGGGATACAATATTATTTAACATTATACTATTATTTTGATGGTGGTGTGCAAAAATCTACAGTGGCCCCTCAACATACGAATTACTCGAAATCCAAAGTTTTTGACTTATGAACCGGAAAAATGGCCCGTGTCTTAGGATGTATTTTGTAAATGGTCTTGTGATTTTGTAATGGTTTTGTCTGGTTCTGTTATGGTCTTGTTTTGTTTTGTTTGTTTATATGGGCTTAAAGCCATAATAAATATCTATCTATTTGAGAGTGACCCTATACCGTTTTCAAAGACAGATGTCACACCTGTGCCAGGTAAAAAAAAACCAAACCCCGTGTTTCAAAACACACCACTCAGATGAAAATGCATGCTGGGAAAAGAACCAGGTTGTAAGCCAGCGCCCTCTAGCGGCGGCTACACTGGTACTGCACCTATAAAACCTTCCCTCTCAACAGCACCTCGGCTCCAGTTTACATACTAGGCCAAAGCCTTTACAGACTAGGCCGAATGGAGGTACTGACTCGCCTGGGTGGGGGTTGGGGGGAGGAGGGGACAGGATAGGTCAGGACACGATGGGACCAGTCACAGGGATGAGCTGGGGGGAGGGGGGATGCATCATGGGTCAGGACAGGGTGGGGGGAATCACAGGGATAAGGCGGGGGTGGGGGAAGAGGGGGCGGGATACATCATGGATCGGCACAGGGTGGGGGGAATCACACGGATGAGCCACAGCAACCCGTGGCCAGGCCAGCTAGTCATATTATAAAAGTATGTCCAGTGTTAGAAATAGAACTGCAAATCGCTCTACTCCAAGGCGCTTAAGAAAATAATAGTTTGTGCCAACTAGGAAAATATATGGTTTGTATTTAAAAACAGTACATTTCCCAATACTGTACATATATACATCTGCACACAAGTTGATCAAGAGCAAGTGGGGGGGATGCCTACCTATACAGAAACAAGCTTCTCAACTTATTTATGAGTTAGTTTATTTCTTTATTGTACACTTATACAATATTGTTAAACATCCATCAGTTTATTTCACTCAGTATTGGAAGATTCTGAGCCAAGCAAAATGCATAGGTATGTTCAGCAAACTCACAGACTGCACTCCTGGGTCCTGCACATGAAGTAATTTCAAATGTTCAAAAATTCACAACTTTTCCAATATGAGGTAAGAGTATTGCTTATTTAGCAATCTAGTAAATGCATTAGCACTGCTATTATGATCAACACACTTATATTTGCTTAAATTTCTATAACATATGAATTTTCTATAACAATGCATATAAATTTCTATAACAAAATCTTAAAGTATGTCTTTGTGTTAAATCAAAATATTTTAGCATCAACATTTATGAGGAGCCTTCTCTCTAACCTCTCTCTCCTCCTCCTTTAGTGTGCTTGCAAGGAGAATGGAAGCATTTGCTTTCGTTTTCAAATGCAGTTTGTCCCATTTTGGATGAAATGACTAGTTCTGATTAGTTTACACTTGCCCAAGCAAGCCTGAATGTTTTTTCATACTTGGACGAACCATAACTTAAACCAACCACCATTAGTTCTTGTTTAAACAAAACTATCTGTTGTTAGTAGAAAATATTAATAGATGCTTCCTTGCAGAAAGAAAAAGGAAGGCCCAATTTCCTTCTTGTGGTCACACTGATGAAGGGGAAGGGAGGAGCATGCTTGTATACAAAGCACAAAACATTCAAAACAAGGCAGAGACTAATAAACAAAATAAAGCTATGAAGTCTTCACCCACTAGATGTAACTATTTAAAACTCCTGAAGACAGCACCCCAGTTTCAAATGCTGGTTAAGATAAACATTGGTTAGTGCTGGTTGTGTTACAGCTATAGAGTCTGGTAGTAGTAGGAGTTCATGCTTAATAGAGAAGCAATTGGTAAAGGTGCACACATGATTCCATACCCCTATCCATAACCCCATAACCATTTTTAAGAGATATACCACATTAAGCCTGCATCAGACCTTGCTAAAGCCTAAAAAGGAAGGCAACATGGAGAAAAGCGAGTCTTTCTCCTCAGAATCACAACTATTATGTAGTATGATGCAAGCATAATTCTTATTGAAATGTACATTCAATTTATTTTTGTCTCCAATTAACAGGTTTTTACAATATTTGTTTGACCAGAAGTAACACCAGGACCAAAATAAATAAATAATTACGATCCATTACTGACATCACCTTCAATGTTCTTAAAAGAGCTATACAGCCTAATCTTAAGTAAATTTACTCAATACAGTCCCAGGTAAGTGTGCGTAAGATTGCAAGTTTAGCGTGGGAACACTTACTAAAGCAGTTTGGGTGGAACCCAGACTCAAAAGGACAGTAAAATTCCAGATGTGGGTGGTGTGGGTGAAAACAGGAGTTGTTCTCAAAAAGGTCATCTGGGTTTTGTACTTTAGTGAAACGGATTATTTGGCATGTGGCAATGTATTCAGCTTGAAAATGGAAGTCCAAGCACCCTCTGGGATTTATTTTTAACTATAGCATGACTTAGCATTTCCCCCTTCTATCTACTGTATTTGTTGCCCTTATGAATCACTTTCCTTTAAATGTGCGGTTAAACTCAACTTCATTTTGAAACAAGGTCTTTTCCCTCTCCAACAGTAGCTGACTGTTCAGCTCATACTTGACCACAAGCGGTGGAATAATGAAAAGCTGCTACTGGGAGAGCAGTAGAAGATGCAAACTCTAGCTGAGTTTCATGCAATTCATATGCTACTCTGTTTCTTTATGTTCCCCTTACCTCAAATCACTGGCTCAACCAGATGGAAACATTAGAAGTCTGGGTTGGAGAGCGATATTGAAAGAGATATATTCAGGTGTTGCTTACTTTCTCTTCTACATCTACAGACTTTTTTTTAAAAAAAAACCACACACCTCACATCAAACTGATTCCCAAAATACAACTTTCTGGTTATTGGTTTTTAAAACCAGAAGTTTAAATCAGAAAAATAAATAACTGAACGTAATAAGTTGTATTTAAGGCTCAGTGAATTCTTCAACATAAAAACAGCCCTTTCTACTATGGGTTTTCTATAAAGCAAGCTCTATCACAGGAATAGCACTATAGAGTCAGTCACTGAATAATCACGAATGCTATTACAGTATTCTTGAGTAAGATCAATGTGGAGTTTCCATCTGTGAAATAATGCAACATGCATTGTGCTACATAACCACCATGGAATTACTATGAGGAGTCAAACACAAACTAGATTATTGTAAGAAGCAAAAATCAAAGAGAATCTTAATCCAGAATGATCCTCAAAATCAATGTACAGCAGCAGTGCTGTAAATCCAGCCTTGTTGGATTCTCTCTCTTGTTTCCAAGACCATGGCATAATTAATAAGCAGAGTGGCAGTTGGAACATCAGAGGACCTGGGACAGGCTTCTAATACCTTTATCCTGCCAGCTTCTCTTACAAATGACACCAGAAGATTGTCCACTTCACAATACTGATTACAGATTCAAATGGAAGAGGAATTCATTTAGCCTGCTTTTTTTCAGAAGACTGACCCAATCTAATGCTGCTGAACTTGCCTGCAGACTAGAACACCACTCCCAATTGGATTACATGCCTATCTAGATTCTGTGATGCATTCTCACTGTGTTGGAAAATATACATAAAAAAATAGTTTATGTAAACATTCACAATTAATTTTTTTGTTTTGTTTGTATTTTCATACAAAATGTGCACAATTTAAATGCAGCTTTGGAGCGGAAGCATTCTTTCAAAAAAGTCCACACAATATGCGATGGGCCTATGACTGAGCACCACCAAATTTAAACAGGGAAGAATTTGGCTGCTCGGTCCATCTCTAATTACAGGCAGGCTTTTGTTTTACTGCTTTATCCCAGTAAAATTGTGTCAGTTTTGCTATTCACTCAGATTCACTAACAATGGGAGCTTGCTGATTGGAAGGTCAGCAGTTTGAATCCACAGGATGGGGTGAGCTCCCGTTGCTCTGTCCTAGCTTCTGCCAACCTAGTACTTCGGAAGCACACCAGTACAAATAGATAAATAGGTACCACTGCGGTGGGAAGGTAAATGGCATTTCCATGCGCTCTGGCTTCCATCACAGTGTTCCGTTGCGCCAGTAACAGTTTAGTCATGCTGGCCGGATGACTCAGAAAGCTGTCTGTGGACAAACACTGGCTCCCTTGGCCAACTATGGGGACCACACCCCATAGTTGCCTTTGACTGGACTTAATCATCCACTGGTCCTTTACCTTTTACCTTACTGCACAACAGGTCTCCAACATTAACACATCCATTAGCAGGGTGGAAGCCCCCTGGAAAAAAAATCACTAAACTTATGAAGTGTTGATGTTCATATTCTTATTCTGCATTTAGTTTCAATGCGTACAACAGAATGACACTTACTACTGATATTTATTCAAAAGCATTAATTACACCTAAGAGTAACTTGTGTTGAAGCACTCCAGTGGTATTGCATTAACCTTACTGCACACGTTCTAGTACATACACAATGCATTACTCTTAAATCTAACAACCTTGTTCATTACCATAAAAATATTCATTCAACTCACTACTAAGTGTTTACTTTATTGCTATGATTGCGCAAGATGTCACTTTTTAGAATGGGGTGGGTTACATGTTGCCCTCGGCTTAATGTCTTGCAGGTGTGGGGGTAGGAGGGGCAGCCAACATAGATGGAGCAATGGAGGGAGCAACAATCTCCAATGAGAAAAGCCTGCTCTCTTTTGAGTCTGGAAACCTTAAAGAGAAACCAGCAGACCCTTTGCTTGTCCTTGACACCAATTATCTATTGTTTCTCTTTAAGGTTTCCAGACTCAAAAGAGAGCACGGCAATTAAAGGCACAGAAGTCCTGTCCTCTATTGAGTCTGGCAACTCTATCTCTTGCTGCCAATGGCTGAGAGCTCCAGCAAGCAAGGGAACATGGAGTAGGGCCTCAGATACTGTACATTGCCTACAGGAGAGAACACAGAGGAGAAGGCGATTTTCAAGCCCCCAAGGCCATTTGAAGCTTAAAAGTTAAGAACGCACACTTCATTAAACTGGGCCCAGAAATGAATAGACAACCAAAGAAGATAGTGCAAAACTGGAGTTTTGCCAGCTCCTGTCAACCATGACAGTGACATTTTGGCCCAGTAAGAGTTTCCAGACTCTTTTCTAGGGCAACCCCACACATACTGCATCACAATAGTTTTTGTTCTAAATTCACTGTATTTTAATGAACTCCAGTGGACTGCAAGTTAATATACATTCAAGTGTACTTTAAATTGTGGTATAAGATTTGATAAACCGTGTTTTGTTATAAACTTATTACATTTATATCCCACCTATCTTTTTACAAGCTCAAGGTGGCGGACATAGTTCTCCTTCTCCCCGACTTATCCTCACAACAACCCTGTACCATAGGTTAGGGTTAGGCTAACAGACAGTGACAGGCCCAAGGTGAGCTTCATAGCTGATTGGGGATTAGAACCCCAACCTCCCAGGCCCTAGTCCAATGCTCTTCCAACCACTACATTATAATGGCTTAACACTGTTGTTCCAAAAGTTGATCTTCATCTTAACGTAACTATTTTTAAAATACATCCAGCAACAGCTCTGTAGATAAGCCAAGCATCTCCATTCATCAACCTGGCAACAGCCGCTCTATCCAGGTGAATCAGAGAAAAGAGACACAGGACCACTCCATTAACACAGCAGAGCCCAGCAACTTTTGGCACCTTTCATTCTTGAGCTTTTTTACTCCTGTCATTAGATGAAATTGTAACTAAGAGCTTGCATCTGTGTTTCCTACACCCTCAGCACTCCACACTGCATATTAAGTTCATGCCAGCAGTTTGCTGCAGAACATGGTGAATATTTAAACCTATGTTCCTGGCCTTAATTCTAGTGTGGTGAAAATCTTTTAAGGAAAGCCACCCTGAGCTCTCTCTACTGAACAGAAAGACTGACGTACCTGTACGGTATTATATGGAAAGGTAATATATAAAATTCTACATATATACTTTATACCTGTGCCCAACAGGAAATATTGAAGAACAAATTCTGAACAACAGAGACAAATTGCAGTGACAGAGACTGGAAATTCCAGGACCTATCAACAAAATGACAGTTAACAAATCACTAGAGCCAGATGGTATCCACCCAAGAGTTTAAAGAACTGAAATATGAAATTACTGATCTTCTAACATCAGTCTCCAAGGAACTGGAAAGCAGCCAATATAACACCAGCTTTTAACAAGGGATCCAGAGAAATACAAGCCAGTTAGCTTAATGTCACTTTCTGGCTAATTAGTGGAAAGTATTATTAAATACAAAGTTATGATACATATAGAAGAACAAGCCTAGCTGAAGATGACCCAACACAGCTTCTACAAAGGTAAGACTGCAGCAGAACTCCAATTCAGCTGGCAGTTCCGTGCCTCAGCCAATGTTAAGCCCCCAACCTTGGCTCAGCCAAAGATTCACCAGCATACAGTATCTTGCTTATCCTGGCTGAACAGAGGCTGGTGTGTGCTCCTTTAAAGGGGTGGTGGCAGCAGCAGGTGCGTGATCAGAGAGGGGGACTTGGCTGGATCCCAAGTCCATTCAGCTTGGTCACGTGACCTGGCAACCCGGCATAGAATACTATTTTACAGGCTTGTTTTCCTTCTGCCAGGCTTCAGCAGAGCAGTAGACCTGCTGCAGAACAGAGTTTGTATCTGGTGTAACTTTACACCGGCTTGCTTTATAGCAGCTTCACATGCATAGGATAGCTCCCTATATTACTTTCTAAAAGCCAGCTGTTGTGTAGGAAATGTCCCCTTTGCATTCTTTTGTCTCACCTTGCTTCTTAAAGGACACGCAGAAATTCAGAGATAGGATTTCCTTTACCAAAACTCTTAAATGTTATGCCCTCAGCTATTCTAGAAGACACAAATAAGCAATATTCCTGCCTTTGGGCTTTAAAACTTGTTGAAAATGCAATACAAGAAGATCAATAAAACCTTTGTTGAATATTACTGAAACAAATCAGCAAGGACATAAAATACAGAAATAATCCCATTATTTTAGCTTTAGTAAAGATTATCATGTAACCTTCCTTTATTGGTAAAAATAATACACTTTAGAACCCAGGTACGGTAGATTAATACTGCCTGCAGCTTGCCTTAGACATTTGCAAGTTTAGTAAGATTCCCCAAGGACCCTATTTTTACAGGTTTTTTTTTAAAAAAAATATTTCTGCACCTATTAAAGAAGCATATATAAGTTTGAAAATGCAACAGAAAATGCACTCCATGAAAAATAAGCAAGGAAAAAAGGGGATCTCTAAAAGAGAATGAAATAACCTGAATTTGATGGGGTTAAGCTTTTCCACAGTCAGAAATTCAGCCTGCAGCAGCAAGGAATATTTTTTATCACTTGCATTTGATAAATTGTCTACTACATCTCCACAATTATCAGGATCAGTCCACCACCATTCATACATGGGACACACCTTGGAATGGATTATTTTACTAAACTCTACATGAGGCTGCCCCTGGAGGAGCTTCAGCTGGTACAAAATGCAGATGCTTGTCAAGCCCTACTGATTAACTACAGGAAGTGATCCTAGCTCAACTGTAGCGTCTGCCTTGGGTTCCAGCCTCAATTCAAGGTTCCAATTATACTCTTTAAAGTATTACAGTAAATGGCTTGGACTCACTTCTCAAAGAATGCCTTCTCCTGTATGAACTTCCATATGTGTTGAGAGTGCACTTAGAATAAATACAGGTTTCATAGAGGCTTTCACAGAATCTTAGATTTGGAAGGGACACAAGGGTCATTTAGTCCAACCCGCTGCAATGCAGGAATCACAGCTAAAGCATCCATGACACAAAGCCATCCAACCTCTGCTTAAAAACCTCCAAGGAAGGAGAGTCCACCACCTCTTGTGGGAGTATGTTCCACTGCCGAACAGCTGTGATTAGATATTGCGTGGAGCAAGCCTTTATTTTATCCAAGCTAATAGTACACAGTTACCTTCCAAAAGTCAAATTAAATTGCAATTCCTTTTATCCTTTCTAAATGAACTCCTGATGGATCTACCCCACCCCACATCTAAGTTCAGTCAGGTGATTTTCCCTCCACACACAAAAAAGTTCCCCAAAATGGTCTATCCACTGTTAGTGGTCTTATGTGCAATATATTCTGGTTAGTAAGGAGCAGTCCTTAGATGTCTGTTTTAGCAGCAGATGTGCACAGAGACAACCCCCAGGATTGAGCATCAAGGGGAAAAAGACTATAAAACCACTTTGCTGGAAATCAGTTTATAACTTTAACAATCCTTGCACAATTAACTGCATATCCATTGTCGCAGAGGAGTCCTTTGACCAGCTAGTACTGCCACAGTAATTCAAGGAAGAACCTGGAGAAACGGCATACAGATTCTCATTTGAGAACTGTCTTTGCTGACACTCATCCCAGAACTACACTGCCATTTGTTCAAACATTATACTCTATTAACTATTTAAGATGATTGGATCAAATCTTGGAAGGCAAACATTTCCCTGCCATCCCTGACGTAAAATTACTTCTATTCAAAAACTGCAGCACAGAGGTAGGGAATCTTTTTCAGCCCAATGGCCACACTTCCTTCCTTGGATCGCATGACAAAGGTAATAAATAAGCAGAGCAATAAATGGGAATTTTACCTTTGGTACAGTAAAAAAGGTTGTTCACACTCACACTCTCTACCCTCCTTCCAGGCAAGCATGAAGCATTATCACAGTTCAGGGACATATTCCAGAGGGTGCAAAGCAGGGCCAGTGAGAGGTATGGCTCAGAGAGAGTTCCAAGGGGTAGACAGAGATGCTCCGAGGACCCATTGGTCCCCAAGGCTGAGGTTCTCCATTCCTTCTGGAGCAGGTACCGTATTTGATACTCCAACAGTGCAATAGAATACCAGTTAATGGCTGTTCTTCCTCTTTGATAAGCAGAAAGTAAAAAGAACTAGGAGACACATTTGCAAAATTATCTCCCTTTACTATTTTATACTGTATTTACTTTGTGCTACATCCATGAGCATTTACAGCTCATCAGCATTCCATAAAATACAAAGAGTTGATGATTCGGGCAGTGATAAAAAAATACCTCTGATTATTCTACAAATTTGACCTTCTCCTGACCCAATTGTGTGTTACTTTCTTTCCGCTTTATAAAAAGACTGAACACTGCATACAGGCCTTTTCAAGTATCCTTTCAGTTGGCTATACAAGAGCTCTTCAGGAACTCGATCTCCGATGTTTCTTTTCTGAAAGATGCTAGTACTTTATTAACAGGCCTCCTTCTAAAAAACTGCCAGGGGGGGATTTTGACTGCTGCAGCCATTTGATAGAAATATATTGTCCAACCTTTTCACTGAATACAGTCTTTAAAAGACCATTCCAAGGATTGCTTCTTCCAGCAATGCATTATACTTAGCATTATATAAAGTCATAAGGAAGTGAGCATAAAGCCTTATTAATCAGCAATCTGGCTTGCTACTTGGAAAAAGAGGAGGAAACTATAATCAATAAAGCCAATGAATTCCATCACTTCCTTTCCCCCTCATGAATTTGTTCCATTTGTTATGACATGAAAATGAGGAATTCATCTCTGTAATGTCTTGTTGGCTGGAATAAAGGAATGTGGAAACAAAATAAAAATGATATTTTGTCACATTCTCACTGATTCAATGACTTACTGAAGAAAGGAAAGGGATTAAATTACTTTTGGAAGGGTACTGAACAAAAACAGGCTGATCCCTACTGGCCTAGTCCTCCTACAGCAGTTTCCCCACTAAAAACACTTCCCTGGATTCATTGTTTTGAAAATTCTCCAACATCTGAATACATGCTGGGCATAGTGGACCCAACTTGTTCCTCATTAAGTGTGTTAAGGACTGCAGCACTGAAAAAATACATAATTTTGAACCACATTCTGACACAATTTAGTAGCCTGCTTCCTCCACTCAGCATAATGGCCTAGGAAAAACTTAAACTGAACACAAGTTTTCAATGGATTACCAGTTTATGCAGCCAGACTACATATAACACAGAGAGACTGTATTGCCAGTTTTCTTTTACCAACATATTGTTTTAGAAACTCCAGCACTAATATTTCAAATTTATAGGACTGTTCAAAATGAACGCCAGTGTGACATTAGTGACTGCTCAGCACAGCACTCAGTTGCCAAGATCCCTCCCACCCACCTCTTCACCTGGACCATGAAAATATATATATTTGTGCTTATTTGTGTGTTGTACATACCACATTTCCCTGTCCCTTTCTTGGATATGAAAGCCAGAGGGAGATGCCAGCAATGATTGTCAGGCTGCATGCAAAGCTCTGACTTCCTTCTGTCTATATGTTTAACAACTCTTTAAAGAACAAGAAAGCCTGAAGTATAGGCACACAGTCTGATATGAAAGCAGACAGTCCTAAACTGCCTAGCATTAGGCACTGCCATATGAGCTTATAGATAGCTTTCTGACTTCCTCCAAGGGCCAGCAACACTTTAGACAGAAGAGGTCACCATTGTTTCCACAACCAGATGCAGTAGCATCCCATCTCAGTGCTCTTAAGTCACATGAACAGCTGACAGCAATGTTTGACTAACTACACACATACAGCACTGGGAGAATTTTACTTGAGAGTACTCTTGCAGGGGCAACTACAAACCAATACAGTCAAACCTCAGGTTACGAACACCTCGGGTTATGTACGCTTCGGGTTATGAACTCCGCAAACCCGGAAGTGTTTTCGCCGCTGCGCGGTCCGCTCATGCACAGAAGCACGAAATCGCGCTTTGCGCACACGCAAAATGGACACCTCAGTTTACGACCGATTCGGGTTACGAACTGCATCCCGGAACGGATCGAGGTACCACTGTAGAGTGTGGCAAATCTGCAAGCTTGAATCAATGTCACTTCAAAAACAAGATATTCACAAACAACTGGTCTTATCCTCCAATTCTATTATCCAATTACTTAGTAGCACTCAGGCTGTTAATATACAAGATTACTTTCAACAAGGAAGTAATTATAACTAATCTTTTGGAATGGCATTTTAGGTCCCCCAGAGCACAAACTTGATCAGTACAATTTTACTGTGCATGTGTGAAAGAAAGTGCTTCTGCAATTTCAACAAAGCTAGTATATCTTGCCTGTTACGATATGCACAAAACCATTATAATATGAACAACACCTTTTGAAAAATAAAGTAACTGGAAACTCAAGACTTAGTTTAAGAAGCCATGTGGACCATGATAGGAAAATCAAATTTTAACCTTGCTGTGATCTCCACAAGCTTTTTAATCACCACACAAAATTCAATGTCAGATTTTTAAACAATGCATCCCACCTCAAGTACAATATTCAAAAATATTAGGAACTGTATAGGTACGTTGCCTGATTTAGACTGAAAATGACATGCAACTGCTAATATTGAGATGGGTGACATGAATCAGGCTGTGCAGAGCCGCTCTACCATCCAAGAGACGGCATCACTGCATCATTTTGCATTGCGTTCCCCCCTTTCAACATCATAACCCAAAATCTTGTTTGTCACCATTCTCCCATTTCAAAGAGATCTCCTCTACAGCTTGTCCTTGCCACCAATTATCTATTGCTTCATCTGTGCCAAAGACACATCAAGCTTCATTCATTCTGTCTAACCGTTTGCACCACATAAATCATATCATCAAACAACCCTGCTGCAGTCAACACTACTGACATCAGGAAAGCAACATGGGATATCAAGACACAGAAGAGACAATATTCAACCTCATTTAACACCGAAACCTTTGGAATTCATAGACGTGAGCACTGTGTGCAATCATTACCCAAGAGCATCCACGCTATAGTCATGAAGAAAGCAGGGCAGTATGCGTGTCAACTGGCTTCCCCATGCAACCATACACAGAAAGCAAAGGTGACGAGTGTTTATTTACCTCTTCTAGCAGCGTGACAGTATTCCTGCAGTTCTGTAGCCGGGTAGTAAAGCTGGATGTGGTTGGGGAATTGTAATCCTCTGTGGTCTCAGCAATAAACTCCGATACAGTGATCTGGTCCGGCATGATCCTGCCCAGCAGAAACAGATGAACACAGACAAGGAAAGAAGAGACAAGGAGAGACTGAGCATTAAACACAAAACAGGGCAAAGCAGCTTTAGCTGAGGGAGGAGTGTCAGTAATCCGCACCCCCCTTTTCTGCACCTAGTTTCTCTTCTGACTGCACAGCACCCTTTTGGTAATAGAGTTCATAGCCTGCTTCTGTAGAGGGGGGGGGGGCAGACAGGAGATGCCTTCATCATACTGTCTCTGCTCCCACCATCACTAGGCTCACTTCTTTCGAAGATGCCTTATTTTGAAGGAAGAAAGGATGGGTGTCCCTCCACCTCAGTTCCTTACAGAGCATTTCCATGGGGAACCCTGCCTCATAGATCCCATCTCCTTGGTGCCTCTTCTTTTCCTCCATGGTTCAAGACTTCCTTCGATTCTCCCACTTAAGAAAACAGGGTATCCAGTTGACTCATCCTCAAGATTATCCTAAAGGCTACATTAGTGCCTGCTCGGGGGTGAGGAGGGAAGAGAGGGGTGCAGACTGGCGATCCCAAGGTTAGATACCACCAACCATCTCCACACCAGATCCCAAAAGAGTGGGCTTCCAAGCTGCAAACACCGGCGTACTCCTGTTACACTTCATAAGGGATCCTCTTCAACTGTTTCGCCCATTCCACAAATTGACCCTTATTTTCAAAAATAAATAAATAAGAGGGTGCATCTTCTGGAACCTCAGAGCGCCTTTTGAGAAGCCTTCTCTGCTGTAACACCCTTTCTTCTTCTTTTTGCCTTTCAGAAAGCGAAATTCCTGACCAGATCTTTTTTTTTCCTAGCAAAAAAAGGGGGGGAGGTACAGTTCTCCCCCTCATTAAAAACAACAACCACCCAACGCAGGAAAGCTTAACTCCCCAAGTCCCTATTCATATCTTCTCTCTTTTTTGGTACAGGGGGTGGGGTGGGATAGAGACATCCTCTTGACATCTCCCTCAGAAAAAAGGGGCTGTTCCCTCATCCCAGGTCTTATTCCCCCCCCCCAAAAAAACCCACACACCCCAAAATAGATGGCAAGTGGGCAGAAAAGCGCCTTCAGTGAACCTAACACAAAAACCCACAACCACAAAGCTTCCCCTCAAGAGTGAAGTGGGGGGTGGTTGTGGCGTGAGGGGGGGGTCATTCCCCGCCAAAAATATACTAATGATAAAAAGAAAGGAGGAAAACCCCTTCCTCCTTCTCCCTCAGCCCCCCCCCCCCATTTCTCCTCAGAGGGCTACTAACTTGCGCAGGCGGCCCCCCTCCCTTCTCGGCGGAGAGCCCCCCCTCCCCAAGCTGGAGTTGGGGGGCGGGAGGAGGGAAGGGTCGGCGCGGGGAGGCGGAGGAGCGGCGGCGAGGAGGGCGGAGGGCAGCGGCGGCGGCTGAGGGGGTCCAGGTCCAAGTCCCCGGGAAGACTAGACGAGAGGAGGGAGCCGAGCCGCTCTCCACCCGCCTGCCCGGACTGCCTGCTTGCCGGACGCGCGTCCTCCTCCCTCCGCGCAGCTCGCTCTCGCGCAGGCTCCTGCAGCCGCCGCCTCCTCCCTCCTCCTCTCGGGGTGGGAGCGCGCGCGCGCGAGAGAGAGAGGGAGTGAAGGAAGGACGGAGGCGGAGGAGGGGAGAGAGTGCGCGCGCACACGCCCTCGCGCCTGACGGTTGTGTGTATGTGTGTGAGCGAGGGGGGGGGGAGGCACGCGCCGCTTGCCCGACAGGACCCACCGCAGCCCGCTTTTCAATCACCGGTCGAACGGACCAATCGCCCCTTGCGCTGCTTCCCTTTCTCCCGCCTCTCGCCTCCCGCGCTTGCTCCGCCTACCACCAACCACCCGCCTCTCTCTCTCTCTCTCTCTCTCTCTCTCTCTGGAGGAGGAGGAGGCTTGTCACGTGAGGAAAACAAGGAAGTAGCCCTGCGCACGCGCCTAGGAGTACACAATCTCTCTCTCTCTCTCGCGCGCGCGCACGCCTTTCCGTGGGGTGAGCGCGCGCAGCTAAGGCTGCTTGCGGCGGAGGCTAAAGAACCACAGCAACGCGTGGCCGGGTCAGCTAGTTAAATATAAATATAAATATAAATATAATAATAATAATAATAATGTTGTTTATTTCTTTAGTCCGATTTTCCGCCCTGACAGGCTCAAGGCGGCTTACGGATAAAAATGAGAATTGCTGAAAACAGAGGAAAAAAGGCAGCTTCGATAGAGTTAAAACTCCCTCTGTATTTTATAAAATTTATACACCGCCTGATTGGTGTTTTTTTAAAAAATTAAATAAAAAATCGCCTCCAAACTGTTTACAAAAGGATAAGGTAATGACATCGAGAAAAATTCACAACTGTATTTTAAAAACACACTTTAAAAAACAACAACCACTAAAACAGATTAAAATTGACCCCAGCTTTCTAAGCATGTGGGTAGGCTTGCCTAAAATGGGGATGTTTTTTGCAGGCGCTGAAAAGAGTGAAGTGAAGGGGCTTGCTCAACCTCAACAGGCAGGGAATTCCAAAGTAGCTGCTACCTACCACTAAACTGTTGAGTTCTTATGAATGTGTGCCACCTGCGGGAGTCCCAGTTCCACCCATGGGAGCGGTTGAGTGGGCACGTGTGTAAAATATTTTGCTATATAAATCCATTAAATAGATAAACTGTTAAAACTGTACATATAATAATCGAAAACAGCATGGCACCAGCCCTTTCATTAAAAGGAGCCATTTCCCCAAAAGCCTCCTTGGGACAAGAAGCGGAGGGACAACAAGAAGGGAGCCAGTTTAACATCTCCATGAAGGGAATTCCAATGTTGTCTAGGAGCAGACAAATTTTAAATACTCCATGCACCTGACCCCTACCCACACGTTAGGTGCATGCTTAAATGCATATGCCTTAAATATGCAGGAACTTAAATGGGAGAAACAAGGCCTGGAATCCATCTTTCCCCCCATGGGTAAGGGTCAGAAGTCAGAACTGTTTGAAGTATCTCATTGTGACTTGTTTTGTGGGGCACAAAACCTGCTGCTACCAGAGAAGGGAGCCTTTGACTGTGAATGTGCTGATTCCTTTCCTTAATCTTTCTAGATTATTTTTTTAAAACGAGAAAGCAGGGAAGAAACGCCAGCACTCACAGTGTGTGTGTGTGTGTGTGTGTGTGTGTGTGTACACACTTTTCGTGTGTGTAACAGCCATATCGGTCCAATGTCAAATCTCAGGAAAAGCAACCACTGGCACATAGCTGTCAAGTTTTCCCTTTTCTCGCGAGGAAGCCTATTCAGCATAAGGGAATTTCCCTTTTAAAAAAATGCACTGGCATTTCATGAAATGCCAAGAGATTTCCTTTTCCTTTGTCACACCAGACTTTTTTTTAAGCAGGTTGACCCACATTTGCTTTTCAGATTTGTTCCAATCCCTTATTGTTGGGGGGCGGGGTCTGAAGGCACTAAGCCGAACAACAAGGATTTAAAGGATCTGGGTAAAAAAAAAATCAAGCCAAGATAAGCCTCGGCTGCAGTAGTTCTTTGCTGAGGGGAAGTGACTGGGAAGCCTTTTACTGCGCCCGCAGCCTGTGCAATGCAACCTGAGAAAATCTGAGGATGTCATTAGGTGCAGTGTTGCTGTTGCACCAGTTTGAAAAGAAGGAAGTGTCCATTGGTTGCCCGATGGGGTGCCAAGACATGCATTTATGGCTCCAGCATCACAGCCTTGCATGCCCTCCAGATGTTCCTGCACAACAGCAACACCATGCTGGTTGGGATTGATGGGAGCAAGAGTCTAACAACATCAGGCAGCCCACAGATTTCCCATACTGGATCTAGGCTGATTAACAGGCAGGAGATGGAAAAGGATGGTGAAAAATGCGAGTCAGTTTACATTTAAAGGTAAAATTCTACAAGGCAGGCTTAAACAGTATGTGGACTGAGAACTCCCAGAAGTGCAAGCTGGATTTCGAAGGGGCAGAGGAACCAGAGACCAAATTGCAAACATGCGCTGGATAATGGAGAAAGCTAGAGAGTTCCAGAAAAAACATCTACTTCTGCTTCATTGACTACGCAAAAGCATTTGACTGTGTCGACCACAGCAAACTATGGCAAGTTCTTAAAGAAATGGGAGTGCCTGATCACCTCATCTGTCTCCTGAGAAATCTCTATGTGGGACAAGAAGCTACAGTTAGAACTGGATATGGAACAACTGATTGGTTCAAAATTGGGAAAGGAGTACGACAAGGCTGTATATTGTCTCCCTGCTTATTTAACTTATATGCAGAATTCATCATGCGAAAGGCTGGACTGGATGAATCCCAAACCGGAATTAAGATTGCCGGAAGAAATCTCAACAACCTCAGATATGCAGATGACAGAACCTTGATAGCAGAAAGTGAGGAGGAATTAAGGAACCTTTTAATGAGGGTGAAAGAGGAGAGCGCATAATATGGTCTGAAGCTCAACATCAAAAAAACTAAGATCATGGCCCCATCACCTCCTGGCAAATAGAAGGGGAAGAAATGGAGGCAGTGAGAGATTTACTTTCTTGGGTTCCATGATCACTGCAAATGGTGACAGCAGTCACGTAATTAAAAGACGCCTGCTTCTTGGGAGAAAAGCAATGACAAACCTAGACAGCATCTTAAAAAGCAGAGACATCACCTTGCCGACAAAGGTCCGTATAGTTAAAGCTATGGTTTTCCCAGTAGTGATGTATGGAAGTGAGAGCTGGACCATAAAGAAGGCTGATCGCTGAAGAATTGATGCTTCTTTAATTATGGTGCTGGAGGAGACTCTTGAGAGTCCCATGGACTGCAAGAAGATCAAACCTATCCATTCTGAAGGAAATCAGCCCTGAGTGCTCACTGGAAGGACAGACCCTGAAGCTGAGGCTCCAATACTTTGGCCACCTCACGAGAAGTGAAGACTCCCTGGAAAAGACCCTGATGTTGAGACAAATTGAGGGCACCAGGAGAAGGGGACAACAGAGGACGAGATGGTTGGACAGTGTTCTCCAAGCTACGGACATGAGTCTGACCAAACTGCAGGAGGCAGTGGAAGACAGGAGTGCCTGGCATGCTGTGGTCCATGGGGTCACGAAGAGTCGGACACGACTAAACAACTAAACAACAACAACTCCCTAATTTGCCATTTCTGAAACAATATGCAATCCAAAACCTTCAAAATTCACCGTTTTCCAAATTTTGCAGCGAATATCCTAAAGTGTGCAGGACAATGCACATATTAAGGGATGCGAAACTAAAATCGACAGAGTCACCCATCCGTAGCGGGAGAGAAGCACATGTTGCAGCAGAAACCACAATCTCTCCTCTCTACTCCATTTCACTGATCCCACATAGCATCTAGTGTAAGTCACCTTCTATAGTGACATCACCGCACTGCGAGTTTCTCTGGACTCCAGTCCACGTCACTGGCTGCTGCTAGTAGGGCGAGGTGATGATATCACATCACCTGGCCAGTTTCACGGTATGTTGTGCAAGTTTCATGATACGTTGCTTAGAGGAGAGCATGGGAAACTAGACACTGCTGTCTTCAGCCGCAAATGCTATATTAGAAGGAAGGAAGCTGCATGTGGAACAGAACTTCACTGCAAATAGAGCTGCCCTATTCTCCAGCCCTGGATGTTGCGTGTGTAGTCCCTTTAACCTTCCCCAAATAAATTCAGGCAAGACTCAAATTTTTGGTTTGGTTTTTGGCAGAATTTAGGCCACAACTTTATTGATTACTGTACAATCAAGTGAGTGGTTGCATAGGCTCCGGTTCGACTAGCTCCCTGCACCCTTGCAGGCAGCGCTGACCCAGGGCACACCGTAGATCAGCCTTGGGTAAACACCCAGCATATTGGAAGGCAGTGTCCAACCAGTCCACAGCAGCCAGATGCCCCCCTCGACTCTGGCTCTGGGCACAACCCCTCTCAGGGAAGACCAACCAAGAGCCCCAGGATTCCTTTAACGGAATACCCATCGCATAGGGATGGCCAGACCGCTCTGCCACGCCTATCGCCTGAACCAGAGCCTATCCGCAACCTTACAAGTTGTGACGATTTGCTACGCTGCAGGCAAAACCCAAATGGCACCAACCAATCAGCCAAGTGGGGGGAATTCCTGCCGTGCTCCTGTCCCAACGACAGACGACAGACGACGGCATAGCAAGGTCATGCGTGCAAGCCCTAAATACTGGGAGAGGTGTGTGTGTGTGGGGGGGGGGGGTGTTCCGATGCACTGGCCCAAAAGAGGAAGCTCAGGGACATGTGCATGGGCTTAAATAGAGGTCCCTCAATACAAATTTGCTGGCATCCCATTGGTCTGATTGCACCCAGCATCGAGGGACCTCCAATAGGGTGTTGTGGCCATCCAAACATTCCCACCCATAACACTGGGTCTGGTTTCCAGGTCACAAGTGCCCTCTGTTAGGAAGGACTTGATTTGTCGCCAGCTATGCTCCTGGATCTGATCTCAGGGATAGGAGAGTATTTCAGTGGAGAGACTGCTCTTCTGGAGGGCTGGACAGCCAAAACATCTTCGTAAGCTGCTCTGAGAGCCTTTTTGTGAAAGGGTGGGGTACAAATGCCGCAAACAAATAACACAAGCAGGAAATAATTAATAAATCTGCAACACCCGGGTTTGCCTTTCGTTCCCTGTTCACGAAACTTAAGGGTCAGAGCACATCATATAGGCAAGCATGTGCAACAGTCGCCTCATGACCCTTTTAAACAGGAAAAACAGCACCAGGAGGAGGCAACTAGAAGCGGCAGTGGAGGGGAAGGGTATTTAACCCTTTGCCTGCCTGCCATTTTACAGCGTTATAAATTGCCCCTGCTAAAGTGGCTTTCTCCTTTTGCCCATTCCCTTCTAATCACAGTCAATTCACAGATTTACCCTAGGAGATACGCAGTGGCAGAATGGAAATGGGATAGGGCAGAGAAGTGCCTTTATCCTTCAGTCCTTCCACCCACAGTAAATCTTTTAAAGGCCTCAGCTTTTTTCTTCTTCGACGGGCCAGTTAAATATTGCCTTTTGTTATGTGCAAATTGTGTATGCCTCACCTGTTCCAGACTGAATAAACCAAGGAGGGAGGAAATCCCAGTACATTTCTGCTCTGTAATTTAATTGGCAGCATTGAGCAGAGGCAGATTTATGGCAGTGCAACCGATTCTGCCGCACTGGGTGCTGAGCTTAGGGGGCGCCGCAGGGCACCACAACTATGACCTGGTGAATTGAGAAGAACAGGAGGTGAGTGGTGGGGGAGGGGGGCACCAACTTTTGGTCTCGCGCAGGGTGCTGCTGAAACTTGAAAGCCCAAAGTCCACTCCTGCATTCAGGGCCCAATCCAGAGAACAGCATGCATCCCCCCGCACTGGAACACATGAGACTATGTCTTAAAGATGAAATTCCATGGATTTTAATAGAACGTAGGCTCACGTTCTTATTTGCCTCGTTCAGTGGCAGAGCACATGTGTTTCATGCAGAAGGCCCCTTGCATCTCCTTGTAGACATGAAGAAGATTGCTACATCATAAGGTTGTTGTGTGGATAAAATGAGGAGGAGAAGTACGTATGTCAACTTCAGCTCCTTGGATGCAAAGGTGGGTTATAAATGTAATAAATAAGTTCCCATCATCCCGTCATAAGCCATTCTATCTCAGGTTGCAGCCACACCATAAAGTTAAGGCACTCTTATGCCACTTTAACAACCATGGAGTCTCCTGGGTCTGTGAGGTCAGCACGCTTAACAAACTACAGTTCCCAGGATTCTCTTGGGGAAGCCATGACTGATTAAAGTGGTATCAGAGTACTTAAGAGGGTTGATCAGGAGTGTCCCGGGCCATTTTTCTGCCTGAGGCAAAGGACAAGATATGGCATCCCCCATCCTGTGCACAAAATCTGGCTAGACTGGTAGTTCAATCATGCTTCCATGCTTGTGATGGAACAGAGTACTCCATTGCACCCTGGTGCAGCAAACTAGAATCATAGAATCAATCATAGAGTTAGAAGAGACCACAAGGGCCATACAGTCCAACCCCCTGCCAAGCAGGAAACACCATCAAAGCATTCTTGACATATGCCTGTCAAGCCTCTGCTTAAAGACCTCCAAAGAAGGAGATTCCACCACACTCCTTGGTAGCATATTCCACTGCCGAACAGCTCTTACTGTCAGGAAGTTCTTCCTAATGTTTAGGTGGAATCTTCTTTCTTGTAGTTTGAATCCATTGCTCCGTGTCCGCTTCTCTGGAACTAGCTTATGGGCAGAGCACATAGCACACATTTCTAGCCACTGCCTGCCGCTCAGAATGTGCCGCCTGAGGCAGCTGCCTTATGGAAGGGCCAACTCTGATGCGGATGTAGCCAGAATCCCACCCTATCTTCCCCCAGTCTTCAATACAGTGGTGATAATACTGCCTCACCTTGCTGGGTTATATCATAAGGACTGAAAGAGAGCTATTGAAATAAATGCACGCCAAGTCCTTTGAACTTTTAAAATGCAAAATGTGACACAGTCACCAGGACAAGCTCTGAAACGTGCTGTGGGGTAGAGCTGACACCATTTATTAACTTTCCATCAAAAAAACAGAAAGTGACACATTTATTTTTGAACCAGTTAGGACAGTAGTGATTTCTGTAGCATCTATCACCGCAGCTTCCTCCAAGATGCAAAAACTCAGCGCAACAATGCCTGCTAAGTACGATGCAGGCTGAGCCTTTGTCAGCATTCTGTATTTCACATGCGAGCTTTAGATGTGCCTGCGTGAATGCAAATATATATCATTGTTTCTTGGCCTCCCTGTGCAGAGCAGTCAAGATTTCGATCTCATTTCATTCCCCCCATTGGTTTAAATGGACCTAAACATAGGGAGGGAATCAAGTGTGATAACTGAAGAGAGGTTTTCCACGCATTGTAAGTGCCAGCCGCCGCCGCCAGAAACACACCGCTGTAAAGGGAGCTCAATTAATAGTCAACGCGCAAAGTCCACGGTATTTTTGCAACTTAAAGAAAATAGAGGGGTGTGTGGAAGCTTCCATTTTAGTTATCCACATTAAATACTTCCGCAAGGCACTGGTTCTTACTGGTTTTTCTAGTGATTAGTTCTAAAGCACCCGTGTGGCATATTGGGGAGAGAGCTAGGCTAGGACCTGGGAGACCAGGGTTCAAATCCCTGCACAGCCCAGTGGGTGGCCTTGAGCCGGTCACAGCATCTCAGCCTAATCTACTTCACAGGGTTATTGTTGTGCGAACAAAATGGAGAGGAAGAGAACCAAGGAAGGTGGGATACAAAGCAGATAGACAGAAAGCTAGAGAGAGAGATAGCAAGCAGA
Organism: Zootoca vivipara; assembly: GCF_963506605.1. Taxonomy (NCBI): domain Eukaryota; kingdom Metazoa; phylum Chordata; class Lepidosauria; order Squamata; family Lacertidae; genus Zootoca; species Zootoca vivipara. The sequence goes on along the minus strand of NC_083283.1, from coordinate 10,889,570 downwards.
ATCCACCCCATGGAAATTAGAAAATAGGAAGGAAGCTAGGACCCAAGACACATGCTCTTCCAGGTATATGGGAACCAAGGATTGGCATGAACGTCAAGTGTGTTCCATGCGCAGCCTTCCTCCTGCGGCTTCATCCTGCCCAACCTAAGTAAAGGAAAAAGGTAAAGGAGCCCGGACTGTAAAGTCCAGTCAAAGGCGACTATGGGGTTGCAGCGCTCATCTCGCTTTCAGGCCGAGGGAGCCGGCTATTGTCCACAGACAGCTATCTGGGTCATGTGTATTGCCTCCCTGACTTCTCGAAGGGTGGGATTCTGACACTGGACATAAAAGCCGACTGCAGGAGGTGGGAGAGCAGAGTTTCAGCTAAGGCTCTGTGGGTGGTGCTAAGTGCGCAGGATGAAGCCGCAGGAGGAAGGCTGCGCATGGAACACACTTGACGTTCATGCCAATCCTTGGTTCCCATATACCTGGAAGAGCATGTGAGACCTACAATACACTGGGCAGTCACAGAGTCATAGAACTGAGGAGCTGCAAGGGACCACGAGAGTCAGCTAGTCCAACCCCCTGCAATGCAGGAATCTTTTTGGCCCACCATGGGGCTAGAACCCACAATCCCGAGATTAAGGGTTTCATGCAATTGCAAGTCCATCAAGCTCTTTTGTGCTGTTGGGGACCAGTGAGACAGGAAGGTGCTTAAAATCTTCCCACCTAGATTCCACTTAAATCTTCTGGAAAAATTCTCCTGATGCTCTGACTTGCAATACTAGCCCAACCTAAGTAAAGGAAAAAGGTAAAGGAGCCCGGACTGTAAAGTCCAGTCAAAGGCGACTATGGGGTTGCAGCGCTCATCTCGCTTTCAGGCCGAGGGAGCCGGCTATTGTCCACAGACAGCTATCTGGGTCATGTGCACTGCTTCTGGTGCAAAAGAACACCATGACGGAAACCAGAGCGCATGGAAACACCATTTACCTTTCCACCACAGTGGTACCTATTTATCTACTTGCACTGGCGTGCTTTTGAACTGCTAGGTTGGCAGGAGCTGGGACAGAGCTCACCCTGTTGCAGGGATTTGAACAGCCGATCTTCCGATCGGCAACCCCAAGAGGCTCAGTAGTTTAGACCACAGTGCCACCCGTGTCCCTTCATGAGCCCAACCTGCAGAGCTGTCCACTCCTATATTTCCCCAACAACCACATCGCACACTGGCTGTGAGCACATTACCAACTTAAACACAGCTAGGGTGTTCTTTTCCTCATTTTGGATTGAAGCTGGTTTGGCGGAAACCCAGTCTTTCCAAGAAATGACTGGATAGAAAAGGCTTGTTGCTCACCACTGGTTGCAGAATATATGGGAGTACATACACAGCCATAGAGTGTTTTCAGACGGGCCACTAAATACCTTAGTATAAGAGAGCTGTTGACCTCATATCCTGCTTCAAGACATCCCATAGGTCTCCTGCCGGCCGGTGTAAAAACCAGGATTCTAGACTAGACAGGCATTTGGTCAAATCTAGCAACAGTCTTCATAAGTTCTTAGGAAACAACATAGTTCCTAATTATTTTTCTAAGTAACTTTGGAGTGTACTGTACTTTGGCAGTTTAGGGAAGCCAAAGGCTCTCATTAATGTTTTCTAGGAATCAAGAAAATAGGGTCGACCGATGGAAAAGACTTTAGGAGGTTCAACTATTTCAGTTGTGCAATACTGCAGATAAGTCATGGGTGGCCACGTTCAAAATATTTCAGAGATTAGTCACTCAAACCATGTGTTCTTAGTGTCTGTGAAATCTCTCTAGTCATGCGCACCCACCCACTGACTTTTGAACAGTTAGAAGGCCCGAATATCAGCTTATCACTTGCCTAGCTCTCGGTGTGGCACGTTGCAAGCCCCAGCAATCAGCTGATGGTTGCAGTGTATACAGGATGGGTCAGCGGTGCCTGCAAAAAGCACTTCATTCTAGTTGCGTCTTTACCTGTCTTACACCTGACTTCATATAGGACATCAGGTGTACGGCAGGTAGCCAAATCAGGCTCCTGGCCAAAATGAAGGGCCCGCCTGCAGGGAGGAATAAATCTACCGTATCTCCTTTACCACTCTCCTCTAAACCCTTAACGTTCTACCAACCAAATTCTCAAATTATGATGCCGCACCTGAGGATCTCTCCTTATCTGTGCTGCTTCCCAATATTCAGCTGTTGATCCCGCAGGTTACTTTGTCACTGTCGCTGATTTTAGCCCAGATGTGGGGAATCTACTGCCCTCCGGATGTTGTTGGACTACGACTCCCATCATCCCGAAGCATTTGCCATGCTGGCCGGAGCTGATGGGAGTTGGGAGTCCACAGATTCCCCCTCCATTCTTTATCATCTGTGCAAAAACCCGGTAGTTCTCAGAATCTTTCCTGGTAGTAGCTTCCACTGAAATGAGCAGAGCTAATTTCAGAGTAACTAAAATTAGGACAGGGAGTGATTTCATTGCATGTTTTATTTCTCTGTTGTAACTTGCCCTTAGAGTGAGGTGGGCTAGAAATGATTCACTGCGCACCTAATGTATTTGACTGCATGCATGCATTTGCATATCAATTTTGTGTTGAGTGGTAACAGAATATACTCACTTTGATGCTAGCTTTTCAAACCTCTATTTGCCTTCTCACATAAGCTTCAGGTAGTAACTCTCAACACACTTTGTCTGGGGGAGAGTTTTGAAGCAAAGCTGCTGTGTGGTGTTATAGAAACACATTTTGCAAGCGTCCGCCTCCACTAACAGGGTTTCTTGTGTGTGAGAGAGGATGTATTAAATTCTAGAGACCCAGGCTATCTGAAGGACCATATTCTCTCATATGAACCTGCCTGGGATCTGAGATTTTGAAGGGAGGTTCTTTTTTCAGTTCCAACACCCTCACAGGTACCCTTGGTAGGGACACAGGAGAGGGCCTTCTTGGTGGCTGCCCCAGACTTTAGAACTCCCTCTCTAAAGAAGCTAGACTGTCTCCCTCCTTGCTGTTCTTCCACTGGTGGGTGAAGACTGTTTTATTCCAACAGGCCTTTGGGAACTGTTTGTTTTTAAGGAAAGAGCTTTCATAGTGATCTGCTGTTTTTATTCTACATATTTTAATAGATTTGTTTTTATGTTGTTTTACTTATTTTAATTACTTTTTTGCCATCCCTCCCTCCATGGGCCAAAATAGACTTTGGCTTCCATGTGCATCTCCACTAAAAGCTAACCTGCTCTTCAACCAATGTCCATTGGCTATGCTGGCTGATGGGAGACGCAGTGGCATAGTGTGGGTTGCCAGCACCTGGGGCCGGGGCGGAGGTGAACAGACAGAGTATGCATCTGCATTCAACTCCCTAACGAGGTCCACATCACACAGGAGATTGCAGCCCCCATGCTATGACACTGGTGGGAGTTGCAGTCCAAAAACATCCAGAGTTCCTATTCCTGGTGTACTCAGAAAATGGCTTTATGAATTCCAGTTTTCACCACCAGGATGGAGTGGGAAGCAGACAGGTCTGTTGCAAGATTGTGTAGGACAATTTTACACTCTTTACACTCTATCAGACTCCTAGTAGGCACTTGGTTGGTCATATGCAATGGAAATAAAAAAGACAAGCAGCTTGTGGGAGATATTGAGATATATTTGGGGGACATTTCTTCTTGAAATGTCCTTTTGACCCTATTGCACATCTCCACTCTGAGAGTAGAAGACAGAAGAAATTAGCACTTGGTGGTCATATTCATTAATGTCAATCTTAGGCGGATGAGAAGGGACTGTAATTCACTTGCTCATTTGGACCCAGCTGGGCCCATCCATTTCATTTCATGCAGGTCAAGCAATCAATAGCCCAGCAGGACATTCCCCTGTTGCCATGACGAGATGAAACCTGTTTTGGGTAATTGCACTTTTCTTCCCTCTAGAGATGGATGAATCTGTCCGGTTCAATTTCTCTCCATTTCTCATTTTTACCAGCCTTAAGCAATTTCCTTTAATATAATGCATTTTTGGATGTTATTTCCACTAATATATCCATTTTTGTGCATATTATTATGGTTGGTGAACTGCATTGTGAAATTTGGAGAAGTATGAATTTGCAAAAAACAAAACAAAATACCCCTGTGTTGCACCTATGGTTTGAGAAAGTGTGAATTGGGTAGGTTCAGATTAATAGGCAAAGTGAACCAAATTTGTCCCCTATCCCATTTTCCATGCATAGGCTTTAATTCTGCTTAAAAATCCAGCGATTCGTGAATATCAGCTACAAGAAGAACTGCAGCTCTGTGGGAGAATGCAGAAGGCCTCCAGGTCCGGCTGCAAATGTCCTCTCTCTGCCTGAAACCCTGGAGAGCTTCTGCCAGTCAAGTGTTCACAATGTAAAACTAGATGGAGTAATGGTCTAATTCGGTGTGATGCAGTTTCCTGTGTTTAATTGATTAATCAATTAATCAGCTATACACTGGAGACCTCATTGCTTTGCTCTCCATATTCCTCTTCCAGGGAAACAAAGGAGCCTGCCTTATACCAAGCCATTCATTTTTTAAAACCCAGCGTTGTCAACTCTGAGTTGACAGGTGGAGGTCTCTCCCACTACCTGCTGCCCAGTCCCTTTAACTGCAGATCATAGAATTGTTGAGTTGGAAGGTACCCCAAGGGTCATCCAGTCCAACCCCCTGCAATGGAGGAATCTTTTGCCCAACGTGGGGCTCAAACCCACAACCCTGAGATTAAGGGAATTTCTGCATGAAAGTAGATCAAGTCCCGCTGTGGCTTCCTCCCATAATCCCTCTAATCCCTGATTTTTAATTTTTTTTTGCAAATGAAGGTGAAAAGGGGGTTGATTTTTTAAAAATTATCTGGCATGGCTAAATACTTGACATGCGAATGTGCTGTGCCCCACCTCTTTGCTACGTTTGCCCTGTTGAAGAATTGGGCATAGATCTGTCTTGAAAAAACGAGGTACTTCATGTTTGGCATCACCAAACCTCTTCATCTTTGTCTCCCTCTTCATCTTTGTCTTCTTCCTCCCCCAGTCACCTGAGCTGTGCAAAAAAAAAAAAAAACCCACTCTCCTTCCCACATTTGCAAGACTAATAGGTTTCTAGCAAAGATTTATTTTAAAAATCCAGCCCCAGGGAACTGCAGTTCTTCAGCCCACATAATCATGCAAATTTGGATGGCTTGGTTGATTTTGCCTTTGCGAGTCGTGGTATCCATGCCCCGCATTCAGGAAAACTGGAGATTGTTGCTTCAGTAACGAAGCATCTCAGACTTGGAGCATCTATAAAAGTTGGAGGTTCCCCACATTTCCGGCGCTCAGCCAGGCTCTGATCCAGAGAGGTGTTTATTATGTAACTACTGTACTAATAAAAGCCTGCCTGTCAGGGATCATATCGTGAACTGAAATGTGAGTAAATTTTTTGTTACCTTACTCAGTAAGACTCTTGTGACTTTATTCTTTTAAGAGGGATCAAAGGGGACACCAGGAAATAAACTTAACTAAGAGATTTTCTTGGGAGAAAAGCAATGACAAACCTAGACAGCATCTTAAAAAGCAGAGACATCACCTTGCCGACAAAGGTCCGCATAGTTAAAGCTATGGTTTTCCCAGTAGTGATGTATGGAAGTGAGAGCTGGACCATAAAGAAGGCTGATCGCCGAAGAATTGATGCTTTTGAATTATGGTGCTGGAGGAGACTCTTGAGAGTCCCATGGACTGCAAGAAGATTAAACCTATCCATTCTGAAGGAAATCAGCCCTGAGTGCTCCCTGGAAGGACAGATCGTGAAGCTGAGGCTCCAATACTTTGGCCACCTCATGAGAAGAGAAGAATCCTTGGAAAGGACCCTGATGTTGGGAAAGATTGAGGGCACTAGGAGAAGGGGACGACAGAGGACGAGATGGTTGGACAGTGTTCTCGAAGCTACGAACATGAGTTTGACCAAACTGCGGGAGGCAGTGCAAGACAGGAGTGCCTGGCGTGCTCTGGTCCATGGGGTCACGAAGAGTCGGACACGACTAAACGACTAAACAACAACAACAAGAGATTAAGAAGAATCTGCAAACTTTGTTGTTGTTGTTGTTTAGTCGTTTAGTCGTGTCCGACTCTTCGTGACGCCATGGACCATAGCACGCCAGGCACTCCTGTCTTCCACTGCCTCCTGCAGTTTGGTCAAACTCATGTTCGTAGCTTCGAGAACACTGTCCAACCATCTCGTCCTCTGTCGTCCCCTTCTCCTAGTGCCCTCAATCTTTCCCAACATCAGGGTCTTTTCCAGGGAGTCTTCTCTTCTCATGAGGTGGCCAAAGTATTGGAGCCTCAGCTTCACGATCTGTCCTATCCTTCCAGCTATATTGAGGGGAATTTGCTCTGCTACATCACTCACTAGTGTGAGTGAAGAAAGGGTAATATTTATTCAATATATAGTAGTATCCTTTCCTACAATCCTTAACATTCCCACATCATGGACACTTCAGTGGCAGCCCTGAAACTCCTGCCTGGCTGGCCACCCTCTGCTCCTGTGGTCCAGGGGTAGGTCTGAGAGCTCAGCAGGCAGCTGGCATGAGGATCTCAGTCCTGGCTGCATCAGCAATAGTCAGATCCAACTGCTCTTTGGGGTCCCTGGCAATTTGGAGATTGGTGGAGCTTGCGCGTTTCTTCAGTTCCCCCTTTAAGGAGGTGTCAGGTTCCAGGCCTTGGCAGGGCTGAACCCTGACACGAGAGGAGAGGCACACTCTCTGTGAGTTACTAAAGACGTCTTTGCCAGTTCCGTTCAATGTGGAAGACTACTCTATCCTAAACAATATGACACTTCACTTTCTGTGTACCAGCCTGTCCAATGAGCTGAATCTTGTGCAATGACCCAAATAAAATGTAAAAAATTGTAAATTAATACAGCATGTTGGCTTTTTTCAAACCTGCAACTTACTTGCTGAGCAAAAGCCAACCCAATGCTAACTATTAAAGCCAAAACCAAATATTGACATCAGCGCTCATTCACTTCGAAGAAATACGTTGCGAAATGACTTCCTGCACAGACTTTTAACATTTGGGTATTCTAGGCAAATCTTTGCAAGCGTTTCCTTTGGAGCATAATATGTAGGAGGCTTCTAGACAAGTAAAAGGCTCCTTCCCCTTCACCTCAAATGATTCTTCTTTGCCTTCTAAATAATGCCCGTTATTTTGACAAGCAGCCGGCGTGCAGGGAGGTCCCATTTATTTCTTTGTTTATGGAACGTTAAAAAAATGCAGCTCTTGAAATAGCTGCTCTCAAGGCAGCGTACACACAGTGCATCTACAGCTGCTTGAAATTCAGATTCCAGCAACATAATTTTCCAGCTGATAGAGCTAGGGCCAGCCCAATACATTTTTCTGCCTGAGGCAAAGGGCAAGATGGCCCCTCCCCATTCCGTGCTCAGAATCCAAATGGACTGGCAGCTGAATCTTTCTTTGCTACAGGCAATGGTATACCTTCCTCCATTGTACCTGAGCTTAGCAGGTAGCCTAGTTTAGGGTGTACATGGCAGGCTATCGGACACGGGTGGCACTGTGGGTTAAACCACAGAGCCTAGGGCTTGCCGATCGGAAGGTCGGCAGTTCGAATCCCCGCGACGGGGCGAGCTCCCGTTGCTTGGTCCCAGCTCCTGCCCACCTAGCAGTTCGAAAGCACATCAAAGTGCAAGTAGATAAATAGGTACCGGTCCGGCGGGTATGTAAACGGTGTTTCCGTGCGCTGCTCTGGTTCACCAGAAGTGGCTTAATCATGCTGACCACATGACCCGGAAGCTGTACGCCGGCTTCCTCGGCCAGTAAAGCGAAAGGAGCGCTGCAACCCCAGAGTCGTTCGCGACTGGACCTAATGGTCAGGGGTCCCTTTATGGCAGGCTATATGGAACATACTGTGCTAATCTCTAGCAGCAGGGAATGGTCAGGGGCTCAGGAGGAAATGGGTGAGGTAGCTCACTCCGCCCCCACTGCTCTGGGTGCCAGAGCAGCTAGCTATGTCCCTGATTCTGGGATCAAATCAAAAACCAGGATGGCTTCTGTAAATTCGGAACTGTCCCTGGAAAATAGAGGCACTCAGAGGGTTTACACATGTTGACAGTACGCCAGAAAAGAGTCAAAACCAAATAGGGCTCCCCACTTTTTCCTGCCACCCTGTTCTTTCAGCCAGCCTCTTCTCTCTCTCCCCTCCTCTTCATTTCTACCCTGTGGGATGGCAAGGATAAGGACAGATTATTCTTGCCCAGAGGTGCTAGCTGGTTCCTTGCAGGGGGCTTTCCTCCATGCATCTTTCCACCCTTCCATCTGTTTTGGCTTCCTCCCCCCAAAATATTTCCACCCTCCTCCCTCCCTCCTCTCCCCCTGTCCCCCCACCTGCTTGAAATTAACCCACGAACAGCCCTCGGGCAGCCTGCGACCTACCCCTACACTAACGTGTGACACCCCCGTTGGCTTAGCGCTCTCTGTGCCTGCCATGTGTTTGTAGGAAATGTGCCGTGCCTCGGCATGAGCCACAGAAACAACACCCCCAACTTTCTTTTTCCTCAGTGTGTGCTTATTTTAGATACACCCACCAGCTGATTTGATATTTAAAGCTCTGATCTGCAGGGGATGGGGAAGTGGTGGGGGCGAGCCGAGGTGGTGGAACAGGGAGTGGGGGGTTGGGGTTGGGGACTTAACAATCAGATGCGGGGAAACAGGGAAACTATTTTGGAAACTGCAAAGTGCCAAATTGGGAGTGTTCGAGTCGTAAAGCGGGACCATGAATGAAAGACCCATTTAACGTGAACGCAACGGAGGAGGTCTGTAGAAGGAGGCCATTGTTTCCCCCATGATAGATGACATTTCGCTAATGCTAACCCTTTAAAATGCCACTTTGAGGGTGGGGGCGGTGTCTCCTCGCTATACAGCTGCTGGCGGGTGACGAGAGGCTCTAGGGTAGTAGTCTCTGAGTCAGAGGGCCGAGGAAGGGCAGAATCTGCAAGGAGCAAAGGTGCAAGAAGGAAGGCAGGCTGAGCCATCGTCACATATCTAACAGATTGAGGTTGAATCCTGACAAGACAGAAGTACTGTTTTGGAGGGACAGGGGGTGAGCAGGGAGGGGTGGTCCTGAATGGGGTAACTGTGCCCCTGAAGGACCAGGTGTGCAGCCTGGGAGTCATTTTGGACTCACAGCTGTCCATGGAGGAGCAGGTGAATTCTGTGTCCAGGGCAGCTGTCTAACAGCTTCATCAGGCTGAGACCCTACCTGCCCACAGACTGTCTCGCCAGAGTGGTGCATGCTCTGGTTATTTCCCACTTGGACTACTGCAATGCACTCTACTTGGGGCTACCTTTGAACGTGACCCGGAAACTACAACTAATCTAGAATGCGGCAGCTAGACTGGTGACTGGGAGTGGCTGCCGAGACCACATAACACCGGTCCTGAAAGACCTACATTGGCTCCCAGTATGTTTCCGAGCACAATTCAAAGTGTTGGTGTTGAGCTTTAAAGCCCTAAACGGCCTCGGTCCAGTATACCTGAAGGAGCGTCTCCACCCCCATCGTTCTGCCCGGACACTGAGGTCCAGTGCCGAGGGCCTGCTGGCGGTTCCCTCACTACGAGAAGCCAAGTTACAGGGAACCAGGCAGAGGGCCTTCTCGGTAGTGGCACCCACCCTGTGGAAAGCCCTCCCAAGACTAGAGGTCAAAGAGAACAACAATTACCAGACCTTTAGAAGGCATCTCAAGGCAGCCCTTTTTAGGGAAGCTTTTAATCTTTGATGGATTTCTGTATTTTAGTGTTTTGTTGGGAGCCGCCCAGAGTGGCTGGGGGAACCCGGCCAATGGGCGGGGTATAAATAATAAATTATTATTATTATTATTATTATTATTATTAATATAAATTAATATTATTATTAGGAAGAAATTTCTGACAGTAAGTGTTGTTCCATGGACCGCTCTCCACAAGCTGCCTCGAAAGAATGTCAGCGACAAAAAGCAACAACAAGGAACCCAACAACAACAAGCGACCCGAGAAAGGAAGTCAAGCTCCCAACTGCATGCGATAAAGCTGACTGATCTGCTGATTCAGTTCTGCCTTTGTGTTTTGATGTTGTCACGCGAGAGCGAGTCCCGCTGACAAACGCATTGTGGCATGCCAGCCTCGCGGGGAGAACAATCAGCAGTAAGGCTGGTGCTTTGGAACCTCGGTATCCGGAAAAGAAACCGAGAGCACAGCAAATCGGAAACAAATGCCGGAACATCGGGGAAGAGGGAATGTGCTTGGGGAAGGAAAAGATGGAACGGTGCAGGGCGAGTTTTCAGCTCCTTGTCTCCAAGGGCCTTGGGCAGTGGAAAGGGAATAATAATAATGATGATGATCAGTAATAGAGGGAGCAGCAATAATAGCAACTGTCATGGTGCATGGTGAGACTGTAATGCACGAAATAACCCTTGTTGATAAGAGGAAATGCGGGGAGGACGGGCAGGCAGTGTTGCCAGATTATGGGTTGTATCGAGTGCTGCTACAGTGGTGCCTCGCTTAATGAATGCCCTGCTTAACGAAATTTCCGCTTAATGAAAGGATTTTTCGAGCGGAGGTTGCCTCGCTGGACGAATTCGTTTTATGAAAAATTCGTCTAGCGAATCACGGTTTCCCATAGGAATGCACTGAAATTCAATTAATGCGTTCCTATGTAAAAAAAAGACCCTGATGTTGGGAAAGATTGAGGGCACTAGGAGAAGGGGACGTCAGAGGACAAGATGGTTGGACAGTGTTCTCGAAGCTACGAACATGAGTTTGACCAAACTGCGGGAGGCAGTGCAAGATAGGAGTGCCTGGCGTGTTATGGTCCATGGGGTCACGAAGAGTCGGACAAGACTAAACGACTAAACAACAACAAATGGGGAAAAAAATCAATGCATTCCTATGGGATTCGCTAGACGAATTTTTCGTTATAAGAAAAGACCCGTGGAACGAATTAAATTCGTCTAGCGAGGCACCACAGTATTCCACTCATGCAAGAAAACACACACACACACAACGCAACTATATACAATATGGTGGAGATAACTCAGTTGGTTAGAGTGTGGTGCTGATAGCGCCAAGGTTGCAGGTTCGATCTCCCTGTGGGACAGCTCCATATTCCTGCATTGCCGGGAGTTGGATTAGAAGACCCTGGGGATCCCTTCCAACTCTATGATTCTATGAATTCCTTCCTCCTACCAGGTACCAGGCCTTTGGCCCTGCAGGTGTTTGCTGAACTACAACTCCCATCAGCTCTAGCAAGTATGGCCAATGACCAGGAATGACGGGTGCCGTAGTTCAGACAAAAGGTTCCCCACAGCTGCTTCTATGAATATCCGTACCAAGGTTTTGGAGGAACTATCAAGAGTACCTATGTTAACACGGGGGATTAGTTAATGAATATCTTAAGTAACATTCTCCCAAGCCTAGGCAGCTCACTCTTTTTAATTAAGAGAGAGAGAGAGAGAGAGAGAGAGAGCTATTAATGTCTTACTGTTCAACACGAGGAGCCACCGAAGATATTGCAATAATTGGCAGGCTGAAAAGCAGCTGGTATATGAGGATTGTGCAGGAAAAACAACCACGACAGCTCATCAAGCCATATTGCAAATATTTCAATATTTTCAGTCTCATTCATCGCCCATCTGTATCCGGGAAAGTATCCAGATCATACACCCCAAGCAACGAAATGCCAATTAATGGCCTTGTTTGTTTGCTTTGATATAAAAGATTGCTGCTTCAGGACCCCCAACGGGAGGAGAGTCACTTCTTGAGGACCAAATGCGATGGATTAGCTCAGACCTCGCGTCCAAGCAAGGTAAAGCGATACTTTTGGTGTGGTGTCTGCACTGATAGGCAATAATTTGTGATCAGCTGATGGACTAGAATAAAACTCATAGCATGAACTGGGTTTGCAAGTTGTGGTTTGGGCTGGCTATGCCAGGCCACACCTCCCATTAGCAGAGTGAGCTGGTTCAACATCCAGACCCTCCAAGTCCACCTATTTTCCAGGGACAGTCCCAGATTTACAGAAGCCATCCCAGTTTCTGATTTGATCCCAGAATGTTCCTATTTTCACTGGAGAATGTGTGTGTCTGGTGGGGGATGGAGTTATGTGACCCTTGAGGCAAGGAGATAAGTAACTATACAACCTTTAGAAAACACCCGAAGGCAGCCCTGCATAAGGAAGTTCTTTAATCATAGAACCGTAGACTTGGAAGGGACCCAAGGGTCATCTAGTCCAACTCCCTGCAAGGCAGGAATCTCAGATAAAGCATCCATGACAGACGGCCATCCTACCTCCAATGTTTAATGTGTTATTGTGTTTATATGTTGGAAGCCACCTAGAGTGGCTGGGGCAACCCAGTCAGATGGGTTGGGTATAATCATAACATAATGGAATAGGGCATCCCTATTTTCATTGGAGAAATGTTGGAGGGTATGTACATCAACCTCCATGCCTCTCCCTAACCCTCCATCCTGACAAGCAAGGGGAATTTCCAGCCAGGCCAAAACACTCCAGGAGTGTGTAAAGCATTACCAGCGAGGGGTGTGTCCTTAGGAGAGCCCCAAAATCCAACCCAGGGCTTAGAGGGCTGCATTCAGATTGAGGCTGCCCACCCTTGGCCAGAGATACATTTTCCCCTGGCTTCCCAGCCCAGCAGAGATCCGAACCCTTACCTTCCAGCATTCCACGGATGAAAATCGGGATGCGAGAGCGCAGCACCAAAAAAAGTGTGTCTTTTAGTGCCACGCTCTCACCCAAGTCAGCTGGCTCATGCCAGAGTGCGACACCACTACAAGCTCCAGGATCATCTGCAAGCACCGACTCAACCCAGAGCATTTCAGGATCAAATCAGAAACCAGGATAGCAACAACAACATATTATTTATAGCCCTCCCATCTGGCTGGGTTTCCCCAGCCACTCTGGACGACTACCAACAGAATATTAAAAAGACGAGAAAAGATCAAACATTAAAAACTTCCCCAAATAGGGCTGCTTTCAGATGTCTTCTAAAAGTCAGGTAGTTGTTTATTTCCTTGACATCTGATGGAGGGCGTTCCACAGGGCGGGCGCCACTACCGAGAAGGCCCTCTGCCTGGTTTCCTGTAACCTCACTTCTCGCAGGGAGGGAACCGCCAGAAGGCCCTCGGAGCTGGACCTCAGTGTCCGGGATGAACAATGGGGGTGGAGATGCTCCTTCAGGTATACTGGGCCGAGGCCGTTTAGGGCTTTAAAGGTCAGCGTCAACACTTTGAATTGTTCTCGGAAACGTACTGGGATGGCTTCTGTAATTCCAGGAACATCCCATCGAAACAGGGAGGGTATGCTAACTCTGTGGTACATTGTTTCCTTTTATTGTTCCAAATGGCAACAGGGTTTAAGGTTTGTGGGTTTGATGCTAAGGGCAGAAGGTGCTGGTTTTACAATTTGGCAGCAGTTTTGGCTTTTAAAGGCCCCCTAACCTCAAACATCCTAAGTTCACACTTGAATCCAGAGGAAGTCCCACCACAACCACACAGTTCTTTTTTGTTTGTTGTTAGGGGGCGTCGGTTTGCGACGCCCACGCTAAGCGGGTTGTCGCTCAAGTGACTTTCACAAAGTACACAACAGACTTTAAATTAGGACTCGGGGTGGGCACACGCCATTCAGAGAATGAACACAAAAGCTTATTAAGGCTATGGTGGGCCGTTCTGCATTCTCCAAGGTTGGAAGGGGAGGAGGGAACGGGCCTGACCAACCTCCGTCTTGTGACATTCTCAAGAATGTTTCACATTGGCTGTGTTCTGATAAGGAATGTGTACAATTTGCAAAGGTTTAATGAATGGGGCATTCTTACACCAGCGAATTAAACTTGTGCCCTCCAACATAGGGACATAGGGACGTCCTATTCAATGATGATGATGATAGTAATGATTTGAATATTTATACCCCGCTCATCGGATGGGGTTGCCCCAGCCACTCTAGGTGGCTTCCGCCATATATAAAGACGTAATAAGACATTAAACATTAAAAAGAACAAAAACAGTGTGAAATAGCAGTGTGAAACAGGGGGGAAATAAACCAGAAGTTGGGGGAAGCCCAGGAGGGGTGGGAAGAGGAAATGTAATATGAATGTTATGGATATGTGATGTTTGTAATAACTGAAAAAGAAAATGCATTTTTTTAAACAACATTTAAAAAAACTCCCTTATACAGGGCTGCTTTCAGATGTCTTCTAAAGGTTGCATAGTTATTTATTTCCTTGGCTCATTCATAAAGGTAAAGGTAAAGGGACCCCTGACCATTAGGTCCAGTCGTGACCGACTCTGGGGTTGCGCGCTCATCTCGCATTATTGGCCGAGGGAGTCGGCGTATAGCTTCCAGGTCATGTGGCCAGCATGACAAAGCCGCTTCTGGCAAACCAGAGCAGCACATGGAAACGCCATTTACCTTCCCGCTGTAGCAGTTCCTATTTATCTACTTGCATTTTGACGTGCTTTCGAACTGCTAGGTTGGCAGGAGCTGGGACCAAGCAACGGGAGCTCACCCCACCACAGGGATTCGAACCACCGACCTTCTGATCGGCAAGCCCTAGGCTCAGTGGTTTAACCCACAGCGCCACCTGGGTCCCTGGCTCATTCATACTGGACTGCAAAACACATTACAGGGGAGTGGGGTTGTGTTCGCAAGCCACTCATTATGCCTCAGCTTGCTGTCTGTAAAATGGGTGTGATAATTAACAAATTTGCAGGGATTTAGGGAGACTTGTTAGGACTGCAAAGCACTTTTACAAGTCCAGTGGGATGTTCTGTTGTTGTTGTTTTTTAAAAGAGGAATCAGCTTGGCTTTTCCCGTCCCCTTGTTTTCTTACCGGTTCCATAATGAATCCCTAGAGGAAAAGCTGGAGAGCCGGGAGGCTGAAGATCTCATGTCTCATCTGTCACCACAAGAATGTTACCTACACAAATAAGAAAAGAAGAGAAAATAAGAAGGGGCAAAGTAATTAAAAGGAAACAGAAGATTTAAAGAAGTACAAACAAACAAACAAGCACACATACAACGTACCCTTGTCAAATCTCCCCTTTTATAAATGAACAAGCAGGAACAGGGACCTAAAGCGCCAGGAATGCAACTGCAACAGAAATCGCTGCCAAGCAGTTTGACATAAAAGTTACTCTGAAGCAAACAATTAGACTTGTTCTATTGTAGTTGACACAGCAATTTTCTTCTCAACATGGTAGCAATCGCTTAAATTATGACCGCTTCACAGTCATAGAAAAATGTGAAGAAAAATGATGCCCAGAAGCGAGCGGGTTGAGGAATTACTAAAGACTGAAGCTGCGTTCACACTCCTGTTTAGTCTGCATCCCGTTTGCTCCCACCAATGATTTGTTAAGCAGCGTACCCAGGACATTGGCCACAATCCATATCTATACTGTATCAACCTTGGCGTTTATGATGAACTGCTGTGTTTCGATGCTTCCCCTGTCAAAGCACCTTCGAACCCTGAGGGATAGCTCGGTCAGTAGTGCGTGCGCCTTTCAGTCTCAAAGTCATGGGTTTGAGCCCCACATTGGGCAAAAGATTCCTGCGTTGCAAGGAGTTGGAGCGATGATGCTCGGGGTCCCTTCCAACTCTATGATTCTATGATTCTCAGTGGAGAAAAAGAACAACCTAGCCGAGTTTTATGCTGGTAAATGTGTACACACAGCTTTTAGCTCCTAGAGACTGCCCAGTTGGACAATCATTCTGACTCCCTGGGAACTGTAATTCTGTAAAGGAAGCTCAGGATTTCTAAAAGAAGCCATGATGTTGCAGAGTAGCGATGGATAATCTTTGTGGGCTTCCAGATGTTTGTTGAACTACAACTCCCATCGGCCAAAAATGACATGGCCAATATCAGGGATGATGGGAGTTGGAGTCCAACAAATATCTGGAGGGCCTAAGGTTCTCCATCCTTGTTTTAAAGACTCAGCAGGGTCACATGGCATGTTCTCTCATTCCTCTCTCCCTCTGTCCCCTCTCAAGTGTGTCATCTCCCTTTTCCCTTTGTTTTTTTCTAATCACATTTATGTACACCAGGCATGGCCAAACTTGGCCCTCCAGCTGTTTTGGGACTACAATAGTACCACTGTATTCTGCTCTGGTCAGACCTCACCTGGAGTACTGTGTCCAGTTCTGGGCACCACAGTTCAAGAAGGATACTGACAAGCTGGAACATATCCAGAGGAGGGAAACAAAATGGTTAAAGGCCTGGAAACGATGCCTTATGAGGAACGGCTTAGGGAGCTGGGTATGTTTAGCCTGGAGAAGAGAAGGTTAAGGGGTGATATGATAGCCATGTTCAAATATATAAAAGGATGTCATATAGAGGAGGGTGAAAGGTTGTTTTCTGCTGCTCCAGAGAAGCGGACACGGAGCAATGGATTCAAACTACAAGAAAGAAGATTCCACCTAAACATTAGGAAGAACTTCCTGACAGTAAGAGCTGTTCGGCAGTGGAATTTGCTGCCAAGGAGTGTGGTGGAGTCTCCTTCTTTGGAGGGCTTTAAGCAGAGGCTTGACAGGCATATGTCAAGAATGCGTTGATGGTGTTTCCTGCTTGGCAGGGGGTTGGACTGGATGGCCCTTGTGGTCTCTTCCAACTCTATGATTCTATGATTCTATAATTCCCATCATCCCTAACCACTGGTCCTGTTAGCTAGGGATGATGGGAGTTGTAGTCCCAAAACAGCTGGGGGGCCAAGTTTGGCCATGCCTGATGCACAGTGTAATCCTTTGTGTGCCTTACTGAGTTCAATGAAGACTTAGTCCTACTGAGATCAATGGTTCTTATTGAGTGACCTTACTCCCAGGTAAGCAGATATGATTGCAGCAGTATTTACTGCCTCCGTCTGACAAATTTATGCTCTACCTTTCTTTAAAGTGCTTTAAAATGAAAAAAAAAACAAGTCAATGCAGAATACTAAAAATCAGATACCCATAAAACCAATGACAAATCTAAAAGTGTCACATGTATGTTTACTCAAAAGTAAGTCCCATTGTGTTCAATGGAGATTATTCCCAGGGCAAGGTGTGTAGGATTGGTGTCTCCGGAAGAAACAAAAGGAGCCTTAAAAATACAACAGTCTTTGCAGCCTGTCCAAAGTGAGCAGGAGGCCTCCTTTGGCAGACTATTACACAGCATGGGTGCCATGACTAAAAAGGCCCTGAGGACACACCATATTTCTGAAAGTTGAATGGACCCAATGCAGGACCTCAAATGATAAACAAAGCTGCCAGAGAAGGCTCCTTTGAAGGAAGACCAATCTTGAGATACTCTTGTCCCAGGCTGTTTATGGATTTAGAGGCCAAAACTAATACCTTGAACAAAGCCAAGAAACAATTTAGTGGTCGGGAAAGTGGAAACAAAATCACTGTAATGTTATCTGATCATCTGGCTCCAGTCAAAAGTCTGGCAGCTGCATTGTGCCACTAATTAAAGCTTTCAGATGGTCTTCAAAATCAGTCCCAAGATCAGTTGAGTGTATTGCAGTAGTCTAACTTGAAAGTTACTGAAACATAGATGACTGAGGCCCAGCAAACCACGGTTTACCAATCATGAAACTGGAATTTTCCAGGTTTACAGATGATAGATTGGAAGCAGTGGTAGCCACAGAGTTCATAATGTGAGACTGTAATTTGGCACAACGAGAACAAGTCCTGTGCTCATGTCGTCCCTTATGCTGAATAAGTTCTACTCTCTCCTGGCATGATCTGATGAATTAGCTACTTCTGGGTTTGATGGTACTGTACATCTGAACTGGAAACTATGGTTTGCTCTGGCTCAGTTGTAATGACAAATTTCTGGTTTGCAGCACACCAGGAACCAACTAATTAACTGGAGCATGTGGGAACACAGAAAGCCTCAGACTCCCAATCTTTGCTTTACAGGGTTGTTGTACGGATAAAAGGGGCTAAGTCAAGTTCTCCCATGCTGAGTTCTTTGCAGAAAGGTTACAGTGCTAATAGGATACTTGAACATATTTCTGCATCTTCGTTGATTATCATAATTGTATGTTTCAAGGGAAAGGGTGGAGACTTTCACTTTCTTTCAGCACTAAAAGCCCTAGTTGGTTAAATCTATTCATCATAGATTATAACATGTGGATTTTAAAACACAGTTTTAATGAAATCCCCGGGGAAAGGGTGTTCGGTGCTAAAGAAATTATTACTGTTATTAAAAGCAATTCACTGACGTATCTTTGTTCAGGCAATGGATCTCAGGTGTTCCACCTAACAAATGCCTTCTCTGCGTTCTGCTGATAGAAAACCATTATCTTCATCCGCTAATCTCTAGACATCCTCTGCATCGATGCCGTTCTTATAATTATTTTAATTGGATGAGTAAGCAATTAATTGGCTGTCAGGCAAGGCGTTCCGTCAGTTCAGAAGCTTTTAATTGGCTTGCAACTTTATTCTCAAAATATAGGGCGCATGATTTAAGTGCTCAGTTATGCAATCAAAACTCAGAGGTTGTTATCCTGGAGCTCTTACTTTTAGATGAATCACCCATTTATAGGAAACCTGGAGCCCTCCAGATGTTGCTGCACTACAGAACCCATTAGCCCTGGCTGCTGTTTATGCTGCCCAACAGATTGCCCTGATAGTAGAAGCAATATGGCAGCTATTGGTAGCCTTGCCGCCATGTTGTAGTCTTGTCCTTGGGTGTTCTATATATATAATTTTTATTAAATTTTCTGTTTTACAATTTAGAATATTCATTTAGACAACCTTAAAATATCAATGACTTCCCATCTTCTCTTTCCATGGTGCATTTTGCATAGAACAAATCCCTGCATATTTTATATAAACTAAACCAGGCGTCCCCAAACTGCAGCCCTCCAGATGTTTTGGCCTACAACTCCCATGATCCCTAGCTAACAAGACCAGTGGTTGGGGAAGATGGGAATTGTAGTCCAAAACATCTGGAGGGCCGAAGTTTGGGGATGCCTGAACTAAACCATTCTGCATAGCTGCCAAGTTTTCCCTTTTCTCGCGAGGAAGCCTATTCAGCATAAGGGAAAATCCCTTCAAAAAAGGGATAACTTGGCAGCTATGCATTCTGTATTCCATTGGTTCTTCCATCAAAATTTATTTACACAGTTTAATTTATCTTAATGCTACCAATGTTTTCAAGTGCACACAATTATCCCCCATATACAGTATTCAACAAACATTTCCCAATCCTCTTTAAACGAATGTTCTTCTTGTTCTCTTATTCTATAAGTTAGATCCGCAAGCTGTGCATATTCCAACAGTCAGGGCCGTCTTAAGCGTATCTGGCGCCCCGGCGCCATAGTTCGAAGTTCCCTCTGCCACATCCCCACCCCGTTTCCCAGCGTGGCTGGCGGTCGGGCGCCGCGCGCACAGCACCCCCCTGGCGGCCCTGCGCCCTAGCGCCCTGCACCACCCAGCCTTGCCAACAGTTTAAGTTGCCATTCTTCTTTAGTTGGGACCTTGCTCGTTTTCAATTTCCATAGTAGCCTACATTAATAACCTTTTTTGACACCTGGGAATTTCCATCTGAATTATCCCCAACAAAAAGGACTCTGTTTTTTTCTTCTTCTTTTTTTTTGGAAAGGTGATTTTAAACATTTTTTTCAATTCATTATAAATTATTTCCCAATACTCTTTTGCCCTTTTACAGGTCCACCCTCAACCTCATTGCATCTCCAGCACTTATCTGATTCAGTCTTATACCTCTTAGCAGGTTGTCCTGCTGTCAGGAGCTGGCCGGCTTCCGGCTTGAGAAAACAGCAGGCAAGAGGTAATTAACAGAAGATTTATTGCATACAAGAAATTAGCCTCTGACCACTCTCTCCGAGCGACCATCTATCACAATCAAGTTGACTCTTCTGAAGAATGCTTCCGCCTCCTGCAGAATATACTGAACCTCCTACCCTTATGTTTCTGGGGTTGTTTTATCACTTGGACTTTCCCCACTCGTCTAGTTCTGGGACTGATGGCGTCAGCTACTTCCTCTTCCGGTGAGGAAATGCACTCCCTCCCTTGTGCTGTAACTGTGATTCCTCGGAGAGCTGGCTCCCATCCAGCCCGCCTTTCCTAAGTCGATAAGCTGCACTCCTGCCAGCTACAGAGGGAGGAGGCGTCAGCCCAGTGGTTCCAGCTGTCTGAGAAATCTGCAAGTCTCTCTGTTTTCCTTCTGCCTGCCTGCCTTCTATCTCAGGCTGTCCTTCTTGGTTTTGGACTGCCATGTTCATGACACCTTGGATGTTTTAAAGCAGGCACCCCCAAACTCGGCCCTTCATATGTTTTGGGACTACAACTCCCACCATCCCTGACCACTGGTCCTGTTCGCAAGGGATGATGGGAGTTGTAGTCCCAAAACATCTGGAGGGCCGAGTTTGGGGATGCCTGCTCTAAAGCCATCCAAGTTGGCAGCCAACATCGTTGCATCTTGTGGGAGAGAATCCCAAATTTAACAATGCCATGCCTTTAAGTTTGTTCCCCAGACTGAAATTCTGCAAGAATACTAATCCATGAGATGTACATGAGAAGATAGGAAAATCCTGCTGGATCAGGCCAATGGCCCATCGAGCATGCTGTTCTCACAAGGGCATCAGCTGGCATTCAGAAGCATTGCTCCCTCCGACCGTGGAGGCAGACCAGAGCTTGGCTTGTGGCCATTGGCAGCCATATTGGCAATGAATTTCTCCAATCGTCTTTTAAAGCCACCTTTAGCTACTGCTGACTTGTGGCAAGGATTCTGTGTGCCATTTTCCTTTTTTTGTATGGAAAGAAGGAAGGAAGGAAGGAAGGAAGGAAGGAAGGAAGGAAGGAAGGAAGGAAGGAAGGAAGGAAAGAAAGAAAGAAAGAAAGAAAGAAAGAAAGAAACTTAACCCAAATCTGGAGGAAAATCTTCCTTCAGAAAGGGAAACCCTCACCGGAAGGAATCTGAGTGATGCGGAAGGGATTTTTTTGTGAAGATTTCTGCACACCACTCCTCAAACCTCAGACAGGCAAATTCTTTCTTCCCCTTACAGTAGGACTGTCAAGTCGCCGACTTTTTGTTTGATTACCTTGTCCTCTGATTCACCCCTTGAACATGTGAGCAGATCAGAGGTTACCACGAGTTCAGAGACTGCTATCTTAGTAGAACTGGTTGCATCAATCGCCTATTCTTTGACATCTTCGTAATCTGTAACTACCTAGACATCTGGTCCAAGGCTTTATTCGAGTGTTCTGCTACAATGACCAAACGTCTCTGTGCGGAATATTTTGGTGGATGTGGATTTATACTGGATTGTTCAAACATCATTCTGCCTTATTAGTTCTTCTGAGATGCTTTCCCAGTGCTGCTGCATTAGGGAGCCAGCATGGTGTAGTGGTTAAGAGCAGCGGACTTGTAATTTGGTGAACCGGGTTCGCTTAACCACTCCTCCAGATGCAGCTGCTGGGTGACCTTGGACTAGTCACACTTCTCTGAAGTCTCTCAGCCTCACTCACCTCACAGAGTGCTTGTTGTGGGAGAGGAAGGGAAAGGAGATTGTTGGCCGCTTTGAGACTCCTTAAGGGGTTAAGGGGCTGTGGGTTAAACCACAGAGTCTAGGGCTTGCTGATCAGAAGGTCGGCGGTTCGAATCCCTGCAACGGGGTGAGCTCCTGTTGCTCGGTCCCAGCTCCTGCCCACCTAGCAGTTCGAAAGCACGTCAAGTGCATGTAGATAAATAGGGACCGCTCCGGCGGGAAGGTAAATGGCGTTTCCGTGCGCTGCTCTGGTTTGCCAGAAGCAGCTTTGTCATGCTGGCCACATGACCCGGAAGCTGTCTGCGGACAAACGCCGGCTCCCTCGGCCTATAGAGCGAGATGAGCGCCGCAACCCCAGAGTCGGACACGACTGGACCTCATGGTCAGGGGCCCCTTTACCTTTACTTTTAAGGGGAGTGAAAGGCGGGATATCAAGTCCAAACTCTTCTTCCATTAGTAACCTTGGGGCATCCTTGCACTGTAGCACGGGAGCAAGACACACACATACACACCAGAACATCCGAACAACTTTCAACCTTGGAAATATCAGCACCATGCTCTAACCAACTGAGCTAATTGGTGAGCAATAGTAGTAGTAGTAGTAGTAGTAGTAATTTTATTATTTATACCCCACCCATCTGACTGGGTTTCAGCACCCATATGCCTTACAGTACATATGTTGTTGTTGTTTAGTCGTGTCCGACTCTTCGTGACCCCATGGACCATAGCACGCCAGGCACTCCTGTCTTCCACTGCCTCCCGCAGTTTGGTCAGACTCATGTTCATAGCTTCGAGAACACTGTCCAACCATCTCATCCTCTATCGTCCCCTTCTCCTTGTGCCCTCCGTCTTTCCCAACATCAGGGTCTTTTCCAGGGAGTCTTCTCTTCTCATGAGGGGGCCAAAGTATTGGAGCTTCAGGATATGTTCTTCCAGTGAGCACTCAGGGCTGATTTCCTTCAGAATGGATAGGTTTGATCTTCTTGCAGTCCATGGGACTCTCAAGAGTCTCCTCCAGCACCATAATTCAAAAGCATCAATTCTTCGGCGATCAGCCTTCTTTATGGTCCAGCTCTCACTTCCATACATCACCACTGGGAAAACCATAGCTTTAACTATTCGGACCTTTGTCGGCAAGGTGATGTCTCTGCTTTTTAAGATGCTGTCTAGGTTTGTCATTGCTTTTCTCCCAAGAAGCAGGCGTCTTTTAATTTTGTGACTGCTGTCACCATCTGCAGTTATCATGGAACCCAAGAAAGTAAAATCTCTCACTGCCTCCATTTCTTCCCCTTCTATTTGCCAGGAGGTGATGGGAACAGTGGCTAAAAGCATAGTAAAATGTCAAACGTTTTAAATCATGAATAAACAATAAAAAGGGTGTCTAGAGGGGCCAGGTGTGTTATTAACTGTTGGGTTAATTTGCAGAGATTGTATGGACTTTCTCAGATATGGGGTAAGGAGTCTATGCCCAACCTTCCATCAGTGTGTTGAATGATTATAGACCGGTTGCTTTAACATCTGTGGTAATGAAAGTCTTTGAGACACTAGTGTTGGCCTATTTGAAAGATGCTACTGACCCTTTGATGGATCCTTTGTAATCTGTGCTTTACAGTTATTTCTTTTTAAAATGTCAGCCCCTTTGAGATGAAAGGTAGCCTGTATTCATCCTATTGTTTCTTATGAAATCCTGCCTTTGGATGCGTTTTCCTCCAAACCAACCTCAATCTGAATCGAGGAGGGTGCAAACAATCTAACTGCCTTTCAAACCAGTATACACAGCCTCACTCCTCATCCAGCTTTTTTGGGGGTCCTCTGCTCTCCGTTTCCCCTTCCTTTAAAACGGTTGTACTTCTGCAAATCCCAGGGTCCCCCCGAAACATGTTCTTGTGTGCAGAATGTGGGCTTTTGGCCATGTAAGCAATGGCCCTCAGAGCATGGGCGTACCCAGGATCAAAGCTAGGGGGGGCACACCAGCCATGCCCCCAGACACGCCCCCAGACACCCGATTGGCTAGCTGGCAATGACATGGCCAGGATCCCCCCAGGAGACATGGTCAACGTCCACGCCCCCCAGAGGAAAGGGGGCCGTTTGCAAGGCAGCACACAGAGCCACCCACGCTTGCACTCCTGCCTCGCCCGCTCCTTTAATGGCAGTGGTGACTAAAACGAGGCAGCAGCAGCGAAGCTGCCTCCGCTGAAGGAAACTTGGACCTGGGCTAACTTCAGCCCACACTCCTTCAAGTCACAGCGAGCACAGCACAGAAAGTGCTGCCCCACAATGCTCCACGGCACTTCATTATGCAAATGAGGTGCCGCGGAGCATTGTGGGACAGCACTTTCTGTGCTGTGCTCGCTGTGACTTGAAGGAGTGTGGGCTGAAGTTAGCCCAGGTCCAGGTTTCCTTCAGCGGAGGCAGCTTCGCTGCCGCTGCTGCCGTTTCGCTTCAGCCAAGCAGGCTGAGGCGGAGCACAACAGGCAGCGTCCCTGCCTGTCCTCTCTAGCTGCCCTGCTTCTAGGGGGGCAGCTGCCCCCCTGCCCCATGCTGGGTACGCCCATGCCTCAGAGCCTGAGTATCGGAGATAGAGGAAATGCTTTTGTTACTGTCCTCTCTAATACTGAGCAGTGTGCTTTCTTGGCAAGGCTGAACGGGAGTTAGCCAAGAAAGAAAAAACGGTATCGGGTCCACGTTAGCTTTGTTGCTACAGTACTGTCTGCCGCTGTGCCAGAAAAACAACTCCCTTTTATCCCTAAACAATGGCTTGAATCACAGAGTTTTGACCTTGATATATAATGCAAGCCCAGAGTAATTACAGTACTGCTCTCTATGTAAGCAAACAATTCCGTCTATAAAGGTTGGAGTGCGGCTGGTTTGCACACTGCCGTTTTCAACAAATGTCTGGGGGGGGGCATCATTTTATACTCTGAAGATGTCAGAGCAGAGGAGTGGGGAATTTTCAGAGAGGAAAAGAAAATATCAATTATGGAGATGCAATTTGCGGCTAGCATCTGGTGCCCTGAGTGGTACGGCAAGTGGTAAAAAAATGTAATATGGTCCCCAGGGATGAAGGGGAGAGGGGGAAGGGGAGGTGCGATTTAGTGGCAGAGCACATGATTTGCAAACAGAATGTGCTGGGTTCAATCCTTGGCATCTCCAGTTAGGAATGGGAGAACTTCTCCCATTTTCTCATTTTTCCATCCTTAAATTCAGTTCTCCACGTTTCCAAATCAGCTTAGGACTTTGTTTGTGTCAAATTTATCCTCAGGCTTGTGTGCAATTTTGTCAGATACGCACATTTTTTGCAAAGCAATTTTCACTCACTCATGCATTTTAATGCACAAATCCATGCGTTTTTGTACACGATACTTGGCCGGAGGACCGCATTGCAAAACTGGGGGAAATGCGGATTTTGAAGGATGTGGTGGAGTTTCAGTTCTCATATTGTTCTGGAAAGGGTGAATTTGGTAAATGTGCACTTAAATGTGAACGGAATCAAATTTCTTCCCCATCCTTATCTCCACCAAAAATGGTCAAATAACAGGAAATGGGTCAAACTTCTGCTTGAGACCTTGGGGAGCACCACCAGTCAGAATAGGCAATATAGTTCCCACCCCTTCAGGCTAGTTCCCACCCCTCCAGGTATATTTTGCGGCATGCGATTGACACAATAATAGTGACATTCAGTGGTGGGTTTATCCTTGAGAGTCCACATATAATTCCACTTCATTAATTTATGTATTGTGGCACAATAGGTCAGTGTGTCTGGAACAAGGACCAGCTGGAAATGAACCAGTATGTCTACCCTGAAACTTTTACAGGTGCAAACAGTATGGCTTGTGTATGCCAGGGGTCAGCAAACTTTTTCAGCAGGGGGCCGGTCCACTGTCCCTCAGACCTTGTGGGGGGGCCGGACTATAGTTTGAATTTTTTTTGAACGAATTCCTATGCCCCACAAATAACCCAGAGATGCATTTTAAATAAAAGCACACATTCTACTCATGTAAAAACACCAGACAGGCCCCACAAATAACCCAGAGATGCATTTTACATAAAAGGACACATTCTACTCATGTAAAAACATGCTGATTCCCAGACCATCCGCGGGCCGGATTTAGAAGGCAATTGGGCCGCATCCGGCCCCCGGGCCTTAGTTTGGGAACCCCTGGTGTATGCACAAGGAAAAGTACAGTATTTACTCGAATATAACGCTCACCCTTTTTGGCCAAATGACACTGCGAAAATTAAGGTGCGCATTAGATTCGATGGCATATTTACATTCGCCAGCAAATGCTTTTATTTATTTATTTCAAGGTTCTGAAAATTGAAGTGTGCATTAGATTCGATGGCACGTTGGACTTGAGTAAATATGGTACACCTGGAAGGGGGGGGTAAATCACAGGAGGGCATATTCCTGCAGCCCCAAGGACCCACCAATTCCTTCAGCGCAGTCTTTCAAGTCTTGAGAGAGAGAGAGAGAACGAATGGAAGGGTATGAATTCACTTCGTAATCTTCAGTACCCTTTCTCTATTAGTTGTGTTCCTCCCCTAGTACCCAAATTAAATATTTTGGATGGTGCCAGTGTCGTCCAGCCAGGACACTGAGGTCCAGCTCCGAGGGCCTCCTGGCGGTTCCCTCCCTGCGAGAAGTGAAGTTACTGGGAACCAGGAAGAGGGCCTTCTCAGTAGTGGGAATGCCCTCCCATCAAATGTCAAGGAAATAAACAACTATCTGACTTTTAGAAAACATCTGAAGGCAGCCCTTTTTAGGGAAGTTTTTAATGTTTGATGTTTTATCGTGTTTTTAATATTCTGTTGGGATCCGCCCAGAGTGGCTGGGGGAACCCAGCCAGATGGGTGAGGTAATAATAATAATAATAATAATAATAATAATAATAATAATAATAATAATAATAATAGACTTTCTGATGTGCGTTACTGAGACAGAGATGATCAGGTTGTACAAATCCCCGGGAAGTGACACTAATGGGGTATGTACAACAGTTTTGGACCCCACAATGCAGATTAAAATGATGATCACATTTCCTTAAACAAAGCAGTATATGAAGTTCTCCAGTGTCACATCTATTCCCCCCTCATTACGTTATCTCCTCTTTTTGGCAATAATTACTTGACACAAGCCCAACAGAGAGAAAGACTACACATGTCTCATGTAATTTGGGAAAGGAACTTTGACCCCCTTGCAAAGAAATAAACATGCAATCACCCCTGGCTTTAAGTCCCACATTTGCTATATTTTATGGCCATGCCTTGCAGACAAATTGAATCAGAAATTTTATGTCTGGCCAATATATAAATACGGTACAGTATTTACAATCCCATAATTATTGGCCACGGTTCGCATCCATCCTAGATTACTGCAGTTTGTTTTGCCTGTGGGTTCACCACTGGGAAACTGTCAGAAGTCTTAGCTGCTGCAGAACATGGGAGCCAGGCTGTTAACTGGCTGTCTTTACTGAGAACGTTTTGGTTGGCTAACCATTTTTTTAGGGCAGAGAAGGAGAATCTTGCCCCTCACCTAATGTCATTGGGCACCAGCTTCACTTACATGGAAACCGGGGAAGCTGCCTTAGAATCATAGAATCGTAGAGTTGGAAGGGGTGCTGAGGGTCATCTAGTCCAACCCCCTTCAACGCAGGAATCTCAGCTGAAGCACCCATGACAGATTCAACCTCTGCTTAAAAACCTCCAAGGAAGGAGAGTCCACAACCTCCCGAGGGAGTCCGTTCCATGGTGAACAGCTCTTTACTGTCAGAAAGTTCTTCCTGATGTTTAGCCGGAATCTCCTTTCTTGCAACTTGAAGTCATGGGTTCGAGTCCTACACTCCAGAGCAGGAGAAAACAAGCTAGCTCCACCTTCCACGTGGCAGCCCTTAAGATATTTGAAGATGGCTATCCTATCTCCTCTCAGTCTCCTCTTTTCAAGGCTGAACTTACCCAGCTCCTTCAACCATTCCTCATCAGGCTTGGCTTCCAGACCCTTGATCATCTTGGTAGCCCTTCCTCTGCACATGTTCCAGCTTGTCAAAATAAATTGCGGCAAAATAATAAGAATAGAAATAATAATAATAATAATATTCTGCTGCATTTGGAATTGTGACTGTCTATTTTCAATTAGGGGCTGGAAATGTTTCAGCTGGCCTCTCTAGCTGCACACTATGGCTTGATCTGCAACAGTTCTTAGCAGGAAATGATAGTCCCACATGCTCATTCCTGCATCTCAAATGCATGGCTAAAGAGGCTGATGGAAAAGTTGGCAATCCTGTTCTCAGCTGATCTACATTAACTGCCATATTAATATATAATGTGTTTATATTAACTTGTCAAGGGATCCGATACTTGTAATAAAATACGTTTTATTATATACAACATGCATTATATATCATTCATTCTCTCATGGTTCCCAGTTCCTCTGAGCAGTAGGAAGTTCCAAGGGCTGCTGGTTTGGGCTGCGTTTCTTTGTCAGCTGAAGGTGGTGGAGACTTGCAGGAGTTTTTGTAATATCTGCTTAATATATTGTTCTAAGTTTGTGGGTGCCAGACTCCCCTGTGCTATGAGATTGTGGGTGCCAGACCTTTTTAACACAGCTAGTGTTAAAAAAGGGACCCAGGTGGCGCTGTGGGTTAAACCACAGAGTCTAGGGCTTGCCGATCAGAAGGTTGGCGGTTCGAATCCCTGCAATGGGGTGAGCTCCCGTTGCTCGGTCCCAGCTCCTGCCCACCTAGCAGTTCGAAAGCACATCAAAGTGCAAGTAGATAAATAGGGACCGCTCCGGCGGGAAGGTAAACGGTGTTTCCATGCGCTGCTCTGGTTTGCCAGAAGCAGCTTTGTCATGCTGGCCACATGACCCGGAAGCTGTCTGCAGACAAACGCTGGCTCCCTCGGCCGATAGAGCAAGATGAGCGCTGCAATCCCAGAGTCGGAAACGACTGGACCTTATGGTCAGGGGCCCCTTTACCTTTACCTTTACTGTTAAAAAAAGGCATGTTAAAATATAAGACAAGTTTCCATTTTGTTATTGTTGTTGTTTAATCATTTAGTCGTGTCCGACTCTCCGTGACCCCATGGACCAGAGCACGCCAGGCACTCCTGTCTTACACTGCTTCCTGCAGTTTGGTCAAACTTATGTTGGTAGCTTTGAGAACACTGTCCAACCATCTCGTCCTCTGTCGTCCCCTTCTCCTAGTGCCCTCAATCTTTCCCAACATCAGGGTCTTTTCCAGGGGGCCTTCTCTTCTCATGAGGTGGCCAAAGTATTGGAGCCTCAGCTTCACGATCTGTCCTTCCAGTGAGCACTCAGGGCTGATTTCCTTCAGAATGGATAGGTTTGATCTTCTTGCAGTCCATGGGACTCTCAAGAATCTCCTCCAGCACCATAATTCAAAAGCATCAAGCATAACGTTCAAAAGCATAAAGTTTCCATATATATATATTCTCATTTTCCCAGTCTACAAATATTTTAAGAAAGAAAAATTTTGCACAGTCAATATAAAGTGCCCAGTCTTCAAGTCTGTCCCCTCCCCACTTTCTGCGGTTACTTATCTTTTACCACTGCATATCCCCCCCGTTTACTATTTTCCCTTTTGTATTTCCTTTAATTTATTCTTACTGCACGTTTTCACGTCAATCCTCCTAATGATTTAAGTCGTTCACAATAACTCTCCAAGTAGTCCACAAATTCTCCCCATTCTGTATTTTAAAAGTCTTTCTTCTTGGTTTCTTATTTGCCAGCTCTGCGTACTCCATCAATTTTAGTTGCCAGTCCCTCCTGCTGCAGGAAAGTTTCTTGAGAAGTCCTGGCCTGGTGTAATGAGCCATTAAGAAAACAAAGGCAAGTTGGCTCTGTGCCAGATGGAAAAGGGGTGAGGATGCTGTGTCTCGTTTCCAAAAGGAAATGAGAATCCCAGGTGAGCCCCTGGAATCTCGCACTGCTCAGTACTGTTGTATTTTTTTGTTGCGGCTTTGCTTTATTTACAGGTGAAACTCGGAAAATTTGAATATCGTTGAAAAGTGCATTTATTTCAGTAACGCAACTTAAAAGGTAAAACCAATATATGAGATAGATGCATGACATGCAAAGCAAGATATGTCAAGCCTTTATTTGTTGTAATTGTAATTACTTGTCGTTAGGCAGGTCAATTATAAATGGAATGTAATTAATGAAATGTAATAGCGATGTTTATTTTTGTATTATTGTAACTATTTCTGAGTTTCACCTGTACAGTGGTACCTCGGTTTATGAACACAATTGGTTCCGGATGTGGTGGAGTCTCCTTCTTTGGAGGTCTTTAAGCAGAGGCTTGACAGGCATATGTCAGGAATGCTTTGATGGTGTTTCCTGCTTGGCAGGGGGTTGGACTGGATGGCCCTTGTGGTCTCTTCCAACTCTATGATTCTATGATTCTAAGTCTGTTCATAAACTGAAGCGTTCATAAACTGAAGTGAACTTTCCCATTGAAAGTCATGGAAAGTGGATTAATCTGTTCCAGATGGTCCGCGGAGTACTTAAACTGAAGCATTCATAAACTGAAGCGAACTTTCCCATTGAAAGTAATGGAAAGTGGATTAATCCGTTCCAGACGGGTCCGTGGAGTACTCAACCTGAAGCGTACTTAACCCGAAGCATGGGTGTAATTGGTTCCGGAAGTCTGTTCATAAACTGAAGCGTTCATAAACTGAAGTGAACTTTGCCATTGAAAGTAATGGAAAGTGAATTAATCCTTTCCAGATGGGTCCGCGGTGTTCATAAACCGAAAAGTCATAAACCGAGGTGTTCATAAACCAAGGTTCCACTGTATATTGCACCCCGATTATTACTTTCAGGTTGTGAGCGTAACCCAGTAAACTTTTGCTACAGGTCGGAATATAAATAATGTAAATATAGAAATAGACCGCATTTATATATGCTTGTAAATGTAGTGTGTATATACATGTGTGTGTGTGTGTGTGTACACAAACACGCATATACAAATATAATGACTGAGTAAATACTATATATTTAAAGCACACCGCTCCAACGAAGTCTGGTAACTGTAATTGGTTTGGGTTGCTGGGAATCATAGCTTTGTGAAGGGTAAGCCACAGTTCCAAGGTTTCTTTGAACTCAGCTGGGAGCGATGTGCTTTAAATAGATGACATGTACGCAACACTATCCTTGCACAGGACACTTTAAAATGTTCAGCGCATTACATTCACAGAAACTGTCTTGGTGTTATCCCTTTGACAGCACAATATAATTATCCCCATACTACAGATGGGGAAACAGAGGCTGAGAGAGAACCACTTGCTGAGTAAGTTCATGGCGGAGGCAAAGGTTACAGCCGAAGCCCTTCTGATTCATAGCTCTATTGCTCAGCCACCGTGCCGGATGTTTAGCTGTTTTGATCACTCTGCCGTTAAGTGCAGGTATTCAAATAAATAACTCCCAAATAACTTGGCCTGGGGCAAGAGTAATCATCACCTCCGTATGTCATGATAAATCACTTGGTTGGCTGGCTGGTGGTTGTAGATCCCTTTGCTATTCATCGGCCACTGCCCTGTCCGAGTTATGTGTTTGCTATGCTCTGCTGCCGATTCGGTTACTGTCTTTTGGCAGAGATAAGCAGAGCACCTGCTGACCCATTCAATTATTGAGAGGAGACGTAAGGGAGATATGCATCTCATAAACTGCGCAGTCAGGCATGCTTTCCTGGAGTTTCTTAGATGGCAAATCCTTCTCATATTTCGGCTGGTGCTGTTATGTAAGTAGGAAAGTGTTGTAGTGAAAAATCAGGCTGGACTAAAATATTGCGGGGTGGGTTTTTTTGTTTGCTGAGGCACTGGTTTTCTACTTGCAAGGAGTTTAAAAACCAAATCAAAATGTGGCTCTGATACCTTTGCCCAGGTCCCTTGAACAGTCTGCCTGTGTCTTGACTGCCTGAACTTCCTATGTACAGTGGTACCTCGGAAGTCAAACGGAATCTGTTCCAGAAGTCCGTTCGACTCCCAAAATGTCCGGAAACCAAGGCGTGGCTTCCAATTTGCTGCAGGAAGCTCCTGCAGCCAATCGGAAGCTGCGGAAGCCCCGTTGGACGTTCGGGTTCCAAAGAACGTTCGCAAACTGGAACACTCACTTCCTGGTTTGCGGCGTTCGGGAGCCAAAACGTTCGACTCGCAAGGCGTTCCGGATCCGAAGTACGACTCTACTTAAAACGGTAGGATGTCTACAAAGTCATTCATTCATTCATTTTGCCGATCTCGATTTTTTCATAGGGACCGCTCTGAAGCGCTTTTTCCAAATGTTATATCTTAACAAATTGTAAAGAAGTCAAGAAACGGGAGAATGGAGAATGATCTTCACGGGGCAGATGCATGTTGCTGGGTTGGCAGAAAGGCTGGAATGTTATGACATCTGCTCCAAGGGAGTTTCTGTGTCAAATAAGTTATTCCAGAGTAACTGAGGGAGAAAACAAAACCAAGCCACATTCATACATACATGCAATGCATACACACAAAAATGTGACCATGTTTAAATAATAGACCTTGGAGGCCTCCGTTCAAAAGATTGCAAGTTAATTCCCTGGCATCTCCAGTTAGAAGTATTAGGGTGGGAGGGAGTGTAAGGATGCCCTGCCCTCTCAGTCTTTGTTTCTGCCTGAGACCATGGAGAGCAGCTGCCGGTCAGAGTAGACAATGCTGGCCTAGATGGACACAGAGCCTGTTGTGATATAAGGAGCTTCGTATGTTCACTCCAGGGAACTTTTCTTGCATGTGAAGTCAGGCTCTGGTGGATTGAGCAGACAAGACCATAATAATAATAATAATAATAATAATAATAATAATAATAATATATTATTTATACCCCGCCCATCTGGTTGGGTTCCCCCAGCCACACTGGGCAGCTTCCAACAAAACGCTAAAATACAGAAATCCATCAAACATTAAAAGCTTCCCTAAACAGGGCTGCCTTGAGATGCCTTCTAAAGATCTGGTAATTGTTGTTCTCTTTGACCTCTGGTGGGAGGGCATTCCACAGGGTGGGTGCCACTACCATAGAATCACAGAATCACAGAATCATAGAGTTGGAAGAGACCACAAGGGCCATCCAGTCCAACCCCCTGCCAAGCAGGAAACACCATCAAAGCATTCTTGACATATGCCTGTACCGAGAAGGCCCTCTGCCTGGTTCCCTGTAACTTGGCTTCTCGTAGCGAGGGAACCTCCAGAAGGCCCTCGGTGCTGAATCTCAGTGTTTCCAATGGTCAAGAAGGCAGTTTCTCGATGTACTATGAGGGGCAGATGTGGCTTGTCTACCTGGGAAGGGAGCCCAACAAGGAGAAGGAAAACTCTGATCCTAAACCTCCACTGCCTTGTGGGATATTGTTGGGAGAAGAAAAGGCTAAGGAGGAAACCCTTCACAAATCCAGAGCAGAGTCCCTCAGACAGTTGGACGGTTGTCTTGTGCGCCTCCTCCTGGCAACTCCTGCAGCCAAGCTGGTGCCAAACGTCCTGCTCTGCTTTCCTTTGGACCACACCATTAAGGCCAAGAGTCTTGTCGTCTGGGCAGCCCAGGACCTCCATGCACACTGCCCAGGCTTGTGCCCCGGAGAGGTCACTTCAGTGCTGCTAATTTTGACTTCAGTTTTGACTTCACCCCTGGAGGCGCATTCCATTGTTTCTCGAGACAGACAGGTGACAACAGACTCCTACTCCAGGGACCTTTACTCGGCTTCCTTGACTTTTCAAGCCCTCTGTTCCTGTTTGTTTTATTCACCCGCCCTGTCCCTCGACCAGCCTCTTTAACACCCCTCAATTCACTCTTCAAACCAAGGACCAAACGAGGATTTCATAGCAATCGAGAACCACAGCTAAGCTCTTTTCGGGTGCGCAGACTGAAGATTTGGTCCAAATGATAAAAGAGGAGCATCTTTTTTGCCAGGAGGTTGCTGTGGAATGTGCTCGGTTTCCTGCCTCTGCATTTTGCCAACACAAAGAAAAGCTTTTCCTGTCCAGGGAGCTGCTCAGTCTGCAAACACTTAAAAGTCAACTTCTTGGGAGTGACTTCCCCACATCTTGGAAAAGATTGGCGGTTAGCTCCCAATTCAATTCCTACTGGTGGTATGTGCATGTGTCGCAGTTACAATAAATCTCCTTTAGCAAAGAGCAAGAGAAATGTGTTTCCCCCCCTTCCAGTTGCCAGTGGTAGCACTCCAATATTGTGGAGCCAGCTTATGTTGCATCCTGTTCCTAGAAAAACAAGGGCATTCCTTTACAGCAGACTTGTAAATAGTTGCTTACATAAGAAGAGCTCTACTGGAGGCCACAGTGCCTCATAAGAAATCTACAGCGGTCAGGACAAATGCCATGGAGGCTAGAGACATAAGTAGGTGGAACCACAGATATCTGTTCGACCTTTTACAGTTGTTGTTTAGCCGTTTAGTTGTGTCTGACTCTTCGTGACCCCATAGAACAGAGCACGCCAGGCACTCCTGTCTTCCACTGCCTCCTGCAGTTTGGTCAGACTCATGTTCGTAGCTTCGAGAACACTGTCCAACCATCTCATCCTCTGTCGCCCCCTTCTCCTTGTGCCCTCCATCTTTCCCAACATCAGGGTCTTTTCCAGGGGGGGGGGGTCTTCTCTTCTCATGAGGTGGCCAAAGTATTGGAGCCTCAGCTTCAGGATCTGTCCTTCCAGGGAGCACTCAGGGCTGATTTCCTTATACAGTAGACAACAGAAAAGCCAGAGATTTCTATACACCCCTCTCTGCATCCAGGTAAGAGCCACGGATCATAGAATCATAGATTTGTGGAGATGGAAGGGACCACAAGAGTCATTTAGTCCAACTCTCTGCTAAAGCATCCCTGAAAGATCCAACCTCTGTTTAAAAACCTCCAAGGAAGGAGAGTCCACCACCTCCCGAGGGGAGACCATGCCACTGTCAAACAGTTCTTGCTGTCAGAAAGTTCTTCCTGATGTTTAGTCGGAATCTCCTTTCTCTTGAAGCCATTGCTTCGAGTCCTACCCTCCAGAGCAGGAGAAAACAAGCTAGCTCAAATTTTCCATGTGACAGCTCTTGAGATATTTGAAGATGGCTATCCTCTCAGTCTCCTCTTTTCCAGGCTAAACATACCCAGCTCCTTCAACCTTTCCTCATAAGGCTTGGCTTCCAGACCCTTGATCATCTTGGTTGCCCTCCTCTGCATGGGCTTTCAACATTGTACACTGCTCAGAGGTTTAAAAAATATTAAGTGCTTTCAAAATGTTTTAAATGAACTACCTGTCAAATGAAAGGTGGGGTGCAAAAAATAAAAAGACCTGATTTTTTTTGGGAGGAGGGCTCTGCTTAGCTTCCGATGTTTCCCCTCCAGTTGACACTGGGTTGCTCCCTAGGAGCTTTTCTGCAATGCTCCTGCAATGCTACCACACCATTGCTGTCTAAAGCAGCTATAGAATCATAGAATCGTAGAATTGTAGAGTTGGAAGAGACCACAAGGGCCATCCAGTCCAACCCCCTGCCGAGCAGGAAACACCATCAAAGCATTCTTGACATATGCCTGTCAAGCCTCTGCTTAAAGACCTCCAAAGAAGGAGACTCCACCACACTCCTTGGTAGCAAATTCCACTGCCAAACAGCTCTTACTGTCAGGAAGTTCTTCCTAATGTTTAGGTGGAATCTTCTTTCTTGTAGTTTGAATCCATTGCTCCGTGTCCGCTTCTCTGGAGCAGCAGAAAACAACCTTTCTCCCTCCTCTATATGACATCCTTTTATATAATTGAACATGGCTATCATAACCTTCTCTTCTCCAGGCTAAACATACCCAGCTCCCTAAGCTGTTCCTCATAAGGCATTGTTTCCAGGCCTTTGACCATTTTGGTTGCCCTCCTCTGCACACTTTCCAGCTTGTCAGTATCCTTCTTGAACTGTGGTGCCCAGAACTGGACACAGTACTCCAGGCGAGGTCTGACCAGAGCAGAATACAGTGGTACTATTACTTCCCTTGATCTAGATGCTATACTCCTATTGATGCAGCCCAGAATTGCATTGGCTTTTTTAGCTGCTGCATCACACTGTTGACTTGTGTCAAGTTTGTGGTCTACCAAGACTCTTAGATCCTTTTCACATGTACTGCTCTCAAGCTAGGTGTCTCCCATCCTGTATTTGTGCCTTTCATTTTTTTTTGCCCAAGTGTAGTACTTTACATTTCTCCTTGTTAAAATTCATCTTGTTTGCTTTGGCCCAGTTGTCTAATCTGTTAAGGTCATTCTGAAGTGTGATCCTGTCCTCTGGGGTGTTAGCCACCCCTCCCAATTTGGTGTCATCTGCAAACTTGCTCAGGATGCCCTCAAGCCCATCATCCAAGTCATTGATAAAGATGTTGAATAAGATTGGGCTCAAGACAGAACCTTATGGCACCCCACTAGTCACTACTCTCCAGGATGAGAAGGAGCCATAGAGTGACAGCAGCAGGACAAAGAAAAGAAAAGCCAAAACAACCCCCTGAATATTTACTGTATGGTATGAGAAGTGAGCAGATTTCATCAGGAAGATAGAGGATATGCATCAATGGAAAATTAAGAAATATGGCATACTCAAAACGTCTGCAGGCACAAATAGTGTTGAAAATAAGATTACCTATGATTGCTCTGGTGGCATCATGAGCACAAATGATAATGAATATGCAATAGTTCTGGTTACAGGTAGGTAGCCGTGTTGGTCTGGATCGAAGTAAAATAAAAAAATTCCTTCAGTAGCAATATGCAATAGAAAGGACATTTGGAGGGTGGCCTTGCCATAGGGAAACTAGCCATAGCTACAGCATCAACACTGCATTTCCCTATGTGTGGCGAGTCATGCATGCTTCCTGTCTGTTGTTTCTGGAATTAATGCCAGAAAAGAGAGAAGGAAGGCACTGGCAATTTCCAAAACTCCAGAGCTGGAAATGTTATTTGTAAGTCCAAATTTGGTGTTTGCTTTTTAAGCTTTGTAGTTTTCATTTTGAGTTCATACGAGAGCGACAGAGAGACTTGACAAAGGCATACATATTCCCATGGCCCTAAAATTTGAGGCTGGAGACTAATGATTTTCTCCCCGCCCACAAGCGCATTCCTTTGCAAGATGGCTGTCTGAAAAATTTGAAGGAGGCCTCTCAAGAAGAGATTCCATAAGCTTGAAATCTGAAATATTTGCCCAGCCCTGTCTTAATCTTACTTCCAACGCTGAGTTACCTGCAAGGATTCATTGCACTGACACAGTAAAGAACACAAATGTGACAAAGTGGGGGGGGGGGAAGGAGAAAAAGAGCAAACTCTGTTCTGCCACATTTCCTCGCGTAGGGTGTGACTTGGAGAGGAAATACCAAAATACCACCAGAAAGCTTATTCCCACAGCGCATTCAGCCTAATCGAAACCAGAAGGGCTCGCCGTTGTCCCTGTACAAGGGCTTCTCTTGCCAGACTTCCAGATCAAAGAGACTTTGAAGAACCCCAGTTTTTCAGCATCCCTCCCAAATGACCTTCTGATTCCTCGAGAAGGCCATCTTTTGCTAGCAAATAATGGTTGTCCAAGGAATATTACAATCCTACGGGACAGATGCTGGAATTCCACAATTCTTCATTATGCTATGCTAGGTTATATTAATCGCCACTGCTACTTCCAAATGGGACTCATTCCAGTAGGAATAAACAACTAAGCCCATAGAAGATGGGAGACAAGGGGAGGGCTCCTGAATTAGGCCAATGCCCCACGTACTCCCAGTGGGATCAAGTTGCAAGAAAGGAGATTCCGACTAAACATCAGGAAGAACTTTCTGACAGTAAGAGCTGTTCAACAGTGGAACCCTTGAGAGGTGGTGGACTCTCCTCCCTTGGAGGTTTTTAAGCAGAGGTAGGATGGCCATCTGCCATGGATGCTTTAGTTGAGATTCCTACATTGCAGGGGGTTGGACTAGAGGACCCTTAGGGGCCCTTCCAACACTACAATTTTATGATTCCATGAATCTGTAGCACAAGGAGAAGGATTTCAGGTTGACTTTCTCTGCTCACAAAGATTTTAAAAGGTCTTTAAACGATACTATTCACCTGAAGTCTCAGCTAACTTCTCTACTGAAGTTCTAGTTATAGGTAGGTAGCCGTGTTGGTCTGACGTAGTCGAAACAAAATAATAATAAAAAATCATTCCAGCAGCACCTTAGAGACCAACTAAGTTTGCCATAGATATGAGCTTTTGTGTGCATGCACACTTCTTCAGATACACCTGAAGAAGTGTGCATGCACACGAAAGCTCATACCTATGACAAACTTAGTTGGTCTCTAAGGTGCTGCTGGAAGGAATTTTTTTATTTTGTTTCTCTACTGAAGGTACAAGAGGGTATCAACAGGGGGTTTGAGGGAATGCCAAGGTTTGCAGAGGTATAAAAATATTTAGGGGGGAAGCTAGGGGAGCATCCCCACACCAAATTTGCAGGAGTGGGCCCGTGGGTCCTTGGGACGGGGAGGGGAAGAAAGAAGCCACTGCTGTTAGGGAGACTCGCCTCTGAGAAACTGTGGGGTAACTTTGTAGAAATTCACTGGAACAGTCCCCTCACCCTGTCCCTGGTTTCTCTGAATAATTTTGAGAGGCTATTTACACACGGCTCCGATTTCAACTGCTGCTTTGAATTATTGTTTAGTAAAATGGTATATTGCAGTGTTATGTTTATTTTATGCAAGCTGCCCGGGAGAGCTTTCCCTTCTTCTGAACCAAAACTGCATTTCGAAATTCAGATTAACTGTGCCCTGATCCACTCATAAGTCCGAGAAGAGCGAACTGGCCATGAATTTGTGGACCGCACTAAACTGTCCTCCATACCTGTAATAAGCTGCCTCGTGTTGAGTCAGACCCTTTGTCCAGCTACTTCAGTATTGTCTACACTGACTGGCAGCAGTTAACTCCTAGGTTTCAGACAGGGTCCTCTCCTGGTCCTTACATGGCGATGCCAGAAATCGAACCGGGGACTTTCTGCTGCTGCTCTTGCACCTCTGAAAGATGTATTATAAAGCCATGCTTGCAGGTATCACATTTTTCTTGTGTCTGAATCCGTAATTTGGGGGTGCTGGGTGGTAGGGGAGCATACAGACCCTCCAAGTGTCCCTATTTTCCAGGGACTGTCCTGGATTTACAGAAGTTGTCCTGGTTTCTGATTTGATCATGGAACGTCCCGCTTTTCCTTAGGACGTCCTTATTGTCATCAGAGAAACGTTGGAGGGTATGGAGGGTATGGAGTTATGCAACCCTTGAGTCAAGGAGATAAGTAACTACGGTATACAACCTTTAGAAGGCATCTGAAGGCAACCCTGTATAGGGAAGGATTTTTTTAGTTTAATGTTTTATTATGTTTTTATACGTGTATGTTGGAAGCTGCCCAGAGTGGCTGGGGAACCCAGTCCGATGAGTGGGCTACAAATAATAAAGTTGCTATTATTCAGTGTGTGTGTTTTTCTAGAAAACATGGAGTTGTTACAATAAGTGCCACACTTTTTAACAGCAACAAAAGAGAGGTGTCAGCATTGTGCATCCTTGAGTACCCACAGAATAAAACACTGCAATTATTATTATTATTATTATTATTATTATTATTATTATTATTATATAGGACATTCCTATTTTCACTGGAGAAATGTTGGAAGCTATGGAGCATATTGTGTGAATTGGCTCTTGCTGAGGCACGAGGAACGGACATTCTGCAGTGTTTTACCAGGGCTGAACATAGAAACAAAGTTCCATGTGTCAGCTCATGCTCCAACAGCCCCATTTCAAAAAATGAGCCTCCGTTTTCCATATCTACAGCGCTGGCTGCTCTCTTTCCCCCTTCCTGCAATAAAAAAGGCACAGTCACAAGTTTCGGGGAAAGGAAAACAGCTTATACTGCAAGCCACACTCTTCTTTCTTCTTTCCCATTTGTGCTGCCCCCAAACACCACATGCCAAACCCACAGCAAGCGACCGCATTCAGATGACCTGCTTTGTTAGAGCTATTTTTTGAGGACATCGGAGAATCATCCACTTGTCCCTCCTGAAAAATTAGTGTGGGCGATACAGGATCAGGGCTAACACATGGAGATGGGAGCACTCAGTAAACTCCCTCCGACAGTGGAGGCAGAGCACAGCCATCATGAACTAGAAGCATCTGCTGAAGGTTCAATTCCTGGCATCTCTGGGTAGCACCAGTCTGAAAGCCCAGAGACCTGTTACTGCCAGTCAGTGTCGACAATACTGAGCTAGGTGGACCAATGGCCTGATTTGTTGCATTTCCCAAAAGACCTGAGGCCTTCCCACTAGGGATAAAGGTAAAGGGACCCCTGACCATTAGGTCCAGTCGTGACTGACTCTGGGGTTGCGCGCTCATCTCGCATTATTGGCCGAGGGAGCCGGCGTATAGCTTCCAGGTCATGTGGCCAGCATGACAAAGCCACTTCTGGCGAACCAGAGCAGCACACGGAAACGCCGTTTACCTTCCCGCTGTAGCGGTTCCTATTTATCTATTTGCATTTTGACGTGCTTTCGAACTGCTAGGTTGGCAGGAGCTGGGACTGAGCAACGGGAGCTCACCCCGTCGCAGGAATTCGAACCGCCGACCTTCTGATCAGCAAGCCCTAGGCTCTGTGGTTTAACCCACAGCGCCACCTGGGTCCCTTACCCACTAGGGATAATGAGTGATAATACCTTGAAGAAGGCACACAATCTCTTTCTATATGCAACAGCTGCAGCTAGAGCGGTATATGCAAAAAAATGGAAAGAAAAAGAGGTGCCTACGAAAGAAACCTGGCAGAATAAATTGATAGAATGCACAGAACTAGTATTTATGACCATGAAACTAAGAAATAACAATGACTCCTAGACAAGAGAAGAGTGGAAGAGAAGATACACTACAGTGGAACCTTGGTTTATGAACACCTCGGTTTATGAATTTTCGGTTTACGAATGCCGCGGACCCATCTGGAACGGATTAATTCACTTTCCATTACTTTCAGTGGGAAAGTTCGCTTCAGTTTATGAACGCTTCAGTTTATGAACAGACTTCCGGAACCAATTACACCCATGCTTCGTGTCAAGTATGCTTCAGGTTGAATACTCCGCGGACCCATCTGGAACGGATTAATCCACTTTCCATTCCTTTCAATGGGAAAGTTCGCTTCAGTTTATGAACGCTTCAGTTTATGAACAGACCTCCGGAACCAATTGTGTTCATAAACCGAGGTACCACTGTATTCAATTTAACCTAAAAGTAGGAGTTAACATGTGAGCAGCAGATAATATCAAATACAGTGGTACCTCAGGTTACAGACGCTTCAGGTTACAGACTCCGCTAACCCAGAAATAGTACCTCGGGTTAAGAACTTTGCTTCAGGATGAGAACAGAAATCGTGCGGCGGCAGCAGGAGCCCCCATTACCGTAGCTAAAGTGGTGTCTCAGGTTAA
Organism: Zootoca vivipara; assembly: GCF_963506605.1. Classification (NCBI taxonomy): domain Eukaryota; kingdom Metazoa; phylum Chordata; class Lepidosauria; order Squamata; family Lacertidae; genus Zootoca; species Zootoca vivipara. The sequence goes on along the minus strand of NC_083283.1, from coordinate 10,848,603 downwards.
GAACAGTTTCAGGTTAAGAACGGACCTCCAGAACGAATTAAGTTCTTAACCCGAGGTACCACTGTAAAAGAAGATTTGAGAGAAAAAACAGGTGGGATATCAGGATATGCAACTGACGAAGGTTTGCTTAGAATGCCGTGGAAAGATGGACTGGGAAGTCCTGGGAAAAGGGAAAAATGAAGGATATGGTATGATGTGTGTATATAAGTTGTAAAAAGGCATTAACACACACACACACACACACACACACACACACACACACACAACCTTGGACCCATTCTGGTCTCACTACCAGCTCCACTGATCGCTTTGTCTCTAAACTGAGATGGTGGAAGGAGATGGAAAGAAGAGCCACTCTCCCTGATCATGGCTTCTCCACCACACTTCTGTCCAGGGAGGAAATCCGGGAAAAATTATCATTTTCTAGGGTGCACACTGGTGGGTATGCGTGTGAAATGTATTTCTGGAAGAACACATCTGTTTACAGGGCACACAAATAGCACAACTTTCCAATGCAATCTTGGCTCTGCTTCCCTTTACCATCGAATCAGTTTCCAAACCTGATGCTGGCTCATCTAAACCTGCATTTCTGACTTTCACAGAAGCATGCCAACAAACAGTGGGGGCGAGACCCCAGAAGCTCATTATGACTGCAATAACCCCATCAACTTCACTGGACCTTCTACTTCTCAGTAGAAAATGCATATGGTTACTCTATAAGTGACGTCTGTGAAATCTGCCCTCTTAAGGCTGCATAGGATTGTGGTCTTAATTTGGAGAACTTTACTTGGTAGTCAGTGGAAGAAAGTTATTTCTCTACCAAACACACATTCTTGGCATCACATGCTTTGCATCTATTTATCTGTGAAATTTATAACCCACCCTTTAGATGGCCCCTTTTGATCCACAGACAATGGAAATTCCATAAAAATAAAAACAAAAAAGGGATTATTTCCAGGATTACTGTTGAAAATATCATTTTAAAAAATAACTCTATGGAGTGAAATATTGCATAATTAGGGTCTGATCTTGTTGCAGGTAACAATAGTTGATATATGCACAGGATTGGACCTAAGAACCCCCTTTCAGCACAGAGGGAGACCATCCAATCCTTTTCACAATGATCCTATTAAAACACACACACTACATGCAAAGAGCACTCCCCCCCCAAACATTCAGATACAATTTTGAGCCATTAGCCAAAGAACTAATTTTTATATTCACACTTTTATTGCTGTCTAATTTTTCAGCAGGAGTGACTGTGGCTAACCCTGGCCACTTCATAGCCCCTTCTTGCGTTTGATCCAAGTCTCCCCTTTAGAGCTGAAATACTTGAAAAGACAAAAGAAATAAATGAGGCATGGACATTACGAAGAAATTTTAAAACTGAACTGGAGTTGATTTGCAACAGGCCTGTGAGGAATGCAAATCACATCCATCCATAATGATATAGTTATTTGAAGAAGGTTGTGTGTGTTTTTGTTTTAGGCTTTTTTTGGGGGGGGCGCGGGTTTGGTGTTTTTTGTTTTTTGTTTGCTGGTGGGGAAGACTCAGTGTGAAAACTAAACTTTCTGCCAGTATCAAGACAATGGGTTTGAGCATGTGGCTTCTCTGCAAGCCCAGCTCTGTAAAAAAATTTGCTCACAAGAGCAGTTCTTAAAAGTTAATGGGATTCCCCTCCTCCCCGAGTAAGGATTTCTGGGCCGTGCATAAAAACATGCAGAGTGATCCTTCCTGATGTTGCACAAGTAATTGCTTAGCACCCTTTATTTTGCACAAGGAAAAGCAAGCATTTGCAGACAATTAAAATATGAGACAATCAACATAGCGAAAACAAGCACTTTCCCTGCAATTTGAAATTTAAGACATCCATACTTAAGGAGCAGAGACACAAGCTGGGCTCCAGTCTCTCAACTAAGCATTGATCACTCACCAAGACTTGTCCACAGTGAGCTCCCATTCCAGAAGTGCCCGCCAAAATGTAGGCCATCATTCCATATTGAAGGTTAAAAATTATTTTCCCACGGGCAGCTGAACAGGAAAAAAATGGTCCACACTGCTCCAGTGATAACTCCCAGGAATTGGGGGTTAATATTTGATTTCTTGGTGCAAACTGAAAGAAAATCCAAAGTCCAGGGATCCACAGATAGTTTTCTGGGAGCCTAAGAGTTTTTGACTTGCATCCATAAAAGTCCTGGCCGGTAAGGAGACACAAATACAATTGGTAAAGGCAGCAGGAAGGAAAGTCTACCATGCGAGCCAAAAGGGGCTGGGGGTGGGGTGGGGAGGCCACTCACTGGACACCCCTTGGGCTGATAGAAGAGATTTCAGGAAATCCAAACACTTAAACAGGAAATCTGAATGCTGGATAAACATTCCATAATCTCCACTGCTAAGTGAACATGCAACCTCTCCTGTTAACCCTTTCCCTGCTCTGGGCGGAATGCAAAACTCAATTGGACATACTTTGCTGTAACCGGATCTCTCTTAACGTTCCACCATGTGCTTGCGTGTGTCTCTGCGGTATGACATTACTCGAGAATGGTGGTTAGGTTTCCTCCCCCTTTCTTCGTTTCTTTCAGAATTTACTAGCATCTGGCAGGGTTAGAAAGCATCCTTCCTCCCCATTGTTCCTTAATCTGGGCCTGGCAACATTTTAGTTAAAAGCGTGGCGATTTTCTGCAAGTTAATATTTTCCACCAGCCAAACAGCCCTGCAATGCAGCTTTGATTTGTAGCAGGAAAGGAATGCTAGGATACTTATTAGCTGTGTGTGTGTGTGTGTGTGTGTGTGTGTGTGTGTGTGTGTGTGTGTGTCCCACCCCCGCCAGCCAATGGCTCCTTTTTGCTTTGTTTCCATTTCACAGAGTAGCTCCCCTCCGCCACCATTCCTCCTCTTCTTCACGTGCTCCTACATGTCATTTCCTCAAAGGTTAATTTCTGCATGTCACCTGTTGATTTATTTTATTATCCTCCTGGCCCTCTGTGTTTGGTAAGGGAGATCCTGTTGCAATAATTCCATAAAGAAAACAGAAAGATCACTAAAAAGAATCTGAAGAAGTGTGCATGCACACGAAAGCTCATACCAAAATAAAAACTTAGTTGGTCTTTAAGGTGCTGCTGAGGGAATTTTTTTTATTTCACTAAAAAGAAGATATTGGGTTGTGGCCAATGTTAGTTCTACTCAGAGTCCAACCCACTGAAATTAACGAACATGACTAACTTGGGTCCATGCATTTCAGTGGGTCTACTCTCTCTGTTCAGTGGTACCTTGGTTCCTGAACAGCTTAGTTGTTGAGCAAATCGGCTCCCGAATGCAGCAAACCTGGAAGTAAGTGTTGCGGTTTGCGAACATTTTACGGAAGACGAACAGCCGATGTGGCTTCCAATTGAGTGGAGGAAGCTCCTGAAGCCAATCGGAAGCCGCACCTTGATTTTTTAATGGACTCCCAGAATGGATTAAGTTCGAGAACCAAGGTACCACTGTATAGAATTTAGCTGGGTACAACTCATGGGGTGGTAGTTATCCTCAGAGTAGACCCCTTGAAGTTGACACATTTGACTAACTGTTCCCTACTAAGGCTATTGTTTAGTTGTTTAGTCGTGTCCGACTCTTCGTGACCCCATGGACCATAGCATGCCAGGCACTCCTGTCTTGCACTGCCTCCCGCAGTTTGGTCAAACTCATGTTCGTAGCTTCGAGAACACTGTCCAAACATCTCGTCCTCTGTTGTCCTCTTCTCCTTGTGCCCTCAATCTTTCCCAACATCAGGGTCTTTTCCAGGGAGTCTTCTCTTCTCACGAGGTGGCCAAAGTATTGGAGCCTCAGCTTCAGGATCTGTCCTTCCAGTGAGCACTCGGGGCTGATTTCCTTCAGAATGCATAGGTTTGATCTTCTTGCAGTCCATGGGACTCTCAAGAGTCTCCTCCAGCACCTTAATTCAAAAGCATCTATTCTTTGGCGATCAGCCTTCTTTATGGTCCAGCTCTCACTACTGGGAAAACCATAGCTTTAACTATACGGACCTTTGTCGGCAAGGTGATGTCTCTGCCGACTAAGGCTATATCCTGCACCAAAAAGCACTTCAAACAGGCATGGCTTCCCCCAAAGAAGGCCAGGAACTGCAGTTTGTTGGGTGCTGAGTGGTGTTAGGAGACCCCATTCCCCTTACTACAATTCCCAAAACAGTTTAATAAAGGAGATTCTGACTCAACATCAGGAAGAACTTTCTCGGCAGTAAGATCTGTTCGTCAACCCTTGGGAGGTTGTGGTCTCTCCTTCCTTGGAGAGTTTTCAAAGCCGAAGTTGGATGGCCATCTGTCCTGGATGCTTTAGCTGAGATTGCTGCATTGCAGGGGGTTGGACTGGATGACCCTCGGGACCCTCCCAACTCTACAATCCTATGATTCTACAAAATTCATGAAGGAGAGGACTATTGATGACTATTAGCCGTGATGGCTCTTGCTCTGCTGCTACAGCTGGAGACGGCAAGGCTTGTGAATACCAGTTGCTGGAAACCGCAGGAGGGGAGAGGGCTGTTACGTTCGAATCCTGCTTGCGGGATTCTCACAGGGTGGCCTCTGTGAGAACAGGATGCTGGACTCAGATGGGCCATTGGCTCCCCTTCTGTTTATTGCACCACTAGACTCTAAAGCACTAAGAGCTGGTGCGAGGGTAGTGGGTAGGTGCCGTTATATTTTGGGTATTTTCTCTCAAGCTTTTTAAAAAAATAGCTCTCCGTGCCCTTTAGGAGGCATGGGGAGGACAAACTGGCCATTTGTTCTGTGGCTCGTACAGGACATGCTCCGAGGCTCCCCTGCTTTGCAAAGGCACGCATGCCCCCACCAATGTCACCAGACTTTAGCAGCTGTCAAACTGTGCAGAACAGCGCCACATAATAGTTCGGGAACAGAAGCGGAAAAGGCGAGAGCCAAAGGAAACAGCAGGCATTTCGACATAGTTACTCAGAATGAAATGTATCTAATCCTCAAGCATTTAGATGCCTGCTTTATTCATGTGTGTGTGCGCACAAAAAGTTCAGCAGCCACAAATACACAAGGATTTCACTCGCAATGTTGTTTTGCTTTCAGCACGGAAGGAGACTCTTAAAGAATTAAGAATCTTAATGGTTTTTAAATTGGCCCGATGTGTACATTCTTTCTTATTACCCCGTGCCATCAAGTTAATGAGACATACTGATATTTATTTAATGTTCGTGTTGCAGTTTCAGACTTCTTTTAAAAAAACTGCCCACTAGCATAGGTTACTTGAAATGTGGAATGGATAGGTCTATTATAGGACCATAAATTTTGAAAGTATTTCAGGGTCGTCTAGCCCAACCCTTCACCGATGCAGAAAGGTTTTAAGCAGGGCTCTGCTTAAAAACTTCATTTTTTTAAAAAATAATTTTTTATTGTTTAAAAACACAAAATTATAACACACAAATACAAACATACAAAAGACATACTTACGAACATAAAATTAACACTAATTACAATACAAAGCACATTTTATTATCCCTTACTAACTTATAATCCAAGTTCTAACTTTAGATGACTTCCAAGTAAACTTACTGCAATTTATCTTTCCTTTATATCTTTATGCACAATTTGTTGTATACATATCCTTTTCTTTTTCCTTGTTTTCTCTATAATTAATCTTTGTAATGTAGATTTCTTTTGTACTAGGTTTAGTCTAATTCTGCCTCTGCTTAAAAACTTCAAATGAATGAGTTTCCAGGGTGGTTTTTCCCCATAGCCAGACCATGAGGATCATCTAGTCCAACCCTCTGTGATGCAGGAATCTTTATGCCCAACGTGGGACTGGAACCCATGACCCTGGGATAGAGTTTCCTGCTTGGAGCCTGTGTACAGTAGAAACCAAACTCCTCCAGCCAGGCCACACCTCTGAGCGAGCTCTACAGGAGCTGCTTGCCTGGGCCATAGCTGGTTCTCTGAAAAGGCCCTTATTTAAATAATCGTGCATACATTACAGATATTGTCAGGAACTTCTCCCTCATGCTCATTCGAAACTCCCTTTCTTGTAATTTAAACCTGTTGGTTCAGGTCCTCCCCTCTGAAGCAACACAGCACAAATCTACTTCATCATTTTCCAGGCCCATTGGCTGCTGTTTTATATTGAGTCAGTCAATCAAGCTCAGCATGGCCTTCATTGCTGGCAGAAGCTCTCCAGAATCTCAAGCTGAGTTTTCTCCCATCCTTACCTGGAGTTGCCAGGGATTGATGTGGTTTAATGGATTACAGCCCGCTTTTCTTTCACACGAATTGCAAAGCATCTTTATAAACAATAAACAGCAAGAACAGAGCATCACAAATGCAACAAATGGTACAGAACATTAACAGATCGCCATTAAAACTATGGGAGTCCATAAAACGCTGTTAACAAAACAGCTAGGAAAATAAGCAAAACAGCACAATTGTGTTGTGGGATTCACAAAGCATAACAGCATTAACAATCTGCAAAACAATATTAGCTTTGTTAACAAAATAGCGACCAGAAAATAAACGAAGCACTGTTGAGTTCATGCGCACACTCTCCCCAATTCCATGACTCATAACCTCCCAATTGATTCAATTCATTAAAATACACATAATGCAACGGCTCCTTTCTGGTGCAATGGTATAGCATATAGCATGGGGAGGGGGGCCCAAGGGAAGTTGCCCCGGGCACAAAAGTTGCTCCCCCAATACTTCCATTGTTGGTCTCCATTGAAAATGGCTTCTCCGTGTGAACCAGAAAGTGATCTCTCCAGACAATGGAATGACTCTTCTTTTCTTCTTTTCTTATCTTATCTCTGTGGCTCCAATTTCCTGGATGACACAGATGCTGTTAGGCCTGCTTAACTCCCTCCCTCCCACCCACCTACCCCCATCCCTCCGTACAGCCCTGGGATCTGGCAACCCACGTTATGCCACTGTGCTGGAGAGTGGGGCAAGGCAAATGCAACACGCCATTGCCTGATAGCCAGCACAAAGCCTTTCTCCCATCACCAAGATTGAAGCTGGGATCTTCTGCATGCAGGACAGGTGTTCTGCCACTGAGCTATGGCCCCATCTGTGTGACAGTCCTTTAAACATTTGAGGATGCCTCTCATCTCACCCCTTTATTTCCTTTTCCCTGAGGCTACAAATGCCCTCAAACTTTCTTCATAAGTTGTTGTGTGTGGTCTTTTTGGGGATTTTTTTATTTATGATTTTCAGATTTATACATTTCACTAATTTTACAATCACTTTAACATTTCAAAACTCGACTTCCTTCCCCCTCTTTCTGCGGTTTCTTAAATTTATTTTTAATATCTTCTGCATATCCAAGTTCATTTAACTTGCTCATTTATTCATCTACTTTAAATATACACTCTTATGAAACTGCAGGTTATTACAATAATCCAGCCAATGTTCTTATCTGTTTACAATTTATCTGTAAATATTCAACAAACCATTTCCATTCTTTTATAAAAAAGCTTGTTATCTTGATTTCTTATTCTTCTGGTAAGTTTCGCCATTTCTGCATATTCCATAAGCTTTTGTATCCATTCTTCCTTTTCAGGTAACATTCTTGCCACTGTGTTGGCATACATGAATAAATTTCTGTACAGTTTAGGTAGTTCTCTCCCATAATTCCCAAAAGAAAAGCTTCTGGCTTTTAAAAGAAACGTTATTTTAAACATCCTTTTCAATTCATTATATATCATTTCCCAGTAAGCTTTAACCTTACTACAAGACCACCAAATATGAGAAAAAGAGCCTTCTTTCTCTCTACATTCCCAACACTTATTTGATTTAGATTTATACAGTTTTGCCAATTTACTTGGTGTTAGATAACATCAACATATCATTTTCATATCATTTACTTTTAGACAATAACATGCTGTAAATTTTATATCCCTATTCCACAATCGTTCTCATGCTCTTTCCTCATAAGGTTTAGCCTCCAGACTCCTCTCTATCTTTATCTTCCTCCTCTAGACACAGCAATTAATTAAAAAAAAAGCAGAACCTCCATGCTTAGGGGCACTAGACCTCTGAGGCTGTCAGGGGCTGGTCTGGATCAGAAGATTGGGGAATGCAATCGCAGGGAGATCAGCTCCTAAGAGAAGAGGAGGGGCAGTATCCCCCCCCCGTTTCCAGAAGCAGAGAGACAGACAGACACAGAAACTGCACAGTTGAGAGAGGAGCTACCTAGCTATGAGATAGTAGCTAAGCAACCAGAAGGGAGGGAGCATCTGGGCGATACATCAATAGGGAGTGGGGGGAGGGAACTCCCTCCCTCCCCCCAGACTTGGAGGTCCAAGAGTGTCAGAGAACAAAGGAGATGCAGGGGAGGGGGGAAAGGAACTTCCTGCTGGCACGCTTCTTGCTGAGGAAGTCAGGGGGAGGAGTCAGAGGAGGCAACTGATATCCTTGCGGAGGTTTGCCTGATTGTGCTTGCAACATAATGCTGTAATAAAAGGACTATAGATCTACCAAATGCTCGTTAGTTCTTATTGACGAGCTACCGGAAGGGAGAGGGGAACTCCTGTACTTGACAGCAACCCACATGTGCTAGGGACGGCTATTTCCATCCTTTCTGCCACTTATGGTATTTCTGGGAGAATCTGGTCAGCTACCGGGAAGCAGAGATGCTGGGCAGTATTTCTGGATATGCTGAATATGGCACCTAATTCTGCCCTTTCTTTGCTTCTGCATGAAATGGCGGAGGATGCGCAGCCAGACCAAGGCCGCCTTTACATTGTGAAATGTGAAGAGAGCATGACCTAGTTGTTTACTGTGTGTTAGGGCTGAACTTTCTATCAGGATGTTCTTGTCCTGGAAATTTCAGCCTGCTCTTTCTCTCTCTCCTTTTCCCTCTCAATCCCACACACACACACACACACACACACACCACATGTAAAAGGAAAATTGCTATGCACCGCAATAATATAGCTTGCATAATCTTCCCTTGGAGCACAGAGACTAAGCAGAGCAGAGATGGACGCCCTCGCCTGACAGATGTTCCCACCAGCGTCTCGATTTCTGCACACTCTTTCCCCACCTAACCTACACAGCGATGAAAAGCCAAATTCCAAATGTGCTGTGTGACTCTAGATGCTGGATTTCACAACAAAATGCTAGGATGGTTGGCAAACTCTCACAGAACTGACTAAAACCACATATGAAAAGGCAGCGCAAACACTGACAGCCCCGTTCTTGCATAAACAGAGTTTTCAGTCGCAATATTCGGCACTTAACAGGCTTAAGGACTCCTCGCTGGGTTTCGAACAATGCCGCTTTGCAGCCTGGCTTCCAGCGCCGAGCCCCTTCTCGCTACTTTCTTCCAAATGAGCAATCAAGGAGGCTTCCTGAGGGCCTTCATCCCTGCTGGTTTTCCTTTTCCCAGAACGAAAGCAAAGGGTGGAAAGGGGGGGGGTCCCTTATACACATCAAACTCTGTTCGAGTTCCGGTATCGGGGCAATGAATGTGCCAGTGGTTTTTTCCCCCCCTGCCCAGAGCTCATTCAGAAAAGCACAACGGAAATGGCATTTAACAAGGGTGCCTTTAAAGGCAGCGCTGTGCATTTGTTAACCCGATTAGCAGTCTGGTCCTGTGCTACGTTTCACAGTAAAACAAACAAACACAGAGGCAGGCTTCTGTGTGCTCGCTGCTAAATCCTCCCCTCCTTCTGCAAAAATTCTGCACCAAGGCAACCCATGCTTTCAGGCAAGGAAAGCCGAATCCTACATCCTTTACAAATGATGCAAACGTACGAGTCCTCCCAGCTGATAAGGTCTCGAAATGATTTGGATTTCATGGAGGTTGGCCTCCAATTCACAAGAGATGAGCTCCCTGCACCCCCTCCCCACTCATGCATGGCAGCCAAAATTTATTTATTTATTGAATTTTTGTCCTGCTCTTCCTTCCCAAGGAGCCCCAGGCTGCAAACAGATATACAGTCATACCTCGGGTTATAGCTGCTTCAGGTTGCGTCTTTTCAGGTTGTGCTCAGTGCTGAACCCGGAACTACCGGAATGGGTTACTTCTGGGTTTCGGCTCATGCGCATGCACAGAAGTGCTAAATTACGCTTTGCGCATGCGCAGAAGTGCTAAATTACGCTTTGCGCATGCACAGAAGTGCCGAATCGGAACCCGCGCGTGCGCAGATGCGGGTTGCGAACGCTGCGGGTTGCGGGTGTGCCTCCCGCACGGATCACGTTCGCAACTCGAGCGTCCACTGTACTGTTTAAGAACAGAAACAAAGCGAAAGGACATCCCTTGAAAATTCCTCTTTTCTTAGCAGCCTTTAAGCTGGTTGGTTTAATTCTACTGCTGTACCATTCTTAATTGATGCTTTATGTACTCAACACTTTGCATTTGTTTGCAACGCTCTGGATTCCCTCACCTTAAAGAATGAAAAGTGGCCTGTATTTTCCCCCCCAAAGGAAACCTTTCTATTCCAGTTTTGCACATAATAATAACGGCCAGCAACATTAGACAATTCGAAGCGTTATAAAAAAACGTATCCAGGTGACCTCCATATTGTTTCAAGGACCACAGATCTAACAAACTGATATGGACCAGAACTCCATTCTCCAGAAATTGAAAGTGCGTGCTGGCGGCTAGGCCCAATTCCAAATTTTCTGCTTGTGCGATGCAATTGCATCCTTCTCCCAGAGAACAGAATCTGGTGCTAAGGCCATTCAGGATCTCTTAAACTAAAAGACCTAAGCTAGCGGGGCTGAGAAAGACATTTGTTTAGACCAGGGGAGGGGAGCCTCAGGCACAAAGGATAAATGCAGCCCTCTAAGCTGCTCCGCCTGGTCCTTGGTACTCCCTCCCTCCCTCCCCCCTCCTGTCCCTTGTTTCTTCCCCTCCCTCACTGAGAGTTTCTGCCCAGCTGCAATATGTCCTTGAACACTGATCCCGACTCTTCCTTGCCTGCATGGATTCATCATGGAAGGAGGGGTGTGAAGAAACTAGCCTGCTAAGAAAGTTAAGATTTGCATTTCTTGCTCCTCCCACTTTTGCCTCTGGTCCCACCCACCACTGGCATGTGGCTCCCAGAAAGCTGCCTAGCAGGGCATGCAGCCCTTGTGCTGAGAAAGCTTCTATCGCCTTGTTCTAGACCCATCAGAACTCTCCTAGTCAAGCAAGAGCCTGGATAGGTCAGTTGGTTAAAGCATGGTGTTGCTAATGCCAAAGTTGCAAGTTCGATACCAGTATGGGACAGCTGCATATTCCTATATTGCATAGGGCGGGACTATATAACAAGTCCTAAAAGAACTTCATTGGCTCCCAGTCCATTTCCAAACACAACTCCAAAGGGTTGGTGCTGACCTTTAAACCCCTAAATGGCCTTGGCCCAGTATTTCAGAAGGACTGTCTCCACCCCAATTGCTCAACCCGGACACTGAGGTCCAGCTCCGAGGGCCTTCTGGCGGTTCCTTCCCTGCGAGAAGTGAGGTTACAGGGAACCAGGCAGAGTGTCACGGTCCGGTCGGCGGGCGGTTGAAGCCCTGGCTGAGGACGTCAGGACCAGGGCAAGATGGTGGTGTAGAAGCAGGAACCGGTGCAGGGTTGAGGGTCCAGCAGCAGGCAGTCGCAGGGTCAAGGAGCAAGGCAGAGGCGAAGGTCTGGGAGTCAAGGAGCAAGGCGTCGGCAAGGCAAAGGTCCAAGGGTCGAGGATCAAGGTGTCGGCAAGGCAGGGGTCCAAGGGTCGAGGATCAAGGCGTCGGCGAGGCGAGGGTCCAAGGAGCAAGAGGCCAGAGGCAACCAGGCAGGGATAGCGTTGCTGTGGCCAAGAGCTGAAGGGAAATGCTGAGCTTTTATCCCTCCCAGCTCCTGCCACCAGGTGCAGTGAGGTATCAAGTGGCCTCACCTGAGTGACCACTCCTTGCCTCTCCAGCACAAGCTGAGGTCTTCACCTGAGTGGCCACCCCTTGCTTCTCCAGCACAAGCTGAGGCAGGCCCCAGTCCTGCAAAGCACTATAGGCCCCAGAGTCTGACTCCTGTCCATACTCCTGACACAGAGGGCTTTTTCGGTGGTGGTGCCTGCCCTGTGGAACACCCTCCCATCAGATGTCAGGGAGATAAACAGTTACGTGATTTTTAAAAGACATCTGAAGGCAGCCCTGTTCAGGGAAGTTTTTAGCATTTGATGTAAAAAGGACCCCTGACAGTTAAGTCCAGTTGCAGATGACTCCGGGGTTGTGGCACTCATCTCGTTTTACAGGCCGAGGGAGCCGGCGTTTGTCCACAGACAGTTTTTCCGGATCATGTGGCCAGTATGACTAAGCTGCTTCTGGCGCAACGGAACACCAAAAACAGAGCAGCTCACGGAAACGCCGTTGACCTTCCCGCCGGAGCAGTCCCTCTTTATCTACTTGCACTTTTTTTGCGTGCTTTCAAACTGCTAGGTTGGCTGGAGCTGGGACCGAGCAACAGGAGCTCACCCCATTGCATGGATTCGAACTGCCAACCTTCTGATCGGCAAGTCTAAGAGGCTCAGTGGTTTAGACCACAGCGCCACCCGCATCCTAGCGTTTGATGTAGTATTGTGTTTTTACTATATTTTGTTGGGAGCCCAGTCAGATGGGTGGAATAATAATAATAATAATAGTCCCCAGGATCCCTTACAGCTCTACAATCCTATGATTCTATGTTGTGTGTGCCTCTCTGTGTGACTACTGTTGGGGGATGACACCCCCCCCGTATTTTCCTCCCTTCTCTTTATTTTTATTACTTAGCTTAGTACAAGGTACCATCGTATTATGAATGTCCCTCCTGCTGCTTGCAGTACTGGAAGTGATGCACACCCAAGGCATGCATTCTGCACTGCTAAATATTACTTGGGGAGGGGGGAGGCTACTGTTATCAGCAGGGGACACCTGGCTCCTATAATGCCTGGTTTGGGACTCAGCGCCTTCATGCGCTCCATAGCTTCTCTGCTCCTGCACATGGAAACGACCTTCCTATTTGTTCCCACGTGGCAAACCTGCCTCTCTCTCCAGAAGTGGGAGCAGCTGCAGCCATTGCTGGCAAGATACACAACAGGCATTCATGGAGGAGCCCGGAAACATGAGACAGACTTTAAACATTTTTTTTTTGTAATAGGTAAATTTGCAGTATGCAAGTACTGTTGATTTGCAACCGATTTCGCAGCTCTCTTGGGCACCTCCGTGCCGCCCTAGAATGGAATACAGATGGACAAATCCACCAGTTTAAGTTTCTCCATTTCTCACTTTTTCTGTCTTAAGTTCACTTCTCCTGCATCAATTAAAAAGGAAAAACAACAACAACATGGGAATTTGTGGGAATTTTAGTGTGAATTTCTCCTAATACAGCCATACCTCCGTTTACGACCATGATTCATTCCAGGGAGCAGGTCGCTCCCCGAGATCGGCGCTCCCCAAGGCATGCTTCTGTGCGTGTACGAAGCGCCAATAGAGTGCTTCTGTGCACGTGCGAGCTGCACAGATCGCTTCTGCGCAACCGAGCGCCGCGGAGCCCGGATGTAAACCGAAGTGGTTGCAAACGGAGGCAGTCGCGAACCGAGGTTTGACTGTATACACATTTTTCTATGCAGTTTTGTTATACACATTTTTGCAAGCATCCCCCCCACCAATATAATGCATTGTTGTTGTGTTATTATCACCCAAAGTTGCTGGGAAACCAAAGGAGGGGAGAGGGCTCTTGTGTTTGAATCCTGATTGCAGGTTTTCCCACTAGTATCTGGTTGGCCACTGTGAGAACAGGATACTGGACTAGATGGGACACTGACCTGATCCTGCAGACTCTTTTTATGAGCACTCCCCCCCCCATCACATGCATTTTTTGAACACATTGCTTAGCTGCAGTAATGCATCTTGAAATTTGTAGAAGTGCAATTTTTCAAAGCATAATCCTGTTTCAGTTTCCATATTGGTTCAAAGGGGACAAACTGTGGTTACATTTCTTTTAGGGAAGTTTTTAATGTTTTGTTTTGTTTTTAATATTGTGGTGGGAGCTGCCCAGAGTGGCTGGGGAAACCCAGTCAGATGGGCGGGGTATGATGTTGGGAAAGATGGAGGGCACAAGGAGAAGGGGACGACAGAGGACAAGATGGCTGGACAGTGTTCTCAAAGCCACCAACATGAGTCTGACCAAACTGCAGGAGGCAGTGCAAGACAGGAGTGCCCGGTGTGCTCTGGTCCATGGGGTCACGAAGAGTCAAACACGAGTAAATGACTAAACAACAACAGCAGTAGCAGCAGCAACAACAACAGATAATTGTCAGATAGGGAGACAGGAGCTCTTCTTCTTTTTATCTTTTTATCTATTATTTTATATTACCTTAGTTATTGTTCCTTTATTCTTCTTTTTCTTTCATTAGTTTTCTTTTTTATATCCTGAGTTTTATTATCTTTTTATTAATGTGTTTGGATTTTAGTGCTCAATAGGTTTAAAAACTTCGATAAAATTGTTTAAAAGGAGGGGAGCAATTTTGGTAGCTTCTCGTTAAAATGCATCAGCCCTGATTATCCCTTCCTTTAATACCCACCCCACATTGAACGCCGGAAATCTATTTTATCCTGCCTGGAGAGAAACCAGGGGAAGCAAGAGGGCAGAGAAAACAACCAATCAACCAACAGATTACTTATTCTAGCTCTGAATTTCTGCCCCTGCTTTATCAGCTAATTGCTTCCTACTGTGGGGCCATCTGCCCTGGCTTCTTGGGACTAAACTCCTGTAGATGCCAAGGGATGAAATATTCCTGTTTTGCCAAGAAATATCAGAATGCCTTTTAGCACCCTGTTAGCACCTGCAAGCTCATCGGATCTGAGAGCGGTTTTTTTTTTTTTAAGACTTTGGCGGAAAGAGATTCCTTAGAGGAATGCTAGGCCCAGTCAAATTATTATTACAGTGGTACCTTGGTTCTCAAACGCTGAAAACCCGGAAGTAAGTGTTCCAGTTTTCGAACGTTTTTTGGAAGTCGAACGTCCGATGTGGCTATCGGCTATTGTTTCTGGGGCGCCTGCACCAATCAAAAGTTGCGCCTTGGTTTTCAAACATTTCGGAAGTCAAACGGACTTCCGGAACGGATTAAGTTTGGCACTTTTGTTTCTGCTATTTTATTTTGCGTTTTGGTTTTTGAGGCTTTTCTGGTTCATTTGTTTTTGTGACTGTGTGGAACCCAGTTCAACCAGTGATTGATTGTGTGACTGCGGAAATGAATAAAAGCCCCCCATCCAAACAATGACTATCATCAGCGCAGGTAAGAATTTTATTTTTTAAAATTTTTATCATCTACAATACTGTCTTATTTATTTTATAGTACAGTACATTGATTATTACTCTCATTTTATGGATCAATGGCCTCATTAGATAGTAAGATTCATGTTAAATAGCTGTTTTAGGGGTTTTTAAAAGTCTGAAATGGATTAATCCATTTTGCATTACTTTCTATGGGAAAGCATGCCTTGGTTTTGGAACGCTTTGGTTTTGGAATGGACTTCCGGAACAGATTAAGTTTGAGAACCAAAGTACCACAGTATTATTATTATTATTATTATTATTATTATTATTATTATTATTATTATTATTACTGTATTAGTACAGTGGTACCTCGACTTACGAAGACGATCCGTTCTTTAGGTCTTTAGTTGTCAAAGCACTGCTTCTGCGCATGCGCAAAGCGTGATTTTGTGCTTCTGCGCCTGTGCTGACTGCACGCACGCCGCTTTGCGCAGGCGCAGGGCACGCGCAGCAAAACCACTTCCGGGGGGGGGGGGACTTCGGAAGTTGAAACCTTCAGAAGTCGAAGCGTTCGAAGCGTTCGGTTGTCGAGGTACCACTGTATTATTATACCGCCCTATACCTGCAGGCCTCTGGGATGCTTCGTTTGCAACATCAATTTGCATGGAACTTTACAGAAGGGCAAGAGGACAGGTCTTTTATAATAACCCAAATCGTTTACCTCTCCATTGTGTCCAAGATCAAGTTGCTGAAATGGCTAAAATGACCAGAAGAATAAAAAAATCAGGAAGACCAAAATTTTAATAAGCAATGGGGGAAATTTATAATTTATCTTAAAAACCATTGTAAAAGTTAAAATCATTAGTAGGATTGGAATAACACTTAATGGTTTAAGTGTTAACCCCATTGGGGTTCATTGCATCATTCCCAATATCTCAACATCTGGGATGGAATCACAAGTGGGGAGAGCTTTTGGGCTTCTGGTTGGCCACTGTGAGATGAGGATACTGGACCAGATGGGCCATTGGCCTTTTTATGTTCAACTTGGGGTCTCCAGATGTTGTTGACCTACAACTCCCAGCATCCTCGGCCAGCGTGGTGTAGTGGTTAAGAGCGGTAGACTCTGGGGAATCGTATTCTGGGGAATCCGGTTCGATTCTCCGCTCCTCCACATGCAGCTGCTGGGTGACCTTGGGCTAGTCACACTTCTTTGAACAGATGGTTTGACATGCAGCATTTAATGGCGCTTCAAGATCCAAGCCGTTGTGGCCTCCTCTAGTTTTTCAGAATATTCCCAAGAGCTCCTTTTGGAACCAAGAGAGCCAGTGTGGTGTAGTGGTTAAGAGTGGTAGACTCATAATCTGGGGAACCGGGTTCATGTCTCCGCTCCTCCACATGCAGCTGCTGGGTGACCTTGGGCTAGTCACACTTCTCTGAAGTCTCTCAGCCCCACTCACCTCACAGAGTGTTTGTCGTGGGGGAGGAAGGAGACTGGAGACTATGCCTGTCTAGGCTCTGCCCTGCCACTGAGCCACAGCCCCTTTGCCCAACATGAAGCAGAACCAGATGAAGACAAACCCTGCCTAATTATACAGCTATTTGGGGCTGTTTCACTTTCTGGTAGGCTTTTGCACGTACTAACCAATGAGATAATGAATTGAGCAAAAATGCAAACAAGCTAAGGAGAGAAAAGATTGTTTCCAGTTTGGTTGGGCAGCGGAAGAGTTATTATAGACTTCTGCAAATGTCCATGAGATGGCAGGACCAGGGAAATATCTCTAAAAACAAACAAACCTTAATGAATCGCAACAGAACGAACTGGAGGAGTTGCCTCGAGAGGTTTCTGCGGAGGACTTTTTACATCTCCCTTTGCACATGCAGTGCTCTGCTTTGCTGAGAGGTTTCTGCTCGTCTCTGCCTCCCCCCCCCAAAATGAAATAAGTTCGGGGCCAGCATGTGGCCCCCGTCTCTGTGTTGCATCTTGCACAGATGCTTCTGCTCAGCAGCTGGTGCCACGGTCGTGCCGAGCGCTGTGTCCTGCGCCAGCAGCTGGTGCCCCTTGATGTCGCACCGGAAGGTTGCAAACACTGCTGGGTGTTATGCTGAGGATGACATAACTCTGTCCATGACAGGGCACATGCCTGGAGCAAGGAGGAAGGAGAGGAGCATCATTTCTAATTAGGACTGACACTGGAGCAGGAGACTCAGCCAGGAGGAGCACCAGCACAGACAGACGTGGAAAGCCAGAGTGTCAGGTTGTCTGGGGCATTTTGACCCAGGTAGCTGTGAACTTTTTGCATTGGGAAAATCCCTTGGCAAGCTAGCTGGGATGCTTTCGTCAGGCATCCCAGTAGTGGTTGCAAGCAAGCACCTTGCAAACCGAGATCTAGGGCATCAGGAGGGAAATATCTGTAGCCTGGCCCTTTGCCTTCTGCATCGGTCCTCTCTTTTGTAGGATGATGATAATGAGATTTTGTAGGATGATGATGATGAGTGATGATGATGAGATTTATACCCCAACCTATGGAGATCAGGGACCATGCAAAAATGTGTTCACTTCTCTTCAGCTTGTGTTGGTTCAGTCCATTTTCGTAGAATTGTTATAAGAATTTAAGGTCTCAAATATATAAATTAAATGTTCATAAATTTACAAGGCAAACACATACATAAGTATGTAAACCACATGTCTGAAATGGTACAGGAGAACAATCCTGAAACCATTTTGACTCTCCCAAATTGACTTCAAATATTTCTCTGCAAGGAGGAAGGAAATGGGAAAACCTCTCCATTGTCTTTTGCTTACCTGTCTTTAGGGCATCTTTCTGTATGAATAGGGTGAGCCTGTGACCTGGATTCAGGAATTAAAGTATTTACCATTACAAAAGAATGGCTGGGCTGCCCAAGTAACCAATCACTGGCCATTGTCAGGTATCCCAGAAGACAGGATTTCTGTTGTAGACCGCCTCCTTCTGTGATGTATGTATGATGTTTCTGGGAGTGGTCTTGAGCTACAGGGCAGGCAATTTCAAAAGTCCATATAAGGGCTTGTGCACCATGATTCTGGGTTCATCCTCCCTCTGTATGTGGTGAGTGAGAACCCTGTTGCAACAGTTTAATAAAGATCAGGCTTACTAGCTGCTTTGCTTCTCAGTATACTCTGGTTGGCCTCTGTTAATTTCTCCTACCGATAGGGAATCCACTTGAGGACTCTAAACAGGCTCTTGGATACCCCATAAGGGAAAAGGAGCAGATTTTGTTTACATCAGAATTGTAGAATTGCACAGTTGTAAGGGTCCACGAGGATAATCTCGTCCAACTCCCTGTGGTGCAGGAATATTTTGTCCAACATGGGGTTCAAATCCACGACCCGGAGATCAAGACTCTCATGCATTTTACCACCTTGTTTTGCTGTATTTGTAGACCAGATCTCAGCCTGTGCAATAAAGCACTTCCTGGCTGTAGGTCAGTTCCCCTTTCTTGTCCTGGCAAGTTCTCCTTTGATTTCCTTCTGTGGGCATGCAGTCCAGCTGCCCCTTTTTCTCCTGCATATGCCTTTGACTGCCTGTCTGAAACTGGCCTCTTTAGAATTGGCCCCCTTTGGCTAGACTGCCTTGCTGGAAAAGACCCAGTGCTGTAAAAATCCCAGCTATTCCCCCCCCCCCCCTGAGAAACCCTGAGCCTGCAGGGAAGAAAGGTCTTGAAAAAAAGTATCAAGAGAGAACAGGGAGCCAAGGGGAGGCAGGACTGATGCCAGAATCCTGGCCTTCATTTGTTCACTGACATTCCTCCACATGAGCTGGGCTTGGAGCACAAGAGCAACAAATGGAAAATTGTACGTGGGAGTTTCGGAGATGCTTCCATTTTTTAACGCAGAGCATCTGTTTACATTTATCTTTAAAAAAGACACATCTGTATTGCAAAGGCTGATGTGTCACTCCAGTTTTGAGGACAGTGACCCAATTTTCTCATTTGAACTTAATCTGTGAGAGATGTCAGAATCATACCTGCCAAGTTCCGGCCTGAGAAATAAGGGACTGGACCGGAAGTAGCAAACCGGAAGTAGCGCTGCCGCCATTTTGGGACTGGGCGGAGCATGCTCAGAAGCGACTTTTGATGCTGCTCTGCCCTGTTCCAAAATGGCCGTCGCACCAGAAGTCGCTCTGCAGCCATTTTGGAACTGGGCAAAGCAGCATCAAAAGTCGCTTCTGAGCATGCTCCGCCCAGTTCCAAAATGGCCACCGCGCCATAATAAACCGGGAAAAAACAAAAAAATCCATTTTTTCGGCTGGGGACAGCTGGAAAAACAGGGTTTTTCCAGGGAATACGGGAGACTTGGCAGCTATGGTCAGAATTGGTAGCCAACAACGTCTGCAGAGCAAGGTGTGCTGTTGCCATTTTTAAAACTGCAGTGTTCTTTAAAAGTTTGGTATTGAAGACAAATCTGTTGAGCTGAGCAGAAATAATGGAAAAAATGTGTTTCTGGCATGGTTACATAAGTGTACAGTATACGCAGAGTAAGAGGGGACTTTTTTCTCCAAAAGGAAGAAACGTTAGCAAATTTCAAACACTTCCGAGTCCCAGAATGTTGTGGTTAATGGAATGTACAAAGCTAATGGTGCCTGGAGATCTCCTGATAATAAAAATGGACTTGTCAGAATTATTAGATTAGGAGATGGATTTAGGAGGACTCATAACAGCATCATTGGGTGACTCCTTGCAGAATCACAGTCTTAATCCAAAATATGCTATGGCATGGGTAGGCAAAGTAAAGTCCGGGGGCTGGATCCAGCCCAATCACCTTATAAATCTGGTCCAGGGATGGTCTGGGAATCAGAGTGTTTTTACAAGAGTAGAATGTGACCTTTTATTTAAAATGCATCTATGGGTTATTTGTGGGGCATAGGAATGCGTTCACCCCGCCCCCAAATATAGTCCCCCCCCCAAGGTCTGAGGGACAGTGGACCGGCCCCCTGCTGAAAAAGTTACACCTTTCCAGTTAGGGAGCAGGATCTCAATACCAGAGTTCATGGTTTGGGTGCAGAAGGTTCCAAGTTCAGACTGCAGCATCTCCAGTTAAAAAATATCTTAAGCAGCCTGACTGGGGCAGATTTCTGCCAGAGGTCTGAGAGAGCTGCAGTCAGTCAGAATTGATACTACCAGGGATCGGCAATCTCTTGCCTTCCAGATGTTACAGGAGTGCTCTCATCACCATCCACACCCTCCAACATTTCTCAGATGAAAGTGGGGACATCCTATATAATAATAATAGTAGTAATTAATAATAATAGTAATTAATAATAATACTGTAATAAAATAATAATAATAATAATAATAATAATAATAATACAGTCATACCTCAGTTTAAGTACGCCTCGGTTTGAGTCAAGGGCGTACCCACCATGCGGCAAGTTAGGGCAGCTGCCCTACTCTAGAAGCAGAGCTGGTGGGCAGAGGCAGAGCACAGCCCGGCGGAGCGCGAGTTCGCCATTCCCGCCGCACCGCGCCGCACCCTCCCTCCAGCTCCCCGGCGCGCCCTCAGGCAAGGCCAAGCGCGGCGGGGAACCAGAGAGCGCGGCGCGGCGGGCGGGAACGCTGAACTCGCGCTCCGCTGGGCTGGGCTCTGCCTCCGCCCACCAGCCCTGCTTCTAGGGAGGGGCACAGCCCGGCGGAGCGCGAGTTCGCTGTTCCCGCCCACTTTGTGGCCCCTCCCCTTCCGTGCCTTGGCCCCTCCCCTTGCCCCCCCTAGTTTTGATCCTGGGTACGCCCATGGTTTGAGTACTTTCAGTTTAAATACTCTGTGGACCCATCCGGAACGGATTAATCCACTTTCCATTACTTTCAATGGGAAAGTTCACTTCAGGTTAAGTACGCTTCAGGTTAAGTACAGACTTCTGGAACCAATTGTGTTTGTAAACCGAGGTACCACTGTAATAGTAATAATAATAGTAATAGTAATAATAATAGTTATTAGTTGTACCCCGACCATCTGACTGGGTTGGTCCAGCCACTGGGAGGCTTCCAACATACATAAAAACATAATAAAATGACGTTGTGCATTCCCTGTAAGAATAAAATTCTTCTTCTTCTTCTTCTTCTTCTTCTTCTTCTTCTTCTTCTTCTTCTTCTTCTTCTTCTTCTTCTTCTTCTTCTTCTTCTTCTTCTTCTTCTTCTTCTTCTTCTTCTTCTAGAAAAAGGTTTCAATGTTCCATAGGGTGCTCTTTTAGAGTTGCCTATTTATTAGCAAGGCATGGTTATAATCTCTGGTTGTAGCCAAAGGGGTGCCCTCTGGCTATAGTTGAACCATAATTCCCATCAACCCCAGCCAAGATGGCTAATGGCCAAGGAGGATGGGAATTGGTAGATGTTGCTGCCCTCAGCTCTAGGTGGTTTTTTAATGTGCTCACTGAGGGGAATGTTAGGACCTTGTGAATTGACTTTAAAGAAGAGATTATGTTAATGCCTCATGTTACACAGGGACCGAGACACTTCTCCGGTGAAGCTGTGGACAAAATATTACACTTGACTCGGATCCCGTTGACAAAGTCATCTTTTCAGCGATGACTAATCCCCATGGAATATTGCAACATGGAGGCGTTCTCCTGATTGCGTTAAGAAATCCATCCACGGAGCCTGAACATTGTGCTGGAAGAGGCTCAGTTCTTTCTCCATCTGTTATTGCCAGCCTCTCGGCTTGCCTTTGTGCCATTTCTTCAAGGATGACTGCTCTTTTTCTAAAATTAAATTTGTCCAAGATAGATTAAAAACAAAACAAAAAAACACCCTCCTCCTCCTTCTATTCTTTCTCATTTCTCCTCATTTGCCTGGTGTCTGTTTACTGACTTCTAGTGCTCTGCGTTAGAGCACGATTTTTCATTTATTCCTTTTTTCTTTACGTATTCAGAGCAGAAGTAAATAGGATCAAAAACGCAAGGCTGCCACTGAAAAAGAGCAGCCTTGTCTCCATTTACCTCCATGACGTGTAATGCAGTCTAGGCCTCCTCCGGGTGACCTACTTATTGAGCATCCATCTTGATTTGCTTGCACAAAGCTACTGCAGAAGTTAGATTAGGACTGACTTTGCTGAGCATTTGTCCTGATTTGTTTGCAGGGAGCCTATTTAGCCATGAACATTCATCCTACATTCATCCTGATTTGCTTGATGGGTATTTATCATTGAATAACACAAGAAGAGCCTGCTGGATCAGGCCAGTGTCCCATCTAGTCCAGCATCCTGTTCTCACAGTGGCTAACCAAATGCCAATGGAAAACCAGCAAGCAGGATTCGAACACAGGAGCCCTTTCCCCTCCTGCGGTTTCCAGCAGCTGGTATTCAGAAGCATTGCTGCTTCCAACTGTAGAGGTAGGGCACAGTATATACTCGTGTATAAGCTGAGTTTCTCAGCACGTTTTTTATGCTGACCTCCCCCCCCCCAGCTTGTACTCAAGTGAGGCAGGGGCGAACGAAGCATGAATGGTATCTAGGGGGGGGGCAGACTGACCACATGGTGCATGCACAGTGCTGCTGCGTACAGTGCATGCGTGCTCTGCCCGTACGGCGGCAGGATCGTTTGTTCGCGGCTGCGGCCGCCGCTGCCGCCCATACAGGTGGTTTGCTGATGGCGCCACAAACATCTGCGCGGCTCTGCTCTCTCCCTCTGCCTCATGCACCCAGCCCTTTGTCCCGCTCCATCAAAATGTCGGGCATAACGAGCAGGGGTGGAACAACCCCCCCAGGCATAACACATTAATGTCTCCTCCGGGCACATCTTCCATAAATCTTGCAGAGTAAACACAAGCGGAATGAGGCAGGGCTGTGAGCTACAAACTACTTTATTGCTACGGAAAAGTCAGAACAAAAGAAAGCATGTCTCCTCTCGCTGGGAGAAGTCCGAACAAGAAAAACAACAACAAACGGAAACAGAATACAGCAAACATCCGCTCCTGTGATCCCAACAATCTCTGCTGGAATGTATAAACACAATCTTGTGACTGTTGTGACTGCGCAGTGAGAAGAATAGAAACCCAACACAGAAGAGTTAGGCATCGGGTGTGTGAGAGAGGGAGAGCCGGGTAGGCCGCTCTCTCTTTCCCTCTCTCTGCCCACACGCGCCTCCCCCACCCCACCCCACTCTGCCCAAGACAGCGGCGGTGACTCTGAGGCGGCGGCGGTTAGAGCAAGATCAGACGCGGGCGGGGATGGTGTGCCTCAGGGAGGCGGTGGCCTTTGCCGCTGCTGCTGCCGCCACTGTTGACACGTCATTTGATCAACTTTACCTTCGTTGATATCTACAGGAGCCTGGTTTAAGGAATTCTAAAGACTCATATTTCCTTTTGGACAAAATTTGTACGCGTTGTCTGTTTGTGGCTTCTGTAACAGTTTTTGTACATTTTCCTCTCTATTTTTGGATCATTAACATTAGATTTAGAACGTGGAATAGTGTGGTAGCTTTTTGTGGGCCATCTTTGTGCTGCTTATTTTTCACCGCTGCTGCACCGGCTGCTGGCGCTGCTCCTGCTGCTGCCTCTCCGTCCGGGGTGAAGAGGCGGCAGCGGAGGGTGTAGCCACGAGCAGAGGATCCTTCACATGCGGCTGTGGCAAGAACCTGCCCACTTCTGTGTTTATTTACAGTACAGTACTTGGTCTGCTACATTTTATTTTTTATTTTCTTATTAACCCCTATCTGGACCCAGTGTTTCCCACCCTAGGCTTATACTCGAGTCAATAAGTTGCCCTGGGTTTTTTGTGGTAAAATTAGGTGCCTCGGCTTATATTCGGGTCAGCTTATACTCGAGTATATAGCCTTCTCCTCCATGGATTTGTCTAATCCTCTTTTAAAGCTATCTAGGGTGAAATCTACACACATATTTAAAATGTTCTGAAAGTGCTTTTGAAAAATACATTGAATTTTCCATAAGGCTCACCATTGCCCTCTAGTGTCACAGTGTATATTGCACTTAAAACACACTTAAAACTTTTTATTTGCAGCTGTATAGCTGAGTCCTGGCTCGGTTGCCATCACTGTGAGACCAAGTGATTATTATTATTTATTAAATATCTATACTACTCTTCATCCGAGGATCACAGGATGGTTTACAATATAAAAATCACAAAAATACATCTCATAGTAAAAACAAAAGCAATAACCCCCTCTATAGTTCCATAGTTTAACTATGCTCCACGTTAAGAAGTACTTTCTTTCACCTGTCCTGTATCTTCCAACATTCAGCATTATTGTTCTAGAGTTCTAGAGTTATGAGGGAGGAAAACTTTTTTCTATCCCCTCTATCCCCTTTCTCCATATATTTTATAAACTTTTATCATGTTGCCTCTTGCCTTTTCTCCAAACTTCTTGTTGTTGTTGTTTAGTCGTTTAGTCGTGTCCGACTCTTCGTGACCCCATGGACCAGAGCACGCCAGGCACTCCTGTCTTCCACTGCCTCCTGCAGTTTGGTCAAACTCATGTTCGTAGCTTCGAGAACACTGTCCAACCATCTCGTCCTCTGTTCTCCCCTTCTCCTTGTGCCCTCCATCTTTCCCAACATCAGGGTCTTTTCCAAGGAGTCTTCACTTCTCATGAGGTGGCTACACACACTTCTAAGGTTCTTCATGCAAGACAAGTGATCCCAATTGAGCCCATGCTGACTGGTGTAATAGAGGTTACTGCCCACACACTTCTGCTGCGCCTTTTTGCTTCTGGGGTGGCACCTCGGTAAAACCACTTCTGTTTGTAGCAGAGTTTTCCCTGGAGGCAGAGGACAAGAACAGGAGTCATACTCAAATTCACAGTCAAGAGCTTCTTTATTGCTTGACTGGTTGCACAAGCATTTCTGTTACTATTATATACAAGCTATTTACATTCCTTCTCTATCTCTCCAGCACGGTATAATCTCAGTCCAGTAATTAAGAACCCTGACATAGCAAAACTCACAGTATCAGCAGCACACATTGTCTTACTTCTAACCTTGTTGTCGGCGTGTGTGCTGACAGTGTGTGTGTGCTTTCTTCATGAGGAAACTGCAGCCTGCAACTTCCTCCCTTTATTTGCACCTCCAGTTGACACCAATCAAGCCTAGAGTACCACTCCTACACACTAAAGAAAATTCTGGAACCCTCTTCAAAGCTTCCAGGAACTTTTATCTGTTTCTTAAAGAATGTTTTCCTAACATGGTGCAGCGAAACATTCTTAGTTTCACTCAACTCTTCTTAATGCTCTCTTCCTAAAAAGCTTGTTGTCTATTTCGTGCCATTAAGCACTCATTCATCCAGCAGACTGGAGGAGGGCAAATGTTGTCCCTATTTTCAAAAAGGGGAAAAGAGAGGACCCAAACAATTACCGCCCAGTCAGCCTGACATCAATACCAGGAAAGATTCTAGAGCAGATCATTAAGCAAACAGTCTGTGAGCACCTAGAAAGAAACTCTGTGATCACTAAAAGTCAGCATGGGTTCCTGAAAAATAAGTCATGTCAGACTAATCTGATCTCATTTTTTGACAGAATTACAAGCCTGGTAGATGAAGGGAATGCTGTGGATGTAGCCTATCTTGATTTCAGCAAGGCCTTTGACAAGGTGCCCCATGATATTCTTGTAAAGAAGCTGGCAAAATGTGGGCTAGACAATGCTACCATTCAGTGGATTTGTAACTGGCTTACTGACCGAACCCAAAGGGTGCTCATCAATGGCTCCTCCTCATCCTGGAGAGTAGTGACTAGTGGGGTGCCACAGGGTTCTGTCTTGGGCCCAGTCTTGTTCAACATCTTTATCAATGACTTGGATGATGGGCTTGAGGGCATCCTGAGCAAGTTTGCAGATGACACCAAATTGGGAGGGGTGGCTAACACCCCAGAGGACAGGATCACACTTCAAAATGACCTTAAAAGATTAGACAACTGGGCCAAAGCAAACAAGATGAATTTTAACAAGGAGAAATGTAAGGTACTACACTTGGGCAGAAAAAATGAAAGGCACAAATACAGGATGGGAGACACCTGGCTTGAGAGCAGTACATGTGAAAAGGATCTAGGAGTCTTGGTAGACCACAAACTTGACATGAGTCAGCAGTGTGATGCAGCAGCTAAAAAAGCCAATGCAATTCTGGGCTGCATCAATAGGAGTATAGCATCTAGATCAAGGGAAGTAATAGTACCACTGTATTCTGCTCTGGTCAGACGTCACCTGGAGTACTGTGTCCAGTTCTGGGCACCACAGTTCAAGAAGGATACTGACAAGCTGGAACGTGTCCAGAAGAGGGCAACCAAAATGGTCAAAGGCCTGGAAACGATGCCTTAGGGAGCTGGGTATGTTTAGCCTGGAGAAGAGAAGGTTAAGGGGTGATATGATAGCCATGTTCAAATATATAAAAGGATGTCATATAGAGGAGGGAGAAAGGTTGTTTTCTGCTGCTCCAGAGAAGCGGACACGGAGCAACGGATTCAAACTACAAGAAAGAAAATTCCACCTAAACATTAGGAAGAACTTCCTGACAGTAAGAGCTGTTCGGCAGTGGAATT
This sequence comes from Zootoca vivipara, assembly GCF_963506605.1. NCBI lineage: Eukaryota > Metazoa > Chordata > Lepidosauria > Squamata > Lacertidae > Zootoca > Zootoca vivipara. The sequence continues at coordinate 10,821,865 of NC_083283.1, read as the reverse complement.
TGCTGCCAAGGAGTGTGGTGGAGTCTTCTTCTTTGGAGGTCTTTAAGCAGAGGCTTGACAGCCATCTGTCAGGAATGCTTTGATGGTGTTTCCTGCTTGGCAGGGGGTTGGACTGGATGGCCCTTGTGGTCTCTTCCAACTCTATGATTCTATGATTCTATTCCTCACTTTTGCAATGCATATTCCTGTAACTCTCCTAACTGTACAAAGTAAGGTTCTCTTTCAAAGTGGATTTGTTCTGCTTGGGTGGACAAAGCAATTTAATTCACTTTTGTGGCATAAAACCTAATATTTCCTGCTATGCACTTGAATCCCTCCTGCAAAACACTGACACAGCCTGGAAGGGACCCCTTGATCTGCTTTTCCTCTTCACCATCGAAACCTCCTTGATCTCCTCTGCTTCTTGCTCTCAAACAGAAAGCGGTGAGGCAGTAGACAGAAGGAACACCCATAGCTCCCACTGCCTGCTTGCTGATTGGCTCTCTCTGCCTGGCAAGAAAGCCAATAGCAGCGAGGAGGAGGAGAAGGAGCAACTTCCTGTGATCATGGCAGGGAGGAGCAGGAGGCAAAAGATTCACTGGGTTTTACTCTGCCTCTTCTCCTTGCCTATCCATCATTTATTACAAGCTCTGTTGAACGCAAGCTGCCTTCGCATGGCAGTTTATTCAATTTCATAGCGTTTCATGACATTATATTCAAGCTTCTGCACTATGTTACAACCACTTCTGGAACTATAGTAGAATATCATGGAACTCTAGTGGAATATAGCAGAATTTCCACATTATTTGAAACATTCCCCTCCCCCCCGAAGCCAATAACATGGAAACGAGCGCTAAACTTGCATTCTTCAACAGATGAAGAACCCACCCTTCACCCTAAGGACCCAGGGTGTGTGTGTGTGTGTGTTTGTGTGTGTGTGTTTGTGTGACAACATTAAAACACAAGATTAAAAACAATTTAAAAAGCAACATTAAAAACAATTTAAAGCAACTATATAGCTTTAAAATGGCTTTTACATGCTGCGAAAGCTCAAATGTAATGCAGACCATAATAGGGAAAATGGAATAAACTGTGCTGTGAATGTAGCCAGTCTCTTACGTTGTTTTGAGACAAGACGCCCTTGTTTTCAGGTGTTTTGCAAAACTAAGCTCCATCTTGGAGCTGCGTGTATTTTTAGACTGTATACCTGCAGGCAGAGTTGGCTGGTTTTCATTTTGCTTTGTGCGGCACCTAGGTTCTTAGGCCCTTAAGAAACTGCTGCAAACCCAGAGATAGGTCTGAACTTCCCAGACGATTGCATCAGCTGATCCTTCTTAATGTGTAGCTTGGCACCGTGGCCTTCCAAGGAGCTGAACCTCAAATGTTTCAGTCCCACCTCCCGGCTAATTGCAATGGCCGCAATCCAAGGCAGAGTTAAGCACGCATAAGCCCATCGATTTCAATGGGCTTAAGCATGCTCAAGTCTGCCTTGGATCGTGGCCAACGTCTGCTTCTGCCATCGAGCTATTTTCTCCTCCCGCCCATCTGCTGTTTCCATCTCCAGGCCAAGCCAGGAAGAGAGCCAGCATCATTAGTTAGTCCTTTGCTGATCAGCGGGGAAGCAATCCCTGGATCACAGTGGTAGAGATTTTGTGCCACAAAGAATTGGCGTTCGGCTAAACTGATCTAAGACGCAGGGCTGTGAACGCATCGATACATTTATATTTTAAAAGCCATTAGGAAGATATGCAAAGGGAAAGTCCAGGAACGGCGTATCTAGGGAAGTTCGGTTGATACAAAGCATCTCTCTGGTGTTTCCAGAGGGCTTGAAAACATTTTTCAAAGAATCAGAATCCCTTGCTGTACAGGGCAAACAACAGGATGGTCCTGGGAACTGAACTTTGACCCAACAGTCTGCTGTTACAGCTACTTTGAATGCTGATGTTGCCTTTCCTTTCTTTTCTTTTTTTTGCCTCCAGCTGGGTTAGATCCCAGTTGGAAATGTGAGTTATCTCCACATTGGAAAAGGAATGGGGAAAAAATATGCTTGTAATATGTAACTCTCGCTAATAGAAAACTCAAGTGCTGAGTGCCACTGGCTATATAACTAAAACACAGGGCTGCTGAGAAATAGGAGGGAGCCATTGATATGCTTGGGAGGACCCTATGCTTTTCAGAAGTACGGTGGAGGCATAGCTGCCAAGTCCCGGTTAGAAAAATACGGGATCAGCAGCGCCAGCACCGGAAGTTGCTTCTACGCATGTCCAGACATGGGTAGAAGCAACTTCCGGTGCTGGTGCTGCCCGATTTCCATCACCGATGCACACCACTGGTTCCCAATCAATCGAGCGGTTCGCCTGATGTCCTACTTGCTATGTACTCCACGAGAGAAAGAGGAGAAAGGGTAGGAAGCAGGAATATGCAAGAGAGTTACAGGACAGTATCGTGTGAGGAAGGTGGAGCGGAGAGAACAAAGCCAATAACCAGAAGTGAGGAGCGCAAGGAATGACAGAAGACAATGCTGGAATGGAAGAGGAAGACTGGGTCTGGGCAATAACAAAGAGGCAATGCAGTATTAAGCGATGTTGTGCACCCAATAAGTGACTTTGCCTAGAGGTGTTACTAGGGCTGTGTGCAAAACCAAGTGTTGGTGCCTATGCTCAGGAACACGCTTGGTTCCTCCAAACTGGGGGAGCGAAGGGGTGCCCAAAATCAACAGCAAGGAGAGGATATTGGTGTATTAACTCTGCACTTATAAAGGGGCACAGATGAAGTTTCAGGGATGACAGGGCTAAAGGACGGCTGTGGCTTGGGGGAGAAAGAAGGTGTATGCCAGAGACAAGGGAACCCAGTGAAGAAATGATAAGGGGGTTGTGCACGGTGATGCTGTGATGGGGGCCGTATCTGTGATGGGGGACACTCCATCAGCAGGCGAGGAAAGTGGGGAGGGCACAAGCTGGGGGCATGGGCGTAGGCAGGGGGGGCAGGAGGGGGCAATTGCCCCCCCTAGAAGCAGGGCCACTGGCCAGCCTGCCCCACTGCCCGCCCGGTGCCATCTCCCTTCTCCCTGGCTGGCTGTGGGGCGGGCGGCGGGAAAGCACCAGAGCCGCGCAAAGCGTTTGGCTGGCTTTCCCTCCCTCCGCCAAACAGCCAGCAAGGGAGAAGGGAGACGTCCCTTCTAGCCGGCTGGCTGTGGGGCGGGCGGAGGGAAAGCCAGGCAACCGCTTTGCGCGGCTCTGGGGCTTTCCCTCCACCTGCCCCAGCGATTGCAGAGGAGGAGGATCGCGGAGGGGGAGGAGGGAGTCGGAGCAGCCCGATTTCGGGCTGATCCTGGCTCCCCCTCGTCCCTTCCTATCGCGGAGGGGGAGGAGGGAGTCGGAGCAGCCCAATTTCGGGCTGATCCTGGCTCCCCCTCGTCCCTTCCGATCGCGGAGGGGGAGGAGGGAGTCGGAGCAGCCCGATTTCGGGCTGATCCTGGCTCCCCCTCGTCCCTTCCGATCGCGGAGGAGGAGGAGGGAGTCGGAGCAGCCCGATTTCGGGCTGATCCTGGCTCCCCCTCGTCCCTTCCGATCACGGAGGGGGAGGAGGGAGTCGGAGCAGCCCGATTTCGATGTGGTCCCTTGGCCCCGCCCCTTGGCCCCGCCCCTTGCTCCCCGCCCCTTGCCCCCCCTGATTTTCATCCTGGCTACGCCCCTGGCTGGGGGCGACCCGCCTCGCCGCCTTACCTCTCTCAACCAAGCTGTCAAGGTCCCTGTCGACGCCTAGAAAGTAGCATCTCCTCCAGACTACCTCCTGCAGTACCCCGAGCCCCACGAGGGCCCTCCAGTTCTCCAGGGGCAGGAGGTCGTCGGTGGGTGCATGGAATGAGTGAGCTGGCATTCAAATCTATTCTTTTTAAAAGCATATTGCTATTGTGTTTTGCTATGTCCTCATTGGTAGCCAGTGGGTGGACTGGCACCTGTAGCAATTTCTCAAAATGGTCTGGTACTGTATAAGGCAGTATACGCAAGCATAAAAGAAACAATTCAATTAAAATGCAGATTAATACAATGTTAAAATTCATGTTTAAAATTAAAAATCTACAAGTAAGATAAAACCATTGTGAGATAAAACCTTAGGGGAGGGTTTTATCTTATCCATAAAGGGGGGGGGGAATCTCATGAGCGATATGTTCAAATGTGTTTTTACGCTTTGGGGGCTGCTGCATCGCTTGTTCCTGAACCTTTTCTTCCTTCCAAATGCCCTGAAGATCCATTGCACACCTTGACTTGCATGAAACCTCCTCTCTCTTATTTTCCCAGTGAACCAGACCTGGAGAAGGAGGAGTGGCCAAGATCTCCTCAGGTGAGGATGAAACAGGAAGCAGGGAAAAGCAAACAGCCCCTGAAAACATCCCCACACTCTGGAAGAACTTGTCGGCAAAACTCCTGCACAGAATTGTATCTGCATGAAGACGGTTAGCACTTTTCTATTGGATGGCTGTCCTTGAGCCGAGTTTTCAATGGAGATGATGTATCCTGATTAAGTGGGGGAAACAGAATGGGAGAGCATTTGGGTGTGGATGATGTCATGCAGATAGAGAACTGGAGTTGCGTATATGAGCAATGGAAAAAAGCACTGCAGATTGCCATGTGGATGTGAGAGTGCTTCACCTTATCAATGGTCACAACTCCTGAGATGAATGGATGGCCCCAATGCTCCATTTGCTGCCTTCTTTCAAACATTAGCATTTGTGTATGTTCTAAGATGTTTAAAATAGTCAAAAAGACAACAGCTTTTAATTCCTCTGAATTTTATATCTGCTTTCCACTTTTCAAAGCTGGATCCCAAAGTTATTTCAGGCGGAATAGTTGGATTCAGGCCAGGGGTCAGCAAACTTTTTCAGCAGGGGGCCGGTCCACTGTCCCTCAGACCTTGTGGGGGGCCGGACTATATTCTTAAAAAAAAGATGAACAAATTACTAAGCTCCACAAATAACCCAGAGATGCATTTTAAATAAAAGGACACATTCTACTCATGTAAAAACACCAGGCAGGCCCCACAAATAACCCAGAGAGGACACATTCTACTCATGTAAAAACATGCTGATTCCTGGACCGTCCGCGGGCCAGATTTAGAAGGCCGCATCCGGACCCCGGGCCTTAGTTTGGGGACCCCTGATTTAGGCCCATTGCTTTGCCGAATGTTAATCACACACACACACACACACACACACACACTGCAGTGGAAACTGCATGCAGCTGAGCAGCTCACATTCGGAGCATCAACACAGAAAGGAACAGAAAGAAAGCGACACAAATATTTTGATTGAAGTGTCTTAGAAAACGATTTTAAATCATGGACACCTTGGTTCTGAAAATGGCGTTGCCTGTATTGGTGTGAGTGATGGGGTCCCATGGCACAAAATTTCATGTGGTCGCAGTGCAAAGGAAAAGAGCAAAGATCTTCTCCCTAACTATAATGTCCAAACAAGATGTGATGGGGAAGAAGAATGATAGGTTTGTAAGGAGTCTTCAATAATTTTGCCAAGGAAATTTTTATTGTTCAAGGCCTAATTCTATTAGCCTCTCTTGTAAATGGCGATCCTTTATGAAATGCATTCAGGACCACCAAACAAATCTGTACTGAGATACACCTATCACCATTTTTACTATTGGAACTGCTCTGAATCTGACTTCAGGAAGAACGTGTTTTAACTGCAGAGTGTCCTGGAAAAGACACTCTGCATTAGGAAAGAAGGGAACTGAGTTCCCTCCCATTTTCCACTTTCCAGATGGTCCAAATGACCAGTACCCTGGAGTTCTGATTTGAATTGTTGTCAGGATTCTAACTGCCCTAACTGACCTAAGAATTCTGCAGAGCAGTTGCTGCTGTGGCCGGCTGCTCAGGTGAAAGTCAGCTCAGCGTCCAGCAGCTCAATCTACTTGAGGCTCAGGAGCACCTAGCGAATACTGGTCTATTCCTGGCACACTAGACTCTAGCTGAAGAACGCATTTCACGTAAGTTTATGGATTAAACATTCCTCACTATGCCATCAGGTGTGTTTATGCTCTGTGGAAAAGGATAGCTGCAGTAGCAGATAGCAAAACAGCGAAATGATGAGCAGATTCCCATCCACAACAAGTTGCTGAGGTAATGGCCATTTTCACAGGAACGATGCAACAGTATATTAAATCAGTAGCAGTGTGTTGAAAGGAAGTATGCGTGTCGGCTTCTCTGGATCAGATGTCTATACCTAACCAGGGGGTGGGAGGGAGCAGGGGAACTCTTTCTTTTGCTGCTTCTTTCTGACCATGGAAGGAAGAATGCAGGAGGGAGGATGTCCTTCAATGACTAGACATGCTTGTTATTCCCTCTCTCATTGCATGTTGTCTTCTCTTTTGTTACCAGGATGCCTGCCAATGTCTCCCTGAGTCTTCTCTCCAAACCCCACCTGCGGTTGAGAAAAGGCTCTCTGTTGGTGAGGTGGCTGAGCTTAGTTTCTCGCCTCCAGTTATGTGCGTTCTTGACGGGGATTTTGGGCTGGATGATGTGCATTGCAACAACAGCCGGTGTGAACTGGAGAGTGTGGCGTGTAGAAAACATCGATGGAATCGCCTCTGGAAACGTCTGGATTGGAATCTGGGCTGTCTGTTTTTGGAGAGACCCTTCTAACGATGGCAACTCTTTTTGGCATTGTGAAGTGCTCCATGAGAAATATCCAAGCCTCCCAAGGGAAATTTTTATTGCTCAGGATTTAATGGCATTAGCTTCCATTATGAATTCAGCGGCCCTAGTGTTAACATCATTCGCCTTGTACAATGTTTTTGAGCCCAGAAAACATAAGGATTTTGTGTTAACCTTTTTTAGGATTGGAGCTTTCCTGAACTTATTTGCAGGAATACTTGTCCTGATTTCTGTGATATGGAACATGTCTGCTGTCTTGCAAAATGGGGAAATCAACTTCCCAGACGAATTTGAATTGCCTCCAATTCCCAGCGAGCAGCATATAGGAGCTTCTATTTACCTAGGCTATATCGCTGCGGGTTTCCAGCTGCTGAGTGCAGCATTTGTTGGGATTGAGAGATTTTGCGTCAAGTCCCCCGCAATAGAGACACGTGAAATAGAAACTGTAATGGTGATTACCCCAGGAAGTGCGGTAAAAACCGAGAGTCTAACTACTTGTTTGAAGTGCGGTTCTCTGCTGGATCTGGTAATTCGAGAGGAAACATGCGCAGTGATGGAGGAAAGCGATGTAGAAAATATTGTAATTCAAGAGGAATCCTCCTCAGTGGATACAGAGGAAAGCCATGAATCCCAAAGGTCACCTGAAGGACATCTAAGCCCACCTGAAGTCCCAAAACATAACATTATACATGTGATTCCCTGCAACAGGGAATAATAAACATCTCTTTCATTTACCTGGAGGAGTGTTTATTGGTAGTACCTTGAATAAATAGACAAATTTGGGATTTTTATTCCTTTTAATGCTATAGGATATAATCTTTTAATGTTATAGGACAGGGGTTGCCAACTTCCAAGAGATCTACTCACAGAGTTAAAAACTGGAAGTGATCTACCCCCTTTTGGGGGGTTCAGGTTGAGGTTGAGCTTTTTTTAGGAAGGAAAGCCCTGTTTTGGGGGATTCAGGGCAAACATGTAGAGCTTTTTTAGGGGAGCCAAAGTTGCTGAGCTTCTTTGGGGGGAGCCAGTGATCTACCACAGACGTCCAGTGATCTACCAGTAGATCATGATCTACCTGTTGGACATGCCTGTTATACCAGTTCAAACTATTTAAAATCCTAGCCCAGTATTCTCTGCTGTCTGCAGATGATGGGAGTTGTGGTCCAAAATATCTGTAATCGGCACTTGTGCAAAAATTGCAATGGATCAGTTTTCCAGGCAAAAGATAGAGAGATGGGTATTTTCCCCCCTCTCCAGTTTAAATGATGTACAAGTCTCTGAATATTCTCTAGCACAAGTTCTTTGCTCTCCCGCTGGAGGCTGCTTCTGCCACATTAGAGCTCCAAGCTACAGCTTTATGACCACGTCGCAGGAGGGAACTCAGAGCAGGTCTAAGAGATGTTTCTGTAATGAATGGAGAAAAAAAAGATATGCAGAGAAAACAGCGCTTGAGCATCAGAGTCTCGACAGCAACTCTGGGTAATAGCTGTGCATGTGATCTTTGCTGCCTCAACTCTACCGCCCTCAGTTATCCAGATATAGTGGTAAATTTTGAAGCACAGGAGATCACCATCTCTTCCCCCACAGTCACATCCTCGAGAGCTGTCCAGAAATGCAGGCAGCTGTGTTGTTTCATCACACACACAAATGTAAGTGTACCCATTTGAACTGCTGGTGTGAAGTATAAACCTCACCAAAGAAAAGGAACGATGTACCCAGCCTCTGCTGGGCTGTCTTACTCATTTGTTGACTTCCTCCTCTATGCTAATCTGTTAGAAAATGAACTTGAAAGCCTCATTAACTTCACCTACACTTAGGGTTGCCATATTCCCCAAAGTGAAAATCCAGACCCCCCCCCAAAAAAAACATTTTGGGGCTTTCTTTTTTAAAAAAATATCATACCCCCCCTGCCATACATCTGGGTTTTCCTGGACATTTTGCTGATTCCATGAAAATCTGTGCAGACACTAAAATGCTGCCCGATTTCTGGGTATGTCTGGGAAAATCTGGACGTATGGCAGCCCCTACCTACACAAGATTGTGTTCTTGGTGCAGTTGCTCAAGGATTGGAGATTCTTGGGCAGCTTCTGAGGAATTCCTAAGCACCACCCTGAGCGGCAGCATCATGCAGATCTTTTTATTATTATTTGATGCTTATATTTTAGTATCTCTATTTCTGGCACCTACAAGGGGAATTCTAATTATTTAGACTTACCCAACATCAACCTACAAAGTAATTTTCCTTCCAGCTAATCATCTCATCCATCCCTCGTAAACAGACATAAATTTAGATGAGGCTTCAACTAACCTCATCTGTTCCTAAAGTACTTGGTTCTATGCCCCCTTTTCATTCATTTTTTTTTAAAAAATGGCTATTAACTGGAACATTGGCAGCGATCCATTCTCCCCAATGACATCATTGGATGAGATCATTTCTCACTTGCTAGTTATAGTTCATTGGACTCATTGCAAAATAGGATCAGACTCTAAACGGGAAGCAAGACAACAGAGGAGAATGGTAGTGGATAGAATATTAGACTTGAATCCAGGATTAAGGCCCTTATGGGTTTGTTTCCATCATCTGGTTATCTGAGGTTTATTTCCCCTTAATATGTAAATGTAAAGGGGCCCCTGACCATTAGGTCCAGTCATGACCGACTCTGGGGTTGCGGTGCTCATCTCGCTCTATTGGCCGAGGGAGCTGGCGTACAGCTTCCAGGTCATGTGGCCAGCATGACAAAGCCGCTTCTGGCGAACTAGAGCAGTGCACAGAAACACTGTTTACCTTCCCGCTGTAGCAGTACCTATTTATCTACTTGCACTTTGAGGTGCTTTCGAACTGCTAGGTTGACACGAGCAGGGATCCAGCAACGGGAGCTCACCCCGTCGTGGGGATTCGAACCGCTGACCTTCTGATTGGCAAGCCCTAGGCTCTGTGGTTGAACCCACAGTGCCACCTGCATCCCATTTCCCCTTAATATGGAGTATCAATTGCCAGATATGATGGATAATCATTAATAGACCAATCTTTTAAGTTACATGTAGGGAAACAGGAGCTCTCTAGATCGATGTTGCCAAAACCTTTTTGGTTGTTGTGGACCAGTTGGATGCAGAGGAATGAAGGGCGGAACCAGCTGGGGAACCCCCAAGGGAAGATGGCTCAGAGCCAGGGAAGTGGTGGTGAGACAACAATGAGTGGAGGAGGAGGAGACTGGGAAAAGGAGGTGTTGGGAGATGAAGAGGTAACACAGATTAGTGAGCTGGGAGAGTCTGTGGCAGAGACAAGTCCAGCATCAGAGGCAGAAGCTGACACAGGAAAGGAGGGAGGCCAAGAGGCAGAGATGATTCAGGCTGGTGAAAAAACACAGGTGTCTCTCCCTCCTTCTGCATCAAGTTCTCCTCCCTGCTAGTCTCCTAGAACAGGAAGAGGCATGAAAAGGGTGGAGAAGAGGTTGGCTGCATGCAGGTGCAGTCTCTGATTGCTTGGGAAAACCCAAGCAATGCCCGCCAAGTGTGTGCAGATGATGTTTTTGCTAATAAAGAGTTGACTCCAATTTACATGGTGTGATTTACAGCTGGCTCACTCCTGACATCGGGGTACCACCCCCTTGGTTCCAAAAAATTCATCCCAGTGCCCCCCCTACCCTATAAAAAGCATTATTCAAAACAGTGGTTTGCACAGCCCACTAAGGAAGATAACAACACATTCAAATTCAACACAACAAATTCAAAACAATAACAATTAATTGCACATTCATTCAAAATCCAATTTAAACTATTTAGTTACATTAATTCAGCAAAGTGGATCAACTTGATTCAGCGGCACCAGCTTTTCAAAGCCCGATAACTTATTTAGCAAGAGTCTTAGATAACACATTTAGTTAACGTGTATACACAAAATTCTTAATGCAATGAATAGGCTGGATGAAGTGATTCCAGTTTCCCAGTCTCTGAGTTTGAAGTCATTTAGCAGAAGTTTTAAATTGCCATCTCCAGTGCCCCCTTAAGCAAACCCACCACCCCACCCACTTTGGAAACCACTGCCTTAGACCTTGTTGGACGGCCGCTCTCATCAGCCCCAACCAGCGCGGCCAACGATCAGGAATGATGGGAGTTGTGGCAAAGCAACATCTGGAGAGCGAAAGGTTCCCCATCTCTGTTTTATGTAATCTTTTTTTTTTAAGCCAACTAATAAACTCCATACGGTCCAAAGCAGGAAAGCAAATAAAAATAAAAAATCCAGAAATGAGTAAGACAAAATTGGCAGCTGGGATTAAGAAGACAAAAGCCTCTGCCAAAGAAGCAAGCAAGTCGCAATGCCAGCCTATGTGTGTTTTCCGAGAAGCAAATGCCATTGCGTTCAACTAGGCTCCCTCCCAGATAAGTGCATGTTAGGACTGCAGCTGCTGTAGCCCAAATGTGCAGAGGTCTGCTGAGAGTAAGATCCTTTATTTCTGGCTGAACATGCCTAGGACAGTGCTATTGAGCCAGGAACAAAGCACTAGCCAGATAATGAAGGTCAGAGCAGGATACTCTTAGGAAGCAGAAGAGCAAGATTAGAGGACTTGTAAAAGGGACACAAGGACTTGTAAAAGGGAGCAAGATTAGAGGATTTGTAAAAGGGATGCAGGTGGTACTGTGGGTTAAACCACTGAGCCTAGGGCTTGCCAATCAGAAGGTCGGCGGTTCGAATCCCTGCGACAGGGTGAGCTCCCGTTGCTGGATCCCTGCTCGTGTCAACCTAGCAGTTCGAAAGCACCTCAAAGTGCAAGTAGATAAATAGGTACTGCTACAGCGGGAAGGTAAACGGCGCTTCCGTGTGCTGCTCTGGTTCTCCAGAAGCGGCTTTGTCATGCTGGCCACATGACCCGGAAGCTGTACGCCGGCTCTCTCGGCCAATAGAGCGAGATGAGCACCACAACCCCCAAGTCGGTCACAACTGGACCTAATGGTCAGGGGTCCCTTTACCTTTAAATGGGTAAAAGAGTATTGGGAAATGATCCATAATGAATCGAAAAAAATGTTTAAATGTACTCCCCCCCCAAAAAAAACCCCAGAGTCCTTTCTGTTGGGGATAATTCAGACTGAAATTCCCAGGTGTCAAAAAAGGTTATTTATGTATGCCACTATTGCGGCCCATGTTTCGTTAGGCCCCAAATAGAAAACGAGCGAGGTCCTAACCAAAGAAGAATGGCAAATTAAGTTGACAGAATAGGTGCAATTCGCAGCCTTGACATATAGAAGAGGAGAACAAGAAGAACATGTGTTTGGAGAAGACTGGAAAACGTTTATTGAAAATATGGGAAATAATTGTGTACAGCTGAAAACTCTGGCAGCATTAAGATGAATTCAACAGTGTAAACAAGTTTTGATGGATGATAATGGAATACTGATTGGTATAGTTTTTGTAAAGTATGCAGGGATTTAGGATATGCAAAATGAACCATGGAAAGAGAAGAAGGGAAGCCACTGATATCGTAAGGATGTACATTGAGTATTTTAAATTGTAAAATAGAAAATTTAATAAAAATTATATACAAAAAAGAGAGAGCAAGATTAGAAATGGAGAGGTCCCAAGGTGAGAAGGAGCATAAGGACATTTAGAGGAACCCTGCAGGATTGGGCCAATGACCCATCTAGTACAGCATCCTGTTCTTATGGTGAAACCCGTGGGAAACCAACAAACAGGATCTGAAAGGAAGAGCACTCTCTCCTTCTGCAGTTCCCATCAATTGGTATTCAAGAACAACCCCATGGTGTGATTTGTTTAGTTCACTTTGGTCATTAAAACCTTTAACATTGGGTGCATTATGACTGGTAGTTGTTGTTTTGTGTGTGTGTGTGTGTGTGTGTGTGGGGTATATTCTGCAACATGGGACTGATGTGATGCAATTATTAGTGGTCCATTAGTGGTAGGGATGCGGGTGGCACTGTGGTCTAAACCACTGAGCCTCTTGGGCATGCCATCGGAAGGTCAGCAGTTCGAATCCCTGCGACGGAGTGAGCTCCCGTTGCTCTTTTCCAGCTCCTGCCAACCTAGCAGTTCGAAAGCTTGCCAGTGCAGGTACCTAAATAGGTATCGCTGCGGCGGGAAGGTAAACGGCGTTTCCGTGTGCTCTGGTTTCCATCACAGTGTTTCATTGTGCCAGAAGTGATATAGTCCTGCTGACCACATGATCTGGAAAGCTGTCTGTGAACAAATGCCATCTCCCTTGGCCTGAAAATCGAGATTAGTGCAGCAACCCCATAGTCGCCTTTGACTGGACTTAACCGTCCAGGGGTCCTTTAACTTTACCATTTTTTTTAGTGATAGATTTATACCAGACCATTTTATTAGTTGCTCTGCGACACTTCCCCTAAGTTATCACATATATGGCACCTGAAAAGGCACCCTTGCTCTATAGTGCAACAACCCCATCCTCACCCCAAATATTCTAGGCTGCATCAACAGACGTATAGTGTCCAGATCAAGGGAAGTAATAGCCTCACTGTATTCTGCCTTAGTCAGACCACACTTAGAATACTGTATCCAGTTCTGGGCACCACAATTTAAGAAGGATATCGACAAACTGGAACGTGTGCAGAGGAGGGTGACCAAGCCTTATGAGGAATGGTTGAGGGAGATAGGTACGCTTAGTTTGGAAAAGAGGAAACACTGAGGAGGTATGATAGCCATCTTAAAATATCTCAAGGGCTGTCCCATGGATGAGGGAGCAAGCTTGTTTTCTCCTGCTCTCAAGGGTAGGACTCAAACCAATGGCTTCAAGTTACAAGAAAGGAGATTCTGACGAAATATCAGGAAGAACTTTCTGACAGTAGGAACTGTTCGACAGTGGAACAGACTCTCTTGGGAGGTTTCTAAGGTTTTTAAGCGGAGGTTGGATGGCCATCTGTTATGGATGCTTTAGCCGAGTTTCTTGCGTTGCAGGCTGGATGACGCCTGGGGTCCCTTCCAACTCTGCAATTCTGTGATTCTATGATTTTATGACCTTCAGGGTCCCTTTGAACTCTACAATTCTATGATTCTCTACTTGCACGAGGAAGAGATTAGTATACAGTGAATGTAGTGATTTGGGGCTCATATAGGCAAATCTACCTATGCTGTGCTTCCTGAAACAACACATGGAGTAAAATGCAGTCATCCTTCAAAATTCACATTTCCCCCAATTTTGCAGTGCAGTTCTCCAACCGAGTTATGTGCACAAAAATGCATGGACTCGGCAGACAGCATTCCCAAAAGGCAAGATGAAGGGCAAATTTCACCCCCTGGTGTCTCATCACAGTGGCTTGGAAATGAACCAGTTTGTCCTCACCCACCAGGGTAAACGGTTCCTTTCTCAAACTGATCCAGAGAGGTTGGGAAAAGGAGCCAGCCCTCTCACCATCCTTCCAGGGGGTGGGGGTGGTATCATCATCAACATTAGCCAAAAGTTCACCCCCTCTCCGTTCCTTCCTGCTCCCCCTCCATCATCTTGACGGTCTCCACAAGTGCAGCACAATTGCTATAAAGCAAGAACTCAGTGGGGCTGGAAGGAAGCCTTCGGCCACAAAGCACAACCGCTCCTGAAAAATGCAAACGACTCTGGTATTTTACTTGGGGCAGGGACGAGAAAATGGCAAACCTCCTCCTTGGAGCATCTGTATTTGGCTGCATGCAGAAAACTTGATTACACAAGCCCTCCGCTGATTAGACTGCAATTGCAAACACATTTACTTGGAAGGAAGCTTTATTGAAATCCAAAGTCTTCTCCACCACCCTTTCCTTGCTGAGAATCTGGCTATATTCCTAATTACCTTGCCACCTCCTTTTTCTACACTGCAGGGCCTCCCCAGTTCTATATAGAGGAAGCTATCTTCAAGAGTTTGAAGAGGCTAAAAGGCAACGCCAGAATGTAAATGTACAAATGTTTCCGTTATTTACAAATGCAGAGTGTTTCTGATGGGCTTCCGAGTGGCACGGTTTACAGAATGCGGCACCACTTTAAGATTCCATCTTTCAGGCTACGGAAGTATGCAAGCTGCACTTGCAATATGCTCCTGGCAAGCAGTCTGAGACACTGTAGAGACCGCAGAATTGTTGGAGCACTATATATTCAAGAACTGGTTATGCAGGAGCAAGCCAACGCATCCAGGATTATCACCTGTGAGCAGAGGATCCCACAACAGAAATGGGGAAAATAACTCAGTAAACCCTACACAAATCTGGAATGGAGTCACTAAGATGGTTGGATGGTGCCTTGTACGCCTCCTTCTGGCAACTTCTGCAGCCAAGCTGGTGCCAAACGTATTGCTCATCTTTCCTTTGGAGCACATCAGCGAGGTCGAGAGGGGGCTCTTGTCGTCTGGATGACCCAGGATCTCCATGCACACTGCCCAAGCTTGTGCCTTGGGGAGGTCACTTTGGTGCTGTTAATGCAATGGTTTGGCTTCGCCCCCAAAGGTGCTGAAGATGCATGTCAGCAACAAACAGTATGATGTTATCTCTTCTGCCCAGGGGAAGACGAAGTTCCAAGTCCAAAAGCCAATCCATGCAAGCCAAGTCCAAAGATCAGGAAACGCAGTCCAAGTAAGCCAAGATAGGAATTCAGCAGTCAGGACACAGTCCTGTTTGTTTTGAGTGTTTTGAGACTACAATTCCCATCATCCCTGACCACTGGTCCTGCTAGCTAGGGATCATGGGAGCTGTAGGCCAAAAACATCTGGAGGGCCGAGGTTGAGGAAGCCTGGTCCAGAGTCAAAGTAGAAACCCATGAAGGTCCAAAGAGAATCCCAGGTGAGGTCCCTCAACATGGGCAGTTGAGCAGACATAGTACTTCAGCTCTGCTTTCTTCTTGCCTCAGCTGAGGAATCATATGCCTCCTCCTCCACCTGGCCAGCTAGTGAACCAGGCTGCAGACCCTGGCGTGCCCCGCTTGCTGTTCCCTATGTCTTGGGACCTGCCATGTTTGTGGGGATGGGGGCCACTCTGGCAAGGGGTCCTGTTGCTCGGCTTCCTGTGCACTAGCCCCTGCCCCCCATCATCCATGAGTATTGTCTACAACAACCTCTCCTTCCCCAGTGACCCACTCCTTGTGACCCACTCCCAGCTGCACCTCTTGCCAGGATCCTCTTCCTTCTCCCTGAAATCCTGCCGGTTCATGACGGGGGAAGGAACAAAAGGCACATGCCCTTCCTGAAGGATCGCCATCTACTTACTATCTTGGGCAACATATCACCTGTACTTGACCATTTATTATATGTGTGTGAATGTTAAGGAGTGTAGGAAAGGATATATTGAATAAATATTATCCTTCCTTCACTCACACTAGTGAGTGATGTAGCAGAGCAAATTATCCTCAATATAGCAGTTTGCAGATTCATTTTGAATCTCCTATTAAGTTTATTCCTGGTGTCCCCTTTAATCTCTCTTAAAAGAATAAAGACACGAGAGTCTTTCTGAGTAAAGTAACAAAAGGTTTACTTGCATTTTAGTTCACAATATGATCCACGAAAGGCATGCTTTTCTTAGTAGTTATATAATAAACAGAGTGTGAGTTAATCTCACATGGAGACTGAACTCATGTGCTGCTGGCTGAGAGCCAGCAGACAGCAAAATTACATTAGATAACAAAATAGCTTCAGAAGAGCAGCATGGCAGCAAGAGATCAGCAACAACAGAAAGACAAAACTAAACTGGACAAGAGACTGAAAAAATGGCTGCGTGACTCGGCTCTTTTATGGAGTCAGCCAGAGCCATGCCCATCTCCAAGGTCACATGCAGGGGGAGGATGCTCCAGACCAGTGGAAAAGGAAGTTACACTGACTGGATGTCCCCCTGCCTGTTCCTATTCTAGGGAAATCAGGAATGTTGCACTTGACTGTACATCCCACAATATGACTGCCTGTTCTATCAACAGAAGGGGTTCCTCAGGGATAAATTGACCATCCAACCCAACCTCTTTAGTAGCCTCATTTTTTTTTTACAACCAAAGGTACAGGGCTGGAAGAGTACCCCCAAAACTCACTTAGTCCAACCCGAGTGTTATGGCCATAGATTCACTGAATTGGCGGGGCTGAGATTCATGAGAGCTGCAGTCCACCTGGAGGGCACCAGGTTGGGAAAAGCTGATCTAGCTGAATCACAGGCTTTCCCAGCTCTGTAGGGACATAGGAATCTGCCTTACATGGAGTCAGTCCATTGGTGCATCTAGCTCTGCTTTCCCTGCATTTACTGGCAGAAGCTCTCCAGGTTTCCAGGGAAGGATCTAGGATCTTCTCCAGTAAGGCACCAGAAAATGCCAGGAATTGAATCTGGGACCATCTGCATGCATTGCAGCTGCTCTGCCACTGAGCATCAGCTCTTTGCCAGATGCAATGCCTCCTTCTCCCTATAAGAAATCTCCCTCTCTCTCCCTCTCCCCTGAAGGATGCTCAATGTTTTAAAAATAAAAAATGCAGCTTGGTAAGCAGCCAAAGGCAAACATTTGTGCAGGTCTCCATCTTCTTCACCCTGCCCGTTTTCACAGCCTAGGTGATCCGAGCCAACAAACGTTAATCAAGCTAAGTGCTCCTTCTCCATCATCGTTCTTTGCTTTTTTCACCCTTCCTCTCTCTCAACCCATTTAGCCAGAACAAAGGTGAAAAGTTAAAATAGCAGAGTTATGTTGTAGACGCCCTGAGCAATGTGTCTGGCAGGGAATGATAGATAGGATATGGCTTTTTTTATTGTTGTTGTTGCCCTGGTTACATCATCCCGGTTTTAACATTAAGCAACTCAGTTTCACCATCTGCCATTGATCTTCTAAAGGGTCAATCGCTCCTCTTAAAGGTCGGCCTCACAGTTTGCCTACACTGAAATTGGTGGTGGACAAAAATGTCCAGTTCAGTTCTTTAGGTTTAAAAATTTCCCACTGTTAAACCCACTATTAACTCCACATTTCTGCTGCAATCTGCAACAACAAAAAAAATACTTTTCTTTTGTGAAACCATGTTAGAGTGAATTTCTCCTAATTAAACATATTTTTATGCATTGTTTTATGCCTGAAGTATTTGCCTCTCTCTGTCTGATGTTAGGGCCGGCCCTGGCAATGAACAAGCTATGTACTCAACGTAGTACAGGACTCACTGTGTCAACCAGCCCAGACCCTGTGATCATCATCTGAGGTCCTTCTTCATGTGCCTCCACCATGAGAGGTCCAGAGGGTACAACACAAGAGCAGGCCTTTTCTGCGGTGGCTCCCCATTTGTGGAATGCTCTCCCCAGGGAGGCTCACCTGGCGCCTTCATTATACATCTTTAGGTGCCTGGCAAAAACGTTCCTCTTCAACCAGGCCATGGGTTGATTAACATTCTATGTCCTTTTAAACGTATGTGAGTTTTTTTTGGGGGGGGGGTTGTTATGGTTTTGTTCTTTTTTAAATTATGTATTCTGTGTTTCTGTTTTGTATTTTTATGCTGTGAACCATCCTGAGATCTTCAGTATATAAATGTAATAAATAAAGGAAAGGAAAAGTCATTTTTGATGTTGTTCCTAATGCTCTCTCTTCTGCTCCACATCTCCCAGCGAGTGAGCAAGAAAAGGTGCAAAACAAGGAAAGGTGCGTGCAGATTTGGAGCCCGAAGAAAAGTTGCTGAAGCTTGTTCTTCTTTTCCTTCCCACTCCAAATTTTTAACAAAAATCTGGGAACAGGCTGCCTGCCAAAAGAACAGCTTGCATTGATTCACTGGTCTGCACCTGGGAAAAATGCCCAACTAGAAGCCTGCGATGGAATTTATAAGTGGGGGAAGGCAGGAGGAAATCTAGGTTTTGTGAGCAAACACTGGTTCAACAGTGCAAGGGAGCTATCCGGTGTAAGTAAAGCCGGTGTAAAGTTACACCAGATCCAAACACCCTTCAGCAGTGGGGCTACCACTGCTACTCTGCCTTGCCTGGCCTAGGGAAAAGAAGCCTTTGAAACTAAGCAAGTTACATCAGCTCTCTATATTGGACAAACAGGCCAAACCCTACGCCAAAGGATAAATGGACATAAATCTGACTTCAGGAACCACAAGACAGAGAAACCAGTAGGAGAACACTTCAATCTCCCAGGACATTCTATACAAGATCTCAAAGCAGCTATTTTATTACAGAAAAATTTCAGGAACAGGCTGGAAAGAGAAGTTGCTGAATTGGAACTCATTACCAAGCTTAAAACCATGGAGCCACCTGGGATGAATAAAGACATCGGATTCTTATCTCATTATGCATGTTCAAGCTTTCTTTAGCGCCTCAGCCCTTGCTCCCCCCCCCCCCGCAGGACCAATTGCAGCCATCAACAGTCGTTAACAGCCATCTACAGGTTTACCACTCCCATCAGCCCATCACCCATTCTCCCCCACCCACCCCACCCTCTGTGTATACATAAGGGTCTGACACTTCTGTTTCAAGAGTATCTGAGGAAGTGTGCATGTACACGAAAGCTCATACCAAAATAAAAACTTAGTTGGTCTTTAAGGTGCTACTGAAGGAATTTCTTTATTTTTGCAAGTTACACCAATGTATCTTTGGCAGAGGTCGGCCTCGGCCCTGTATACCCAAAGGAGCGTCTCTCTCCACCCCCATCGTTCAGCCCGGACACTGAGGTCCAGCACCGAGGGCCTTTTGGCAGTTCCCTCACTGCGAGAAGTGAGGCTACAGGGAACCAGACAGAGGGCCTTCTTGGTGGTGAAGCCCACCCTATGGGAGGCCCTCCCATCAGATGTCAAGGAAATAAACAATTATCTGACTTTACGAAGACATCTGTAGGCAACCCTGTTTAGGGAAGTTTTTAATGTTTGATATTTTATCTGTTGGGAGCCGTCCAGAGTGGCTGGGGAAACCCAGACAGATGGGCGGGGTATAAAAATAATAAATTTATTAATATTATGTTGGTGACTTAACCCAAGTTGTCCTGGGTTACATGGGCACAATGGAAAAGGTGAACTGAAGCCATTTGAAATGGTAGGGTGAGCAAAATGAAATAAATAAAAGGATTAAGGATCAAGCCTCCTCTTGACTAGTGCAGCAGAGCCTTTGATGGGGGCGGGGGGGGGACTTGATCTGCATATGATGAAAAGAGATTGGGAGAAAGTTGTAGAGGATCTTCCTTAGAAGTGGAAGACCCTAGGTTCAATCCCCGGATTCTCCAACTAAGGCTTGAAAGAAAACCCTGGAGAGTCCCTGCCAGTCACTTCAGACAATAATGAGTTAGATGGACCAATGGTCTGATTCAGTATAAGGCAGCTTCCTATGATGCTATTGTGGGAGATTTTGCAGTCAAACCTAATACAGTAATGCATGCCGTTGCTAGTTAGTAAATGAAGGGGTTAAGGACCACAGAGTTGTACATTGCTAGAGAAGACTCAGTTAGGTCGCTGTATTTTAGTGTTTTGTTGGAAGCCGCCCAGAGTGGCTGGGGAAACCCAGCCAGATGGGCGGGGTATAAATAATAAATCAATAGTAATCAATAATATTAATAATGCCCCCTCATCTTTGAGGAGGGAGGAAGTAAGGCTTTTTTCTTGTTCCTTTCTCTCCCTCCCTCCCTCTCTCATCTTTGAACCATATAACTGACTGGACACATGAGGCTGGTGCTCCATGCCCAGACTCCATGTTGGCAGATACCTTTTGCATTTTCTATTGAAAAAGTTTTTACTTGTGTTGCCTTTGCTGTATCAATGATTGATGCATGAAGGAGACCTCCGATTACTGTAAACAAAGCATTTAAATGTACTTAGGTTTGTGGTCAATTCACTGTGAGAGGCGGAGAGGTGGAGGAGCACAATGCGAGCACTTAGCACTGGAACATTTAAAGGTCTAACAATGTATATTTCCTATGTTTTGCAAACGCTGCATGTATTTCAGTTTAAAATACTGGGGGAGAGTGAGTCAAGCCCTGTGCCTTTTCAGTCAGTCAGTCAGTCATCTTTTCTTCTTGTCCCACACACATGTGACTCAGAACTGATTGGTTGATGTTGTTGTTGTTTAGTCGTTTAGTCGTGTCCGACTCTTTGTGACCCCATGGACCATAGCACGCCAGGCACTCCTGTCTTCCACTGCCTCCCGCAGTTTGGTCAAACTCATGTTCGTAGCTTCGAGAACACTGTCCAACCATCTTGTCCTCTGTCGTCCCCTTCTCCTAGTGCCCTCCATCTTTCCCAACATCAAGGTCTTTTCCAAGGATTCTTCTCTTCTCATGAGGTGGCCAAAGTATTGGAGCCTCAGCTTCACGATCTGTCCTTCCAGTGAGCACTCAGGGCTGATTTCCTTCAGAATGGATAGGTTTGATCTTCTTGCAGTCCATGGGACTCTCAAGAGTCTCCTTCAGCACCATAATTCAAAAGCATCAATTCTTCGGCGATCAGCCTTCTTTATGGTCCAGCTCTCACTTCCATACATCACTACTGGGAAAACCATAGCTTTAACTATACAGACCTTTGTAGGCAAGGTGATGTCTCTGCTTTTTAAGATGCTGTCTAGGTTTGTCATTGCTTTTCTCCCAAGAAGCAGGTGTCTTTTAATTTCGGGACTGCTGTCACCATCTGCAGTGATCAAGGAGCCCAAGAAAGTAAAATCTCTCACTGCCTCCATTTCTTCCCCTTCTATTTGTCAGGAGGTGATGAGACCAGTGGCCATGATCTTGGTTTTTTTGATGTTGAGCTTCAGACCATATTTTGCACTCTCCTCTTTCACCCTCATTAAAAGGTTCTTTAATTCCTCCTCGCTTTCTGCCATCAAGGTTGTGTCATCTGCATATCTGAGGTTGTTGATATTTTTTCCGGCAATCTTAATTCCGGCTTGGGATTCATCTAGTCCAGCCTTTCGCATGATGAATTCTGCATATAAGTTAAATAAGCAGGGAGACAATATACAACCTTGTCGTACTCCTTTCCCAATTTTGAACCAATCAGTTGTTCCATATCCAGTTCTAACTGTAGCTTCTTGTCCCACATAGAGATTTTTCAGGAGACAGATGAGGTGATCAGGCACTCCCATTTCTTTAAGAACTTGCCATAGTTTGCTGTGGTCGACACAGTCAAAGGCTTTTGCATAGTCAATGAAGCAGAAGTAGACGTTTTTCTGGAACTCTCTAGCTTTCTCCATAATCCAGCACATGTTTGCTATTTGGTCTCTGGTTCCTCTGCCCCTTCGAAATCCAGCTTGCACTTCTGGGAGTTCTCGGTCCACATACTGCCTAAGCCTGCCTTGTAGAATTTTAAGCATAACCTTGCTAGCGTGTGAAATGAGCACAATTGTGCGGTAGTTGGAGCATTCTTTGGCACTGCCCTTCTTTGGAATTGGGATGTAGACTGATCTTCTCCAATCCTCTGGCCATTGCTGAGTTTTCCAAACTTGCTGGCATATTGGGTGTAGCACCTTAACAGCATCATCTTTTAAAATTTTAAATAGTTCAGCTGGAATATCATCACTTCCACTGGCCTTGTTATTAGCAATGCTTTCTAAGGCCCATTTGACTTCACTCTCCAAGATGATTGGCATTCCCCAGTTATTTCCCAACGGCTATGAGTTGAGTTCCATCCCTTTTTCACCTATAGCAGGCACCCCCAAACTGCGGCCCTCCAGATGTTTTGGACTACAATTCCCATCATCCCTGACCACTGGTCCTGTTAGCAAGGGATCATGGGAGTTGTAGGCCAAAACATCTGGAGGGCCGCAGTTTGGGGATGCCTGACCTATAGCATCTTGTAGAAGATGACATTGGCATTGACCCTGGGACTTGTCTGCTCCATAGGTGAAAATCACCAGTGCAAAAGGGAAAATTGCCATGGTTATGTCTGATTTTTCTTTATGTTGAGCTTCAGACAATTTTTTTGCGCTCTCCTCTTTCACCCTCATTAAAAGGTTCTTTATTTCCTCCTACTTTCTGCCATCAAGGTTGTGTCATCAGCATATCTGAGGTTGTTGATATTTCTTCTGGCAATCTTAATTCCGGCTTGGGATGCATCCAGTCCAGTCTTTCGCATTATGAATTCTGCATATAAGTTAAATAAGCAGGGAGACAATATTCAGCCTTGTCATACTCCTTTCCCAATTTTGACCCAATCAGTTATTCCATATCCAGTTCTAACTGTAGCTTCTTTTTCCACATAAAGATTTCTCAGGAGACAGATGAGGGTGATCAGGCACTCCCATTTCTTTAAGAACTTGCCGTAGTTGACAGCAGTCACGAAATTAAAAGATGCCTGCTTCTTGGGAGAAAAGTGATGACAAACCTTGACAGCATCTTTAAAAGCAGAGACATCACCTTGCTGACAAAGGTCCGTATAGTTAAAGCTATGGTTTTCCCAGTAGTGATGTATGGAAGTGAGAGCTGGACCATAAAGAAGGCTGATCGCTGAAGAATTGATGCTTTTGAATTATGGTGCTGGAGGAGACTCTTGAGAGTCCCATGGACTGCAAGAAGATCAAACCTATCCATTCTGAAGGAAATCAGCCCTGAGTGCTCCCTGGAAGGACAGATCCTGAAGCTGAGGCTCCAATACTCTGGCCACCTCATGAGAAGAGAAGACTCCCTGGAAAAGACCCTGATGTTGGGAAAGATTGAGGGCTCAAGGAGAAGGGGACAACAGAGGACAAGATGGTTGGACAGTGTTCTCGAAGCTATGAACATGAGTCTGACCAAACTGCGGGAGGCAGTGCAAGACAGGAGTGCCTGGCGTGCTACGGTCCATGGGGTCACGAAGAGTCGGACACGACTAAACAACTACAACAAATGTCTGATTTGGAAGATTCTGAAGCCCTTCTGCTGAACCCCAAACCATGTCGGGCTGTATGGATTTTAAGCATATTACTTGCTGTGAAGCCCAATGGGATCAATTGGCTACTTCACATTAAGAAGGCCATGGATCAAGCTGACAAGTGTGTTTCTCTTAAGTGTTCATTATTTGCCTAGATGATACCCCTTTATAACTGATGTGTCATTAGAGAAATGTCCCTTCCTCACCACCACCTCCCCTTGAGATGCTCATTGTAGATAGATGCTGAGGCTGGCTCATTTAAATTTTAATTTCCTGCGAGTCGCTGATCTCAGCAAGGCAATCCTTGAAGCTGGAACAATTTGCATCTTCTTCTCCCGTCTCTGGGTAAGATGAAGCTACAGCAAGGGAGGAGGGGGGAATAAAAAAATAGTGAATTGATCCAATATTCATGCAGGCATGCCCCCTTTTCTGCTGAGATGCTCTCTCTCTCTCCAGCAGAGTAACCTCAGCAGGTTCTGCAGAATCAATCTGTTTGTGCAGCAAGGAGCCTCAAAGCCGCTCCTTACGCCCAGAGATGTTAACTTTCACCAGGAGCACAAAGTGAAGCAGACTCAGGCTGCATACAGATGGGCTTTAATCCTGCTTCACTAGCAAACACCCCCCTGAATGTTTGCAGTTGGGTGCTTCCAAATGTTCTGAAGAGCTTCCTTCGAATGGGCCCAGTTGGAGAGGTTTGAATTTAAATTAAGTGCACTCAGTGCAGAAGCCTTTTAGAGCCAGAGCTGGAACTGAAAGATGCATGAAGGATTGGCACCTGCTGTTCAGAAGGCAATACCTGGGAGCTCTTGGTTCATTGATCGGCAGGATGAGGATGTGCTTTTTTCACTGCTGGGTGTTTAACAAATGCTTCCCCTCCGAGTTGCACCTTCATTACAAGGAGCCTAGATCTCAGTTTGCTTTTCTAATGGGATTAAGGTGTGGCCATTGAACATACATTATAGACCCAGCTGGCCCCTCTAAGTAACTGCATGTTCCTAAGCCTTAAACCCTTCTTTTCCCATTGACTGAGGATCCCACCCCTGCCCCACTCCTGCTGTTCCCAAAGTCAAGGGCAGATGTTACAGGTAATTGCTATTACAGGTAATATTTGACAATAATTACAGCAGAAGTATGAAATGCATGGTTTTCCTCTTCCCTCATCATCCATTTATCCTTTTGTGTGGTGCCTTTTAGATTGGTATGGGGAACCCATTCTTTCCTTGGCCCACATGCTGATGGTGGGTGGGCCCAGAGGCAAAAGTGAGCAGAGCAATAAATACCTTTGAACCATAGGCTAGTTCCAACTCATTCACACGCACCCCCTATTCTCCATCTAGACAACTTAGAAGCATTATCAGGGGTCCAAGACACAATCTACTCAGACAAAA
The DNA here is from genome assembly GCF_963506605.1 of Zootoca vivipara. Taxonomy (NCBI): domain Eukaryota; kingdom Metazoa; phylum Chordata; class Lepidosauria; order Squamata; family Lacertidae; genus Zootoca; species Zootoca vivipara. The sequence continues at coordinate 10,797,080 of NC_083283.1, read as the reverse complement.
AAACTCAAGGCATTGTTAGGGAGGGGCGTGGCTTGGGAAAAGAGGGTGTGGCCTGGAAAAGAGGGTGTGGCTTGGGGGTCAGAGAGAGAGAGAGATGCCTGGAGGACTGTGTTTGGCTCCCATGCATAGCTGCCAAGTTTTCCCTTTTCTCGCGAGGAAGCCTATTCAGCATAAGGGAAAATCCCTGTAAAAAAGGGATAACTTGGCAGCTATGCCCCCATGTCTGAGGTTCCCCCACACCTGTTTTAGGTAGTTCTTGCCCTATTATATTGCTCATTATTGACATTAAGGGAGCCTTTCTTGGCAGGAGAGTACAGTAAAAATGCTTAAATAAAATTCCAAGAGGATCAAAATAGGGGACAGGGCCAACTTGAACTTCTCTTACTTTTTTTTTAAAAAAAAACATTTTATTTCTGATTTTTCCATTTTACAACATTCAACAATAAGTGTAATTCTACACAAATCAAACAATGTTTTCTGCGACTTGCCCTTACCTGGCAGTAGAGATCATTTTCCAAATTGGCTGCTCAAGTAACAAAGTGGGTTCTGATCCACTCAATGAAATTACCTCCAGAACCTGCTCTCAATTCTGAAATCCATCCACTACTGAGCCAACCTTCTCTGGGTGGTTTTGGACTACAACTCCCACCATATTGACTAGGGTTGATTAGATTTACAGCCCAAATTATCTGGCTCTGGATCCAACTAAACAGTTGCCCTAGCAGGAGCCAGACCAGCAAGTCTCACTAGCCCAGTGGGGCTTCCCCTCCCACTCCTGGCCCCATGCACCCTGCAAATGGGCTCTGAGGGTGTGTCAGGAGAACCCCCAAAATAGCAAAGGGGGGGGGAGTGGTTCTGCCTGGAAAGCTGAAGTAATAGAACAATAGCAAGAGCCCAGTGTTGGGTTTCTCTCCTGGAGGGCACCAGTTTGACAAAGGTTATACTAAACCCTCTTCTAACAGTGTTAGAAGATATCTCGATGTGCAGTTGCCAGCAGTTCAGCACATCAAAAGAAACACTGTCCAAGAACAAACTGAAAAAGACTGGTGTTTCATGTTTCTCAGTGTTGGTCTACTATCTGAAATCAGGTCTCCTAACAATGTTACAAGGCAGTCCAGGACAACCTTCATACAACTGGGAGTCATGGAATGGAATATCCCCCAAAACGAAATAATTCTACACAGATATCTAAGATATCAGATGATTGGGCTAGAACTCATCACCCGACATAATATCTCTAGCACATCACGTTTGGTCTTTCATGAAACCAATCCTCCAGAGACAGAATTATATTGGTTCTCTTTTGGATACAATCTCAAAAAAACCCTTCCTGAGTAATACACAAGATTGCTCAAGGGGGGAAAATAGGTGACATATTTACAATATATTTAACTTCTTTTATCAGAGTTCGTTTCATTTTTTTTAAAAAAAATATCCCATTGCCCATCCTGCTGCAAGCATTAAGAACAGAAAAAGGCTCCTGCAGGATCAGGCCCATGACCCAACTAGTCCAGCCTCTTCTGTGGCTTCCAGCAACTGGTATTCAGAAGCATTGCTGCCATGTGGCGGCAGAGCATAGCTAGCATATCATGACTCTCACACCCACTGAAAACCTTTATCCCTACACAAATCTGTCTAATCCCCCTTTATAGCCGTCGACTATATGGGAGAAAAGCAATGACAAACCTAGACAGCATCTTAAAAAGCAGAGACATCACCTTGCCGACAAAGGTCCGTATAGTTAAAGCTATGGTTTTCCCAGTAGTGATGTATGGAAGTGAGAGCTGGACCATCAAGAAGTGTTCTCGAAGCTACGAACATGAGTTTGACCAAACTGCGGGAGGCAGTGCAAGACAGGAGTGCCTGGCGTGCTATGGTCCATGGGGTCACGAAGAGTCGGACACGACTAAACGACTAAACAACAACATAGCCATCCACATTGGTGTCACACGGTTCCATAAACATGGCTCTTTGCAGCATAAGCACGAATGGGATTCCAAAACTGTAAACTCCCACAGGAAGGGGAGAAACAGAGGGAGGAGTAGAAAGGCAACAGGAACAGGAGACAGAATATAGGTTTAAATTGTAAACAAGCGCAGCGCCAAAACGTTTGCATTTGGACTGCCCTCTAAGAAGCGTCTGTTTCAAACACGATTCTGGATTGTTATTATTCCCCCACCCTCTTTTTTTAAAAAAGAGCTCATTGATTGAATCACCATTTCTTCCTGGCGTTGGCAGGAGCGGATTGGGTGTGAGTCACCGGAGGACTTGGAAGCCGGGCAGTGCTCAAAAATGCACCAACGAAACATTGACGTTTCCCTTCCCACTTCTAATAAAACAATTTCCCAGCTAGAGGCTTACTTTATGCAGGTGCCAGTATCCAGCACCCCCTTGGCTTCCAGCTTGATGCGATGCATCTCAATCTCCTCACATCCAGGGTACCAGAAACCAGCAGCCTTTGTCTCAGGACCGACACACTCGCTTGCAGGATGTGTGTTTTAGAGTTGGGGGTGGGATACCACCCACCCACTGCATCATGGCTTGGTTTCAAGTTCTCTGTGGTTCAGATCCTGTGTTCTCCAGGCTCCTTGGACTCATCTCTAGCAGCCTTCCCAGACATGCTCCCTCCAGATGTTTTGACTGTGCTGTCTATGGCTGATGAGAGCCGTCGTTCAGTCTATGTGGAGGGCACCAGGTTGGGGAAAGCTGCTCAGTGCAAGGGTATGGGTGCTTTTCTAGGACTGAGGGTTACATTCCCTTCTGAGCAACCCTGTAGGGCAGGGGTGGCCTGTCTCATTTTGCCACCTGAGGTGAAACTGTAAGTATTTTCTCACATGCTGTAGTCCTAACAAAAGCTGATCCCCTGAAGCTGCTATTTGCACAAAGGACAGCTTCCATTGGCACCAACAAGAGAATTCCTCCAGGTGTAAATTGTTGTTTAGTTGTTTAGTCGTTTCCGACTCTTCATGACCCTATGGACCAGAGCATGGCAGGCACTCCTGTCTTCCACTGCCTCGCGCAGTTTGGTCAAACTCATGTTCGTAGCTTCGAGAACACTGTCCAACCATCTTGTCCTCTGCCGTCCCCTTCTCCTAGTGCCCTCAATCTTTCCCAACATCAGGGTCTTTTCCAGGGAGTCTTCTCTTCTCATGAGGTGGCCAAAATATTGGAGCCTTAGCTTCAGGATCTGTCCTTCCAGGGAGCACTCAGGGCTGATTTCCCTCAGAATGGATAGGTTTGATCTTCTTGCAGTCCATGGGACTCTCAAGAGTCTCCTCCAGCACCATAATTCAAAAGCATCAATTCTTCGGCGATCAGCCTTCTTTATGGTCCAGCTCTTACTTCCATACATCACTACTGGGAAAACCATAGCTTTAACTATACAAACCTTTGTCAGCAAGGTGAAGTCTCTGCCCCCCCCCCCCCAGAGACATCATCTGGTGTAAATAGCATCTTCAAATAAGTGACTTTCACTAGGGCTGGATAGCTCAGTCAGAAGAGCATGAGAATTTTCAGATATCCCAGAGTTGTGGGTTTGAACCCCATGTTGGTTGAAAGATCCCTGCATTGCAGGGGGTTGGACTAGATTACCCTCATCGTTTCTTCCAACTTTACAATTCTATGACTATAAAGAAAGAGGTGATGGAAGGGTAAAATCTCTCTTCTCTTCCCCCCCTCCATCCCCCCAATTGTAACCTGGTAGCTGCTCTTTGCAATTTGTCTTTATGTTAAATGGAATGACCTGGAATTTAACTTCAAATTTAGCCTGGACGTAAATTACTACAGTGACATGCAGTTGCATTTGAAAAATTATCAAAAGAAGGGTGGAAACGGATGAAATTATTATGGGTGGGGTGCAGGGATTTTGTTGCACTAAGCGGATATTTGAGTTACAGGTAGGTTGGTCTGAGTCGAAGCAAAATAAAAAAATTCCTTCAGTAGCACCTTAAAGACCAACTAAGTTTATATTTTGGTATGAGCTTTCATGTGCATGCACACTTCTTCAGATACACGGATATTTGAGGTGGCTGAAGAGGAGTGGTTGGGCATGTTGATTTTTTCATTCTACCATCCCATTTCTTTGGTAGTCTGCACTCTGCAGGCTTCCTGGGTGCCTTGGCTTCCTGGGCTGTCCCATAAAGGCAGGAATGCTGCGTATCATGGAGCAAGTCCCAGCAGCCGGGGAGGCTACAGATACTTGGAGAAACGTTTAATTGGAGTGGGGTGGAGCCCCACAATAACCACAGGCATTAACCAGTGATAAATTAAGCTGTGCCCAATAGAAAGCATAAATAAATCCCTCAAGAAAGAGGCCGAAAAATGCAAGCGTCTTTTGTAGGTGGACAGGGCCATTTTATCCATAGGTGATAGGAGTGCGGGGCACCCAGACACCGGGCTCTCAGGGGCGCCAGGCTGAGAGTCCAGGGCCCGAGAGTTGAGTCCAGGGAAGAGCCTGCCTGCCCGTTGGAGTGCTGCGGCGGGCTCTTCTGCTGCGGGTGGCTCTGCACTGCGAAGTCGTGGGCGACTGAGCCAGCAGGACGCTGAGGCGGCCAGCTGGCTCCACCCTCCTGCATGCCTGGGACTGGGCAACCGGGGGACGGGAGGAATCTTTGCACCCTGGTGCTGCATATGCTTAAGACAGCCCTGCAGGCGGAGAAAGATTTTGAGAAATAGGAGGACAGGTTTCAGCACAGCACTTGTAATTAGCAGATTATCGTGTTTTGCACCATGCTATGAAAAACATTGCCTGCTGATTCTTGCAGATCAGCCCTGTTAAAGGCACAGCAACAAGGCAGACTGCGCTCTCTCTGCCCTCTGTTCCAAGTTGGCAACCCTGATATGGGTTAACCTTATTTTCCTTTCTAAGAAGAGTGAGAGTGAGAGAAAGGGTATTTGTGTGAGACAGTCTGATGTGTGTAGATTACATTGCCATGATAAGATACCGTGTTTCCCCCTTTTTAAGACACCGTCTTATAACTCCCCCCCCCCACTTTCAGTGGGATGTCTTATTTTTTATTACTGGTACGGTTTTTATGGCTCAGGGCGCTGCTGGGCTCTCTTGAGTGCTCGGCGCTACAGCAGCCACCGGTTCTGGGTGGCGGGGTGGCAGGCGTTCTTGGGCGGGCCAGGCGGAGGCCGCTGGCTCAGGCGCTCCGTTCGCCGCTGCAGGGTGCTCCAAGCTCCTTGGCCGGGCCAGGCAAGGAAGAAGCAGTGAGCCCAGCAGTGGCGGCAAGCACGGAAGCGGCAGGGACGACGGTGGACGAGAAGGCAGTGTGCGGGGATGCAGCCAGCAAGGCGGGAGCGCGATCAACTGTTAAGCGGAGCTCTTGGAGTGCCGCTTCACAGCTGATTGCGCTCCTGCAGTGCCGGCCGCATGGAGTGACTCTGTGAGTGGAGGTGCCTGTGGGGGTTGGTTTCCGCAGCATGGAAGTATGGCTTATTTTTGGGGTATGTCTTATATTTCTCAAATGCTTAAAAACCCTGCCTTGGCTTACTTTATGACTATGTATTAAAAAGGGGGAAACAGGGTATATATTTTAAATGCAAGGGTCCCTACATTCAAGCAGTCTGCAGCATGTCTGTAAAAATACAAACAAAATGATACAACACCTTGCATAGTACATTAACATTGTTATAACAGGCAGGAAAATGGTGGTCCCTCGGCAATCTTCGGTTGGTCTGCAAACCTGTGACACGGCCTTCTTGGTGGTGATTCCCATTTGCGTAATGTCCTCCCAGGTGAGGTGCATCTGTCTCATTATTGACTTTCAGGAGAAATTTAAAAACATTTCTTTTTTGCCCAGACATTTGACAGCTGATACGTACTGGCCCCGGCAACATTAAAATTAGTAACTATGAGAGTATTTCTTTGCTTTTAAATGTTTTTAGACATTCCATGTGCCTTAAAATGTTATTAAGTGTTATAAAATTGCTTTAAAATAAGTTTTGTTTTATTTTAAATTGTGGCATTTTAATCTATGGACGTTTGTCACCCTTTGGGAGGAAGGGCGGAAAAGAAATTTGTAAAAAGAGATACATTTTAAAATTACTGGTTTCTTCAAGAAAGAAGATTCCACCTAAACATTAGGAAGAACTTCCTGACAGTAAGAGCTGATCGGCAGTGGAATTTGCTACCAAGGAGTGTGGTGGAGTCTCCTTCTTTGGAGGTCTTTAAGCAGAGGCTTGACAGCCATATGTCAAGAATGCTTTGATGGTGTTTCCTGCTTGGCAGGGGGTTGGACTGGATGGCCCTTGTGGTCTCTTCCAACTCTATGATTCTATGATTCTACGCAGAACATTTTTCCATTCCTCGTGAAAATTTGCCAGCATGTTTTCCCTAATATATGCACATTTTAAAAGCAATTTCCCCATATATTATGCATTTTAAAAACAATAATTTATGCATTGCTGTACACGCTTCCTTTATATGCACAATGAACACTTGGTTGAAGAACTGCATTGCAAAATCTGGAGAAGTGCAAATTTAAATAGCTTGCTGCATTTCGGTTCGTTTACCATTTAAGAAACCTCAATCTGGGAGTTTCACATCAAAAGGTGAACCGGAACAAATTCCGCCCCTATGCCTAGCTGGTTGACAGTCTTAATTAAAAAGCAGTAACAGCTATCGAGGCTTTCCACTTCCGTCGCCCTGCTTGCAGGAAAGGGTCTATGTTCTGTCATCAGTTTTCCTTGCGTGGTGGCACGGGCTCTTTTATTAATGAGGACGAGGTCAAAGAGGCCTTCGTCCTTGGAGGGGAGATGGATTCTGAGCAAGCTCTTTGTGGCTGCTTGAAAGAGCTCTGCGGCCGAGTCCTGAATTTTAAGTGTTGAAAGTTGAAACTTGCCATACAAACACACACAAAACACATACTCAGATGCGCTGCCAGCCTTTTCATTTAAACAGCAAGCTCTTGTTATGAGACCCAGCAAAGGAACAGCAACAAATGTTCTTAAAGTCCACTGCCATGCATTAAAATGCTTTAATTCTCACCACATTCAAGAGCAGGCCTTCTGTGTTCAAAATATCCCCCTCCCACCACCACCCTTTCCTCTGCCCAAATTTGAAAGGCTTTCCTCCATTCGGTCATTCTGTCTAACTCTCTTGAAAGGTTCGGATCAAGATTAGTAACGGGGTGGGTAGGATGTCTCGCCCATCCAAAAACAGCCTCATCGCTGAACGATCACATCCTTCCCTGCCACTATTTACATTAAACAACAAGAGCAACCCTCTGAGATAAGAGAGTACGTTCCCCATTGTGTTGCTTGCAAACATTTTTGAATGCCTATTGCAAAGTTGACACATTCCAGGGACACTCACTAATTAATTTGTGAAGCGGTGGAAAACATTGTTTGCTACAAAGAACCCAGAGAACCACATTCTCCCTGGGCTCCTCCACACACCCTGTTCACTTAGCATTCATCCTGATCCGCTTGCACAAAGCTCACACAGATGTTAGACGATGCCAGGTCTCTAGTGAGCTTTCATTCTTATTTTGTTTTCGGTGATGCGACAATGAGCATCAATCCTGATTTGCTCGTGGGGCATTTACACATTTCCCCAACAATCATTTGCTCACTCCGCACCTCTCAGTGCCTTTCTCTGTCACTTTCAAACTACAAAAGCCTTTTTAATATATTAAAAAGTGGATTAGTTGTTCCAGGGCAACAGAGCAATTTAACCCACTTTCATTGAACAAACCTAAGTTTCTGGTATGGGCTTGAAACCCTCCTACAAAGCAGTGACAGTCTGGAGACCCCCACTCTAGTAAAGGTAAAGGGTAAAGGGACCCCTGACCATTAGGTCCAGTCGTGACCGACTCTGGGGTTGCGCGCTCATCTCGCATTATTGGCCGAGGGAGCCGGTGTATAACTTCCAGGTCATGTGGCCAGCATGACAAAGCCGCTTCTGGTGAACCAGAGCAGCACATGGAAACGCCGTTTACCTTCCCGCTGTGTTGTTGTTTAGTCGTTTAGTCGTGTCCGACTCTTCGTGACCCCATGGACCATAGCACGCCAGGCACTCCTGTCTTGCACTGCCTCCCGCAGTTTGGTCAAACTCATGTTCGTAGCTTCGAGAACACTGTCCAACCATCTCGTCCTCTGTCGTCCCCTTCTCCTAGTGCCCTCCATCTTTCCCAACATCAGGGTCTTTTCCAAGGATTCTTCTCTTCTCATGAGGTGGCCAAAGTATTGGAGCCTCAGCTTCACGATCTGTCCTTCCAGGGAGCACTCAGGGCTGATTTCCTTAAGAATGGATAGGTTTGATCTTCTAGCAGTCCATGGGACTCTCAAGAGTCTCCTCCAGCACCATAATTCAAAAGCATCAATTTTTCGGTGATCAGCCTTCTTTATGGTCCAGCTCTCACTTCCATACATCACTACTGGGAAAACCATAGCTTTAACTATACGGACCTTTGTCGCCAAAGTGATGTCTCTGCTTTTTAAGATGCTGTCTAGGTTTGTCATTGCTTTTCTCCCAAGAAGCAGGCGTCTTTTAATTTCGTGACTGCTGTCACCATCTGCAGTGATCAAGGAGCCCAAGAAAGTAAAATCTCTCACTGCCTCCATTTCTTCCCCTTCTATTTGCCAGGAGGTGATGGGACCAGTGGCCATGATCTTGGTTTTTTTGATGTTGAGCTTCAGACCATATTTTGCGCTCTCCTCTTTCACCCTCATTAAAAGGTTCTTTATTTCCTCCTCGCTTTCTGCCATCAAGGTTGTGTCATCTGCATATCTGAGGTTGTTGATATTTCTTCCGGCAATCTTAATTCCGGCTTGGGATTCATCTAGTCCAGCCTTTCCCATGATGAATTTTGCATATAAGTTAAATAAGCAGGGAGACAATATACAACCTTGTCGTAGCGGTTCCTATTTATCTACTTGCATTTTGATGTGCTTTCGAACTGCTAGGTTGGCAGGAGCTGGGACCAAGCAACGGGAGCTCACCCCATCACAGGGATTCGAACCACCAACCTTCTAATCAGCAAGCCCTAAGCTCAGTGGTTTAGCCCACAGCGCTTGAAACCCTCCTACAAAGCAGTGACAGTCTGGAGACTCCCACTCTACCCTTCCCTGATCACCCAGTTGAACTTAAGGACATTCAATGAAGCTGAATGGTAGGAGTTCTGGGCACCAAAATTTAAGAAGGGTATCAACAAGCTGAAATGGATGCAGAGGAAGGCAACCAAGATGATCAAGGGTCTCGGATGGTGGAGGAAATTGGGTGAAGTCAACCTGCGAGACCAGGCTGCTGAGACCAGGAAGCGGGAGGTGAGGGACATTGCCCAGAGCTTTGCCGCTTTCTTTCTTTTCTGCCATCCCTTCTTCCTCCCCCCCCCCCAGCCTCCCATATCACCATCCTTGACTTGGCACCCCAAATATTTTCAGCTGGCAACACCGACTTCAAGCATCTCTTGTGAAATTCGACCAGCGCTTGGACAGGGCTTGAGAACATCAAACTGAAAAGCAAGAGGGCTGAGCAGGCCACATGCGACTTGGGTTCCCTTTCTTCCACTCCTCCACAAAATGGGAGCAGCTCACAAGGGCGCTGCTGCCATTTCTTATCACCAAAGCAATGGGCACCCTCGTGATTCATCAGCCTGTGAACACCTGGCCCTTAATTTCACGTAAGTGAGGTTTGTTAATTGAAAAGCGTTTCTCTCCCTGTGCAAAACCCAATGAATTACAGCTAATGGGGCACTGCGGAGCATTTGTCTCAAATAATGTATGTTTATCTTCCTTCGTCGTTCTAAGCGCTTAGAAAGGAAATTGCTTTTTGTTGTTGTTGGGAATTATTTTCCAATTAGCCAGCACTGATTCTTAATCTCTGTGTGATTCCACTGGAACTATTGTGAATCTCTCCACCCACCCCCCATTTAAAAAAGAAAGAAAGTTTCGGGGCTGATCCATCAATCGCTCCAGACACACATAGCTTCTGTTCCTCTCCCAGGGGAAGGCAGTATAGAGATAACCATCACAGCTTTCGCCAAGACATGCCAGATCCCGCAATAACACAAGCATTGCTATCAGTTTCGGCATGCTGTCCTAAATTGAATTTTAATGGCAGCAGATTTGTGGTTTTAATGGCACAGCATCTCTCCCCTGGCTGGAAGGAGAACAATCTTTCTGTTGTATTCAGGCACAGTGAATTAACTGTGTGATGTGTGCTTCAGGCTCCATCCTTTCTGCCTGCCCTTGGCCTGAGGAGAAATTGATGCAGGCCTGGGTCGAGAGCCCTGCCAAGGATTTGCACAGAACACCGTTAATAATAAAGCCAAGTTAACCAACATGTGCAGCCTGTGAATTCAGTTGTTAAGGTTCAACAAGCCACACCGTCTTGAGCCTGTAAATAGAGAATCTGCATGGGATCCAGATCTGGAATGGAGGGGACATACCCTCCAACATTCTGAAACCAAAAGCCGGGATGCCATTTTCTTGGACGCCATCTTCCCAAATTTTTATTGCAGTCATCTTGGTTGCCATGATTTCAGATTCTCCAAGTGTCCCCAGGAGCGGTGCTAGGGCTTTTCGTGCCCTAGACAAAAACACCTTCTGGCGCACCCCGGGCGCATGCGTCATGACGCACGCACGCACATCGCTGATGCCCCTGCGTCCCCTCCATTGGCGGGAGGAGCGCGGGCCAAGGGGGGAGCTCGGTGCCCTCCTGCCTGTGGAGGGGACGCTTTGAGCTCCTCAGTGGCGGTGGCTGCAGTGAGCGGGCGGCGGCAGCAGTGCCCATAGCTGAAGGCTTCAGCTGTGGGCGCTGCCGCCGCTTGCTCACTGCCGCCACTGGGGAGCTCACAGCGTCCCCTACGTGGGCGGGAGGGCGCTGAGCTCTCCTTTTGGCTCGCACTCCTCCCGCCTGTGGAGGGGACGCTGGGGGCTCCTTGGTGAGCGAGCGAGCGAGCGAGCGGGCGGTGATGGCGGCGGCGGCAGTGCCCGCAGCTGAAGCCGCTGAGAAGCTCTTAGCGTCCCCTCCATAGGCGGGAGGAGCGCGAGCGCGCGCCTTGGGAGGGCGGCGGTGGCGCGGGGGTTTTGCGGGACAGGCTTGGCAGCGCCCCCTCCATTTTCGCGCCCTAGGCAATGGCCTAGTCCGCCTAAATGGACGCACCGGCCCTGAGTGTCCCTATTTTCCAGGGACTAGTCCTGGATTTACAGAAGCCGTCCCAGTTTCTGATTTGATCCTGGGATGTTCCGCTTTTCCATAGGACGTCCACATTTTCCTCAGATAAATGTTGGAGGGTAAAGGTAAAAAGGGTAAAGGACCTTGGACCGATAAGTCCAGTCAATGGCGACTATGGGGTTGTGGCGCTCATCTCGCTTTCAGGCCAAGGGAGCCGGTGTTTGTCCACAGACAGCTATTTGGGTCATGTGGCCAGCATGACTTAACTGCATCTGGCACAAAGGGGCACTGTGACGGAAGCCAAAGCACACGGAAACACCGTTTACCTGTGGGAGCCACAGCAGTATCTATTTATCTATTTGCACTGGTATGTTTTCGAACTGCTAGGTTGGCAGGAGCTGGGACAGAGCAACGGGAGCTTACTCCATTGTGGGAATTCGAACCACCGACCTTCTGATTAGCAAGCCCAAGAGGTTCAGTGGTTTAGACCACAGCACCACCCGTCTCCCACCTTGGAAAGTATGGAGTTATCCAACCCCTGAGTGAAAGAGATAAGTAACTATACAACCTTTAGAAGGCATCTAAACGGCAGCCATTTTTGGGGAAGTGTTTTTTTAAAAATGTTCAATGTTTAACATCAGATGGGCAGGGTATGAATAGGAAATAATACTGATACTAATGATAATAATGATTGAATAGAACCGGGGTCAGCAAACTTTTTCAGCAGGGGGACGGTCCACTGTCCCTCAGACTATTTTTTTTGGGGGGGGGAATGAACTAATTCCTATGCCCCACAAATAACCCAGAGATGCATTTCAAATAAAAGGACACATTCTACTCATGGAGAAGCACCGTCCATGGGCCGGATTTAGAAGGCGATTGGGCCGGATCCGGTCCCTGGGCCTTAGTTTGCCTACCCATGGAATAGAACGTCCCTTTGTTCATCGGAGAAATATTGGAGGGTATGTGATCTCACACAATTTCGCGCTGCCATTCCCCTCTCCGAAAAAGTGGTATGGTGGCCCAAAACGTGCCATGAGGCGGAGAAATTCACACTGTGGAATTGTGTGAGATCACAGCATTGCCATCATTCACTCGCAATAAAAAACAGGATGTCCCGGTTTTTCCCGGGACACTTGCAGAGTAGGAAGTGACTTGGTGGAGTTTGGGTTCTGGGTTTTAGGTGCTGTATGACTGACATGAAGTCTCTAGGTTTGCCTGGCTCCCTCTAGGTGACTGGTAAAGGGCCTGAATCTCCAGGTGGGTAACAATGCCTTTCTAATAAGACAAAATGATAAAGGAGACTTTTCATGCAGCTTACAGGCTGGCTGCAAATGATAACTCAAGCAAGCTAGGGAATCCGTCCTCCTCCTCTCCCCTACTCAATCAACTTCCATCTCCAGGGCCTGCCTCCGTGACACCTCCAGGGGGCCTGCCCCTAGGTCTCTGGTTTGGGCCCTGAAAACCTACTGGCAGGACTCATTATTTGAATCCTGCCCCAGATTTTGCAAATAACAAATGTAATAAATACCCCGGAAAAAACCACTCACCCCCAAACAAAACTCACGGCACATGGAACAACTTAAGCCTTTCCCATCAAATGAGGCTCACCGTTTTGCTGAAGTCAAAACTCCAGGCTCCCCCCCCCCTTTTCATTTTTAAGGTTTATTCCATTGCTATTACTTTGCAAAAGTTCTCGCGGCGGTTGCTATAGAAAGCCCTGCGTTTCCCACAAGGCTGAATCACAGAAAGGAAACTTATAGGAGCAGTGGGGTATTTGGGAATACGCTTCCAACGACAGCGATCGAGTCATTGGAAGCCGTTTCCGGCGCAGGAACCGCAGCTGGGGAATGAGGACTCTTTTCCACACAGAAATAACGTGGGCAAAAAAGGAGAAGGAAAAAAGAGGATGACTCAGCACTTGGAACTTCTCCCTGCTCAGGATATCAAAGTCAAGGGAAAACCGAACTGGAGGGAGTCGGAACAGCTCTGTGGCATTTTGCCGCTTATGCAGATGGCAGAACGCAGGGAGGGGCAAGGGACTTAGCTAAGGAACGGAAAAAGTCTTGGCTCGAGGCAACAGCTAAACCAAAATTATTGGGTTTTCTCTTTTCCTAAAAAAAGGAGAAGAAGGTACCCGTTTCTTCTCATGTTTAAAAATGTATCATGGTGCCTCTCATCACACACCCATTGTTGTGACGTGGGGTTCGCGATTTCAGCTCTCTTGACATAATATGCCGGAGACAGTTCTCTAGTAACACTTCTTTATTAAAGCAAACAAGACTGGAGAGGACATTTATAGGGACGGGGGACTAGCTAGAAAGGGATACATTTTGGAGGGAACAATATCAGGCAATCACAGTGCTGCCTTTTGGAGGAAACCAATTAGGCAGAGGATCCAAATACAGCAGCTTAAATGAACCAATAGTAGCTGTACCATCTGGAACCAAAAGGCAGTTACTTTACCCTAATGCAAATACAGACAATAGTAGTATAAAATCCTTTGAGAGCCAGTGTGGTGTAGTGGTTAAGAGCGGTAGACTCGTAATCTGGGGAACTGGGTTCGCGTCTCCGCTCCTCCACATGCAGCTGCTGGGTGACCTTGGGCTAGTCACACTACTTTGAAGTCTCTCAGCCCCACTCACCTCGCAGAGTGTCTGTTGTGGGGGAGGAAGGGAAAGGAGAATGTTAGCTGCTTTGAGATTCCTTCGGGTAGTGATAAAGCGAGATATCAAATTCAAACTCTTCTCTTCTTCTTCTTTGACTCAATACACAACACCCATTTCTCCAGTCCTCCCTGCCAAAGGGTGGATATTCTAAATTGTGCCACGCAATCCTGTTAATATGGATTTCAAGGCCACATGGAGGCCACATTCACACTTTACACTTAAAGCAGGAGCATGCCATCTTAAACAGTCATGGCTTCACAGAATCACAAAGCTGGAAGGGACCCGAAGGTTCATCCAGTCCAATAATATAAAAATAATTTATTATTTATACCCTGCCCATCTGGCTGGGTTTCCCCAGCCACTCTGGGCGGCTTCCAACAAAAGATCAAAAAGACATTAAAACATCAGTCATTAAAAACTTCCCTAAACAGGGCTACCTTCAGATGTCTTCTAAACGTCAAATAGTTGCTTATTTCCTCGACATCTGATGGGAGGGCATTCCACAGGGCCTGGTTCCCTGTAACCTCACTTCTTGCAGTGAGGGAACCGCCAGAAAGCCCTTGGAGCTGGACCTCAATGTCCGGGTTGGACGATGGGGGTGGAGGCGCTCCTTCAGCTATACTGGACCGAGGCCGTTTAGGGCTTTAAAGGTCAGCACCAACACTTTGAATTGTGCTCGGAAATGTACTGGGAGCCAAGGTAGGTCTTTCAAGACCGGTATTATGTGGTCTCGGCAGCCTCTCCCAGTCACCAGTCTAGCTGCCACATTCTGGTCCAACCCTCTGCAATGCAGGAATCTTTTGCCCAACGCAGAGATCAAACCCATGGCCCTGAGATTAAGAGTCCTATGGTCTACCAACTGATCTGTCCAGCCATTGGAGATGTAGTTTCTTCAGGATTCTGAGAGTTGTTAAGAGGTCCCTATTCCTTTCCTAGAACTGGAGTTCCCAGTGTGGTTTAACAATCAACATCTTTCCCCAGGGAACTCTGGAATTGTTGCTCTGTGAGGGGGACGGTAGCCGTAACAAACTGCAGCTCCCAGGATTCTTTGGGAAGAAGCCATCGCAGGTTCAAGTGCTATCAGCTGGTATTTCCTTAAAATAAAATAAAAGAATGACGAGAAAGAGAGAGTAAAATATTGCCTCTAATTTGCTTAAGAACCGTTGGCATATTAAATCACAACGTTTTGCCTTTTCTCTCCTCCTGTTCGGTTGCGCTTGGTCTCGTTCCAAGCCGGCTTCCTCTTTCTCCCTGCGTGGGTTGCTTGCTCCATTTACTCCCTGGCTGTCCTTGTCCTTCGGCTGTTGTTCTGCTTCCTCGTCGCATAATAACAGCTTATGGGGATCTATCATAAAGCAAATTACTGGCTGCGGGGTACAGTTGCTCAGCTGCGAAAGGAGGGAATGGCAGGACATCCCTGTTTTTCTTGGAGAAATTTTGGAGGGTATGGAGTTAAGTGACTCCTGAGCCAAGGAGAATTTTGCACTGCGAAATTCAGAGAAGGGTGAATTTCGAAGAATGGCGGCATCTTGGTTCATATACTGTTCTGGAAAGTATGACCTTTCAATGGAAACCGAATCAAATTTCTACCTACCTATGTAGGAGAAGGGATGCGGGTGGCGCTGTGGTCTACATCACAGAGCCTAGAGCTTGCCGATCAGAAGGTCGGCGGTTCAAATCCCTGCCATGGAGTGAGCTATTGCAATTCCTCTTCTCAGAGAACTCTGGAAAGTGCAGTTCCATGGTGGGGAGCAGAGGCTGCCTAAAAACCTTTCAGCACCCTTGGACGTGTAAAGGAATAAAAAAAATTATGGGAGATGATATATAATGAAATGAGAAAAATGTTTAAAATAAGTTTTGTTAAAAAACCAGAAGCCTTTTTATTAGGAATTACATATACCGAGATACCAAAGGACCAGAAAAGACTGTTTATAGAATCATAGAGTTGGAAGAGACCACAAGGGCCATCCAGTCCAACCCCCTGCCAAGCAGGAAACACCATCAAAGCATTCTTGACATATGCCTGTCAAGCTTCTGCTTAAAGACCTCCAAAGAAGGAGACTCCGCCACACTCCTTGGTAGCAAATTCCACTGCCGAACAGCTCTTACTGTCAGGCAGTTCTTCCTAATGTTTAGGTGGAATCTTCTTTCTTGTAGTTTGAATCCATTGCTCCGTGTCCGCTTCTCTGGAGTAGCAGAGAACAATCTTTCTCCCTCCTCCATATGACATCCTTTCATATATTTGAACATGGCTATCATATCACCCCTTAACCTTCTCTTCTCCAGTCTAAACATACCCAGCTCCCTAAGCCGTTCCTCATAAGGCATCGATTCCAGGCCTTATGTATGTGACAACAGCCGCACGGATGCTATTAGCCCAGAGATGGAAGGAAGAAATAACCCCGACCACAGAAGAATGGCAAACCAAGTTGATGGACTATGTTGAAATGGCAAAATTAACTGGGAGGCTTAGAAAGCAAGAGGTCAAGAACTTTAAAAAAGAATGGGGAAAGTGTACAATTTATTTACGTGAACATTGTAAGCAGGTTAAAACATTAGCAGGATTTTAACCACACTGGTAAACTAACGGAAATTATGGATAATTTGGAAGGATAAAACTTGGACAGTATTGATAATGCAGTTGCAAATATTACCATTAGGACCCATGGAAGGGATGGGGGAAGTCAGGAGATTCAGAGTAATCCCAATATTTGGATTTTGAATTGTGATTTCTTGTATGTTTGTTGTTGTTGTTTAGTCGTTTAGTCGTGCCCGACTCTTCGTGACCCCATGGACCACGAAGATGTTTTAAAATCAAATTAAAAATTATACAAAAAATAAATAAAAACCTTTCAGCACCCTTAAACTACAACTGCCAGAACTCTTGGGGGGATGCCATGGCTGCTGAAATGCATTTTAAATGTACTTATAGGGTGAATATGGCTTCGATCTTCTTTTCTCCTTGTCCCCCTCCCTTCTGAGATCTACAAAGGCAAAACTGAGTCTCGGAAGGAGGAAGCTGACACCTCCTGGGCTGGTTGAAGGCGGCAGGCAGGTGAGGGCTGGCTGAGGTTGGCAGGAAAGTGCCCCCCCTCAACCCCTCAACCCAATGGGCCTACCTCCCCTGCTTTTGGAGAAGCGCCATTGGTTCATTGGAAGTAACGGGCACATGCTTCCATCACTCTCCCACTGAAATGAAGCAGACTTTAGCAAAAGGAGGTTGGCTGATGTATAACTTCCTCTCTTATTCATGGTGGTGATATATCTCGGAAGCAAGGGAGACTTTTGCAAGCAAAAGAATAAAAGAACCTTGAACTCCAGCTTTGGACTTGGACATGTGGGGGATGAGGCAAGGAATAATGGGGATGGAGGAAGGGGAGAGATTCTGCTATTTAAGGTATTCAGCAGCTGGTAAGTGTGCCTGTGCGAGCATTTGCTGGTTAATCCTTCAAAGCTAGAAGTTAGGACAGACTTTTTTGTAAGCACTCATCTGCTTGGCATCTTCAGACACATAATCCATAAATTACAACCGCATGCTTGTAGCCAAACTGCATCCTTTAAAGTGTCTCCTCTTGCAAGGCACAAGAGCTCAGCTTCACTTATCTTCCGGGTCATCTGCGATTTGCTAATTTTATCCTTTGAAAGGAGAGATGGACCTGGAAGGGGGCGCTTCAAAGGAAGGAATCTAGTTAGACTCGATCCTGCATTCTAATCACCTCATTTCCAGCTCACAGAAAAAGCCTCTCTGTTTTGCCCTTGGAAATTCTTGCTGTGCTGTTTGCAAAATGCAGTGTGTGTGTGTGTGTGTGTGTGTTGAGAAAATTGCAGGCTGTGGACAAATGCTCTGGGGCTTTGTCGAGGTTGAAGGCTAGCCAAAAATAAATAAGTAGCTGCTTCCTAGCAAGACCTTTTCAGATAGTGGCATTTTGCGGCTTCCCACTTCCACAGGCAGTAGGAGCTTAGAAGTTCCAGGGGCCGTCTTCAACACAGTCATCTCCTTGTGATGAGAGAGCACTGGAGTCTTTTGGTGCTGCTGTAACATCTGCTTGTTTACAAATGTGCAAACCGAGCAGGAGCTAAGCTGGAAGGCCCATATGAATACTTTTATAAATAAATAAGCAAAGCACCTTCCAGCTGCCCCAGATCAGCCACAGAGGGTTTGGGGGACAACGACCCAGAACATATTTAGGGTGTTCAGGAGGAGATGGTTCCATTGCACAAGGAGAAATCATAGAATTGTAGAGTTGGAAAGGACCCCAGAGGTCCTCTAGTCCACCCCCTGCAATGCAGGAATCTCAACGAAAGCATCCCTGACAGATGGCCATCTGACCCATGCTTTAAAATCTTCAATGAAAGAGAGAATCTGCCACTTAACTAAGGGAGTTTATTTATTTCAAATCAGTTTTTTATTTCAAATATTTCCAACTCGCCTCTCCATCACAAGGTTGCCTGAACTGATGATATTGATAATAGTCGCATTTTGCCAAATCTCTAGCTTTTCAGGTTTCGGCAGGTATTGCTCCCAAGCTCTCAAACGCAGAGTCACAACCATATTGTCTAGAAACTTGAAAGGAATGTGAGACTCTAAAAATATAAAACTGACTTCTGGATGCAGAGCCACGTCCTATGATATGGAATCATAGCATAAAGACACACCCCCAGCCCATAATTCTCCATCTCAGATCAGCCCCATGGCCCAGGAAGGAGAAAGTGAGGTGGGGTGGGGTGGGGGGCCGCGAGGCGCTGTGCGCTACCTTTCCAGCTATTAAACATGAAAGCAAGAAGTCGCTGTTTCATTTGGCAGCAGTGACCAGAACAGCTAGTAGTAACTCATTGACTGGCAGGCTTAACTGGGTTGGCAGCCCGACTGCTCAAATTCTACACACGAGGAGCAAATAAATCCTAGGGCCAAGTCTGGCATGCTCTCAAAACTCAGGGGGTGGTGGTGGTAAATTCTTGAGCAAGTCATTTTCTCCCAAAGTATCCTTTCAGCAGCTGGATGGGGGAGCTAAGCAGCTTGGGAGGCTATTCTGAGCTCAACAGGCACCCAGAGCAAAAGGCTGCAGCGCACAAGAGGGGTTTGCAAAGCCCCGGTTTGTTATCTGCTTTCCGTTTCCTGTTTCCAGAGCCCAATCAAATGCACAGAAATGAATGTGCCAGAAGGCAAAAATTTAGCTTCCCTTTCCAAGGGTGCTTCCAGACTATTTTGTGGGTGGGATTTGATTGCACACCAGCAAGTTTGACTTGCAAAATTCAAGTTGCATTTGGCAACTGTGCACAACAAACCTGCTCCGCCCCCCCCCCACAAAAAAATAATCAGAATTTTTGCTGTAAGAAAAATGCTGGGGACGTGCTCTGGAAAAGGTGGGACAGCAATTGCTTGATTTTTATTATTTTATTATTTGTTTTGTTTATTATTATTATTTATTAAATTGGATGCAGCATTGCATGACCTCCCCAGAAACAAATCAGGAGGAATGCACAATAAGTAGCTGACATCATCTATTTTCTCCCAAAACTAACAGATCAGGAAGACTCCTCAACCAGGTCATCTGGAAATGAGCTAAGCCTGATATTGCACAATTCACTTTGTCCCACCAACTGTGCTACAAAGATGTCTGCAATCATAACATGAAGGCTGGCAACATCAACCCTGCTGTGTGGGAATCCTTTGGAAATGACCGCAGTGCCTGGTCGTGCATCCATTGCAGTGACCAGAAGAGGGCGTTCCACAGGGTGGGGACTACTACCAAGAAGGCCCTGTTCCCTGTTCCCTGTAACCTCACTTCTTGCAGTTAGGGAACCACCAAAAGGCCCCCAGAGTCCGGGCTGAACGATGGGGACAGAGATGTTCCGTCAGGTATACAGGAGGACTGAGGCCGTTTAGGACTTTAAAGATCAGCACCAACACTTTGAATTGTGCTCGGATGCATACTGGGGGCCAGTGAAGATCATTGTGTTTTATGGTCTCAGCGGCCACTTCCAGTCGCCAGTCTGGCATCTGGATTCTGGATTAGTTGTAGTTTCTGAGTCACCTTCAAAGGTAGCCCCACATAGAGAGTATGGTCCTGACATCCCTTTCAAGTAGAAAGGGATACTTTACTGCTTCTTCCAGTCAAAACTCACACCAACCAGCCCCACAAGGAGAAATCCCTTATCTGAAAATAACCACCTGCCTCTGGCTACGGCTGGTTTTTGAATGGCAAAGCAGAGCTATAAATCCCAAAGAAGGGGATGCATGCATGATGGGAGACATCCAACCTTTTGAATAATGAGCCGATTATTTAGGATAGATGCATCTCAATAATAGATGTGTCTAATACAGCCTAAAGGACAGAATGGGCATTCAGGCAGTATTATCTCCTGCCTGAATTTAAAGCACCACTTAGAGCCATCAGGGGGATAGAACCATAGAGAGCCCATTACAAGTCTTTCTCTGGCTTCCGGCCAATCCCTTTCCTTTGCTGCTGTTCTCAATGTAGTTACCTCTAAGCGTACGCAAGGGAGAACGAAAATGGGATGAGCGCTAAGGGCAGGGGGAATCCCCTACAGAAATAATGTGCTTTCATGGTTCACGCAAAGGGGACTTCTATACACTATGAACATCCGAGCACAGATATTTTGCTATAACTGAATTAACTGAAACACAAATTGAACTCATCTACATCCTCAGGGTGTGTGTATGTTCAGTCGGGGTGTGGCGCAAGATGCTTTAGTACATGGGTAGGCAACCTAAGGCCCGTGGGCCGGATGCGGCCCAATCACCTTCTAAATCCGGCCCGCGGACGGTCCGGGAATCAGCGTGTTTTTACATGAGTAGAATTTGTCCTTTTATTTAAAATGCATCTCTGGGTTATTTGTGGGGTCTGCCTGGTGTTTTTACATGAGTAGAATGTGTGCTTTTATTTGAAATGCATCTCTGGGTTATTTGTGGGGCATAGGAATTCGTTCATCCCAACTCCCCCCCAAAAAATATAGTCTGGCCCCCCACAAGGTCTGAGGGACAGTGGACCGGCCCCCTGCTGAAAATGTTTGCTGACCCCTGCTTTAGTATTTATGTGCACACATTTACCTGCCAAATGTACCCACACATCTACTCAAAGATTTACTTCATCCCCTCTGACATTTCTCCGATGAAAATAGGGACCATCCTTTTTTACATCGGGGAAGCTTCCCCTGCATTCAATCTCAGCACACACATAAACGTCACATACACATTGACATCAGTCACCTTGTAAGTTTTCCTACGAACCTACCTCGCAGGGTCGTTGTACAGAAAACACGTGCGAGGGATCATGTGCAACACCTTCCACAGATAAATGGAATAAATCAGGCACCCCCAAACTCAGCTCTCCAGCTGTTTTGGGACTACAGTTCCCATCATCCCTGACCACTGGTCCTGTTAGCTAGGGATGATGGGAGTTGTAGTCCCAAAACATCTGGAGGGCCGAGTTTGGGGATGCCTGGAATAAATGTTTAGCAGGAAGCTTCCTTGAGTCCCTGTCAGGGAAAAAGGAGGGAAACACAACAACAACAACAACAACAAGAAGAAGAAGAACAACAACAACAACAACAACAATGTAAACTATGAGAATGATCAGGAACACACCAAAGACTGAGAGTAAATCCTATTGAACTCTGTGGGACATAGTTCTGAGTAAAGATACTTAGGATCACAGTGTAAAGCTGTGCAGTCTTGATCCAGTTACCTGGGAGCAAGCTCCATTGAATACAGTGGGACTTACTTATGTGTAGACAGTGTAAGGCTCCATTTGCAATAAAGGACTCAACACTCCACACATTTCCTAAGAAATGGCCAGCTGTGGAAGCATTGCAGAGAAAGAATTTAAAGTGGATTGCTGACTTTTCCCTTCACAATTATAGAAAGGGCTTCGTATGCGAGCTTTACCATTTCCTACATTTGGCTCAGGTGTTTTAGTTTCAGGGTAAAAAGGACTCTGTTTTTGCACCCACACAAACCATTATTAATTGCTATCTAAGACATGGAAGAAAAAGGAAAAGTGGGACATTCCAGGGTCAAGTCAGAAACCAGGGCAGCTTCTGTAATTCCAGGACTGTCCCTGGAAAATCGGGACACTTGGAGGGTATGTTATTTGTCTCCGAGGGAGCTACCAAGTGTACTTTGATGCCTCTGAATTGGCCAGGCTTGGTATTCTCTTCTGAATGTTTTTCTCACTGATATGAAAGCAGAACGAACAGGAAGGTCCCCTGAGTGCAGCTGGGCTGTGGAAGGGGTGAAATAAGTGAATAAGCCTGTAACCATTCAATGCCAAAGTTCAAATATCCATGGAATATCTGCACGGCTAGAACATATTTGGACAATATTCACTGTCTATGTTTGTCTGCACCGAGACCCCCCCCCCCCAAGTTGGCTTGACAGATGATCAGGGATTAACCATGTGAGTCATTATGCCTGATAGCATAATGGGTCATGAAAACAAGATGTTTTCACGCATGGAGCTTAAATCAAAAGCCAAAAGAGTTTTGATAAGGTTTCCAAAATTCCTAAGGAGTGGGCTTTGCAACAGCCTTAAATTGCGCCAGATTCTGCCCAAAGCAAAATTGGAGGTTCCCGCTTGAGCTAAACATCTGTGGAATTTTGAGGGGAATGTAAGGTCTCTTGATAAGGCCACCATAGGAAGGTAAAGGGTGATAAAGGTAAAGGCGACTATGGGGTTGCGTCACTCATCTCGCTTTCAGGCCGACAGACAGTTTTCCGGGTCATGTGGCCAGCATGACTAAACTGATTTGGCACAATGGGACACTGTGACGGAAGCCAGAGAGCACAGAAACGCCGTTTACCTTCCCGCTGCAGTGGTACCTATTTATCTACTTGCACTGGCATGCTTTCAAACTGCTAGGTTGGCAGGAGCTGGGACAGAGCAACGGGAGCTCACCCCATCGCGGGGATTCGAACCACCGACCTTCCGATAGGCAAGCCCAAGAGGTTCAGTGGTTTAGACCACCACCCTAGTGCAGGGGTTGAGCTCATAGCTAAAGAACAGAAAGCTGGGCACTTGAAAGCTGGCGTTCCCATCCTGACAACCATGTGAAATAATCTACCCGGAATTGTTTCCTTTGCCCAGCCATGGACATCTGGCTCTCCAGAGTTGTTCCAAATATACACGCTGAGCCGCACCAGGAACTGAAGGCATTGTCCTTGTGTAGAATCATTCTTTGTCAGCTGTCAGAGGCAGGAAAATCAACCTGATAGATACATCCTCTGGCTCCGCTGAAAACTGTGAGTCACTTTAGTAATCCAGCTTAAAGTGACAAACGACTTTCCAGTTCTGCCGTAAGGCAGAGTTGGCTGACGCAGATACTTCCTTCTCAGAGAGCAGAGAAAGAGGCAGGGCTGGAATCCGCTACCCTATGTGATGCCCAATGACCTTATCCTGATAGAAACTGCTTGGACTTTAAGTAACTCTGACATTAATGGAGGGATGGGCCACACGTCACTAGGGCAGGGTTTCCCAAACTTGGGTCTCCATCTGTTTTTGGACTACAATCCCCATCATCCCTGACTTAGCTAGGGATGATGGGAGTTGTAGTCCAAAAAACAGATGGATACTCACGTTTGGGAAACCCTGCTCTAGGGGTACCAAATAGAAGCCCATAGCAGATGCCAAGCAAGGAGAAGACTGCTGAATCAGGCCAATACAGAGTCCCAATGGCTTTGAATCACAAGAAAGGAGATTCTGGTTAAATATCAGGAAGAACTTTCTGACAAAAGGAGCTGTTCAGCAGTGGAACGGACTCCCTTGGGAGGTGGTGGGCTCTCCTTCCTTGGAGGTTTATAAGCAGTGGTTGGGTGGCCATCTCTCATGGATGCTTCAGTTGAGATTCCTGCATTGCAGAGGGTGGGAGTAGACCCTTTGGATCTCTCCCAACTCTACAGTTCTGATTTGCTCATATCTCATGTTTCTCCCATCATGGTGTCATGGAAGGCTCGGAACACCCACCAGTCAGAAAGCCGGACAATAACTTTATTGCTTCTCCTCAAGGAGAGCAACAGGAAACTTTTTAGTGCCACCTGGTGTGCAAAAATATAATGACACTACCTGCCTAGAGTTAGCCGGTGCCTTCCCATCCAGACCTGAACCTCTTTAGCTGCCTTCATTCACCCCAAGCCTTGAGGCTGTATCATATTCCCCAAGCCATGTTTTATAAAACTGATAAACCCTCATCAAAGCTGTACCCTTTCCTTAGGGTGAGGGTGCTCTTTAATAAATGGAAAGGGCACCCTCTTGATGCATTTGACTCTGCTTTTTAAATATATAAGGAGAAAGGAAGGAAAGTATCCTATTTATTGTTAAGGAATGGGTAGAGGATTCAACGTTCAGGAGGCTAGGAAATAATTTCCCTTTCTTTCTCCTGCAAGAACAGGGTCCTCTTAACTCCACCCAGATAAAATAGAAAACTTCCTTCCAGTAGCACCTTAGAGACCAACTAAGTTTGTCATTGGTATGAGCTTTCGAGTGCATACACACTTCTTCAGATACCATGCACACGAAAGCTCGTACCAATGGCAAACTTAGTTTGAAAGGCAAAAATACAGGATGGGTGACACCTGGCCTGAGAGCAGTACATGTGAAAAGGATCTAGGAGTCTTGGTAGATCACAAACTTGACATGATTCAACAGTGTGATGCAACAGCTAAGAAAGCCAATGCAATTCTGGGCTGCATCGATAGGAGTATAGCGTCTAGATCAAGAGAAGTAAAAGTACCACTGTATTCCGCTCTGGTCAGACCTCACCTGGAGTACTGTGTCCAGTTCTGGGCACCACAGATCAAGAAGGATACTGACAAGCTGGAACGTGTCCCGAAGAGGGCAACCAAAATGGTTAAAGGCCTGGAAAACAATGCCTTATGAGGAACGGCTTAGGGAGCTGGGTATGTTTAGCCTGGAGAAGAGAATGTTAAGGGGTGATATGATAGCCATGTTCAAATATATAAAAGGATGTCATATAGAAGAGGGTGAAAGGTTGTTTTCTGCTGCTCCAGAGAAGCGGACACGAAGGAATGGATTCAAGCTACAAGAAAGAAGATTCCACCTAAACATTAGGAAGAACTCCCTGACAGTAAGAGCTGTTCAGCAGTGGAATTTGCTGCCAGGGAGTGTGGTGGAGTCTCCTTCTTTGGAGGTCTTTAAGCGGAGGCTTGACAGCCATCTGTCTGGAATGCTTTGATGGTGTTTCCTGCTTGGCAGGGGGTTGGACTGGATGGCCCTTGTGCATAGCTGCCAAGTTATCCCCTTTTTAAAGGGATTTTCCCTTATGCTGAATAGGCTTCCTCGCGAGAAAAGGGAAAACTTGGCAGCTATGCCCTTGTGGTCTCTTCCAACTCTATGATTCTATGATTCTCTATGATTCTATGGTCTCTAATGTGCTACTGGAAGGAATTTTTCTATTTTATTCTTTATTTTGTTTCGACGGCGGACCAACACGGCTATCCACCTTTGCCAGCTAGTGTCTAACCACAGAATGACACCACCTACACATTTATTTATTTATTTATTTTTGCGGCTGCCTTTCAGTTCACAAAAGGAGCTCATGGCTATCATATGGTGACTTGCAAGCTTCTCACAGATAAATATTGTAAAAATGTTTCCGGTTCCAACTTTCGTTAGTCCTGACTGGTGTGCTGGTCAGCTATTCCCTCCCCCCTCCCACCTTTTAAAACCTGTTATGCGGGTTTCTATCTTTAATTTATCTTTCTTTTGATATATTTGAACACTTTAGGGCAAAACAAATCCTCCTCTTTGAGCTTGGTGGCAGGAGCACTGCCGGAAGAAATAGGCACATTCCGGGATCAAATCAGAAGCAGGGATAGCTTTTTTTATTCCGGGACTGTCCCTGGAAAATAGGGACACTGGGAGGGTACAGTATGTCCCAGGACAACTGGTAGCTGCTTGGCAACTCCCTGACCTATGTGTGTGTGTGTGTGGGGTGGGTGGGTGTGTACACCTTACCTTCCAAGTCCCGGACTGCAGAATCCGGGACCGGCAGCCGTGTGACACCGGACGTTGCATTGACGTAACGTCCGGTGTCGTTTTGCCCTTCTATGGGCACCAAAAATGGCCGTCGCCGGCTTCAAAAGTCGCTTCTACGCATTTCAGGAAGTGCGTCGACGCAATTTCCGGTGTCGCTCTGCCCATCTATGGGCACCAAAATGGCTGCCGTCACCACCAGAAGTTGCGTCTATGCACTTCCGGACATGCATAGATGCGACTTTTGAAGTCGCCGGTGGCCATTTTTTGGTGCCCATAGAAGGGCAAATCAGGGGGAAAAATGGCCGCCGGCAGGAGAAAATAACGGAGAAAAACGGGAGACGAATTAATACGGGGGACCACCGGGAAAAGGTAAGTAAAAACGGGGGTTTCCCGGAGAAAACGGGGTACTTGGCAGCTATGGTGTACACAATGTTGTACCAAGTTGCCTTAACTCAAGGTTTGACTTAGCGTGTCATCTGAACCTTGACTTGCGCAAAGCTCTTTCTGGCGAACCCTTGTACCAGATCCTACCTGGGATCTGCCTTTTGCATTTTGCTTTGCCCACATCTTGTGACTGCCCCTGCTCTTGTGCCTTGCCTCTCCAAAATTATTCAGGTGGTGCAGGGGTCTCCAAAATTACCTGGCCCTCCAAACTTACCGGTGCCTCCAGGGCCGATTGCACAGTGGGCCGGAGCGCGTGGGAATGCACACCCAAACGCATGCGCACACACAATTTTCGGCGCACTTCCAGGTCACTGGAGCGTCAGAAATAGCTTGTACAGGTGCGCCGGTGTCATTTCCGGCGCACTTCCGGGTCGCCGGAACACCGGAAATAGCTTGTGCGCATGCGCTGGGGCCTCCTCCAACCCGGAAGTGCACCGAAAATGACACTTGCGCATGCACACAAGCTATTTGCGACGCTCCAGCAACCCGGAAGTGGGCAGCCGCGCCAGCAAGAGCAGGCAGCGGGCGGCAGGGGTCGCCGGGGGCCGGATAAATGAGCCTTGCGGGCCGTAGTTTGGGGATCTGTGAGGTGGTCTTTCTCCTTCGTGGCTGATCTCCGCGCCAAGGAAAGCTGAATTGTTGCATGTGAGGCTGTTGTTTCAAAGGCTGGAGTGGAGCCAGAGAAGGGAAAGAAACTGGCAGCCTCCCCCCCCATCATAGCACACGATCGGGCTTTCGAACTGGTCGTTACCACCCAAAGAGACGGAGCTGGCAGGCTGGTACCACAGCATGCAGGCTGAATTACAGAACCAGGGCGAATAGAACTAGCATGGAAAGTGATAAAGCGCAGACCACCTACATGCTTGATGGACTGCAGAATGTTATGCTTCAGGCTCTCTGAAAGCTGCCTGGTTGCCATATGTCGGCTGAGTATTCCCTTCCACAGAACGGCCTAGGTAACCCAGCAGCCTGGGCCCGGCTCATATTTCACCTCGGGCTGCTGCTGTGTTTATAAGAAACAGAACTAAAGCAACGACTCGACGCCGGAGGATGATAGATAGCTTTTTGCTGAAGGAGCACGGAGGAAAATACGGCTTCCTGGCAGGTGACCGCTTGGCCGCCTGCATCCTTTGGTAGTGGAACCGAGTGAGCAGCCCTGTCTGAGTTTTCCATTTAGGAAGGGGTTGGGTGCATGCCAGCTCTTTCAAAGAGCCCACACCTCATGGAAAGCATTTCCTAAAGCCCTTTAAAATGGAATATTGCTTGCAAGTACAAGCCGTTCTCTGCAGCGAGCCTGTCTTTCAGAAGGGGCATTCCTGGATTTCCACCAGGAGAGAGACAAAGAGAAATCTTTAGTTCGGGGGGGGGGGACCAAGAAACCTCAACTTTAAAAAAAGGAGAAGGGGCAAGTTCCAAACTGTGTGTGAGGGCAGCTGGCTAAATGATCTGATATCCAAATGCAGGGGGGGGGGACCCTCTAGCATTACAAGTTCCTTAAGGCACATATTTGGAGGCAGCTAAGTCCTAACAGCCAGAAGCAGGGATTTTAATTAACTCAGAGCCAAGCCACATGGTTTGGAGAATCAAATGGTGCAGCTCTAGGAGAAGTACACTTCAGACTACTGGTGTGGGTGCTGCATTTTTTAAACACGGCTCCATTTTTATCATTTTTAAAGCAAATAATAATAATAATAATAATAATAATAATAATATTTATACCCCGCCCATCTGGCTGGGTTTCCCCAGCCACTCTGGGCGGCTTCCAACCGGATATTAAAAACAATACAACATCAAACATTAAAAACTTCCCTAAACAGGGCCGCCTTCAGTTGTCTTCTGAAAGTCGAATAGTTACTTATTGCCTTGACATCTGCTGGGAGGGCGTTCCACAGGGCGGGTGCCACTACCGAGAAGGCCCTCTGTCTGGTTCCCTGTAACCTCACTTCTCGCAATGAGGGAACTGCCAGAAGGCCCTCGGTGCTGGATCTCAGTGTCCGGGCTGAACGGTGGGGGTGGAGACGCTCCTTCAGGTATACAGGACCGAGGCCATTTAGGGCTTTAAAGGTCAGTACAAACACTTTGAATTGTGCTCGGAAACGTACTGGGAGCCGGTGTAGATCTCTCAGGACCGGTGTTATGTGGTCCCGGCGGCCACTCCCAGTCACTAGTCTAGCTGCCGCATTCTGGATTAATTGCAGTTTCCAGGTCACCTTCAAAGGTAGCCCCACGTAGAGCGCATTGCAGTAGTCCAAGCGGGAGATAACCAGAGCATGCACCACTCTGGCGAGACAGTGTGCTAGAGAGCAAACTCTCTAGCACACTGGTGATTCACTCAGGACCCACAATCACGTCATGGCCTGATCTAAGGTGGATTGCAGTACTGGGATTTCAACTTCTCCGTATGCAATTTTGGAGTGTTAGTGGTTCACACATCAGAAACAGCTGAAAACTTCTGCTCCAGCGCATTAGAAAGTCAGCATGCTGGGGGGAAACCTCTTTCCTCAGCATGCTAGTTTTCCATTTCTGTAAACTTTTACAGTTGTACCTTG
Organism: Zootoca vivipara; assembly: GCF_963506605.1. Taxonomy (NCBI): domain Eukaryota; kingdom Metazoa; phylum Chordata; class Lepidosauria; order Squamata; family Lacertidae; genus Zootoca; species Zootoca vivipara. Next base: position 10,768,282 of record NC_083283.1, on the reverse strand, counting down.
GTTGTCGAACGCCTCGGTACTTGTCCATTTTGGCTCCCAAATGGCGCAAACCCCGGAAGTGAGTGTTCCTGTTTGCGAACGTTTTCTGCAAGCCTAAAGTCTGATGCGGCTTCCACGGCTTCCGATTGAGTGCAGGAAGCTCCTGTGGCCAATCGGAAGCCGTGCCTTGGTTGTCAAATGTTTTCGGAAATTGAACCGACGTCCGGAATGGATTCTGTTTGACAACCAAGGTACGACTGTATTTATGTATTCATTGGGCATTCAAACACCCCCACATTCAAACCTGTATCTAGTAATCTAAATCCAGCCAGCGAGGAACCATAATGTGCAAATTAGGCAAGATTTCATAGACACGTGCGCAAATTAGGAAAAATGGTCAATTGAATGATGAAGTTTCATGAGAAGCATTTTTTAAAAAATAATAATAATTGCAAAGTGATGTGGAAATGCGGAAAACAGAACAGGTAGAGCATCTGCTTTGCATGCAGAAGGTCTCGGGCTCAACCCCTTGCATTTCTAGGTAGGGCTGGGGAAAAGCTCCCTGCAACCCTGGGAGGCTGCTGCCAGCCAGTGCAGGCAGTATGGAGCAAGGTGGAAGTCACAGTACTGTTACACAAATTGATGCAGCAGATCCTAGTGCTACTTTATGCAAGACCCCCCCCCCAAAATGAATTCCTTCCCTCCATCACCAACTGTCTTGACTGTATTCAAGACTTTGGTTTCTTCTGAGTCCATTTTTCTTTCCCCCCTTCCAAAGTTTTTATATGTTCTTCCCTTCCTGCTAGAGATTTCTAGATTTCCAGAAATACTTTTCTGAGGTTCAGACTTCAGCCACAGAGCATTGCCACAGCACACCAGGGGTTTGGAATGCACAAGCTGAAACGGCTCTTTAATTTTCAAAACAGAAATGTAGGCAATCGTTACATAAAGCAGCCTAGATTATTTCTCTCTCCCCCCCCTTCCTCCCCTTCAGGAGATTTGTCTTTCAGTGGAAAAAGGCTGAGTCATTTTTGCCTGCAAAATCACTTTGCTGGGCGAGATTATTCCTTTGCTGTTGCTGGCTTTGCTTATTTATTTTTAGTGCTAACACTTGTTTATTTTTTTTAAAAAAAAACCAAGGAAAAAACACACGCACATGTCACCAACTGAGGAAATGCAATTTTTCTTCAGAGTGCTGCGAGTTGCTCTGATTATTTTAGCAAGCAGCTGGAATGGTGACAACAGAAAGTCAGAATTCACAAAAGAAATCATTCATTGTTGCAGAGGAGAAACATCAGTTGTGGCCCACGAGCCCTCCCTATCTGGCCCCCAGAACCATTCACAGTCAAACCCCTTCTCCCCTGACAGCACACCTTGCTCTGTGTCTGAGATGGTCCATTGGCCTAATCCAGAAGGCTAAAGTTCTTGCAACTCCCAAGCATAGCTGCCAAGTTATCCCTTTTTTAAAGGGAAATTCCCTTATGCTGAATAGGCTTCCTCGCGAGAAAAGGGAAAACTTGGCAGCTATGCTCCCAAGGGAAGCTTTTACGGCAGCAATCTATGGTGGCATCAGCTTTGCAGTCCCAGGTTCAACTCCTACCATTTCCAGATGGAGCAGGGAAAGTCTCCCACCTGATCCCTGGAGAGCTGCTGTCACTCAGTATAGACCAGCTTCCCCCAACCTTGCACCCTCCAGATGTTCTGAGCTACATCTCCCATCATCCCAGACAGAATGCCCAGTGACCAGGGATTTGGGAAATTTAGTCTAACAGAATCTGGAGGGCACTATGTGGGGTGAGAAAGATAAAGTGAGCTAGATGGATTGGCTAAGTAAAGCAGGGGAGCGAAGTAAAAATCTTTTTTCTTTTTACTGCCAGCACAAAAACAAAAACAATGACTTTCGTTTAATATTTAACACGGAATGCAGTCTTATTGTTTCTATTTGCTGCTTAATATTTTATGGTTAACTTTGGTGGGGCGGAAAAGGGGAGGAATATTTGATTGTGCTGGCTGTTACCTTGGGTTCCATTATGTATTTTGAGATGGCTCTGATACACACACGTTCAATAGGCATTCTATGGGGAGGCAGCTACAGAAATTAATAATAATAATAATAATAATAATAATAATAATAATAATTGTTGTTGTTGTTGTTGTTTAGTCGTTTCCGACTCTTCGTGACCCCATGGACCAGAGCACGCCAGGCACTCCTGTCTTCCACTGCCTCCTGCAGTTTGGTCAAACTCATGTTCGTAGCTTCGAGAACACTGTTCATCCATCTCGTCCTCTGTCGTCCCCTTCTCCTAGTGCCCTCAATCTTTCCCAGCATCAGGGTCTTTTCCATAATAATTTGTTATTTATACCCCGCCCATCTGGCTGGGTTTCCCCAGCCACTCTGAGCAACTCCAAACAGAATATTAAAAACACAATACAGCATCAAACATTAAAAACTTCCCTAAACAGGGCCGCCTTCAGATATATTCTAAAAGTCAGGTACTTGTTTATTTCCTTGACATCTGACGGGAGGGCGTTCCACAGGGCAGGTGCCACTACCGAGAAGGCCCTCTGCATGGTTCCCTGTAACCTCACTTCTTGCAGTGAGGGGATCGTCAGAAGGTCATCGGCACTGGATCTCAGTGTCCGGGCTGAACAACGGGGGGTGGAGATGCTCCTTCAGGCCTGCCATGGCAACTTTTAAAGTCAATACACGAAAATTGGTGTGGCAAAAAAACTGAAGAAGAAACTTTGTCATAATCCTTCTGAGGCACTCACTGGAAGCAACGGCGGAGCTAGCAGCTCGGGCACCCAGAGCGTGATTCACCCAGGGGGTGATCGGCATGGTGGCAATCCGCCCGGGGGGGGGGGATTTTGTCTCCACCCTCTTGGATGACACCCGGGGTGGACTGTTCCCGCCCCCTTCCTATGCCCCTGACTGGAAGCTGTCAGAAGCTGCTTTCTGAAGGGCTGGAAGTCAGCCAGAGCAAATAATAACAGCAATCGTGCAAGCAAGGGCATCGGCACCGTTAGGCAAAGTGAGGAAGGTTACCGGTGCTGAGGGACGGCACTCCCAGCCCCTGCCAACCATCCCTCTTGAACCACTGGGCATTCTTCTCTGTTGGAGATCAGACATAAAAAGGCATAGGGCATTATCTGACAAACACAGCCCATGAGCACATGGGTTTCTGTTTATGCAAGGGGACTTCTCTCCTAGGACTGCTATTTTTCTAGAAAAAGAGGTGCATGAATGAGGCCCACCTGAGAGGTGCCCAAACTGAGTCCTGGCAAGTTTTGGCTGAAAAAAAGACTTGTCTCCTTTTGCAACCCACACCCTCCCTAAAACTGCTCCGGAGTGCTGGGGGCACTGGCGTACGAAGGTGGAGACGGGCGGGGGGGAGCGGTCTGCCCCGGGTGCCATCCCGGTTTTTGTTTTTATTTGCTATCGTGCCCACACACCCCGGGACGCATGCCGTTCTCTGCACACCCTCGCGACGCTCGCTGCGCATCCCCGCGATGCGTGCCACGCCTCCCGTTATGCGCACCATGCACCCCGCATCCCGTGGTGCACGCCAGCCACGCCCCCACCTTTTTTACCGCTCTTCATGCCAGAGCTTGTCGCTCCGCCACTGGCTGGGGGAACCCCTAGAACACATTTAAGGTTCAACTGCCACTCTAGTCTGTTTCTGTGCTTGGAATTAAGTTGGGGGGGGGGACCACCATATTGTCCTTGGGTTGAAGCAGCAAAGTGCCCTACCTAAGAAATCTGCCAACACTAGCCTGTGTTCTGGAAAGCAAAGCATTTTTCAACCCATTTTCATCTCTCTTCAAAAAACCTGATGGTCTGTTTCCAGCTTGGGTTAATCTATGCCTCAGGTTATATTATACTGGACTCGTTTCCTCCATCATTAACTCCCCTCCCCGCCAGTCCTCTAGGTGTGCATATTCTGGCACTAGAGTGAGACTGAAAATAATCAGAATTTTTGCTGACTCGTTCATTCGAGCAGGTGCGTGATGTGATTTTGCACATCCGGCACTTTTATCCCGGCAGGTGTGATTGGCTGTTGGATGACTGCTCTCCTCCTTGAACATGGTGATGGGGTCTTAGATCTCTCTGGCTTCAACATCAGTCACTGCAGCAAAACCCCCACCACCGACGATAACTGCAAGATTAGCAATTGCAGGAATAGCTCAACGTTACATTATGGGCATGTGACATCATTATCCCGCTGGCTGCCAGCCATTCCCTCCTTGTGGAGCAATGCAGAGTTCTTAATTCTTTGTTCGCATTGGCTGGCAAGGTCAGAAAAATCAATGGGAAAATATGGGACTTTCAGGTACAGCCGAATCTGAAAGCCATCTCCAGGTGCGCTTGCTATCGATGAGCTAATGTAACTGTGAGGGGCAAGGGATATCGCGAAGCCCCTCCCCTCCTGAGTTCCAGCCCAGACCCGAGCGAGGCTGAAAAGAAGGAAAGCTCCAGCTCAAGTGGGGAAACAGGAAGTGGGTTCCAAGGCTCTGGCAGGGAAAGAGAGCCATCGTCCCAGGTGGGACAGGAAGGGGAAAGGAAGGGGGGCAGGCCAGTCCCCCCAACTCCGGAACTTCGCAAAAGGCGTCGGGGGAAGAGGATGGGTCTCCCCAAGTTATTATGCTGGCGCAAAACGCGCCAAAAGCCACTTGGAGGTTCTGATTCAAGCTGAACAGATGTGTCTTTGTAAATAGCACTGCCATTAGCACTGTAAATACTCTGCACCAATAAAAGATGAAAGGCAGAGCTGTGTAGAGTCGTTACTCTGAAGTAGCCTTCTCCGGCCACCGTGACAGTAACTTTGAGAGGCAGCCCCTTCATCATTTTCACATCACAGCTACGTAATATTGGTTGATATGCAAGCAACGGAGCCTTGAATCTACCTTCTTCCCAGGTCTGCATTTAGCAATGCTTGAAAACATATATATATATATATATATGATAGATAGATAGATAGATAGATATCAGTTTATGTTATTTATGTTGGAGAGGGAAACTACGTTCAAAGCTGTAAGCAACTACAAAGCAGGAAGGAGCAGGAGGAAGAGGAAATCAATTAGCTACGGAGGATACACAGTCAACATAAGAACATACAAAGAGCACTGCTGGATCAGGCCGATGGTCCATCTTGCCAAATTCCCACGGTGGCCAACTCGATGTAATGAGTAATGAGGTTGAGGGTCGGTTTTATCATACGCGGTGGACTTGTAAAAGGGTAAAAGAGTGTTGGGAAATAATTTATAATGAATTGAAAAAAAAAATGTTTAAAAGTACCTTTCCCCAAAAAACCCAGAGTCCATTCAGATGGAAATTCCCAGGTGTCAAAAAAGGTTCTTTATGTATGCCACTACTGTAGTCTGTGTTTTGTTAGTCCCAAAATGGAAAACGAGCGAGGTTCCAACCAAAGAAGAATGGCAACTTAAAGTGATGGAATATGTATGTACAGCTTGCAGATTTAACATATAGAAACAAGAAGAACACACGTTTAAAGAAGATGGACAATGTTGATTGACTATATGGGTGAAAAGTGTGTACATGTGAAAACGCTGGTAGCATTAAGATGAAGTCAACAGTGTAAATAAGTTTGATGGATGTAAGACTGGAATACTGAACGGTTTGGGTTATGTAAAATATGCAGGGACGTCTGGCACGCAAACTGAACCACGGAAGGAGAAGAATGGAAGCCATTGATTTAAGATTGTTTAAATGAATATTTTAAAATGTACATTAGAAAACGAATAAAATTTATTATAAAAAAAATTAATAAAGGCAGATGTTATGTACTGAGCTGAATCCTAGAACAATAGGATTCAGAATCAGCGGGAGCTACCCAATCCAACTCCAGGTGGAAGTGAATCCGCAACCTGATTGGCCTGCTGGAGCAGCCAATCAGGCGGCTGGCAGAAGTGAATCTGCTACCTGATTGGCCTGTAGGAGCAGCCAATCAGGCTGCAGGCAGAAGTCAATCCACAATATAATTGGCCCACAGGTGTAGCCCTGAAGTAGCCAATCACGCAAGGCCCATTGTGTAAATAATGTATATAAGCAGATGGTTTTGGGAAAAGAGCCATTCGTCTTCTCTTCTTCTCCTTGATGAATATGAGCTGAATAAAGAGCATGAAATTCACTCTCGACTCCGAGTATATTTCAGCAGAATAAGTCATGGGGGGGGGGGGGGGAGATGTGTCTGTTCCACATCACCTGTTGCAAGCAGTATGCCTCTGGAAACCAGAGGCTGGGAATCACAAGTGGGTAGACTTCTCTTGTGCTTAGGTGTTGCTTGTTGGCTTCCTGTAGGCATCTGGTAGCCCTGTTTTCATAGTGGTCCCTTCTTATGTTCCTCTGGGAATCCCACAAACAGGGCATGGAGGCAATATTGCGGATATTAATATTGCGCAATTCGAAGTGACTGAGAGTATAAGAACGGACTCCTTTTGCAGGGGATTGGACCAGATGATGCTCAGGGTCCCTTAAACTCTATTCCAGTTCTATGATTCTGTGATTCTCATGGGCTTCTGTCTGGCTGCCTTGAGAGCAAAGGTCTAGATGGGCCTTTTGGGGCAAGGCTCATCGTATGCCCACATGTCCTTATCGCAGCTGAAAGCCTCCAAGAACCAACTTCACAGGCTAGCGGCAGTGTCATAATACAGAAAATAGCCAGTGTAGGGTTAAATCTGCAGGTCACCTTTGACATCATTGTAAGGTTCAGAGCCACAATTTTCATGGTAACTCTTCTTTTGGAAAAAACGAAAAAACTGGGGTTAAGGTTTCTGTTGTTATCACAGAACACATCCAGATCCATTGTAGCAGTGCATGTAATCGATAGAGATGAGAGATGAATTAAGAAATCTATACTTAAAGGAATGTTTTTAAAAACAAACAAACAAAACCTCCACAATATAAAGTATTCATTTGATCAGGATCCAACACAGAATATGTTATTATGGGCACTGTTGAAATGCTTGCAGGAAACTCTCCAGCTCTTAATGTCTGGAGTAGCTGAGTCTTGATTTTATATTGCCTTTATGGCAATGTTTGGCAGGCCTTCGATGTCTTAATTAGCTCCATTGTATACAGCATTCTTCCTCTGTGCTGTCATTCTCATGACAGATAAATGGGAATCTGCTTAGAGGAACTTCCACAGTGGGACCAGGGATGTACAGAGGAATAAATCCCAGTCCGTCCCATTTCCATGTGCATTCTTTAAAGAAGAAATCTTCGAAAATCTGTAGGGAAATTGGAATCCAGATGAAAACCAGCATTTTGAAAAGCAAAAAACAACCAAGAACAACAATGTGCAAAGCAGTCTGTGCTCCAAGAGGTTTGCAAAATGGCTTCTCTCCATTCTTGGCAGTGGCTGAGAAGCTGTTTTGCCTGCTTCTCCACCCCGGCATCTCCAAGAAGGGCTGGGAATGTCTCCAGCCTGAATCTCTGGTCCATCGGTGTGGACATTTATGGGCTAGATGGAGCTTCCCTGCCATCTAAGGTGTCAGGCGTCCTCTCCTCCCCCCCCCCCCCCCCGGTACCAAGAATCAATGAGCAGTTTATAATTTATAGTCATTTTCATTCAGTCATCTGATTGCAAGCAAAAATCCACATCTCTCCACAGGGAGAGCAGTTGGCTACTCTAAATCCTCTGCCTTCCATCGCCCACCATCCTGGGCGCCAATGGGAAGTTCCTCCTCCTCTCTGCATTCTTTGTTCTCTAATACGGACGGACCTCCTAGTTTGTGGGGAGGGAGGGCCCCCCACACTCTCTAATGAAATCTCTGCTATCTGTTCCCTCCCTTCTGTTTCTCTTGCCATTATCTCACAGCTGCTCAGTGTCTGTCTCTCTCTCTGCTTCTGAAACCGCTTGGGACAAGGGGAGAGGGTGAATCTTCCCCCTCCTGCCTGAGAATGCATTCCCCAGTCCTCTGCTTCAGACCATTCCCTGGCATCAGGATGGAACCTGATGATGTTTTCTGCACCATTCCCTGTGAAAGCAACAATACGTTGCCATGTCCTGCTCCTCCCAGGGAGACTTGTGGCATTTATTTACAAAGTATGTGGAACCTAGGGCTGCTATATGTCCAGGATTCATCCATCAAAAATGGCGACGGGTGGATGTTCTTTTGAAAAATGGGCATATGGCAGCCCATATCAAAAGTATTTATTTTTTGGTGATTCCCCCCCATAATAAGTTAAAAACCCCTCGTTTTCCTGGAGATTTTGCAAAAAAATAGGTCAACAACTTTTGTGTCCTGATTTTCACTTTCTGAAATATGGCAGCCTTAGTGGAACTCCATATACCAGGTGGCTGAGATGAACCAATGGGAAGGGGAAGAAGAGACAGTGCCGCATCCTTCGGACAACCTCATAATGGTTTCTTCCAGATGGAGGATTTGAATGTGGGTCCATCCATTGCAGAATGGGTAACTCAGTTTTGGAAGCTATGTCCAGCTGAATCCATCCATCTCTAACTGAAAATGGGAGATGATATTGTCCTTGTGATGTAGGCAGGGCCGGCTCGTCGTAGACCCCCGGTGGCGCAGGGCACCATGGCGCCGGCCCGCCAGGAGGGCACCGCGAGCTGCGCCCGCCTGCGCCCGTCCGCTGGGAAACGGGGCAGGAGGGCGCCGGAGAGATCGCGCTGTGCCTGCCCACCCGCCCGTCGCGCAGCAGCGCCGCGCCCACCCGCCCACCGCGCTGGGAAACGGGGCGGAAGGGCGCCGGAGAGATCCGGCGCACCATGGCGACAGGGGCCAAAAATGTCCTCATGTGGTAGATCGTTCTGTGGGTAGCTCTAATCAGCCCTAATCTGTGGCCAAGTGCAAGTTCTAAAAGTGAGAGCTGGAGGCTGTTCTTGCTGTCTTGCCCTTGATAAAGAAAACTCCCTCCTCGAATCATCCTCACCCCAAATCAGATCCGGGAGCTGAGCATGCGACAATGTCCAGGCCGGGTGTTCTGATTTTTCAAGATGTGGCCTGGATGCTGCTGAAGAGCAAAGGCAATGAATTATCATTCTAAGGCGCACACAAATTTAAACACCCAAACTTATTCCCCCCCCCCCCCGTATCTGGAATAACACCTTCTATTTTTAATTCAGTATGCACTGCCCAGATACTGCTGACATGTCTGGGTGAGATATTCATCTTCCTTCCCGGAGCTTGCCTAGAGACAAATTCCCCTGCGCTGAGCAAACGTGACATAAATCTTCCTTATATCCGGTTTCGTGGGCAGGCATTGCCGTTTTACAGCTTTGCAGCTTGGGCAGTCCACCCTTCACTCATTTTACCTGCAAGGTGTGTATGTGTGTGTGTGAATGGATACATTATACCCCATGCATTGGTCTGGCAGAACACAGGCCGTTGCCTTTAGACTGAATCAGACCATTGGTCCACCGAGCTCAATATCATTTGGTTTGCTGTAGCTCACAGGGGTTTCAGACAGAGATTTTCCCCAGCTGGAGATGCCAGGAATTGAACCCGGGACATTCTTCGTGCAAGGTAGATGCTGTACCACTGAGCTATGGGTCTTCCCCACGGTGTATGGGGGTGTTACAAGGTATTTGAGGTTTTGTGAAGGTTCCTTTGCTCATGGCACTACTGTTCGGCATCATTTGCTGAACAGCATTCAACTGACCTTCGCTGGTCTGCATATGTATTTATTCAAAGAGGCGATTAATAGCTAGCTGAGCTGCCGTGTTTTTAGCAATTTCTGCTGCTAATGACTGTTTTCATCTGTAGTTTCGTATTGTTTCTTCTTGTTTTCATGCACTGTTGTTTCTTTTTTTTCTCCCAGCCTTTGTAAGCAGCTCTGCGGGCCCATTGAGCAGAAGAGCTTGACAAATATCAACAACAACTGGGGCATCAAACAATAGAGGCTGAGATGACCAGTGTGTTCAGCTCTCCCTGTCCGCTCATCACATCATTAACCCTACTTTTTATGTTGGTTTCCTGGATAACTTATGCAACAAAGAAAAAGAAAAAAAAGGTGACGGAGAAGAATAGACTTTGTAGAGTTGGAAGGGAACCATGAGGGTCATCTAGTCCAACCCCCTGCAGTGCAGTAATATTTTGCCCAAAGTGGAGTTTGAACCCATGACCTTGAGATTAAGAGTCTCATGCTCTTCCAACTGAGCTAACCCAGCTGTCAAGGAAAGCTATCTCTGGAGGGGAGAGCTGGGAATAATGATAATGATAATGATTATTATTATTATTTTTCCCAAGCCACTCTGGTCGGCTTCCAACAAAATATTGAATTATTTATTTATTTATTTATTTATTATTATTTATTGAATTTACAGTGGTACCTCTACTTACGAATTTAATGCATTCCAAACACACATTTGTAAGTCGAAAAAAATTGTAAGTCGAATCCCATAGGAATGCATTGGGAGAAAAAATTCGTAAGTCGAAGCAACCCTATCTAAAAATTCGTAAGTAGAAAAAATCCTATCTAAACCGCATCCAAGATGGCGGACGGAGCTCTGTTCGTAAGTAGAAACATTCGTAAGTAGAGTTATTCGTAATTAGAGGTACCACTGTATATACTGCCCTATACCCAGGGTCTCAGGGTGGTTCACAGAATAAAGTCAAGATATAAAACCATAAAATACCTAATAAAAATAAAAACAACAATTCAATAGCCCCTCCCACCAAAAACACCCCCACATTTTAAAAGGGCATAGGATGTAAATCAGACCAACCAAAGGCCTGGTTTAAAAGGAACATTGTTGCCTGGCGCCTAAAGGTGTACAATGAAGGCACCAGGTGAACTTCCCTGGGGAGAGCATTTCACAGACAGGGAGCTACTGCAGAGAAGGTCCCATTCTCGTCTTGCCCCCCTCCAGACCTCTCGAGGAGGAGGCACATGAAGAAGGGCCTCGGAAGATGATCTCAGGGTCCGGGTAGGTTCATATGGAAAGAGGCGGTCCTTGAGGTATTGCGGTCCTGAGATGTTTAAGGCTTAATAGGTCCCATGGACTGCAAGACGATCAAACCTATCCATTCTTAAGGAAATCAGCCCTGAGTGCTCCCTGGAAGGACAGATCGTGAAGCTGAGGCTCCAATACTTTGGCCACCTCATGAGAAGAGAAGAATCCTTGGAAAAGACCTTTATGTTGGGAAAGATGGAGGGCACTAGGAGAAGGGGACGACAGAGGACGAGATGGTTGGACAGTATTCTCGAAGCTACGAACATGAGTTTGACCAAACTGCGGGAGGCAGTGCAAGACAGGAGTGCCTGGCGTGCTATGGTCCATGGGGTCACGAAGAGTCGGACACGACTAAACGACTAAACAACAACAAGGTCAAAACCAGCACAAAACCAGGGAAGGGCAACACCTGAGAAACTTCAGTCTTGTGTTTTTCCCCCTTCCTACCCCTTAGGTATTTAGCTGGGAGCTAAAGGGCTCTTGACCATCGGGCGAGTCAGAAGAACATAAAACAAGGTCTGCTGGATCAGTCCAAAGACCAGCATCGAGTCCAGCACCCTGTTCTCACAGTGGCTAACCAGATACCTGTGGGAAACCTACAAGCAGGTCCCAAGCACAATATCCTGTCTAAGTTAGCGTCTGTGACTACCACACACCCCTTCTGAGCTGGCCATGTTTTGTCAGAAGGCATCTGAGATAGTTGATCCTGACAGCCGGCTATAGCCGTTCACTCTGCTTCTCATTAAGTGCAAATAAAACCGGTGATTAATCTCTTAAAAATCAGCCATATTTCGACAGGATGAATGGTTTAAGAAGAGAAGAAGGAGCTATTCATACCTTCTGAGGGTATGACTATGCCAGTAGCCTAAATGTTAGATCTTACATATGCTCCATCCAACAGAGGTGTTGAAATGGGAGCACAGTCGATCATCACGCCGTTGCTCCTTGAAATAAATGAAACCCACTCATCAAATCTTATTAAGCCCTGTCACTTAACAACAGCTGTATCAAATAGAGAAATTGCTGCCGCCTGACACAAGTCCCACGTGAACCAGCTAAGACAAAAGATATGCAAAGGCGAGAACGATGAATATTAAAGCCATCAGTCAGAGAAAGGATCCGATGCATACATGAAATGAAATATTAAATGCAGCAGAGGAATTTCCTTTGTCTAGGCAGAAAAGTGAGTGGGACTCATTGGGGGGAAAGGATTGGTAAGTATGAGATGCAGCATTTATAAAGTGTTCATTCCTATCCAATGTGGTTCATAGAATCATAGAATCTTGGAAGGGACCCGAGGGTCATCTAGTCCAGGGGTTGGCAATGCTTACTGGCCATGGGCCGGATAGCCTCTTCCCGGCTCGTCGGGAGGAGGTGTTGTGGGCACACGCGGCTTTCCCGTGGGGGAGGGATGGTTAGCATTCCTCCCCAGCCCATTGGCCATTTCCTGCCGCGGGACGCTTGCGGTGCGGCCAATCAGGGCGCACCGCGGGGGCATGGCTTACCTATAAAGGTGAGCCCGCGGCAGGAGTTCTTTCTCTTGCCCTCGGAAGCGACTCACCTTCTTTTCCCACCCACCTCCCCCTTTCAGGCAGGGTTTTCGTCTGACGTTGCCTACGGACTTTGGTTGGTCGCCGTATTCGGGGCCTGGTAGGAGTTTTTCCCACCTGGCAAATTGGCTCTGGCCAGGTGGTTTTCGCCTACCTCGTGGTAATCGTCACAACTTGGGTTTTGGCGGTAGGCATTGGATTATCCCTTGTAGGTACAGGTGTGGTGGGGAGGTTACAGCCATCACCTCCCCAAAATGCGGAGGGGTACTCCCTTAAGGAGTCCAAGGGGCGTTGCCAAGTCCGAAACCGTGGAAGGTGAGGGCCTGAGGGCACGCCCCGAATGGTGGCCCCAGGATGGGTACCTAGTTGATGTGCATCGCAGGTCCCATCCAATGGTGGTTAACCCTTCACAGACTGCCAGCAGAGCGGGCTGGAGTCAGATATAGTCTGTTAGATCCAATGCCTATGCCAATACCTCTCTTCTTCCGTAATCAATAAAGTTGTGGCCTATTCGACCCATTAACCTTAAGCTATGTGTCCAGTGTCTTTATTTCATTCCGGGAGGCCGCGGGAATTGCCACACAATACTCCTGCGGAGATCGCCCATGGGCCGGGTTGGTGCAGTGTGAGGTTGGAAATTGCGTCTGCGCATGTCTGTGGCACCGAAAAGCGCTTCTGCGCATGCCCAGATGCTGAAAATTGCACCTGCGCAGGCGCGATTTTCAGCGTTTGAGCATGCGCAGATGTGATTTCCAGTATCTGCGTGTGCGCAGATGCATTTTCCAGCACCGCTCGGCGAGTCCCAGTGCCACGCTGCACCGGTTTAGCGCAGCACGTGGGGGGGGGGCTTGCCAAGCGGGCTGCTCGGTTCGAGGGCAGCTTGTGGGCCGGTAAAACGGTCTTCGTGGGCCGCACATTGCCGACCCCTGATCTAGTCCAACCCCCTGCAATGCAGGAATCTCAACTAAAGCATCCCTGATAGATGGCTATCCAACGTCTGCTTAAAAACCTCCAAGGAGGAGAGTCCACCACCTCCCGAGGGAGTCTGTTCCACTGTCAAACAGCTCTTAGTGTCTGCTTAGCTGGAATTTCCTTTCTGGTAACTTGAAGGTTTCAAGTCCAACCCTCCAGGTTGAGTGGATTTCAGGAATGAAAAAGGGTTTCTATGCTTTTTTAAAATATTCTAAATTTGTCTCTTATCACTGCTGTCAGTTTTGCCATTTCTGCACATTCCAAGATTTTCATCAACCATTCTTCCTTTGAAAGTGTTCTCCTTCCGTATCTGTGCATAGACAATCCTTGCCAAAGTCACATACGTAAGTACCGTTGAGGCTTTCAAATGTGGTAAGTATTCTTCATAGAGAAGTTGTTCCTTTTCTGAACCTTTTCCCACTCGACAATATCCTTTTTGAGCTGAGGCGACCAGAACCCCAGAAATTATGTTGATTGCATCAGCTTTCTCTCTGTTGACTTCCAGCCATATATTTTCTTCCTACCTGCAGCACGTCACCCCAAGGCGGAAAGTCCTCGCACATGTTTTCCGAGATATTGTCCCATATGATAAATGGATAGAAAATGGCGACAATTCTGTATGTAGCTGAGTTTTATCTCAAAGCACCTGTCATGCTTATGAGATAAACTGCAGAATGCAACATAAGCACAAAGAAAGGGCTATTTCTTTGTTGCTGAAGATCTGTGGTTATGAATGGAGGAGCTTCCATCACGCAATAAGCAATCATTACCATCACTGGTTGAAGGTCGTAAGGCTCCGTTAAATTGACAATACTGGCATCAGGGATTGCCTTTAATAACAGCAAGGAAAAACATTCCCATGATTTGAGCAAGGTTACCTTCCGTGGAAGCTGGTCCATTGGTGAAAATGGGGTACTGCTCCACCAACCCAAGTCTGCTCTCAGCCAGCCCCCACTTGTCTGCCATCTTGTTTACACAACCACACGAGGGAGGGGTCCTGCTTGCCAGCTTCCTCCTCCTTGGCTCTGTCCTCAGCAGAGAGGATGGGGACAACACTGGAATTAGCTCTGCCCATCATTTGCCACCCACCCAGCTGTCAGTCTCCTGACATCTCAACGAGGCCAGGTGATTGGATGCTTTGACGTCCCGAGGTTGGGACGTCAAAGCAGCACACAGTTTGCAAATTGCCTTGTGTGGTACTTTAGAACACCTGATACTTTGGAGTTCCTGGGCATCAGCTGATGGACAGGAGAGCCAAAGCTTGCTTTCCTTTGAATGCACACTCAGGAGCACATTAATTGTTTTCATTAGTAGCAATGAACACCTGTCACACGCCGGACATCAGTGCAAGGTGTGGCTCTGGCTGTCCACTTCGTCCTCCTTCGTCTCAGCATTGTGCCTTGTAGAATGCAGCAGGGAGGAGGCAGGGGAAAACACAGCAATAATAATTTACATGACAATTTGTTGCTGCCCCATGGCACTTAGTTTCAGCTGCCCGAGGCAGATGCCTCATTGAACCTGAGTGCAGAACAGGATTGGGTCACCCTTGTGGATACAGAAGATGCCCTGGCAGAGCTTGTGGAGTTGAAGCCTATGCAACTATGTGCAAGGAAATAAAAATGGAGTCTCTACAGGAATCGCTAATGCTGTGGGTGTGCTGTGAAGAGCGATCCTGGGAGAGCAGCCAAAAGCAGTCGGTGTGCAATTTTTAGGCCACAGACATCCTTTTATTGGCCGGACCAAAGCCAATTCCATTGAATTTCTGTTTATGTGTCTGTCTCACATCTAAAACAAAAATCCAAAGCTTCAAGAGGGGGAAGGTTCATCTCGCGGCTTTTTGTTGGTGTGAAATTCTGTATGGAGCAAAGAATTCCATGTTCTGTGGAGCTGCCAAGATGCCCACACTGGATGGTGGCAAGAGGTTCTACCATAAACTTCGCTGCAAGCTATATTTCTTTGTTTCTAGTCTAGACCCACCCAACTAGATAGATGTTGTGGAGAGATCTAGGGGAGGGTCATCACATAGAATCGTAGAATTGGAAGGGACCATGAGGATCATCTAGTCCAACCCCCTCCAATGCAGGAATCTTTCACCCAACATGGGACTCGAACCCACAACTCTAAGATTAACAGCCTCATGCTGTACCAGCTGAGCTATCCCAGGTAGCATGCAGAAGGTGCTGGGTTAAAAGGATCAGGAGAGGACTGCCTGGAACATTGAACAACATAGGATGCTGCCTTATACTAAATCAGACCATTGGTTCATCTAGCTCATTATTGTCTACACTGGCTGGCAACAGCTCGCCAGGATTTCGGGCAGAAGACTCTGTCAGCCTTACCTGGCTTGAATTTTGGACCTTCGTTCTGCATGGAAACAGAGGTGCTCTGCCACTGCGCTACATCCTTTCCTGTGAGACCCTGCCTGCCTGAGATCTCAAAAAGGACCTTGAAGAGCTGGGAAAGGTAGAATGAAGGAGATTGAGCAGGCGGAAAGCAAAGAGTAAGGTTACTGTAACTTCCGTCATAGAGCTTCAGTATGCTGATGACAACATAGTGTGCTCACGCTCAGAGGATGACCTCCAAACCATCCTAAATATCTTTGCAGAAGCTTACGATAGGCTTGGCTTATCACTCAACATCCAAAAAACCAAAGTGCTGCACCAACAAGTACAAAATAACCCCTCTGCAGCGCCACAAATCCAACTCAGTGGTGTAACGTTGGAAAATGTTGATCACTTCTCCTACCTAGGCAGTTTACCTTTCCACAAGGGTCAACATTGATGCTGAAATCCAGCATCGCCTGAGCTCTGCGAGTGCCGCTTTCTCCCGATTGAAGTGCAGAGTGTTTGAGGACTGGGACATTTGCAGGGAAACCAAAACGCTTGTTTACAAAGCTATTGTACTACCAACCTTACTGTATGCTTGTGAAACATGGACCACTTATAAACGCCATCTCCAACTCCTCGAAAGATTCAATCAACGGTGTCTCCGGAAATTTTTACACAGCATTTGGGAAGACAGGTGAACTAATATCAGTGTACTGGAAGAAGCAAAGATCACCAGTGTTGAAGCAATGATTCTTCAACATCAACTTCGTTGGACTGGTCATGTTGTGCGGATGCCTGATGATCGTCTTCCAAAGCAGCTACTTTACTCCAAACTTAAAAATGGAAAGCATAATGCAAGATGGCCCCAAGGCAAATCTAAAAAAAATGTAGTATAAACACTGACAACTGGGAAACACTGGCCTGCGAGCGCTCCAGTTGGAGAACAGCCTTTACCAAAGGTGTCATGGACTTTAAAGACACTCGAACTCAGGATGCAAGGGAGAAACATGCTAAGAGGAAGGCATGCTTGGCAAATCCACACTCCCCCCTGGAAACCAATGTCCCCACTATGGAAGGACGTGTGGATCCAGAATTGGCCTCCACAGTCACTTACAGACTCATTGTTAAAACCGTGTTTATGGAAGACAATCTTACTCGGCTATGAGTGATCGGCAAAGAAGAAGAATGAAGGAGAACCAAAATGATTGGGGGGGGGGTTGGGGTGGAGCAACTACAAGGAAAGACTAGGACATGAGGCTTTTTTGGTTTAGATGAAAGGTGAGTGGGGAGGGGGCAGAGGAGAGGTGTATGAAATATGCATGGTGTAGAAAAAAATGGGTCTCCCTCTCCCATAATATTAGAACCTGGGGTCACCTAATGAAGGCCATTGCCCCCACACCTGGCTTGTGGCCTTCAGAGAGACACCTGGTGGGCAACTGTGAGAATGCTGGATGTATTAATATTGCACAGCATGAGGCAATTGGCATAAAAGTTGACTCCTTTTGGAATAAAAATTGCCCAGACCTGCAAGTATTCTTTACTCACCAAACCTTCTTCAAAACAGGTACAAAAGCATCCATGATACACCTGAAAGTTTTATAAATCCTATGCCTATTCAAACATAGGTTCTTCTTCTTACATTGTGATCAGAGCAAAAATCTAAGCTCCGTCTCTCCCATAGCCTGCATTAGCTTGCATCTAGCCTAAGAATTGTGCACCTCCTGTAGAGGCATCGTATCATATCCTTTTCTCACTGTGGCGCTGGGAACAAAAGACAAAGGCTACTCCCTTCACAATGGCAAATTTGCAATTTAATACCTTACTTACATGATCTAAGGTTAAACACTCACGTGAGGGCTAGCAGAGAAGCACAGCAGTTAATTATCAACTCAGCTAAATGCTGAGAGCTTCCTTCTAGCTTAGTATACTCCAATTGAGTTTTCTGATGTTAAACCCTTAGCAACATATATACAGGCATTCTCCATTTTGGTGTGCAATTAAACAATTATACTTAACAAGATGGGCTATTAGTCTGATCCAGCAGAACTCTTCTTGTGGTGTGATTTATTTATTTGTTGCATTTAGATCTCACCTTCTCCAAGGAGCTTAATGTGTCTTACCATGGTTCTCCCCCTTCTCATTGAATCTCCACAACAACCCTGTGAGGTAGGTTAGACCGAGAGGCAGTGACTGGCTCAGGGTCACCCAGTGAGCTTCATGGTCCAGTGGGGATTTGAACCCTGGTCTCCCAGGTCCAAGTCTGACACTCTAACCTCTACACCACACTGGTTCTCTTCTTTCTAGTACCACCTAAATCAGCCCATAGTTTCCACTGTGTTCGTCAAATGGAGAAATTTCAAAATATTGCTTAGCAAAAAACCCAAAACCTCATTCAGCCTAACTTCTGAGGTTCCTCTTGCCAGCATCTTCAAGCAGCAATTGCCACAATGCATTGGGTTATTTTGGGGTGGTTGGGTTACATCTTCAAGCCACAGCAGACAAAGACATTTTCTGTGCAGTGCAAAGAGTGAGCTGGGATTTGCATGTGTTTTTCGTGGCAAGTACACTAAATCCACCAAGCTACTTTTGGAAACGTTTTGTGTTGTTCTTGGGGAAGAAAGGAGGAGGAAGAGTCTGGCTTTTCTATCAAAGTTGGAGGATAATGGAGATAATCAGTCCAGGGAGCCAATTTTGAATTTGGTGGTACATTTTTGCATCGGGGGAAGGTGCAAAAAAACAAACAAACAAAAAACACCGAAAAGAGGTCTTGTCCTTGAAGCAGAACTAATGCATTAGCAATTTCCCACTGTTCTGTTATTTTATTTCTGGAACTTGTATTGCATGGGTCCATTGATACAACACAACTGGAAAACAGGAACATGATATGCTCATATCCATGATTATATCAATAATAATAATAATAATAATAATAATAATAATAATAATAATAATAATAATAATTTATTGACGTTATTAGTTAGAACTCAAAGCAAGTTACAAAAAAATAGCACATACATGACAACTAACTTAAAACTGAAACAGAGTGAAAGAGGTAAACGCGTCTGTATTCATAAATATGGCAGGACTAAGACACCCCACCCATTGGAGCAAGTAATTAAAGGCTAAATGCCTGGCAGAAAAGATACATAGTACTTAAATATAATGATGAAGCCAGGCTTGCCTCTCTGGGGACAGCATTCTGCAAGTGTGGGGCCACCACTGAGAAGGCTTTTTCTTATGTTGACACCACCTGCGCATCCCTCAGATGCTGAATGCAGGTTCCGGTTTGGTTTAGCTAAGATATTATGAATGCGTACATTCAAAGGTGCACATTCAAAGAAGCAGCACAATGCCCCCCACTCTCATGTTTGTAAGGGCAGTGAGCAAAATCACTAAATAACAATAAGCAAACCCTACTTGTCCCAGGTGGGATCCAGGTGGCGCTGTGGGTTAAACCACAGAGCCTAGGGCTTGCCGATCATAAAGTCAGCGGTTCGAATCCCCGCGATGGGGTGAGCTCCCGTTGCTCGGTCCCAGCTCCTGCCCACCTAGCAGTTCGAAAGCACATCAAAGTGCAAGTAGATAAATAGGGACCGCTCCGGCGGGAAGGTAAACGGCATTTCTGTGCGCTGCTCTGGTTCGCCAGAAGCAGCTTTGTCATGCTGGCCACATGACCCAGAAGCTGTCTGTGGACAAACACCGGCTCCCTCGGCCTACAGAGCGAGATGAGCACCACAACCCCAGAGTCGGACATGACTGGACCTGATGGTCAGGGGCCCCTTTACCTTTACTTGTCCCATAGGGAGGCAACCCCAAGACCCAATCCCCTCACAGACCTATATATATACACAGAATACTACAGCTTCTCCATCTATACTAGACAGTGGATACACTTTAAAGCTTGTCTTTGAATAAACTCCGGGCAAAAGGTTTGTTCTCTTGACTCTGTTTGACAATCAGATTTGGAACAGGCTTGGTGTAGTGCAGCCAGCTTCTAAAATTCTGTGGTCTTCCCAAGTTCACTTCCCAACACAGGGAGTTGGCTACAGGAGGGGTGACAGCAGTGCTATCTCCCCCAACACTTGAAGAGGGTTCGTGCCAAACTGGTGTTTTCCCTCGGTGATGGAGAGGATGAGCTGGCAATCTGTTGACAGAGGAGTCCTTTGCGGGGCACAAATGCACCTGATAGGTATTTCTAGGGGGTGAGATGCAAGCACAGTACATATTGGCACGACTTGCTTTGGAATCAGAGTATTGCCTGCAAACCAGGAAAAGTCCTTTCAGATAATTGGTTTCTGGAGATGTTCTCACTGATGCAGATAAGCACGGTTTCTCCTCTGCAATGTAATTGAAGTTGAAAAAGTGGCAGAGTGGAGGTTACCTCTTTCCTTACCTTCATTAGTCCTAGAGAATTAACTGCTCAAACAGTACCAGTCATATGTTTACGGAGAATTCGGCAGCGGATCTTTGCAAAATACCAAAAGCCATTGCAGCAATGATGAGCTCATTCGAAACAACCCTATGGAACCCGGCTCTGGCTGTAATTAATTGGATAGTTGCCATCAGCTCTCATAGCAGCAAACCTGGTGGCTTATTTTTCCCTTGACTCTGCAATGCACGAGACCTCAGAAAATTCATGCTGGGTTGCCATACACCTGGAACTTCCCGGACACAGACAGGATTAGGTAGTCAGAAACTGTGTCTCGGCAGAAATCACAGAAATGTCCGGGAAAATCCAGACATACGGCAACGGCATCTTCTGCTTTTTGCCAAACTTTGCCCAAAAAAGTTCAACAATTTCTGTGTCCAGCTTTTCACTTATCACTTTTTGAAATATGGCAACCCTATCTAAGCTGTTTGTCAAGAGAATTCATGGTTACCTTTAACGTCCTCATCATAATCCTACAAAACTGTGAAATGGGTACAACATCTACCAGCAATCCTCATGATTTGAGTGACGCTCTCCCCAGCTCAGTTCAAATACTTAATGCTTCCCAGATTGAGGGAGGCCAAGGCTGCCTCTTGTGTTCCATGATCACTGCAGATGGTGACAGCAGCCACGAAATTAAAAGATGCCTGCTTCTTGGGAGAAAAGCAATGACAAACATAGGCAGCATCTTAAAAACCAGAGACATCACCTTGCCGACAAAGGTCCGTATAGTTAAAGCTATGGTTTTCCCAGTAGTGATGTATGGAAGTGAGAGGTGGACCATAAAGAAGGCTGATCACTGAGGTGCTGGAGGAGACTCTTGAGAGTCCCATGGACTGCAAGATCAAACCTATCCATTCTGAAGGAAATCAGCCCTGAGTGCTCACTGGAAGGACAGATCCTGAAGCTGAGGCTCCAATACTTTGGCCACCTCATGAGAAGAGAAGACTCCCTGGAAAAGACCCTGATGTTGGGAAAGATTGAGGGCACTAGGAGAAGGGGACGACAGAGGACGAGATGGTTGGACACTGTTCTCAAAGCTACGAACATGAGTTTGACCAAACTGTGGGAGGCAGTGGAAGACAGGAGTGCCTGGCGTGCTCTGGTCCATGGGGTCACGAAGAGTCGGACATCACTAAACGACTAAACATCAGCAAGGCTGCCTAGACTACATTTAAAGCACCAAACCATGGGCACTGGTGCTTACCCCTCACAGAGATACACTTCCAAGCACCTGCAACAAACTACAGTTCCCATAATTCTTCTTTTTTTCTCAGGGGTGTGTGTGTGTGTGTGTGTGTGTGTGTGTGTGTGTGTGTATGCAGCCCAATATTCATGAGATTCTACTAAGGTTGGGCTAGACTTTGGCCTGTCTTGGGGGTGAAAGAAGTGGTAAAGCCATTCCCCAGTCTCCACTTCCACCCCACTTTAGGCAGATGCCCAATTTTCACTGAAGCACCCCATAAAAATGCTCCATTTTCAGTGGTTAAAATGGCAGCGCCCCCTGGTGGCTGCCTTAAAAAACAAATCCTGTCTGTATGGCAAGTTTAAAGAAATAAAGCATTTAAAGAGGACCCCCTCCCAATAAAGACACATTATAATAGGGGGAAGAAAGAGGTGGTAGCCATTTCTACCCCACCAGAGTGCATTGCAATAGAACATCCTGGGAGAAAAAGATGTCAGCTACCAGCCAAGCAGAGTTGTGGGGGAGCCCTGGGATACTCCCCCCCCCACAAATTTAACACCTTCCACCAGTGAAAGCTGCCAAAATCTCCCCCACCCCAATTTCATGTGTTCCAGCCCAGCCGGAATGGTCATTCCCAGCGGGCTCTGTGTCCGATCTATGCTTTTACTTAGGCCGTGCTTTGCATTTCCCAGAGTATAAAGGCAACATTGTCAGCTCACCCAATTTTTAAGGGGGCTGCATTTCACAGGCGGCACTTCCTGGAAGGAATGTTTTCATCCAGATTTGGGTTTGCTGTCTAGGGGGTTCCCTTGCCCCTTTTGACAGGCTGATCAAATTAAGCCAAGTATCAAAAGTCATGCCACATTCAGGAAGGGTCAAGCGGCCTTGAGCCATTCTGAGCACAATGACATTTCATTGATACAGGCCAGCTTCCAGCCAGGTCACTTGTGCCTGTTATACAAGAGGAGTTCACGGCTATTTCTGCTGGCTGCTTTTCAGCTTTCTGGAACAGATAATGAAATTCTGCTGCTCGGTACCGGCAAGGGAGATTCACGCGCGTGAGCAACCCCTCCATCATGCCGGGATGCCGATTATGAAGCACATCACATCGCAATGCTTATAGGAGCCATAAAGAATTGGGTGGATGCTTTTGAGATAATAATAATAATAATAATAATAATAATAATAATAATAATAATATTTATTATTTGTACCCTGCCCATCCAGCTGGGTTTCCTCAGCCACTCTGGGTGGCTTCCAACAAAGATTAAAATACATTAAAATGAGGTGTGCGTATAAAGCATAATCATTCCGAGGACCTCCACTTAGCGCTGGCGATGTTGCCAAAACTGAGAGTGCAAGATTAATAACTTTGCGGGATGATCACCTACCAGGGAGGCCGCAGTAGAGGATTTCCTGCATCAGCAGTTAGGTGTGTTAGAAAAGTTCCTTCCAGGTCTTTGATACTTTCAAAGCTGAATCTGTTACAGATGTGGCTCATGGAGACCTGGCCCATGCTCGCTATTAGGGTACCAGCTCTCAGGAAATGAATATTCTGGGGACAAACTCCAAGTCAGGTCTGGAGGTGGAGCTATGTTTTTGGGCTGGACCTCTGGGTGAAGACTATCTGGGTGGACTAAGATGCTCACAACTCACACCTTGCTTTTCTGGTAAATGCAGAAACAGTGTGTGGGGAGATTCTTTTTTTTTTTGGTAGTTGGCTGAAAGACCGATCCACTACCCTTTCAAGGATTTTGTGCAAGGATCAGCCCTGACAGTAGCAGCTTTGCTTCACGCTGGTTAAAATTGTGCAGCTTTTTGGGTGCTCCTGCTGCAGTGAAATCCAGAACGAGTGACCTCTTGTGGCAGAACGCACACACAACAGGTGAGCCCAAAGTTCATCCAGAATTTGAGCATTAATCCCAGGAGTTTGGAAGCTGCTCTGTAGCACCATTGGGGAAATAAAAACCTTCGTTGATTTATTGAGGCTGAGGGCTCCTCCAGACATCTTTTTAAAATTTTGCATTCATTACTATTTGTGATCACAATGGTATTGGGGTGGTTATACACATTCGATATTTGCACCTGCAAAGGTTTTGAGCTGAACCTACTGCTTTGCTTCTGATTGGTGCATGTCTCCCAGGGTGTGTGTGTGTGTGTGGTCCCACTTTTGTTGCTGTAGTGCAAAGAGTTCCCTTCTGAACAGCGGTGATGGAATAACAATCGGGAAGCATCTCAGAGAGACCGCTAAAAAGGAATGATACGTGGATGTTTCAGCGTAAACTGATGGGCTATTTTGTTGTATCAATGGTATGTTGCAGAAGATAAAAGTCTGGAGGGACCCTAGCAGTTCTCTTCCTTCTTAAGGTTCTTCATCTTTAAATTGGACCTGGACCAGACATGCCTTCAAATAGAGGACCACCCACTGTAAAGGAGCCACTCTCTTTGTTCTTCCACCTTCCTTGCCTATTTGTGCATCCAGCTCAGGGCATCTCCCCTGCCTGGCAGCAGTTCTCTAGTACCTTGGGCAGAGGGCCCTTCTCACCAGGGTGTCCCTGATCTTCTCAGGTGGAGACGTCAGGAGCTGAACCTGGGACCGTCTGCCTGCAAAGCAGAGACGGGGCTCTGCCACTGAGCCACGCGGTCCATTTCCCGTTATAAAGTGTGATGCCGAGCTACCTAGACGCAACCAAGCAAAGGTTGCAATATCATTGGGACGAGTTGTTTTCCTTCTGTCAGATGATGCGCTAGGACGGGACGCAGTTCTAATTTCAGCTGCAGGCGATTAGTCTGGACTGTCTGCATTAAGGGAGCCTAGTTAAGGGATCCTTATATAACCTTAGCAGCTTTGATGTGGCTATGGTTTATTTATATCAGCTCGCTCTTTGTGAATAATAATTGCTGCTCCAGAGAGCATTTTGCAGCTCGTGGAACTTTCTCCTTCCTGTTCTTGCTTGCCCTTCGGAAACCGAGACAGTGGGGCACTGGAGAGATGTATTGTTTGCTTGAGCTAGGCTTTGTTAAAAGGTTTCGGGAACAACTTAAGAGTGACAACAGCAGGTCTCTCCCTCCTAGCAGGCTGACTTGCCGTCCATTGGCCAGGGCTCTGAAGAATACAGCCAATCACTGGAAAAGCTTACAGCAGGCTGTTCCCTTCTGAGCATTGATCAGCGATGTCCAGAATGACCTTTTCTCTTCTCTTCTGCATATTTTTAGTGGCTCTTCCCGACGGCACTTGGTAAATGTTTATAGATGAATTTCATAGAATTGTAGAACCGTCGAGTTGGAAGGGACCCCCAAATGTCATCTAGTCCAACCCCCTGCAACTCAGGAATCTCAGCTAAAGCATCCCTGACAGACGGCCACCCAACTTCTGCTGAAAAGCCTCCAATTTGATGACTCCCTGCTAGGTAAAATGATTGAAGGTGAAAGCAAGACCCAAGTTAGTTTTACCCCAAAAGGAGGTGTAAGGGGCAGAACATTTATGGATGCCAGTAGGGAGAGTAGCCCCGAGAATGTTGATGCAGACATCAGATGCTGAGGGTCTTGATGGTCTTCCCATCGAGGTTGGAAGGACTTTTGAGGTGGAAACTTTATACATGTTACTCTGCACTTTAAGCTCACATCCATTCACCCAAATGCATCCACAGGGACTGGAGAATGTGAGTGTTCAGGGTAAATCAGAGGCACAACCCAGCAAACACAATACCATAGGCACAACCTCATTCCCTCCAACATTTATCTGATCAAAATAGGGACGTCTTATTCCATAATAATCATAATAATACCCCGCCCATCTGAATGGGTTGCCCCAGCCACTCTGGGCAGCTTCCAACATACAGTGGTACCTCGGGTTGCGGACCCAATCTGTTCCAGGGTGCTGTTCACACCCCGGAAAGTTCACAACCCGAGCAGCGCTTTTGCGCATGCACGAAAGAGCACTTTTGCGCATGCGTGAAGCGCGCAGAATGCTTCTGCACATGCGCGCGTGGTGAAACCCGGAACTAAACACTTCCGGGTCTGCCGCGTCCATAACCTGGAAAAACGCAACCGGCAGCAGATGCAACATGAGGTATATAAAAACACAATAAAACATTAAATGTTTTTTAAATACTTCCCTATGCAGGGCTGGCTTCAGATGAATTCTAAAGGTTACTTATAAGGTTACTCTAGTTACTTATCTCCTTGGTTCAGGGGTCGCATAACTCCATACCCTCCAACATGTGTCCAGAGAAAATAGGGACGTCCTAAGGAAAAATGGGACAGTCCAGGATCAAATCAGAAACTGTGACAGATTCTGTAAATCCAGGACTGTCCTTGGAGGGTCTTCAACCTTTGACTTAGCTCTGTGGTTGCATTCCACTATCAAAAGTATTCACCGCACTATCCCCTTTTCAGCTTTGCTACGTTACATTAAAACAAAAACATATCAGAATCCGATGTTATTTTCTTTGCTATAGGTCTGGGAATCAGTGTGTTTTTACATGAGTAGAATGTGCCCTTTTTTGTAAAATGCATCTCTGGGTTATTTGTGGGGCATAAGAATTCGTTCATTTCCCCCCAAAAAATATAGTCCGGCCCCCCACAAGGTCTGATGGACAGTGGACTGGCCCCCTGCTGAAAAAGTTTGCTGACCCTTGCTATAGGTTTGCTTTCTCCTACATAGGCAGGTAGAAATTTGATTCAGTTTCCATTGAAAGGTGAGCTCACACCTAAAGGAGACTCCACCACACTTCTTGGCAGCAAATTCCACTGTCGAACAGCTCTTACTGTCAGGAAGTTCTTCCTAATGTTTAGGTGGAATCTTCTTTCTTGTAGTTTGAATCCATTGCTCCGTGTCCGCTTCTCTGGAGCAGCAGAAAACAACCTTTCACCCTCCTCTATATGGCATCCTTTAATATATTTGAACATGGCTATCATATCGCCCCTTAACCTTCTCTTCTCCAGGCTAAACATACCCAGCCTAACAACAAATAATTACAATTACAACAAATAAAGGCTTGACATATCTTGCTTTGCATGTCATGCATCTATCTCATATATTGGTTTCACCTTTTAAGTTGCATTACTGAAATAAATGCAATTTTTGACGATATTCTAATTTTCCGAGTTTCACCTGCATATAATGAAGGCGCCAGGCAAGTCTCCTTGGAGAGAGCATTCCACCAACGGGGAACCACTGCAGAAAAGGCAGTGTTGTTGCCACCCTCCAGACCTCTCCTGGAGGGGGCACACAAAGAAGGGCCTCAGAGATGTGGGATGTGATACATAAGAACAAGTCAAGTACAACATTCTTTGTTTTCCTAGAGTGGACATGCCGGGGAATGTTTGGTCCAGCCAGTCAAAAACTTCCTGTTTCCTCCTGGTTGGAGCATCCTTGCTTTGCATGTGACTGAATGGGGGCATGACCTTACCTGTCCAGGTAACAAAAGGAAAAGACACAAAGCACATTCGCTCTCTTTTTGACTTCCCCCATCGTTGAAGCAGCTTTTTAGCTAGAAATGCCCTGTTGGCTACTGGGATTATCCCCATATGGGATAGATCTACATGTATATATATCGGTAACTAAGTCTGCCTTCAGACATCCCACTGTGAACTGTTGTGAGTAAACTTCTTTTATATACTTTATTTTTTTAAATACGGTAAATTTTATTAAACATATTTAACATAATACATTGTATATCACATTGTCAATTACATTTCCCCCTTTTTATCCCCTCTCCTCCCTCCCTCCCTTCCCAATACTTCCCTCAACTTCCCCCCATTTTATTTTCACATGTTTTCCTTTGTAGGCCAAAACATCTGGAGAGCCGCTATTTGGGGATGCCTGCTCTGTCCATTTGAAAGTGGAATGTAAAACTCTGCTAAGTAAAAGAACTTGCTAGCGCAAGTTAGGAAGGATATTAATAAACAATATATCCTCTCATACCTCCCTGAACATTCCTACAAGAGGTGAACACAGAGCCTGGGGTGGTTTATATGGGGAGAGGCAGTCCTTGAGTTATTGAAGGATTTGCCCAGATATAGATTACAGGTTGTGTGGTGTTGTTCAGTAGTTTTCTTGGCCAGGTATGGTGTGCATAGGTTGTTCTGGTCATTTCTGTGAGATCACCGGAAGAGACTTCAGGTGAAAGGCCTCTCTAATCCAGCACTCTGCTTTCATAGTGGCCAGCTGGATGTCTATGGGACGCCTGCAAGAAACACCTGACGGCAACCGTACCTCTCCCCTTTGTGATTCCCAGCAACTGGCACCCAGATGCATATACTGTCTCTGTCAGTGGAGCATTTAGATTGGTTAGGCACTGCGAATCGTTTGGCGCCAACAGAGACGGACTTCACCTGAGGGAATAAGACTGCGTTGGCTTTTAACACAGAAAAAAGGTTGTCAAGTGGCTTTTAAGACGGGTTCTGAGGAAAGCCTTACAGGGGAGCGAGCAGCTGGTTCAGGATGACTCATCCCTTAGAGATGCCAGAATAGATGCTTCAGGTCAGCTAGGGTAGAACTTTAGGATGAGCAGGGAGAAACAAACGGTAGCAGATAAAGGAAGGAAATCACACAGAGGGAAGACATTAGGAGAGGGATGAAAGCGATGCAGCCCGCAGTTTATCCACCACCGAGCTACAATTCCCAGCACCCTTAACAAACTGCAGTTCCCAAGATTCTTTTGGGGGAAGTCACAGTGCTTTAAATGTGCACACAGCCCGGACATGGATCAAACAGTCCTTCAAACAGAGGAAACCATCCAAAAGAAGACTGTTTTCTGATAGCCCTTCAAACAGAGGACTGTTCTCTGTAAAGTAGGATTCACGGTCACCCTGTAGTTTGGGATGAGGGGCCCACTAGAGTCCAACGCACCTGGAGGGCCATAGTTTCCTCATCCCTGGTCCCTATCCTTCCATGATTTGGAGACACACACACACACACACACACACACACACACACACACACACACACACAATGTCATGAGGGCAGTCAAAATCCAAGGTGTCTTTTGTTGGTAGAGAAAACAAAACAAGAACCCCCTATGTCCTATTTGGAGAAAGAATGAAGGCCGGGTCTTAGGCAAAAGCCCGAGCTCTTTGGATGCATTCGCTGCTGTGATACTTTCCTGAACTGGGAATTGCAAGCAAACGCTGCGTCTTTGAAAGTCCATGGGGAGGGGGAAATAGGCCAGGATGTAAGAAGATATACCCCCCCTGCGGTTCTCTTTCTCCTTGGTTCCAAAGGGTGGTGAGTGAGAGTCTTCCGAAGCAGTGATTCAGGTGGCCTTAACCAACCAAGGCTTTGCTAAACGATGACATAACAGTGGCATGTTCATCTCTCCTGCAGTCCTCAGGATAATGGCCTGGACTGTCACAACGCATGTTCTAAAAATACTGGATCTGATCTCCCAGCTCCTTTGAGAAGACAGAAAAATTCCTCTGCGGGAAGCAAGAGAAGAGAGTTGGATATTATCAAAAGAGGTTGGCTGAACGTTGCCCGTGTACTCTGGCTCCCCATGTCGCTGGCAGATCATTTGCTGATTTTCGACGTGGATGCAAATCAAAAGGCAGGACAAACTAATTTGTCCTTCCTGAAGGTGGGTGTAGATGAAAGAAACAAAACAAAACAAAAGCCTCCCAGACTCTGCTGCCTCCTCATTTATGCAAACTTTGATCTCCTATCTGCCTTCTGGTGCCCAAAGGCACAATCAACCAAGTGCTATTCCTCTACCGCTTAACTTCCACTTGCTTCAACGCTGCTGGAAAGTCTGCAGGCTGAAAATTGCACCCAAAGAGTTTCCTTCCCTGGTTGCAACACTTACACACACACACACACACACACACACACACACACACACGTATGTTTTTATAATCATCACCTGCTTTCCCCCCACAGAGCTCAGGGGGACATACATGACCATTCCCCTCCTCACTTTATCCTTACAACAGTCCTGTGAGGTAGTTTAGGTTGAGAGGCACTGACTGGCCTAAGGTCACCCAGAAACCTTCATGGTTGAGTGAGGATTTGAACCTTGGCCTCCCAGGTCCCAGGTCCAACACCCTCACCACTTCACCCCACACCTGCATACAATCGGAAACAATACCTTGCTTCCCAGCATGTATGGCTTAGTGGTTAAGAGACTTGGAACCAGGAAGTCCCTGGATCAAATTTCTTCTCCACTACTGACTCAATGGAAGTCCTTTGCCAGGTAAGGAACTTCTCAGTCTTGTCCTCATCCCATCCATTAACATAGCTAGGGATGGGGCGGGGCGGGGGGGGGATTTGGCTTGGTTTGCATTTTAACCTGAATTTACCAAATCTGCACTCATTGAGACAATATGCAAACCAAAACACAGCTTTCATTCAACATATAGTATTCTGTGCATTTGGGGACAGTTTTCTACCCCCACCAAAAAAACCAAACAAACAAAAAAAAACCCACCACATCCCTGTGTATATTAGGGAAAGTGTGTACAAGAAAGCACAAATTAGTGAAAATAGCATACAAATTTGCATTGCGTTAGGACAGGTGTCACTCATAGCTGCCAAGTACCCCGTTTCCCTCGGGAAAACCCCCTTTTTACTTACCTTTTCCTGGTGGTCCCCCGTATCACTTCGTCTCCCATTTTTCTCCGATATTTTCTCCTGCCGGTGGCCTTTTTTTTTCTGATTTGCCCTTCTATGGGCACCAAAAATGGCCGCCGCCAGCTTCAAAAGTCGCATCTACGCATGACCGGAAGTGCATAGACGAGACTTCCGGTGTTGGCGGTGGCCATTTTTGGTGCCCATAGATGGGCGGAGCAACACCGGAAGTTGCGTCGACACACTTCCTGACATGCGTACAAGCGACTTTCGAAGCCGGCGGTGGCCATTTTTGGTGCCCATAGAAGGGCAAAGCGACACCGGAAGTTACGTCGATGCAACTTCCGGTGTCACATGGCTGCCGGTCAAGGATTCTGCAGTCTGGACCTTTTAAGGTAAGCCTACCTTTTCAGTCTCAGGACCCACTTTTTACCCCAAACATGCTTTTGGGGACCCATTTCTTAATGTGGGTACTGTTTGTGCTGTGAATGAATTCAAGCTGGGGTGGGGGTCGGGGGGGGGGAATGAGAAAAACCAAAAGTAACAGCTCCACCCAACCCTACCAGCAGTATTATCCATATTCCTCCATCCAAACTTTCAAGTGAGGAGAACTTGTCAATAGCATCAACAAGCTTTCCTTCTTTCAACAAATGGTAGCTTTCCAAAAAGCACCCACGCTGAGGTTTTGGGATGCAAATGTATTTACACTGAGCCTGTAAATTATCAATTGACTAATCGGTCTAAAAGTTGTTAATGATTGTACGAGGGCGAGGGTGGCAGCTGGCTTTGGCCCAGCCAGATGTAAACACTGGATGCCAAGGAGTAGAATAGTAGAATTGTAGAGTTGGAAGGAATCTCAAGGGCCATCTAGTCCAACCCCCTGTAATGGTCTTGATTAGGTTTGCCACCCATGGCTGCTCTTTATTTATTTACTTTAATAGTGAGAAAACAGATTGCAATTCCAGTTTTGCCCTGTGTGCAGCTTTCCCCTGGATTGAGATGCAGCAGTAAGGAAAGCTTTATCTATCAGATAGTCAGCAACAGCACAGGAGTCCGTCCACGGAAGAAGAAGAAAAAAGGAGATGTCAAGCCTAATCTGAAAGGGGAGGGGAAACGGAATGGAAAGTTCCACAACAGAACTAGTTTGCCATCTCTGAGAGATCACAGCGGCATTTAACATTCTGCAGCGACGGCAGATGTCAAGGTATTCTCTCAGAACAGGCATGCTTTTGAAACATGCTTTTGAAGCAGACTTTTGTGTCGGAACAATTTCTCCGCATCCTCTAAACCCTGCAGAAGCCATCACAGACGGAAATAGCTGCAGATGTGCTTTTGCAAATGGCAGCTGGCTGCCTCATCCCCCCCCCCCCGGCAACCCTCTCTCACCGTCCTAGGTACAATATCAATTATTGTCATTGTTGATATTTTATTGGAAGGATTTCATTTATATATTTAAAAAAAGAATGATAAAAGAAATGAATGAATGAAAAGAAAAACAATTACATTTCCACACATCTATACTGTACAAATGCTACAAATAAATATATTTATCAATAACCTAATATATTCTCTTTAAACTCATCCCAAATATAATTATAACTGCATCTATAAGCAGTCCCTTCATATGTTGCTAATATTATCATGTTGCCAAGCCATTGATTAAGGGAAATCATATCTATGTTCTTCCTATTCATCAGTTTCAGCTTCTTAGTCTCCATTATGGCACATAGAATCTATTTTTTGCTGTCCCGTTAAATCAGACCTGCCAACGCACAGCTAAAAAAACGTGTTGACACTTCTTTCAGGGGTGCCAACACCTTCAGTAGCTAAGGGTGGATAAGAGGCTCGTCTTCAGAATACATTTCCTCATATTTTTCTAAAAATTCCCAGGCAGATAAACTACCTAGCATCTTAAGTCTCTTATTACAAACAATTGAAGCTCTTGGAGGGGACTTTACTTAATCCGTTCCAGAAGTCTGTTCCAAAACCAAAGCATTCCAAAACCAAGGCGTGCTTTCCCATAGAATGTTGCATGTGGAGACCTTTTAACCACCCCCGGAAATAAATTCAGACAAGACTCAAATTTTTGGTGTGGCTTTTGGCAGAATTTAGGCCACAACTTTACTGATTACAAATCAAGTGAGTGGTTGCATAGGCTCTGGTTCGACTAGCTACCTGCAACCCTGCAGGCAGTACTGACTCTAGGCACCAACCATAAGTCAGCCTTGGGTAAACACCTGGAAAAGTGGGAAGCAGGGGGGGGGGGGTCTGCTAGGCCTCCACCCAGATGAGCCCTGGACCTCAGGCTCAGGGCACAATGCCGCACGGGGAAGACCAAACATGAGTCCGTGGATTCCATCTTAAAGCAATACCCAACACATAGGGGTGGCTAGGCATCCTGACACCCCTATCCACCTGAACCAGAGGCTATCCGCAACCTTACAGGTTGTGAAAATTTGCTATGCGGCAGGCGAAACCAAGTGGCACCAGCCAATCAGCCAAAGGGGGGAAATTCCTGCCGCGCCCCTGTCCCAACGACAGGCGACACACGGCGGCATAGCAAGGTCAAGTGCAAGCGCTAAATATAGGGAGATGTGTTTCAATGCACTGAGCCCGAAAGAGGAAGCTCAGGAGCACGTGCAGAAGTTAAATAGTGGTCCCTCGATCGCTTTAGCCCAATTGCTCTCAAGATCGAGGGACCACCAATAGGGTGTTGTGGCCGCTCCAATGTTCCCACCCACAACACAGGCTCCGGTTACCAGGTCCCACTGCAACAGGTGCCCTCTTGTTAGGGAGGACCTGATTAATGCAAAATGGATTAATCCATTCCAGACTTTTAAAAACAGCCCCCCAAACAGCAATTTAACAGGAATTTTACTACCTAACAAGACCATAGATCCATAAAATGAAAGCAATAATCAATGTATTATACTATAAAATAAAGAAGACAGTATTGTAGACGGAAAAAACTAAAATTTTTATTTCTTCTTACATGCACTGATGATAGTCTTGGTTTGGATGTGGGGCTTTTATCCATTTCTGCAGTCACATAATCAATCAATCAATCAATCAATCAGTAGCTGAACTGGGTTCCACACAGTCACAAAAACAAGTCACAAAAATGAAGCCACAAGCCACAGTCACAAGTCAGTCCCATAAAATGAAGAACAAGTCACAGTCAAAAAACCAAAAAAGTCACACAAACAAAACCACAAAAAATAGCAAAAACAAAAGCTCCAACTATCACCTCTGTGTTGCGTGGGTGCTTGGGACTCAACAGACTCAACAGAGCCAACAGACTCAACAGGAAGCCTCTGATTAGCAGCGGGAGACTCAATTTACAAAGGAACACACTCAACAGAAAGTGGAACATGTTCAGCTTCCAAGGCAAAGTTCACAAACTGGAACACCTACTTCCAGGTTTGCAGCGTTCTATTTCCAAGTTGTTCATAAACTAAGCTGCTCTAAAACCAAGGTACCACTGTACTCTCTAGATAACTTACCATTTTTGGAGGGGGGGGGAAGAGCAGGTACTTACAACCTCAGAAAACAGACTCAACAGAGCCGACAGACTCAACAGGAAGCCTCTGATTAGCAGCGGTAGACTCAATTTACAAAGGAACACACTCAACAGAAAGTGGAACATGTTCAGCTTCCAAGGCAAAGTTCACAAACTGGAACACCTACTTCCAGGTTTGCAGCGTTCTATTTCCAAGTTGTTGTTAATCAGGGCCCCAGGTGGTGCTGTGGTTAAACCACTGAGCCTAGGGCTTGCTGATCAGAAGGTCTGCGGTTCGAATCCCTGTGACGGGGTGAGCTCCCGTTGCTTGGTCCCAGCTCCTGCCAACCTAGCAGTTCGAAAGCACGTCAAAATGCAAGTAGATAAATAGGAACCGCTACAGCGGGAAGGTAAACGGCGTTTCCATGTGCTGCTCTGGTTTGCCAGAAGCGGCTTTGTCATGCTGGCCACATGACCTGGAAGCTATACGCCGGCTCCCTCGGCCAATAATGCGAGATGAGCGCGCAACCCCAGAGTCGGTCACGACTGGACCTAATGGTCAGGGGTCCCTTTACCTTTACCTTTATTTCCAAGTTGTTCATAAACTAAGCTGCTCTAAAACCAAGGTACCACTGTACTCTCTAGATAACTTACCATTTTTGGAGGGGGGGGAAGAGCAGGTACTTACAACCTCAGAAAACATGCCCCCCAAAAGCCACAATGCATATGAGAAAGCTTGCTCTTCCTGCTCGCTCTTCCTGTTCAGCTTTTCCTAAAGCCATCTTTTATTGGGTGCCAGGATTAGACTGTCAGTTTGCATTTCTTAGTGCAGAAAGTATTGATCTGATGTGTAGAGATTTTCCAATTCTAATAAATTCAAGAAGCTTCTGGAAGCTTCTGGAAGCTTCTCCATGTGAAAGAAGCAGGCAGAAGGTTCCTGATGTTTGGGTTATACCTTCAGAAGTGCTGGGTACAGCTGGTTTAAACTGGTTCTCTTTTCTCTTCCGTCAAGGTCATGCTGACTATCATAATAGGCCACAAGGAGCCCCGGTTTCTCTTTCTCTTTCTTCTGGTGTGGTGTTCTGTACATTGTATGCTTAGTGTTAAGGTTTAGACTTATTAGAAGTCACTGTAAGTTTAAGTCTGCTGCAACTGGATTTCTTATTTGACAGTGCCGATTCTGAACATATTGGATTTGTGACCATGATGCTCATTTGCCTTCAGTAGCAGTAAAGCTCTGCTGGATGAAATATTAATTGCCTCTGGTCTATTTTCTGGGGAATCCTGCAACGTGTTTAAGTTTTACTCCGCTAACTATATGCTGGAATCTACTCTGGATCAATACTGAGTAGAATTTCAATGACGTAGACACCCACCTTCCCTTCCATTCTGAACAGCAGGAAGGTGCAAAGAGTTTCCTTCTCCGAGTACATTGGTGACTGATGGCGATGCCCTATTCCCACTGATGGAGCGCATGCCTGCGCCACTTTGTGGTTCCCTCTCTTCTTATGCTCATTACGATGTGCCAGTCAATTTCCGCTATGCCACGGCCCCTTCATGGCAAACATTTTATGGAACTGGCACACACAACCCTCTCTCAGAATTTTCATATGTGTCCACCGGTCCAAAAAGTTTCTTCTTCTTCTTCTTCTTCTTCTTCTTCTTCTTCTTCTTCTTCTTCTTCTTCTTCTTCTTCTTCTTCTTCTTCTTCTTCTTCTTCTTCTTCTTCTTTTTCTTCTTCTTCTTCTTCTTCTTCTTCTTCTTCTTCTTCTTCTTCTTCTTCTTCTTCTTCTTCTTCTTCTTCTTCTTCTTCTTCTTCCCATCATTTTATTTGTATGCCGCCTTTCCATAGTTAAAACAATGCTCAAGGCGGTTTACAACATGACAAGATTTACATAATTACCAACATAACAAAATTCAGGTAGGTAGCCGTGTTGGTCTGACGTAGTCGAAATAAAAATAAAAAATTGTCCAGTAGCACCTTATAGACCAACTAAGTTTGTTCTGGTATAAGCTTTCGTGTGCATGCAGGTATCTGAAGAAGTGTGCCTGCACATGAAAGCTTATACCAGAACAAACTTAGTTGGTCTATAAGGTGCTACTGGACATTTTTTTAAAGTTTTATTTCAACATAACAAAAGTCATAAAGAATAAACAAAACACAGCAAAAGGTACACAACAAAATGGAAAACAATTTCCACAGAACAATTTCCACAGAACAACAGATCAACAGAGCCAGACTGATACCTAGAGAGAACCTGCTGCAAGACAGACCCAAAAAAGAAAATAACAGAACACCACTAGTCATCACATACAGCTCCCAAGTTAAAACAGTACAACGCATCATCAGAGATCTACAGCCTCTCCTGGACAATGACAGCTCCCTTTCTCAAGCTCTGGGAGGAAGACCTTTCATTGCCTACAGACAGCCACCCAATCTTAAACAACTCCTCACCCACAATAATACAACCACCAGACTTAACATGGACACTGGTACCAGAGCCTGCAATAAACCCAGATGCCAACTTTGCTGCCACATACACCCGGACAACACCATTACTGGCCCCAACAACATCCAACATACCATCTCAGGACTATTTAATTGCTCATCTTCTAACATTGTGTATGCCATCAAATGCCAACAGTGCCATTCAGCTCTCTATATTGGACAAACAGGCCAAACCCTACGCCAAAGGATAAATGGACATAAATCTGACATCAGGAACCAGAAGACAGAGAAACCAGTAGGAGAACACTTCAATCTCCCAGGACATTCTATACAAGATCTCAAAGTAGCTGTCTTACTACAAAAGAATTTCAGAAATAGACTGGAAAGAGAAGTTGCTGAATTACAACTTATCACCAAGCTCAAAACCATGGAGGGACCTGGTTTGAACAGAGACATAGGATTCTTATCTCATTATACATGATAAAGCGATCTTCAGCCATCTCAACCCTTGCTTTTTCATGCAAAACCATTTGCAGTCGTTTTCAGTCATCAACAGCGATCAGTCAGTCAATCACCCACTTCCACCACCCTTCTGAGTGATAGCCCCTCCCCACCCCACACCCTCCCCACCCCTTCTCCACATAAGCGCCTGGGGACTCCTATTTCAGTGTATTTGAAGAAGTGTGCATGCACACGAAAGCTCATACCAAAATAAAAACTTAGTTGGTCTTTAAGGTGCTACTGAAGGAATTTTTTAATTTTACACAGAAATAATGAAATCTAAAACAAAAAATACAACATTAATATCAATAACAATTTTAAATGACATAAATAAAAAATGTCACAGTGGCCTGGGTGGGCTACTTCAGAGTAACGACTCCACACAGCTCTGCATTTTATCTTTTTATTGGTGCTGCGTATTTACAGTGCTAAAGGCAGTGCTATTTACAGAGATACATCTTATCCGCTTCCGTCAGAACCTCCGAATGGAGATTGGCGCGTTTTTCTCCAACATAACAACTTGGGGAGACCCAACCTCTTCCCCCGACGTTTCTTGCGCAATTCCGGAGTCGGTGGGATTGGCCTTCCCACCCGATCTCCCCCCTTCCTGTCCCACCTTGGGAAATGGCTCTGCTACCTTGCCTGAGCCTCGGACACCACTTCCTGCTTCTCCACTAGAGTCGGAACTCTCCCTGCTTTCCCCAGCACTCGGAGATGGGCTGGACCTCAAGATGGGAGGGACCTCCCGATATCCCTTGTCCCTCACAAAAAATAAAAACAAATTTAAAAAGGAGCCCTCTCTGTCAAGCAACAGCAGCAGCAGTCCTTTATGGAGCCTGTCAGGCCCCGCTCCAAGCCCGGTGGAGAGAGGCAAGGTAGGGCCCTTTAGGCTCCCAGCAGGCCAGTCCTGCTTGCCAGATTCTAACACACCCCGTGGGCCGTCTTACCCATAGGCACTAGGGGTGCGGGGAACCCGGGCGCCAGGCTCTTAGGGGCACCAGGCCGAGAGTCCGGGGCCTGAGAGTTGAATCCGGGGAAGAGCCTGTCCATCGGTTGGAGCACCGCGGTGGGCTCTTTTGCTGCAGGAAGCTCTGTGCCGTGAGTTTGGGGGTGACCGAACCAGCGAGACGCTGAGGCGGCTGGCCGGCTTTGCCCTCCTGCACTCCTGGGACTGGGCAACCTGGGGGGGGGAGCAACAGGCAGATCTTTGCACCCCGGGGCCACATATGCTTAAGTCGGCCCTGTAAGTAGATCTAAGTAGATCCCTGCTGATAGAGCTCTCTGGCATATCGCCTGCACTTTGTTTTCTTCCAAGGCTCTGGGGTCAATGAGGGATATTCAGCAAACAAAGGGAGACTTGCGATGGGGTCATTAGGGGGCCCAGGAAGGGTTCTCCATGGTTTCTCTAGTGGGACCAGGGTGGTAAAAGGGGGGCAAAGACTCCTCCTTTGAAGAGGCTTTCTTCAGGGTCTGGGTTCGACCGGGTCCTAGCTGAAGTCCATGGAATACAACCAGTGTCAACAATGCCTGCCTAATGTGATCCATGTATCTGATTCAGAGTTCGTACTGCAGGGATGCCACAAGATGGCAGTCAAGGAAAACCTAAAGCACACACAAATAAGGGCATTCGAGGATATAGAGCTTCCCAACTGTGATTAAGAAGCTGAAAATAGTGATGTGTTAGAATCTGGCACGCTTCTAAAAAGCCACCTGGCGAGAAAGGAATCCATAAAGGCATTCTCAATCTATCATGAGTTTATGGGCAGCTTAATTGTACATAGGATGTTGCTTCATCCGGAGTTACTCCTTGGCTCTGGATTGCAGAAGCTCTACAAGGTATCAGGCAGAGACCTTTAAACTGAAGATGCTGGAAGGGGCCCTGAGGGTCATCTAGTCCAACCCCCCCAAAATGCAGGAATCTCAGCTAAAGCACCCATGCAAAGATGGCCATCCAACCTCTGCTTAAAAACCTCCAAGGAAGGAGAGTCAACAACAAGCATGAGTAGGAAGCGGCTGCTTGAGGCAGAACTACAGCCCCTTCTCCATTTTTATTTTAAAGGAAGAGCAGTCAGAAAGCCTGAAGAGCCTATGGCAGGCATCCCCAAACTTCGGTCCTCCAGATGTTTTGGACTACAATTCCCATCATCCCTGACCACTGGTCCTCTTAACAAGGATCATGGGAGTTGTAGACCAAAACATCTGGAGGGCCGCAGTTTGGAGATGCCTGGCCTATGGTGTGTGTGTGGGGAGGGGGGCAAGATCTCTGCAACCTTAATATCCTCCCTCCCTCCCTCCTCTCCTTCAGCCACTGTGAGTGTGTGTGTGTTTTTT
This sequence comes from Zootoca vivipara, assembly GCF_963506605.1. Lineage (NCBI taxonomy): Eukaryota > Metazoa > Chordata > Lepidosauria > Squamata > Lacertidae > Zootoca > Zootoca vivipara. The sequence continues at coordinate 10,729,553 of NC_083283.1, read as the reverse complement.
GAAAGCACGGTGATTTAGTAAGATAAACCCCCAGCCAGAATCTGAAGGATCGGCAGCAACATGCAACAGCCCACAACAACACAACCAGGGCTGGTTTGATGAGGCCCTAAGCTACTGAAGGTAACAGGGCCCTTTATATGTCCAGCTGTCCTTTGTCAACAACAAATGGTCGCTGTTTTTTGTTGTTGAATAGATGCTATATGGTAATTTATGGACCTAATAGGTATCTAAAACACTGTTGCTGTTTGTAGGTTTTATTTTATTTGTTTTTTTATCTTATATTTTGGAAATGTACATCCAGTTTCTTTTCCTTTAAATTTTTTTGGGGGGCCCCAAGAGAGTGGGGCCCTAAGCTATAGCTTGTTTAGTTTATATGTAAATCCAGCACGGAACATGATCATAGAAAGAGGGATGTTGAAGAAGGTGTGTGTGTTAAAAATGGTTTTTTTTAAATGGGGGAGGGGTTTTCCCACCCTTCTGCCTGGACTTGTCTTTTTTCAAAAAACAAAACAAAGCCAAACTTTTCTCTCTTTTTTTTTGCAAGCTATTAATTACAAATTTGCAAATTGACCAGCAGGGGAATAGACTTCCTTAGGAGGCTGTGGATACTCCTTCATTGAAGGTTTTTAGGCATCTGCCAAGGATGCTTGAGTGGAGTTTCTTGCCATGCAGGTGGTTAGACTAGATGACTCTTGGAGTCCCCAACACTACATACAGCCCTAACTGTTCCCCTATGAAAATTTCACCGCACGCCACTGGTCCACAGTCTCCTGAGGGAGCCCGTTCCACTATCGAACAGCTCAGAAAGTTCTTCCTGACGTTTAGTCAGAAGTTACTTTCTTCTAACTTGAAGCCGTTGGTTTGAGTCCTACCCTCTGGAGTGGGAGAAAACAAGCTTGCTCCATCTTCTATGTGACAGTCCTTGAGATATTAGGAGATGCTTATGATCATCTTGGTTGCCTTCCTCTCACACATCCTTGTCAACATCCTTCTTAAATTGTGGTGCCCAGAATTGGACACAGGACTCCAGGTGTGGTCTGACCAAGGCAGACTAGAGCAGGACTATTACTTTCCTTGATCTGGACTTTTTTTGCTGCTGCCTCACACTGTTGGCTCATGTTACGCTTGTGGCTCACCAAGACCACTAGATCACTTTTCACATGGACTGCAAGTAAGCCTTTGACTAATCAGGGTTTGTAGCAAACCTATCCATTCTGAAGGAAATCAGCGCTGAGTGCTCACTGGGAGGACAGATCCTGAAGCTGAGGCTCCAATACTTTGGCCACCTCATGAGAAGAGAAGACTCCCTGGAAACAACCCTGATGTTGGGAAAGATTGAGGGCACTAGGAGAAGGGGATGACAGAGGACGAGATGGTTGGACAGTGTTCTCGAAGCTACGAACATGAGTTTGACCAAACTGCGGGAGGCAGTGGAAGACAGGAGTGCCTGGCATGCTCTGGTCCATGGGGTCACGAAGAGTCAGACACGACTAAACGACTAAACAACAACAAAGCCTTAGTGAGAACATAAAGCTCTGAACAATCGATACTAGGGTTGCCAGACTCAATAGAGGACAGGGCTTCTGTGCTTTAATTTCCAAGCAAAGGGTCTGCTGGTTTCTCTATAAGGTTTCCAGACTCAAAAGAGAGCAGGGCAATTAAAGGCACAGAAGTCCTGTCCACTATTGAGTCTGGCAACCCTAATCGATACCCATCAGCTGCATGCCAAAGTGGGATGGGGGGGAGAAAGGAACCCCACAAAATTTAAGTGTTCCTTGAGCAAGCCAAGTAGGCAGAAAAGGGAAGAGAAGGAAACAAATGCATAAACTGTTGCAACACATTTTAGTGAAGTGTCGCTGCAGCTCTCCGTTCTACACAGGCTTTGACAAGTAGGCCTTTAATGGTGAAGTGGGAGTTCTGTTGTCTAGGCACTAAGTGCCTCTCTCAGTTATTCAAGGCTTGTGAGATAATGAAGGAATCAATCAGATCTCTATAACGGTGACACAACATAGATAAATAGCCTTGAAACTGTGAGGGTTCTTTTTCATCTTCTGGGAATCTGGGAGGAAAATAGACTCTTCAAGGCAGGAAACTCTCTTTACAAAGAGTTACCACACAACTGACAGGTGGAAATAATTAGGTGCATTCTATCCAAACAAAGCAGCGTGCATGCATGAAAATAGGTAAACCACCCTTGCGTGGTTGAAACTGTGGAATCAAACTTTGAGGTTTACAGCATGTACAGCCCTGAAAGAAAATGTATTTAAGATGATGTATAGATGGTATTTAACACCAGTAAAATTGGCTAAAATGTATAGAATGAGTAGTAAAGCATGCTGGAAGTGTAAAGAGAAAGACGGGGAATTTTATCATATGTGGTGGACATGCGATAAAGTTAAAAGATTTTGGGAGATGATATATAATGAACTGAAAAAGGTCTTTAAATATACTTTCCCCCAAAAAACGGAGGCATTTTTGTTAGGGATTATGGGAGGAGAGATTATGAAAGAAGATAAAGTACTGTTTATGTATGCGACAACCGCGGCTAGGACATCGTTAGCCCAAAAATGGAAACTTCAGGAATTACCAACAATCGAAGAGTGGCAGATGAAAATGATAGATTATGCAGATTTAGCTAGACTGGCTTGCAAGATTCGAGACCAAGGAGAGACAAGGTTCCAAAAAGACTGGAGTAAATTTGTGGACTACATGGAGAAAAACTCTAGAAGTTTAAAAACACTTGCAGGATTGAAATAAATCCTACGAATTGATTGAAAAAAGACAAAAAGGAACTGCAAGATAGGAGTTAATAAGAAAACCGCATGAAGGGAGGGAGGGAAGTCACAGCTCGGCAGAGCAAGGTGAAATGGGGGGATTTAAGATGTATTGTATAAAAAATTATTGTTTTGTTTTGTTGTTAATTGGAAAAATTGAATTAAATTATTTTTTTTTAAAAAAGAAAATAGGTAAACCCAGTGCTTTTCTTTCTTTCTAAAAAAATGTTTAGGGGTACTCTCATTTTCCTTCTCATATTGAAAATACTGCCCCTCAATGAGACCAAACTTAGATTCACAAAATGTTTAAGGGAATGTGTATGCCTGCGCTCCCCCCCCAAAAAAAAGTACTGGGTAAGAGTCCATGTCCTGGACTCTCTGAAGTCTCTCAGCCCCACCCACCTCACAGAGTGTTTGTTGTGGCGGAGGAGGGGAAAGGAGATTGTTAGCCGCTTTGAGACTCCTTTGGGTAGTGATAAAGCGGGATATCAAATCCAAACTCTTCTTCTTCTTCTTCTTCTTCTTCTTCTTCTTCTTCTTCTTCTTCTTCTTCTTCTTCTTCTTCTTCTTCTTCTTCTTCTTCTTCTTCATATACAGTGGTACCTTGGTACTCAAATGCCTTGGTTCCCAAACGCTGAAAAACCGGAAGTAAGTGTTCCAGTTTTCAAACGTTTTTTGGAAGCCAAACATCCGATATGGCTGTCGGATATTGTTTCCGGAGCACCTGCACCAATCAGAAACTGGATCTTGGTTTCCGAACATTTCAAAAGTCAAACAGACTTCCAGAATGGATTAAGTTTGGTGCTTTTGTTTTTGCTATTTATTTTGCGTTTCAAAGTGGGCGGAATTAAACTTACACAACAACTTCACAAGCTCATCGAAAAAATCTGGGGAAGAGAAGAGATCCCAGCAGACTTTAGGGATGCCAAAATTACCAATCTCTTTAAAAAAGGTGACAGAACTGATTGTGGAAACTATCGAGGCATCTCTCTATTAGTTGCAAAATTCTTGCAAGGATCTTAGCAAACCGTCTTTTAACAATATCCGAGGTGACCCTTCCTGAATCCCAAAATGGTTTTCGGCCTTCTAGTGGGACAGTGGGACATGATTTTCACCGCTCAACAGCTTCAAGAAAAATGCAGAGAGCAAAACCAACCCCTGCATATGGCATTTATTGACCTGACCAAGGCTTTCGACACCAGAAATCGTACTCCCTTGTGGACTGTCCTTCTGAAAATTGGCTGCCCAGATAAATTTGTAAACATCATTCAGCTCCTCCATGATAATATGACAGCAACAATCGCAGATAACAATGGCTCTCGAAGTAAGCCATTCACAGTGGGATCAGGTGTTCAACAGGGTTTGTTATTGCCCCAACTCTATTCATTATTTTCATTGCCATGATCCTAAACTTTGTCGAAGGGAAACTCCCCACCGGAGTAGAAGTCATATATCGAACCGATGGAAAGCTCTTCAATCTGAGCAGTCTGAAAGCAAAGAGTAAGGTTACCGTAACTTCCGTCATAGAGCTTCAGTATGCTGACGACAGCGTAGTGTGTACGCGCTCAGAGGATGACGTCCGAACCATCCTAAATATCTTTGTAGAAGCTTACGAAAAGCTTGGCCTATCACTCAACATCAAAAAAACCAAAGTGCTGCACCAACAAGTACAAAACCCCTCTGCAGTGCCACAAATCCAACTCAGTGGTGTAACGTTGGAAAATGTTGATCACTTCTCCTACCTAGATAGTTATCTTTCCACAAGGGCCAACATTGATGCCTAAATCCAGCATCACCTAAGCTCTGTGAGCGCGGCTTTCTTCCGATTGAAGTGCAGAGTGTTTGAGGACCAGGACATTCACAGGGAAACCAAAACGCTTGTTTACAAAGCTATTGTACTACCAACCTTACTATATGCTTGTGAAACATGGACCACTTATGAACGCAACCTCCAACTCCTCGAAAGATTCCATCAATGATGTCTCCGAAAAAATTTACACATCACTTGGGAAGACAGGCAAACTAATATCAGTGTACTGGAAGAAGCAAAGATCACCAGTGTTGAAGGCAATGATTATTCAACATCAACTTCGTTGGACTGGTCATGTTGTGCAGATGCCTGATGATCGTCTTCCAAAGCAACTACAGTGGTACCTCGGGTTACAGACGCTTCAGGTTACAGACTCCACTAACCTAGAAATAGTACCTCAGGTTAAGAACTTTGCTTCAGGATGAGAACAGAAATCATGCTCCGGCGGTGTGGCGGCGTGGCGGCAGCAGGAGCCCCCATTAGCTAAAGTGGTGTCTCAGGTTAAGAACAGTTTCAGGTTAAGAATGGACCTCCAGAACGAATTAAGTTCTTAACCCGAGGTACCACTGTACTCTATTCCGAACTTCAAAATGGAAAGCGTAATGCTGGTGGTCAACAAAAGAGGTTTAAAGACTTTCTCAAGGCAAAAAAATGTAGTATTTACCAAAGCTGTCATGGGCTTTGAAGACACTCGAACTCAGGACGCAAGGGAGAAACGTGCTAAGAGGAAGACATGCTTGGCAAATCCACACCGTGATCAACTCCCGCCCAGAAACCAATGGCCCCACTGTGGAAGGACGTGTGGATCCAGAATTGGCCTGCACAGTCACTTATGGAATCATTGTTAAAACCGTGTTTATGGAAGACAATCTTACTTGGCTACGAGTGGTCGCCGAAGAAGAAGAAGAAGAAGAAGAAGAAGAAGAAGAAGAAGAAGAAGAAGAAGAAGAAATAGTTATGCTATATAGTAATTTATGGACCTAATAGGTATCTAAAGCCATTTGCACATAATAAAATAGGTATTTTATCAAAGTAATTGTTGAACTGAAATACAATTAAGAAAAAGTACATTAATAGTGAAATACAATTAAGAAGAAGTATATTCATAGTGAAATACAATGTTTTAGGGGTTGTTTTTCAAAGTCGGTTTAATCTGTTTTGCCTTACTTTCTATGGGAAAGTGCACCTTGGTTTTGGAACGCTTTGGTTTTGGAACAGATTTCTGGAACGGGTTAAATTTGAGAACCAAGGTACCTACCTCTGTTTATAGAAATGAGCAAACCGTTGATATTTTAGGAAACAGGCTAGCAGGCGGGGCCCATTACTTACATCATAGGAGCCTACACAACACAAAACACTGTTGCTGTATGTAGGTTTTATTTTATTTGTTTTTTTATCTTATATTTTGGAAATGTACATCCAGGTTTGTTTTCTTTAATTTTTTGGGGTCCCCCCAAGAGAATGGGGCCCTAAGCTATAGCTTGCTTAGCTTATATGTACATCCAGCACTGGTACTGAAGAATATATATAGGCGGGGACAGGGAATATGTACTGGAGATACAGAAGAAGAACAAATGAACTGTTTTGCATTCTAAAAATACATGGTCTTCAGGGGGACAGGTGATGTCAAAGGATTCGGGGGATGTGAGGTCCCCTCTCTCCCAAATGCAACAGTGAAGGTGAGAGAAGGGGGAGAGAGATGCCTTAGTTTGGCAGCAGGAAAAGAGGACTCTACATTTTCACTGTTTGATGGCGGAAGATGAGAGGCTAGAAGCAGCCTCTGGCGCTCACTTGTTGATGCAAAAGTTATTATGGCTGTCACTCTTAAGCTCTGGCTTCCGAATGTGAAAAGTGCTTGCTGTTTGGATTTCTGGTTCCCTGGGCAAACATTTCACAGCTCTGTTGCTAAGGGGGGAAGTTAACTTCTGGGAACTTGAAATTACTGAATTTGGTGAGAGCTGTGCTATGAATGTTTTTTTGGAAGCCCTGTCTTGGAGAGTCAGCGATGCTGATGATAAATATTATATGTGGTTATGTCATTATGTATTTTTCTATTTTACATAATGACATAACCACATATAATATAATAAATCTCTTAGGGGTGAGTTTTTTGTTCTGCAAAGCAATAAACACTTTTCATTTGAGAGGAGAGCGAGAGGAGATATGATAGCCACCTTCAAAGATCTCAAGGGCTGACGCATGGAAGATGGAGCAAGATTGTTTTCTCCTGCTCTGGAAAGGAGGACTCAAACCAAGTTACAAGAAAGGAGATTCTGGCTAAACATCCGGAAAAACTTTCTGATGGTAAGAGCTGCTAGACAGTCGAACGTTCTCCCTTGGGAGGTGGTGGACTCTCCTTCCTTGGAGGTTTTTAAGCAAAGGATGGATAGTCATCTGTCATGGATGCTTTAGCTGAGAGTCCTGCAATGCAGAGGGTTGGAATAGATGACCCTTTGGGATCTATGATTCTATTATACTAATTTACCTGCTTAATAATAATAGTGTTAAAAACCACCCACATTTCTGCTGTGTGGTAGTAAGATCCCAGGGATCTTGGCCCTTGACCAGCGTTTGTGTTCCTTTGGAGTAAGGCGCCGCGGAGACTGCAGTGTCTTTAATATATATGGTTTATTCACACATATTTACACTGCGGTTTTATGGAGTCAGAGTTTGTGGCATTTACATCTCAAGAGGGGCTCTTCCTTCCCAGCAGCACAGTATGGGATTCAGAGGCATCCAACTCATCATATATCATTTCCCAAAATACTTTTACTACCTTACAATTCCACCACATATAATAGCTGCCTTCTTTTCCCTTACATTTCCAGCATACAGTAGAGCATGTTTAATACATTTTTGCTAATTTACTAGGAGTAAATTGCTAGGATTCTCTATTTTCACTGGAGAAATGTTGGAGGGTATGCATCTCCAGACCCAGGAAAGGCTTCCTTACGTTCCGAGTGCATCTTAGGTTTAGCTGTTACAGGATTACTGTAATTAAGGCAATTAAGTGGCTGTGGAGACTGACAACACCACCTCGGCTTGAATTTCACTTCCTTCCTTCCTTCCTTCTTGAGGAAGGCAAGGCAAAACAAATGTGATTTATGTTGTGTGTTGAGATGATAACCTATTAATAATTCAAAGTAGTGGAGGCTTTTTGGCTGCTTCGCCCTGTTACATCCATCAATAAAATATCCCACCTTCATTGTTTGGAGACTGCTGCTAAGCCAAGGGAAATATTAGGAGTTAGAAAAGGCAGCATCTGTCTTGAGACGGAAGCAGGCAGCCAATGCGGATCAGAAATTCGGAGGGGGAGATGAGGCCCCTAAGGGAAATAAATTAGTCTTCATCTAAAGCACGGGAAAGGCATTTTGACTTCTGTGCTGCTGTTGCATGATGCAGTTATTTCAGAACAGCCTGCCCGACATCTAAAAATAAATCTCTCTCAAATTCCAGAGAGTGGCTCTCAATTTGTGTCAAACCCAATGCATTGGAATTATCTGTGTGTGTGTGTGTGTAGCCCTGTGCAAACATCCATTCTACGTAGAACTAATATGCATATATTGTACTACCAACAAGCAAAGATCACCAGTGTTAAAGTGATGATTCTTCAACATCAACTTCGTTGAACTGGTCATGTTGTTCGGATGCCTGATGATCGTCTTCCAAAGCAATTTACTCTATTCTGAACTTAAAAATGGAAAAAGTAGTCAACAAAAGAGGTTTAAAGACTCTCTCAAGGCAAATCTTTTAAAGTGTAGCATAAACACCGACAACTGGGAAACACTGGCTTGTGAGCACTCCAGTTAGAGAACAGCCTTTACCAAAGCTGTCATGGGCTTTGAAGATGCTCGAACTTAGGACAAAGGGGAGAAACGTGCTAAGAGGAAGGAACGCTTGGCAAACCCTCACCGTGATCAAGTCCCACCTGGAAACCAATGTCCCCACTGTGGAAGGATGTGTGGATCCAGAATTGGCCTCCACAGTCACTTATGGACTCACTGTTAAAACCGTGTTTATGGAAGACAATCTTACTTGGCTATGAGTGATCGGCAAAGAATAATAATAATAATTATTATATTGCTCCAAGGAACTAATTTCTACCACACTTTATCCAGACAACAACCCTTTGAGGTAGGTTCGGCTTGAGAGGCTGTGATATACCCAGGGTCACCTGGTGGGCTTTATGACTGAGTGTGGATTTGAACTCGGGTCTCCCAGGTCTTGGTCCAAAATTCTAGCCACTACACCAAACTGGCTCTCAACATGCGCCGAGGTCCAGCGCCGAGGGCCTTCTGGCAGTTCCCTCGCTACGAGAAGCCAAGTTTCAGGGAACCAGGCAGAGGGCCTTCTCAGTAGTGGCACCCACCCTGTGGAATGCCCTCCCACCAGAGGTCAAAGAGAACAACAATTACCAGACCTTTAGAAGGCATCTCAAGGCAGCCCTGTTTAGGGAAGCTTTTAATGTTTCATGGATTTCTGTATTTTAATATTTTGTTGGAAGCTGCCCAGAGTGGCTGGCGGAACCCGGCCAGATGGGCGGGGTATAAATAAATTATTATTATTATTATTATTATTATTATTATTATTATTATTATTATGCAGAGGCTCATGATTGCTGACCCCACCCTCAACTGCGTGCTCAATGTATTATTGTCACACATGAAACCCCCACATGCAGACAATACCCTACAAAAAGGAGGGTTCAAATTGTGCCTACAATCCTGTGCAAATGACACACTGAATGCTTGCTACATGACCCCGAACATATCTTAGGGTTGCCATATTTCAAGAGATAAAAATCTGGACACAAAAGTTGTGGAGTTTTTCTGGGCCCAAAAAGTTGTTGTTGAGCTTTTTTGGGGAAATCAACCTCAAATTGGTTCAGCTTTTTTGGGGGGAGGATGTCCGGGAAATCCCATACATTTGGCAACTTTAATTTGAACCCCGCCTCAGCAGAGTTCCCAGTTACACAGAGCGTTCCACAAGTGGGGTGCCACTGCATAAAAGGCCTCGTCTTGTCACCCTCCAGACCTCTTGGAAAGAAGGCACACGAAGAAGGTCCTCAGATGAAGATATGGGGAGAGGCGATCCTTGGGGTATTGCAGCCTTGAGCCATTTAAGGTCTTATAGGACATAACCAGCACTTTGAATTGGGCCCGGAAGCTAATTGGTGTCCTCCCAATAGCCAGTCTCCACTAGGCAGTGCTGCTTTGTGACTGCTTCCTCCTCCTTTACTCTGTGTAGAATACAGCAGGGAGGAGGATGGCTGCAAAATTAGTTAGGCTGGCTCTAACTGCCATGGGCTTTATCCCCACCTACTGTTGTCCTTCTTGCCTCCTGCCCTATGAGGCACAAGAGCTGACCTTCCAAGTCCCGGACTGCAGAATCCGGGACCAGCAGCTGTTTGACGTAACTTGCGTCGACGTAACTTCCGGTGTCACTTTGCCCTTCTATGGGCACCCAAATGGCTGCCGCTGGCTTCGAAAGTCGCTTGTATGCATGTCAGGAAGTGCGTCGACGCAACTTCCGGTGTCGCTCCGCCCATCTATGGGCACCAAAAATGGCCGCCGCCGACACCGGAAGTCGCGTCTATGCACTTCCGGACATGCGTAGATGTGACTTTTGAAGCTGGCGGTGGCCATTTTTGGTGCCCATAGAAGGGCAAATTGGAAAGAAAAAAAAAGGTCACCGGCAGAAGAAAATAACGGAGAAAAATGGGAAACGAAGTGATACGGGGGACCACTGGGAAAAGGTAAGTAAAAACGGGGGTTTCCCAGGGAAAACAGGGTACTTGGCAGCTATGCACAAGAGGCGCCACTCACCTGCATCTGAGACCATCCTTCCAGTTCCCATCCTTTCTGAAGCAAGGTTGATGGTGATCAGAAAAAGGACCTGTGGATTTCTGGCATTCCATCCATGGGATTCCATCCCTAGAGCGGTTTGCCTGATGCTAAGTTTGCTTGCTTACCTTTTGGGGTTTTTGAAAGCTACCATTTGTTTTATTCTTCTTTGTGGTTTGGAGAGCTTTGCTGGGAGAGCAGCTAAATAAACATTCTAAATGCAATGTTAAGTGTTCTAAGTAGAATGTTAAATGCACATTTTCGCCTCAATATGTCCTAAAGTTAGGATGAGCTAGAGGCTGAAAGAACCAGAGGCAAAATAAAGGTTATAATCCAGCGGTACAGAGTTTTGCAGGATTAAGCTCAATGATATCTGGAGCCTTTAGCATTTGCTGTAGGTTGGATCACAGCTGTTATAAATTGATTATTGTTCTTGCACGATAGTTGTTCAGGAAGAGGGGATGATCTATCGAGGGACCTCTATTTAAGCCCTTGCACGTGTCCCTGGGATTCCTTTTTGGGGCCAGTGCATCGGAACACCTGCCCACCTCTCCCTATATTTAGGGCTTGCACGCATGACCTTGCTATGTCGTCGTGTGTCGTCTGTCGTTGGGACAGGGGCACGGCAGGAATTCCCCCCACTTGGCTGATTGGCTGGTGCCATTTGGGTTTTGCCTGCCATGTAGCAAATCGTCACAACTTGTAAGGTTGTGGATAGGCTCTGGTTCAGGTGATAGGGGTGTCAGAACGCTCTGGCCATCCCTATGTGATGGGTATTCCGTTAAAGGAATCCAGGGATTCTTTGGTTGGTCAACCCTGAGAGGGGTTGTGCCCTGAGCCAGGGGACATCTGGCAGGTGAATTGGCTTGACCCCGCTTTCCATTGTGCCGGGTGTTCACCCAAGGCTGACCTATGTTGTGTCCTGGATCAGCGCTGCCTGCAAGGGTGCAGGGAGCTAGTCGAACCAGAACCTATGCAACCACTCACTTGATTGTAATCAATAAAGTTGTGGCCTAAATTCTGCCAAAAACCAAACCAAAAATTTGAGTCTTGTCTGAATTTTTTGGGGGGTGGTTAAAGGGTCTACACATGCAACTGTGAAAACTGAATGCAGGACTAGATTGGCCACTGGCCTTTTTTTCTGCAGAAGCTTGCCTAGCACCTTCATTTTGCATCCTTAGGCCCAGGCGAAAACCAGACCTTTCGTCTTTTCAATGCATTTTTGGGAGTGGGGTTATTGGTTTGTTTCTGTTTCATTGTGTATTTTGGGTTCTCATTTTTTGAAATTGCTATATTGTGAACCGCCCTGTGATGAAGGGTGGTATAAAATTTTAATAAATAAGAATAAGAATAAATGACCTGAAGATCACTCAGATCTGAGCTAGCTACCTGGACCGATTTAAGACAGTTCTGTATAATCGCAAAGAAATTTTCTCTCCGCAAAAATCATCCCATGAAACAATTGCCTCTCTCCTTTCCCCAAGGAGAACTTTTCCTTTTTTAAAAAAAGATTTCAGCAATATTCCCCCTCCGGCGCTTTCTCTCTCAAGGTAAGGTGGTGCTGAATCTCCTCTCTTTTAAGCTGAAGGAAGATCTGCTTAGAAGTTCTTCATGTAAATCTGTACATCTGCCAACCTGTCAACATTCGCATATTTATTAGGCAGCCCCAGCTACCACCGGCAAGATGAGAGCTGCTAGGTCAGGAGGAGCAAGCGTGAGAAGCATTCTCAAGGCAAGCTCCCGCCATGCGTATTCAGAATGGGCTGTTCCACACCATGGATAAATGTAAGGTAAAAAATAGGGACGTGGGTGGCACTGAGCCTTGGGCTTGCTGATCGGAAGATCGGCGGTTCAAATCCCCGCGATGGGGTGAGCTCCCGTAGTTCTGTCCCAGCTCCTGCCAGCCTAGCAGTTTGAAAGCACGTCAAAGTACAAGTAGATAAATAGGTAAGGTAAACGGCGGGAAGGTAAACAGCGTTTCCGTGCGCTGCTCTGGTTTCGCCAGAAGTGGCTCAGTCATGCTGGCCACATGACCCGGGAAAACTGTCTGCGGACAAACGCCGGCTCCCTCTGCCAGTAAAGTCAGATGAGCGCTGCAACCCCAGAGTCGTTCACGACTGGACTTAACTTACCTTTTTTTAAAAAAAAGGTTAAAAAAAGGGTAAAGGACCCCTGGACGGTTAAGTCCAGTCAAAGGTGACTCTGGGGTTCAGGTGCTCATCTTGCTTTCAGGCCAAGTGAGCTGGCGTTTGTCCACAGACAGCTTTCCAGGTCATGTGGCCTGCATGAAAACCGCTTCTGGTGCAATGGGACACGGTGTACGGAAACACAGTTTACCTTCCCACCACAGCGGTACCTGCGGCTGTGGCTCCTGCCCAGCAAGGACTGGGGTATTTTTGGGGGGGGGGGGGTTGTTGGGAGTTTTTGCTGTTGTTACTGATATTACTGCTATTAACTTTTTGTATCTTTATTTTTAAGGAAATCAGCCCTGAGTGCTCACAGATCCTGAAGCTGAGGCTCCAATACTTTGGCCACCTCATGAGATGAGAAGAGAAGAATCCTTGGAAAAGACCATGATGTTGGGAAAGATGGAGGGCACAAGGAGAAGGGGACGACAGAGGACAAGATGGTTGGACAGTGTTCTCGAAGCTACCAACATGAGTTTGACCAAACTGCGGGAGGCAGGGGAAGACAGGAGTGCCTGGCGTGCTATGGTCCATGGGGTCACGAAGAGTCGGACACGACTAAACAACTAAACAACATCTTTATTTTTATGTGGAAATTGTTTAGTTTGGTTATGTAGTTTTTAATGTGCTTTATTTATTTTTGACTACTTTGCTATGTTTGTCATCATGTAAATCTTTTCATATTGTAAGCCGCCTTGAGCATTGTTTTAACTGTGGAAAGGCAGCATACAAATAAAAAATGATGATGATGATGGTACCTATTTATCTACTTGCACTGGTGTGCTTTCGAACTGCTAGGTTGGCAGGAGCTGGGACAGAGCAACGGGAGCTCACTCTGTCGCGGGGATTCGAACCGCTGATCTTCTGATTGGCAAGCCCAAGAGGCTCAGTGGTTTAGACCACAGCGCCACCCACGTCCCTAAACCCCACTTAGGAGCCCCCAAGGGAAGAAGGCTCAGAGCCCAGGGATTGGTGGTGGGATGGTGATGAGTGGTCAGAGGGAGAAAGAAGCCTGGGAGGGGGGTGGTGTTGGAAGCTGAAGCAGTGACAGGGTTTAGTGAACAGGGAGAATCTGTGGCAGAGAGAAGCCCACAAACAGAAGCAGGAGAGTAGGGAGGCCAAGAGGAAGAGATGAGTCAAGCTCAATCCAAGGTGTCTCTTCCTCCTGACGTGACAAGCTCTCCTTCCCTCTGGTCTCCCAGAACCAAGAGAGGCATGAAGGAGGAGGAGCAAAGGCAGCCATGCCGGTGTAGTCTCAGATTTCTTGGAAAGGACCTGGGGGAGAAGTAGATTTAGGCAGTTGTGAGAAGGTGGGGACCTTCAGTATTCACAACATAGGGGCAAGACCTACCAAGGAGAGTTGCTGTGCTCATTAGGCCTGGCACTCCTGAGCCGACTATGTTTCTCTAATAAAGAGCTAACTTCCCTCAGTGTGATTTATTGCTGACCAGTCGGCTTACCTCCTACCAACTCACCTTTCTTGGTAAGCAGCCCAAGAACATAAAAAGAGTCCCACTGGATCAGGCCAGTCACTTATTTAGTCCAACATCCTGTTCTCACAGTGGCCGACCAGATGTCTATGGGGAAACCTCAAAGAAGGACTTGACCACAAGAGCACCCTCCTCACCTGTGTTTCCCAGTGGCTGGCCTTCAGAGGCACCCTGCCTCCAACAGTGCAAGGTGGAACATAGCCACCTTGTAGCCGGTTCAACCTGCCTCATCTTTGCACGTGAAAAAAACATGGTGAAAGAGAGTGGAAGGTTTGTGTGCGTCTCAATGCATGCCTGTGTCTAAAAGTAAGTAGACTTTAAAAAGCAAACAAAGCAGCCCCGATCTTAAAAAAAATTAAACCATATTTTTATTTATATATTTATTTTTTCCCATATAGAAAAAGAAATTAAAAAATGAAGAGGACGACGAAGAAAAGATGCAGGCTCATGGCAGTTCAGTCTTGTCGGCCCCCTCCGCTTGGGCCGCGGATTCCGATCCTCCGGAAGTGAGCAAAGTCCTTCGGTTGTAGTGTCCTTTGATGATCCCGGAATTGTTGTTCTCGTTCAAGATCTGCTTCTGCTTCTGCCTGTTGAGGGACTGCACGAGCCCCAACACGACGGCAGCCAAGGAATACTGCCCCGTCAGTTTTCTTGGTTGCAAGATCAAAGGGTTTGGCTGTACTCTTCCCAGAAGAAAATAGGTCTTGATCTTCCCTTCTTGCTCGCTGATGCCCTTGACGTAGATCTCCCCCCGGTAGTCGAAGGCAAACCCCCGGTCTTTGAGGATGAGATACGTTTCCTCGGGTACCTGCATTCTGCCGCTAATGCCGGTGCTGTCCATTCGGCTTGCTAGGTTGACTGTTTTGCCCCAGATATCGTACTGGGGTTTCTTAGCACCAATGACGCCCGCGACAACAGAGCCATGGCTGATCCCTTAGGAAGGGGAAAAGAGAAAAGATCAGGCTAGAAGAATAGCCATGTTAGTCTGCTGCAGCACAAACAGCAAAGAATGACTGTTTTTGGATCTAACATGGCTGGAGTCCAGTATTTTCACCCCAATGATCACATTCCCCTTCATAGCTTAGCCTTGCTTACCTGCAGGATGGACTTAACCCATCCCTGCCTGCTCAACTATTTCTGTCTGCAGAACTGCCTCATAATACAGTCGTACCTTGGATCCTGAACACCTTGCGAGTCGGAGGTTTTGGCTCCCAAACGAAACAAAGTGACTGTTTCGGTTTGCAAATGTTCTTTGGAACCCGAACGTCCGACGGGGCTTTTGCGGCTTCTGACTGGCTGCAGAAGCTTCCTGCAGCCAATCAGAAGCTGTGTGTCAGGAGTATGGGCAGGAGTCAGGCTCTGGGGCCTGTAGTGCTTTGCAGGACTGGGGCCTGCCTCAGCTTGTGCTGGAGAAGCAGGGAGTGGCCACTCAGGTGAGGCCTCAGCTTGTGCTGGAGAGGCAAGGAGTGGCCAATCAGGTGAGACCACTTGATATCTCACTGCACCTGGTGGCAGGAGCTGGGAGGGATAAAAGCTCAGCATTTCCCTTCAGCTCTTTGCCACAGCAACGGTATCCCTGCCTGGTTGCATCTGGCCTCTTGCTCCTTGGACCTTTGCCTTGCCGACGCCTTGCTCCTTGACTCTCAGACCTTCGCCTCTGCCTTGCTCCTTGACCCTGCGACTACCTGCTGCTGGACCCTCAACCCTGCACCTGTTCCTGCTTCTACACCACCATCTTGCCTCTGATCCTGACGTCCTCAGCCAGGGCTTCAACCGCCCGCCGACCGGACCGTGACACTGTGCTTTGGTTTCCGAACATTTTGGAAGTCAAACAGACTTCTGGAACAGATTCTGTTTGACTTCCGAGGTATGCCTTTCTCATTTCACACTTGTAAGAAATCAACCTTTTAGTGTGGCAGCAGCAATGCTCTGTCGACATGAGGCAAGTGCCTTTGCTGTACTTTTTTCAGTGCCTGCTTGAAACATTTTTGTTTACCTTAGACATGTAGAAGTTTTGTGTGTTTTAGCTGCTCTTGATTTTAATAAACTTTTGAATGCTTTCAGCTGTTTTTTATTCAAGATTTTGAAAATGTTTTATGTGTGTGTGGGGGGTCGGGCTGCGGCTGTGCCTCTTAACCTCAGTACGGTAAATTACTTTGGAACCAGAACAAAAATTAAAGAGGCCCATGTTGTACCACCCAAAAGGGCAGTGGAGAGTCTTCAGCCTGCCAGGCCAACCCATTGGGCCAATGAGTTTCATTTTGACTAAGCCACACCTATCTGCCCTACGCCTGATGTAATATGTGACATCAGGTGTCAAGCTGCCAGGGACTGGACTGAGGAGGAATGGTGGAGACCACCTCCCCCTCCCCCTGAACCTTCCAGAGAAGAGGAAGGCAGTATAGATTTACAACAGTGGTCTGGAGACAGTCATGGCTCAGATATAGAAGAGGGGCAAAGCTGGGAAATAATGGGCAAAGAGGAGGGGGGAGAAGCAGAGCAGCTAGCTGAAGCATTATCACTAGAATGCATTCCAGACCCTCCTCCCAGAACCCAGTGAGCAGTGAAAGTAGGAGAGCAAAGAGCTAAGAGACAAATGGCCATAAGCAGCCACTGTGGGGGGAGGGAAGGGGGTGGTGGAGATTACTTGGAGCAAAGCCATTACTCCAAGAGGCAGCATTCCTAAGCCCCTCTCTGTGAATATTGAATAAAAGACTTGGTAAGAGCTTTTCCTGCCTACTTATCCCTTGCAGCTTGCCATAGGGGGAGGATGGATCAGATTCCCTGAAGCCTGACACAAGCAGGTAAAGAGGTAGTTGAGTTGAAATGATGTTTGCAGGCACCATCGAGCTGTGCCTGCATCTACACAGTTATTTCAAATGGTGTGGGCCAAAATGGGTCACCTGATGGCATTGAAAAAAAAACACAACTAAAAAAAACACCTAGGTCCATTGGAATGGTGTAGAAACAAAGTTTGGGCTTGCTGGCCAGATCCAATTTCTCCATCACAGATCTACAATTTTTAATGGCTCAGAAAGAATGCCCGCAGTAATGTAACCTTAATCACATGCGGCAGACCTGTAATCAAGCTGTTTATATACCAAAGAGTGATATCATTATACTGAATATCATTATATTGAATGGAAGATGGCAGGATCCCCAATGACATGCTTTCTGGTCATTTCCATGCACTCTGGCACTCGTCACAGTGTCCGGTTACAGCAGTAGCGGTTTAGTCATGCTGGCCACACGACCTAGAAAGCTGTCTATGGACAAACGGCATCTCCCTTGGCCTGAAAATCGAGATGAGCACCACACCCCATAGTCGACTGGAGGCCAGGGGTCATTGACCTTTACCTCTACCTGGCTTTAGGCACCAGGCCCGTTGACAGACTAACTCTGTGCTACAAAGCCATCAGCAAACATGACATGAAGGCTGGCAGCATCAACACCACCATGTGGGAATCCCTTGCAGATGACCAGAGTGATTAGAAACAGACAAGTTGTGCATTGACCCCTGGGGGTGGGGCGTAGAGAGAAGTAACGCTATGGTGCATCTACACCAGCAGAACTGGACGCCTTCATCTGCCCCCAGGCGCTGCAGCCTTCCAACAGTTTGACTTCACACCCAAAGGTGCACTCCTCCAGTGTCTCCTGAGACAGAGGGGTGGCAGCTCCCAGGATTACATATTGCACATGGCTTCAATGTAGAGATGCTTGCAAAGGCTTTCTCATTTACTCCAGGGAAGAATCAGCCTCATGCCTTCAAAGAGAAGCCCACATGCAGTGCTGTCCTTTCTACTGATGTGAAGCCCACTCACCTGGGAGCTTTAGGTGCACCTGAAACTCTACATTCGGGTGACTAATGTTAAAGGGCTCAGCCCATACGTACCAATGCGGAGTTCAAAGTTGTTGAACGAATGCTTGTTGATCTCTTGGATGCTTTCGTTCAGCGCTATGGAGAAATCTGCTAGGGCACACAAGTGCCCCCATTTATCTTCGCATTGCTGGGGAGGGAATGAAAAAGCAGAAAATCCATTGCACGAGTCAGGCATACAGTAACACCTTGGTTTAAGTAACTCCAACGCTTCGGTTGGAGTACTTTCAGTTTAAGTACTCCGCGGACCCGTCTGGAACAGATTAATCCACTTTCCATTACTTTCAATGGGAAAGTTCCCTTCAGGATAAGTACGCTTCAGGTTAAGTACTCCACGGAGCGTCTGGAACGGATTAATCTACTTTCCATTACTTTCAGTGGGAAAGTCCGCTTCAGGATAAGTACACTTCAGGTTAAGTACGGACTTCCAGAACCAATTACACTCATACCTTGGGTTAAGTATGCTTCAGGTTGAGTACTCCGTGGACCCGTCTGGAACGGATTAATCCACTTTTCATTACTTTCAATGGAAAAGTTCGCTTCAGGTTAAGTACGCTTCAGATTAAGTACAGACTTCCGGAACCAATTGTGTACTTAAACCGAGGTACCACTGTATAACACCGGTCCTGAGATGACCTGCATTGGCTCCCAGTATGTTTCTGAGCACAATTCAAAGTGTTGGTGCTGACCCTTAAAGCCCTAAATGGCCTCGGTCCTGTATACCTGAAGGAGCATCTCCACCCCCATCATTCAGCCTGGACACTGAGGTCCAGTTCTGAGGGCCTTCTGGTGGTTCCCTCACTGCGAGATGTGAGGTTACAGGGAACCAGGCAGAGGGCCTTCTTGGTAGTGGCGCCAAACTGCATACTGTATATTTAAATCCACTCCAATGTCCTGTACTTTAGACTATGACAAATGCATTAGAAAATACAAGCTGTCTTTGCTAGGCAACAGAAAACTCCTTACCTGTTTTTCAGGTGATAACCCGGACACGGCCATGTAGGTGCTGCCAATGGTTTTGATTTTTTCAATATCTTGAAACCTTTCTTCACCTAGCAACTAACAAAGAAGAGAGTTCTTTGAATCACGTTTATTGGATGCACAGCTCCCAAATTTTTATTTTTCATTTTCATTTTTATTTTTCATCACTTGTGATTTGGAAGGTGTCAATTCAGTGGCACTTTGCAGAAGGGCTAAAGACCTGTGTTTTTTTTAAAAAGCATAACTGTTAGGAAACATTTAAGAATGTTTAATTCCTTGGATGGAATAATATGCTGCAACTCAACACGTTTGCACCAGTATGTGATTATTTGGATATGCATTTATGTGGTTGCGGATTGGACAGAATGAAGATGTTGGCATTTTGTGTTAATGTTTGTGCATTTGCACACACCTGCACTACAGGAGAAACTGAATTGGCCTTCCTTCCCTGGCAGAGGGGGACCCAGGTGGCGCTGTGGGTTAAACCACAGAGTCTAGGGCTTGCTGATCAGAAGGTCGGCGGTTCGAATCCCTGCAACGGGGTGAGCTCCCATTGTTCGGTCCCAGCTCCTGCCCACCTAGCAGTTCGAAAGCACATCAAAGTGCAAGTAGATAAATAGGGACCGCTCTGGCGGGAAGGTAAATGGTGTTTCCGTGCGCTGCTCTGGTTTGCCAGAAGCAGCTTTGTCATGCTGGCCACATGACCCGGAAGCTGTCTGCGGACAAACGCTGGCTCCCTCGGCCTATAGAGCGAGATGAGCGCCGCAACCCCAGAGTCGGACACGACTGGACCTGATGGTCAGGGGCCCCTTTACCTTTACCTTTCCCTGGCAGATCGAGGAGGTTGGAACTCTCTGCTATTTGCATAGAGCATTCATATCCTGACCCCATAACCAGAGTTCTCTGGGCATCCAACTATGAAATTGGCACCATGCAACCCAAGCATAATAACACAAATATAGCATAAAACAAAATGACCAAAAACAAACCTGTTTTTGCACAAACCAGCATACCCTACCGACTGTTTCCTGACATGAGCAACACCAGGTTGTAGTCACTGCCCCCACTAGCTCAAAAATATTCCTTTCCCCACTGTAATGAAAAACCTCTCCCACCGACCAGTTGTGCTAGCAGAGGGGTTTCTGTAGGGATTCAAGCTTCCCATATGCCACTTCCCATGTCTGGGAAAAACGCAACGCAACACTCTGATTTTGCATGAAGTGAAAGATTGCATTTTTATGACTCTCTCGATCAGTTCATCATCTCTGCACCCAACAGCAATTGATGACTAGATGGCACGCTGTTTGCCACACACTCTGTAAATCCAAGCTGTGCTTCAAAATCTTCTGTTGGCATGACACTGCAGTCCTGTCTGCACTCAAGGTCACTGCAGCCGTGCCCAGAATGCTTCTTAAAGTGTGTTTTGCAGAACTGCACAAATCTACAGACTGCCTGGAAACTTGACATGCCCTGCAAATGAGGCTTTAATAATAATAATAATAATAATAATAATAATAATAATAATAATAATAAATGTTGCAATGACCATAATCTGCACTTTTGCACCAGGGTAATAGATGCCATGTAAAGCAGTTTGATTTCACACTCCCTGCACACAAATCTTTGCAGGATCGAAAGGAGAGAGAAATGATCCCTGTAACTGGGGCGGGGCGGGGGGGACAGGAACTTAAAGCATTTCATGACAATATCAATGTTGCTATTACCTGCACTGCGGGAGAGAGGAGGAAATGGAGCAATCGAGATCAAATGGAATAAACTCGAGAGCAAAACTGGTGATGACTGGGTGTGAGTTTGAGGGAGAGGGTGCGAAGAGAGGGAGAGGGAGGAATCACACTGTTTGATTCTTAAGAAACATAAGCCCAGCAGGATCAGGCCAAAGTCCCATTTAGTTGAGCATCCTTATCTCACAGTTGCCAGCCAGGTATCTATGGGAAATTCACCTGTAGGACCTGGGTGCAACAACCGTCTCCCATTTGTTTTGGAAGCAGCCAATGGTTCTGGATATATGTTGCTGGAAACCGCAGGACGTGTGTGTGTGTGTGTGTGTGTGTGTGTGTGTGTGTGTGCTTGTGCTTGTGTCCTGCTTGCTGGTTCCCTGTAGGCATGTGGTCGGCTGCTGTGAGAACAGGATGCTGGCTTAGATGGACCCCTGCCCCCGCCATGCTATCCTTATGTTCTTATTGGCTCAGGAGCATAAGGCCAGGCACTTCATTCACTGAGCGAGGTCACAGCTGCTGCGCTTAATTGAAGTGTCTCAGCAACTTTCCTTCATTTAAGCCTGCTGAAAGAGGCTTCTGGTGGATGTCAATCAACCGTGTCTCCAAATCAAAAGCAGATTAAAAACTGGCAAAGGACTGTATCACTTCCTCTTGGTTCCCAAACTAATCATTATATATACCTAATGATGTCGGGAGTCGCCCCTAATTGGATCCTTTATAAATTAAGCGGTCAGTGCAAGAATAGAAGGTTAAGTTCCTCGATGTGACTGACGCTTTCTGACTTTCTTAGCGCCATGGGAAAATCCCCAGCCAGTGTAGCGCTTAAGTGCCATAGCTGCCAAGTTTTCCCTTTTCTCACGAGGAAGCCTATTCAGCATAAGGGAATTTCCCTTAAAAAAAGGGAGAACTTGGCAGCTATGTTATGTGCTCAAATGGAATAAAGGCCAGATCAGGACCAGGTAACTTGAGAAGCCACCCTACTCCTTAAATATCCAGCAGGCAGCTGCATTTTGCAAGAGATTTTCTCCTTGAAGTCCCCCAAAATATCACAGTAACTCAGAGTAGGTCCTTCAGCGTGACTGTCCCTGTTCTGTGGCACAGCCTCCCCAATGAGATATGAGGGGAGGCCTTCGCTTCTACCCCCTCTTGAAACAATTGAAGTTGTTTTTGCCTTAGGTTTTAAAACAATGCAAAATGAACACTCTCTCCAGTTGTTCTTTGCACTGTTTTAAAAACAACAACATTTTAGCTGTTTTTGTTACATGTTCTCATTTCTCCTTAAAGCACATGTAAAAGGCATTTCATGATTATTTAATATAATTACTGATATTGTTGGATATGGTGCTTCATTTCTAAAGCGTGCTGTTTTGCTCCAGCTGCAGCGCAAAAAACAAAGACATTAATAAATACACCAATAGCTGGATAGGAACTTGGGCATGAAATTGAGTTTTTATATCGATAGACACAGCGGGAGAGGATTGCCGGCAGTGTTTGAAAAAGCTGAACACCTCTTTGAAATGTCTCTGAGCTGCATTACAACACAAGCTATTGAACGTTCCCGTCTTAAAGGCTACCTCTGTCATGCCCTCGGCTTGTCGATCTATACAGATTTGTACAATTGCTCAAAATGTCACCTTGAAATGAAGGGGGGGGGAAGAGTCAGAGCTTCAGGGATCATTATTCCCGTCAACTTGAAATGGCAAGTTGGCAAGGATGCCCAGGTAGAGGCTGCAGAGTGTGAAGAGACAAGCTGGAACAACCACCCCATCTCTGCTGTCTGAAGTGGCTTGCTGGTTTTCTCGAGTAATTGCACTTTCAAGTAGCTGGCATGCTTGTCTCTTGATGCGTCCTGTGATCTGCACTTCCTGACATTTGTACACATGTAACTAAGACACATGGGACCCAGGTGGCGCTGTGGGTTAAACTACAGAGTCTAGGGCTTTCTGATCAGAAGGTCGGTGGTTCGAATCCCTGCAACGGGGTGAGCTCCCGTTGTTCGGTCCCAGCTCCTGCCAACCTAGCAGTTTGAAAGCACATCAAAGTGCAAGTAGATAAATAGGCGGGAAGGTAAACGGCGTTTCCGTGCGCTGCTCTGGTTCGCCAGAAGCAGCTTTGTCATGCTGGCCACATGACCTGGAAGCTGTCTGTGGACAAACGCCGGCTCCCTTGGCCTATAGAGCGAGATGAGTGCCGCAACCCCAGAGTCGGACACGACTGGACCTGATGGTCAGGGGCCCCTTTACCTTTACCTTTAACTAAGACACACAGCAGCCCAGAATCCATGAGGGGGACCCCAATGAGAGAGAAACTCAAAAATGCAACAAAAGTTGGTGAAATGCAACAACAGAGACCTAGCAGAGATGTAAGACCAAACAGAGATTTCAGTGTATCTGAAGAAGTGTGCATGCACACGAAGGCTCATACCAAAATAAAAACTTAGTTGGTCTTTAAGGTGCTACTGAAGGAATTTTTTTATTTTACACCTAGCAGAGATGTAACAGTAAGAGCTGTTCGACAGTGGAATTTGCTGCCAAGAAGTGTGGTGGAGTCTCCTTCTTTGGAGGTCTTTAAGCAGAGGCTTGACAGCCATATGTCAAGAATGCTTTGATGGTGTTTCCTGCTTGGCAGGGGGTTGGACTGGATGGCCCTTGTGGTCTCTTCCAACTCTATGATTCTATGACTCTGAGGCACAAACTGTATTTTGAGAAGCACTGCCATATGCCAGCGCTGGACACCCATGTCGTTTCAAGTACATGGAAGACGTATTGCAGAAATGAGGAGCCTGAGGCCTGGGAAGCAAATGCGGCCCCTTAGGTCTCTCTATCTGGCCCCTGGGAGGGCCCCAGCCCACATAGCCTCTCCCTAGGCCACATCGCTCCCTGCCCTGCTTCTGCCCTTGAGCTCTTCTGATGCCTCTTATTAGACTGGATGGAGGGCAGAGAGCGGCATGTATGGAAACGAGCCAATTCGCAGGGTGAAATTTATATTTGTTGCTCTGCCCACTTCTATCCTTGTCCACTACTGATCCGTGGCCCCTGCAGAGTTGCCAGGAAGGGAATGCGGCCCTTGGTTTGCCAAGAGTCATCTCCTTTGCCTCATTGTTACCAGAATAAGCAGTTGTGTTTGGTGCTATGTTGCCCTCGGGTAATGTAAAGTTCAGGTTGCGAAAGCGGCAAACCTGGAAGTATTTTGCCGCACGTGCATGCGTAGAAGCACTCTACCATGGCGTGCGCATGCGCAAAAGCACTCTACCATGGCGTTCTGCCTTCCTCCACTTTGGTCTCCTGCTCTGCACATTTTTTCTTTCTCACGCATCCTTCCCTTAAGGCTTCTTTTCCAACCTTCCCTCCCCAAATATCCCAACTTCCCTTGCTTTTCTGCTTTCTTGGGCTGCTACCTTTTTTCCAAAGCCCCTGACTTTTTCTTTCCTCTGCCCTTCTGTCTGTTACGTAGGACGCATGCAATTGAGCCAATGGCATCGAGAGTCCTTTCGGAGGAGAGCAGCTGAGCCAATTGGTGTAAGGAAATCTGTTACCTGCCTTCTGTGCCACTGGGGCAGCTCAGCCAATCATTGCCCGAGAACTCATGATCAACCCCTTCCTCCCAAAAAACCCCTCAGCACATTACCATATAGATTGAAATAAAAGCAGCAGAAATCACTGCATGGAGGTTAAACTAATGTAATGATTGAGCTGGTGCAAATGCCAGGCCTCCCGACCCTGACTGCCTGTTTTCTTAAATTTCATTCCACTGCGCACACACGCACACACACCCCAAAACCCAGGGCTGAGAAATTACCTCATCGAAGTCTGCAATGATTTCGTTCAGCAGACGCAGACATTCCACTCCCTGGTTGTTCATTTCAGTCTGGGAATAGAAGTCGGCAAAGCCCGGGATGGAAGCAAACATGACGCCGACAGCATCGTAGGACTGAGAATACAGTTCCTAGGGATAGCCAAAGAGCAAAAGGACAGAGAGGAGAAAAATGCATCTAAGTGACATATTGTAGGTAGCAGACTGAAGGGGGAGGTGGGGAGTTTCATTGCCTGCAGTTAACATTGCCATAGAGTTCTGTGCATCTTGTGAGCAAGAGGAAGGATAGGTGTTTGGTACTTGCTCATCAATTAACCCTCGAGGGATATCAATAATAATAATAATAATAATAATAATAATAATAATAATAATAAAACAATTCATTTATACCCTGCCCATCTGGCTGGGTTTTCCCAGCCACTCTGAGCAGCTCCCAACAGAATATTAAAGACACAATAAAACAAACATTTTAAACTCCCCTAAACTGGGCTGCCTTCAGATGTCTTCTAAAAGTCAGATAGTTGTTTATTTCCTTGACATCCGGATGCTTTAGTTGGAATTCCTGCATTGCAGGGGGTTGGACTCAATGTCCCTTGGGGCTCCTTCCAACTCTATGATTTTATGATATACAATGGTAGATGAAGGACTCAGCCACATTAGTCAAAATACAGCGTTATAAACGCGTTGTAACACTGTGACACCAGATGGCGCTGTGAGCTGAAATCACAACTCGACGATATTTTCAATTGCGAGCTTCTTCTTTCTTTTTTTTGCAGAGCGTGTTCAGAACGTTTCTTATGGCTGTTTAGATCTAGCCCCTAGGGTGCAGGGCTGGCCTCTGGCAACTGGCTTTGGCTCCCAGGAAAGGGTTGCAAGGTTTAATGTACGTAATATGTGTTTAATTTATTTAGAAGTCACAGCAAGGCCACTTGATACAAGCAAGAGCCTGCATGTGCGGACCACTTGCCTCGCAGTGGCAGGGAAACGATTTGATGTGCAAAATTGTTAGTGCCCATCACCTCCTTATGTGGCTGCAGGGATCTCAGCCACGCCGTCAGCACAGTAATGCTTATGAAACAATTCATACAACGGCTGTACAATGTACCTTCATACGTACTTATCAATAATTGCTATGCAGAATTGCCAACAGAACCAAGAATGCTAGCAAAAAGGGAGAACTTCTAGATGTATATGATCAACACATTAACATTGCATGACCTCAATGTCATGGGTAAGCAAACTAAGGCCCGGGGGCCGGATGCGGCCCCATCACCTTCTATATCCAGTCCGTGGACGGTCCGGTAATCAGCGTGTTTTTACATGAGTAGAATGTGTGCTTTTATTTAAAAAGCATCTCTGGGTTATTTGTGGGGCATAGGAATTCGTTCTCTCCCCCCCCCTCAAAATATAGTCCCCACCCCACAAGGTCTGAGGGACAGTGAACTGGCCTACTGCTGAAAAAGTTTGCTGACCCCTGATAGAGGATAGAACCAGCATTGCTTTGCTTCTGTGAATGAAGCCCTTCAGAGCATCTCACCCTCAAAGCTCTATGATAACACCTTGGAAACAGCATCACTTTTTAATCAGAGCAACTGGTAATGGCAGAATCACATGAACACAGAATTGTAGAGTTGGAAAGAACCCCAGTGGTCATCTAGTCCAACCCCCTGCAATACAGGAAGCTCAACATGCGGTCCCCCATCCGATTTGAAATGATACTGGACCCTCCTCAGCTTTGAAAATATTCTAGCCATTTTATTGCTGCAACATGCCAGAATGTTTAGCTATAATACTTTAAAATTCTTGTAATATTCCTTTTGGGAATTATAGGGACAGAACTACCCAAGCTGTTTAGAAACTTTTTCATGTATGCGACTACAGCAGCAAGAAGGAAATGGAAAATGGAAAGAAAGGAGAAGCCCCAGCAAAAGAAGAATGGATACAAAAACTCATGGAATATGCAGAAATGGCGAAACTTACCGGAAAAGTAAGATAACAAACTTTTAATAAAAGAATGGAAATAATATTTACAAACAAACTGTAAACAGATAAGAACATTGGCAGGGTTTATTGCAATAACCTGCAGTTTTAGAAGAGTGTATATTTAAAGTAGATGAATAAATGAGCAAATTAAGTTAATTTGGATATGCAGAAGATACTAAAAAGAAATTTAAGGAACCGCAGAAAGAGAGGGAGGGAAGTCAAGATTTGAGATGTTAAAATGAATGTAAAATTATTGAAATGTATATAATTGAAAATCATAAATAAACAAAACAAAACAAGAATTTTACATACATATTGCATGACATATTGCATGACATTGTCAAACAGAGCCATACTAAACACATGCCTCTAAGCTAAGTGGTCTAATGCCAATGGCTCATTTTGCTGGTTTTGGCCAAGTATCATTCATAAAGAAAGCTCTATGGCTCCGGACAAGGGTTCCCAAACTGTGGTCAATGGAGCATTGGTGGTTTGCAAGCTTCATTCAAGTGGTCTGTGGCATGTTTTCAAAAGTACAGCTAGCAATCATATAGCATCTAGCACAGCACATTACTCAATAGGCAGAAAAACCATTAAGTGGTCAGTTCAGAACCTTGGCAATTTTCAAGTGGTCCACAGTATGTGTGTGTGTGTATTGAGTCTGGGAACTACTAGATTTAAAGTATTTTTTAATATTTTGTTGGAAGCTGCCCAGAGTGGCTGGGGAAAC
Organism: Zootoca vivipara; assembly: GCF_963506605.1. Classification (NCBI taxonomy): domain Eukaryota; kingdom Metazoa; phylum Chordata; class Lepidosauria; order Squamata; family Lacertidae; genus Zootoca; species Zootoca vivipara. Next base: position 10,702,327 of record NC_083283.1, on the reverse strand, counting down.
CCAGCCAGATGGGTGGGGTATAATAATAATAATAATAATAATAATAATAATAATAATAATAATAATAATAATAATGGCTTGAAATAATGCATGAAAAAGTGTTCACTCTTCCATTCCCCTTTCCCGGAGAGCAGTGAAGCTCACATATTACGTAGATGAGCATTAAAGCACGAATGAGCCAGTTAGCTGATTCACAAATCTTCAGCAGGCATGATAATGAAAGAGGCCGAGAGAGAGGAAAGGGATTATTATGTTGAGAGATCAGAGACAGAGTCTGAAAATAACAGGCATAAATGGCAAACTATGCAGAGAGTGCTCTCTGCAGAGCGAGAACAGATGTAGCTTAGCATAACAATGGCCTGGTCCCCAAGTCGCATTAAACCATAGTTCAAAACAAACTATGGGTTGAATGCTCTTGTGTCACCTGGCTAACATTTTTGCCTTGCGTGTGTCCCTCAATTTGCAGTCTCCCAGGTCGTAGTCCAATACCCTAACCACTATACCACCCTGGTTCATTTCACTCATTTTAGGGGGAGAATCTTCCAAAATTCCCACATTTGGGACCTCCTTTCATCTTATTATGAATAAGGTTTCAGAACTCTTTGCTGGGCCCCAGACACACATCCATGCCCTGAAGAGAACTGTGTGTTAAGCCAGAGCTTTGCATGCTGTTTTCTTCCCATCACTTCCCCATTTTGCTGAAGAGGCAAGCCTTTTCAGCAGCTTGTCTCTTCAGCAGCAGGAACTTTCCCAGCTGTGAAGGCAATTGCAAGAGAAAACCCAACTGTACAAGAGAAGTCCCACACACACCCTTTTTTTAAAATACTGGCCATTTTTAGGTGAAACCACAGCCAAAATATTACATACTTCATTATCTCGGTCCTTTTCCAAGAAGTGACGGGCAACGTGGCTCGGAAGGATATTTCGCAGCATGTTTTCGTTGTGCTCTCTTAACTCCTTCATCTCGTTGATTTCTTCTTTGGCTTGGCCACGCCACAGGAAGTCCAACCTGGCTGTGTATTCAAGCTGTAGAGGTGAGGAGAGGAAGGGAAAATGAATTAAATGTTAAGTCACTTAGGGTTTGGATTACGTGAGCCAATGCACGTATGTCAGGCACAGTGAGTCAGACACCAGTGTCACAGGGATGGGCCTTCCTTTCCCCATTTCATCCTCACAACAGCCCTGTGAAGTGGGTTAGATAGGGTTGCCATATTTTGAAGAGCAAATAAGAGGACACATTTGCAGACTTCTACTTTTAACTACAGACAGGGTCGGATTTAGGTTTGATGAGGCCCTAAGCTACTGAAGGTAATAAAGGTAAAGGTAAAGGGACCCCTGACCATTAGGTCCAGTCGTGACCGATTCTGGGGTTGCGCGCTCATCTCGCATTATTGGCCGAGGGAGCCGGCGTATAGCTTCCAGGTCATGTGGCCAGCATGACAAAGCCGCTTCTGGCAAACCAGAGCAGCACATGGAAACGCCGTTTACCTTCCCGCTGTAGCGGTTCCTATTTATCTACTTGCATTTTGACGTGCTTTCGAACTGCTAGGTTGGCAGGAGCTGGGACCAAGCAACGGGAGCTCACCCTGTCACAGGGATTTGAACCGCCGACCTTCTGATCAGCAAGCCCTAGGCTCAGTGGTTTAACCCACAGCGCCACCTGGGTCCCACTGAAGGTAATAGGACGCTTTATATGTCCAGCTGTCCTTTGTCAACAACAAATTGTCAGTTTTTGTGTTGAATATATGCTATATAACAACAACAACAACAACAACAACAACAACAACAACAACAACAACAACAACAATTTATTTGTACCCCGCCCATCTGGCTGGGTTTCCCCAGCTACTCTGGGCAGCTTCCAACAGAGGTTAAAAATACATTAGAACATCAATCATTAAGAAGAGTTTGGATTTGATATCCCGCTTTATCACTTCCCGAAGGAGTCTCAAAGTGGCTAACATTCTACTTTCCCTTCCACCCCCACAACAAACACTCTGTTAGGTGAGTGAGGCTGAGAGACTTCCAAGAAGTGTGACTAGCCCAAGGTCACCCAGCAGCTGCATGTGGAGGAGCGGGGAAGCGAACCCGGTTCACCAGATTACGAGTCCACCGCTCTTAACCACTATACCACACTGGCTCTCAGCCAGTGACTGAAAGAAAGTGACTGTAAAGAAAGAAAGGAAAGAAGGATTACAGATGTATTTCTTTCTGAGAACCTGGCTTATAGAATATTCAAACTATTGTCTGTACCCTTTGAACAATTTTGTGTACTGCACTAAGTCTTTTACATTTTTAAATTATTTTTCATCCCCCCCCCTTTTCTTTTTCTATATTTTTTCTTTTTCTGTAATTTTTATTTTTGGATATTTGGATGTAATGTTAAAATCATGCTTTCTATGTATTTTTTTTAAAAAAATGCAATAAAGATAACTTTTAAAAAAAGAAAAGAGAAAATACACGTGCTCTGCCCATGTTTAAACTGAAGTTTACAGTACTTGGTTTGCTTTTTTTTTTAAAACATAATTTTTATTGATTTTACAAATTACAAAAGACGGTACATACATGAACACCTTTTCCACCTTCTTTCCACCCCCCTCCATGGGTCCTCCCCTGCCACAGAAGTATCCCACGCAGGTGAACAGTCAGAGATGGTCCATTTTATGATTGGATTTCTGTCCTCCTCCCCCTCCCCTGCCCCCAAAGCCCCCCCTTGCCACCAGAGAGCTCCAGGAAACCAGGGCAGTACGCAGGAAGTCATCCATCCAACCATCTATTCTCATACCAAAAAAGAATGAGGAAAGAAGAAAGAAAAAGAGAAAGAAGAAAAAAGGACAAAAAAGAAAAAACAAAACAAAACAAAAATAATCTTTTTTCCATTCATAATTGATAAACCATATTTTGTGGGCTTCCCCAACCTCCCCCCTTCCCCGGTTTTCATCCCTTTTTTATCCTCTTCAACAGTTTCTTATTCTATGAAATAATTACCTTTATACCTCATACTACTTTTAAATTGGCTATTATCATTTTCACCTAATATCCAAATCACTGAAAAATCAAACTCCCATTTTTTCTTCCCGTGCCTAATTTTTACCCCCTCTATAAGCCTCCATATTTTCACCTTTTTCAAAATCAATTCACTTTTAAAACTATAACTATTCCCAATCTAACCTTTCATCCCCGATTTCCGGCTCCAACCCCCCAATCCAGCAAGTTCCATAGTCAGCAGTCAGCAGGTTTGCTTTTTTTTTTCATGGAACAAATACTCAGAGCAGATTGATGGGCTCTTTTTTTCTTTTAATGCTATTTTAACGTAACTCTGAAAGCCAGAGCGCAATGAAATTATTGTAAGGGCATATTGTATTCAGCTCCAGAAATCATTGCTTTTATGTTGCGTCAAGTCTCTGCTCCAAAAGCATATGATTTATACTAATGCCAAAGATGGCTAATGGAACTCTTTTTATTATTATTGTTATTTCAAATTTGGGGCTTAGCAGAACTCATCCTCCAGACATATCGACGATATGAGATATGTATCTAGGAGAAACCTTATTAGGAGCAAACAGTCTTGGTTATTTCAGGTTTCCCCAAGACAAATTAAGTTAAAAGGCATGCCTGCTTAGCGTTAGGATCGGGCCTTGAACGAAAAGGAGCAGAGAAGCGGACTCTTCATAAAGAATTGCTGGTGGACTACAGCTCAAGAACGGGAAGTATCTGGTGCTTGTTTGCTGTTAATCCCCATTGGTGCAGGGTTTGCTAGAACTTTATTCTAGCAAAATACAGGACAGGGTGGGTTGCCTGGGAGACATCCCCCCCCCAAAAAAAAAATCTGGTGCTGACGTGACTTCAAAGCAATCCATTACAATCTACTGTAGCCTAACTGAATGGTCACTCTGGAATTTGTCGCACCACATGAGTTTGTAAATCTCTCTGTGCTTGGCTACCCAGAGCCTGGGCCGGCTCTAGGTAGACCCCCAATGGTGCGGTGCGCCAGGGCGCCGGGCTGGTAGGCTGGACGCCGCGCGGAAACCATGCTGCGTCCTACGAGGGCGGGGGCGCCGGAGCAATCTCCGCCCCTCAGCACCAGGGCGCGCGACCTGCTTGAGACTGCCCTGCCCACAGCTTAAATATATGACCTTTCACACACCTTTCAAACACATGGATTTGGAGAGGATCCCTAACTTGGCAGAGAGAGGGAGAGAGGGAGGGAGAGAGAGAGAAGACCTGAAATACAGGACAAAACTGTATCAATACAGGGCGTGGCATTTTATGTTGAAATACAGGACAATCCTGTTATACAGGACAGGTGGAAACCCTACGGCACTGTGGATTATTGGATTATGGATGTGATTCTGCTCTTGCTGTCCCAAGCATTTGCTAACCTTCACCTTCCCAGAGAACACTTTCTGGATCACAGAATGGTTTGCAGGCACATGGGACAGCTCAGCAACTGAAGCTCAGAGCAGTCTTGAGACTGAAAAATGCCCAGATAGGTGATTGCGTAGTGCAGTCCTCTTCAACTTGATGCCTTCCAGATGTTGTTGGACTACAACTCTCATCATCCTTGACCATGGCTGGGGCTGATGGGTCTTGCAGTCCAACAATATCTGGACTTGGCATGATGATCTAGGAGCCCCCCCCCCCCAGCTGCTTTACATAGGGCTGTCATACTTCAGCTCAACAACAACAACAAAATCATGCGTGTGATTTTGAACAGAAAAAAACAGCCAGAGGGGAAAGTATCAAGAAGACTATCTTCCAAATTGTCCTTAAGCATAGTGCTTAATCCTTTCCCACAAGAGGGAATGGTCACTATCCATTAGCACAGGGGCTGCTAATTCTTTTAGGCTCCTGGGCACATTTGGATTTTTGACTAAGTGCTGGATTTTTTACTAAGTGCTCCAAGATCAGCCCTTCCAAGGGAAAATAGGGAGAGAGAAAGCACACAGAATTCATCTGAGTCTTGGCAAGCACATAGATCTGAAACAGGAAGTGGGAAAGAGTGTCAGTCTTCTAACTTCCTCCTTCACCTCTACACACTTTTCAAGGGAGATTAATGCAACCGCCATCACAACTTCATGACCAAGGAGGCAGTGCGTGTGTTTGTTGTGGGTACCACAGCGGCCACCCCTGCCTTAACAAACTGATGCAATCACAGACACCATTGGGATAAATTTCCCTGTCTCTGTTGAACTCAACATCTGGGGCACAGACAATCCCCCCAAATTGTGTCTCACAATACAGGCTATTTACATCCACCTCTGCTTTGGGTTTTGATTAATTTGGAATGTGTTGCAATTTTGGGAAAGACAGTTGGAGAACTGAGAACCTAGATATCATATATGGTATATATAGAAAGAGATAGATAGATAGAGAGAACAAAACTGCATAGAGAAGGATACTTTTTCTCCCTAATCAGTCTTTCTTTAAGGTTAATTAGACATCCAATTATTGAAGGTCATAAAATTTTCCCATTTGATATTTCATTATTCGCTCCAAATGGCAGTCATTAGTCGAAAGGTAATTGCTAAGGAGCCACTGTGGATATTTTCCACTTTGGGGGAGAATGTGAAATAAATAATAACCCTTTGCCTTACCTGTTGGCCGTGGTAAAATACCGCAAGCAGAAACATGGCCATGAGGAGCAAGGAGGCTTCCTTTGTCCCCAAAAAGTCTGTGCTAGAAAAAAGGTGGGGGGAAAAAGAAAGAAAGAGTAGGAATCGCAAAAGGTTCAAATACAAAGAAATAAAATAAAAGACTCACCTTGCAGGGTCCATGTGCAGGAAAAAGGTTAGCCTTTATCACAGTGAAAGCATCTCTCTTGAGCTAAGGTTGCCAGGACCAAACCAACTGTCTGCTTAACTGCATAGCGTGAAGCTACATAGCTTGCATTATTGCTATTATTAGTTATTAGATTCGTATCCCACCCTTCATTCGAAGAACACAGGGCAGTCCACAATATAAAAATACAAAATGAGAACACAAAATGCATAATAAAACAAAACAACAACAACACCAAACCAATAATGACAAACGCAGGGGAGCCCAGTTCTTACTGGGAAGGCAGTGTGCTGGGAGGGGAGGCTGATCTCTTCATCCCCCCACTGTGGCTAGAACAGAGATTCCTGCACAGTGCTGGATTTAAGTATAAGCTAAACAAGCTATAGCTTAGGGCCCCATTCTCTTGGGGGTCCCCCAAGAAAATTAAAGGGGAAAAACTGGAGGTACATTTCCAAAATATAAGATAAAAAACAAATAAAATAAAACCTACATACAGCAACAGTGTTTTGTGTTGTGTAGGCTCCTGTGATGTAAGTAATGGGCCCCGCCTGCTAGCCTGCTCCCTAAAATATCACTGGTTTGTTCATTTCTATATATAGGGTGCCTACATTCTGCATGGCAACATGGGCAAATGGCTTAAGATACCTATGAGGTCCATAAATTACCATATCACATATATTCAACATAAAAAAACAGCGACAATTTGTTGGTGACAAAGGACAGCTGGACATATAAAGGGCCCCATTACCTTCAGTAGCTCACTGGTGCCATTATGCCATTTAATCCTCAAAACCTCTAAGTGATTGGCATCAAGTACTGTATCCTATCAGTATTAAAGGCCCCAGGCAGTTCCATGCAGTACTCTACAATTCTTGTACATGAGCATTTCACTGAGAGCTGCACTCCATCATGGGTTTTGTAGTCTTCAATTCCTCATGAGGCTGTGTTTGTGAGGCTCCTAGCTGTGGGAGGGGCAGGGGAGTGAGGATTGCAGGGGGGTGGGGAGCGGACAGGTAAGCCTCGCCTTTCTACAAATTGGCTTCCCAGTAAGAACTGGGTTCCCTTCTGCTTGTGATTATTTCGGGAAAAGCAAGGCACGAAACTGCCTGCTACATAATTAAGGCCATTTCTCCTTCTGCGCTCACTTTTCTGCGTTCAGAAAAGTGAGAGAGGGAGAAAAATACAGCTTTGGCTTCTCTCAGACATTCACGCCTGATGCCTGAACCCCATCCTCACTTCCGTGTGACAGCCTAGCCAGCAATTGACAAGAGAGCTGCATTTTTTTTTTTGACAGTAATAGGAGTAAAAGATTGACACCTCAAACCAACCGTGGTATTGCTTTTTCCTATTTGTGGATCCATAATAAGGACACCCTCTTTCATTTCTGATGAATCCGTTTTTCCAGCTGATGAGATATTCCCAGCACCACTAAGGAATTATCTTGTCTAGATATGAGATGACTCGGGCAAGATTCTCTATTTCTCAAGGCTATTTTTACTTTTGTTATTTGAAGAAATGAAAGGATGTTGTGTAAGGATCTGTTTATACTCCCAGCAGAAATGGCAAAGCTCTCCCCCCTCCCCTTCCCCTGGACAGCAGCAGTCAGCACAATATGTTCATGAGTGCTGGAGACGGTCGGAGGGGAGGAAGAGGGACTTCCAGACTTGATAAGTCCCTAGTAGACAAAATCGCTGAGTGTAGAAAGCTATCTTGCCAGGGAGAAAGCCAAGCTGAGCCCTTCTCCCTGGCATGCTAGATTTCCAATAGCAGGAAGTTTGGGGCAAGGGAAGCAGTCAAAGTGAGGGCTCCCCACCTTGATCGTCTGCAGTAGTTTCCTCCAGAAAAAGTTGAATGTAGAAACTAGTGCAAAGTCATGACAATGGGAAAAGTAAAAAAAAATCTAAGGAATGTATAGTCGTGGACCAAAATATAAATGAATCATGCATCATGAAAAAGAGACATCTCAGAAAGAAGAAAATTCCCCCCCCCCTAAGGCCCCAAACTTCTATTTATTTTATTAAATTTTTGACGTGGGGAGTAAATCTAGTCCAACTTACTTACTAACACCATCCATTTACATGGAGCTTTGATCCACAGCAAAACAAATTTTATGGTTCTCAAGCCAGGAGGCTCAACTCCTGATTGAAATTCACTGAAAAGTGTAAATATTCCCACGCATGACTTGCATGTTGTTCCCCAAAGTTGTTGCAGACCCCCCCCCCCATTTCCGCTTTCAATAGTTGGGAGCCAAACTCACGGCAAGGTACAAAGGCCTGTTCTTGGATCTATTGCCAAGTACGCTGCCCAAACTGTACCGTATACTGAAACACAGGAAACCACCTTAAACCAAGTCATCCCATTGGTCCATCTAGCTTAGTACTGTCTACACGGACAGGCAGCAGCTCTGCAGCTTTTCCAGCCCTAACTGGACATGCCAGGGATTGAACTCGGGACATTCTGCATTCAAAGCCTGGGCTCTGGTGCGTTATGGAGGGAAGAAGGTTTCTTCAATGTCATCAAAGATTCCGGCTGTACACATTTAAAAGGTAAATGTACCCCTGACCATTAGGTCCAGTCGCAGACGACTCTGGGGTTGTGCGCTCATCTCGCTCTATAGGCCGAGAGAGCCAGCATTTGTTCTCAGACAGCTTCCGGGTCATGTGGCCAGCATGACTAAGCCGCTTCTGTCGAACCAGAGCAGCGCACGGAAACGCCGTTTACCTTCCCACCACAGCAGTACCTATTTATCTACTTGCACTTTGACATGCTTTCGAACTGCTAGGTTGGCAGGAGCAGGGGCCGAGCAACGGGAGCTCACCCCGTCGCGGGGATTCGAACCGCCGACCTTCTGATCGGCAAGCCATAGGCTCAGTGGCTTAGACCACAGTGCCACCCGCATCCCTTTAAATGCAGGCATTTAAAGCTGCGTTAAACACTTACTCTCCATTATGATTGATGTCATCGTATCGCAGGAACAGCGAAGCATAAATGGTCTCTGTCAGGAAGCAGTAGATGGCAATCATAATAAGCAGCACCGCGAGCTTGAGGACGGAATTGAGACGCAGGAACACAGCGCAGGTCACCATTGCCAGGATGCCGGTGAAGACGAAATACTTTGGAAAGGAGATTGGGATCGGAATTGGTTTCAGCTTCCAGCACTCGTGAATCTGCAGTTCGTCCCCCCCAACTCTGGCTGTCTATTTTCACATACACCTGGACAACACCATTACTGGCCCCAACAACATCAAACACACCATCTCAGGACTATTTAATTGCTCATCATTGTGTATACAATCAAATGCCAACAGTGCCCTTCAGCTCTCTGTATTGGACAAATAGGCCAAACCCTATGCCAAAGGATAAATGGACATAAATCTGACATCAGGAATCACAAGACAGAGAAACCAGTAAGAGAACACTTCAATCTCCCAGGACATTCTATACATTCTATAAGTAGCTGGACATTCTATAAGTAGGTGGCTTATTACAAAAGAATTTCAGAAATAGACTGGAAAGAGAAGTTGCTGAATTGCAACTTATTACCAAACTTACAACCATGGAGAGACCTGATCTGAATAGAGACATTGGATTCTTATCTCATTATATATGACAAAGCTATTTTTAGCCATCTCACCCCTTGCTTTTCCCTGTAAGACCAATTGCAGGCGTTAACAGACATCAACAGGTTCACCACACCTATCAGCCAATCACCCATTCCCACCACCCTTCTGAGCAATACCTCTCCCCACCCTCTCACTATATATAATTGTCTGGTGACTTCTGTTTCAGTGTATCTGAAGAAGTGTGCATGCATTGCACATGAAAGCTCATCCCAATGACAAACTTAGTTGGTCTCTAAGGTGCTGCTGGAAGGAATTATTTTATTTTATTTTCAGGCTGCTACTGTTGGCTATACTCGCAGCCCGGGTTGGAAAGCCCTCTGGGAAGGATGTGGGGGCAAGGCTGCAAGATCCTTAGGAGGGACATCCCAGTTGAACTCAGAGGGACCGAGACAGCATGCACAGGTCTGTTGGCCTTGGAGGTCCTTGGAGGAGGCAAGGTGGGACAGTGGTTCTCACGTTTGGGCTTGGAAGGTGGGAACCGGCTGGCCAGCTGGCTAGGGGTGCTCGCTTGGCTTCGCCCAACCAGATTCCCTCCTGTTGAAGAAGGGTTATAGCACCCTCTTTGCTATAAAGTACTTCAGCCATAGGGGGATGTGAAGGCTGCATTGGCACACTTCAGAGGCGAGAAACTCCATTGAGATTCCTGCAATGCAGGGGGCTGGAATAGATGACCCCCTTCCAGTTCTCCAATTCCATGAATCTATGAATCCTACACATGACAACTCAGAAGGGAGCCCCACTAAGTTCAGCAGGGCTCAAGTCCCACTAAGGGAGTTTACACTAGTGGCCAAAATTGTGGAAACCTTTTGAAAAAAGTGTATTTCTGAGGTTTGATGGCTCATAAGACCACTTTTCTTTTTGAGTAATACCATAAAATTATATATCAATGCAAATATAATTTAATGAAGAATGTAATGCAAACAAGTTTGTTCAATTATCTGTATTCTATCAGAAGTTATAGCCAAATAACCAGAAAAAGGAAGCACAACTTGCTTAGGTTGATATGCAGTAGCTTTCCTTCATTTGAATGTAGCCAATGAACATGAGTGTTTAGAGAGCCAATCAGGTTTTATGAGCCATCAAACCTCAGAAATACACTTTTCCCAAAAAGTTTCCATCTTGTCCTCTTTCCACCCATTTTTCTTCTAATTTCTTCATAACTGTAGCCTTGTTCACTTAATAGTACTACTGTATTTTACATCGCTTTCTTTGCACCAGATTCTTTAATGAGTTAACTCTTTGCACCATTTCTATAATTTTGTTATGTTTTACGAGCTCACTGAATGAAAGAACACAACAAAACCCCAACCAGCTTGATAGCAATCACATAACACACTGACAATTGTCCTCCTCTCACTACATAACATCAATAGATGAATCTTTCTGTCACCTGATTGGCTCATTGCACCTGATGGCTATAACTTTTGATAGAATACAGATAATTGAACAAACTTGGTTGCATTACATTCTTCATTAAATCATCTTTCCATTGATATATAATTTTATGGTGTTACTCTGGAAAAAAAACCTGGTGTTATGAGCCATCAAACCTCAAAAATACAGTACGTACACTTTCCCCAAAAGGTTTCCACAATTTTGGCCACTAGTGTAGAATTGCAGCCTCCGATCATTATCACATGTCTATTCCACCTGTCTGTATATATGGTCACTCAGCTCCACTTTGCACTGTGAGGCAGGTTATGCTGGGCTACCTAGTGAGCTTGACGGCTGATATTTCCCTCCTCAAAGGCCAATACTCTATTAAACCACACTGGTTTCAACCAGTAAGGAGGCAGCCCTATGGTAAGACCTGCAGCTTAGGACATGGCAGTACTTTGGTTGAGCTTGAGCTGGGGCCAGAGTAAGTCCCCCCAAAGTGGTGTTCTGGACTTAAGCTGGATCCTAACTCTGTTCAGCTCAGCCACGAGACGTGGGGGAAAAAGGTGTTGCAAGCCAACCTCTATTTTAAAGGCTTGCTTTCTGCCTGACAAGTTTGGAGCTCCTGAACAGGGTTTGGATCTGGTGTAACTTTATGCCAGCTTGTATTTTATAACAAGAACACCAATGTGATAGAGTTAGATGTAGCCAATGACTAGCAGCAGCTCTCCAGGATTTCAGCCGGGCGGGCGGGGATTTCCCAGTCCTATCTGAGATATCCTGCATGCAAAGTGGTCGCTGACATCAATGAAGGGGGGCAGCCCCAGCAGTCACAGTCTCTATTGCATAAGCACTCTCTTGCAGGGTGCTTGGAACGGGAAGGTTAGTTGTGAATAAATGCGCTGTCTTTCTAAAACAGTCCACTCAGAATTACCTCTGGGTAGGAGCAAAGGTCCGTGAAATACACAGAAGAGTTGAAAGTCTGGTTCTTATAGGGCATCGGTTTGTCAAAATCACACCATAGCTGTGGACAAAGAAGAAGGAGGAGGAGGAGGAGGAGGAGGAGGAGGAGGAGGAGGAGAAGAAGAAGAAGAAGAAGAGGAGAAGAAGGAGAAGGAGAAAGAGAAGGAGAAGGAGAAGGAGGAGGAGGAGGAGGAGGAGGAGGAGGAGGAGGAGGAGGAGGAGGAGAAGAAGAAGAAGAAGAAGAAGAAGAAGAAGAAGAAGAAGAAGAAGAAGAAGAAGAAGAAGAAGAAGAAGAAGAAGAAGAAGAAGAAGAATTAGAGGAGGAGGAATATTTTTTATTTAAGAAATCAAATCATTTATGTGTTAACCATACAAGAGTGATTAAATACTGGCTTTGGGTAACATCTGATGTTAGAGTAGACTCACAGAAATCAATGGTTCGACATTGACAAGGGGTATTACCTTGTGTGTGTATGTGTATTTCAGTCTATAGGTCCCTTTTCTGCCTATCAAAAAGCCCCCAAAGTATCTTACAACAGAATAATAACAAATTAAGGAAATAATGAAGCATCACTAGCAAATCTCACTGACAAGATTAAAAATATTTAAATGGCAGGTAAAATAAAAAAATCTCATAAGGTTTTGAGCAGAAGGAAGGTGAAACACAAGCCAAGAAAAATGGGTGAGTGTTGCCAGCCTCCCTACTAGGCAGGGTAATGAATCAGAATTGGCGTGGGAAGAGAATTAAAGGATTATTATAATATTACTATTACAATTAATTTATTACAAGCCTTCTACACCATCATTTCAAGGTGATTACCACGAGTGTTCATTTCTTAGGGTTTCAGTGTTGTCTTAACTATATCCGCTGTTTTTGTTGTCTTCAACTGTTTTTAATTATTTTATGTGTAATAAACCCTTTTATCCAGGCAGACCCTGTTTGGGTTGGTAGAGCTAAGCCTATATGGCGTACCTAAAAGTTGGAGAACCTCTGGAACCAAACAGCGAGAACCAATTTCCTGGTCATGGACAGTTTAGATGTCTGAGAAAGAGGAACGTGTCAAGGAATTAAGGATCTTTGCTAATTCAGTCAAATCTGATTTGGGTTTTATTTATATATCTTAGTCTATGGGAAGCTAAATTATCACAGCTGACTATATGTAGTCGGAAGATAGATTGATAGATTGAAACTTTATTTGCATTAGCCACTAGACATAGCAATAAGATAAAATATACCAGGGATAGAGCTAAGCAGTTAGCTGTACAAAATACTTTATTATTATTATTATTATTATTATTATTATTATTATTATTATTATTATTATTATTAAAAAGGTAAAGGACACCCGAATGGTTCAGTCCAGTCAAAGGCAACCATGGGGTGCAGAGCTCATCTTGCTTTCAGGCCAAGGAAGCCGGCATTCGTCCGCAGACAACTTTCCAGGTCATGTGACCAGCAGGACTAAACCGCTTCTGGCGCAATAGGACACCATGATGGAAGCCAGAGCGCACAGAAAGGCCATTTACCATCCCGCCACAGTTGTACCTATTTATCTACTTGCACTGGCGTGCTTTCGAACTGCTAGGTTGGCAGGAACTGGGACAGGAGCTCACCCAATTGCAGGGATTCGAAACACCAACCTTCCGATCGGCAAGCCCAAGAGGCTCAGTGGTTTAGACCACCCGCATCCCTACAAAATACGTTTAAAAAGGTAAAGCGGCCCCTGACCATTAGGTCCAGTCGTGACCGACTCTGGGGTTGCAGCGCTCATCTCACGTTATTGGCCGAGGGAGCCAACGTACAGCTTCCAGGTCATGTGGCCAGCATGACAAAGCCGCTTCTGGCGTCAATACAAATGACAGAATTGATACACGTTCCTTCAGCTGCAGATCAAACATGTGAGCCAATAGGTTTTATTTTGATTTCTTTTTTTAATTAAAAAAAGCTGAGCAATGTTAGAAGGTTAATCATATAATAGATCTTATTCTAATTGCCCCTGCTTAAAAAAAATGCAGTTTTTGCTGTCGCCTGGTTATCTTGATCTACCAGAAGAAAGGACAAACGGCCTGGTATGTATAGTAGCAGAGGGGTAAGTAATAACCTCACTCCTCAAATCTTCATAAAGAGTACAGTCTAACAGTACATGTACTGATTCAATAGTGCCATCTCCACATGGACATGAACTGTTTTCAGGAGAATTGGTTTTTTAAATCAACCCTCCAGTATGGGTCTATATGTAGCCTGAAATAGCAATGTATACTGAGCAGAATAAAGCCGGAGGATTTTCTTTTTCTTTAAAAAAAGATTATCTTCGCAAGGGACAAATCAGGCTCCATGTAATCCCACATTACAGCAGACTGATTTCCCCTGATGTTTGACAGCTCTGACTTGTCTGTGTGACAACATTAAAATCCTCCCTTGTACACATGCATTAGAAGCTCCTGCGGCTGAAAAAACAAAACAAAAGCTATCCGTTGAAATGATTCATAGATCTTCTTCCTCTCCCCCAGCCCTGCCCTGCCCTGCCCTCTGCCCATCATCAGACACTTCCCGACCCCCTTGGGAGCTTACGATGTTGATGATGGCTCCCAGGAAATTAATCATAATCGAGGCAAAGATGATGACGTTCCGAGCCAAGTAAGTCTCATTGATCCAGCAGCACGTTTTCCGGAGCACGAGAGGCAAGCATTTATAATCCTCTGCGGTTGTGATTAAGACCAGAGCCGAGTGCAGCATAATCAGGATGGAAAACTGGACGATCATCGGTACCATCCTGAGGGAGGGCGGGGGGAAAGAGGATATTGTGAGAATCCATGCGGAGGTGTCTTGAAAGAGGAAGGAGAATAAGAGTGCTTGGGGTACACAATTTTGGGGTATGTGGGAGCAGGGAGTTCAAGGGAGCGTGGGGTGCTGGCTGGGAGGCAAAAGTTGGAAGAGGGATAGGGAAGAGTGTGGAGGGCAGAGGAAAATAGTTGGGTGGGTATAAGAATTTGAGGAGAGTTTGCTGGATATTCAAATATATTAAAGGATGTCACATAGAGGAGGGAGAAAGGATGTTTTCTGCTGCTCCAGAGAAGCGGACACGGAGCAATGGATTCAAACTACAAGAAAGAAGATTCCACCTAAACATTAGGAAGAACTTCCTGACAGTAAGAGCTGTTCGACAGTGGAAATTGCTGCCAAGGAGTCTCCTTCTTTGGAGGTCTTTAAGCAGAGGCTTGTCAGGCATCTGTCAGGAATGCTTTGATGGTGTTTCCTTCTTGGCAGGGGGTTGGACTGGATGGCCCTTGTGGTCTCTTCCAACTCTACGATTCTATGGATCAGGCCAATGACCCATCTGGCCCAGCATTCTCACAGAGGCCGACCAGATGACTGGGGGAAACCTGGAAGCTGGACATGAGCATAACTGTTTCCTAGCAACTGGTATTCGGAGGAACAGGTTTAGGACGGGCGTTCCGCAGACCCCAGGGGGTCCACGAAACCCACCCAGGAGGTCTGTGGCACAGATCTGTCAACTATCTGGGACATCTCCTTTTAGGGCCCCGTTGCTCTTGGATGAGAGCACAGTGCCCCAAAACACGTGAGATCGTGGCTGGGCCCATACCTCGTGTGAGACCGTGGGGCTAAAAAAACATGTGGTTTTGGGCGCTGTGTTCTCTTGCGGGTCATGTGACTCGCACGAGAGGGTGGCCTGGTTTTGTGCTGGGATGTGTTGGAAGGCATGGTGGAACTATTCACGTGACAAAAACTACCACAGATATATTTTCAAAAATCGGGGGTCCATGGCTTGGCTTTTGAGAAACGGGTTCACGGTACTTAGCTAATTGGGGGCCACTGGTTTGGGAGATTGCTAGTTCTAATTGTATTCAGTTTACTGAGAATTTGTTTTGATTTTTCCTCAGATAAAAACCTCTGTTTTTAGTCCTGTTCAGGGAAGTTTTTAATGTCTTGTTATGTTTTAATTTGTTGGAAGCTGCCCAGAGTGGCTGGAACAACCTGGTCAGATAAATAATAAATTATTGCGTGCCGAGTACCAAGACTTCCCACCAAATAATTCACACTTCACACGGAAATTAAGTTTTGGTTTTTGGCATTAATTTTGGCCACAACTTTTTTTAAATACAACTGAATGTGAGTGGTTGCTTAGCCATTGGTTCCTATGCCACCTGTCCCCCGCCTGGGACAGAACTGACTCCCCTAGCATACTGGGGAAGCCAGGATAGGTAAGCACCCTCTGAGAGAGGCCGGGGCAAGGCCACCAAACCCTTGACCTCTCCCCCAGATGCTCCCCTAGGCTCATGCGCCATCCTAGCCACTACCAGGGGTACGGACAAACATGTGGAGCCCCAGGATTCCTTTAACAGAATACCCCTAAAGGCAGCAGCAATTTTGAGGGGCAGGCCCAGCCAAATCCTTACCCCATAGCTGCCAAGTCTCCTGTATTCCCCGGGAAACCCCCGTTTTTCCAGCTGTCCCCAGCCGAAAAAACTGATTTTTTTTGTTTTCCCCCGGTTTATTCTGGTGCGGCGGCTATTTCGGAACTGGGTGGAGCATGCTCAGAAGCGACTTTTGATGCTGCTTTGCCCAGTTCCTAAATGGCTGCAGCGCTACTTCTGGTGCGGCGGCCATTTTGGAACAGGGCAGAGCAGCATCAAAAGTCGCTTCTGAGCATGCTCCGCCCAGTTCCACAAAATGGTGGCAGCATTACTTCCGGTTTGCTACTTCCGGTCCAGTCCCTTATTTCTCAGGCTGGAACTTGGCAGGTATGCCTTACCCCTCCCCCATCCAATTTGAACCAATGCCTAACTGCCAACCTTACAAGTTGTGACAGTTTGCTATGTAGTAGGCAAAAACCACCTGGCACCAGCCAATCAGCCAGATGGCAAAAATCCTACTAGGCCCCCGCAGCAATACGGACGACCCCATGACAGGCACAGCAACGTCAAGTGCAGCAAAAAAAACCCCTAAATATAGGGAGGGAGGGAGATCCGTTGCAAGCACCCAAAAGCGCAAGCGCAAGCTGCTTGCACCCATATATAGGCTGTGGCTGTCAATCAAAATTAGCAACATAACATTCTCCCCAGC
Organism: Zootoca vivipara; assembly: GCF_963506605.1. Lineage (NCBI taxonomy): Eukaryota > Metazoa > Chordata > Lepidosauria > Squamata > Lacertidae > Zootoca > Zootoca vivipara. The sequence goes on along the minus strand of NC_083283.1, from coordinate 10,685,497 downwards.
AACAAACCCTCAGTGGCCATCCAAACTGACCTGCCCCTACTGACCAGGGAACGTCTTGTTAACCCTTCCGCAACCCATGCTCTCCTTAAGGGGCGAACCTGCTTTCTTATTCTTGTTATAAACCCTAGGCAATTGCCAGTGAAATTCACATGTTCCCTGCGAAGAGGGATAGATTCTTGAACAACTCTGGGAATTGTTTAAAATGGAAATGGAATGATACTCCTTCAAATGTATAGTGCACCTGAGGCCTGAAACTATCCAGGTGTTTGCCTGCAATACCGTTCAAAAGAAGTCTCTGCCTTTACCTCGAAGAAGGAAGCAAGCTTTGGATCGCCGTGATAAAGACGAGGACCATGAAAGCACACACCAAGTTCGACTTGAACACTTCGTCCCTCATTTGGGAATACTGAAATAGAAAAGGGAACACAGAGGGGAAAGAAATAACTTTAGTCTGCTTTGACAGCTCTGCGAGGAGAGCAAGACAGCTTTGCGAGGCTTCTGGGAAATTAGCAAGGCGATCCGGTAAATTAATTAGCTTCCTAGGGTGAGATTTTTTTAAAAAATAGGAATTTTATATATAGAAAAATCCCCTCAGAAGAAATATGCAGTGGAGGAGATTGTAAATCACCCTCGCCAGGGAAGCAAAGGCCGACCGCTCCATCTTGCAACCAACATTTCCTCGCCTGCTTTTTTCTTTTCATATAATGAGTCACATTTAAAATGTTTTTTTTTTAAGGCAACTTCTGCCGCTTAAGCCAGAGGAAGATGCTGCAGCCAAAAGGCCGGGGTTGATGGGTTGAACGCAAAATGAGCAGCAAGGAAGGGATCCATTTGGTGAGATATCTAGAGAGCAGAGGGGTGTGTGTGTGATGCAGCCACCGCTCACTGGAATGCTGGGAGCTCAGGATTGAACCTTCTGCATGTAAAGCATGTGTTTGACCCCTTCCTTCGAAAGATAAGTAACAGCTAGAGGAAATGGAGGCGATTCACTCCAACAGGTAAAGGGGGCTTACTGGGGCCGGATTTAGGTTGGATGAGGCCCTAAGCCACTGAAGGTAATGGGGCCCTTTTTATGTCCAGCTGTCCTTTGTCAGCAACCAATTGTCGCTGTTTTTGGTGTTGAATATACAGTATGCTATATGCTAATTTATGGACCTCATAGGTATCTAAAGCCATTTGCACATGCAGAATGTAGGTACCCTAAGTATATAGAAATTAGCAAACCGTTGATATTTTAGGGAGCAGGCTAGCAGGCGGGGCCCATTACTTACATCACAGGAGCCTCCAGAACACAAAACACTGTTGTTGTATGTAGGTTTTATTTTATTTGCTTTTTATCTTATATTTTGGAAATGTACAGTGCTTCTGCGCATGCACAAAGGGATTTCCTCTCCTCTTCTGCACTCTGTTCCTCCCCCCCCAATCTGCTCTGGAGGGCTGGGGGAACCCCCAGAACAGATTTAGGGGTGGGGTGAGGAGAGGGTGAGAATTCTGTTGGGCAAGCAGAAATCCTTGCTAGCAATGGATACAACCCATTCCCCCAAGTGGGGAAGGCTGCAACCAAGTGACGAGTGTCTCTACTCACTCCATCTTCCACATGCTATTGACGGGCAACTCTCCCGCTTTGTATTCTTTATCTTTAAAATAGTTATGGACCTTCAAATAGAGGATGCTTTTAAGAAACAACTGTTCCCAGTAGGATACATGGCTACCGGACCCAACACTCTAAATGTTCTGAGAGATGGGTGGGTGATATCTGCACCTACTTTCTGTACATCACTCATAATTCCACAATAAAATCTCTGGCACATCAACATCCTATGCAGTGTTTAAAGTGCAAACTGCCTTGGGTTCACAGGAAGGTAATACATAAAGCCAATAAATATAGAATCTATAAATATTCAGAAGATGGCTGTTCATGAATGATTATTAGGAAAACAACAAAACAACAACAACAAAAACCCATTGCTGTTGGGAAATTAATCGTGTTAACATAGCCCAAACACACTGAATGATGACCTGTGTTTTATTGGCAGCTGCTATGCTGGAACGGGAAAATCTCTAGGATCCCAAAGTGTAAGGAAATGAGAAGTCTGTCAAATAGCAAAGTTCAGCCAACTAACTAGAGCCAGTACATGAAGGGACAGCCATAAGATCAGACATAAATCTAATCTTATGGCTGAGTGGCAACCTTATGTTGACCTTTGGAGGGTCAGACATAATTTTAATAGCGATTGTTTTGCTGCACTGTAATACACAGAACCTTAACACACTTAATATGTTAATTGTCTTGGCATGATGGTGTTTTTTTCATGTTGTTGAATTTATATAGGATGTTGGCTTGGTAAAAAGAAAAAAAGAAGAAAAAGAAGATTGCATTTCTGGGGACATGGGATGGGGAGGGAGCTCTGTTGGATCACATCAAAGTCCACAATCCTGTTTCCACGGTGACCAACCAGCAAGCGGGACCGGAACTCAACAGCAGTCATCACTTGTGTGTAACTCCCAGCCTATTGACATCAGGCAGGCACCCTCAACTTTTTGGTGCCTGCTGAGACAAGCCTATCCAGATATGTAGAACGTTGTCATGTGTTTAAATGATGGAATTTCAGAAAATTTCAGAATTTCAGAAAATCCGCAATATATCTGGATTTTTGAAATTTTCCAAAAAAAAAAAAAGCTCAACAACATACTTCTTGAAATATGGCAACCCTAAAATAGCTGTTTTAAAACTGTTTGCCCTGATGATTTTGTTGTTTGATCCTTTAAACCGCTTTACGGTCGTTGTTGTTTTAATAGCCACATAGTCTGAGAGCGAAGGGATAACCCAGCTCCCATCCTCTCTGAACAATGGTTGTGCAGGCTAGGGTCAATAACCAGGACTCATGGGAACTGTTGTCCAACAACCTCTAGAGGGTCACAATATCCCCACCCCCAGAGCTAGGGGAACAAACTTTTTACTGTCTGTGGTACATATAAATAGACTAGGAGACATTTTCCCACCATTTAGCTCTTTGGGCAGATACTAACCCTATATTTAAAGCACATCCAATGCACATATAAAACACGTGACTTCCCCCTGCCCTGAAGAATACTGGGAGCTGCAGTTTCCTCCCTTACGGGGGTTCAATTCCCAGCTTCCTTAAACTACAGTTCTTAGGTTTCTTTTGGGGAAAAGTCATGCACATTGGATGTGCTTTAAACATATGGTATACCAGAGAAAACCACATTTTTATGTGCCAGCAGGCTCCTGTTAGACACAGAAGCTAGAGGGGGAAAGCTGGTGACCTTAGGACAGGCACTCCCCACCCCCAGGGAAAAAAAATAGCATTGTCAGGCAATGAAAGCTTAATGCAGCCAGTTTACAACGTGGTTCAGCCTTAAGTGGTTTGAAGCCTTGTCTTTTCTGATGGGCAAGTCCTGGATTGATGCCAAAATAACTTGGCTCCCAAGAAAGCTGTTCTATTATAGACATTTAACCCAGCTAAGCTTTCAATTGCTATTTACGGTTTGTCCTTTTTCTTAAAAAAAGGGAAAAAAAGAAAAAAAAGAATCATCATTGTGATCTGGCCATTGCAAATTGAATTGCAGTCATACAAGGAAGCGGAGAAATTAGATGAGCTGACATGTTTGCAGGTCTGCGGTTATTATCCGTTTCCCGAAAAGAAGAAGAAAAGAAAGCACTGTTATTTGATTTCCTTCAAGGTTGCTTTCCCTATTCAGCTTGTTTCCAGTATTTCGGAAAATAATAGGATTAAGTGGACAGGGGGCACTTCCGACCGTGGAGAGTGAGACTCCTTCTGACAAGGAACGCCTCTTGGAAACCCCCACCGAAGCCAGTGGGAGCTTTGTTCAGCTGGAAGATGCTTGGACAAGCGATGGGAGAGATGCAACTCTATGAGTCTGCCTACACCAGTCGCATAAGCCTTAAATTAGAGGTGTATTGCTTCTCATGCTGGGAGGCATTAACGTTTGGAGCAAGGCTTGGATAAAGATGCTTTGGTGTGAAAGGATTGTGAGCTTCATCCAGTTCCGGTACTAAAAAGCAAACTCCTAGGCTCAGCATGTGCTCACGGAAGAACCCCATTCAAACTAAGTCCTACCCAGAATAAAACCCACTGAAATAAACAGGCCTGAGTCCACGTATGACCATTGTTGGATATCACCCTATCCCCATTGCTCTTAGCTTGGGATTCTAATAATAGGCCAGCAAAATAGACCCAAAATCATACACAAGGGCACGGTTCTATATACCAACCATGGAAAGGAGTGATGGGAGGCAGAGGACTGGAACAACAATACATTAACGAGAAGAAGTTTACAATAAAATAGACAAAGATATATCCTATATAATAAAGTGCAAGTGTCTCTGCGTCCAGTATTCCCTGTGTCCCTGGGTTTGCGCTACTGCACATGTGCCCCATGGACACAGGGATTGGACGCAGAGACTTGACGCACACACACACACACACACACACACACTCCCCACCCCCTGCCTACCGTTTCCCTTGCAGTCCTCAGAAGAATTGCAGCCTTCTCCTGGGCGCCCACTGGCCAGCTGGGCTCAGCGGAGTGCCCCGACAAAGCAGCGGCCGTGGGAGGGGCCAGCCGGCCCCCCAACGCGCCACCGCCGCAGAAAGAGGCCGAATCACGGCCTTCTCCTGGGTGCCTGCCGGCCAGCTGGGCTCGGCGGAGTGCCCCGATGAAGCGGAGGCCGTGGGAGGGGCCAATTCCCCCCCACGTGCCACCTTCGCTGAAAAAGGCTGAATGCTCTAGCGCCCGTTTATTAAACGGGCTGAATGACACTAGTATATTATAATCTTGTTTCAAATATCTTTCTCAAGTCTAGCCTGCCTATAATTTTGGACTCCTTGCAGTGGTATTAAGCTCTTCGAATCGAGTCATTTCCTTGGAGAGAATCGATTTTCCTTCATTCTCCTGACCTTGATGACATAGTTCCTCCTAGCCCTAGAGCTAGGGTTTTGACCTATCCAGACTGGCCTGTCATTTCAATCTCAAACCTTTATTGGCATATAGTCAAAATTCCGAAAGTTGCAGTACAAAAACAACTACTCCGCAAAAATCCTGTAATTTGCGTCATAGGCTGTCACACTCAATCTGCATTGCCCTTTTATTATTATCACCATTACAGTTGATTTATTCATCACCTTCTAAACTACCGCCTCAAGGAGATTTTGAAATACAAGTACAGTGGTACCTCGCTTCATGAACTTAATCCATTCTGGAAGTCCGTTCTTAAACCAAAATCATTCTTAAACCGAGGCGTGCTTTCCCTAATGAGGCCTCTCACCGCCGATGCCCTTCTACCATTCGGATTCCGTTCTTAGACTGAGGTAAAGTTCGCAAACCAGGACACTACTTCTGGTTTTGTGGAGTTCGTAAACAGAATAGTTCGTAAACAGGGCTGTTCTTAAACCAAGGTACCACTGTATTAAAGGTAAAGGTAAAGGGACCCCTGACCATTAGGTCCAGTCGTGACCGACTCTGGGGTTGTGCGCCCATCTCACATTATTGGCCAAGGGAGCCAGCGTAGAGCTTCCAGGTCATGTGGCCAGCATGACAAAGCCGCTTCTGGCAAACCAGAGCAGCACATGGAAACGCCGTTTACCTTCCCACTGTAGTGGTTCCTATTTATCTACTTGCATTTTGACGTGCTTTCGAACTGCTAGGTTGGCAGGAGCTGGGACCAAGCAACGGGAGCTCACCCCGTCACAGGGATTCGAACCACTGACCTTCTGATCAGCAAGCCCTAGGCTCAGTGGTTTAACCACAGTGCCACCTGGGTCCCCACCACTGTATTACAAATGGTTAAATACCATTTGTAATACCACTGTATTTGTAATACCACTGTATTACAAATGGTTAAAAAGACAAACCCAACAGATACATTTAAAACAGGCATCCCCAAACTTTGGCCCTCCAGGTGTTTTGGACTACAATTCCCATCTTCCCTGACCACTGGTTCTGTTAGCCTGGGATCATGGGAGTTGTAGACCAAAACATCTGGAGGGCCGCAGTTTGGGGGTGCCTGATTTAAAACAACATTAAAACCCTACCTAAAACCCTAATAAATGGACAGTTGTGGTAAGGACTCATTTACTCAGCTGGGAACGCCCACTGGGGGGAAAATGTATTTAACAGACTGCAGTGATTTACTCAGCACTTAGGACCCTAACATGAAGACTTTGGGCCAATGGCTCAGAGGGGGCTTTAAGAACATAGGGAGCTGCCTTATACCCAGTCATACAATTGGTCTATCTAGTTCAGTATTGCCCACACTGACTGGAAGTGGCTCTCCAAGGATTCAAACAAGAGTGTTTACTAGCCTTACCTAGAGAAGCCAGGAGACCAGAGACCTTTTTTTACATGTAAAGCATGTGCTCTAACCACTGAATCACAGCTCTTTCCCAAATCATCAGGGAACTTCCCCAAATCAGGAGCTGTTTAGCACCAAGTAAGGAGGGCCTGTCATTTCCCAGCTATAAATCATACACTTGTTGAGTATAATTGTTTGACGCTGAAATGGGGAATGCCTAAATGTGAATTACTGAACTTTTAACATGGGAAAACTCCACTGGATTATACTAAGCGGTCTCTGAACTCCTTGATGGGTTGATAATTAACTGCTGCTGTTTTCTACTGGCTAACATGTGAGTGTTTAACCTTAGATCATATGGGAGGCTATTGAATTGCAATTTTGCAATTTTGGAAGGGTGGTGGTTGAGTCTTCATTCCTGGGCTCTGTGGAAGTCAGGAGGTGTAAATGACCATCCCCAGTGAGTGAATATAACTTCAGTCAAAATGGAAGCAGTAGGGAGAGACAGACCTCTGATTTTACATCTGCTGGGAGCATTTCATATTTTATAAGAAGCTGAGCCTGTGCTGGACTTGTACATGATCTTATGCATATTTTGGATGTATCATTTACTTCGTCCTGTTTTGAAGAAAGCTCTGCAAGTAAAGCTTTAATCAAAATTATGGGCCTTGACAATGTTTTATTCCCAAAAGGAGTCTGTTTTTATGCAGCCGTTGCTTTAAGCTGCACAATATTGATATCTGAAATAATTCTCAAGTGGCTTGTTTGCAATGGCTCTTTGCTTCTATGCTCCTGCTCATCACCTCCAAAAGAGGCTTCTGAATCCTCTCTCCGCCCTTTAAAAATGGCCACCAGACTACAGTTTCATACATTTGTGGTAAATATATAGTTATGGCCCACTGAATGTTGGTGAACATTCCAAGGCAGCCATCAGTAACCCTTATAGCACATTGTTACAATAAAGGTGTCTCCCGACTTCTAGAGCAGAAAAGCAGAGATTTATTTATTCATTCATTCATTCATTTAAGCCAATCTCTGTCCCTCCTCCCCACTTTTTATATCACAGTGCTTTGGTTGCCTTGAAAAGCTTAGTCACTTCTTCCAGAAGGGGTTTCCTGGCTCTTGAACTGAGTCATCACACTTATGCAACTACAAGAACTGCAAATGCTTCTGAATGACTCTCAGATCAGTCTGGGGGAGAGGGCAGGGAGAGAGAAAACTCAGAAAAGAAAACCTAGAGCAATGTCATCTTATTCACTAATTCCAAAGACAAAACTGTTGGCAAAAGAAAAAAAAGCATCTATCAAGACTCAGCTACCTTATGCTCCAGGCTAGAGTCTTTAAACATCAGGGAGAAAGGCTTGATATGCTCTCTTCGCAATTTATCGCCACTCCGCAAGTCGATGGTGTGCTCTATTCGCTTGTTAATTTCCTCAGGCCCAGACTGGACATGCAAAGCTTGTGCAAGATGGTTTGGAAGCAGATTTATTGAATTTCTTGTTAGGGCAGCCAGAGTCTAGGGGAAAGCACATGCAAAAAGAATAAACCTGCTAGTCCCCTTTGGATTAAAAATGCAATCTGTTTTTATTTTATTTTTTGCTTCTTCTTCTTCTTTTTTTAAATGACAGCATCCCATGCAATTCATTCACCCCCAAAGTTTTTAAAAGTAAAGGTCTGAACCACAAAATCCACACAAATAAAATAGGCAGAACTGCTTTGATGGCATGTTTTCAATGGGTTTTGAAGCTGGCAATTCCATTCGTCCATCAGTCATCTGTCCATATTATTATTATTATTATTATTATTATTATTATTATTATTATTATTATCATTTGCTGTTAATTATTTTTGAAGGAATACAACTGCACACCATCCAATAACAAGTTAAACCCATCAAAACAATTTCCAAAGCAGGGGAGTGGGGAAAGAGCATGTGCTGCATGGAATATATGGTCTGACCATAAGGAAGCTACCTATGTTCTTATTCCTTTTGGAATAAGACAACATCTAGCTTGGTATTGTCTGCACTGACAACAGCTCTCCAGCATTCTCAGAAAGCAGTCTTTTCCCAGCCGGCATAGCTGCCAAGTCTCCCGTATTCCCCGGGAAATCCCCGTTTTTCCAGCTGTTCCTAGCTGGAAAAAACGGATTTTTTTGTTTTTCCCCAGTTTATTCTGGTGCGGCAGCCATTTTGGAACTGGGCAGAGCATGCTCAGAAGCGACTTTTGATGCTGCTCTGCCCAGTTCCAAAATGGCTGCAGTGCGACTTCTGGCGCGGCGGCCATTTTGGAACTGGGCAAAGCAGCATCAAAAGTCACTTCTGAGCATGCTCCGCCCAGTTCCAAAATGGCGGTAGCACTACTTCCGGTCTGCTACTTCCGCCCGGCCCCTTATTTCTCCGACAGCAACTTGGCAGGTATGGATGCCGGGGATTGAACCTAGGCCAAGGGAGAACAAGGTGACAACCTTTTATCTCATGATCATGAGGGAAGTGGGAAATGGCTCAGATGCTTCATGGGCAACAGGGGACAACCTCATGGGCACCACTGCACCCAGGAGCACCAGGTTGGTGACTCTTGTGCTGAAGTCTCTGCAAGGATTGATATTGTGGCTACAGCTATATGGAATAGGAAATGTATAAACCAGCAGGATTGCATGGCTGCCCAGTGGGGATTTGCTTGTACACAGGGACCCGAGTTTCTCCTGCCCCATTTACAATAATATTTTCTGGGAAGCTGTGTGGGCCCAGCCACTCAAACATTGCTTCCTTCACAGGGCTGCCTTCACAGCAAGGCACTCTGGATTGGGGATTTTACTGTGCACGATGAAGCAGGTCTACAGAATTAATGTATGCTTATTAATTTCATAGAATCATAGAGTTGGAAGAGACCACAAGGGCCATCCAGTCCAACCCCCTGCCAAGCAGGAAACACCATCAAAGCATTCTTGACATATGGCTGTCAAGCCTCTGCAACCATAGCTATCTCTACTGCTCAGAGGCCCTACTCCTAAAAAAGTGTGTGTAGGGTTTCAGCGCACAAATGCCGCTATTAAAGAACACACACGCACCATACACTGAAAAATTAATATTAGCATTAAAAAGATAAATTGCTACAATATATGCGTCTGAAGCTGAATCTCAGATATAAACACACAGTGTCCTGCTGGTTCAAAAAAAGATGCCATTGAGTTCAGCATCCTGTACCAGGAGGTCACTTTACAGAGAGCTTTCCAGTCCACGTCTTGTTTAAAGAGATACAGAATCCTATGAAGGGACATCAACAGGGTCCTCAAAGTTGCCCAGGTGCCCACCTGCCCACCAGGATAGAAGGCTGAGCAGGCAGAAAAGCCACCTGGTTACAATCTTCCCACCAAGGTGAGATGCATCATATTTCTATTTCAATAATAGCCATTTTTTCTAAATCTGCGTCTCCGTGTATAAAATTAGCATGTGCAAATTTCATGCAAACCAGCATCTTTTCTGAAGGGCGCATTGCCGTGGGTAAGGAGCTACCCTAATTCTGTTCTCAGAGGCAGTCTCTGGTGGACCAAGAATAAGTCTGTGGAACATTTCCTCCAGTCTTTGTCCCTTCCTTCCAGCTGTTGATATTTAAAGCTACACTCCCTCTGAACATGGAGACTTCTTTTAGTTATCATGACCAAAGCTGCTCCTAGACACAACTCCCCAGTCTATCAGTCCCCACGCATTAAGTGGTAGTGAACTGCATTGCTTCGCGCATGATAGGAAGGCAACTGACAATTATTATTTTTCATGGTTTCTGCTCTCATCGAGGGTCCACTCTCTATGTATCATTGTATGTGTGTTGGCTGCATCTTCACACCTTCGAGAAAATTATTGTGTGTGTTTGGGGGTGGGTGGGGGGAATATACAGATTTTTAGTTCCCATCATACACATTGGTAGAACATCTGAAACAGGTTCAGCTTGAATCTTTTCAAGGGTTGTAGATCAGCAGTAGAACATCTGCTTTGCATGCAGAAGGTTTCAATCCCCGGCATCTCTAGGTAGGGCTGGGAAAGATGCTTGTCTGTAATCCTGGGAAGCTGCTGTCAGTGCAGACAGAACTGAGCTAGACAGATGAATGGTCAATATAAGGCAGGATTATTATTTTTGGTTCCTATGAACCTACCTCACAGGGCTGTTGTGAGGACAAATGGGGGGAGTCCATATTTTTCACCCTCGGACAACAGGGGGAATGTAATAAATAAGGCTGGCTGTAGCTGGGATGTCACACAATGGGAGGAATAGTGGTTGTGTGTTACTTTTCCATATGATTTATTGCAACTGGGAGGCATGTGGAGCCAGAGAGCACAGCTGTTAACAGGTATGTTCTCTACTACAGCTACTATCATGACACTGGCATGGAGCATGTTAAAATGGAGGGAGAGTACAAAAAAATAAAATAAAAAAATAATTGCATATGCTCAGAATGAACACACACACAAACTATAAAACTCCAAGACAGATGTCTTGAATAAAGAGGACCCTGGTGTGATGCTCAAAAGGCCAGAGGTATTTCCCTCCACCAATGACTCGTGGGGTTTTCTTATTCCCAGTCAAAAGCCTGAGATGCAAGGGGCACAGTTGGCAAAGCAACATCTCTAGGTAGCTGTAAGGGGGAGGAATCACAGAGAACCCACCCCCCTCAACAGAAGCAGCCCGTCTCCAAGCAGTCATGAGAGCGAGGGGCCTGAAGGGGTGAGTCAGGAAACGGAGAAGGAGTGCCAGGGCTCTGGCAGCAATGGAGAGCCCCTGCTCCACAGGCAGGAAGCGAGAGAGGCGGGAAGAGTGGACAGGAATAGGGCAGACTGTAGACCCTTCCCCCCGACACCGGAATTGAGAAGGAGGAGAAAAGGGAGGAGATTCACTGTCCCGAGGCTTTTATGTTGGTCCAAATCACGGAGGGGGGCAGTGCCGGATTCTGATTCGGAATGAGGAGACATGAAACCAGCAGCTCGCTACACTTTAAATAATGTGCACTAATAAAGACTTTTGAAAGACAAGCATGTGGAAGGTCGTTACTCAGGAGTAGTCATAACAACCCTGACAGTAACAAAGCAATTGTGTTAGACATGTGGACATTTGGGACGAGGAGGACTAAGCATGAGCAGAAACGGGAATGAGGTATAGTGTCATTACGGATCTACCCAGCAAAGAGGGAAAGGCGACTTGAGCTGACCTTCTTCCACAGTGACTCATCAATCTTTTAAATGTGATAGAAAGACTGGTATCTTAAGGCACTTTAACCTTTTCCTCTTTAATTTCTTTAAGAAGACAGCCTTCACAAGGGATCTTTTGACAGCTAAAAATTCCCCGCGTCCTGTCAGATCCTACAAGCCTTGTGGCAATGGCTGCTAAATAGGGGGTGGAGGCAGTGGTCCAACAAAGTCCTTTCTTTCTGGCTGTCAGAAATCTGTGCTTTTCAGGGTTCGGCAATCTATGTATACAACCGAGTCCTGCTACAAATCGTTGCAATGTAGACTGATCCTATTCAGGGTTCCAGCCACCCACCCACGCCATCTTCCAAAACATTCCATCCATTCTTCTCCCCGTCCCTGTTTTCCATTTCCCCCAGCTCACAACAGTTAGAATATAAGAACCGCCTGTAGGATCAGACCAGTGGCCCATCTAGTCCAGCATCCTGTTCTCACAGAGGCCAACAAGATGACTACTTGAAGCTCCAACTGGAAGCATTTTCCTTACCTCTGGATTCCACCAATTCAGAAACATACTGCCTGCAACAGTGGAGGCAGAGCATAGCCAATCAGGGTTAATAGCTCCTGATATAGACTTGCTCTCCATGAATTTGTCCAATCCCTTTTTTAAAGCCATCTAAGCTGGTGGCCATCTTTGCCTCCTTGGGGAGTAATTTCCATAGTTTAACAAGGTGCTGCAAGAAGAAGTGTGCCCTCTTTTGTCTGTCCTGAGTCTTCCAACATTCAGCTTCCTTGGAGGAAGGTCCCTGGGTTCTAACACTAAAGGAGGGGGAGAAGAGCCTTTTCTCTGTCCCCTTCTTCCATGGCATGCATTTTGGAAACACTTTTATTACGTAGTCCAAAGGATGGGGAAATTCTATTCAGCCCAAGGTCAGATTCCCTTCTGGGCAACTTTACAGGGCCCAATGTGTCATTGATGGCAGGACCAGAGGGAAAAGCGGAAAGAGCAACAAACACGAATTATACTTTTGTACGATAGGCTAGCTTCCACACACACACTCACAAATCTCTCTGTCCACCATGCAGGCAAGGAAATGTCATTTTCAGAGTGCAATGACTCATTTCTGCCATGCAAAGATACTCAATGGCAGTGCAAAGCAGGGCAGGCAAGGGGTGTGGCCTAGCATGAGGGGCATGGTTGGGGAGGGGGTTGCTAGATGGGGGCTAGGTGAAGTATTTGGCCCTAAGCCTGAAGTTTTCCCCGCCCAGCCCCAACGAGACCAAGAGAACGTCCAAGGAAGCTGTTGGTCAACAGGGAGAAGAAGCACATTTAGCCTAAACTCAATGGGTATCACCATATGTCAAGCCTTATGAGGAGCAGTTGAAGGAGCTGGGTATGTCTGGCTGGAAAAGAGGAGACTGAGAGGAGATATGATAGCCATCTTCAAATATCTCAAGGACTGTCACATGGAAGAGGGAACAAAATTGTTTTCTCCTGCTCTGGAGGGTAGGACTCAAACCAAGGACTTCAGGTTGCAAGGAAGGAGATTCCAACTAAACATACAGAAAAAAAACAAACACTTTCTGGTAGTAAGAGTTGTTCAACAGTGGAACAGTCTCCCTCAGGAAGGAGGTGTTTAAGCAGAGGCTGGATGGCCATCTGTCATGGATACTTTAGCTGAGATTCCTGCATTGCAGGGGGTTAGACTAGTGCAGGCATGGCCAAACTTGGCCCTCCAGCTGTTTTGGGACTACAACTCCCACCATCCCTAGCTAACAGGACCAGTGGTCAGGGATGATGGGAATTGTAGTCCCAAAACTGCTGGAGGGCCAAGTTTGGCCATGCCTGCACTAGAGGATCCTTGGGGTTCCCGTCTAACTCTAGGATTATCTGATTCCAGCTATATAGTTCCCCCCAAGCACTTCCAAGGAATGCTTGCAATATGCACGAAGTCCCTCTAAAAACACCCCACCTGTTATCATGACAACCATTTGCAGGTTAATCTGGGTTCCATCTAAGCTTCTTTTTTGGCCGGGGCGGCAAGACCCTGTGAACAAGGGCAAAGTGTCCCACGTATTGTACTGCTTGCTCTGATTGGCTTCAACTAATAATTGCAATAATCATTATGATGTTGCTTGCATCACAAAAGGGACCCAAAGCACCTTACAAGAGCAATACAAGCGCTAAAACCAATTATAACAGACCAACCAATAACCACACACCCTGCAAACACCTGTACAGGCCTTGCAGATCCCACCCCACTAAAAGGGGCCACAAGACCCCCAAACCCTTCCAATCAAGGGCCAAAAGCCCCAGGAAAAAGGCAAGTTTTTGCTTGGAGCCTAAACATAGATTAAGATGGTGCCAGGCATGTGTCCATGAGGAGGAGATCATTTCACAAGCAAGGAGCCATCAGACCATTCTGCTCACTCCGACTTGGCTTCATGACAAAGCACAGCCAATGAGATTTGGCTACACGTTGTGGATGAAGCCAATTCAAAGTGAGGGCCAACAGCAAGGGGGAGTGCAACAGCCATTGCCATTAAGACCACAAATGGTGGGCGAAAGGTGGTCAGTCAGGGAAGCAATGTGGGAGAGCCTTGACCCTCTTTGAGACAGCGCATTCTGCACATGTGTATCAGTTGTGTTTATTCCACCTGCTCTCCACAATCTTTCACAGCTTGCCATCCCTGCAGGCTGAGGGCCTTGTTTTAGCTGGTGAAGTTATAAAAAATAAGGAAAATAAAGGTAAAGGTAAAGGGAGCCCTGACCATTAGGTCCAGTCGTGACCGACTCTGGGATTGTGGCACTCATCTCGCATTATTGGCCGAGGGAGCCGGTGTACAGCTTCCAGGTCAGGTGGCCAGCATGACTAAGGCGCTTCTGGCGAACCAGAGCAGCGCATGGAAACGCCGTTTACTTTCCCGCCAGAGTGGTACCTATTTATCTACTTGCACTTTGACGTGCTTTCAAACTGCTAGGTGGGCAGGAGCTGGGACTGAGCAACGGAAGCTCACTCTGTCACGGGGATTCGAACCGCCGACCTTCTGATCGGCAAGCCCTAGGCTCTGTGGTTTAACCCACAGCGCCAAAATACTATGCCTCAAATAAACTGTAAGTTCATAGATGGGGAGAGGATGTTCCTCGATGAGATGTGCATTAGAGATAGCAACTGCAGTTGCCTTTACGCTGGGCCAGGCTACAGACAGCCACACTGCTTACTCAGAGTCCCCAAAGTCTCCCACCATCTTCTATCTCAGAACCTTTCACAAGAGACACCAAAGATTTGAGCCTGGGATCTTTTGCATGTAAACTGGTGCTCCACTATTGATCTATGAATTCTCCTTAAATGTTGTCTACATTATCACTCAACGAGAAGAGCTTTGCTGGATCAGACTAATAGCCCACCTTGTTAAGTATAATTGTTTAATTGCACACTGAAATGGAGAATAATAATAATAATAATAATAATAATAATAATAATAATAATAATAAATTATTTATACCCCACCCATCTGGCTGGGTTTCCCCAGCCACACTACCTGCATGTATGTTTTTAGGTAAAGAGACCCCTGACCATTAGGTCCAGTCGTGACCGACTCTGGGGTTGCGTGTTCATCTCACATTATTGGCCAAGGGAGCCGGCATACAGCTTCCAGGTCATGTGGCCAGCATGACAAAGCCGCTTCTGGCAAACCAGAGCAGCACATGGAAACGCCGTTTACCTTCCCGCTGTAGCGGTTCCTATTTATCTACTTGCATTTTGACGTGCTTTCGAACTGCTAGGTTGGCAGGAGCTGGGACCAAGCAACGGGAGCTCACCCCGTCACAGGGATTCGAACCACCGACCTTCTGATCAGCAAGCCCTAGGCTCAGTGGTTTAACCACAGCGCCACCTGGGTCTTTTATGGATTTAGCATTGGAAAATTCAATTGGAGTATACTACGTTAGAAAGGGCTCTCTAAGCCTCAGGCTGTGTTGATAATTAACTATTGTTCTCTGCTGGCCCTCACATTGAGTGTTTAACCTTAGATCATGTGATTAAGGCATTCAATTGCAAATTCGCCATTTTGACGCACAGTCAGAGAGGAATGTGATAACGATGCCTCTTCAGGAGCTGCAAAGCCTTAGGCTGGATGCAGGCTAATGTAGGGTATGGGAGAGACAGAGCTTGGATTTCAGCTCTGGTCATAATTGAGTAATATATTTAAGAAGAATTGTGGTGCTGGAGGAGACTCTTGAGAGTCCCATGGACTGTGAGTAGCAGAGGCGCTAGAGAAAGCGTGTCGGGCGGCATTTAGTGGCTCCTAATTGAGTCATAAATAACTCAAAGGAGTCCTATACTCGTCACAAGAAGATCAAACCTATCCATTCTTAAGGAAATCAGCCCTGAGTGCTCCCTGGAAGGACAGATCGTGAAGCTGAGGCTCCAATACTTTGGCCACCTCATGAGAAGAGAAGAATCCTTGGGAAAGACCCTGATGTTGGGAAAGATTGAGGGCACTAGGAGAAGGGGACGTCAGAGGACAAGATGGTTGGACAGTGTTCTTGAAGCTACGAACATGAGTTTGACCAAACTGCGGGAGGCAGTGCAAGACAGGAGTGCCTGGCGTGCTATGGTCCATGGGGTCACGAAGAGTCGGACACGACTAAACGACTAAACAACAACAACAACAAAATTTAAGAAGAATAATTTATGCATATGCTATATACAGTTTTCTGGATGTCTGATTGATTACTTTGTACCTGTTTTGAAAAAGCTCTGGTTAGTAAAGCTTTGACGAATATTTACTAGTCTGGGCAATTTTTATTCCAGAAGGAATAAACTTTTATGTATCCAATTGCTTCATGCTGCACAATACTAATATGTGCAATATTTTAAAGTTACCCTTTAGCAAGTTTTGCATCCTTTATTTGCAATACTGAGCCACTGACACAGCATGTTCCATCTCACATATTGGAGACTAAGTGGTAAACCTGCCTCCGGACTGCACCACTTCAGAATAGGGGGCTACCTTGCTGAGTTCTCTTGCATACACAAAGAAATAAAATAGACCCTTGCACATAGCAAATCAGAAGTCCAGAAATCAAGACCCCAACCTAGCCGTCATTGTTTTCTATGTGTAGACGGGTTTTTTAAAAAGAAAATAAAAACATTTCACAGAGGAGTCCCCTCCCACAACACCTGCAACAAGAAGTGGTGCATTCCAGACACAACCCTGCCGTGTCACCTGCTGTTTTTGAGAACTAAATCCAGGGCTGAACACACTGCGCTGAAAACTAGCAAAATGTTAGCTGCCTGATGGTTGCTGGCAGCAATTTAAGCAACTTTCAGGTCATCTTCTGATACCCATAATGAACTTGTCTGAGGCTCTGATTCAATTAACACTCAGCTGTGTGCAACATTTAATTTTGGCAGGGAGATGGGAGGGGAGACCTTAGCACTTTCCCAGATTCTGATGCATAGGTTAATTCTGACCTGTGGGGGTTTGTTTAATCATCTGTGGTTCGTGTTAGAGGGAAAAGGTCAGAGAGAAATTTGTTTTCCTCCAAGGCTTTTGTTATGGAGATGCATTAAAGGAGCATGAGCGCGAAGGGGAGGACAGGAAGGAAGGAAGCTGGGACTTACATGCTGCTTCCCCACAATGTTATCAAAAGGAAGCTCTGGGCTCCACGATCCTTCGGTGAGCATCACCCCGCTGTTCCTTCTGTCCGCAGCGGTGACCGACTCCTTGACAATGTCCTCGGGCAGAGTCAACAGGCTCTCCTCGGGCTGCTTGATCAAGTACGTCTCGATGTTGTGCTTCCGCAAGAATTCGTTGCGCTCCTTGCCATGCCCTTCTTCCACTTTGTAATCCCCGTTGAGGCAATCGAGCGTAGCCTTGGATATGTGGATTCTCCTGCGGAAGTATAAAGGAGTGGAAAGAATCAACACACATGGTTGTTTTCTTTTTTTAAAAAAAACAACAACACCCAAAAGATGCAAGGGGGGAACCCACAACAAAATGCTGCGGTATAGGAGTGCTTCAGTTCAGAGTCCCAGTAGGCTGGCCATAATACCCTGCCCCAGGTTACTCCATTCCATCCCTGCTGTTCTTTTTCACTTCAGGTTATACCCAGCATCCTGTGGCTAACAGGGGGGCCAACTTGAATTAGATATTGGAGAGGTGGGCCAGGTGAGCCCCACCCTACATAACTGATCACAAGACATGTCACCCCCCCCATTTGAATGGCAATGCTCATCGACTTGTGGGGGGGAAGCCCTCCCAAATATTTTATTGGGGAGCCTGAAGGGACCTTGGCCCCTAGGAGTTGGCTCCTATGCATAGCTGCCAAGTCTCCCGTTTTTCTTGGGAAACCCCCGGATTTTAATCTGTTTCCTGCTGTTATCCCGAATAGAAAAAAATCCCGGAAATCCCCCGGATTTCCTACCTGCCAGGGAGGCTCCATTTTGGGTGCCGCTCTGCTCATGTCTGGGCACCGGAAATCAGGCAGAGCGGCACCAGAAGTTCCTTCTGCGCATGTCCAGAAATGCGTAGAAGAGACTTCCGGTGCCGCGCCGCTGCTGATCCCGCATTTTTCAGCGGGAGACTTGGCAGCTATGCTCCTATGGTGGCTAATGAGCATGCTCAGTCCTCATTGGCTTTTTTGGGGTGTGTATGTGTCTTCAGACTCTTTAGTCTTTATAAATAGCTTTTTGGTATTTTACTTATTTGACCACCTTTAGTTACATCAATAGCAATCAATAGCAATATAAGAATGTCTGTAACACCCACAGCCCAGTAAAATTACCACTGAAATCCTCAGGCTTACCCTGAACATCCCAGTAACCTCCCTTTAATTTCTCAGCCCTGCTATATTTCAGCCCAGTAACTTAACTCCTGCGAAGAGAAACCAACTTTTGGATTAATAGTTAGCCCTCGTGAAATGGTTCACAAGGACATCGGGGCTAACATTAACACAGGGCATTTGAAGGAAGGGGTTAAGATTTTCAGAGGCACACCTAAAGCTATCATGGTTGACTGAGCAAACCTGTGTCCGAAAATGCATGCGTCGGGCCACTGAGAGCCCCGTTTAGCTGCAGACCTGTCAAGCATATAATTGCTGCTGTCATGCAATGTCTGGAATAGATTTTATTGTCTGGTCTGGAGACGCTTGCTTTGCTTAGAGTTTCTCCTTGCTTAAACCGTAGGGACAATTTATCTTCTGTGTTTTCTAACCCGTATCTGTAATGATTAAACGTTAATGCTAAACGCCTTAAACAAATGCCTACAAAAGGAATCCACAATGGAGGATCATCTTGTTGATAAAACATGCCATCTGCCTACATGCTAATCACTCTTGAGTGCAGCAGGCGCTGCAGTTGTGGGTTCCTCTGCCAGATTCACGGAGCAAGTCATGAAGTTGTTGATGATGAAGATTTGTAAGATTCTTTGACCTGTCCTTCACCGCGAGGTCCCAGGACCTCATGCAATTTAGAAATACAGTATTGAAATCCCTTTAAAACAAATCACAGTCCAGAGAATGGTGTGGGACTCCCAAAATACATATCCCGGGTGTCAAAAGCCAAGGTCAAGAGGCTCATCTTTAGACAATGAAGTTGGCAGAACACACCTCTGGGAGGATGTGTGGTCTAGATTCTTCTCCTGAAGCAATGAAGAACAGGTGGATTTCAAATAGGGAATTCAAAGCAGAATATTGCATGAGATTCTGTGGTGCAACAGATGACATGTGTGACAAAATGTGATGGGAACTCGGGGCACACAAACAGCAACCAGATGCCAAAAACCTTCTTTCCTTCTGCCTGCCTCTATTTAATGATGGTGTGGAAACTTGTAATTAGTTGGTATGTACTACGAATCTAGCTTGTTAATAATTCCTGTAGGTATAACAACTCCCGACTCCGATGCACCAGAATGTTAATATTTTTGTAACTGGAACCTAAATTAATCACAGGCACCCTTATTACTGCTTCTGCGGCTTGTTCTCTCACAGCCACTATATCTCTGCCTTTTGACTCCTCCATTTGTAATTAAAGCATATGCGACACTGACCAATGACAGATCGATAACCCAAGATGTCATTGCGCCACCCAGAGTCACAAAAGGAGCGCTGCACTAAATGTGCCACAAACCCAAGAGACATTTCAATGGTGTGCATGTGCTCAAATTTGGCCATTCTTCAAGAACTTGGGATATGGAAGACCTTTCATCCAATTTTCAGTCAGATGCTCCATAGCCACATGCTCTCTATTCCAAAGAAGAAGAAGATGAGGAGGAGGAGTTTGGATTTTATATCCCGCTTTATCACTACCTGAAGGAGTCTCAAAGCAGCTAACATTCTCCTCTCCCTTCCTCCCCCACAACAAACACTCTGTGAGGTGAGTGGGGCTGAGGGACTTCAGAGAAGTGTGACTTGCCCAAGGTCACCCAGCAGCTGCATGTGGAGGAGCGGGGAAGCGAACCCGGTTCCCCAGATTACGAGTCTACCGCTCTTAACCACTACACCATGCTGGCTCTTCTATTCCAAATCACAATGGAGTCACTTTGTCCACCACTGGCCCTATTTATTCCCACAGGAACAAGAGGTGGCTAATCTCCCATTTTCTGGGGACCCAGCAGAAGCCAGCGATGAACTCTGATCCTTCTGGAAATCTGACAAGGTAAGAGTCCACCTTCCAGGATACAGAAGTGGGAATGAGGCAGCTGTATTCGGTACGCCTCTGAATACCAGTTGCTGGAAATAAGAAAGTAGGGAGAGTTCTGTTGCACTCAAATCCTGCTTGAAGGTTTCCCATAGGCATTCCCATTGGCCACTGTGAAAACAGGATCTCAGATTAGATGGGCCGTTGGCCTGATCCAGCAAAACTCAATTTATCTTCTTATAATGATCCTTCTCACCACATCTGATTTTCAGTGATGGAGGAGAAAGGCCCAGGGAGTTGCTGAGATGTTTGTCTTTTGCTTTCACCCAGAGTCCTTTGCACCTACTTTAATTTTCCAGAGGAATTCAAATGAAGTTGAAACCAGAGTCCATTTCAAGAAAATCAAAGTTTTGTTTTAACTCTGTAGACCTCATTTCGGTTTGCATGTTAATGAAAAAAAACCCAAACAGCAACATTAATTGGTTCCATCCATTTGATTAGATAGAGGCTGTGAAAGAGAGACATTGACTTCCATTAAAATGCAAATGTACAGTCAATCCATGACCCAGTTGAGCTGTGGTGTTTGGATATACCTAAGTTTCAGCGGGCAGTGGCAGGGGAGGAAACAATCTCCTGAAACTTATGTATGCTGCCTTTGCTGGCTTGCAGATGGGCTATAAGGGCCAAACTACATCTGATATAGAAGTCCTGTGATCAGCTCAACAGACCTTGTGTCCATTTGCTTTAAAGATGGGTATGCGTGGGTTCTGGATTTGATCAGAGTAATCGCAGGTTGGAAAGGGTAAGGCAGTGACCTTGATCCCACCATGGAGAGGAGATGTTGGAAGCTTCTCCTTGGAAGGAAAGCAATACTGAAGAGATGGAGAACAACCCTCTCCCTCTGAGGAGGTGAAGCTTGGTTTTGGAGTCCTAGCAACTCCTCCCGGTGGAGGGAAAGTTGCGGGTGTTAGGACACAGCAGCTGCCGCCCCTGCATAGGCCTTGACAGTGGTGCCCATTTGAACAGGTAGGGACCCCAAAGGTAGGCCAATGACAGGCAGAGTCAACTAATACTAGGTCTGTCTCCATTCTCTTTCCTGCCAACTTTAGCAATAATGGGATTATGGAGAAGGAAGCTGATAGCCACAGCCGCCTCCTGGACTGATTGTATGTCAGAAGATAAGGCAAGTCAGGGTCGTTGAGTGCAGATGAGGTTAGTGGAGAAGTGCCCCATTTGCCCTAGGGCAGCAATCTTCACTAGTCTTTTGTGTGAGTGTGGGGAACAGGAGAAGGGGAGAGCAGTAACGGTTGTGGGCAACCGATGTGCAGGTTGAGTGGGCTCTGCTTCTGATTTTGTTCCTAAATACAGGTGGGACCAGAAGCCATGACTTTCCAGGAGCAAAGAATGCGCTCCCAGTGTTCCTAGAGCATCTCTATTTCATGCAAGTGGAGGAAACATACCAGTCAAAATTGGCCGATAAGTAGCTGATATATGGGCTGGGAGGACGAGGACTTGACTGGTAGGTTTCCCTCCCTCTTGCAAGCTGTCAACGTCACTGTTGAGAAACGGCAATTGCCTTATCCTGTCAAAGGAACAAGCTGTGCTTCTCGGAATGTGTTGAAAAATAGGCCGTGTCAGGTGGAAACAACATTTGTACCCAGCAGTTAATGCAGCCACTTTGGATGAAGAAACAACTGGGCAGATGGGTGGAAAGAAACTTTAGATGCAGCGATGCAAAGGTTACCTGAAATACACATTAGCAACCCACAACCTCATATTAGTGTGAAGATCGCCTGCAGGGCATGTTTTGCAAAGCGCCATGTCATTATGTTGGCAGATGATAAAAGAAGCAAGCAAGTTAATCTAAGGAAACATAGCAGGTGTAGCCAGGGGGGTGCCCTCCAAAAGTTGTTGGGCTCCATTCAGTCCCAGCCAGCATGGCTAATAGTCAGGGACAAAGTTAAACTATGGAACATGCTCCCACAGGAGGCACTGGTGGCAAACAACTTGGATGGCTTTAAAAGAGGGTTTGATAAATTCTAGGTGGACAAGGCTATTAATGGCTACTAACAACAATGACTGTGTTCTATGTCCTTTCCGCTTTTAAAGCTATAAACATTGGGCTGTCCAGCTATCTTAGGCACTGCCTTTGGAGACATCAGCCTGCCCACATTGCTGGCCCTCAGTGACAGCGGTGGTATAAAGCACTGGTTCAGGCAGTAAGCAGACAAACAAGCCCAATACCATTTTGCCTCTATCCAACAGATGTAACGGAGGCAGCCATCTTGATTCCACATGGATATGACTGAGCAAAATTCAAAATGGTGGCATTTATGCCATGATGCTTCAAGGATAGATGACTCAAAACAAATTGGTCCAGCCCTAGAACGCGGTATTGTAGACGAATGCAAACAGACACTTACCCAGGGATTCCACCTGACTCGAGTTTGTTTGCAATATCAACATCCCAGGACCAGACATCAAACTGCCACTTCCGTAGACCCAACACACCACACAGCACAGATCCAGAGTGTATTCCAATCCTCATGTCGACGTCGTGCTTCGTTCTTGACCTAACATACCTGAAAAAGAAACTTAACTTAAAATTTATCTGAAAGATCGAAGAGTCATGTTCCATCATGGCATGGGATGCTCTCTGAAGGCCATTTATGTGCTAAGCCAGGATTCCAAGGGTGATGATTGCTCCTCAGTCCTGGAATTAATTCCCTTGAGGAATTACCAAATGTGGTATGGGTGACTTCAACTGCCCTTGCACCTGTGTTTCAGTCATAACAATGAGGAAAAGAATCCTTGATACCCTAAATGACTGTGTGCCTGTGCTGGTCATGGAACTGACCACAGTTGTGTGTGTGTGTGCGCACGCGTGTTGTAGTAAGGGGCAGAATTAAAACTGAAGGGTGTATATCTGATAGCAGTAAAGGGGACACCTTTTTTGCTAGGTTCATACAATTAACACCTAACACTATTAGCGGAAAATATAAGCAGCAGTAAAATAACTGCAACGTGGATTATCACAGGAACACTTAATTGCATTGCACGGTCTGGTGGTGCACACATTACTGCTATTAAACAGAAGCATAAAAGAAAAGAAAAAAGACTGATGGAGGATATTTGGATGGAAGAAGCTACAAGCTCCATTAAGCTTGCTGAACTTTTCCCCATAGAAACCAGAGCAGGGATATTTATTATAGCACCCACAATTAGTTTAATAAAGAAGTTCCCTCAATTTACCTCCTGTTTCAAGCAAAGGCTTCTACTTTTTTTAAAAAAAAAAACATTTTCATAATATTACTTTCTGGATTTTTTTTTCAAACTTCTAATCATAAATCATAGAGGTAGGAGGATAAAAATGTGGTTGTGAGAATATGAGCTCCAAAAAGCTGTTTTGTAGATCAAGGCCCAGCCCTGAAAAGTGTTAAGTAGCAATGAAGAAGAGCATGTGGAAAGAACCTTTCTCCAACTATGAAGTTGTGACAACCAGTCTCAAAACATCCTCCAGCTTTCTGTTATTTGGGTAAGTTCATCAAGTGTCAAAGCAAGGCCTTGTTAGCGTTGAACCACAGCTATGGAAATCACATTGCTTTCCGTGGGGGAAATCCCTGCTTACCAGGAAGAAGAGCAGACACAGAATAAACAGCTCCACTTGTCTCCCGTAATCTTAATAATGAGCTTCAAATTTCTTAGGGTACAAATATCTGAAGGACCAACTCTTTGCATCTGAACCTGCCATGCTTAAGTGATACCTGCTGAGTCCCTCATCCATACCTCCCAACAGTTCTCCAATGAAAACAGGGACGTCCCGTTCCCTAATGATGATTTTACTATTTATACCCCACCCATCTTACTAGGTTGCCCCAGCCACTCTGGGCAGCTTCCAACATATAGAAAAACATGAAACATTTTTTTAAAAACTTCTCTATACAGGACTGCCTTCAGACGACTCAGGGGTCCGATAACTCCATACCCTGCAACATTTGTCTGAGGGAAATAGGGACATCCTAAGGAATAGTTAAAGCTATGGTTTTCCCAGTCGTGATGTATGGAAGTGAGAGCTGGACCATAAAGAAGGCTGATCGCCGAAGAATTGATGCTTTTGAATTATGGTGCTGGAGGAGACTCTTGAGAGTCCCATGGACTGCAAGAAGATCAAACCTATCTATTCTGAAGGAAATCAGCCCTGAGTGCTCACTGGAAGGACAGATCCTGAAGCTGAGGCTCCAATACTTTGGCCACCTCATGAGAAGAGAAGACTCCCTGGAAAAGACCCTGGTGTTGGGAAAGATGGAGGGCACTAGGAGAAGGGGACGACAGAGGACGAGATGGTTGGACAGTGCTCTCGAAGCTACTAACATGAGTTTGACCAAACTGCGGGAGGCAGTGGAAGACAGGAGTGCCTGGCGTGCTCTGGTCCATGGGGTCACGAAGAGTCGAACACGACTAAACGACTAAACAACAACAACAACAAGGAAAAGTGGGACATTCCTGGATCAAATCAGAAACTGGGACAGCTTCTCCAAATCAGGGACACCCCTGGAAAATAGGGACACTTGGAGGGTTTGCCTCATCTAGGAACCATCACTGGCCTGGTTCACACTTCAAGGTGAATGAACCATGTCTTGATGCACACTGTTGATATTGTGGGTGCTTTGTACTCTCTCTCTCATACCACGAGGAAACAAACCAGAGTCTGCCATCTGCATGTTGTTTGCTTGGAGAAAAACAAAGCACGATTGCTGTGCTGTCTCTTCCCCGGTGCAGCAGGAGCAAGAATGGGAAAGGAGCAATTTCAGTCCTCCCCCTCCCCAATCAAGCCACATTTGTGTGTGTGTGTGGAATGAGTAGCCCATTGAAAACGGGGAGGGACTCTCAGCTCACTGGTACCGAAAAGAACACAACTAAGCAGCATGAGAGACTTTGAGGATATTCTGCTGTCTTGCAGCAAGGAGCCAGCACATCACAGACTGAGGCACAGTGTGATGGCGGCAGAAGAAATGAGAGGAGGAGGAAAACAAATTACCTGATTGTTTTGATCATGCTGAGTCCCATTTCAACGCAACAATGAGCATGGTCTTGGCGAGGTTCCGGGAGCCCAGATACGCAGTAGTAGCAGTCCCCTAGGATCTTAATTCTAAGGCAGTGATGTTCCTGTAACCAAAAGGAGAACGATTAGAAGCAATGAGATTGGGTGTGGTGGAGCAGGATGGATATAAAAATGAGCAGGGTGGAAAATATGGAAAGCAAAATCTGAAAGCTCTCTGGGAAAGAGATTTTTGTGTGTGTAAAGGACAAGCAATATCTTGATTTTGTTCTGATGTGTGACAAACATTCATTATTTTTATTTATTTATTTTGCATCCTGAAAGGAAGAGGACCAGTGATTTCCGGGAAAGAAATAATAAAAATAAAAATAAAAGAAATACTACAAAGATCTGAGCATCGCAGGCCAGCTTGGGTGCGCTTGCCAAATTACCTAAATCAGAAGACAAGGCAAGAAGTTTCCATTTACTGGAGACTACAGTCAGAGGAGGGATCTATGTTAATGGGGTGATGCCTTGGCATTCAGGATGAAGGCTGGAATTTCATTCAGAGAGATATTGGATGCCTGAGCAGTGGGCAGCAGCTATGGCGATATCACTCTCCTCTGGTGCCCTCTGGTGGGTATCCTCTTATGCTGGGCAACATGCTGCCCCCCCAGATGTTGTGGATTAAAGTCCCCAACATCTCTGAGCATTGGCCATGCCAGGTGGGGCTGACTTGCATCAGAGTCCAGAAACATCTGGAGCACCTCATGCCAGTTATTCCTGTGGTCAGAGGTAGACCACAACCCCCTAGATTGGGGGGGGGAGGGTGCAGAAAGACCTCCATATGTTCTTGGACCAACATGGCCAGTGATCATGGGGGAGTTGAAACCCAACATCTGGAAGGACACAGGCTCTGCATCTCTGCCCTATATGCTCAAGTCCTAAGATTTGGGGAAATAGGAAGACAGTTGAGATAGCTACCCTTCCCTGTCTCCTGCATCATGCATTGGCTGTTGAGGTAACACAAACTGAGAAACAAATTTTTTAAAAAAATTCCTTCCAGTAGCACCTTAGAGACCAACTAAGTTTGTCATAGGTATGAGCTTTCGTGTGCATGCACACTTCTTCAGATACACTGAAACAGAAGTCACCAGACCCTTATGTAGAGTCAGAGGGTGGGGGGGTATTACTCAGAAGGGTGGTGGGAATGAGTGATTGGCTGATAGGAGTGGTAAACCTGCTGACGACTGTTAACGACTGTTAACAGAGAAACTGTGAACTGAGAACTTGAATTTGTGTTTTCTTATTTCCTCCTCCCTCCCAATCCTAGCCTTTTTGTTAATCTGCAGTCCCGACTTCTGACTTGCTTTCTGTTGCTGCTAGAGACTTGTTCTTTGGTCCTGACCTGAATTCTGATCCTGATTTCTGGCTCCCAGTTCCCTGTTCACCTAGGCCTCATCTGTGCTCTATATACATTTAAAGCACTATTTATCACCCTTGATGGTGCAGTTGGCTAGAGGTGAGTGGGGCTGAGAGACTTCAAAGAAGAGTGACTAGCCCAAGGTCACCCAGCAGCTGCATGTGGAGGAGCGGAGACATGAACCCGGTTCCCCAGATTATGAGTCTACCACTCTTAACCACTACACCACACTGGCTCTCTTGGTTCCATAAGGAGCTCTTGGGAATATTCTGAAAAACTAGAGGAAGCCACAACGGCTTGGATCTTGAAGCCTCATTAAATGCTGTATGTCGAACCATCTGTTTAAGAAAATTGCCAGAAACAATAAGAGCAATGCAGAAGGTTGCCAGGAGACAAACTAGCTAGCACGTCACAAAAAAAAGGGTACTGCAAGCAAAGGATTGGTTGTATGCAACTGTTGAGATATTTTCAGCAGGATGAACATTCCAAAGAAATATGTATCCTTCGATATAGCCTTGCTCTGCAGTGAAAAGCCAAAGTAGCCAGATTGCCTAAGACAGGCACCCCCAAACATCGGCCCTCCAGATGTTTTGGACTACAATTCCCATCTGCCCCGACCACTGGTCCTGTTAGCTAGGGATCATGGGAGTTGTAGGCCAAAACATCTGGAGGGCCGCAGTTTGGGGATGCCTGGCCTAAGAGCTTTGAAAGCCTGGTACTCTCACAACGCCACAAGCTCTATGCCAGGGGTCAGCAACCTGAGGCCCATGGGCCAGAAGCGGCCCGCGGAGGTCATGTAACCGGCCCCCGAGCCGCCCCCGAATCAAGTTGCCTGCTCGCACGCTGTGCTAAACCGGCGCGGTGTGGTGCAGGGACTTGCTTCCGCGGCGCCATAAATCGTATCTGCGCACGTGCGATCCGGCCCACGGAGGGATCTCCGCAGGACCGATCCGGCCCAGGCAAGATAAACCTTGCTAACCCCTGCTCTATGCCGTCTGCTTTCCCATGGATCAGGAGAGCTTGTATTAAGATTCACCTGAACTTCCAAATAACATTTCTGCAATGGGTGTGATTGTAGCCAACACGTTAGAGGGAGATCAAGCCACTGCCATGGAATATCAGGGCTCTGACAAGTGTGGGGGGGGCTGGAGGCTGACCCAGGAGATGAGGGACAGCTATTTATGGGGTTGTGTGCTGCCCACGAGCCTGGACTGGTGGAAGGGGAAGAGCCTGAGCAGTCAGGGGTGAGGAAAGGGGTTCAGCACGTGTTGGAAGTGGAGGAAGAAGCTGCTCAGGTGACAAGAGCGAGCCGGCAATAAATCACACAATTCAAGGTGGAATTAACTCTTTATTAGCAAGAACACGATGTGCACAGACTTGGCAGAGTATTAGGCCTAATGAGAGCAGTGGCTCGTGCTTGATCATACCCATGGATCAGTTGCCGAGTCCAAAAGTCCCTGCCTCCCCACAGCCGTCTAAGTTCCCTCCTTTCCAGGGCTTTCCCCAAGGAATCAGAGACTGAACCTGCTTGAGGCCAACCTCTCCTCTGCCTTTTTCATGCCCCTTCTGGTTCTGGGAGACAAGCAAGGAGGGGAGCTTTAGACCACAAACAATGATCAGATGAGACTCCCGATAGTATGTGTTGTATGAAATCCTTTAGTTTGTCTGGCCAAGCTTAGAGAGGCTTCTTGGCTCAACTCAGCTAAGGGTTAGGCAGAATTTCTTGATATATCCTCTGAATATATCCCCATTCCCCGTTCAGCAGCTGTTTGGTTAAAATACATCATAGTATTGTATGGATTTGCTTTACACTGCCAGTCCTCAAGCAGCCCTCTCAGGCAGACAGTAGTACCAGCCTTGCCTGAAGCTTTTTTAAACTGGAGAACCTGAAGATTAAAGATTTAGATGCCATAACTCTGTCCTTTGCTTGCAGAAAATCTTAAATTCAATCCCTGGCATCTCCAACTGAAGGACAGGGCATTGACTTCCACCTGAGGTACTGGAGAACTTCTGTTAGAGTAGACCAGTGTTCCAAAAACCAGGGGACCCCAGATGATGTTGGAATACAAATCCCATCATCCAAAGCCATCCAAAGCCAAGGCTGATGGGAGTTGTAGTCCAATAATATCTGGGGACCAATGGTTGGGGAATGCTAGGGTAGACATAGGTAGGGTAGATGGTCTGAAGCAGATTCATATAAACTCGAGACCTTCTGAGCGCAAAGCAGAATTCTGTCACTGAGCTATGACTACTCTGCACAGAATGACATGTGACTGAAGCTTTTGAGAAAGATTTGTGCATAGGTTACTTTAAAACAACAACACACCAGGGTGACTCAAAGCATGAAAAAATCGGCACGAGAAAGAGCTAAAGAAATGAGCTACTCAAATATCCATCCACCAAAAGGCACCAAACAGAAACTTCATTAAGGTTTCTCCCCCTCCCTCCTCCTCCTTTTTTTTTTTTTTACTTCCCAAGGCAGGGAAATGATGGATTGTGTTTTCTAAGACCCATGCTGTGCTATCAATTCCACCCACTCTTCAAATAAGACCGATATGCTGTGTGCCTAGCAGAAGTTTGGAGCTCGCTATTCATCTCAGTTTGGAAAACAGGCTCTGGAAACAGATGGAGAATGCAGAATCCCAGCAGGAACAAGGGAGAGGGGCCTTAGCTTATGCTCTTCTCTGCTAAGACCTGAGCTGGTGATGTTATATTCCATGTTTCTGTGCAACCAGGACACACAAGCATAAGTGGACAGTAATGCGGGATGCCAGCATTTCTAGAATCTCAGTTTATTTATGGTCCTGAAGCAATAAGCTTGAACATGCGTGGGCATTGCTTGTTGATATCTCCTAAGCCCAGGACAGAACTTGGGAGTCTGAATAAGATTCAGGAAGAGGGGGCTGGAACACTGGCCAGTGGTGAGATGGGCAGAGACAACCTTACATAATGGATCCCAGTTCTCCCTACAGAGAAGGAACTTATCACAGTAAGCACCGATGTTCCCTTCTCTCCCTCACCTCCCCAGATTTATGATCAGGCAGAACAAAAAAACATTAGCAAAGCTTCTGACATTTGAGGAGCTCCCTCCTTTGGCTCCGCATCCTACCAATTTGTTTTCCTCCCTCTCCAGCTATGCCCGTAGCTAAAGACCACGGAAATATATCAGTGGTTGGGGGAGGAGAGTTTTGCAACCACACATTACAGATAGATATACATCTGAATACAGATGGCACCAAAGGGAGAAGTTGAAGGGGTTGTGTGTGTTTCCTGTGAATATCCCACAGCTTTCCCACTTCCACAGTAAAGAGTGTGTTTTAGCAAATGCAGATAACTGCCCTGAACAGGTGTGTGTATGTGTGTTTGTGAATGTTATCGCTAGATCTATGCCAGGGCTGGATTTAGGTTTGATGAGGCCCTAAGCTACTGAAGGTAATGGGGCCCTTTATATGTTCAGCTGTCCTTTGCCAACAACAAATTGTCACTGGTTTTTGTTGTTGTTGAATATATGCTATATGGTAATTTATGGACCTCATAGGTATCTAAAGCCATTTGCGCATAACAAAATATGTATTTTATCAAAGTATATCCAAAATAAAAAAATTCCTTCAGTAGCACCTTAAAGACCAACTAAGTTTTTATTTTGGCATGAGCTTTCGTGTGCATGCACACTTCTTCAGATACCAAAGTATATCCAGTTTTTCTTTTCCTCTATTTTTTTTGGGGGGGGGTCCCCCAAGAGAGTAGGGCCCTAAGCTATCGCTTGTTTAGCTTATATGTAAATCCTGCACTGATCTATACAGGAAGAAACAGACAGAATTAACTGTGCTAGTCGTGGGAACAATCCCATGCTCTATGTTATGTACTGAGCTGAATCCTAGAACAATAGGATTCAGAATCAGCGGGAGCTACCCAATCCAACTCCAGGTGGAAGTGAATCCGCAACCTGATTGGCCTGCTGGAGCAGCCAATCAGGCGGCTGGCAGAAGTGAATCTGCTACCTGATTGGCCTGTAGGAGCAGCCAATCAGGCTGCAGGCAGAAGTCAATCCATAATATAATTGGCCCACAGGTGTAGCCCTGAAGTAGCCAATCACGCAAGGCCCATTGTGTAAATAATGTATATAAGCAGATGGTTTGGGGAAAAGAGCCATTCGTCTTCTCTTCTCCTCCTTGATGACTATGAGCTGAATAAAGAGCATGAAATTCACTCTTGACTCCGAGTATATTTCACTCTAGCAACACTAATAACATACAATTTAAAGTGCAGGTGTATCACTTTGACAATCACAGCTTCCGCAAAAGAAACTTGGGAATCGCCAGAAGGCGCTCGGCGCTGGACCTCAGTGTCCAGGCTGAACGATGGGGGTGGAGACGCTCCTTCAGGTATACTGGGCCAAGGCCATTTAGGGCTTTAAAGGTCAGCGCCAACACTTTGAATTGAGCTCGGAAACGTACTGTGAGCCAATGTAGGTCTTTCAGGACCGGTGTTATATGGTCTCGGTGGCCGCTCCCAGTCACCAGTCTGGATTAGCTGCAGTTTCCGGGTCACCTTCAAAGGTAGCCCCCCCGTAGAGCGCATTGCAGTAATCCAAGCAAGAGATAACCAGAGCATGCATCACTCTGGAGAGATAGTCTGTGGGCAGGTAGGGTCTCAGCCTGCATACCAGATGGAGCTGGTAGACAGCTGCCCTGGACACAGAATTGTCCTGCGCCTCCATGGACAGCTGTGAGTCCAAAAAGACTCCCAGGCTGCGCACCAGGTCCTTCAGGGGCATAGTTACCCCATTCAGGAGTCCTCCACCCCCGCCCACCCCCTGTCCCCCCAAAACAATACTTCTGTCTTGTCAGGATTCAACCTCAATCTGTTAGCCACCACCCACCCATCTGTAAAATGGTAAGGGGGATGTAAGGCTTACAGGGAACAGCCACCCCTCGTCAAATCCAGCTCTTCGAATGGCTCTGACAACAGCGGAGGGACAGGAGACAGGAAGGAGGAAGTGAGCAGAGCGGGGCAGGACTCAGGCAGCATCCAAGAGCCCTACCTGCAGCAGAGGGGCGTCCTTTCAAATTCACCCCGGAACTAAGGCGATCAGTGGCTCGCAAACGCAGGGGGCGGAGATTTGGGGCCCCCAAACTACTCTGCTGGGGGAGGAGCCGAAAAGCGTCATTGGGAGAATCTGATAGTACTGAGTAGGCATGTTTCCATGAAGCTCTTGCACTGTAAATAGCATTCACAATAAAAATATTAAAGACAAGATGGTTTGGAGTGTCGTTGCTCGGGGGTAGCCAGCAACCTCCCTGACAGGAGCCTTCCACCCTTCCCAGCGTCACACGGGGTTTTTGAAGCACCGAAAATGAACAGGCAGGTTGACTCTTGTGTGCTAAATGAAACAAATCAGCATCTCGACTTACATGTGCTAGGCGATCAAATCGGGCAAAAAGTTCATTCAGCATTCGGACTAGCTCCTGGGCTGATAGTGTTGTGGAGAGGTTGGTGAACCCTTTCACATCTGCAAAAAGAATGCTGGACACCAAATGGAGAGGAGAAAGAAAATCAGGACTCCTGACTTATAGGTAACAATGGCAACAGTAATACTTTGCAGGAAAAAAAAACATGCCACAGTCCACCTTCCATTTTAGGAACCTCCAATAGATTAATAGAAATTCAACAATGTCTTCAAAACCACCAGAAGTGTCCATGACTGGGATGGGGAACCTATGGCTCTCCAGATGTTGTTGGACTCCTATTCTCATAAGTGTTTCTCCTTCAAATCATCTTCCAATGAAGCTGAAGGTCTGGCTCACACATGTATACTCATCACTCCATTTGCTGGAAGTACAAGCTGTGCTTTTAGTGTGTGAACGACCCAACAGAGATTATGTATTGATGTCAGTGCATCACCGTCAATGGGGGCCCTTCATGCTTTGAGTCGAGGGTCATTCTACTGAACGTATGTATGATCCAGCCCATACACTTTTAATGAATGAAAACGAGAAGATGCTGTGCTATGATGGACAATGCGTGTATATCAATATCAATATCAGCAGTTGAGACAAGGCAAGCTCTAGTTGAGAGATATCACCCAGAACATTTGGACCAGTATTTTGTTTTCAGTACCTAGGTAACGTTGATCCCTGGCTTTTGCATTTTGATTTGCATATTGTTTTAGAAAGTGCAAGTTACGTTGCTTGCCTTTAAATGCAAACTGAATGCCTTTAAATGCAAACTGAATCATATTTATTCCCCATATTTCAAGGTACACAACACCCCACTGCTTCTTCCTGGCATAGCTGCCAAGTTATCCCTTTTTTAAAGGGATTTTCCCTTATGCTGAATAGGCTTCCTCGCGAGAAAAGGGAAAACTTGGCAGCTATGCTTCCTGGCCCCCTTCCTCTGCTGCCAGACTCAGGTGGCTCCCTCTGCCTAATGATATTTTTGGGTCCTCATTCGAGAAAATTGTTCTTTTCTCTTTGGATGTTGGCTGCCTTTCTTACATCGACACTGGCCAGGAAGGAATAGATTGGTTCTCTCCCCCCCCCCCCAACGTAATGAATAATGCTACCCTAGGTGGTTGTTTGAACTGCCTATGCAGCTCGACAGATGCTGCCTGTATCAGAAAGATTACACTCTAATCCTAATCATGTTTACATGGAAGAAAGTCCCATTAATTCCAATGGAATGGACTTCAAAAGTCAGTGCGCTTGAGACGGTGGCCTCGGTGGATTGCGGTGAGAAGCTGGAGCATTATGTGTGTGTGTGTGTGTGTGCGTCTTGGGGTCGGAAAATCCTACCCCCTGTTTGCATGCTCTCGAGCAAGCCGAGTCAGAAATACTGTGGTGAAAGAGCAGCTGCCAAGGAGCTTTGACGAATTAAGGGAGAGAAAAAAATGCTACTGTGAAATGTTTGTCTGCTAAAAGGGGGGGGGAGAGAGAGGAAACGCCGCATATCCCAACATTTCAAACCCGTGATGAATGAACTGATCAAAAGACTCCACACAAAAGCCCCCAGCTGACATTCAGCAGAGGAACAGATCGTTAAGAGAAAGAGAGAAAATTTGAATGCATGCTCTCACCTGACATTTTCATAGCGGTGAATATAGATCTTGTGGAACTGGTGTTGAAGATGCTCGTCTTCTACGTTGGTCATGTCGTTAATCATTTCTAGGACTACAAATCGAGGTAACACAGACAGAACCAGACGTTCCTGAAACAACAACAACAACAGGAGATTGGAGAGGCAGGCAGAGGTCCTCGGCATGCTTCCTTCATAGTGAAACAATGCAAACCACAACAGCTAGCCCTCTTGGGCCCACCTCCAAAACACTCAGTCTTAGGTCCTTAAACACTAATGTGAACACTTTAAATGGGGTCTGGAGGTGTAACAGCAGTTCCAAGTGGAATCCCAGCCAACAATAGCGACCACCTGAGAGGTGGGCAAGCCCACCAGAGAAGTGATGGAACTGAGTTCCGGCTGAAAAGAAAGCCCCAATTATAATGTATCATATATGATTTCATGTTCAATAATCGCATATCTATACAGTCGTACCTCGGAAGTCAAACGGAATCCGTTCCGGAAGTCCGTTCTCCTCCCAAAACATTTGGAAACCAGGGTGCGGCTTCTGATTGGCTGTAGGAAGCTCCTGCAGCCAATTGGAACCTGCGGAAGCCTCATCAGACGTTTGGCTTCCAAAGAACGTTCACAAACTGGAACACTCACTTCCGGGTTTGCGGCATTTAGGAGCCAAAATGTTTGAGTCACAAGGTGTTAGACTTCCGAGGTACGGCTGTATATGCCTGTGTATTATCTTATCTGATAATTACATCATATCCAATTGTTATATGTTAATTTTGGTTTCATTTCATTTTTTTCTTATACCTGAAGGAGCGTCTCCACCCCCATCGTTCTGCCCGGACACTGAGGTCCAGCGCCGAGGGCCTTCTGACAGTTCCCTCGCTACAAGAAGCCAAGTTACAGGGAACCAGGCAGAGGGCCTTCTCAGTAGTGGCACCCACCCTGTGGAATGCCCTCCCACCAGAGGTCAAAGAGAACAACAATTACCAGACCTTTAGAAGGCATCTCAAGGCAGCCCTGTTTAGGGAAGCTTTTAATGTTTGATGAATTTCTGTATTTTAATATTTTGTGGGAAGCCGCCCAGAGTGGCTGGGGGAACCCGGCCAGATGGGCGGGGTATAAATAATAAATTATTATTATTATTATTATTATTATTATTATTATTTCTCTGACAAAATACCTCATGTTTTTTTTCTTTTTCTCATGATCTCCAATCAGAAGGTATATACAGGTGTATAATCAAACCAAATAAGTCCACACACACAGAGCACAAAGTCTACAATAAAGTATGACTGAAGTACAAACTTCCTCTGAAGTTGAGCTCCTTAAGGAAAGATCATAATAAGTAAATATGTGTGACCAGACCTTTTTACCAGCTTTCCTCTCTTACACCTCTGAAGTGCAAAATCCATTTCATGCCCTCTCCTATAGGCACTTGCCTTCTGGTTTATGAGCCTATGCACACACCACTTTTGACTCCAGAGAGAGAGAAACCACTTCACACATGAAGGACTTTATCTGTCAAGATCCATTTTGCTCATCTCAGCAAACTTTTCCTAGAAAAGTATAGACTCAATTATCTCTGAGGAGAGGGTGAACTTAAACTTCCTGCTCCGTGCCTGACTGGCAGAATATAAATAGCTTTATATGGTCCTGCATTTATCTCCAAGTGACATGTCTCATATTCCAGTACCTAGAAGTCTTCAGTTCAATGACTAGTTGTGGCAGCTGTCAAGCATATAAAAGAATGCTCCGAAGAGATTACCTATCTTCTCAAGAATCCATTTTCCTTCAGCATTCTTCATTAAAAGAATAGAATAATCAACTCAGGAGGTATCAAACTCCCTACATTAATTACAAAGGATTCTGGAGAAAACAACAACAGCAAAAACGATATCACTTCTTACATAATTTAGTGCAGCCAACTCCTTTATTTTCCCCATTTTGAAACCATTTCACCTAGAGCAGTGGCTGTAGGAGATTATCTCAGATCCCTCCACAGATTGGGGTCTTTTGGGAAAGGGGGGGGTCTTTATCTATGTATGTATGGATCAGTCTATTTTGCATGTGGCACTCGTAAGTTCATTTCATCCTGTTTCAAGTATCAACCTGCGATTCCCCCACCCCCACGTGCATGGAAATTCAAATTATTTTCACTGTTTCTTCACAAATATTCATTGTCATACATTTAAAATGTGCTTTTTTTGTATGCACTTTCTCCCAAAATGCACGTTCCTACTGAGTTTGAATGGATTGGAAAGATCTGGCCCTTTATGACCATGATCAAACTAATCTACTATAAGAGAACACATGTAAATCAACCCCAAAGGTTTATGGAGAGATGGGAGTTTTTTGTGACCTGGAATAATAGCTTCAGTGACAATGTACAACCATGTGCTGTCTTTCATTTATTGCTGTTATTAATTTATTGCAATTAGCTTTTGTTTTTGTTGTTAATGTAGTTTTTAAAAATTGTATGCATTTTAACCAAAATGTGCATTTTTTTTCACATTCTGCTCCACTTCTTGAGCTAAGAACTGTATCACAAAATCTGGAAAAGTGCAGAAATATAAGGGTACCTATGCTCAGATCTAGGGTATTCATCTAAGGAATGCAAATCAGGTTGGCACACTTTAAAATGTGGACTAAGTCAAATCCTTGAGAACCCCATGCTAAATACGTAACACATTGGCAAACGTGGGCTATAAACACTGTTACAATCTGTAGCTTGCAAATTGTTGAGCATTTTGTTTCTGATCGGCTCCTTATCCTCCCACACAGGCAACATACTTTTTATATTCTTGGTGACTTTGTTTCGATGAGTTGCAAGAAACTTTTGATTTAAAGCTTGCTCCCATTGCTGGCTCCTGATTAAAAAGGAGAGATGTGAGGTCTTGATAAATATGGATAAGCAATTTTTTATTTCCCTGCACTTCCAATCTTTTCCACTTAGGGACGGCTTGATTACATAGCCTACAGAAAATGTGAGATTGCTGGATAGGGAATGAGAACATTCCTGAGAAATCAGGAGTGATAGGCTAGACCTGCAAATCACCTAAAGGAGAAGAGGGATGGGCTGTGAAACCATTCTGAGAACTGTAACTCTGCAAGACGAATGGCTGGAATCATCTCCCAACAACTACAGTCTCCGGGATTCTTTCCAGGAAGCCATGACCGTTTAAAAGTGGAATGAGACCATTTTGAATTTGTAGTGGAGATGGGGCTTCAGCTGGATATCGACCTCATTCTTTAATGTACAATTTATGCATTTGGTTTTGTTGCCACAGATTGACACAGCCCATTGCACTCATAAAGGGCAGTGGGGGTTGCGGACGAGCTCAAAAGAAATCTGGGAGGGGGTGGGCTGTAGTTAGGCTGAGTCATGGGGCGTGCCGCTGATTTTGATTGGCAGCAGCATTTTACTTAACGCCCATGTTGCTTTCGATTTCCCCCACTCTCGGCAAGCCTTCGAATCTCCCACCTGCCCGCCGCTGCATTTAGGCTTAGTCGACACTGCTTGCCCTTTCGTGGGGGTTGCCTGTATTCAGGGGCCCAGAAGGAATTTTGCCACTTGGCTGATTGACTGTTGCCATTTGGTTTTTGCCTACTGACAAGCAATTTGTCACAACTTGTTAGGTTGGCCGTTAGGCTTTGGTTAAAAATTGGTATAGGAGGGGCATGGCATAAAAATGCCTACCCCCCTTACTTGCTCCTTATAGAAGTATTCCGTTAAAGGAATCCTGGGGCTCAGGGACTCTAGTCCATTCATCCTGCCATAGGCAAGGATGGTGCGGCCATTACAGAGCCGAGCCTTGGGGAACATTCCTTGGCGGAGGAGAGTGCCTGTGAACAGTACCTCCAATCCCTTGGGGTGTTTACTTGACTTACCTACCATTGGGTAAGTCGGAGCTGGTCCTGACCCAAATGGGTCAGATGGAATTGGTCCTGCCCAACCCGGGCAGATGGAAATGGTCCTGTCCCTTAGAGTGGACAGATGGATTAACCAAAGCCTAAGCCAACATTCAGAATTAAAATGTATTTTCAATAAAGTTGTGGCCAAAATAATGCCAAAAACCCAAACCTAAAATATCGTGTCAGTTGTGAGTTATTTTGGGTTTTCTGGGAGCTTTGTCATGCAAGGCTGCATTTCACAACTTCATTTCTTCCATTACCCTACCTGCCTCTGGTTTTCGGTTTCCAGCCTCAACCGAGCTTCTACACATCTCCGGGTCTCTAAGAAGGCTTGGCGTTGAGCTCGGTCTGATAAGTAGCTAATGAAGATCCCAGCGGTATTCATGCACATAAATAAAACCGCCTGAGCTGCTGTCTGAAAGAAAGAAGAAGGAGGAGGAACATTAACGGCACGGCTGTATCGTAGAAACAGAGGCATGCACATACCAATAGAAGACAGAGCTGTGAAGCGATAAAAATACTGATATACACTGCAGTCCCCAATGTGTTAAACTGAATTTACTTCCAGGAAAGTGTGCATCCAATTGCAACCTCAGGTGATGAATTATCTTCCCACTAACCAATCCATTTAAATAAATCTATGCAACCATGCTACATGGAACATACTGAGATGCTGAAGAAAGTGTATGATAATAGCTTAATAAATGATACCTGGCAATCCTTTTTTTTGACATAGTTACCATTTCATAACACCCTTGTTCAGTAGGCATACCAGAAACGCAACAACAAAGAAAGCCAAAATCAAGTCTGCTTTCAAATGATAGTTGCACTGCATGAAGCTGACATTCTGTTGATAAAAACTGAATTTTTAGTCGATTAATCTACCCAATAGAGAAGGATAGAATTCTAAAGATAAAGGGAAACTGTTTCTTGAATTCAGATATATAAGTATAAATATAGCATAGATATGGACAATAGTTTTTCTATGTAGTAAAATATTGTGTATAGTATAATGATAACGATATTTTTACATGCATTTTGCTATGTGTGTGTGTGTGTGTGTGTGTGTGTGTGTGTGTGTGTAAAAAGTAAAGGGATTTAATAAAGGTTGTTTTGAACTCTTAAAACAAAGAAAGAAATATGATCTATAGGATCTCAAAGGCATTGAAACATACAATACTTTCTGTGCCAGGAGGAAGAAATAGACTGTGTTTGGGGGCATTAAACTCTCAATGAACCACAAATGATGCTTGCTAGAGCTGAGTCACAGCAGTGGAATCAGGAATGATTACAAACATAATTAGCCATTTTTTATTTTTACTTTTGGGGGACAGAATGTCTTCTGAAGCAAATGATGTTGTTGTGACTCACTGAGCAGTTTAGTATGTAAGGAGAAGAAGATCAGGGGGAAAGTATGGATTGCAATGGGCATTTGTCATTATTATTGTTGTTGTTTGCCGCCATTGGATTGTTTTGGGTGATAAAGTATGTCTTGAATGAAATCACTGAGCAAGTTTGCATGGATTTGTTCCTTCTCAAAGTGCCTATGTCTCACTCTGTTTTCTTTACCCAGTGATTCTCCTTCCTTCTAATCCTGGAGCTATCAGGGCTGTGTGTTCTGCATTTACACAAGTAGGGCAGAAAAGTCAAAGTAACTGGTATCACCCTTAATATCAAGAACAGGGCTGTCTTAAGCCCATCCAGCGCCCTGGCGCTAGGTCCCTCTAGCGCCCCCCTCCAGAGCCTCTCCAAGGGCCCGGGAGTGCCAAGCGGACCGCGGCAGCAGCGGGAGGCCACCTCAGAGGACTCCGCGCTGCGCCTCCTTCTCGTTTCCCCAGCGCTGGGTTCCGCTCAGTCAAGCTTCGCCACCAGTGCGCGCACCACGGGACCAGCAAGAGATGCTTGGGCGCTGTGCGCATGCTGGTGGCAAAGCTCGACTGAGCGGAACCCAACGCTGGGGAAACGAGAAGGAGGCGGAGCGCGGAGTCCTTGGAGAAGGAGCGCAGTCCTGGCCAGATCGCCGGAACCCTGCGCTCACTTGGCGCCCTTCCAGCGCCCTCCAGCGCCCGGTGCTGTGGTTCTCTGCGCCACTAGCCTCTATGGCTAGGACGGGCCTGATCAAGAATATTTTTGCTCTCTATATTTAAAGCAATTTTTAGACCCTCCTGCAAAGGTTGTTTTACATTGTGAAATATCTGAAGCTGAAGGATTTCCGGTGCTCAGGGATTTCATAGACTCAATCTGTCTTCATTTCCTAATATTTTAAATTTACACTACATCTCCCTGGTATCGCTCACTTTGCTGTCCATTTTTGCCTTGGAGGGGTGGCGTGTGCCCTGCTAAAATGCAGATAAGTGTGATTCCTACCGTTGTAGTCCTTACTTATTTTAATTCCATTTCTGAATCGCTTCCCATGAAATATCTCTGTGCGATTTCACAGCCAAAAGCCCAACA
This sequence comes from Zootoca vivipara, assembly GCF_963506605.1. NCBI lineage: Eukaryota > Metazoa > Chordata > Lepidosauria > Squamata > Lacertidae > Zootoca > Zootoca vivipara. The sequence continues at coordinate 10,645,438 of NC_083283.1, read as the reverse complement.
AATAAAACCAATCCCATATGCCAAAAAAAGAGCAACAATTAAAACCAATTTCATAGGTAAACACCGTTACAAATCCAACGCAGATACAGGATGGGAGAAAGTATTTCACTTAAGCAGCTTGGTGGGAAAAGAAAGGTCATCAACAGGCGGCAAAAAATACTCTAGAGACAGTGCCTGGTTGACTGACAACAAAAGAGAGTTTCAAAGAGTTGGTGACTCCACACTATTGTATGGAAGGGATCATTTGATGACCATAGTAATGAATGGGGGGCGGCTATTGCACACCCCTTCCCTGCCCTGATCTCTAGAATTTTTTTACTGGCAACTCAGACCCATTGGTTGATTTAGCCTGCTTCCTAGGTGCAGTCCTGTCTGTTAAAAAGAAATGGGCCAGATCACATATGGTTGGCTGCCAACACGATCTAGAGCAGGGGTCAGCAAACTTTTTCAGCAGGGGGCCGGTCCACTGTCCCTCAGACCTTGTGGGGGGGCAGACTATATTTTGAAAAAAAATATGAATGAATTCCTATGCCCCACAAATAACCCAGAGATCCATTTTTAATAAAAGGACATGTTCTACTCATGTAAAAACACCAGGCAAGCCCCACAAATTAACCCAGGGATGCATTTTAAATAAAAGAACACATTCTACTCATGTAAAAACATGCTGATTCCCAGACCGTTCACCGGCCAGATTTAGAAGGCGATGGGACCGGATCCGGCCCCCGGGCCTTAGTTTGGGGACCCCTGATCTAGAGCAAAGAAAGTGGGGAGCTGGTTGCCAATTCTGATTGGAAAGTACCAAGACAAATTACAAATATATGTAGAAATATACTTCCTTTTTGTAATGCACTATTGTCTGTGAGGGGTGTTAGGGGAGCGGTTGGAGGATGGATGGTGGCTAACAGATTGAGGTTGAATCCTGACAAGACAGAAAAACTGTTTTTGGGGGGGAGGGGCGGGCAGGTGTGGAGGACTCACTGGTCCTGAATAAGGTTCCTCCTCCCTAGAAGGGTCAGGACGGGGAGGCAGTCTCCACCACTCCTCCTCCTCTGCCCAGTCCCTGACAACAGTATTAAGTTTTTCAATAAATTGGGCAGAACACAGAGGAACTGCGGCATCAGCCATTCTGCTGCTGAGGGATATTCTGTTTTATCATGTTCCAGGTTTATGCTCTCCTCATTAAATCTAAAATTGGTTCATCACCCCATCTCTCAAGCATCTTTGCTGTTCGCCTCCCTTGTCTCTCCCACCTCCAAATTGGTAAAATAAACATTAACTTGTTCCTTTCCCCCTAATTTAGTGCTCTGACACATACATGGAGCTGCATATCATATAAATAGCTCTTTATTACAGCATGTCTGAGATTTTGCTCTGCGCTTATGACTGGAACATTTGCTGTGCATTCATCAGGCCAGATGGAAGACAATGGACGGAATATTGGATTTTACTCAGGACAGAAGATCCTGTACAACTAACTGGTGACCCACTAGGGAAGGGGCCATAGCTCGGTGGTAGAACATCTGCTTTGCATGCTGAACAACAACAACAACAACAACAACAACAACAACAACAACAACAACAACAACTTATTTATTTATACCCCGTGCATCTGGCTGGGCTTCCCCAGCCACTCTGGGCAGCTCCCAACAAAATATTAAAATACAGTGATCCATCAAACATTAAAAGCTTCCCTAAACAGGGCTGCCTTCAGAGGTCTTCTAAATGTCTGGTAGTTGTTGTTCTCTTTGACATCTGGTGGGAGGGCAATAAAACATCACACGTTCCACAGGGCGGGTGCCACTACCAAGAAGGTCCCAGGTTCAATATTTGGCACCTTCAGGTAGGGATAGAAGAGGCTCTTGTAGGGATAGAAGAGGCTCTTGTCTGAAACCTGATTCAGTATAAGGCAGCTAGCACATTTGCAAAGCTAAGCAGGGGCTGCTATGGTTTCAAAGTGGATGGGGAACCACATGTTGAAATTCCTGCGTTGTAGGGGGTTGGACTAGATGACTCTTGAGATTCCTCCCAACTCTATGATCCTATGTCCCAAGGAATATTAGATTTTAGATCCTCAGTGTTTCCTGGGCTCCTCAACCACCAAAGAAGCTCACAAATGTTGAGGGAAGAGAACACAGCATGGCGGCCACATGCTGTGCTTTTACAGTCTTCTATTTGCTAGGTTGTCCTCTATTTGAAGGAACACAAGACTTCAGATTAGGAGCTCAAAGGGCAAACACTTCCTGTTCAAAAAGCCAGATCCCATTTTCAAGGTGGCTTAGGCAGGGGCGGAGGAAGGGGGTGCGGTGGGTACGGTCCACCCCGGGTGTCACCACTGAGGGGGGGGGTGACAAAATGCCGGGCAGCACTCACTGCAGACTCTCTCCTGGGAGAGCTGCGGTAGCTTGGGCGTGCGCAGGCTCCGCGCTGGCCAAACAGTCTGCCCGCTGCCTCTCCCCCAGATGTAGGGCGGCTGAGTGGGACGAGGCAGGCAGACTCCGGAGGCCCCACGGTAAGCCCTGCCCCTATGGGTGGCTCACCCCACCTCTATGGGCGGCTCACCCTGCTCTCACCCCGCCCCTATGGGCAGCTCGTGCCGCCCCAGGTTCCTGAGTGGCTTCCTCCGCCACTGGGCTCACATTGTTTTGAGCTGATCTGGACACCCTGTCTCAGCCCTCTGCTTCCTCAGGTAAGAACATAAGAACTTAAGAAGTGCTCTGCTGGAGCATATCAGTGACCCACCTAGACCAAAATCTGATACTCACAGTGGCCAATCAGTTGCCCATGGCAAGCTCACCAGCAGGACCTGGGTATAGCAACCCTTAATCTGGGTAACAGCTTATTTTTGAGAATGGCTGCAGCATAGCTGTGTGTCCTACTTTACAGAGGACAGTCCTCTCTTTGAGAGCATCCTCTAGTTGATGGGCTGTCCAGTTTAGAAACAAAGAAGTGTCAGAATGAAGAGCAGGGATTTTGACAGTGCCCATCAACAGTTGGTACCTAAGAGGCACACAGGTCCTCTGCTGACAGTCCTCACTACTTGGGTGAGATGTCCTGTTTTTGATTTAAATTATAGTATTTATTTCTAAATTTGAACGTATACATGTGAATTAGCATATGTAATTTTGATGCAAACCTGAACCCTCTTTTATCCTCTTTTTTGGTGGTGCGTAAGCAAACACCCTATCATACACTAAACCTAGCAAAATTAGTTTGCATGAGCCAAGAGGAAGAATGTTCTGCCTCCTCTTCAAAGTTACCTCCAGCTATATAACTACTGCTTCCTGATACAGTCAAACTGAAATAATTATTTGCAAATTATTTTGCTTACCAAAAAAAGCCTTCAAGTTCGTGTGTGTTCTTTTAGGGCTAGTGTGCAGTACAGTGTCAAATTATGAAGTCCCCCGTTCTAAAGTTGTCTCTGCAGCCAAAACTCATCACATGCTGCACCAATAACGCAGACTGGCCTCCCTTAGATTCTTAGCCTCCATTAAAAATAAATAAAATAAATTTATACAAGTCTGAAAAATGAATTTTAAAATCAGAACTTGAAATTTGACTTTCAAAATTTGATATTAAAATACTTTTTTAAATGCCCAAACTTTTAAAACATGATTTTCTTGTTGCAATTAGGCATTGAGGGGGGGGGGATTCAATTCAATTTAATGAAAAATGCCTAATTTGCAGTTCTCAACCAATATGCAAAGTGAAGCACAAATCAAAATTTCAAAATTCACACGCCTCTGAATTGTGAAATGCTGTTCTTGAATCACATAAGGATAACAAAAATGCAGATATTAGGGAAAGTATGATTAAAAATACAGATACCAGGTGAAAGAACACATGCAAATTATTCAGGCAAATTGCTTGCAAAATGTGTATATGAAGAGAAAATCACATTAAAATTAAAAGATTTTTTTTGTAATTGCAAACTTCTAAAAGGTGGAAAACTGAATTTAAGATTTGAAATTGTGAGAAACTGGAATTGACAGATTTGTCCAAACCTAGCTGTAATTTTCTATTATGAAAACTATTCCCACCCCAATTATTATTATTATTATTATTATTATTATTATTATTATTATTATTTTGCATAAACCTTGGACTGCCTTTTCAAAGACCATAGAATGCAAGAGAACCATCTTCTTGCCAGACTCATTTGACCTTCATGTGTCTATTTCAGACAAAATCAGACACTTTCCAGACTTTTCATTCTTTTGCCATATACTTGGGGAGGCATTAACTATTTCCAGAAACGCTTGCCCTCTCTAGAGGATTAATGGAAACTAACCAGATTGATCGTATCAAGTCCTGTTATCAATTTCCTGGAAGCTAAGAGCTCTTATCTCCTTTGAATCCACATAGAAACCAAATGTCAGATCATATCAAATTTACATTTACAAGATATCCTACACACTGGGACCTTGAGGCACTTGCCAGAGTCAATATTAAAAACAAACCACAATAAAATAAAATAAAAATCCACACCGAAGTCAATGAAGCATGGGTGAGCCACAGTCAAGCAGGTGAGATAATTTCATATTTGAAAATGGACCTTAATGCAATGCAATTCATTTTTATCTGCCTCCTGTCATGCAGCATATATAGCAAAAGGTTTTGCTAGCTGAGATCACAGGAAAGAAAAAGATGGAGGTGGTGGCAGTGCTTTGAATAGATCAGAAAGCAGTATCTCTCTGGCATTATGTGAGCTAACACAAGCATTCGTCTGACTCGGTTCAAATGGAGACATTTGCCCCAGATTCAGAAATTAGTTTTCCTCCTCCTCCTCCTCCTCCTCCTCCTCCTCCTCCTCCTCCTCCTCCTCCTCCACACAAAAGTTGAGTTCCCAAAACAGAGAACGTCTGCTGTGCTCCTGATGGCACCTTCACAAGAAAAATGGGACCTGAATGTGTTTTCCACCTCTAGAATCCTCCTACTAGGGATGGAGGAGAGATCTGCTTCATACAGATTTCTACATGGGTTTTGGTAGTTCCAACCCAATCCCATCAAACCATCTCTTGCACTGAGCAGCTTCTTATTATCTCTGATCTGCTGGTACATTCTTGGGTTTTCTTTTATGGACTTCTCCTCACACCCAATCATCATATTTAGGTAGCTCCATCCATCCATCCATCCATCCATCCATCCATCCATCCATCACCATCACAATCACCATCATCGCCATCATCATAGAAAGCTCTTTATGGAAGGAGTCTATATGTTTTAGATCAGGCATCCCCAAACTTTGACCCTCCAGATGTTTTGGACTACAATTCCCATTATCCCTGACAATTGGTCCTGTTAGCTAGGGATCATGGGAGTTGTAGGCCAAAACATCTGGAGGGCTGCAGTTTGGGGATGCCTGTTTTAGATGCTGAGATGGTTTAGATGCTCCTAGAAAAGAAATCCGTCCAATATATAACTGTATATTTCTTCCTGATGGGTATCTGTCTTAGCCTCTTGAAGCAAAACAACAACAACATGGAGTCTTTCTTCATCATCATCATCATCACCATCACCACATATTTCTGTTGTTGTTGTTGTTGTTGTTGTTGTTGTTGTTGTTTAGTCATTTAGTCGTGTCCGACTCTTCGTGACCCCATGGACCATAGCACGCCAGGCACTCCTGATTTCCACTGCCTCCCACAGTTTGGTCAAACTCATGTTTGTAGCTTCAAGAACACTGTCCAACCATCTTGTCCTCTGTCGTCCCCTTCTCCTTGTGCCCTCCATCTTTCCCAGCATTAGGGCCTTTTCCAGGGAGTCTTCTCTTCTCATGAGGTGGCCAAAGTATTGGAGCCTCAGCTTCAGGATCTGTCCTTCCAGTGAGCATTATTATTATTATTATTATTATTATTATTATTATTATTATTATTATTATTACTACTACTACTACACAAGCTTTTGCATATAGAGCTCTGTTCCACTGTGTTGGAAGCATTATCCTCACCTGGCAGAGACCCAAAGATAAATATTAGAGAGATGGTGTAGGGGTTGGGACCAGGGCAGGCACAAATTCCAGTCAGCTCACTGGGTGGTCTCGTGCCAGTCACCTAGCCTACTTCACAGTGTGGTTGAGTAGGAGCAGGGGCATAGCCTTAGGGGTGCCAGGGGTCCATAACCCTGGGCGCACAATTTTTGAGAGGGTGCGAACTAGGCATCCCAGTGCTCCTCTCCATCCGTCAAGGGCTACGCCAACTGGCCAGGCTCCTTCCTGTGTGGGCAGGCAGACGGCACAGTGCAGCCCCGCAGTGCTTTGGGGGGGGGGAGAGTATCACTCCAGGGGCATTGGCAGCAAGGGTGCATACCCCCACCCCACACACTGGCAACCGATGCTATGCCGCTGTGTTGGGAAACCATGTTTTTCACCTTACACTTCCTGGATGAAATACAATATTATTTCTGAATCCAGTTGGCAGAAGCTTATACCCCGAGAAATCCGTTCGCCTTTAAGGTGCTCCTTGCTGTGAAAAATATCTGTGACAAGCCTTGGCCACTTGACATTCAGCCCATGTCCCCTGGCAATACTGCGAAATTTACATCACCACCAACCACACTGCTTTGATGCAATTTTGTCCGATAAGGAAATGCCTCTTGTATTTCATATTCAAATAATGTGATTAGGCACCTGTGATTACCTAGTGGTTGCAACGAGGCTCCTTCTCTACTTGATTGCCCCCATGGACCTTAGCCCTCTTCAGAAATGATACCCAAGTGTTCAATCAGAACATGAGCACATCTGGCCTAGTTAGAGCCACTCTGTGGCATCTGATGCAAGTATCTATGGAAAGGAAGCCTTCTTGTGCACCTCTGTTATACAAAGCCTTCCCTGCTCAGGCCACCTGCATTGTATGTGTGGATGCCAGAGGTGGGGCTAGCTATTAAAGCTGATCCACCTCTACCCCTGCTCAGGTGACGATTGGACGCCTAGGCATAATTTCTAAAGTGAGCTCTTGCTGAATCCCCTTTAATTTACCAGAGTGAGGTGGGATCCTTATTTATACCCCACCCACCTGGCTGGGTTTTCCCAGCCACTCTGGGCAGCTTACGGCATATATAAAACATAGTAGAATATCAAAGCACCGACATAGAATCGTAGAGTTGGAAGAGACCACAAGGGCCATCCAGTCCAACGCCCTGCCAAGCAGGAAACACCATCAAAGCATTCTTGACATATGGCTGTCAAGCCTCTGCTTAAAGACTTCCAAAGAAGGAGACTCCACCACACTCCTTGGTAGCAAATTCCACTTGCTTGGAAATTCCACGTGCTTGGAAACGTACTGTTAAACCATGCCTGAGACTGCAAATATGAGGGATGGGGTCAGAAACACAGGAGGGAGAAATTTCAAAATGCTATGTTGTCCTCCTCCTCCTCCTCCTTCTTGACCTGCCCTTCACCCTAAAGTCTCTGGGCAGGTAACAACAATTAACACAAAATATTTTAAGTTGAGTGCAACTTAAAATCACTAAAATAAGGTAGGCCCCAAAAACACACATCTCAAGTGTTAAAAGCTACAGCGAAGAGGTACGATGTCAGCCTTTGCCAAAAGCTATAAAATGAATGTGGTTTTTGCACCTCTTTGTGGGGAGAGTTCCACAACTTAGGGGCTGCCACAGAAAATGCCCTCTTCCAGGTCACCACCCTGAGCTTCTGAGGCAGTGAAGCAAGCAGGAGGGCTGATCTTAACACACAAGAGTTCTTTTGCTGTTTCTGTTTTAACTATTCATTTGTGCTTTTATCTCGTGTTTTTATCTTGTGAACCACTGCAAGACTGGAGAGTGAATGACTCAATGTTGGCCAGCAGTGGTATACATGGTAGTCCCATTGCATTTAACAAATCTGTTTTTCTTTCTTGATGAGAGTTGCTTTAGGCGACAATGAATGTCGGCAAAGCAGGATAAAGAATACAACAGGTAAATAAGTCCCAAGCCCCATGTGTCTGCTCTAAGCCTGGATCCAACAAAATATATTGAAATAAATGCCACCGGTTTTATTGAGCATTAATGAAATTTGCTGAAGGCTGTGATGTTAAAATTGGCACGCGAATGAGAAATATATCTGCCATACACAATTCAAATCAAAATATGCAATTACTTGGATCAGACACAGCAGGAGAAGGGGAGGTGTAAGGTGAGATACCTGTCCTTGGGGAGCTAAATGAAGCAGCTCCATTAAAGAGAAGAAAAGAACCAGGAACTGATTACATTAGGTAACAATCTGCAGATTTATCTTACATAGGGTTGACGTATTTCAAAAAGTGAAAAAAAAATGGACTATATGAAATTTGCTGAGCTGACCGGAAGACTGCGCGATCAGGGAGAAGGATTGGTGGAAGAAGACTGGAAAGATTTTAAAATGTATTTTTAAAAGTACAGGTATGCTAAAATTGAGTAATAGGAGTGGATTTAGAAGTGTATAGAAATTGCAGATTTAAGAATTATGTTTAAATTAGTTGTTATATTGAGAGAATGGAAATGGGAAGAATTTAAAATTAAGAAGTAGAAATTGCTAAAGATGAGCAGAAATGAACCACAGATAGGGGGAGTTCGAGGAAGTCCCCTTTTAGAATGTTAAAGGAAAATGATTTTTGTATTGTAGTTTTTTTGTTTTTTATTCTTTATGTTGCTTTAGGTTTGTGTTATGTTTGTATTATGTGTTGTCGGTTGTGTTTAATTATAAAATGAATAAAAATTATTTTTTAAAAAATCATAAAGTGAAAATCTGGACACAAAAGTTGTTGAGCTTTCTTTGCAGAATCTAAAAAGAGAGAGAAGTTTTTGGGCTATTTTTAATGCATTTTGCCACAATCAGCATTTCCGACTTGGGTGATATACATCTGGATTTTCCCGGACATTTCAGCGATTTCCATCCAGACACTGTTTCTGACTGCCTAAACCTGGCTGGATTACGGTTGGAAAGAGCTAACTCTAATCACTTGCACTGATCCTCTTTGGCCAATGACAATACAGCATTTTTTTTTAGCAGCAGGATTTAGTCCAAACCATAGGGAATATGAAGTTGTGATATTCCTCTATACAGCATATTCAATATGTGTTGCCCGAAGCCTTGGTTGCCATGGAAATTATTAGTTAATTAGGCTTGAATAACAATTTTGAATCATCATTAGCTATTAAGCTAAAAATATCAGCTTGTTTTCTTTAATAAGTTGAACATGCACATTTTCTTTTGCGCAGATTTGCAGGGAGTGGGGAGAGCAAAAATAATTCATTTGTGCTAATTCTATAACAGCTAAGATAATGGTTAGTTCATTATTCATTCACTAGCAAATTGATTCCATAGGGCTGTGATGGAAACATGCCTGCTTAGTCGCAGTACCTGAAAGTCCTCATTTGTACTAAATAAGAACTTTTTGAAATACTCAAAGAGAAAGGAGTCCAAGATGGATGGGAGTTTCTTAAAGGTGAAATATTGAAGGTACAAACTTAACATGAATCCTCAGGGCCTATTTCTGTTGCTAGTGAAAGATAAATATCAATCCCTCTGGAGCAAGACCATAGTGAATAAGATGCTGAGTATAGGCCTCAATCCATCCAGCCTTATGTCACATGATCTTAATACAGCAAAGACCCTTATTAAACAGAGGATTATAGATATAGAAAGACAGAAGGATTTAAGTAAAGTACCTCACTTTCTAATTGAGGAGGAAAAGAGATACTTGGCCCGCCCAGCCAGATATTTATTCCACCTGGAAATACCCTCTCATAGAAGAGCATTCACTTTGGCCCGTAACCGCATAATGCCTTCAGCAGTTCTCCAAGGGATCCCTTTATGTGAGAGATGCTGCCTGTGTGGATCAGGAGAAGTGGAATCTATTGGCCATATACTTTTGCGATGCTGCTTCTACGAGGAGGTGCGAGGCGAGCTTATCCACACTATACTGGCAGAGCTACCTGGACGCTCGGATAATTTCTATATAGAGTGGCTTCTTTCCGATGCTAACTCTAATGTGTCAGCGAAGGTAGCCAAATTCTGTGCTAGAGCCATAAAAATTCGGTCTAATCTAATTAGCAGTGTCCAAATATCTTCAGAACATCTTCAGGACTAGCTAAAGAGGACCCAGTGTTATTAATTGCTGTAGTCTACCTCCCTAAGTAGTAACACTCCTTTTAATCAGTTTTCTTTTAAACAATTGTTAAAACCTATATTTATTGCCTATTTTTAGATTATTACTGTTTTTCTTTTATTGTCTTATGTATTGCATATTTATGTGTGCTGGTCAAGAACCGTAATCGATTGAAGGTACAAAATGCAGACAATTCCAACAAGAAAGAAAAGTGGAAAGCATCTAACGAATTGATGCAATATGGCAGGCATGTTCAACTCCCAAGAGACTGTGATCTACTCCCAGTATAAAAATACTGGCAGTGATCTACCCATTGTCATTGAGTAATTGTTGAGTTTTTTGTGGGGAGACCAGAATTGTTGAGCTTTTTTATGGGGGATAGGCTAACCATTGACTACAATGCTAACAAGCGCACAACACAAACATCATCAGCAGATTATCAAAGATCACCCTTTTGAAGCTGTGTTGAGACAGCGCGAGGGGGGCAGAAACATTCCCTTTACATTGCTTTTACTCCTGTGATCAATAAGGGTCCCACGATCATCCAGGGATCTACCTGTCGATCATGGTCGACCGGTTGGACATCGCTGCAATAAGGTAATTGCAGCCCAAGATAGAAAAATAGGTGGTAAGCGAGCACCTAGCTACTTTAAATGAATTCAAATCCCCAGGCCCTGATGAGCTGCACCCAAGGGTACTATAGGAGACTCCAGATGTAATCTCAGAGCCGCTGTCTATAATCTTTCAGAATTCTTGGGGAACACGTGAGGTCCCTGCAGACTAGATGCAGGAAAATGTTCTTTGCATGTCAAGGTGATTTGCCTATAAAATAATTAAAAGCTGTTGGACTCACAAAGGGACTTAAAATAAGACTGAAGCCCTAACAAGTGGACACTCATGACAAAGGCTCTGTTTAGGTGGCTGGGAAATAAAAAGTAATTAATCGGTAAACCAATTAACACCCTTTATATTGGGGGGGGGGTCCTAATGAGTGGTCCAAGATCCTTCAGTGAGATTCATGGTTGAGTGGGGATTTGAACTTAGGTCTCCCCAGTTCAAGTCCAGCATGTCAATCACCACTTCATACTGGTCCATATGACATTCAAGGATAAAAGCCTGACCTTGGCTAGAAACAACAGATGTAATTTTCAGCAGAGATGATGCTCATCAAATAAGAGGCAGTATCAGGCAATTACAATAGAACAAAGCCAAACTTTGACATCCCTTTCCCACTGAAATAGCCTTTATGCTATTTCTGGAAACATAAAAAGCAGCTTAAAGGGTGTGATGTTTCATTGAGAGCGTAGAAAACAAAATCCCTCTCCCCCCCTTCACCAGAATAATGTCATCTGCATATATATACGGTAAGTGTCTCATCTCAATGCAGAAATGTGTTAGGTTGTTTATTTTTCACAATCACACGGGGGGAGAAAAATCCATATTGCATTAAGAAGACGACAGCTATTCCCCTCCCCACACAATTAAATGTCAGAACAAAAATGTTCATAGTTGATTGCAAACATATAATTTAGCACACACTCCATTTTGGCCTGGGTATCTGTGACTCACTGCGGCACACAAAAACTTCCAGCAAATTCTGGTACATCAGAGACAAAGTGGCAACCAGTAAAAGACATTGAGAAATGCAAGCAGGCAAGCTGAAAATGTTACCTATTAGTGCCACTGGTCAACTCTCAAAGTGCCAAGCAGTTTTCCCTCAGGATGGGGAGAAATTTGATTTTGTTTGCATTTAAGAGCAAATCTACTTAATTTACACATTCCAAAACTATACAAGAACTGAAAAGCAGCTATCCCTCAAAAAACCACTTCCTCATCCCACGGAGGTGGTGTTGTGGGCTGGCCCCGACCGAACTCTCGCGATGGGGGCTGAGAGCTCAGCCCCCTCGCGAGGTGGGAGTTCCCGCCTCCGTCAGACCTGGGCCGACCAATAGGGTCGGCCGGGAGGCGGGGCTTCACTTCTTTTAAACAAGCCAGAGGCGGGAACGCAGCCTCTTCTCCCCCGGCTCCCAGGCGAGCCTTTGGAGGCTTGAGTGGTGGTTAGGCATTGGAAATTTGCATAAAAGAAGAAGGGGGCAGATTACGTCATCCTCTGCCCAGAAATTGGAGAATTAATTCCGTTAAAGGGTTCCGGGGGCGGTAGCTTTGTCCTGGGCCTGCGGAGGTCAGGGCCTTATGGCACCCCCCAACGGTGACCACAGGAGGTGCTCTAGTAGATGTACATCACTGGGTTCCTTTCTGGTGGTTAATTTCTCCCAGACTGTAATGCACGGGTTACAGTCGGATATAGTCGGTTAGGTTCCAGTGCCTAAGCCAATACCGCTCAACACCCGAAACCAATAAAGTTGTGGTCTTTTCACCCACTTAAAACTTATTCATTGTGTCTTCTGTTTTATTTCACGGGGAGGGAGGGGCATTGCCACACAATTCCCACTTATCCAAATTTTGCAATGCAGCTTTCCAACTGAACAAGATTGGTCTAGGGGAATTGTGCGTAAAAATGAATATGTTAGTGAGAATAACGTACAGAAATGCATTACAATGGGGGAAATTGCTGTCAAAAACATGCGCCTTAGTCAAAGGTGCATGCAAAAAGGTGTTAATTTGGAAAGTCACAGTAAAGTGCTAACACATAAGGATTTCTTTTTTAAAAAAATGCAAATTGCTGCACAAACGTGGGGAACTGAATATAAAGGAGATACTGAGATAAATCAGCATTGACAAATCATTTTATCCCTATAATCAAATTCAGGACTCAGCAACATTTCACTGTGGATCAGAGTAAATGAATACAACATACATTATAACATTATATACGATATACAACATCCTCTCCAATATTTCTCCAATGGAAATAGCGGTGTCCCATTACATAATGATAATTTTACTATTTCTATCCCATCTGTGTGACTGAGTTGCCCCTGTCACTCTGGGTGGCTTCCAACACATATAAAAACACAATAAAACACAAAACATTTTAAAAAAACTTCCATATACAGGGCTGCCTTCAGATGACTCAGAGGTCGGATGACTCCATGCCCTCCAACATTTTCTCCAATGAAAACAGGGACATCCTAATAAAAAGTGTGACAATCGGGGATCAAATCAGGAACCAGGACGGCTTCTCTAAATCAGGGATGTCCCTGGAAAATAGGGACACTTGTAGGGTCTAGTATAGCATACAATATGAGCTTAAGAGACCCTACTTGTAAAGCTGATTTGATTAGCAGGTACGAGAGACAGGGTCTTCCCTGTGGTAGCACCACAGTTCTTCCAATTCTGCAACCTAGACTCAGCATCATTTTTAGACATAGAGGGCAATCTTAGAGCAATCTTTTCTGGGATGAGCCATTTAGGATTCAGCAACTCTCTTGCTCAGCCAGCTGGTTCCTGGTTCAGCTGGAATTAAGTGCCCAACCCCACCAAAGATATGGCCGCAGAACATGTTCAACTCAGCTCAGCTGGAGCTCAGACATGGTATAAGTCCCCCAAAGCCCAGTGTAAAGGTAAAGGTAAAGGGACCCCTGACCATTAGGTCCAGTCGTGACCGACTCTGGGGTTGCGCGCTCATCTCGCATTATTGGCCGAGGGAGCCGGCGTATAGCTTCCAGGTCATGTGGCCAGCATGACAAAGCCGCTTCTGGCAAACCAGAATTTTGACGTGCTTTCGAACTGCTAGGTTGGCAGGAGCTGGGACCAAGCAACGGGAGCTCACCCCGTCACAGGGATTCGAACCGCCGACCTTCTGATCAGCAAGCCCTAGGCTCAGTGGTTTAACCACAGCGCCACCTGGGTCCCTATCAAAGCCCAGTGTAAGTCGCCCCAAAGGAGAGTGGTGGAGCAGGACCACACTGGGGTGACTTAAGATGGATCCGAACTCTGTTCAGCTCAGTCACGTGACTTGGCAGAAGAAAAGGTAGTGTTCATCACACCCTATTTTAATGGCTTCTTTTGCTTCAGACAGGTTTGGGCTTGTTCAGCCAGCAGTAGCCTTGCTCCTCAACAGGGTTTAGATCTGAAGTAACTTTCTGCCACCTTAAAGCCAGCTGGCTTTACATCTGCTTCTCGTGTATAGGATTCTTCCCTTAGCAGTTTAGGCTCCTGAGTGAAAACCCATTGTCCACTATCCACAACATCCTGGAGACAGGCCTAGGTAATGAAACTTTTTCTTTCACAATCTAAGAACCTCATCTCCAAGTTTCAGAGTTTGACCTCTAGGGAGTTTATTCCGCTTACCTTTGTTTGGGGGGTTAACCTCATTTGGAAACGGTTTAGTATTCCAGGCAAATACAAGTGTAATTACATGAAACAGAAGGCCCCTGCCATTGAAAGCCATGGGGGGGGGAGGGGAGGAAAACATTGCTTATAATAGAGGTGATCTTCTGAAAATAAGGACATGTATGACAAGTGTGTCCAGACTATGAGATCGGGAGGCAGAGGAGAAAGTGATTGAAAAAGCCCACTCTGGACCCCATTGGTTTGTGACAACTAGCACCCTGTCTCAAGCAGGGAAGATCATCAATAGGGTCCTGCTCTAACAATTTCAAGTTTTCTAGAATGCAACAGATTATCTTGACCCATTTCAATCTGGGGTCAGGCCTGGTTATGAGACTGAATTGGCCTTGGTTGCTTTGGTGGAAAACCAGGCCAGGTTCCAAACATTTTAAAATTCAATATTAAAATAAGTTAAAATATGACAGTAGAGAGAATATATACCATAGGGCTGCCCTATGTCCACGATTTCCCAGACATAGACGGGATTCGGCCATCGGAAATAGTGTCCGAACAGAAATCACTGAAATGTCTGGCTCAACAACCTTGGGTAAAACTTTTAAAAAGCTCAACAACTTTTGTGTCCAGATTTTCACATTTTGAAATATAGCAACTCTACCATAGGTGTCAAAGGCCAGGGTAATATGTTTTCAGCATATGACGAAGGCTATATAATGAAGGGGGCAGGACTACTCTGTGAAGAGGGAATTCTGCAGCTTAGTGGCTGCCACCATTCAAATTTGTCATGGTGGTAGAACTACAGTGGTACCTCGACTTACGAATGACTCGAGTTACGAACAGAGTTCCATCCGCCATTTGGGATGCGGTTTAGATAGGATTTTTTCGACTTACAATTTTTTAAAATTCCCCCCCATTGGCTTCAACTTACGAATTTTTCGACTTACAAAGGTCCGTTCAGAATGGATTAAATTCGTAAGTTGAGGTACCACTGTACCAAGATGCTCCTGTCTGCCAATCTGAATGCCCAAGAGGGTCTATTGGGAAGGAGGTGGTCTTTCAGATATTTTGGATCAGAATTTGTTTATCCATGACCTGGACTACCGCTACCCTTCGTGGCTGCACATCACTGCCTCCCACCCATGCTCTAAAAAAAAAAAACATTTTGATTTGGAAACCATGAATAAATGGCTACCCTTTGTGCCATTGGGAACTATTCATGTCCATTAGAAGCCATTTATAAGTTTGGAAACATTAGCATGCTGTAAGCCAACAATTTCCAGGAACGCATCATCTTCCCATCTGGGCTCTGGGCCAAAAAAACAGACCATGTCCTGACAACGTAATTTGTGGCCATTTTCAATCTCATTTTGGATCTTGCTTTAAACCATGAAAATGTTTTAACCAGTAAAAAAAATAATTGCCACAGTAGGTCTGCCAATTGCATGCAGTCTGTCTAACAGTGTGTATTTCCAAGGGATATTTGTTGTTTTCCAGTCAATCCAGGACTGGCTCCAGCTATAAATGGCCCCTGGGCATCTATGGTGGTAACAGCAACAGTAATGTATCCAACGTAATGGTTTGTTCTAGGGCAGGGGGATTCCCTCCAACATTTCTCAGGTGTAAATAGAGACATCCTATTGCATTCCCCCCACCCCCAACATTTCTCTGATAAAAGAGGGGCATCCTTCAAAAAGGACAAGCAAGAAAGTATGGGATCAAATCATAAACTGTAGTTCCGGGACAGTCCCTGGGAAATCAGGACACTTGGAGGGCCTGCAGGGGTTCCCAAACTTTTTTTAGACCAACACCCCTTTAGTTATAAATTCATCCATAGTGCCTCCTCCCTTATGAAAACATTATTCAGAATAGCAGTTCGCATGGCCCACTACAGAAGGAAACCAAACAATAAAATTCAAAACAGTCAGAATCATTTGCACATTGATTCAAAATTCAATTAAAACTATTTAGTTTAATTCAACAAAATGGATGAACTTGATCTAGTGATGCCAGCTTTTCAAAGTCTGATCGTCTGATAGGCACCTTCATGCCACCCCCATGCCTCTTAGCACCCCCCAGGTAATCACCCCCCCCAGCTGGTGGTTCCACCCCCTTTTGGAACCACTGTCATAGGGCATTATGAGAAATTAAAATGATGGTTTTTAGGTACCACCAAAAGTGGGGCAAGAGAGCCATGTATTCCACTATGAGAGCTTTTGGGGAAGGGTGCCACAAACATGCATTTATTTTATTTTATTTTTAAAAAAGACTGTTCGAGACAATAGCAGACAGTAAGAGCACAGCAAAAAAGTCAACATGCCCAGCATATAACTATCAAGTCAGTCTTATGCAACCTGTAAGTGGGTCCTAGGGGTGGAGCTAGTCCTCACCTTCATAGAAAGGCCATCCCAGAGCTCAGTTTCAATAAAGGCCCTGCTCCTACATCATACCCTCCAACATTTCTCCAATGAAAACAGGGAGAAAAATAACAACAAAAATTTTATTATTTATAGCCCGCCCATCTGACTGGGTTGCCCCAGCCACTCTGGGCAGCTTCCCACATACAGTGGACCCCCAGGTTATGTACGTCTCTGGATACGTAATCTTTGGGTTGCGAAAGCAGCAAACCCGGAAGTATTTTTCCAGGTTTCGCCGCTCGCACATGTGCAGAAGCACGTGCGCAGAAGCGGCACCTCTGGTTACAGACCCCCAGAACAAATTGAATCCATATCCAGAGGGTCCACTGTATATGAAAACAGAATAAAACATTAGAAATATATATATATATATATATATATATATATATATATATATATATATATATATATATAGTCCAGTAGCACCTTAGAGACCCACTAAGTTTGTTCTTAGTATAAGCTTGGTATAAACATTTTAAAACTTCCCTATACAAGGCAATCTTCAGGTGTCTTCTAAAGGTTGCATAATTACTTATATTCCGCCCAGCAGGAAGATCTGTAGCACAGACTTCTGTAGCATGAACATCTTCCAGGATATTGGCAAATCAAGGGCTAGAAAGTTTTGGGTGGATTGCCAGCTTCCACCAATAAGCATCATTGAATGTGGGTGTCACAAATGAGCAGAAAATGCACTAGGATTGGTGCTCCAACCTTATGCATTGCAGGAGATTGCAGGGGACTAGACAGAGGGCCTTCTCGGTAGTGGCGCCCGCCCTGTGGAACGCCCTCCCATCAGATGTCAAGGGGAAAAACAACTTCTAGACTTTTAGAAGACATCTGAAGGCAGCCCTGTTTAGGGAGGCTTTTAATGTTTAATAGATCACTGTGTTTTATTTTTCTGTTGGAAGCCGCCCAGAGTGGTTGGGGAAACCCAGCCAGATGGGCGGGGTATGAATGAATGAATGAATGAATAAATAAATAAACAAATAAAATAATACATGACCCTCAAGGTCACGTCCAGCTCTACAGTTTTATGCTTCTATGATGACATTTTTGGCTTAACCTTTCCAGCCAGCAGCCTGCACACATTTCAGTTTCAGACATCTTACTTAAAACAGTGTGTGTGTGTGTGTGTGTGTGTGTGTGTGTGTGTGTGTGTGTGTATTCCTGTACACACTCCCAAGTGCTGTATGAAAGCAAATGCACACACAGCAAACAGTTATATCTTCCTCACTGCCTCAGCAATTAATTGCATCAGTTGAATTACACCAGCAATTAATTTGTCACTTACATCTATTAGCTGAAAGCAGTTTTGTTGCAAAACAAGAAGCTTGGCATATCACAACATATCTCTGCATTAAAAAAAAAACCAAAAAACCCCCCACACATTTCAGCCAACACAGAAAGGATCTAAAGAAGTCAAGCTGTAATAAGAAACGAAAGAATTGGTTCAATAAGTTGTCAGCTCTGAATAGATGGTCATCCTGGCAAGGTTCTCCAATTGACTGCACACATTCATTTTCAGCTGCAACAGAAAACATCAATATTTTATGGACTATATAATCATCCAAGTTGGCCAGTAAGAAATAAATCTTAACCAGGATCTGTAAAGTCTGCAGAAGCAGGAATATTTGTGACAATGGTGTTCACCGCCTTCCACCACTGTTTGGGGGGAAAGGACGATGCAAAATTAAGGGTGGGGAAAAATCAAATGACAAGCATCTCTCTCTGATTGGTATATATACAAGACAATATAGAATACAATGCCTTGCATCTTTGGTTATGTCAACAAAAGTATAGTGTCCAGATCAAGGGAAGTAATAGTACCACTCTATTCTGCCTTGGTCAGACTACACTTGGAAGACTGTGTCCAATTCTGGGCACCACAATTTATTAAGGATATTGACAACTGGAAGGTGTGCAGAGGAAGGCAACAAAGATGATCAAGGGCCTGGAAACCAAGCCTTATGAGGAACGGTTGAAGGAGCTGGGTATGTTTAGCCTGGAATGACCACCCAAAACTGCTCTTTCATGTACATGTGATTTTATATTATTTTACTTTGCCTTGAGCTTTTAAATTTATAGGACTGTATATAAATTCAATAAATAATAATAATTGGTGTTTTTAATTTTGATACTGGTCATTGACTGTAAAAAAGAGAGAACTTGACATGACTTGTTGTATTGTAGCTCTACTCATCTCTGGCCATTGACCATGTTGGCTAGGACTGATGAGAGTTGGAGTCCAACAACATCTAGAAGACCACTGTTTCATCATCCCTGGTGCAGAGACAGTACTGAGTTAGATTGACTAATGGTTTATCCAGCAGTCAATTGCTTAAAGCAGCAATTAAATGATCAGCCTCAATTATTCCGGCTTTTGCTGAACTGGACTTTGAACCCAAATGTTTTCTCGGGGCTGGAATCAATTTTCTAGCCCCTTTGACACTTCTTACGGAAGCCCCCGTCCTTCTCGGCAAACTTAAATAGCATTTTCTACAAGAGGAAAAATCACCTTCAGATCTCGAGTGATATGAATGGAGGTGAAGGATGGCTGGCATTCTAGAGAAATGCCAAGCCCCTTCCATGATGACACCGGGGGAAAGTCTTCTGAGTCATAGCCATGGCCCATTTATTTATGTGCTGCATTTCCCACAGATCCCTTGGACCTCCAGGAAGGTCACAGGAAACCAACAGTCTACATACAAAATTCACGTTAAATAATAAAAATAAGATTACTGCAGCGTAACACAAACATTTCGGCAATGATCAGTTCATTTAAAATACAGGTATTTCCCAGCTTTACCCTTCATCTTCCTCGGAGTTGTGATCAAACCCCTGTTGTCATTCTGAACTCTATTCTTCTTCTCTGGAAGGGTCAGGCTGGGGAGGCGGTCTCCACCATTCTTCCTCTGCCCTGTCCCTGACAGCCAGACTAGATGTGCACCCAACCTATCTTCTCTGTCTGACTGCAGCTCTCCAAGATCTTAAGCAAAGGCTCTTTTGCATCACTGGCTACCTGCTCCTTGAACTGGCAGTGCCAGAGATTGAACCCGGGATCTTCTGCATTCAAAGCATGTCTA
The DNA here is from genome assembly GCF_963506605.1 of Zootoca vivipara. Taxonomy (NCBI): domain Eukaryota; kingdom Metazoa; phylum Chordata; class Lepidosauria; order Squamata; family Lacertidae; genus Zootoca; species Zootoca vivipara. The sequence continues at coordinate 10,625,605 of NC_083283.1, read as the reverse complement.
CTACTACTACTACTACTACTACTACTACTACTACTACTGTTATTCGTTTCTTTTTTTCACAGACTGACCCAAAAAACATCAAAAACAACGAAGAACAAACAAAACAAAGACCACCACAGCTAACCACAAAGGAACAACCATATCCTAGGCCAACCCCAGCATCTCTCACCAACAAAGGAAAACAAGTGTACAACAGCAAACCTATGCAAGCGTCGCTGACAAGAAAAAACCCAACCCAACCCACCCACCCTCCCTCCACCTACTATCCTTCCCCTCCCCTCACCAATGTCTCAACAAACGAAACTGAGTTGTAAAAATCTTAAGAGAGACATTGCTCTTATCTTTGTAAAAATGATTAAAAATGATTAAAATGATTAAAAAATAATAATGACAAAAATTTACCGCCAGCATACAAATCAGTATGGCTAACCTGACCAAAAAACACCCACCCACCCCACGCACACATGAAAACAATTACCATCATAGCCAATCACAAATGGACAACCACACCCTTGGCCAACCCCAATCTCTCTCACCATCAAAAGAACACAAGCGAAAAGAGAAAGGTTGTTGTCTGGTGCCTAAAGATGGATAAAGATGGGTTCAAACTGCCACTCAGCCATGAAACTCACTTGGGGTGAGAACCTTGGGGCAGTCACTGTCTTTTGGCCCAGCCTACCTCACAGGTGGCCCTGTGGGTTAAACCACAGAGTCTAGGGCAGGCATCCCCAAACTGCGGCCCTCCAGATGTTTTGGCCTACAACTCCCATGATCCCTAGCTAACCGGACCAGTGGTCAGGGATGATGGGAATTGTAGTCCAAAACATCTGGAGGGCCGAAGTTTGGGGATGCCTGGTCTAGGGCTTGCTGATCAGAAGGTCAGCGGTTCGAATCCCTGCAATGGGGTGAGCTCCCGTTGCTCGGTCCCAGCTCCTGCCAACCTGGCAGTTCGAAAGCACATCAAAGTGCAAGTAGAAAAATAGGGACCACTCTGGCAGGAAGGTAAACGGCGTTTCCGTGTGCTGCTCTGGTTCGCCAGAAGCAGCTTTGTCATGCTGGCCACATGACCCAGAAGCTGTCTGCGGACAAACGCTGGCTCCTTCGGCCTATAGAGCGAGATAAGTGCCGCAACCGCAGAGTCGGACACGACTGGACCTGATGGTCAGGGGCCCCTTTACCTTTACCTTACCTCACCGGTTAGGATGAAATGTAGAGGTAGGAGAACTACGTATGCTGCCATGAGCTCCTTGGAGGAACAGTGGAATACAACTGTGATAAAAATAGTAATACTAGATTCTGTAGACTTCACACAAAGTAGCAAAATCAACTGTCATCGGCAAGGAGCCCTGAGCCCTGCCCCCTCCCCACTGCAGGAAGAAAATGTTCAGTTAAAGCTGAGACACACTGAATGCTCGAAATTTTCAGTTAATCATGATGCAGACAGACAGCTCCTAGTAATGAACACTGTTCTCCAAGAAAGGAAGTCTTATTCATCACATTTGCTGAATAGGAAGAGGCACCTGTGATGCTAAACTCTTCTTTCTGACAAAGAGACAACTACCTGGAGGCCCCAGTCCTGCCACTCACCACCTGGCCCAGGGCGGGGCCAAGGCCTTTAAGAACTGCTGCTGCTACCAGCCAGGAGGACTCCCCTGCTCAGCGCCCGGAGGCCCCAGTCCTGCCACTCACCACCTGGCCCAGGGCGGGGCCTGATGGGCTTTATAAAGGACTGTTGCAGCCGCTGCTGCTGGGCAGAGAGGGCTCCATTTTGTTTTGTTTTTTTTGTTTAAATCCCTGTTATTTTTTACCTATGTTATTTTAAACTGTATTAAGGATGTATTCTTAGTTTTAGGTTTTGATTTATGTCAAAATTGTTTTCTATTAGGTTGTGTATTTTTTGATGTGGTTTATGTATTGTTTGTGACTTTTGTAATTGTACTATTGCTGTATTGTTTTGATATTCGACTGGAAGCCGCCCAGAGTGGCTGGGGAGACTCAGCCAGATGGGCGGGGTACAAATAAAAAATTATTATTATATTATTATTATATATACCTCCAAACTGAACAGATGTAAAATCCTGTGTGAGTAATGAACTTCTCCCAAAATATAAACACATTTCGTTGGGAGCCCTTTTTTGCATTTCTCAATCTCTCCACTGAGCATGTCACCTTAACACCTAATCCCTCTCTGAAGCAGTTGTTTATTTTACATCCATGTATTTTTGCTTCCAAAAAGCTTGATCCTTGAAAGGATTGACTCAGCTGCCTCTATACCAGGGGTTTCCAAATGTGGGTCTTCAGCTGTTTTTGGACTACAAATCCCACCATCTGTAGCTAGCAGGATCGGTGGATGATGGGAATGGTAGTCCAAAAACAGCTGGAGATCCAAGTTTGGGAATTCTTGCCCCAAACAGACTATACCAGGGGCAAAGAATTCTATGCTGTGCTTTGAAGTCCTGTCCAACAGCTGATAATTGGTGCTTCAGAAGCCTAGCACTTAGCTGATCTTTGTGCTTCAAATGCTTGCAGATCAGCCTCAGAAGCACAGCACATGAAGTCTTACAAAGTGCTGATGATCAGCTGATTGACAGCAGTTCAGAAGCTCCTTTTGGCTCAGCTCGGCTGCCTTTTTACCTGCCCATACTGGTGTCATATGTGACACCAGGGGATTGGCGGCGGCGGGGGGGGGGGGCATGGCTTGAGCAAAATGGCTTGGCAAGTCCTATTCAGCCCATGGGCCAGAGGTTGTATTTCACATTATATTTATCACATGCGAAGTGGCAAATATATATGGAGAAAAGACTGGCTGTTCTTTCCTAGGACAAACTTCACCTGTAAGCCAAAGTCTTCAGTGGGTAGAATTTGACATTTTCAATTAGTTCTGTCTAAGCAGAACCCCAAATATGGCACAATATGCAGTTTTCTGTGGGATTTTACAGCATTTGTCTCCAGGCCCATGCTACCATTATCTTAAATAGGGAAACCACATATTAAAATGTTACACACACACACAAATGGAAGGGCATGTCATTTATGCAAACAATCGCATGAATGCATGCAAACAAATGGATGGCATATTATGGTCACTATGGGAGTGGCAGTAACAGAAGCCAAGAATTGCATGGCCCAGCTGCTTTCCCATTGCTAGGACTTTGTAACACATGCAATAAATACACACAGAGGGATTCCTGATTCATTGCAAGCCAGAATTCAATACAGCATAGTGCTTAGGAAATGTGATCTGAAATATGAGCCATTGTTTCTTTACAATGTCCTTCATTGCAAACAATGCAGAAGGAACAGAAAACTAGTCTTTGTAAACATCTATCAAGTTAGAGCACATCGAGCTTGGTTTTCTAGGAGCTGCTGCTATGGATAAAATCTACTGGGGATCCCTGAGGTTTGATGCTCAAACTCACTGTGGTCAGCTACTTGGGACTGTGCATGCTCTGGTGGCATTTGTCATTTTGGGGGCAAGACAGCCCCCATATTTTTCAAATGATGGACTGACTGTAATGGACCTCTTCTGCTCAGGCTGCACAGAAAAAGCAGTTTGGTTCCTGAAATTCATTTTGATTGTGCAGATAAAATATAAGTGATAGAATTCCATAGGATGGGGTATTAGTGTGTGAAAACAGTCTAGTTCCAAGGATCCCCAGACATGCATCTCCAGATGGTGGAGATGTCAGGAAGGCTCTATCCCGGTGCCAAGGCATCCTCACTTGGTCGGAAGTGGTTGAAAGCCAGATGCAAAATGCGCCTAGCGCCTGGCTAATTTCTAACACTGCCACCTATGCTCCAACTTGCAGTTCCACTATTTTCAGGGCCCCTGCACTGGAGGGCATGTGTTCCCAGTGTAGATTTGGATACTGGTGCCCATGACTTCAACCCTGCTTTGACAAAGTGGAGAGTTGATGCTCTTTAGACTTTCTACGTAGCAAAATATTTTCAGGTAAGGACAGCATCTTACTAGGTCAGACCAATTGCTCATATAGATCAATTCCAACCCTCCTGCCCAAGATGCCCTTGACTGGACAGAACAGGTACTGATCTCCCACCCCACTCTTTTGCCTGCAAAGCCCTTCAGAAAGTTTGCTTCTTCTCAATTTTCCTTGGCGCAGAAACAACTGAGTACAAATAATATGGTCTAGAACCAGGAAATGAAACTTTCATTCCCCAGGTTCGAATATCTATACACTTTTAAGTAAAGTAATGCTCTAAATGCCTATTTCTGAATGAAGGAAACAGACATTTCACACATTGGTTCACTCAAAACAAACAAACAAACAATTGAAAAGGATTCCATGAAGAGCTTCTTTTTGCTTCAAATAGAACAGATCCTATCTAATATTTCCCTTCTGTGAGACATCTGCTCTTCAGATTAATTGGAAAAAAATCTAGAATGAAAGCTAAACAGAGAATTCAAACACTGTGCTTGTGAGAAGTGTAGAAGTTTCCACTAGAGGGAGCCAAATGAAAATGCTGCAAGTCTAACTTTAGAATAGAAAACATTTCAGAACCATGACATGTGGACAGCTCCCCCAGTAGTCTTTTAACGGTAAGTAGCTACGTAGCTTTCCCACCTCCCTTTCATTTCTCTAGGTGTATATAGTTTTGATTTTTCTACTCTTTAGTAAATGCCGACTCCCTCGGCCTGAAAAGCGAGATGAGTGCCGCAACCCCATAGTCACCTTTGACTGGACTTAACCATCCAGCTGTCCTTTACCTTTACCTGACTCTAGCAGTACCTTTCCCAATTTGCAGTATGCATCCTAACTTACACATTGAACCATGTTCTGGACACAGTTTATGATTAAGTTCAGTGTTGCCTTCCCTTCTGCTTAGATTGATGAGAAGCTGTTGTAGAACACAATCATTTAGGGCATCTAGAAACTACTTCTTCTGACCAGAACTAAAGCCACCCATTACTCCAACATTTCCTCCTGTGGATGCCTCTGTGATTTCATTCTCTTTCTCAAGATCACCCTGGACATTGGTCAGGTAGCCAATAAATAGCATGTTGCCAATGCTAAAATTACTCTGCGGTATTTCCACCCACAGTAATTCTGTGCAGGATCCTGTCCCTTTCTAGCTCATTGGTCTCTGTGTCCTTTTTGATGTTACAGGTAGGTAGCCGTGTTGGTCTGAGTCGAAGCAAAAGTGTGCATGCACACTGAGTCTGAAGAAGTGTGCATGCACACGAAAGCTCATACCAAAATAAAAACTTAGTTGGTCTTTAAGGTGCTACTGAAGGAATTTTTTTATTTTCCTTTTTGATGTCTTTGAGATCATCCTCATTCTGCATCTGTATTGGAACTGTTTTTTATATCTTTCTATCATTGATGTGATTGCTAAACAAACAAACAAACAAACATTTTCCTGTTCTTCCTGTACAGTTTGTACCCAGAAATAACCTGTTTATTCCACCAGGTTTCCATTATATCTAGCATCTAATTCAGTGCTGTTTTTAAACTTTAAGGTCCTAAATCAAGGGCAGCCAAGGCAGAACCCTCCATAGGTTGTATCTGGTTGGCCTCTGTAAGAACAGGACGCTGGACTAGATGGGCCAATAACCTGATCCAGCTGGCTCCTCTTACGATCTTATCTTCTTACCCCTAAATGATCTGGGAACCGGAATGTCTCAAGGATAGCTTTCTTCCAGTCAAGTCAATGTTTAGACAATTTCCAGCAGCCCCCGTGCATGGATCTGAAGTAGGTAGCGGGTAGCAACGCAGAATCGGGCTTTTCCACAGAGGTACCAGCTTTTTGGAACATTCTGCTCCAGTGCTCTTCATCTTTGGCTCCCCAAATGTTGTTGGACTACAACTCCCATCATCCTTGAGCTAAGCTGTCTGAGGATGATAGGATTCATAGTCGAACAACACTTGGGAGCCCCAAGCTGAAGAACACTGCTCTTTTCTAAACTTACCTTGCTGGCTTTCCAGTGTAAAATTAAGATGGTAATTTCCTGGAGGGCTGTAAAATACTGGTGCTGCTTATCCTTCTGCATTGTCTGGTGGGAACACATTCCTTTTATCTGGCAGCAATTTTTATATAGCTGTATTATGTCTGGTATTTTTTAACTTTGTTGTAAGCTGTCCTGTAGGTCCATGTTGAATGGAAGGCTAGGATGGCAATATTTTAAATAACACATCAACCAATCAATCACAATTGCAGAGGGATTAGAGCTGGCTGTGGCTGAGAAATATTCTCTGTACTTTCTTACAGACACTCCTTTCATCAATTTTCCTGCAGACCAGGGATGGGGAACACAAAACACATTTCTTATGCATTTTGTACTAGTTTTGCGGATGCCATTTTCCTGTTGATTTTATGCCATTCACAGCCAAAATAATTCCCCCCCCTTTAAGCAATATAGACATTTTTGCAAATAAAAACTAAATAAATAAAGCTGCCCCCCCAGTTGTTGCTGGATTCCCAACTCCCATTAGCCCCGGCCAACATGATCAATGGTCAAAAGTGAAGGGAATTGTAGTCCAACAGCACCTGGTTCTTGCCCAAGGTGCCTTGTGCCATTTACAGTTTCCATAAATTCCTGTATTAAAGTAAATGCATGTATGTTCTTGTTTAAATATCAGCTGCTTGATTAAGTGGGGACCCCTTTCTAGTCAATCAAAAGTTTAGATTATTAAATCAGTGCACTGATTGACTAAAATAAAAAAATTCCTTCAGTAGCACCTTAAAGACCAACTAAGTTTTTATTTTGGTATGAGCTTTCGTGTGCATGCAAGAAGTGTGCATGCACACGAAAGCTCATACCAAAATAAAAACTTAGTTGGTCTTTAAGGTGCTACTGAAGGAATTTTTTTATTTTGCTTCGACTCAGACCAACACGGCTACTTACCTGTAACTAGAACTGATTGACTAAGCCAGGGATGGGGAATCCTGTGGCTCTCCAGATGTTGTTGGATTCCAACTTAATCCCCAGCCAGCATGGCCAATGGTCAGGGGTGATCAGGAGCTGAAGTTTAGCAACATCTGGAGGGTCAAGACGAGGCATCCACAAAATAGAAGGTGATAGGTGTAAGAAGGAACTCAGTTTGTGCATTTTTCTTCAAAATGTTAATACATGCCAGTTAAACACTACAACTAAAATTTATAAGTAAGCATGACAGGGAGTTGAGTTTGTTAGTTACCTTTCCTCTTTGAAAAGTCCAGAATAAAACAATTACTATAGTTACAACTGGCTGTTGGACTACTGGTTGATAAACGATTGAGTAGTTCTAAAGTTATGACCACTGGCATTTAAAGTGTTGCCAACTTTCAAGACGCAATGATCATACACGAAGCTGGAGTGTCAAAGCCTTTCTAAGTGTCGAAGCTAATATTCAACACAACCCCCTTTAAGATTGTTCATTTCAGATATTTCCGAAGTGCCTTTCCAGACTACAGCCTGCCCAAGGTGGCTCACATGAATAGCAAATACGCAATTTCATTAAGAAGAGAAGCATCGAAACAGGCAGCTCAAACCGCTACAAAAACATCCCATTGCAATATAAGTCAGTAAATGCTAACAACCCACCAGCAGTAGCAGCCCATGCAATAAAACCTCTCAATTAAAAGGCAAGGAAAGCAGATGGGCTTGTAAAGCTTTCATAAATACTTGAAGAAGACTGAGGTACCCTAACAGAAATCTTGCCAAGGAAATGTACCAGAGTCACAAACTCTTTTGTCCAATGGGGGCAGGTGGGTGGAGGGACCATGCTCTAAAGCAGGGGTCAGCAAACTTTTCCAGCAGGGGGCCAGCCCAATGTCGCTCAGACCTTGTGCGAGGCCAGACTATATTGGGGGGGGACGACACACGAATGGATTCCTATGTCCCACAAATAACCCAGAGATGCATTTTAAATAAAAGCACACATTCTACACATAAACACGCTGATTCCCGGACTGTCCTTGGTCTGGATTTAGAAGGCGTTTGAGCCGGATCTGGCCCCCGGGCCTTAGTTTGCCTACCCATGCTCTAAAGTTAGGAGTCTGTGACCCCCAAATACAAGGATGGATGGACACTAGAGCACAGCAGCTTATTGAAAGGGTACAGGAGTATAAGAACTTCCATGCAGGGTGAGATCGACCATGTGGTGGGTTGTTCTGTTTCCATCTACTGCCAACCAAACGTCTTTAAAGCCTCTCTTTGGGGTGATGGACTTCCCCTGTTGTTCCTCGCCAGCAGCTAATATCCAGCAGCTACATACCACCTATGTACCTCTTGGTGTGGGTGGACAACCTAAGCTACTGACCGCCTCTTCATCTTAGGAACATTAGAAGAATCATTCTGGATCTGAACAAGGGTTTGCCTAGTCCAGCCTCCCATTTCCAACAGTGGCCAAGGAGATGCCTCTGGGAAGGCTACAAGTCAGGCATGTGTGCAAAAACAATCCCGATCCCCAGCACCTTGCAATTCAGATGCAGGTGGCCTCTGACATCGGAGGTATAGTCCTCCCGTCTCTGCTGGTAGCCATTGATTGCCTTAACCACCATGAATTCAAAGCCATCTAGGTTGGTGGTCATTCCTACGTCATGCGGTATGGCATTCACTATGCATTGTGTGAAGAAGAACTTCCTTTTGTCTCTCCTGAACCTGGGTTTCTAGTATTACAAGAGAAGGAAGGTTTTTTTTTTAGGAGAAACCCTATGAGAATAAATTCTGTAAATTATTTACATAGTCTGTGTGCAAGCATGCACACCCACCTACATCTACTGCCTTCAGAAGATGGGTTGAAATCTAGAAGCTAAGAGTTATCAGGAAACCAATATGTGCAAATTACTCTGGGACTGAATCATCACTTACTTTTCCTTGGGAAATGTCTGAACTGTGGGTGTGGGAAGACATTGAATTCAGACACACCGAGACAGCCATCTACACCAGTCTAGCCATAATAACATAATCCTATTAAGGTTTATGGGAGTCACAACAGCTGCAGGGTGGAGCAGAGACTCCCAGCGCCGCCTCCTGAAATCAGATCTAGCTTGATCAAATCCGCTGAGTGGTCCGGGAAAATAAGCTGGGATGAAACACAGCCTGCATCCACCTTGCTTGTGCAGTTCCTGGTGCAAGCAACTACGAGGATAGCCCAAGCTGTATTGTTACGAAAACCAAGTTTGGCATCAGGTTGATAAGAAACCAGTTGTAGCAAATTGGCTAAAGGTAAAGGTAAAGGGACCCCTGACCATTAGGTCCAGTCGTGACCAACTCTGGGGTTGCGCGCTCATCTCGCATTATTGGCTGAGGGAGCCGGCGTATAGCTTCCAGGTCATGTGGCCAGCATGACAAAGCCGCTTCTGGCAAACCAGAGCAGCACACGGAAATGCCGTTTACCTTCCCGCTGTAGCGGTTCCTATTTATCTACTTGCATTTTGACGTGCTTTCGAACTGCTAGGTTGGCAGGAGCTGGGACCGAGCAACAGGAGCTCACCCCGCCACAGGGATTCGAACCGCTGACCTTCTGATCAGCAAGCCCTAGGCTCAGTGGTTTAACCACAGCGCCACCTGGGTCCCTTAGCAAATTGGCTAGAAGTTACTAAAATTTGTGGCACGCTGCAGCTGTTTCCTAAAAAATGGTCTTGCCCCATCAAGGACATGGGGACCTCCTCCCGCAAGAGACATTTTAGACCAAGAGTAGCATATGTGCTGACCTCTCCATATGGCTGGACTGCATGACTTAGCCCTAGATGACTTAGGCCCCAAATATCTGAGAGACCTCATCCTACCCTACAGACCTTCCTGGGTGTTAAATCAGCAGACAGGGCCCTCTTGGTAGTTCTGCAACCCTCTGAAGTTCAGGTGGCGGCAGCCCAGGAGAGAACATTTGCTCTGGCAGCTCCTTAGATTCCCTCCTAGCATAGGTGCATTGGGTATCTTCATTATACAGAACTTCTTTACCAGGGCCTTTGGCACAAATACTAATAACATCTCACATCACCTTGGCTACTCATGTTTTGTTATCTTCATCACCCAGCAGCCAACCCCACTCTGGCAGCTGCCAGCAGCCAAAAAGGGCAACGTTTGTGCCTGCAAATCCTCTCCAACGATCCTGTCCACATCCTGCACAACCCGAAAGCATTTAACAGAACAAGAAAGACTAGGCACGTCCAGTGCTGCACCTGTATTTAACATATCATCCAAGCTCGATTGGAGCCTTGTGCTTTCACTCAGGCAATCCAGAGTTACAGCAGGTGAGAGACATGTGGTGTTGAAATCCCCCAGAACAACCAGGATATATTCAAGACCACATTTGATACCACCCCTGGAAGCTCAAAGGGTGGAAGGTACACTATGAGAACTTAAGCAGAGCCTGCTGGATCAGGCCAATGGCCCATCAAGGCTGAGGTCCGGAACTCACAGTGGCCACCCAGATACCCATGGCAAGCCTGAAAACAGAACCACTCTCTGCTTTTGTGTTTCTCAGCAGCTGGGATTCAGAGGTGTACTGTCTCCAACAGAGGAGGCAGGTCATCTGCTCAGGATTCCAACCAACCATTCCTTCCAGTGGTTTTTTTTTCCTGATCACCCCTCTCAAATCAAAATGAATGCCCTTTTAGACACACAAGAAGAGCATGCTGTTCTCAACATGGCCTACCAGATTCCTGTAAGAGGGACTCAAATGCAACAGTACTTTCCCACTTGTGATCCGAGCAACTGGTATGGAGAAGTATAATTCCTCTGAGAGATTTTACTTTCTTGGGCTCCTTGATCACTGCAGATGGTGACAGCAGTCACGAAATTAAAAGACGCCTGCTTCTTGGGAGAAAAGCAATGACAAACCTAGACAGCATCTTAAAAAGCAGAGACATCACCTTGCCTACAAAGGTCCGTATAGTTAAAGCTATGGTTTTCCCAGTAGTGATGTATGGAAGTGAGAGCTGGACCATAAAGAAGGCTGATCGTCGAAGAATTGATGCTTTTGAATTATGGTGCTGGAGGAGACTCTTGAGAGTCCCATGGACTGCAAGAAGATCAAATCTTTCCATTCTTAAGGAAATCAGCCCTGAGTGCTCACTGGAAGGACAGATCGTGAAGCTGAGGCTCCAATACTTTGGCCACCTCATGAGAAGAGAAGACTCCCTGGAAAAGACCCTGATGTTGGGAAAGATTGAGGGCACAAGGAGAAGGGGACGCCAGAGGACGAGATGGTTGGACAGTGTTCTCGAAGCTACGAACATGAGTTTGACCAAACTGCGGGAGGCAGTGCAAGACAGGAGTGCCTGGCGTGCTCTGGTCCATGGGGTCACGAAGAGTCGGACACGACTAAACGACTAAACAACAACAATTCCTCTGACAGCGGAGATAAGCGCTCAGTTCTCTCTGGCTGGACAGAGAGACGTTCCAGTCGTCCCTGCCGCACCACTCGAAAAGAGAAGGGCGAGCAAGCAATGGTTGCTGTGGTGGGGGAAACTGGGCAAACAGCAGCCACCATTGCTTCTCTGAGCCCTCTCACTGCATCCCGGGAGCGGCAAGGTATCTGCCTTGCATTTAGAAGGTCCCTGGTTCAGTCCCCAGCCTGTCCTCTGCTAGCTAGCTAGAGCAGGAGTCAGGTGTGATGTATGGCAGGTTCCTACATCCCTGTGCTTGCCCTCTCTCTGTGCAGCAAGCAGAAACCTAGGATCATAAGACCAGCCTGCTGGTTCAGGCCAAAGGCATATCTAGTCCAGAACTCTGTTCTTGTAGTGGCCAACCAGGTTTCTATGGGAAAACCTGCAAGCAGGACTCGTGTGCAGCAGTATTATCCTCCCTTTTAATGCCACCCATGTTGGTGTCCATCACTGGCTCTGGTGGGGGTGAGGTCCATATTTTAACCACGCACTGCAAAAGCAAGAAGTGCTTCCTATTGTCTTTCAGCTTCATTGGATGTTTGTGAGTCCCTGTCTTCAAACGCCAGGTACAGACACTCAAAATTCATACTGCTAAAACGAGGTATCAGATCACAACAAAAATGGGCAATTTCTTCCCCGTCCCATCAGCCAAGTCTGGGCTATTGTGGACTGAAAGCCCAGGTGGTCAGTCTAATGCCATCCAGCTCACCCACTTTGCATCCCCGCCCTTGGCATTTTCCTGACTTGGTCAGCTTCTGTTGCCAACCCTGGCTATAACTATCACAGAGTGATGTGAACATGGGTTGCACAAATGCTGCAGAAAAATGACTGATGAAGGAATAGAAGCAAGGAAGCTAGAAATGAGAATAAGAAAGGAAAGTGTCAAAATGATATTCTTATTCTTATATTCTAAGGAAGGGGGTATACCAAACCGATTCCTAAAAGGCTGTCAAGTTATTGGAAGCTGCTGTGTTTGGTGGAAATGAGTGTTAAATAAATGAGCACACATAGGAGAGATTGATCTGCAGGTCCCAGCTTTGATTTGAGAGGTTGCTAGAGCATAAGAAAGTTAGTCCCATTTCCGATCCAGTTTGTAAAATGGCGCAAATGGGGTCACAATCCTAATGAAAAAGCTGTACTCTGAGCTGTACTGGACTCCGTACTCTCAGATGTTTGTAGGCTTCCAGGGTGGTAAAATACACTCTGAACTTGCTCAGAGGTGCTTTCTTCAAAACTGCTGCAACACACATCACGTTGCTGAGCCCTTGGCACTGAAAACAGGATCTAGAATCAGGGCTCTAGTGATCTTAGGTGCCAATAAACTATTAGTCCAGAAATCACTTCCATCTCCCCCTCCTCCAGTGCTTCCTAAACCAAATGATCTGTTCTGGGTTCTCTCTTCTGACTTAAAGGCATGTATGAAAGGGGTTGCCAACTATGTCTTACAGTAGGTGATGAGGTTTTCTCATGATTGTAAAAAACAAACAAAAACCCTTTGTTTGTCAATTCCTGCTACAGGTCAAGCTGCCACTAGAGTCCTTTGAAAGAATGGGGGCTGTGAACCTTAAATAATCCGAAATTGTGTATCAAAAGGCAATTGTTAAGTATTTAAGGGCTCTCCCCACCTGCAAACTGTTAAGTGCACAAAACATTTCTCTTGGATTTTTAATAAATAAATAAATAAATAAATAAAGTCGATTCCTATCAGCAAGACAATTTCTAGAGCAGATGAGACTTTCCACTTTTTAGATCTTATGCCCCTGTAAAATGTTCGATTGCATTGTGTCACACAGCAAAATAATCCTTAGACCTGCAAGCTTTCCAGTTTGTTTATTTTATAAATACAGCTGGCATTATTTATTTACTTGATGGAAGATTCTTTTTTTTTAAAAAAAGTACCACATATATCTTGAAACTTGCAATAAAAGAAAATGGATTTTTGTTTCAATTCTTAATATATTTCTGCCTTCAGAAAAGAAATTTAGGAATAGTTTAAACTGATTCATTTATGTATTATATTGTTACATTAATACCCCACCTTTTCTCTGAGTAGCTCAAGGTGGTGAGTGTGGCTGCTCTCCTCTTCGAAATTTTACTCACAACAACCCTGTGAGGTAGATTAGGCAGAGAGACTCTGACTGGCCCAAACTCACCTAGTAACTTTCATGGCTGAGTGTGGATTTGAGAGTCCAGCACTCTGACCAAGCTGACTCTCGTGTATGCCAAATAAATGACAAAAGTGACTGATCTCTCCCTGTTCACCATAATTAATCCCTGATAAATTAGAAACTGCCGGGAGCCAAGACTGACATAACAATTACTTCTTTCGAGACCTCATCACTCAAAACCTTTGTCCAGGTGGCAGAAACAGAGAACCGGACCCCCAGCAAAAGCCATTTGGCATGATCTGCACTTTTATTTTTTATTTTTTGAGATTGAATGCTGTTTTGCAGAGGGTTGGGGGAACAAAACACCCCAGCGACAGCAGCCCAGGAACTAAGAAACCAGCACTACCCCAATGAACACTCTCATTTAATGGAGAGATGATCTGATTTACTTCTTGGACACTAAGGTTCGATGCTAATTCGACCACAGGCATGGCTCCAAGTGGAACCATGGATCAGGTGGCTCCGGGCATATATTGCTACTTTCCCTGCTTCATCCATCATGGTATGCAATCAGGACAGATTTGAAGGTGTCAAACACAGATTGTCAAGCCCATTGAAAAATGTGCACAAGCGGTAGGGATCTGCGAACTGACACCTCACCCACTGCAAGGTGAGAAGTGCCATTCCAATATGCTCCATATTAGCACGATACAGGCAGAAACCGAGAATCCAAAAATAAGGAAAGGTACAGTATATCCAACTAAAACCGTTCTCCTTCTTGATTAACCTTGTTAATGGTTGCCAAAATAGCTTCAGGGATTGAAAGCAGCATTTTAGGGTTGCAATGAGCTTGCCTGTGTGTTTTGCAAAACATTCAGGTGCATCGATATATCTACCGCCTTCTAAATTCTGCTTCCAGGTAGATTCTTTTAACTCCACTTGGTGCAAGTATCAACTAAACATGAGAATATTGAGTGGAGGGGAATATGGAGGACCCACTAGGTAATGTTGCAGTGGACACAGCTGGTCTTGGACCAGGAGTGCAGTGGTGGACTTGGGGCAGGAGACCTGCATTCGGACTCTTCGGACCTGGAGAATTTTGGACCAGCTGCTGCCTCTCTGCCTAACCTACTACACAGAGATGTGGTGAGGATGACACGAGACAAGCTCATGAGCAGTGAGCGTCCCGAGGTCCTTGGAGGAAGAGTGGGATACATATGTAAGAGGTCGGGATGCAGATGGGAGTTGCAATCTAACATCTGGGTGCCAAGTTGGCTACTCCTGTCAGATGGACATAAAGATTAAGGATGGGTGCTCTTCAATATAGCCTTCCCTTTGCATCTCCACCTAAGTGACTAAAATATGGATACAAAGACATTAGATTTCCATGACATGGGTTGTTTGATCATGAGAAAAGCCCAACTTTTATGTGTCGTTCCTCATAAGGTCTCACTGCCTCCTCCCTCTCCCCACCCTAAACAGAGCTAGATGTCTGAACCTGTAATTCCTCTTGCATTAATCAGGATTATGAATGCACCAGCACATCCTTGCTAGGATATAATCAACCCATTATGAGAAAGGATAACTTTACTCAATGATGATGCCTTGATGCCTTAGTAACCCAGCTCATGGGGGAGATGAACATGTGTCCTTACAAGTTGCCCCACTATAGGTGACTTCGGGGAGAGAAAGAACGATGAACCCACAGGAAATACCTGGTTGACGGAGGTCATGGTTTGCCTCGGGATCACCAGCTGCATGACGAGTTGCAGAACGGAGGTGACTAAGCCGGCCAGGATAGCCCAGGTGAGGGGCAGAGGCAGCATGCTGTAGGTGGCAAAGAGCGTGAAGAGCACATAGCCAATGCCGTCTCCGAGAAGACCACAGCCAAGGCCGGCGGCCAGGATCTGTGTGGCCATGGCCACCCAAGTGACCACCCCACTGTACTGCAGGTAGGTGTAGGAGGTCGTATCCTTCCTGACCACCACTAAGGCACAGATGACCACCTCGATGCCCGTGAAGAAGCCCAGCAGGATGCCCTTGATGGGGTCCATAGGGGCCGAGGCCAAGGTGAGGTGGAGCAGCAGGAGGGTCAGCTTGGTGAGCACATCCAAGATGTTCACCACCACCTCGGACTTGCGCCTCTGGCCCAGGAAGTAGCGTTGGTAGAGGCGCTCCAAGTCCCGGGACTTGAAGGAGTTGCGCAAGGTAGGGAAGATCACGCCGCGGTACGTGTAGCCCCAGTTGAGGAAGAAGTCCGAGTTGCTGGGAGCGCAGTCGAGCTGCAGGAAGCCCAGGTCCCCGCTGCTGCTCGTGCGCTCCGGGAAGACTTTAGTTCCCCCATTGTTGTGGCCGCCGAGGCTCTTGCCTGCCGACCGCGGATGGTGGGAGTGGTTGGAGCAGAAGGACTCCTCCGAGCCCAGCACTTTCCCTCCACTGTGCTCCTGGATGAAGCGCTGCTCAGTGATGTGGCGGACCGCCGTCTGCCACAGCAGGCGCTGGGAGCGAGCGCCGCTGCTAGGGGGCGTCTGGTTGATGGTGTACAACTCGTCGCTGTCGCTCAGGCAGCGCACCTCGGATAGCTCCATCGTGTGGCTCGGGGTGGTGGCGGCAGCAGCAGCAGCAGGAGAGGGAGGGTGTATCACATTGAAAGGCGGTGGCTGCCCCCTACCCCCTAGGCAGACGGGGTGGGGGGGATCAAGGGTCAGTCAATTATTGCAGAAGAAAGGGGACACCCCATGCCTTTTTGGCACTGGATAGACCTTTGCATGGGGGGTTGGCTTTGTAAAGTGCATCTGCCCCTGCCCCCCAGGTTATTATTACAGCTGGCGGGGGTGGGGGAAGCAGATTGAGAAACAGAAGGCCCTTCTTGCTAACAGCGTGGTCAAAAGTCCAGTGCAATCAAAGCCACATCCTTGTGGGTCCCTGCTTGGCGCCGCAGAATCCAAAGGCAAGGAGGGGAAAGACACCAACAGAGAGGCAAAAAGTGCCCTTCAGACCGAGCCAATGAAAGGAGGGCAGGTTGGTGGCTCCCATCCTACATTCAGAAAGCATGGCGTACTGTTGGATATTGGAAGTTGCCTTAGGATGAGCCAGACCATTGGTCCATAAAGCAGAGGACTCCCTCCTCTGATTGGCTCTCTGAGGTTCCAGGTTCAAACCCTTCCCAGTCCTGCTGTGGAGATCCCTGCAACTGGAAACGGCAGGGACTGAATCCAGAGCATGTGGTCTGTCAATTGGATATGACTTCTTGCAGAAGAGAAATGAGAGCCCTATGCAATAGTGATATAGGTGGGTGGTTGTTTTTCTTAAAGATATATATATATATGTATATATTGTAGAATATTACAGGTGCATTAATTACAGCAACAACAACATCATGCAACTTCTTAGGAGAGGGAGAGGGAAGTGACCACCTGGAGGGTTCTAGGAGCTTGATGGAAGATCTGTTCCTTTCACACGGGTACTTATATATATATATCTGTACAGCTGCAGCTGAGAGGGCGAGAGAAAGGTGATCGCTGGTTTGCTATAATCCGCGGCGTAGTCGCCTATCAGGATCAGCCATCCGTGCCACAAAGAGGAAGAACCGAGAGGATTGAAACGGGAAGGAGGTTAGAAACCGAAAGGGAGAGAAAATGCCTAAGGAGACCCCAACCGGGGCGCTGGTCTCACTCCCGAAATTGACAAGGCTGCCGGTGGTCCAAGCGGGAGGCGAGGTGCGAAGCTGACAAGGTCAAGGGAGCTGGAGCTCGCGGCTGGCCCGGAGTCGCCTCTTTCCAAGCGCGCGCCGAGAGCGATCCAGGGAAACTCCAGCCGCGCAGGAAGATGCAAAGAGTTTTCCTTTTCTTTCGGGAGATCGGAGACTTGCAGCAGCGAGACATGGCCGGCTTGGCGATGGGGAGGGAAGCAGTCGGGGTGGGGGACGCAGTGGTTGGCGGCTCACGGCTCGGCGACTTCAAGTTTCCCCGCAGGGGGAGAGAGGAGCCGTCGGCGGGATGCCTCGCTGGGCATCTCTTTGACGCGCGGCGCGTAATGGTTAGGCGACGGTCCTCATTGCGCTTCCCACGCCGCTTTAAACCGATCTCCCTCCCTCTCCAGCCTTCCTCCTTCTCCCTCTTCCCCTTCCCCAAAGCCTAACCAGAGCCTTCAGTCTAACATGCCGCTACCTCGAGGGGAGGGGATGCTTTATGAGATCCAAGGAGTCCCCCCCCCCCAAAAAAAAAAGAAAGAAAGAAAGAGGCGAAGGGGCCGCCCTTCAGAGCAGCTGCCCCGGGATGGCAGGAGTTTGGGGCATCCGGAAAGTCAGAGGGCTCCTCCTACCCCCGCCCCGAGGGGCTGTTTACTCCTCGCTGCTCCGTGCGCCCCCCATCCGTCCATCCGCCCCTTGGGCAGCTGCTGGGCTAACAGCAGCTCCGCCGATTGGGCATTTCCGGCGCACTCGGGTCCTGCTCTGGTCCACCGCAGCCGCGATTTCCTGTTAGCCCTCTGAGAGTGGAATCAGAGCAAGCGAGCGAGGGAAAAGATAATCCGGAGCTCAGGAGAGCTGGTTCCGTGGCGGGAGCTCCTCTTGCCGCCGCCGCTGCTTCTACTGGGAAAGGCAGAGCCCGGCTCGGTCAGCTGATGGCCCAGTGACGTCAGGCTCTACTGCTCCCGCTCCCCTGTGCGCCCACTTAAAGAAGTACCATCTCTCTCCCCACCACCACCAACAGCACCCCCAAGACACGCACATTGTCCCCAAAGGGATGGATCCGAATGAGCCAGTGGGTAGGGGGTTCCTGCTGGGTTCCACTCACCCTGCTTAGGACTAACTTCACAGGCAACCAGTGCGAACTCACTTGGAATCAAAGTCTGCTTTCCATCCAGAAGGTGCAATCTGAAGCGCTAAATCGCAAGACCCACTGACGTGGAGTCTCTGCCCCCAAAGTGATTCCAAAATCACTAGGAATACTACTATTTATTATCAATATTAGTATTACAAACATCAACACACCTGGCTTATAGCTTGCAGAAAACAAAAAGAAGTCTTCTTCGTTTTTGGGTTCCATTCGTTCTCCTCGCCCCCAAACTTCAGGGTGAGTTATAGGGCCTGATCCTGTCCACTATGTCACACATACAGAGGAGGTCAACTGCTTCTTTCTAGCTAGGTAGCTCTGTTTCTAGCTAGGTAACTCAGATCGTGAAGCTGAGGCTCCAAGACTTTGGCCACCTCATGAGAAGAGAAGAATCCTTGGAAAAGACCCTGATGTTGGGAAAGATGGAGGGCACAAGGAGAAGGGGACGACAGAGGACGAGATGGTTGGACAGCGTTCTCGAAGCTACGAACATGAGTTTGACCAAACTGCGGGAGGCAGTGGAAGACAGGAGTGCCTGGCATGGTCTGGTCCATGGAGCCACGAAGAGTCGGACACGACTAAACGACTAAACAACAACAACAACAAAGCTCTGTTGGCTGTAAGAACTTATGAAGAACCAACTAGTCCAGCAGCCTGTTCTTACAGTGGCCAACCAGATGTCTGTGGGAAACCCGCAAGCAGGACCTGAGCCCAGGAGCCCTCTCCTCTCCTGTGGTTTCTAGCAACTGGTATTTGGAAGCATTACTGCCTCCTATTGCCTCCAATGTTGGAAATAATGCGGGTTAAGTTTTAATTCAAAGGGTGGAAATATGCTCAGGTTTTGGTATCACTGCTGTTGTGCAAGACATCTCACAGTCATTCCTTTTGGAGCTTAGAAAAGGTCAAGCATCCATGGGGGTAAGAAAACATTTCCCAGGCTAACAGTATCTGAGGAATTGACTTCTTCTGACTTTGAATGGTCACTCACGATCCACTAATATAGGGAACAGTAAACACAGAACTGTGCTTAAAAAAAAGAGAGAGAGACAGAATGTGCTTGGGTACAAAGAGTAATAGAGCTACAGCCTGTGATGATAGAGATCACATTATAAGGTACATAGTCTCCAGGCTTTATGAGATACATGGTTTTTATTCATGTATACAAGGAACATGGGGAGGGTCCAGAGAGCAATGGTACGGCATGTGCTTTTCGTGCAGAAAGTCCGAGGTTCAGTACTCAGCCATTCAACTAGAACAGGGATGCGGGAACCTGTGGAACTTCATAAATTGTTGGACTCTAACTTCCACCATGGACAGTGGTCAGGGATAGTGGGAACTGCGATCCAACAGCATCTTGAAGGCCACAGATTCCCTGTCCTTGAACTAAAGGCACTTCAGTTGCAGGAGAAGTCTCCAGCCTTTGATCTTGGGGAACAACTACCACACCACCACAAATACCTCCCTTTCAAACAAATTAAAAAAGGTAAAGGTAAAGGGGCCCCTGACCATCAGGTCCAGTCGTGTCCGACTCTGGGGTTGCGGCGCTCGTTTTGCTCTATAGGCCAAGGGAGCCGGCGTTTATCCGCAGACAGCTTCCGGGTCATGTGGCCAGCATGACAAAGCCACTTCTGGCGAACCAGAGCAGCGCACGGAAACGCCGTTTACCTTCCCGCCGGAGCAGTCCCTATTTATCTACTTGCACTTTGATGTGCTTTCGAACTGCTAGGTGGGCAGGAGCTGGGACCAAGCAACGGGAGCTCACCCCGTTGCAGGGATTCGAACCGCCGACCTTCTGATCAGCAAGCCCTAGACTGTGATTTAACCCACAGCGTAATTGGTGATGAGCTGGAAGCATTTCTGGAGGAAACTGAGCATCTAGATCCATTCCAATCTGGGTTAAGGACTTAATCTTCCTTGGAGAGGAGAGGAAAGTGTGATCATTTGCTCTTACTAGACCTGTTATCTATCCTCTGGGACAGTTTATGAGGACACAGTTCCCTTTGGGAACATGGCACAGCAGAGACTGCGGTGTCTTTATGATATATGGTTCCATTTACACATATATAGAACCTGTAGCTAAATCACAGAGCTTTCACATCCTATAAGGGTCTGGCTTCCCCCATAAGGAGAGCATTAGACAGGCAGATTTCATCTCTTGAGTGCCCACTTCATTGGGCAATATCTTATATGTTTTTGTGTGGGTCTCAAAGGTCAGATAATAAGCCCAAGATAGGAAAATAAGTAGTAAGGGAACACCTAGCTACTTTAAATGAATTCAAATCTCCAGGGCCTGATGAGCTGCATCTAAAGGTACTAAAGGAGCTTGTGGATGCAATTTCACCGCCTTTGCCTATTATCTTTGAGAATCCTTGGAAAGCAGGTGAGGTTCCTACAGATGGGAGGTGTGCAAATGTTGTCCCCATATTAAAAAAGGGGAAGAAGGAAGACCCAGGTAACTACTGACTGGTGAGCTTGACATCGATACCAGTGAAGGTCCTAGAACAGCTAAATCAACCGTCGGTCTGTGAGCATTTAGAAAAGGGTGTTGTGATTACTAAGACCCACCATGGGTTTGTCAAAAATAAGTCATGCCAATCTGATTTCCTTTTTTGATGGAATTACAAACTTGGTGGATCAGGGGAATGGTGTGGACATAGTGTATCTTGATTTCAGTAAGGCTTCTGACAAACTCCCTCAGCGAGGAAGCTGGTAAAATGTGGGTTGAACGAGGTAACTGCTAGGTGGATTTTTAGCTGATTGACTGACCAAACCCAAAGAATATTCATTAATGTTTCCTAGCCATCCTGGAAAAATGTGACAAGTGGGGTGCCGCAAGGTTCTGTCCTGGGCCCGTTGTTGTTCAACATCTTTATAAATGACTTGGATGAAGGAATTGAGGGGATGCTCATCAAATTTGCAGATGACACCAAACAGGGAGGGGTAGCTAATCCCGCAGAAGACAGAATCAGAATTCAAAATGACCTTAACAGATTGGTGAACCGGGTGCAAACTAACAAAATGAATTCCAATAGGGACAAATGTAAGGTTCTGCACTTAGGCAGGAAGAACCGGATGCACAAATATAGGAAGGAGGACACCTGGCAATACATATGAAAAAGGTCGAGGGGTCTTGGTGGACCACAAGCTTAACATGAGTCAACAGTGTGAGGCAGCAGCAAAAAAAGCTGCAGCTATTCTAGGTTGCATCAACAGAAGTATAGTGTGCAGATCAAGGGAAGTAACAGTACTATTCTGCCTTGGTCAGACCACACTTGGAATACTGTGTCCAATTCTGGGCACCACAATTTAAGAAGGATGTTGACAAGCTGGAATGTGTGCACAGGAAGGCAACCAAGATGATCAAGGGGCTGGAAACTAAACCTTATAAGGAATGGTTGAAGGAGCTGGGTATGTTTAGCCCAGAAAAGAGGAGACTGAGAGGAGATGTGGTAGCCATCTTCAAATATCTGAAGGGCTGTCACATGGAGGAGGGATCATGCTTGTTTTCTCCTGCTCTGGTGGGTAGGACTTGAACCAATGGCTTCAAGTTGCAAGAAAGGAGATTTGGAAAACCTTTCTGACAGTAAGAGCTGTTCAGCAATGGAACAGACTCGCACGAGAGGTGGAGGACTCTCCTTCCTTGGAGGTTTTTAAGCAGAGGCTGGGTAGCCATCTGTCATGGATGCTTTAGCTGCATTGCAGAGGGTTGGATTAGATGACCCTTGGGATCCCTTCCAATTCTATTTTTACCAAGTTTTATTCATTCATTCAAATATTATAAAATACTGTATTATCCTTTTGCTTTTACAGGTGCTGCTGCTTTTTTATCGGTATATCCAACACTTGGCTCATTCTTTGTTGAATAACAGCTCCTTTTATGCTAATCCCTTTCCACGTACGCAGTGCACAGACCACCCAGGAAGACTAAGGCTGAAATGTGTTTGTGCTTTGTGAAAGTCCATTGGTTATATCTATTTAGTCTGGTGACTTTTTTGTGCTTTGTGATATTTTATGAACTACATTTGTTCAATCTGAAGATTGTTTGCTTGTTTGCTTTGGATATAAATAGCTATAGATCATTCATTCATAACTGCCATTAGATTGATGTAAATTATTTTTAAATATATTGCATGTATTTATACCAGGGGGCAATCCCATGACAAGATCCACTGGGATGAGCAGATAAGGATCCAGCTGGTCTCTGGCTCAGCCAGCTGATTCCAAACTCTGCTGTGCTCAGCCAGCATTAAGACCCCCAACTCTGGCTCAGCCAAAGATACATTGACATAACTTGCTCAGGTCAGCTGGGGTTCAGATAGTACAAGTCTTCCAAAACTGTCATGGCAAAGTTGTAGCCAAAAAGTATACACCAATGCCAGAGATTGGGGAATTAGGTTGGATTGCAAGCCTGTTCAGCTTGGTTACATGACCTGGCAAACTGGCATAGAACACTATTTTAAGACTTGTTTCCCCTCTGCCAGGCTTAGGCAGAGCAGCAACAGCTTCTCCTTCTCCTTCTCCTTCTCCTTCTCCTTCTCCTTCTCCTTCTCCTTCTCCTTCTCCTTCTCCTTCTCCTTCTCCTTCTCCTTCTCCTTCTTCTTCTTCTTCCTCCACTCGTAGCCGAGTAAGATTGTCTTCCATAAACACGATTTTAACAATGGGTCCGTAAGTGACTGTGGAGGCCAATTCTGGATCCACACGTCCTTCCACAGTGGGGACATTGGTTTCCAGGCAGGAGTTGATCACGGTGTGGATTTGCCAAGCGTGCCTTCCTCTTAGCACGTTTCTCCCTTGTGTCCTGTGATCGAGTTTCCTCAAAGCCCATGACACCTTTGGTAAAGGCTGTTCTCCAACTGGAGCGCTCGCAG
Source organism: Zootoca vivipara (assembly GCF_963506605.1). Taxonomy (NCBI): domain Eukaryota; kingdom Metazoa; phylum Chordata; class Lepidosauria; order Squamata; family Lacertidae; genus Zootoca; species Zootoca vivipara. The sequence goes on along the minus strand of NC_083283.1, from coordinate 10,602,460 downwards.
GCCAGTGTTTCCCAGTTGTCAGTGTTTATGCTACATTTTAAAAAGATTTGCCTTGAGACAGTCTTTAAACCTCTTTTATTGACCACCAGGATTATGCTTTCCATTTTTAAGCAACAGCAACCCAATTGCTGAACAGGGTTTGGATCTGGTGCAATTTCGTGCTGGCTCAAGTTATACCTGCTTGCTTTATGCCAGCTTCTTGTGCATAGGATTTCTCCCTTAGTTTGCCATTGGCTTTTGATCCCAATTTTTTTTTATTATGCCTTAATTTTGTTGAGATTTATTTCCATTTTTGTACCGCATGGTAGTTCCTTATGTACCTGTTCAGTCTATGATGGCACTCCTTCAATTATCAAGCAATTAAGCGCTCTCTCTCTCTCTCTCTCTCTCTCTCTCTCTCTCTCTCTCTCTCTCTCTCTGTGTGTGTGTGTGTTGCAATGTATGCTTCCTAGATTCCACCCTCCAGGCTAAATGAGTTGGCAATAACAGTTATGGAGAACATGTACTCGGAACGGTTAATTCAGAAGTTTAATATATTCAAACTTTCCTAAGAATGCCTTATTCTAGTCTTCCATCTTTTGAGACAGGAAGAGAGAATTGGACAATGTAATCCGATGTCTTCTTATCTGAGTAATGAAGAAAATTAGCAAGTCAGTAAAGGAAAGACCGTAACGACTCTTTCTATATTAATGTTTTGTAATTGGATAGAGAATTCCTATCCATGTGATCCGTGATGAATCACAATGATTTCTGCTTGGTAGCTATCCTGCCAAAAAATAGTAATAATAATGACAGATTGTTCTGATGAAGGTGGCTTCATTTGACACTTACACAGAATGGCAGCATTTAAAGCAAGCTTTTTTGCCACACACCAGCTATGCACTTAAACTTTGGAGTTACACCAATGCCAGCATTTAAGCAGTAGGAAGGTAAAAAGATGCTTGCATGTTGAGATGGAGGGCCGATCTAGTTCAGAATCCAATAATAATAATAATAATAATAATAATAATAATTTATACCCCGCCCATACAGCTGGGCCTCCCCAGCCACTCTGGGCGGCTCCCAACAGATTAAAAATGGAAGAAAACATCAAACATTAAAAACTTCCCTAAACAGGGCTGCCTTTAGATGTCTTCTAAAAGTCAGATAGTTGTTTATTTCCTTGACATCTGATGGGAGGGCATTCCACAGGGCAGGCGCCACCACCGAAAAGGCCCCCTGTAACCTCCCTTCTCGCAGAGAGGGAACCACCAGACTGATAGCAGCTAGACTGATGCCTCTGGAAAGGAAACCCACATTGCAAGAGCCCTTCCCTGTTATATGCCCCTGGCATGTGGTGTTCAGAGGTATAGTGCCTTTGAACATGGCATTTTCATTCAGCTGTTCTGGCTAATATTGATTGGCTGATCCAGCAATGCAGTGGTTAAATCTAAGAATGCACGAGCTCCTAGCCACACCCCCAAGGAGAGTCCCAAAATGCTAGCCGATCCATTAGGCTGGCCCCACTAAAAATCAGCAGCGAATGGTAGAAAGCCTGATTATTGCCATCACGATGACTGTAAGGCTATGTGTAATTTCCTGGGAATAAGCAAAGGAAACCAGCTCAGCAGATCTGTAAAAATTCTAAAATCAGGATGCATCACACAACAATCATCTGCTCAGCACGACAAATGAGAACTGGCTTCAAGGACTGGTGTGGTTAGGGAACTGGTGTGGTTAGGGAACAGACAAAGCCCTCACACCAGCAGATGGGGGCGGGCACAGGCACCTGTTGCTCCTCTTCCCCATTGTGGCCTGCCTTCTTTCCCACCCATCTTTCCCTCTCGCCAAGGTGTGGTGGTCAGAGCCAGGCAGGTAGGAGATGCTGTTGCTCGATTGCTCCTTGGCTCTCTACCTCATGAGCAAGCAGGTGGGAGAATCACGAGGAAGAAGGTGAGCAGCTTGTGGAGCTTGTAGTAAGGAGGTAGACATACCCAGGGAGGAGACCTCTTGCCCAAGGGCCCTCCAAAATCTGGAGCCAACTCTGAGACAAAGGCTTGCTAGAACAGGAAAGCTTTAACCAGCTAGTGGGGAATTCAGAAGAGCAGCATTCCTTCATGATAGTCACAGCCATGCTCCTTATAAGAATATTCAGCATCCTTAGGTTATACAATAAAAAATAAATAGGGATGCACTGCAACAATCATTGCAGATCTCCATGGTTTTGCTTTTCAGATAGATCTATTATTTTCTGTGCACATACTTGGGAAATGATTTGGAGTGCTCTATTATTTTCTTTTGGAATGACTTAAGTTGTGCCTTCTTGGAACTTCGCACGCCGTTCTCTTTAAACTGAAGCACTCTGTGCTTTTGCTGCCCCAAAGTGCTTAGCTTTGGAGAAGACAGAACAACAGCTCCTCTGAACCTCTTCACAATGACCCTAGGAGTCAATCCTTCGAGGCTGATTCCTTTTACTCTGATTGGCTCCAATCAGAAAAAAGAATGAGAATTACTTCTTTTCTTTTCTTTTATATTATATACAAACAAACAAACAAACAAACAGGTAACCACAAATGTTCCACATACACTACTAACACCAACTACAAACATTTAAACACCCTTGTGACTTCCCTTCACCAACATTCACCTTCTTTTGTTGTTTGTTGTTTAGTCATTTAGTCGTGTCCGACTCTTCGTGACCTTCTTTTATACAGTATTATTGTATTTCACATCACAATTTATATCTTTGTTTCTTAACTCTCTTAACTTACTGTTATTTATTCTTACTTGACTTTACAAGCATTAATCCAAACATATCAACATACTATTTTTTTGAGCAGTGTTTGGACATATAATCTTCAAACCATTTCCATTGTAGTCTTAATTTCTGATTTGATTGGTACCTTATTACTGCAGTTATTTTTGCCAATTCTATAAACTCGGCTAATTTGTGTATCCATTCCTCCTTTGTGGGTATATATTTGCCTTTCCAATTTTTCGCGAGAAGTAACCTTGCTGCGGCAGTCACATATAAAATGTGTGATATTTCTTTACCTATACTCAGTAGATATACCTCTGGTTTTTTTCCCCTCTAAAGTAACTCTGCTTTTTATTTCCTCATGAACACTGAGAAACACTTATTTTCAGTGGGAGAGAGACCAGCTCAGGATCCAGTGGATCCAGGACCATCTAGGACCATCCCAGCTGCTCCCCCCTTGCAGGGCCTTTTGGTTGGCTCCAGCTAATGGCTATCCCAAGTGCCTGCTCATTTGGCAACCAGTATTGGCTTCCAATACTACCACACTCAGCCTGGCATAAGGTGGGGGTTGGATTGCTCTGCCCACTGTCTGCTCAACCCCATCTCTCTGTGACATAACAGCAGCTCAGCCCATCACTGCCAGAGAAGCCACCTCAAAATGGCAGATAAATTCACATATAGGACAGAGAACATGCATGTGTGAATCAGCCCATCTGTATATTGTTACACCATTAAAGTGAGCCCAAGCAAGCATTGGCACGATGAGTCAACTGAACTTCGTTGCACATGCAAAACCCACTCATTATCTTAGATTCACGCTAGAGACGGGCAGCCTTCAGATTTTCCTGGGTGCCAGCTTGCATTTCGTTTCCTTCTGATTACCTAAACTTCCTACTTCCTTAGCCTTTCTTTCTCTTCTCCTGCTTACACCCTCAGAATACAAGCAGCTGTTTCGCAAGCCTCCCCACCTGTCAGTTTTGATTGGGCCAAGTGATACCTATTTAATTCTCTTCCCCCTGCCACCCGCTTTGCTCCCAAGTCAAGCTCAACAGTTCTTTAATCATTTTGCTGCCCTTCTCTTTCAATTCCCACCTCTCCACCTGGCTGCAGGATCTAGAAAACCTTCAGGTGGAGTCCCTGGACAGCGGAGCAGGCTGGAGAAAAAAAAATGAATGCACAAATCCATTCTGATTACTGAGTACAGGCCTTCTTCAGTGCTGGTCTTCTTTGCTATTTCACCAAAGTGTGACAGGAGGAGCCAAGGCAAAGCATCAGGTCAACTGTGGTCAAGACTATGTTTTATTTATACCCCAGTTTTAAGAAGAATCAATGTAAAATGTAAAATGTGCAACCATTTCCCAGAACGAGACTGAGAAGAAGGACACCATTTGAACTCAGGGTGGCATACCTGGTTCTTCTTGCTGCTCCTTCCACTTAATCCTCACCACAATCCTGTGAGGTAGGTTTAGACCCTCCAGATGATTTGGGACTACAACTCCCACCATCCCTAGCTAACAGGACTAGTGGTCAGGGATGATGGGAATTGTAGTTCCAAAACATCTGGAGGGCCTGGTTTGGCCATGCCTGGTTTAGATGTCAGGAGCATGGGCAGGAGTCAGGCTCTGGGGCCTGTAGTGCTTTGCAGGACTGAGGCCTGCCACCAGCTTGTGCTGGAGAGGCAAGGAGTGGCCACTCAGGTGAGGCCTCAGCTTGTGCTGGAGAGGCAAGGAGTGGCCACTCAGGTGAGGCCACTTGATACTTCACTGCACCTGGTGGCAGGAGCTGGGAGGGATAAAAGCTCAGCATTTCCCTCCAGCTCTTTGCCACAGCAACGCTATCCCTGCCTGGTTGCCTCTGGCCTCTTGCTCCTTGGACCCTCACCTTGCCGACACCTTGATCCTCGACCCTTGGACCCCTGCCTTGCCGACGCCTTGATCCTCGACCCTTGGACCTTCGCCTTGCCGACGCCTTGCTCCTTGACTCCCAGCCCTTTGCCTCCGCCTTGCTCCTTGACCCTACGACTGCCTGCTTCTGGACCCTCAGCCCTGCACCTGTTCCTGCTTCTACACCACCATCTTGCCTCTGGTCCTGACATCCTCAGCCAGGGCTTCAACCGCCCGCCGACCGGACCATGACATTAGACAGTGGTATTTGAGGGCAAGGGTGGAGGAATTGGTGGCACTCCAGATGTTGTTGGCTTCCAACTCCCATCATCCTTGACCGTTAGGTCATGCTGGCTGGGGCTGGCAGGAATCGGGAGTCCAACCACATGTCTAAGCCATCCCTAGGCTAAGAGGCAGTGAATGGCCCGAAGTTGCCCAGTGAACATTTCATGACTAGGGATTTGGGTCCAGACTTCCTCAGTCCTTGCCCAACATTCCAGGGAATTGGAACCTGCCTCATTCCAGACATTGCTGAACCCCAACTTCTCATCCTGTGGCCATTGGCCATGTTGTGTCAGGGAGCAGACAAGGAGAGCAGGCCGTTCACAGATCAGAGAAAGAGAGAAGAACACTTGGCTAACTTACAGCTAGTTTCTTTATTGAGGAAAACAGAACAGAGAACACCAGAGACTTTGAAAGGTTGCTCTTGTCTCAATGAAGCAGTAGTCTGAACTGGCCTGTACCTCCCCATTCACTTCCTATCAGGCTCCTCGCTCTGTCTTCCTTTCCTTTGGCGATCACTCGTAGCCGAGTAAGATTGCCTTCCATAAACACGGTTTTAACAGTGAGTCCGTAAGTGACTGTGGAGGCCGATTCTGGAGCCACACGTCACGTCCTTTCATAGTGGGGACATTGGTTCAAAAGTGCTTTCCCAAAAAACCCAGTTCGCCGAGATCTTCTCCAGGCCGTGGAGAAGAAGGAGCTGTGAGCAGCCGGAGAAGGGGGCTGCTTGGAGGCGAGAGATGGGGGGGCCTGCTGGCAATGGCTCCTCTGGTGCGGGGCCCCAACAACACCCTGGCCAGCCTCAGTCTGGAGATAATTCAGACTGAAATTCCCAGGTGTCAAAAAAGGTTATTTAGGTATGCCAATACTGCGGCCCGTGTTTTGTTAGCCCCCAAATGGAAAATGAGCGAGGTCCCAACGAAAGAAGAATGCCAATTTAAGTTGACAGAATATGCACAACTGGCAGACTTGACATAGAGAATAAGAGAACAAGAAGAACATACATTTAGAGAAGATTGGAAAACGTTTGTTGAATATATGAAAAATAATTGTGCACAGTTGAAAATGTTGACAGGATTAAAATAAATTCAACAGTGTAAATAAGTTTGGATGGATGTAATAATGGAATACTGAATGGTATAGTTTTTGTAAAATAGGCAGGGATTTGTGATGTGCAAAATGAACCATGGAAAGAGAAGAAGGGATGTCATTGATATCTTAAGGATGTAAAAATGAGTATGAATTGTAAAACAGAAAATCTAAAAATTGTGTGTGTGTGTGTGGAAGGAACACTAAGAGTCATGGAAGATGGGTTGTTGTTGTTGTTGTTTAGCCGTTTAGTCGTGTCCGACTCTTCATGACCCCATGGACCATAGCACGCCAGGCACTCCTGTCTTCCACTGCCTCCCGCAGTTTGGTCAGACTCATGTTCGTAGCTTCGAGGACACTGTCCAACCATCTCGTCCTCTGTCGTCCCCTTCTCCTAGTGCCCTCAAGATGGATACAAATGTTAAAAACAAAAACACTGTAACCACACTTCTTTACTGAAGTGAAATAATTTACTCATGTCAAAGGCTCATATAAAAAGGCTTTTACATGAGGAATGAGATGGAATCTTCTCCATCCTTCCATGAAAAGGTATGGGATAGAGCAGGCACCCCCAAACTTCGGCCCTCCAGATGTTTTGGGCTACAATTCCCATCATCCCTGACAACTGGTCCTGTTAGCTAGGGATCATGGGAGTTGTAGGCCAAAACATCTGGAGGGTCGCAGTTTGGGGATGCCTGGGATAGAGCATGAATGGGATTTATACCCCGTCCATCCGGCTGCGTAGCCCCAGCCACCCTGAGCGGCTTCCAATGCACATAAAAACATAATAAAAGATCATTAACTCAAGAACAAAAACATATGCTCTCTCTCTCTCTCTCTCTCTCTCTCTCTCTCTCTCTCTCTCTCTCTCTCTCTCTCTCTGAAAACAGTATTCTGTTTAAATTTAATTGATTGACATTGATTCAAGCCATGGCAGAAGTATTTCTCAGCCTTTATATTGCATTCCTATGCATGTCTTCACTGAGAAAGCCCAGCTGAATTCAGCAAAACTTCTGCCCAGCTAAGTGATAGGATAGCAGTGATCATCACTCTTCAGCCTAATGGTGTAAAAGTGCAGATGAATGGGTGCTTTGAGGACGTGGCGGATTAATTAATCTGATCGTCCTCATCTCTAACACCACAGAGAGATTTCCAGCAATCAAATTTCTGACCTGCCTTTTCAGAGGCTTCCTCCTCATATATTTCAATTCGGTCCTTAATATGATCCCTTGGGGCCAATTATGTCAGATAAACACGAACTATTATGGCCATTTTATTACAGATTAATTGGCTGTGCCTTGGAAACAGACAGAGATCTTTCGTTCCCAGAGGCTTGCTTTTCTCCTCCTTCAGGTTCCAGCTGCAGACCTCAGTATCATTGTCTGCAGGTTTAGTCCATGACAAAGAATGCTGTTACATCTTTTCTATAAAAAATAAAGATAGCTGCGTTGGCCCATTGAGAAATTTCCAAACCCAATAACTGGGCAATACTCTTATTAGTCGTTTAGGTTTCTTACTCTCCATTCACCGTGAGGTCACAGTTGATAGGCTGCGTCCTTAAAAAAAAGTTCAACAACTTTTGTGTCAACCCTATGCAAATGTCCCAGAAAAACTGGGACATGCCATTTTTTTTCTTGTGAGAGAACGGCCAGTGGCGTAGGAAGATAGGGGCGGTGGGAGCGGTGCGCCTCGAGCGACCCCAGGGGTGCCATTGCCACTGCCCGCCCTGCCCCCAAAATGTGCACCCCTCCCCTGTGCGCAGTGCATCCCGCCCCAAAACGCTCGCCCCGCCACTGTGCACGGCTTGCCCCGCCCCAAAACGTGCGCCATATCACTGCGCAAGGTGCGCCCCGCCCCCAAAACGTGCACCCCACCCCCAGAACGCACGCCACGTCACGGGGTAGCGCACCTGCTCTTTTGGATGCTATGATATTGCACAATTTTGCACCCAGATTTACAGAAGCAGTCCCGGTTTCTGATCTGATTCCAGAATGCTCCGTTTTCCTTAGGAAGTCTCTATTTTCAAATGAGAAATGTTGGAGGCTATTGAGCTATCTGATCCCTGAGTCATCTGAAGGCAGCCCTGGATAGGGAAGCTGTTTTTTAAAAAAATATTTAATGTTTTATTATGTTTTTAGGTGCATTGAAAGCCACCTAGAGTGGCTGTGGCAACCCAGTGAGATGGTTGGGGTATAAATAGTAACATCATCATCATTCAATAGGACATCAGAGAATTGTTGGAGGGTGTGAGCTAGAAGCCACCAATAGCCCTCTCCTCCATGAATTTGTCTAATCCTCTTTTTAAGCTTTCTAGACTGTGGCCCTCAGTGCTTCCTGTGGGAGGGAGTTCTACAGTTTTACTACTTTCTTTTCTAGGTCCTGAATCCTTCAACGGCTACGGTAGTTGTGCATAAAATTGCTCCCTAAGGGCTCATCTAGACTTCCTTTCCTGCTACACTGTCCAGGCACGAGTCTGTGCTTTCTAGGTCTAGGTCTGAGTGTTCCCCTCCGAACACCATCACCTTCCCTGGGAAAACCCGCCATTCACAGGCTGAATCGGAACAAACGTCAATCCATGAAAAACCCAATTGCTGCTTGTTCTGATTCAGTGACAAACAGTGGGTTTTCCCAGGGAAAGCAGCATGGAATAATAATAATAAAAAACTGCTCAGACACAGCAGACCTGAAAAGTGCAGAGCTGTTCCTGGAAAGCATGGCACAAAAGGAAGCGTAGATGATCCTTAAATTGTTAAGGACATTAAAAACTAAGCGAGCACCTTAGTTTCTAAGTCTTTTCCCTTCCCCAGGCTGGATCTGCAGACCCAACTTCTGTTTGTCTCCCATTAGAAGCTCCTGGCGTGATGCCTTCCCTTCAGGCTACTTCCCTATTATTGCAGCTGCTGTATTTTCCACAAAGCTTTTCCCAGTCACTCTTTGTGTTTTCTTTGTTACCTTCTTCCGCTTCTGGTAGGGCACACTCAGGTGGTTCCCCCATACCTCTCTCCTTCCCAACAACAGTTTCAGTGTATCTGAAAAAGTGTGCATGCACACGAAAGCTCATACCAATGACAAACTTAGTTGGTCTCTGAGGTGCTACTGGAAGAATTTTTTTAAAATTTTGTTTCGACTACGCCAGACCAACACGGCTACCTACCTGTAACTACATCTATGCTCAGAATCTGGTTCTGGGTGGGTGGTGCCCCATGGAATATAGGGCAACGAGAGGAGGTTTGAAAGTGGAGAACAGTTCAAGCCCACGCTGAACCATAGGGCTCACTAGATAGCCCCGGGCAAACCATTGTTTCTTGGCTGAACCTAGACTTACACAAGATACAATGCACCCAAGCCCAAGGCAGCCCATCAAGGACTTAATAAATCTCTGTTGTGTGTCTTCCTGACTGGAGCTGTCAAGTGTATGGGAAACCACAGAACAGAAATAAACAAGGGGTTTATTTTAACACACTCTGAGCTCCTTGATGCAAGTAATGGAAGGTACGGGAAATAAATCAATAATGTGAAGCACCAGAAACCTCCTTCTGTGTCTCTTTTCATCTTATTCCTTCCCAAGGTTCAATTTCTTCCATTTTCCTACAATCATCCTAGAGCTCCACGTCACCCATACCAGAGGTGGCTTGAGGGTGACCTGACTGGTGTGGTCCCAATGGACGCCATGCTGCAGGGGGCGCCAAAATAACACTGTAGAATGGACTTGTCCACCACATATGAAAAAATGACCCTTCTGTTTGTTTACATTCCCAACTTGACACATTTCTTATACAGGTAGGTAGCCGTGTTGGTCTGACGTAGTCGAAACAAAATAAAAAAAACTTCATTCAGTAGCACCTTAAAGACCAACTAAGTTTTTATTTGGTATATCTGAAGAAGTGTGCATGCACACGAAAGCTCATACCAAAATAAAAACTTGGTCTTTAAGGTGCTACTGAAGGAATCTTTTTTACATTTCTTATACATTTTAGCTAATTTATTTGGCGTTAGATGCCACCTGGTGTTAGATTCTCACCTCATAAGAAGAGAAGACTCCCTGGAAAAGACCCCGATGCTGGGAAAGATTGAGGGCACAAGGAGAAGGGGATGACAGAGGACGAGATGGTTGGACAGTGTTCTTGAAGCCACCAACATGAGTCTGACCAAACTGCGGGAGGCAGTGGAAGACAGGAGTGCCTGGAGTGCTATGGTCCATGGGGTCACGAAGAGTCAGACACGACTAAACGACTAAACAACAACAACCACCACCACCTGTACATCATATATATATATTTCTTTTAAAGTATAACAGTCCGTGAATTTCTTGACAACTGATAGGCTTTTGATATGGATTTTGATTCTTTGGTTCTTTTTAAGCATACAGATTATATAGAGCTACAAGAAATCACTGGAACATGTACATTGAGGAGAAGCAAGAAGAATCTTTAAGGTCCAGTAAGCCATACATTGTTTCACAAAAGATACTTATAGGGACATACGAGGAAGAAAATGAATAAGAGCATATTTTTTAGCACTTGGTTGTGTTATGTCTGTATTACTAGAAGAATGCCATTTATCCCAGCCTTGCAACCGGCGATTTCTAAAACACCTAGTGTTTTTGCAAATCAATAGATTTCTTGAGCAGGGGAGAAAATATTTAAATGTGGCAGCACATCTTGCCTGCTTTGTCTTTTTTTTAATAGAAGAAATGAATTGATGCTGGTTTACTTCTGCTGTTAATTTTGCCTCTACAGAATCAAATCAGTTCATGCTAATGCGGAAAAACACCAGCAAAATTGAAACATAGGAAGCCCCGTGGTCTGCATTTATTCAAATGCATTTCATTGTCAAGACTTCCATGTAAAGCAGACATGGGGGACATCAGGTTTGGGGAGGGCTTGGTCTTGGGTGAGGTGGGGGTCTTTCAGGTGCAGCAGGAGCACCAGATTGGCAACTGCACAACCCCAACCTGGATACAGCCTCGTACAGGTAAGTAACAGTGATGTCAGATTTTCCGCTCCAACCCACCATACATGCTGCTACTGAACTGGATTGTACCATCTCGGAATGCAGGTGGGAAGAATCACATTTTTGCATACATAAAAAAGAAAGTCCCGGGAAAGGAAAGGGCAAAAATAACAAAGGAAACAACACACTATGCTAGAACTGCTCCCCTACTACATGAGCTAGTTATTGTTTAACAGTTGGGAGCATTGAAGACTTCTCCCCGCCCTGCAGTATGGAGTGGTACAGTCCATAGACCCGCCCCCCCCCCAGGATTCAGGCCACATTCACACCCTACATTTAAAGTGCCATGGTACCACTTTAAACAGCCATGGTTTCCCACACAGAATTCTGGAGCTGTAGTTTGTTAAGCGTGCTGAGAGTTATTAGGAGACCCCTGTTTCCTCATGGTAGCAACCAATTCCTCATCACAGTGTGTGTCCCATTGAAATCAGTGGGGTTTTAGCAAGCAACTGGCTCCTTTT